>NC_084833.1:55044715-56244715 GCF_033115175.1 Lepus europaeus | reverse complement strand
CCTGCACCGGGATAAAACCAAGGATTGGACCAGGGTAGAATTAAGGCAAATCCTCTCTCTTAGCAGAAAAAATTGTTTATTTACACTCAATTTATAAACTATGTTCCTACAAAGGTCCCAGGAAAATGCAATAATCCCTCTCTAGTAACATCTGAAAATGTTCGGTCCCTTGAAATCGACTCGGTTATAAATTCTTGGACAAGGTGGCATAAACACCGGCCAACTTGCGGTCCTTCAGGCGGTCACTTTTTAAACAATACCTTTAATACTTAGCGCACATCAAAGCAAGGAAGGGAAGGAGATGAAAGGTAACCATCCACAGTTTGACTTGTTGAAGTGACAAGAGTCAAAGCTAATTTTCCTTTGTTTGAGTGCCCTGCGTGCGTATGTGCTCCCGCTTCTGGAGCGTGCACACAAGCTCCTCCAGCTCCAGGTGTGAGCTCGGCGGCCGCGGCACAGCAGCCCGGGGGGCGTCCAGGAGGCACAGCAGCTCGCTGCGCCCACCCCAGGCCGCACAGGACCGCTCTGGGCTTCGCTCTGTGCAGTTAGTCCCTGCCCCAGACCCTGGCCTCGCGGTTCCCCACCCCCCACCGCGCGGCCCCCGCCGGGCCGGAAAGCACACGCCGGCCGATCGCCCGGGAGGACAGTCCCGGCCCGCCCGAAGGAGCTGCCAGCCGCTGGCTGTTCTGTGCCCTCGGCAGCCCCCACGCAGATACTCACAGAGCAGGAACTCCGTCTGGGGCATGGAGTCGGAATAGCGGGAAAAGGGCTAGGAGTGCAGGGGCGGGGCAGGGCGCGGTGGAGCCTCTGCGCGAGCGAGGACCCCAGGGCAAGCAGCCGACCTCCCGAATACGGGGGGGCGGGGGGCACTCACCTATGCGCACCCCAGCCTGGCGGGGCGCTCCCACAGACAGGAGCCCACGGGGCGCTGCACAGCCCGGAGGAGGAGCCGTTCCCGCAGAGAGGGCGGGCGGGCAGGCATCCGCGCCCCGGGGCTG
Organism: Lepus europaeus; assembly: GCF_033115175.1. Lineage (NCBI taxonomy): Eukaryota > Metazoa > Chordata > Mammalia > Lagomorpha > Leporidae > Lepus > Lepus europaeus. The sequence continues at coordinate 56,243,717 of NC_084833.1, read as the reverse complement.
CGGCCGGGCTGCAGGGAGGGAGCAGGAGGGGGGCGTGGAGGATGTGTGCCTCCACCCAGGACGGAGGGTGGGCTGCTGGAGCCCGGCGGAGAGAGAGCACGGAGGCGCCGGGGGAGCTAGGAAGCCGCCCGGGAGCGCGCGGGAGGGGGTGGACCGGGAAGAAGGCACGAGGGCGGGGGAGGCGAGGATGGGTAGTTGGCCCGCGCACTGGTCGGCCCTCACCTCGGCACCGTCCGACCAAGAACTGTCTGGGTCTGGAGCGAAGCACAAGGGGGCCTGAAAGTTTATGTCATTTTCTCATACACACGTGACCCCCTTGCAGTCCAGATGGTTTCAATCACGGAGGAAAAAAGCGGCTCTGCTGGTATGCATGAAAAGCCGGAGCTGGGAGAGTCTGGGAAAAGCCGCCGGGGCAGCCCGCCCGCCTTCAAACAAACCGAGGAGCAGCCGCTCTCCGGGTTCTCCTGGCTCTTGGCCTGGGGGAGCCCTGCATAACCCCAAGGACATTAGAAGACGCTACATTTGGTAATGCGGCCCAACTCAGAAAGCGCTAGGGTTCCAAGGCACCTGGTCGGAACCGAAAGTCCCATGAGCAGTCTGAGAATTTGTTTGCAATATTCCACTAGCTTGCAAAACCAAAAGCTAGAAAAGGGTGTCATTTAATAATAAAGCAATGGAATACTGGCTGTGAGATTCTATGATTTATTGGTGGAATTCTGAAGGAAACTGCTAGCCCAGGATGTCAATTCACATTTGGAAAAGAATAATGTAAATCGCTTACAATCCAAACCCCATATATACTTGGTGGGATTCTAGGAAGCCATGTAACCCAGAGTCTCCTCCCATAAATCATTATAAATAGACTTTGATACTGAAATGCCTCAATCAGTCAAGGCAGTCATGGAAATTGACTTTTGAAGTTTATAATTTCAAATTTACAATTTTACATTGATTAGATACATTTCAAAGGGACGAATTCATATGAATGAACGTAAGCAGGCTCTAAAGCCAAGGCCTGTTTCAAAAACCCAAGCCAATTCGATTGTCACATATCCTAAAGAAGTTATTTACTCAGCTGCAGAACATGCATCAAAAATAATGAGTTTAAGATTCATCCTGGAAACCATTTAATTTGTTCATGATCAAACTCAAATAGTAGCAACAACCAAACTGATAAAGTCCACTGTACCTTTGCCAAAAAAAAGATATGAGAAATGAATGACTAGTGTTGACTTGGTCTCCCTGCTTCTGATGCCACATGATGTGCTGGGCCTTTCTAACAGAAGGCCTCGATATGCAGTTGGACAGCTGTCTGTGTGTGAAAAATAAGTCAATTTCTAATGAGCTGAATGTGTTCTCCATTAGGAAAACCCAACATTTCAGCTGCAGTTGAGGCACACTGGAACACTAAGCACATCGGGACAAGTTTGACTCCAACTCAATGCAGCAGTGAGCTGCTACTCTAGTTCACGCAGGTACTTGAGCCCTGCATGAAAACTGAGCCATGATCTGATGGACTTAGACCCTTCCTATCTCCACTCTCATAATACAGTAGTTCTGTCCCCAACACCGACTCTTCAGAGACTTCATGCATGTGAAAGCAAGCCATATGCTTTAACAGTATTCCAGGCAAATTCTACCTGCAGCTCCCACAACTCTCTAAGGAAATTCTTAAGTTTCCCACTTCCAAAGTTATTAGGACTTCTGTTAAAGTCCTGCCTTTCTGGTGAGCGACATCTGTAAAGAAAACCACGCCAAAAAAGGCATCAAGATTTTCCTCTATTCAGACCCAGGACAGTAATCATTTTCACCTCTGGCAGCTCCGCTTGCTGCTTCTGATGTGTGCTGAAGCAATGGAAGAGGGTAGTAATCATATACAAAAACTTTTTGTTGATTCCATTGTAAATTATGAATGGAACTTTCTAATTCCTAAGAAAAACCTTCATTAGATCTGCTCTCTCCAAAAAAATTAACATTCCTTAAGTTTTCTAAATATCGTCAAGTCTAACCTCCAGTTATATATTAGTAGATGTTAATACTGACCAAATACTATTAGTGGCACTGACATCTGAAATGTTTTTGATACTACCTTTTAAATTTCTATTTATTTTAAATTTATTTTTATTTATTTGAAAGCAGAGATCATCCATCCAGGGATGTACTCCCCAAATGCCTACAACAGTCAGGGCTAGCCCAGGCCGAAGCCAGGAGCCCAGAATATGATCTGGGTCTCTCACATGGGTGGCAGAACCCAAGCACTTGAGTCATCACTCTGCTGTATGCCAAGGTGCACATTAGTAGGAAACTGGAATCATGAGCAGGGCCCGGCCTCAAACCAGGACTCAATCCCAGGTTCTCTGATATGGCATGTGCAGGTCCCAAGCATCATCTTACCTGCTACACCCAATACCTGCACCTAATGATATTTAAAATGGTGCTAGGGGTCGGCGCTGTGGCATAGCAGGTTAAGCTGCTGCCTGCAGTGCTGGCATCCCATATGGGCTGGCTGCTCCACTTCTGATCCAGCTCTCTGCTATGGCCTGGGAAAGCAGTAGAAGATGGCCCAAGCTCTTGGACTCCTGCACCCATGTGGGAGACCGGGAGGAAGTTCCTGGTTCCTGACTTCGGATTGGCACAGCTCCGGATGTTGCAGCCAATTGGGGAGTGAACCAGAGGATCAAAAACCTCTTTCTCTCTGCCTCTCCTCTCTCTGTATAACTCTAACTTGCAAATAATAAATAAATCTTTTAAAAAAATAAAATGGTGCTAATTTATTAATTTGCATTAATCTAATGTTCATGTTATTTGGCAAACAAAGCTATGTATAAGATGCTAAGGGAAATGGTAAACTCTTTGAGGAGAGGAACCAGGTCTGCCTTGCTAATGATTACATGCTAAGTGACTGGTACAGTCCCCAGCATGAAGTAGGTGCACCATAAATGCCTGTTGTCTATAAATGAAAGATAAATAAAAACACTCTCATAGAGGCATGTGACTTGTAAACAATAGAATGAAATAATAGTTATATATAGGGAAGATACAAGCAACAAGAAAGAGGAAAACATAATTAGCCAGCTTTGGTCTTTTTAAAAAAAAAAAAAAGGTTTTATTTATTTGAAAGTCAGAATTACATAGAGAGGTAGATACAGAGAGAGGTCTTCCATCTGCTGGTTCACTCCCCAGACAGCCGCAATGGCCAGAGCTGTGCTGATCCAAAGCCAGGAGCTGGGAGCCTCCTCCGGGTCTCCCACATGGGTGCGGGGGCCCAAGGACTTGGGCCATCTTCTACTGCTTTCCCAGGCCATAGCAGAGAGCTGCATTGGAAGAGGAGCAGCTGGGATTCAAACTGGCGCCCATATGGGATGCCTGAGCTTCAGGCCAGGGCTTTAACCCTCTGTGCCACAGCGCCGGCCCCAGTCTTCTTTTTTTTTTTTTTTTTTAAATATTTATTTGAGAGACAGAGTTACAGAGAGAAGTAGAGACAGAGACAGAGAGAGAGAGAGAGAGAGAGAGAGAGAGATAGGTCTTCCATTCCGCTGGTTCACTCCTCAAATGACCGCAATGGCCAGAGCTGAACTGATCTAAATCCAGGAGCCAGAAGATTTTCCAGGTCTCCCACACAGATGCAGGGGCCCAAGGAGTTGAGCCACCTTCCACTGCTTTCCCAGGTCACAGCAGAGAGCTGGATCAGAAGAGGAGCAGCTGGGACTCAAACCGGTGCCCATATGAGATGCTGGCACTGCAAGATATGCTTTAACCTGCTGCACCACAGCGCCGGCTCCCAGCTTTGGTCTTTATATCTATATCTATGTCTAGATATAGATATAGATTTATATCTATAGATATATCTATATATAGATGTATATGTAGATACAGATATAGATATGGATATAGATAGGGATAGAGCTAGAGCTAGAGCTAGAGAGGGAAATACATGAAGCCTGCTGAGAATACAAAACACTGGTAGGAAGAATGTGGTATATTCAGTGCCTAAAATTAAGGACCAGAGATTCACTTTCCCATGTCCCCGTTATCCAGTACTTTCAACACAGAGCCAAGACAAGACTTGAGCATAAACATCCTGACTCTAATTTGGATAGCATGAATACTGTTCCTTTCATCCTCTCTCCTACGTCTCCTCCACCCCCAAGCCATTTCCTCTGTACTGTCTTCTGTCAGTCTAATGAAAGTTTCCTAATCTTTACAAGTAGTAGCTTTGTGTGGAGAAGTACAATACACCCTGAATTCATGGTTATATTCCATACAGCTGCCTGGCAACATATCTTATAGCTAAGGGTCTGTTTAACATTTTAACTGTGAGGGACTTTCAATTCAACTATTCTGTTATATACCAAAATGGAACTCAACATCACAGAAATGGGTTTTATTTCCTTTTGCTATTTTAAATCCTGCACTTAAACATGGTGAATTGTTTGGGTTTTCTGGTTCATGGATTTTGCTTTGGCATGTTATGTGTTTTTCTTTGAGGGACAGAGGGATTAAGATTTTCTAGGAGACTTTCAAGTTTGCAGATCTAGTAGTAGCCATGAAACGATTACATTTGCTTAGGCATTCTGCCTGTAAAACCGTATGTAGTCACTAAAGAGGCAGTGGGGGCTTATTTATGCCTCGTGATCCAAACAACCAATTCCACTAAGGAAAGCAACTGGGAAGATCATTGGCCTGGATGACCTTTTCTAGGCCATACTTTTCCACAAATACTATTCTTTAAAAAAAAAATAATAGTAGTATGTTTTGGGAGGAAGAGAATATTTGGCAAAGCCTAAACTGAGATGCCACCAGGGATGCTTGTATCCTTTATCAGAGTGCTTGAGTTTAAGACCTGGCTCTGCTCCTAATTCCAGCTTCCAACTAATAATGCATACACAAGAAGTAGCAGGTAGTAGCTCTGCTCCTCTCCTCCCCTCCCCTCCCCTCCCCTCTCCTCTCCTCTCCTCCCCTCTCCTCTCCTTTCCTCCCCTATCCTCTCCTCTCCTTTGCTATTCTCTCTTTTTCTTTCCAAGTAAATAGAAATAAATTTTGAAAATTAAAAAAATTATTATTAATCACTAGTCCAGGGGCAGGTATTATAACACAGAAGGTTAAGCTGCTGCTTGGGACATCTGTACTCCATATCAAAGTGCCTGGAATTGAGTCTGCTTCTGATTCAGTTTCCTGCTAATGCTCCTGGGAGGCAAGAGGTAATGGCCCAAGTACTTGAGTTCCTGCCACGCATGTCAGAGAGCTAGATGAGATTTCTGGCTTCTGGCTTCTTCCTGGCCCAGTCTCAACTGCTTTGGGCATTTGGGAAGTGAACCAGTGGATAGAAGTTTTCTCTTTCTCTTTGTCAGTCTGCTTTTCAAATAAATAAACAAAATGTTAACAAAAAAATCACTAGTTTGCAGTCTCAACAAGTACCGTTTTATCCCATCCAGCTTTCCATTCTCCCTGGATTTGAATCAAATATCACTTCTATAGCACTCCATATTTCGTGGGCTTTAAGACACCTGTAGGCTTTATGGCTTCAGGCTAATTTGGGTACCTAACATCCAGAACCCAGTGTACCTCAGAAATATCATCAGAAGCACAAAGGATGGCCTTATCATCCCTTTGGCTTGTGTATTTTCTTTTCCAAGTCAATTGAAAAGCAAATAAGGCCTTCACAGTCACACAGATGCAACTAAGATAAAAGTTTGAATCCCATGACATACAGGTCATTGTTTCCTAAAGATGACAGCCCTTCAGAATCTTCTAAGAAGTTTTAGTAGACAGATTCTTGGGCTCCAGTGACAGACCTATTGAATGAGAATCTCCCATATCAAAAAATACTGGACTAAATTAATTCCAAGAACTTTACTTTGTCAGTTCTATATAGGGCAATTTTCTCTTAGAGGAAAGCCCCAACCATCACTACATAATCACATAGGTGTCCCAAAAGGAATCAAGCAACATATTATATGAATTGAAATATAATGCAGTTTTCTCACAATAAGTAACTTACTAGGATACAACTACCTTTTACAATCTACTTCTTAAGAGAAAAAAATTCAACTGAGAATTTTAAAAAAACTATTATTCTGGCCTGGGCTGTGGCACAGTAGGCTAGTCCTCCACCTGGGGCGCCTGCATTTCATATAGGTGCAGGTTCATGTCCTAGATGCTCCTCTTCTGATCCAGCTTTCTGCTTATGGCCTGTGAAGGCAGTAAAAGATAATCCAAGTGCTTGGGCCCCTGTACCTCATGAGAGAAACCGGAGCTGCACCAATCCGAAGCCAGGAGCCAGGAGATCCTTCTGGGTCTCCCATGGGGATATAGGGGCCCAAGGACTTGGGCCATCTTCCACTGCTTTCCCAGGCCATAGCAGAGAGCTGGATCAGAAGAGGAGCAGCCGGGACTCAAACCAGCGCCCATATTGGATGTCGCCACTTCAGGCCAGGGCGTTAATCCACTGCGCCACAGCACCGGCCCCGGGAAAATTAGTCTTTCCTCTCACTCTTGTTCTCCAGTTCCCTTCTTTTAAGCAATCATTGTTGCTTTTTTTTTTTTTTTTAAAGATTTATTTATTTGAAAGTCAAAGTTACACAGAGAGAAGGAGAGGCAGAGAAAGAGAGAGAGAGGTCTTCCATTCTCTGGTTCACTCTCCAATAGGCTGCAACTATGCCAATCCAAAGCCAGGAGCCAGGAGATTCTTCTGGGTCTCCCACATGGTTGCAGGGGCCCAAAGACTTGGGCCAACTTCTACTGCTTTCCCAGGCCATAACAGAGAGCTGGATCGGAAGTAGAGCAGCCAGGACTTGAACCAGCATCCATATGGGATGCCAGTACTGTAGGTGGCAGCTTTACCCGCTATGCCACAGCGCTGGCCCCTGCAGTTTATTTTCTTTCTTTTTAAAAAATATTTATTTATTTTTTTAAACTCAGAGTTACACAGAGAGTAGAGGGAGGGGTGGGGAGGAGGCAGAGAGACAGAGAGAAAATCTTCCATCCACTGGTTCATTCCCCAGGTGGCTGCAATAGCCAGGCTGGGCCAGGCATAAGCCATGAGCTTCTTCTGGGTCTCTCATGTGGATGGCAGGGGCCCAAACATTTGGGCCATTTTCCACTGCTTTTCCCAGGCACATTAGCAGAAAATTGGATGGGAAGTGGAGCAGCCAGACTTGAACAAGCACCATATGAGGTGCCAGCATTTCAGGTAGCAACTTAACCCGCTACACCACAACACTGCAGTTTTTTATCTATTCTTCCAAAGATGTTCAATGGGAATGGAACATTAATGAGGTGTGTAGACTACCTTTGGGGGAGGAGAGATCCATAGCTTTTAAGAGTCTCCGGGACTGGTGCTGTGGTGTAGTAAGCTAAGCCTCTGCCTGTGGCACCGGAATCTCATATGGACACTGGTTTGAGTCCTGGCTGCTCCACTTCTGATCCAGCTCTCTGCTATGGGAAGCAGTAGAAGATGGCCTAAGTCCTTGAGCACCTGCACACACGAGCAGGGGGCTTCTGGCTTCGAATCGGCACAGCTCCAGCCATTGCAGCAATCTGGGAAGTGAACCAGCGGTCAGAAGACCACTTTCTCTCTCTGTCTCTGCTTCTCTGTAACTTTGCCTTTCAAATAAATAAATAAATCCCTTTTTTAATTATTTATTTTTTTTACAGGCAGAGTTAGACAGTGAGAGAGAGAGAGACAGAGAGAAAGGTTTTCCTTTTCCGTTGGTTTACCCACCCCCAATGGCTGCTGTGGCTGCTGTGGCTGCTGCGCTGCGGCCGGCGCACCGCGCTGATCCGAAGCCAGGAGCCAGGTGCTTATCCTGGTCTCCCACGTGGGTGCAGGGCCCAAGCACTTGGGCCATCCTCCACTGCCTTCCTGGGCCACAGCAGAGAGTTGGACTGGAAGAGGAGCAACCGAGACAGAATCCGGTGCCCTGACCGGGACTAGAACCTGGGGTGCCGGTGCTGCAGGCGGAGGATTAGCCTATTGAGCCACGGCGCCAGCCTAAATAAATCTTTTTTAAAAAATAAAATAAAAGAGTCTTAAAGAGGGTCATGCTTTTTAAAAAGTTAAGAATCTCATTCTAAAGCAAGGCTAATGGCTAACACTCTGCCCCAGTCCATTGGTAAAATTAGCAGAATTGCAAACTGCAGTTTGCTTATTTGTATCACCATGTACAATTCCAGACACAAAAGAGCTTCAGCAAGCAGTGTGGGTTAACACACAGATGTGGTTATAAAACATCACATCTGTTTGCAAATAACTTCCTGATTTTTATTTCTGTCTCTAACAATCCCTCCAACGAATGGTTCTTTCTGTTACTTTGTAGACCGACAATGAAAATCTGTAGGAAATTTCTGTCATATGTATATATAAAAAGACAGCAGACATTTTTCTCTCACAACCTGAATATTTCTGTTGGGATAAAGGAAAGATTTTATATGTATGTGCACATACCTGAAGGGAAAAAACTAACAGTACTGATATTAGCATTAATACAATTAACATAAGCTATAGGAATATTATTAAAGATCTTAACAGAAGAACCATATACTTTAAGATATACATTGGCCGGCGCCGCGGCTCACTAGGCTAATCCTCCGCCTTGCGGCGCCGGCACACCGGGTTCTAGTCCCGGTCGGGGCACCGATCCTGTCCCGGTTGCCCCTCTTCCAGGCCAGCTCTCTGCTGTGGCCCGGGAGTGCAGTGGAGGATGGCCCAAGTGCTTCAGCCCTGCACCCCATGGGAGACCAGGAGAAGCACCTGGCTCCTGGCTTCGGATCAGCGTGGTGCGCCGGCCGCAGCGCGCCTACCGCAGCGGCCATTGGAGGGTGAACCAACGGCAAAAGGAAGACCTTTCTCTCTGTCTCTCTCTCTCACTGTCCACTCTGCCTGTCAAAAATTAAAAAAAAAAAAAGATATACATTAATCTTAATATACATTAAGCTACTAAATCTCTTTTGGATTTCAGTAGTTATCAAAATATTAATTGTTATTATTCAGATTTTAATATAAAATTAAAGATAAGTTATGGGGCAGACATTTGGCTAACTGCCTAAGAGGCTGGCTAAGACGCTCTGCATCCTATATTGAATTAAATGAGTTCAATTCCCAGCTCCAACTCCGAATTCCAGTTTCCTGCTAATGCAGACTCTGGAAGGCAGTGGCATAGCTCAGGCAATTGTATTTTATCACTACCATGGGAGCCATGGATTGAGTTCTTGGCTGCCACCTTTGGTCAAGACCAGTTCTAGTCATTGCTGGCATTTGGGAAGGGAGCCAGTGGATGATGGCTCTGTTGGTCTGTCCCAAACCACCTCCTCATCCTGAACACCCCTCCACCCTGCTTCTTAAGAAAAATATTAAAAAGTAAACCATTAGTTTGTAAAAATATTTAAGGCAGAAGTGGGGAACATCCAGCCCACAGCCTGTGTAAGACCCACAAAACCATTTGGGCTGACCCTACCAAGGCAACTGCAGGTAGGACTCAAAATTCATTAAATCGATAGAAGGCTAACTTTTAGTTGACAATTTTGTATAGCCTACAAATGATGTTAGAAATATCCAAATGGCCTTTGCGGAAACAAGATTCCCTACCCCAATTTAAGGGATAACTGAACTTATTTGTTTCTTTTTTATTATAGAAAATTTCCTTGTTTGGATATCATTCACTGCAATTCACTTCCCTTTTCCAAAGTGCACAAGAGATATAACACATGAAATTAAAGTTTGCTTTCTATAATCAGTTTACAAAAAGTTTCAGTAAGACATAGGATCATGTATTTGGTTTTGTTCTAATATTATTTGGGGGTTAATTCTAAATACCAGGCTATTGTTATCATTAATTTAAACAAAGTATTAGGGCAGCTTGATTGATAATGCAAGGCAGGCTGAAGCTGGGACAAGTGCATTGAGATGCCAGGTACCTTTTAGATGGGCAGGAGACAATGACAGGGTCAGAACCTGGACCATCTCCTCACTCATCTATTCTGCTGGATAACCTTTCTTCTTCATACAGGAGCTTGATGACGAATTCTTATTGAGAGAAATAACTTTGAAATGGTACTGATTTGAAACACTAGTTATCAATTTTTGTACCAATGATATCAGTTCCTGGTTGAATCAAATGTCTTCAGATAAAAAAATGATTATTATTAACACTATCACTGGCTTCATTGAATTTTGCCAAACAAGCATCCCTGAAATCAGAATTTTGAGAATATAGTAACTTTTTTTTTTTTGACAGGCAGAGTTAGACAGTGAGAGAGAGAGAGACAGAGAGAAAGGTCTTCCTTTTTCCATTGGTTCACCCTCCAATGGCCACTATGACTGGTGTGTTGCGGCTGGCAAGCTGCGCCGATCCGACGCCAGGAGCCAGGTGCTTCTACTGGTCTCCCATGTGGGTGCAGGGCCCAAGCACTTGGACCATCCTCCACTGCACTCCTGGGCCACAGCAGAGAGCTGGACTGGAAGAGGAGCAACCGGGACAGAATCCGGTGCCCCGATGGGGACTAGAACCCAGGGTGCTGGCGCCGTAGGCGGAGGATTAGCCAAGTGAGCTGCAGCGCCGGCCATAGAATATAGTATCTTCTTTCCACTCTCCCTATTACTGATCAAAAATTAAAAGACTTCAAAACACATAGCCCAAGAACTGATTATTATACCTATAGCTAGTCACTCACTTGTTTACTTATTCAATAAGCATTTATTAAACAACTCTAAACAAACCCACAAAAAATTTGTTTTCAATGCCATGGATAATAAAAGAGAAATAAATTCTATAAGAAAATTTAAAATCTAATGAGGAAGACATATATAAACAACCATATTGTTAGACTAAAATAAATAGCATAAAAGAGATAAAGAGGAGGAAATATAGGAATTTGCAGAAGTAGTGGGGATTTTTTACTAGAATTGAAGGAAAGAGGGTTGAAACTGAACCATAAGTGATAGAATTTTTATTTCAGTAACAGAAAAGAAAGGCAGATAGTTCAAAACCAGAAGAATTGCCTAGGCTGTGAAAGTGAGAAACTAGCTCCAAGAACAGTGACCAGCCCACATTTGACTAGTAGGGGTGGAGAACGTCTAGTCCATGGGCCATAGAAGGCTGTGAAATCATTCGGTCTAGCCCTGCGAAGGCAACTGCAAGAGGGATTCATAATTCAATACATCTACAGTAGGCTGTTTTTAAGTTGTTAATTTTGGATGGACCTTGAATAACATTATCAATATCTAAATGGCATAAAAAGGTCTCCCAACCACTGACTAAAGTAACACATTAAAAGGTAGAGTAGGGCCGGCATTGAGAACAGTGGATTGGGTGGCATTGGCACCCCATATGTATACTGGTTTGAGTCATAGCTGTTCCACTTTGAGTCCAGCTTCCTGCTTATGGCCTGGGAAAGCAGTGGAAGATAGCCCAAGTAGATGGCCAAGAAACATGGCCCACATGAGATACTCAGATGAAGCTCCCAGCTTTGGCCTGGCACAGCCCTGGCCATTGCAGCCATTGGGGGATGGAAGCAGAGGATGAAAGATTTGTCTGTCTGTCTGTCTCTCTCTCTCTCTCTCCTCTCTGTAACTCTGCTTTTAAAATAAATAAATAAATAGTTTTCTTTTAAAGAAAAAATTAACAGAATTATCAAACTACCCAGAAATTCCACTCCTAAGTATAAATTCAGAAGAACTGAAAACAGGTGTTTAAACAAATACTTGTACCTAAGCATTCTAACAACATTATATACAATAGCCAAAAGGTAGAAATAACCTAAGTGTCCATCAGTGGATGAATGGACAAATAAAATGTGGTATATCCATAAAAGAGAGTATTATTAAGCTATACAAGGAATAATGTACTGTAACAATGTGGATGAACCTTGAAACCATTCTAAGTAAAAGAAACAAAACATAAAAGCCACATACTATATGGTTCTACTTATATAAACTATGCGGAATAGGTAAATACATAGACAGAAATCAGGTAAGTGATTGTCAGGTGCTGCAGGGAGAGAGAAATGGGAAGTAACAGATTAATGATTATAGGACCTCCTTTGAGGAAGATGAAATTGTTTTGAAACTGATGGCTGCACAATATTGTGAATGTAATTAATGCCACTGAATGGTATACTATAAAAGGTTAATTTTTATGTTTTGTGGATTCGACCTCAATTAACAACAACAACAAAAAAAAAAGATAGGAGCTGCCATTGTGGCATAGTGGGTAAAACCACTGCCTGCGACACCAGCATCCCATATGGGTGCCACCAGTTGCTCCACTTTGGATTCAGCTCCCTGCTAATGACCTGGGAAAAGCCATGGAAGGTGGTCCAAGTGCTTGGGCCCCTACCACCCACGTGGAAGACCTGGCTGAAGCTCCTAGCTGTTGCAGCCATCTGGGGAGGGATCCAGTGGATGGAAGATCTCTCCCTCTCTCCCTCTCTTTCTGTAACTCTTTCAAATAAATAAATTTTAAAAATAAAATAAAAACTAAAAGGTAGATTATAGTCTGTGGTAGACACTGCTGGAGCTCACTGACATCCTTCCCAGTCCACAGAAGTTTATATATTCCAGTAATCCTCCAGTTAGGCAGGGCCGTGTGACTCTTCTGCCCTGTTTTACAACAGACTGTAAGCAGGAGTGACACATATCATTTCCAGGACCGAGCACTTACGAACAGGTGAGAGAGATCGATGCCTCTCTGCTCTGACACATGAATCCAAAGCACATGTGACATTAGAGCAGAGCAGGTCCGTAAATATACTAAGGCTTTCCTATTGATCCATGCTGGATGTGTTGTTTGAGAAAGAATTATACTCTCATTGACTCAAGCCACTGAAATTTTAGAGGTTGTTATTGCAGCACACGCTCAGTTTTCCCTGACAGACACAGATTCAGGTCTAGGAAGGCCATAAATGCCATATTAAGGAATTCGAATTGTACTCTGAAGGAGGTGCAGAGATAACATTTTTGAAAGGAGTGACACGATATACATTTGAGTACAATAACTCTGGATACAACATACATAGTAAATTGAAAACAAGGTGACTTCAACCTTTGGTGTACATAAAAATCCCCCATGGAGAATGGTAGTCATCTTCCAATTCTTACATATTACACATTCTATAAAGAAGAAAATACCCTCTGGGGAAAAAAGTTACCCAAGGAATTCTTCAAGATGCAATGCTCTGGGCCAGGATATCTTCAGATATCCTGAGTCAGCAGCTCGAGAGGTGGGGCTTATGCACAAGTAACTGAAAGGACAAGCTGAGTTCAGAGGTAACCAAATTCACATGCTTAGTGGATTCAAACATTCTCCCTTCAGTGGAATGATAAATGCTTAGGGAGTTTCTGTTGAAATATAAGCTACAAAAGGGTACTAACATTGTCATTTATATAGCTATAGTTATGACTTTGAAAACTTAAACAGCCATAACATGGGGTGGCAGTTTGTATCATCTATACTATTGCTAAATGGTAGCCTATCTTGGCATTTCTGTTAGGCTGGGAAACATGGCTGACATGCCAGAGATAGAGGACAGAGCCAACTTGTCTACTGGAAAGCCAAGTGTTTACATCTAATTTCCTCTTTCCTTTTCTTTTAGGATAATTGGCATTTCATTCTGCCCTAGCTTCTTCCTCCTAGATATTCATGAGTCAAATTTCAACTTATCAAGACTTGAAGAGCCAAGACATTAAAGGGCTCAAAAAGCCTAGGTTACAGATGCATTGGAAGCTATCACTTGAATCTAGGGAAAAGGAGAAGGGCTTTGAAGGGTTAACACCAAATATGACTTCATATACAAGCATGTAATTGCTAAGCACCTCAGATTTCTGGCATACAGATTCCAGTACTGTGAAGAAATAAATCCTTTGCATACAATAATTCTGTTTGTGTTATAGACTTATATCTTCAGAACATCTCAAGAGAAAGTGATCTCACAAACAGCACTGAAGTGACTGATGGAAAAAGCTTCCTTCATTGTTTCCAAAACCCTACTGCAAGGTACAAAGGAACCAACTGGCTTCATTATAAACCTCCCAATACCAAACTGTCCAGTAGTTTTATTCCAAGTTATGAGATCCTTTTCTTGTTCCCCAAGTCTGTCTATTCTCAAAGCTTCTAACTATAGTAAGCAGCCCTGCATTCACCACTGAGAAAACAGAGGTGTAAATTCTCTCAACTTTCAACTACTAGGTCAAAATGCATCTCTGCACCATTCACCTCCTATCTCAGAAGCATGCCTCTTCATTGGAAGAATAACCTCTACCTTACTGGATCTCCAGTTTCCTCTTTCTTATTCTGCCCTGCCATTTGTGTAAGCACCTCCTCCTGTGGTCTTCTAAGAAAGGGTGCATAGAGGGAAATTTCTGATGTTCTACAAGGATGAAAAGGATTTAAAATATTCTTTCACTTGATTGGTAGTTTAGCTGGGTAAAGAATCACTGAAATATTGCTCCACTGGTCATATACCCATAATACTAATCTAAGATTTCACCTAGGGAATATACTTATTATCTTATCTTTGGAAGCTTGTAGGCTGTCTCTGAAATTTCATAGTGAAGTGCCTTGGGTGGGTGTTTTACAAATACAGTTCAAAAGCATTTGGTAGGCTCCTTTTAATCTGGAGGCTCATGTCTTTTATTTCCAATACATATTCCTGTATTATTTCTTTGATGATTTCATTTTCCTTAACTTCACATTCCAGAACTGCTATCATGTTTCACTTCATTGATTGATCCCCTAATTGTCCACCTCATTTGTTTCTTCTTGTTGTTGCTATATTTTACAGAAAATTTTGTACACTTTTCCTTCCAATTCTTCTATCAATTTTTTTTTTGTATCAGCTATTACATTTTTACTTTTCAAATGCTCTTTTGGGTTTCTCTTGTTCTTGAGCTTCTTCCCTGACCTTCTCTATGCTCCTGATACCACCATCAACTCCTCCTATCTTTGTCAGCACTCTTTTCCAGACCCTTTTATTACTACGTCCTCTTCTGCATGCACATTTAAGTGGAAGATTTCCTTCTCGGATATTTTCAACTTATGGCCTCTCCCTAGTCATCTTATAAAGCTTTGACTAAGTATTCTAATATTATCAAATTATTATATTTAGCTTCAACTTCTCTAACTTCCACACATGATCTTCCAACTGCCTGGTACATATTTGTTCCTGGATATCCCAAAGATTCTTCAAACTTTATAGCTCATTACTAACTTCAGACATTCCACGTTCCAATCTCATTAACAATTTTTTCATTCCCGGAAAATATCACTAAAATTAACACCTTCGACAGGCTCAACTCAAATGTTACCTCTTCAGCAGAACCTTCTCTGACTTCTTCCTACTCCACAGCAGAGTTCATAGCCCGTAACACTTGTTCACAGATGTTGTTCACCATGAACCAATCTGTTTACTCGGCTAGACTGTGAACCTCTTGAAGTTATGAGCTATTCATCTATCAGTACGAGCTCCATCTTCAACATCTAGCAGACAGCTGTTATTCAATAAACAGCTGTTGAATTGCAGTGATTTCAAATGAACATACATTACAAACATTTGACAATATAACCATTAAACATAGAATGTAACCAGAAACCTAATCCATTAAAAAATTACCAAAGTTTCAAAACACACCTATTGTTATTCATAATCTTAAAAGATAATTTTATCTTTTAACCTGCCAGAATGGTGGTATGGCAGGTTAAGCTTCCACCTTCAACACCTGCAACCCATATGGGTGCCAATTTGAGACCTGGCTGTTCTGCTTCCAGCCCAGCTCTCTGCTAATGAGCCTGGGAAACCAGGGGAAGATGGTCCAAGTGCTTGGGCCCTTACACCCTTGTGAGACACCCTGAAGAAGTTCCTGGCTCCTGACTTTGGCCTGGCCCAGCCTCAGCCATTGAAGTCATTTGGGTAGTGAACCAGTGGATGAAAAATTCTCTCTCTCTCTTTTGCTCTCTCTCTCTCTCTGTCCCTCTCTCCTCCTCTATCTGTAACTCTGCCTTTCAAATAAATAAAAAATATTTTTTAAAACAGATAATTAAAAAAATTTTACTTATTAATTTTTTTTGACAGGCAGAATGGACAGTGAGAGAGAGAGACAGGGAGAAAGGTCTTCCTTTTGCTGTTGGTTCACCCTCCAATGGCCGCTGCCGCCAGCCCACTGTGGCTGGCGCACCACGCTGATCCTAAGGCAGGAGCCAGGTGCTTATCCTGGTCTCCCATGGGGTGCAGGGCCCAAGCATTTGGGCCATCCTTCACTGCACTCCCGGGCCACAGCAGAGAGCTGGACTGGAAGAGGGGCAACTGGGACAGAATCCGGCGCCCCGACTGCAACTAGAACCCAGTGTGCCGGCGCCGCAGGAGGAGGATTAGCCTATTGAGCCGTGGCACCGGCCTACTTATTAATTTTTGAAGACTTCTTTTATTTATTTTAAAGGCAGAATTACAGAAAGGAGGAGGGAGAGACACAGAGAGAAATCTTGCATGCGCTGGCTTACTCTCCAAATAACGGCAACTGCCAGGGCTGGGCCTCACTGAAGCCAGCAGCCAGGAACTTCTGGGTCTCCCACGTAGATGCAGGGGCCCAAAGGCTTGGGCTATCTTCTGCTGCTTTCCCAGATGCATTAGCAGAGAGCTGGACTGGAAGTGGAGCACCTGAGACTCTAGCTGGTCCTTACTTATTACCTTTTAAGATATATTTATTTTTTTTAAAAGACAGCATTACAGAGAGAAAGGGGAAAACAGAGAGAAATCTTCCATTCACTGGTTCACTTCCCAAATGGCCACAACAGCTGAGGCTGTGCCAGGCTGAAGCCAGGAGCCTATTACTCCATCCAGGTCTCCTACATGGATGGTAGGGGCACAAGTACGGAGGCCGTCATTTGCTGCTTTCCCAAGTATGTTAGCAAGGATCCAGTTTGGAAGTGGAGCAGCCAGGACATAAATCAGCATCCATATGGGATGCTGGCATTGCAAGCGAGAGCTTAACCTGCTAAGCCACAACACTGACCCCTTATTTATTAATTGTATTGATTTGAAGGCAGAGAAACAGAGCCAGACAGACAGACAGAAATCTCTCATCTGCTGATTTACTCCCCAGATAGATAGCCTTAATAGCCAGGGTTGAGCCAGGCTGAAGCCAGGAGGCTAGAATTCAATCTGAATCTTGCATGTATATGGCAAGGACCCAAGTACTTCAGCCATCACTTGATGCCTCCCAAGATGCACATTAACAGGAAGTTGGATTGGAAGCAAAGGTAGGATTTGAATCTAGGTAGTCCAATATGCGATGCAGGCATCCTAAGTGCATTTTAACCTCTGTGCAAAAGGCTTGCCGCTAAAAGCTTCTTTCTCTTTCTTTCTTTCTTTCTTTCTTTTTTTTTTTTTTACGGCAGAGTGGACAGTGAGAGAGAGAGACAGAGAGAAAGGTCTTCCTTTTTCTGTTGGTTCACCCCTCAATGGCCGCTGTGGCCAGTGCGCTGTGATGGCTCACCGTGCTGATCTGAAGCCAGGAGCCAGGTGTAAAAGTTTATTTATTTATTTATTTTTGACAGGCAGAGTGGACAGTGAGAGAGAGACAGAGAGAAAGGTCTTCCTTTTGCCGTTGGTTCACCCTCCAATGGCCGCCGCGGCTGGCGCGCTGTGGCCGGCGCACCGCGCTGATCCGAAGCCAGGAGCCAGGTGCTTCTCCTGGTCTCCCATGGGGTGCAGGGCCCAAGCACTTGGGCCATCCTCTACTGCACTCCCTGGCCACAGCAGAGAGCTGGCCTGGAAGAGGGGCAACCGGGACAGGATCGGTGCCCCCACCGGGACTAGAACCCGGTGTGCCGGTGCCGCAAGGCGGAGGATTAGCCTAGTGAGCCGTGGCGCTGGCCTAAAAGTTTATTTCTTAATCAAACTTTCCTAACCTTATCCAAAGATACATTCTTCATAGTCACTTAAATATATGTAAATTCAGAATTTGAAAAACTAATTCAACTTTATTTTTTAAAGATTTATTATTTTATTTGACAGAGCAATATACACACACTGAGAGAAAAAGAGAGAGAGAATGTGTGTGTGTGTGTGTGTGTGTGTGTGTGTGGGAGACAGAGAGAGAGAGAGAGAGAGATTTCCTATCTGCTGGCTCACTCCCCAAATGGCACCAACAGGAACAAGGAACTCTAACTTGGGTTCCCACATAAGTGGCAGGACCCAAGAACTTGGATCATCTTCTGCTGCCTTCCCAGGCACATCAGAAGGAAACTGGACTGGAAGCAGAATAGCCAGGACTCCAATTCCATTTTAAATCATCTACTTAGTGGTTAAGATGACTACATGCCACATCAGGGTACATCAATTCCTGGCTCCAGCTCTGGACTCCAAATTCCTGCTAATGTAGATCCTGGGAGGCAGCAGTGATGGCTCAAGCAGTTGGGTTCCTGCCACCCTCATGGGAGGCCTGGATTGTCAACTCAGCTGCTGGTTTGGTCCAAGACCCAGCCCTGGCCATAGGAGGCAACTAGTATGTGAACTAGCAGGAAGGAACTTACTTTCGCTCGCTCTCTCTCTCTCTCTTCTTCAAATCAAATGGGGAAAAAAAGATTACACAATATATTTTGTTGTCTGGGATAACCTAGGGATCTTCAAAAATATTATGAAAAAAAACATATTATAAAAAATGGATTTAAAAAATTCTTGTACCAAAATACACTTATCTTTCAATTCTATTTTCCCACAAACTGTCTGAAGTACACTGGTAAAACAAGAAAAGCTAAAAGAGATCTTGTTAGAATGTATCACCCATGTAAAAATGTTAGTCATCAGTAACCCACAAGCATGCCAACCTTCTGATAATTTTTTCCAGAAATGTTACATGATTAAAGAGTAAGGAAATGAGGGACTCTCCTGAACCTTAACTAGAACACTGCTACTAAGGGCATTAGTAAGGTTAAATAAAGAATGTTCATTCCTATGCAGGGATTAGGTGCTGTTGTGGGCTTTTTGTTTACTTTAGTTTGGGTTTGATTTTCTTTCCCAAACTAAGCCCCAATGCCAAATCTTACATTTTTTTTTTCCTTTTTCCTGTTGAACTGATGCTATGTTAAGATATAAGCAACAAACATCTCTAAGTGTTTTAAATCCATCCAATTGTTTGAGAAGGCATACGTGCTGAGCCAATGAAGCCAAAACATTAGAGCTAGGAATTTTGATGAAGATAATAATTGCTTACAGACCAGCTTGTTTTAACTTGCTGAACAAAGAACACAATTTTATACCACATTTTCTTCACTGGTTTTTTTTTTTTTTCCTCTGCCTAATCACTCTTATAATGAGTACTTTCCAAAGGGAGATTATCTGCAGGTTAAGGAGTAAGGAAGTTATCAATTAGATTCCATCACCTTCAAAATTTCACCTACTCAAACTTTATATAAAAATACTTTTTGGCTGACTTAGGCATTGTTTTGAATCTTTAAAAACCATTCATCTAGTGTGCACAGCATAAATTTAGGAATGAAGATACCCAGTTTATTTTAGTGCTGTCCTGAACGGCTCTATAGCCTCGGTCGGGTCAATAAATTCTTTGCATCTTATTTAAGCTATTTTTTAATTTGAGAGGGAGAGGGAGAGGGGAAGAGTAGAGAGGGACGAGGGAAAAGGGAGAGGGAGAAAGGGAGAGGGGGAGATGGAAGATGGAGAGGAAGAGAGGGGAGAGGAATAGGAATCCCATCTGCTGGTTCACTCTCTAAATGTCAGCAACAGTGAAGGTTGGGCTGAGCCAGGGCTGGGAACTCAATCCAGGTCACCCATGTGGGTGGCAGGAACTCAGTTGTTTGTATCATCATTGCTACTTCCAAGGGTCTACATTAGTAAGAAGCTGGAGTAAGGAGTCAGAGCCAAGTATCAAACCCAGGCATTCTGACGTGGGCCACGAGTCTTTCTTGTACCTTAATTAACTTCCAGGATATTCCTGTATCTCCACACAGTTCTATCTTACATCTGAGAGCTACATTCAGGCTTTGTGCCTATGCCAGGATTTGCTCCCTCATTTCTCCCATTCGTTTCTTTTATCATTCATATTCTCATTCATTCAATACTGAACCATCATTTCCTAAGGACTTTCTCCCCGACAGGCAATCTGGTGAAGATACGGATGAGCTCAGTCTCTATGAGGATACCAATACTGGTTTACTGATCAACAGAAAGAATTATCTCAATCTGCCTGTTTCATCCTGACTCTCTGGGTTTTCTATTCTTTATTTTCTCTAGAACATATAGCTGGAAGTCCAAAAATTAAGGTAGGATAGATTCACAAGTTTGGGTTAAGGTAGTCACTCAAAGATCAGATGGTTGCAGGGCCACACAATCTGAGAATTAACATGGTTTCAAGATAGAGATAAGTCAAAGAACGGACCAAAGTCACCAATTCACAAGACCAAGGTGAACCTCTCTGTGTGTCATACCAGGCATGATTCTAGGTTTGCTGAAGGTTTTGCCCTTGCAACCTAGCATCTGAAACTGAACTCTTTAGACTTCACTCAGCAAACTATGTTGACTTCTGATTCCCTTAAAGTAGGGAGCTGTTCATATGAGCATATAAGCTTTCAGAATAAGAAGTGCAAGTCAGGATCATGTCTTTCAACTAAGTCTGAAACCTTATGAAGATAGGAGAGAGAGGTGAGAAGTGAGAAGAGTCTGATGTCCAGAGCCTCAAGGGCCAGATTCGAAAGGCAGAACTTAAATTTGACTTCAAATCCTGGACATTTGCTCATTGCTCACCATCTGCCATTTGTTACTGAGCGCCAACTCACTGATACTTGTGACAACATTCCCGACTTTGTCTCAGTCCTGTTGCTTGCTCTGATCCTTGCCATTCAGAGGTCATTTGGCTCTGATGGATAGCCTTGTTCTGATGTTGAGTCATGGATATGCTCCTGATCTGAAACACTTACCTGACTCCAGTAGGCCTGACTGCAAACTAAATTTATTATCTTGCTACTTGTTCCATGTCATTTATTTCAGTCCCATCTCAGATGCCGGACCTGCTTCCCCACCTTCTGCTACTTATAGTTCTAGTATGGGCAAGAATTATGGAATATTTTTTAGTTCATACTGGAAGGACAAAGGAATTAAATAATTAGTTTATTTGACAATTCAATGCAGACAGGATATAGATTTACTCACAGCTAACTCTGGTATATGCATCATGTTATTATCATTCTGTATCTCAAGTTTCCCATCTTTAAATTAAAATGTTTCCCACCATGTTCTTTCAAAAATATAGTTAAACTTAATCAAAACAACATGCATTATAATAGTTATTATATATGCTGTACTCATAACTGTATAGTGAATATTTTAAAAGCAATAGAAGCAGGGCTGGTGCTGTGGTGTAGCAGGTAAGGCCACCACCATATGGGCGCTGGTTCAAGTCCCACCTGCTCCACTTCCCATCCAGCTCTCTGCTATGGCCTGGGAAAGCAGTAGAAGATAGCCCAAGTCCTTGGGCCCCTGCATCCATTTGGGAGGCCCAGAAGAAGCTCCTGGCTCCTGGCTTCAGATCTGCGCAGCTTTGGGGAGTGAACTAGTGGATAGAAGATCTCTCTCTCTCTCTCACTCCCTCCCTCCCTCCCTCTCCCTCTCTCTGTGTGTAACTCTTTCAAAATAAATAGATAAATATTTTTTTAAAAAAGCAATAGAAGTGGGCTCCATAAAAGGAATAACATTTTTTGAGTAAGTTATTATTCAAATGCAGTATCTATGCCACTTCACAAACTATTTCTAAAATGTTCTATAAAAATAAAAACATTGCAAATGAATTAAGTAGAACATACTCTTCTGAAGAAACTCATCAGGAGGTTCTTTCTCAGGGTGAAGAAGGATTTGGGAAACATAGACAGCTGTTCCATAATCAACAGTTTTATACACTCATATAAAATTGCATTGAGTTTTCTGGGAGTCTTATCTGAACAATCTTTTGGGAAAGGAATGAGCACATTTTACTGGGTTAACTCACTTCAAGGCACTGACTTTTCTACTAGCAAATTACTAAAACAGATGCATTTTCCTTTCAATTGAAAGACACGAGCATTTTCACTGCCCTGGTATAAAGAGCAAGCCCAAAGTCTTACATAAAGTATGCTTCTAAAGTTTAAGAAAGTTAAAGGAGATCCCTCTTCTCAATTCCTAGGAGATGCTGTAACTGGAAAGGGTAAACAGAAGCAAATAGTTTCCTGAAACTGGGCCAAGGCTACATGTCAACTGCCTGGCAGGAAATGCCTTTAGAGGACCTAGATAAACAGACTATCATCTTTTCTTGGAAAAACATTCTTTTTGGCTTCTTCTAAAATAAATGTACTGAGTTTAGCATCATAAACACAATAAGCAGAAAAGGGCATTGGCAATTTTTAAATGGTAAGGTACCTGTAGGATCTATGGCAAATGGTCTGTTCTTCACTTTTTTTTTCTTAAAACTTTATTTTATTTTATTTGAAAGTCAGAGTTACACAGAGAGGAGAGGCAGAGAGAGAGAGAGAGAGATCTTCCATCTCCCCAATTTGGCCGCAACAGCCGGAGCTGTGCTGATCTGAAGCCAGGAGCCAGGAGCCTCTTCCAGGTCTCCCACGTGGGTGCAGGGGCCCAAGGACTTTGGCTGTCTTCTACTGCTTTCCCAGGCCATAGCAGAGAGCTGGATGGGAAGTGGAGCAGCCGGGACTAGGACCGGCACCCATACGGATGCTGGCGCTTCAGGCCAGGGCGTTAACCCACTGCGCCACAGCGCCGGCCCCTATTCTTCACTTCTAACACACATGAACCTCACTGCTCAATAGGCATGGATCAAGAAGTTCAATACATGATAGTTGAAATTTAATGTGGTATATTAAGTTGTATCACTCCATTAATTTTCATCATTTTGGTGAAGCTTTATGCTTTGAAAATGTTCATTCAGCAGCAGCTCTTAATACTTTACCATTATAGAAGGACAATACTTTCTCGTACTTACATAATAATGAATTTTTAAAATATTTATTTATGTATGTATCTGAAAGGCAGAGCTACAGAGAAAAAAGGAAAGAGAGAGAAATAGAGAGAGCTCTTGCATCTACTGGTTCATTCACCAAATGGCCACAGCAGCCAGGGCTGGGCCAGGCTGCAACCAGGAGCCAGGAACTCCATCAAGGTCTCCCATGTGGGTGGCAGGAACCCAAGTGCTTGAGCCACCATCTGCTGACTCCCAGGCATCTGAAGCCAGATCAGAAGCAAAGCAGATGGAACTTGAATAGGTGCTCCAACATGGATGACAACCTCACTTCACCCCTCCATCAATGCCAGCCTCCATACAATCATGAATTTTTAAAAATATTTTATACCTATTATCCTAATTTTTTCTAACATCTCATTTTATTAGCACTAGGATTAATGCTTATACAAGTTAAATGATTTGATTGTAGTCAAAGATTAAGTTAGAGAACTAGGTGTAGAATCAACTAGTCTAAAACATTTTCTAGTATATTTCACATCTATCAGGATGGCTGCTATTAAATATTTTTTTAAGAAAGCAGAAAGTAACAAGTGTTGGCGACAATGTAGTAAAACTGGAACCCTTGTATATTCTTTGTGGGAAAGTAAAGTGTTATAGCCACTGTGGAAAACAGAAAAGTTAAAAATAGAATTACCATATGGTCCAGCAATTCTGAGTATATACCCAAAATAATTGAAAAGACTCAAATAGATAGGTATACACCCATATTCATAGCAACATTATTCACAACAGCTAAAATGTAGATAAACCAGATGTCCACTGACTTATAAATGGATAAGTAAAATGTAGTGTAGCTATAACCAAGCCTTAAAAAAGAAGGAATTGAGCAGGTGCCGTAGCTTACTAGGCTAATCCTCCACCTGCGGTGCCGGCACTCCGGGTTCTAGTCCCAGTTGGAGTGCCGGATTCTGTCCCGGTTGCTCCTCTTCCAGGCCAGCTCTCTGCTGTGGCCGAGGAAGGCAGTGGAGGATGGCCCAAGTGCTTGGGTCCCTGCACCCGCATGGGAGACCAGGAGGAAGCACCTGGCTCCTGGCTTCAGATTGGTGCTGTGTGCTGGCCGTAGTGGCCACTTGGGGGGTGAACCAAGGGAAAAGGAAGACCTTTCTCTCTGTCTCTCTCTCACTGCCTAACTCTGCCTGTCAAAAAAAAAAAAAAAAAAAAAAAAAAAAGAAGAAGAAGAAGAAGAAGAAGGAAATTGGATCAGGAATTTGGTTCTGGCTTTGGCCTGGCCAGGCCCCAGGTGTTGGAGGCCTCTAGAGAGGGAACTAGCAGATGGGATATCTCTTTCTGTCTGTCTATTTTTCTGCCCTTCAAATAAGTAAATTTTAAAAATTTTTGAAGAAAGACATTCTTCAGTATGCTACAAATGAAACTTTAAGACCTGCTCAGTGAAATAAGACAGTCACAAAAGGACAAATTTTATATTATTTCACTTATATGAGTTCCTAGGGTAGTCAACATCATAGAAACGGAAGGTAAAATAGTTGTTGCCAGGGGCTGGGGGTTGGAAAGAATGAGAGTTCTTGCTTAAAAGATATATAGAGTTTTTACAAGATGAAAATTATTTGGATGGCAGTGATGGTTGCACATTATGAACACATTGAATACCACTGAAGTGCACACTTATAAATGGTTAGGACTGCATATTTTATGTGTATTTTACTGCAATAAAACATGAGGAAAATGTGGTATGTGACTGAAAAATAGAGTCACACACTGAATGATGCAGATACTTGAACGTAAACAGTATATTCTAAATAATATAATCACCCTACACATACATGTCTAAAATGGGGAACACCTATAATTATAACTAAGTAAATTTAGTATGGACTAGAAGATACAAGTTTTCCCAGAACTTGAATAAAACTAATCTTACCTAGAGATCTGACTTCCCATTCTACCTGTTAGATCTTCCTGGAGTAGAACAAAGGGCTAGCATTGTGACACAACAGGTTAAGCTGCCACCTTCAGGACAGTGGCATCCCAAAAGGGCACAGGTTCTAGTCCTGGCCGATCCACTTCTGATCCAGCACCCTGCTAATGCACCTGGGAAAGCAGTGGAAGATGGCCCAAGTGCTTGGGCACCTGCTACC
Source organism: Lepus europaeus (assembly GCF_033115175.1). NCBI lineage: Eukaryota > Metazoa > Chordata > Mammalia > Lagomorpha > Leporidae > Lepus > Lepus europaeus. Next base: position 56,218,607 of record NC_084833.1, on the reverse strand, counting down.
CACATGGGAGACTTAGACAGATTTCCAGGTTCCTGGTTTTGATGTGGCTTAGCCCCCATTGCAGCCATTTGGGGAGTGAACCAGTAGATAGAAGATCTTTGTGTATGTGTCTCTCCTTCTTTCTTTATAACTCTGCCTTTCAAATAATAAACTAAAAAAAAAAAAAAGAAAAGAAATAGGCTGGCGCCGTGGCTCAATAGGCTAATCCTCCACCAGTGGCACCGGCACACCAGGTTCTAGTCCCGGTCTGGGCGCTGGATTCTGTTCCGGTTGCCCCTCTTCCAGGCCAGCTCTCTGCTGTGGCCCAGGAGTGCAGTGGAGGATGGCCCAAGTGTTTGGGCCCTGCACCCCATGGGAGACCAGGAGAAGCACCTGGCTCCTGCCGGATCAGCGTGGTGCGCCAGCTGCAGCGCGCCAGCCGTGGCGGCCATTGGAGGGTGAACCAACAGCAAAAGGAAGACCTTTCTCCCTGTCTCTCTCTCTCACTATCCACTCTGCCTGTCAAAAAAAAAAAGAAAGAAATACATTCCAATATCAACACAAAGCAGAGGCTTAATGAATGACCACTGAACATAAATACACTGACTGAAACTTATCACTTTTAGCCAAAAAAATAAACCTTAAGTGAGTCAAAAGTTATGTTAAAATAAAAATGTTGGGGAATTTAAAATATGAAGAGAATGGGAGGATCAATACATTAACTTTGTAAAATACAGGATCTGTTGGGAAATATTGACATTTAAAGGTTTATTTGTATATTTATTTATGTGTGTGAAAGGCAAAGCATGAGAGAGATAAAGAGAGATCTTCCATCAGCTGGTTCACTCTCCAAATAGCCACAATAGCCAGGGAAGGGTCAGGCCAAAGCCAGAAGCCAAGAATTACATCCTAGCTTCCCATGTGGCTGGCAGGGACCCAAGCATTTGGGCCATCTTCCACTGTCTTCCCAGGCATATTAGTAGGGAGCTGAGCAACTGGAACTCAAACCAGCACTCCAGTACGGGATGCCAGAATCACAGGCAGCAGCTTAGCCCATAGCACCACAATGCCAACCCATATTATCATTTCTAGGACATTAAAACTGTACATAAGGGACATTTCCACAATTGCAGAGTAAGGAGATTGGCAAATCATCTGACAGCCCCAATAAAACTGTACAAAACTGTCAAAACAACCATTTCAAGATGTGAGAAACTAACCAGAGCCACAAAACAAACTGAAAAGTATTAAAAAGAAAAATAGTACAAGGTGGGTGTTACGGCAGAGAGAGTTAAGCCACTGCTTGGGAGACCTGCATTCTGTATTGGAGTGCTGGTCCCAGTCTCAGCTACTCAATACTTCTAGTCCAGCTTCTTGCTGATGGGCCCAGTTCCAGCTTTAGCCTAGCCTAGGCCCAGTTTTGCAGAATCTGGAGAGAGAACTAATGAATGGACAATCTTTCCCTTGCTCAGAGTCTCCCTCTCTCTCTGTCTTCTATCTTTCAAAATAAATAAATAAATATTTAAAAAATACTACTGAACCTTGGAAGCAAAGTAAAAATATGGCATTTGAGGTTGTTCCCAACCCCTACCCCCAGCTCCCACATGGTAGGTAGTTCTACTAGGACACAGCAAGCTATGTAAATGAGCAGCCCTAAAACCAGTGGGAGATGATGTGATTTGGTGCCTAGGACATTGTCAAAAACAAGCGATCTTGCTGGTAAATAAACAGAGAAACTCAGCGTCACAGCTGCTTGACACTGCAGTCTGGTTAGGACATAAAACAGGCTGGCCAGAAATTTAACAGGGAGGTCTAAGGAATGGGACTGCCACAGTGGATGTTACATCCTTGGTGGTCTGGAAGACTATGCACATAGGCAAGGTTATGCACATGCGCAGGAGACACCAGAGTGGGCCACAGATGTCACTGGCTGAACATGAAGACTTGCATATACAGTAAATAAAAGTGGAGGCAGACTCGACTGAACTTTAAATGTGTTCTACAAACCACAACAAAGATCACTCGGCAAAGAGTAGAAGCCTTACTAGGCTTTTAAGTATTATCTCTTTTTTTAAGTACTATCTCTTCCCAACCATTGGTTGATGGCTAAACTATGCTAACCAAGAGACAACCCCTGGGAAACCAGGCTTAAAATATAAAAATAAGAATTAAAAGGAGGCCGGCGCCGCGGCTCACTAGGCTAATCATCTGCCTTGCGGCGCCGGCACACTGGGTTCTAGTCCCGGTCGGGGCACCGATCCTGTCCCAGTTGCCCCTCTTCCAGGACAGCTCTCTGCTGTGGCCAGGGAGTGCAGTGGAGGATGGCCCAAGTCCTTGGGCCCTGCACCCCATGGGAGACCAGGAGAAGCACCTGGCTCCTGGCTTCGGATCAGCGCGTTGCGCCAGCCGCAGCGCGCTACCGCGGTGGCCACTGGAGGGTGAACCAACGGCAAAAAGGAAGACCTTTCTCTCTGTCTCTCTCTCACTGTCCACTCTGCCTGTCAAAAATTAAAAAAAAAAAAAATTAAAAAAAAAAAAAGAATTAAAAGGAAAAAATTAGGGGCCAGTGCTGCGGCGTAACGGGTTAAAGCCCTAGCCTGAAGCACCAACATCCCATATGGGCACCGGTTCTAGTCCTGGCTGCTCCTCTTCCGATCCAGCTCTCTTCTGTGGCCTGGGAAAGCAGTAGAAGATGGCCCAAGTCCTTGGGCCCCTGCACCCACACAGGAGACCAGGAAGAAGCTCCTGGCTCCTGGCTTCGGATCGGCACAGCTCTGGCCATTGCAGCCATCTGGGGAGTGAACCAGTGGATGGCAGACCTCTTCCTCTGTTTCTACCTCTCTCTGTAACTCTTTCAAATACATAAAATAAATCTTAAAAAAAAATTAAACTGAGGCATATACTACAGAGGAGACAGACTCTACAGAATTAGTTCAGGCAAGTCACTAAACAAATAAACCAAGTACATTAGTCAGTTTTTCATTACTGCAGTGAAATACCTGAGGCAAGTAATCTCACAAAGAAAAAAGGTGTTTTTAGCCCATAATTTCAGAGGTTGAAGCTCAGGATCAGGTGGCTCCATTAGGCTGGCCTCTGTGAGGGCACTGGATGGTAGAACACATGCAGCAGAAGGATCACATGGTGCGTGATGATGCAGAGAGAGAGGCTGGGCATTCCAGGGGAACTTCCTTCCAAGGGTACACTGACGTAAGGACCTCCCGTGAGATCTCATCTCCTAAACTCTGTAATTAGATTCAATTTCCACCTTCTTAGTGCCATTGGCTTATGACTTTGGGATTTAAATTCCTGCAAGTATTTAGGAGGAAAACCACATTCAAAGTACAGCCCCAACAAACAACAGGAGTGGCAACAAACACCTCAGAGTGGTAGAGATCGAAATCCAAAGTTGCTATAAAATATTACCTGAAACAGAGATAAGCAAAATATAGCCTTTGACTTAATTATAGATCACTGCCTATTTTTAAAATAAAGTTTTATGGGAAAAGATCTTTGCTCATTCATTTATATATTGCCTATGGCTACTTTTACATTACAGAACAGAGTTAAAGCAGTTGCAATAGAGACCACATTGCTTACAAAGCTTAAAACACTTACTATCTGGTCTGCTATAGGCAAAAAAATCTGCTGGAGGATTGGGTTTTGTAGCATAGCAGGTTAAACTACCATTTGGGATGCCACATCCCACATCAGAATGCTTGTTAAAATCCCAGCTACTTTGCTTCCAATCTAGTTTTCTACTAATGTACCTGGGAAGGCAGTGCATGATGGCCTAAGTATATGGGCCCCTCCACATATGTGGGAGACTAGGATGGAGTTCTGGGCTTTTGGCCTTGGCCTAGCCCAGTTCTGGCTGTTGTGCACATTTGGGGAGTGAACCAACAGATAGAAAATCTCTCTCTCACCCAACCTCCCTACCTTCTCCCTTTTTTCTCTCTTTATGTCACTTTACCTTTCAAATAAATAAATAAATCTCTTTAAAAGAAGATTTATTTACACAGAGAGAGGAGAAGCAGAGAGAGAGAGAGAGCTCTTCCATCCGATGGTTCACTCCCTAATTGGCCACAACGGCCAGTGCTGTGCCAATCTGAAGCCAGGAGCCAGGAGCTTCTTCCTGGTCTCCCATGTGGGTGCAAGGACCCAAGGACTTGGGCCATCTTCTACTGCTTTCCCAGGCCATAGCAGAGTGCTGGATAGGAAATGGAGCAGTCGGGACTAGACCCGGCACCCATATGAGATGCTGGCGCTTCAGGCCAGGGCATTAACCTGCTGCGCCACAGCGCCAGCCCCATAAATAAATCTTTTTTTTTTTTTTTTTTTGACAGGCAGAGTGGACAGAGAGAAAGGTCTTCCTTTTGCCGTTGGTTCACCCTCCAATAGCCACCACAGCTGGCGCGCTGCGGCTGGTGTACTGCGCTGATCCAAAGCTAAGAGCCAGGTACTTCTCCTGGTCTCCCATGTGGGTGCAGGGCCCAGGGACTTGGGCCATCCTCCACTGCACTCCTGGGCCATAGCAGAGAGCTGGACTGGAAGAGGGGCAACCGGGACAGAATCCGGCGCCCCAACCGGGACTAGAACCCGGTGTGCTGGCGCCACTAGGCGGAGGATTAGCCTATTGAGCCATGGCACCGGCTAATAAATCTTTGTAAAAAAACTTTGTTGGCCCCTGATCTAAAATGTTCAGTTTTCAGTAAAAAAGTTATCAGACTTATATATAAATAGGAAAGTAGAGTTTATATGTAGAAAAGGATGCAGTTAATAGAAACTAACTCTGAGGGAGCAGAAATGTGAAACTTAGCAGAAAAAGAATTCAAGGTAGTTCAGAGAACAAAGAAAATCAAGTTTAAAAAATTAAAGTATGACAATACAGACTATCAATAAAAAGGTAGACATCGTAAAATAAAACAAATAGGAATTCCAGAGTTGAAAAATACAACTACTGAGGTGAAAAAAAAATCACTATGGGAGTGCAACAGCAGATTTGAAATTGCAGAAAAAGAATCAATAAACTAGAGTATAGATCGAAAGATATATCCAACTTGAAGAAAAGAAAAAGGGAACTAATGAAGAAAAATGAACAAATCTCAGAGACATGTGGGATGCAATCAAGCATACTAACATATGTTTCAGAGCAGTCCTAGAAAGAGAAGAGGCAGAAAAAAGTTTGAAGGAAAAAAATGTCTGAAAACTTTCCAAAGTTGAGTGAAAAAATTACACATCTAAGAGGCTCAATGAACTCCAAACACAGTAAGCACAAAGAGATCCACATGCAGACATTCCATAGTGAGACTGTTGAAAGCCAAACACAGACAATCTTTTAAGCAACAGAGAAAAATGGATCATCATTTGCAAAGAAACTACAATCACATTAACAAATAACTTTTCATTAGAAACAATGGAGACTAGAAAACAGGGATATAATACTCAAAGTACTGAAAGAAAAAAATCTGCCAGCATGTGGCACAGCAGGTTAAGCTGCTGCCTGCCACACCAGCAAGCCAGTCTTGGAGCGCCAGTTGGAGTCTTTGCTGCTCTGCTTCCAATCTGGTTCCCTGCTAAAGTGTCTAGGAAAGCAGTGGATGATGGCCTGAGTACTTGGACACCTGAGACCCCATGTGGTAGATCCAGATGGAATTCTGGGCTCCTGGCTTTGTCCTAGACCAGCCCTGGCTATTGCTATTTGAGGGGATGGGGTGGTAGTGAAGATATCTTTCTTATTTTATTTTATTTTTTTATTTTTTGACAGGCAGAGTGGACAGTGAGAGACAGAGAGACAGAGAGAAAGGTCTTCCTTTGCCATTGGTTCACCCTCCAATGGCCGCTGCAGCCGGGGTACCACGCTGATCCGAAGCCAGGAGCCAAGTGCTTCTCCTGGTCTCCCATGCGGGTGCAGGGCCCAAGCACTTGGGCCATCCTCCACTGCACTCCTGGGCCACAGCAGAGAGCTGGCCTGGAAGAGGGGCAACTGGGACAGAATCCGGTGCCCCGACCGGGACTAGAACCCGGTGTGCCAGCGCCGCGGGCGGAGGATTAGCCTATTGAGCTGCGGTGCCAGCCAAAGATATCTTTTTTCAGCAGCTGGAAGTTATCTTGCTCTCTTTCTGTTTCTCCTTCTCATTCTGCCTTTCAAGTAAATAAATAAATCTTTGAAAAAAAGAAAAATTTGCTGGCCAAAAATTCTATAAAGCAAAAATATCATTTAAATATGAAAGTCAAATAAATATATTCCCAAAAAACAAAAACAAAGAACTTGTTAGCAGGGCTACCTTAAAAAAATATTAAAGGAAGCTGGTTCAGTTGATAGAAAGTGATTTCAGATAGTAACTAAATTCCATAGGAAAAAGGTACTACATTACAAATAGTAAATATGTGGGTTAATATAAAAGATCCTATAAATATTTTCCTCACTTTTTCTATTCTTTAAAAGCCATCGGTGTGAATATAGCAATAATTATAATGCCATATTGTTAGGTATTAGATACATAAATTTAATAGTACAAGGCAGAGGGACGATATGGAGTTATATTCTGTGTTTGTATGTTTGTATCAATCCAAAGTAGACTGTAATAAATTAAGATACATGTTATAATCTCTATGGCAACCACTAATCTCAAAAAACACAAATAAAAAAATCAACAGTATAATTAAGATATAAACTAGAAAATGTTCATTTATTGGCCAGCGCCGTGGCTCACTAGGTTAATCCTCCGCCTGCGGCGCCAGCACCCTGGGTTCTAGTCCCACTTGGGGCGCCGGACTCTGTCCTGGTTGCTCCTCTTCTAGTCCAGCTCTCTGCTGTGGCCCGGGAAGGCAGTGGAGGATGGCCCAAGTGCTTGGGCCCTGCATCCGCATGGGAGACCAGGAGAAGCACCTGGCTCCTGGCTTCAGGTCAGCATGGTGCGCTGGCCGCAGCGCGCCGCCAGAGCGGCCGTTGGTGGGTGAACCAACGGAAAAAGGAAGACCTTTCTCTCTGTCTCTCTCTCTCACTCTGCCTGTCAAAAATAAATAAATAAATAAAAAGAAGAAAGAAAATGTTCATTTATTTAACACAAAAGAAAGATGTCAAGGTGTATCAGAAATAAACAAAGGGCAAATGTAAATCCAAAATATCAGTAATTATGTTACATGTTAATTTTGATCTTTTCAACACTCCATTCCACAGACAGAGACTTTCAGACTGGATTAGGAACAAGATCCACCTGTATGTTAATGGAAACACAACTGAGGGTAAAAGATATAAATATATTCAAAATAAAAGGTTAGAGATATACTATGTAAATTCCAATCATGGCCAGTGCCGTGGCTTAACAGGCTAACCGTCCGCCTTGCGGCGCCGGCACACCGGGTTCTAGTGCCGGTTGGGGCGCCAGATTCTATCCCGGTTGCCCCTCTTCCAGGCCAGCTCTCTGCTATGGCCCGGGAAGGCAGTGGAGGATGGCCCAAGTCCTTGGGCCCTGCACCCGCATGGGAGACCAAGAGAAGCTCCTGGCTTCGGATCAGCATGATGCGCCGGCCGCAGCAGCCATTGGAGGGTGAACCAACGGCAAAGGAAGACCTTTCTCTTTGTCTCTCTCTCTCACTATCCACTCTGCCTGTCAAAAAAATTTTAAAAAATTAAAAAAAATTCCAATCATAAGACTGCTGGAGTAAAAAACACAACCTACAAACACTTTGACTTTGGCCCAGTGAAATCCATCTCTGACATCTGACCTCCAGAACTGTAAAATACATTTATTATTTTTGTTTTAAGCCTCTCCCTCTTACCAAAAAAAAAAACCTAAACAAATTGCTGGAGTGACTATAATAATATCAAACAAAATAGACTTGAAGACAAGATACATCACTAGAGACAAGGTTGGACATATCATTATGATAAAAAGGTCGTTAACCTGAAAGATACAGAAATTGTATGTGTGTATGACCATAACAATAGAGCCTCAAAATACACAAAACAACAGAATTGAAGCAAGAAATAGACAATTCAGAAATAGTAGTTGACTTCAATACCTCACGCTCAATAACTGATAGAGCAAACAGAAAATAAACAAATGTAGAAAAGGCTTGAACAACACTGTGACCCAACTTGACCTCTATAAGATCACAATGACCTCTTTTAGGCGCACCCAACACGAGCACAATAAACATTTTTTCTAATATAGTACATCTCCAAAATAGGCTATAAAACAAACCTCATTGATTTAAAAGAACTGAAATCATACAAAGTATGTTCACCACTCACAACAGAATTGAATTAAATTAGAAATCACCACAGAAAATTTGGGGAGCCCACAAGTATGTATAAATTTAACAACACAATCTAAATAGCCAATGGGTCACAGAATAAATCACAAAGGAAATTTGAATATGTTTTAAACTGAATGAGAACAAAAACATCAAACTGTGTCAGAGTAACTCAAATAGCTATGAGAGGGGAGTATACCAGATGTGCCTCAATCTACAATGAGGCTATGTCTAAATAAATCCATTATAAATTGAAAACATCAGAAGCTGAAAATGTGCTTAATACACCTAGCCAGTCTGCTAGGGTTTGGATATGGTTTGTCTCCAAGGGCTTCATATGTTGGAGGCTTGGGTTTTATTTTTCCCTAATGTGGCTGTAGTAAAAGGTGGTGTAACTTTCAGAAAGTTAGGTCTAGTGGAAAGGAATTAGGTCATGAGAGGTATCACCTTTGAAAAGGACTCTACTGGTCCTGCAGAGTTCATTGGTTCTCAGAGGGCAAGTTGTTTTAAAAGAAAAAGGCGGGGCTGGCACCGTGGTGCCGTAGGTAGGTTAATCCTCTGCCTGCGGCACCGGCATCCCATGTTGACACTGGTTCTAGTCCCAGCTGCCCCTCTTCCAATCCAGCTCTCTGCTATGGTCTGGGAAAGCAGTAGAAGATGACCCGGGTCTTGGGGCCCCTGCACCTGCGTGGGAGACCAGGAAGAGGAACCTGACTCCTGGCTTCAGATCAGTGCAGCTACGGCTGTTGCGGCCATTTGGGGAGTGAACCAACAGTTGGAATACCTTTCTCTCTGTCTCTCCCTCTCACTGTCTGTAACTCTACCTCTCAAATAAATAAATAAAATCTTAAAAAAGAAAAGAAAAAAACCAATCCCTGAATATGTCTGGCTTCCTGTCCTGCCATGTGATTTCTTTCACATGCTTTCCTGCCACTGTGATGCCATCTGCAATGAGGCTCTCACCAGAGCCTAGCAGGAGGTGGTACCATGCTCATGGACTTCCAGAACTATGAGCTAATTAACCTCTGTTCTTTACAGATTACTCAGTCTCCATTATTTTGTTACAGCAATGGAAAATGAGTTAATATACTACAGAACATCATACTGAGCCTTGCCTACTTTAAACATGCTCAGAACACTTACATTAGGCTATAGGTGGGAAAAATCTATCACAAGGGGCCAGCACTGTGGTGCAGTGGATTAAAGCGATGGCCTGCAGCACCAGCATCCCTTTATGGGCACTGGTTCGAGTCCCAGCTGCTCCACTTCTGATCCAGCTCCCTGCTAATCACCTAGAAAAGCAGCAGTGAAAGATGATCCAAGTCCTTGGGCCCCTGCACCCATGTGGAAGACCCAGAAGAAGCTGCTGGCTCCTGGCTTTGGATCAGCTCAGCTCTGGCTGTTGCAGTTATCTGGGGAGTGAACTAGCAGATGGAAAACCTGTCTTTCTCTCTCTGGCTCTACCTCTCTCTGTAACTCTGCCTTTCAAATAAATAAAATAAATATTAAAAAAAAAAAGAAAGAAACTAGAAAAAAGAAAAGCAAACAAGAGGAAGGGGATATGATCCTTAGGTGGAAATCAACAAAATTAAAGGTAGAGAAATAGACAAAAATCCATTAAACCAAAAGTTGGTTCTTTTAAAAGATTTCAAAGATTGATAAAACTTTAATTACACTGACAAATACAAAAAGAAATACTAGGATTATCACAACCAGACCTTAAAGTAATGAAAAGGATACAAAAACATGGTGACCAAACAAAAGTTGTCAACAAATTAGACAACTTAAATGAAATGGCAAGTTCTTAGACCCAAAGTATTAAAAGTGAGTCAAGAAGGAATAGAAAATATGTTTAGACCTCAAACATGTAAAGAGGACTTCAGAATTTAAAATATTCACATAAAGAATAGCCCAGGCTCAGATGACTTCAGACATTTAATAACAATAACAATGTTACACAAACTCTTCCAGAAAACAGAATATTTCCTAAATCATTCTAGGAGGCCAATATCATCCTGACAGCAAAATAGGCAAAGACCATGAAACTAGAAATCCATATTCCTCAATATACACCAAAAATCCTCAATAAAATGTTAACAAACCATAGCAAGCATTTAGCCTAGTAGTTAAGATGCCTGTGTTATGGACCCTAAATTTTGGCAGAGGGTTAAGCTACCACTTGGGATGGTAACATCCTGAGTACCAGATTGAGTCCTGGCTACTCCACTTCCAATCCTGTTTATGCTAATACACCTTGAAAGACAGTGGAAGATATTCCAAGTACTTGAGTCCCTGACATTTATTGTAGGAGGTCAGGATGGAATTCCTGGCTTCTGGCTTTGGCCTGGCCCAGACCAGGCAGTTGTAGCCATCTCTCCTCTCTGTCACTCTGCCTTTTAAGTAAATAAATACATAAATTTTCAAAAAAAAAAATGCCTGTGTTCTATATCAGAGTGCCTGGGTTCAGTTCTTGACTCTAGTTCTTGATTCCAGCTTCTCACCAATGCAGACCTTGGTGGTAATGGTTTAAGTAACTGGTTCCTGTCATTCGCCTGGAAAATCCAGATTATGATCCTTGCTCCTGGTTTCAGCCCTAGCCTGGCCTTGGCCATCATGGGCATTAGGGGAATGAACCAGTGGAAAATTTCCCTCTCTCTGCCTGCCTCTCAAGTACATAGAAAACTAAATATATATGTCAAATCTAGCTACATATAAAAATGATTATATAACCATGTTGTGGGATTTATCCCAGGAATGAAAGACTGGCTCAAAATTCAAAAATTTAACATTTAAAAATCAATTTATGTAATATATTAATAGAATAAAAGATAAAACACATGATCATATCAATAGATGGACAAATAGCATGTGACAAAATCCAACAATGATTCATAATAAAATCTTTTAACAAACTAGGATTAGAAGTAAACTTCTTCAACCTAATACAGAGCATCTACAAAAAACCTAACATCTGGGGCCAGGGCCGTGGCTCACTTGGTTAATCCTTCACCTGTGGTGCTGGCATAACATATGGGTTCCGGGTTCTAGTTCCAGTTGCTCCTCTTCCAGTCCAGCTCTCTGCTGTGGCCCAGGAGGGCAGTGGAGGATGGCCCAGGACCTTGGGCCCCTGCACCCGCACAGAAGACCAGGAGGAGGCACCTGGCTCCAGGCTTCAGATCGGCGCAGTGCCAGCCATAGTGGCCATTTGGGGGGTGAACCAACGGAAGGAAGACCTTTCTCTATCTCTCTCTCTCACTGTCTATAACTCTGTCAAAAAAAAAAAAAAAAAAAACAACCCTAACCTCATACTTTATGGCAAAAAGCTGAATGCTTTCCCTCTAAATTTACGATTAAGACAAGGTTGTTGGCCGGTGCTGCGGCTCAATAGGCTAAACCTCCGCCTGTGGCGCTGGCACACCGGGTTGCAGTCCTGGTCAGGGTGCCGGATTCTGTCTCAGTTGCCCCTCTTCCAGTCCAGCTCTCTGCTGTGGCCCAGGAGTGCAGTGGAGGATGGCCCAAGTTCTTGGGCCCTGCACCCACATGGGAGACAAGGAGAAGCACCTGGCTCCTGGCTTTGGATCAGCGCATGGTGCGCCAGCTTCAGCGCGCCGGCTGCGGTGGCCATATGGAGGGTGAACCAATGGAAAAGGAAGACCTTTCTCTCTGTCTCTCTCTCTCACTGTCCACTCTGCCTGTTAAAAAAAAAAAAAGACAAGGTTGTTCTTCCTTGCCACTTCAACATTGTACTGGAAGTTCTAGCCAATGAAATTAAACGAGAAAAAAGAAATCTTCATTGGAAAGGAAAATGGCCTTATTCATAGAAAACCCACTCCTATGTGTAGAATATCCAAAAGAATCTATAAAAAACTACTAGAACTAGTAAATTAATTCTGCAAGGTCATATGATATGCCCATAAGCAAAAGTCTTTATTGGTATGCAGTACAATAATCTGAATATAAAATTGAGAAAATGATTCTATTCACAACAATATAAAAAGTTTTTAAAAAGTATATGTAACACTTTTAACTATTTAAATATCACTATCATTAAACATTTAAATATAATTATTTAACATCACTGAGAGAAAATAAATTGAAACAAATGGGAAGACATTCCATGTTCATGAACTCACAAACCCAATATCATTAAGATTACAATTCTTTTTTTTTAAGAATTATTTATTTATTTGAAAGAGTTACACAGAGAGAGGAGAGGCAGAGAGAGAGAGAGAGAGAGAGAGGTCTTCCATCCGATGGTTCACTCCCCAGTTGGCCACAATGGTCAGAGCTGCGTCGATCAAAACCCAGGGGCAGGAGCTTCTTCCAGGTCTCCCATGTGGGTGCAGGGGCCCAAGGACTTGGGTCATCTTCTACTGCTTTCTCAGGCCATAGCAGAGAGCTGGATAGGAAATGGTGCAGTCGGGACTAGACCCGGCACCCATATGAGATGCTGGCGCTTCAGGCCAGGGCGTTAACCTGCTGAGCCACAGCACTAGCCTCAAGATTACAATTCTTTTTTTTTTTTTTTTTTTGACAGGCAGAGTTACACAGTTAGAGAGAGAGACAGAGAGAAAGGTCTTCCTTTTCCGTTGGTTCACCCCCCAAGTGGCCGCTACGGCCGGTGTGCTGTGGCCGGTGCACTGCACCGATCCGAAGCCTGCAGCCAAGTGCTTCCTCCTGGTCTCCCATGCGGGTGCAGGGCCCAAGCACTTGGGCCATCCTCCACTGCCTTCCTGGGTCACAGCAGAGAGCTGGACTGGAAGAGGAGCAACTGGAACAGAATCCGGTGCCCCAAGCAGGACTAGAATCCAGTATGCCGGTGCCGCAGGCGAAGGATTAGCCAAGTGAGCCACGGCGCCAGCCAAGATTACAGTTCTTTGAAAATTAATCCATAAATATAATGCAATTCCTATCAAAGCCCCAACAGTCATTATGCAGAAGCTGACAAACTGAATTTAAATTTTACAGAAATACAAATGGTTTAAAATGTCAAAACAATTTTTAAAATGAACAACATGGTTGTGCATTTATACTTCCCAATTTCCAAATGTATAACAGAAATACAATAAGCAAGAAATGTGGTATGACATAAGGGCAAACACATGCACTGATAAAACTCAAAGTCCAAAAATTAACTTTTATTTTTATGGTTAATTGACTTTTACAAAGGTGCCAGTGTAACTATGTGGAAAACGAACAGCCTTTTAGAGAAACTATACTGAGACAATGAGATATTTGCAATTAAAAGAGATGGATTCAGATCTTTAACTCATAATATATGCAAAAACTACTGCAAAATGGCATAGACTTAAATATAAAAACTAAAATAAAACTTTTAGGAGAAAACATAGGGGGAAAAATCTTGATAACCTTGAAGTAGGCAAAGATGTTCTTAGAAGCACAACCCATGAAAAAACATTAATTGGACTTCATCAAAATTTATAACATTTGTGCCTCAAAAGATACTTCTAAGAAAGGAAAAGATGTAATATATACATCTTATTAGGGACTCTTGTCCACAGTGTTGTTTTAAAAATAATAAAAACAATCTTTAACCAGGCATAAGATTTGAATAGAAAGTTCACTAAAGAAGAAATAGGAATGGGTTGTAACTACATGAAAAGGTGTTTAGCATCATTAGTCATTATAAAAACGCAAACTAAAATCACAATGAGAAACCACTCACTAGAATGACTGTAACAAGAAAGACAGGGGTGGGTGTTTGGGATAGCAGTTAAAATGCTGCTTGGGACTCTGGCATCCCATATCAGAGTGCCTGGGTTCAAACCCCATTTCTCCCAATTCCGTTGCTGACATGCACCATTGGAGGAAACAGGTGACAGCTCAAGTACTTGGATCTCTATCACCCACATGGAAGACCCAGACTGAGTTCCAGGCTCCTGGCTTTGGTCCGGCCCAGCCCCAGCTATTGCAGGCACTTAGGGAGTGAACCAGCAGATGGGAGAGCTCTCTCTCTCTCTCTCCTTTCAAAATAATTAAAAACAAAAATAAAGGCTAAAAACTACGAAAGAGAAATAAAAATATATATCCACACAAAGTCTTGAATGCATTTTTATAATAGTCCCAAACTGGAAATAATTCAAATAGCCATTATCTATTCATCAGGATAAACAACATGTAGTATAGACATATAATATTATTCAGACATAAAATGAAATATTGATACACACATACAGTGTGGCCAACCCTCAGAAACATATGTTAAGCAAAAAAATACAAACAAAAGGGTCACATATTATGATTTCATTTGTATAAATTGTACAGGAAAGGCAAGTTTATGGAAATGGCAAACAGACTAGTGGTTATTCCAGGCAATTTTTATCAGGTTGTGAAAATTAATTGTCAGAAGTCTGATTTTGTTTATATAATCAAAATGACAATTTTGACAATGAATTTCATTTCTCAATAACCTGAAGAGTTAATACAATCAGGCAAAATAAAGGATCTAAGGATTCAGACTATAAAACTATTTTTATGAAGTTGTAATGATTCTAAATCCCCTAAGTTTGCTGGGGGAAAAAAATCACTTGATTTATACATTCTTTAGTATGTATAGTATAAATCATTGTCTAACCCTGGCACAATACCTACTTTTGTATTCTGTGTTTTTTTTTTTTTAAAGATTTATTTTATTTATTTGAAAGAGAGTTACAGAGAGAGGTAGAGTTAAAGAAAGAGGTTTTCCATCCGCTGGCTCACTCCCCAGATGGCCGCAACAGCCAGAGCTGGGCCGATCCAAAGCCAGGAGCCAGGAGCTTATTCTGGGTCTCCCACGATGATGCAGGGGCCCAAGCACTTGGGCCATCTTCTGCTGCCTTCCCAGGCCATAGCAGAGAGCTGGATCGGAAGTGGAGCAACCAGGACTAGAACCGGTGCCCATATGAGATGCCGGTGCTTCAGGCCAGGCCTTAACCCACTGCGCCACAGCACCAGCCCCTGTATTCTGCATTTTTAACCCCTTTTTTGTGCTCACTTCACATAGAGAAAAGGAATTTACATTGCTCTTCACTTCACTTGTTTTTTCTCCTCAAAAAGTCCCTATATGGGCAGCTGTTTGAGTTCCAGCTGCCATATTTCCAATGCAGCTCCCTGCTAATGCACCTGGGAAAGCAGAAGATGGCTCAAGAGCTAGAGCCCCTGCCACCCACGCAGGGAACATGGATGGAGCTCTGGCTTCCTAGCTTCAGCCTGGCCCAGCTTGGCTGTTGTTGCCATTTAGAGAGTGAACCAGCAGATGGAAGATCGATCTCTCTCCCTCCCTCTCTCTGTGGTTCTGCCTTTCAAATAAATAAATAAGTCTTTGGGGGTGAAAAACAAAATCCCCCAAACAGCTCAATCTCTTTCTTCAGATCTTAAGAACAGACTTCTTCTAAGTCATTTACTGTCCAAAACACATAACATAGATATGAACTTACCCTCGTGAAGAGAGAAGTCATGAGAGACTCAGTTTATTTCTGTCAATCAGGCACATTCCTAAATCAGTTGTTCTCCCTCCATTAACTATTCCATTCCCAATCAGTGATGTTCAGAAGTACCTGGCTTGAGGTGTTTTTGATCCACAAGGGACCTGAAGGTAGTTGACATTCTATCACTACTCCCAACCAGTCTTCAAAAAGAGAAAAAGCATTCTCACAATTTGTAGTTTATAAGACGAAACTTGAAATTACAAATACACACACACACACACACTTATGGAAAGGAAAATAAGTGCAAAATTTAATTTTGTGTTGGTCTTTAGGCTTCAATTTATCCCAAGAATTTTTTAAAAGATTTTTGTTCATTTTAAAGGCAGAGTTACACAGAGGGGAGGAGAGACAGAGAGAGACTGATTTTCCATCTACTGGTTCACTCTCCAGATGGCTACAACAGCCAAGGCTGGGCCAGACTGAAACCAGGAGCCAGGAGCTTCATCTGGGTCTCCCACATGGGTGGCAGAGGCTCCAACATCTGGGCCATCTTCTACTGCTTTCTCAGGCACATTAGCAGGGAGGTGGATTAGAAGTGGAGGTACCCACATGGGATGCCAGCATCACAGGCTATGGCTCAACCTGCTCTACAGTGCTGGCCCTAGTTGTCAAGAATTTTCTTTCCCACATATTTCTAAATGTTTGATTCTGAGGAAGAGTACAATCAATACATTTATTAAAGTGCATGCAGGTAATCTTTTTTTTTTTAAAGACAACAATTGCCTGACCAATTGAGGTCTATTTAAATTTAAAATCAAATTAGAGTAATTTCAACGTTTATTGCACCCACTATTTAATGGGTCCTGGGATATCTAGGGACAAATTGGGAACAATTTCTACCTTCAAAGAGTTCAGAAGCTGTTGGGAGAGAATGAGCCATAGCTACAATTTTTTTTTTTTTTTTTTGGACAGGCAGAGTGGACAGTGAGAGAGAGACAGAGAGAAAGGTCTTCCTTTGCCATTGGTTCACCCTCCAATGGCCGCCGCGGACAGCGCGCTTCGGCCGGTGCACCGTGCTGATCCGAAGGCAGGAGCCAGGTGCTTCTCCTGGTCTCCCATGGGGTGCAGGGCCCAAGCACTTGGGCCATCCTCCACTGCACTCCCGGGCCACAGCAGAGAGCTGGCCTGGAAGAGGGGCAACCAGGACAGAATCTGGCGCCCCGACCGGGAATAGAACCCGGTGTGCTGGTACTGCAGGCGGAGGATTAGCCTATTGAGCCACGGTGCTGGCCATAGCTACAATTTTAAACAGATTGGGATAAGGACCACAATTTAAACAAAAAGATATGGCATCAGAGGTGGCAGTTAGGAATAGCTGGAAAAGATTTCAAAGGGTTGAAATGACAAAAAGCAAGTAATGTTTCAACTGGAATGATTACAGTAAGCAGAAGAGGAGTAGGGACAGAATTCCAGAGAAGAGAGCTGAGGTGTGGCTACAATACTGGGCGAATGAGGACATGCTGAGAACAGGCTGAAGTCTGATTTACATAATCACATTAATATTTAGCGAGTACTTCCTGCATGCCAAATACTCCTAAGTACTTTACAGGGGCAGGTGTAGAGGTTAGATGGCAGTTAGGACGCCTGCATCCCCTATCAGAGGGCCCGAGTTGCACTGCCAGCACCACTTCCAATTCCAGCTTCCTGCTGATACACAATTGCTCACATAGTTGGGTCCCTGTACCCATGTGGGACATCCAGATTGAATTCCAGGCCCCTAACTTGGCCTGGCCTTGCCCCAGCTATCATGGGCATCTGGAGGATGAACAAATAGATCAGATGGAAGATCTCGATCTCTGTCACTCTGCCTTTCAAGTAAGAGCAGTTCACAGGTGTCTTATCTACCTCTTTTCTCATTATTCATAAGCCATCCTTTTAATGCCTCGCTTAAATGCTACCTTTCTGCAGTCTTTGTTGATTCTTTCAGATGAACATAATCTCTTTTTAAGCCTCAAAATATTTTACCTATATCACTTTTATGGCATATCCTAATATTTTGCTCCTGGCATTCTAGATTTTATGTGCATCCTTCCTTTTTCCTTTAGTCTGATCCACTTTGTTTTCCATGGCTTCTAGGACAGGGCTCAACACCTAATAATGCTGGTTAAATCTATGTTGCAGAGGCCATGGTTGTGTTGGAGCTGGTTAGGCCACCATCCGTGATGCCAGCATCCCAGATCCAAGTATTAGGGGGTCCCAACTACCCTGCTTCCAATGCAGCTTCCTGTTAATGTGCCTCACAAGTACTTGGGGCCCTGCTACACATGTGGAAGACCCAAATGGAGTTCCAGACTCCAGGCTTTGGCCTGGCCCAGCCCTGCCTGGCTGTTGTAGCCACTTGGAGTGTGAAAGCACATAGATTGATCTTTCTCTCTCTCTCACTGCCTTTCAAATAGTTTTTTTTTTTAAAAATCTATGAAGCAATAATTCTTTGCAATGCACTGTACTGAACATTCTATAGCAGTTATTTCACAAAATCTTTGTTTTTTAAACTTATTTGACAGGTAGAGTTATAGACAGTGAGAGAAAGAGAGACAGAGAGAAAGGTCTTCCTTCCGTTGGTTCACCCCCTAAATGGCTGCTATGGCCGGCGCTGCACCAATCTGAAGCCAGGTGCCTCCTCCTGGTCTCCATTGCAGGTGCAGGGGTCCAAGCACCTGGGTCATCCTCCACTGCCCTCCGGGCCACAGCAGAGAGCTGTACTGGAAGAGCAGCAACTGGAACTAGAACCCGGCGCCCATATGGGATGCTGGCACTGCAGGTGGAAGATTAACCAAGTGAGCCACAGCGCCGGCCCCACAAAATCTTGACAACAAAAAAATTCACACAGATAAAATACCAGATGGACCTTAAACTTAATGAACAAGATCCCTGCCCTCAAGATCAGCCTAGGGAGGCTGGTACTGTGGGTGTGCCCGGGTTATAAAGACAAGGAAAAGTGAGACTCAAAGAAATAACTTGCTTTCCCAGAATCTGAGAGAAAATTGTGGCAGAGCCAGAATTCAAACCAATTCTCCAGACTGGATATTCAGGCCCCTAAGCCTTCATACTGTTAGGTATGAAGGTAGACATGAGCCTGAGCCTAGGTATGTGAGAGAGGCAGAACAGAACCTAGCAACAGGCCTTGGAGGTTGCCCAGCACTTACACATCAAAAGTCTTGTCAACGACCCATGACCTTTTAGGCAGACCCCAGCCTTCCCTTGGTGACATCTTAGGGGACTCTTCCCAGGCCCTGGCCAGGGGGCTATGAGATCCAGTAACAGTGTGCTGCTAAAAGCCCCAGGAGGAATTTCATAAAAGCTGCTGGCCCAGCAATACCGCAGAAAAAAATGTTTCAGGTGAAAATGCACGGGCCCACACCCATAGAAACTGCAGTCTGAATGCAGACTGGGCTCTCGGTTCTTCGCTGTGTTGCCCACCTGGCCAGCCAGGTGTATTCTCTTCATTAAACTTCACTAGCTTACTTACTGCCCTTCTCTGTCTCACAGCTGAAATCCTTTTCTTAAGGGAAGACAAGAAAGGACTTCTCTTCTAGCCGTTTCCGGAAACATAACCTCTGTGTTCTAACGGAGGCATCTGCTAAATGAAAAGTTCTAGAATACTCCTAAAAGGAAAAATCGGCTCATGGGGTTTCTTCCTTTCTTTCTCTCTTCTTTCTCTTCTTTTTTTTTTTTTTTTTTTTCATGAGGGGGAAAGCAGGAATTGAGCAAATGGCAAAGCGCAGGTAGAGGTCGTAGCCTAACCTAGCACTCACCTGGCAGCACCTATCCGCCCATCCAGCCATGTGCGGAGACTCGCTGAGCACTACGGATTTCCGTGGAGTCCCTTTACGGGGCTGTTCCTGAGCATCCCTGCTCCGCCGCGAGCTGCCCGGTGTAGCTGTCACTAGTACTGTGACCTTGGGGGATATTTCTATTTCCTTCCCAATAATGAGCGGAGTAGGGTAGGAGGTAATACTTAAACATGGTACAGTCATCCTTGAGGCTTCCCAAAACGTGTAAACCGACTTCCTACTGGAGGGATGAGGAAGACGCCGCGAGGGGACGAGAGCCCAGCTCCTCCCGCGGCCCGCTGTCACACTGCTGGCGGGACAACGCTCCCGCCTCCAGCTGCGCTGCTTGGTCTAGCCTAGCCACCTCCTGAAACAAAATAAAAGGAGTTTTAGAGTGGCTGTACCTCAAAGCATCGACCAAGCAGTAATGAGGCAATCATCTTAGTCGCCACAACTTTTTAGCACAATAGGAGCCTCTGTCACTTTGCACTAAGTTTACCAAGTCAAGCGGCAGAGCACAATTCTAACAGCCAGGATCCTGTCCAAGGCTCTTGGGACAACCTAGACCACGTTCCTCGAGACCTCGGCCCCATCTACCCACTGCGCTCGTCAGGGGCCCGGCAACCGGCGCACAGACCCCGCAGCCGCGACGCACAAGGCGCGTCCGGCGCAGGCCGTGCGCCCCGCCCCTCTCCGCCCTCCGCCAATGGCCTGCGGCGCGGTCACCGGGCGCTTCAGGCCCCGCCCTCCTCCTCTGAGAGCGCGCTTAGCGCATGCGCCTAGAAAGCGGGCCGGGTGAGGGGCTCTCTAAGGAGGGGAGGGGGAGACGGAAATGGGAGGGAATGGCGCTTACAGCCCTGGTCCCGTCGGGGCGCCCGCGGGAGTGCGCGTTGGGGGTGAAGGCGAGCAGCGGTTGCTTGAGGGGGGCGAGGCCGAAACCCCCACCCCTCTAGGGCACGGTCGCCGAGGCGCCCCTGACCCGAGGGTGTTTGTGTGTACCCGCCCAGGGAGACATGGAGAGCTGTCTGGCGGCCGCGGCGCTGAACGGGGTGGACCGACGTGCCCTGCAGCGCTCGGCTAGGCTGGGCCAAGAAGTGCTGGAGCGGGCCAAGAGAAGGGCGGTGGACTGGCATTCGCAGGAGCGTCCCAGAGGCAGCACGGGGGTCCTTTCCCGGGAGGGACCCTACCACGCAAGAAGGCCGCCCGCCGGCCCGCTGTGCCTTCTCCCGGGAGAGGTGAGGGCCCCATGCCGAGGACTGGCCCGCGGCGGCCTGCTGGGGCCCAGGGGCGCACCGTACAGAAGCTTGAGCCGTACTGCCCTTGGCGGAAGCCTGGAAGTATTGGGACGATGAATGGGAAAGTCTCTTGAAAACTCTTCACAGTTTACAGAGCCTTGTTGGGTTGTTGTAGAATACAGACAGTGATCAGCCCTGGTTGGTGAATTAAAAAAAAAAAAAAATCTACCATGCTTCCTTTGCATACTAGAGGAAAACCAGCCAACCGTTTTAGGCGCTCGATAAAATTGCATGTCTGTCTTTTAGAGATGGAATTCTAAGTTCCTTCCTACTGGCAAACAGAGAGGTCTTTCCAAGAGTAAAAAGGAGGCTATTGCCAAAATGGCTTCATTCTCAGGGAATCCTACATCTCACCTGTGACTTGCCATTTATTCAAATAGAGAGAAGAAAGGCACCCGACCCTTAGTGCTTCGTTCAGAACGATGGCTGAATTCATGGACTATACTTCAAGCCAGTGTGGGGTAAGTTGGCACGAACCGTAGCCGTGCCTCCTGATCACCTGCTGATGGATCCCAGCTTGGATCTTTCTGGAATTTAGGGACAGTCTGGAGACTGCCTCTTCCCCTTCCTAGGCAGGTTATAATCAGTGAGGAATTTAAACCAGGTGGTAAATCCAGGTTAGAATTCATCCAAAAAGTATGTACAGAATGCTTAATTGGAATTGTTGGTCATTCAGCCATAAACAAGCCAGGAAAGGCCCTCATTGAGTTTTCAGTCTAGTGGTGAAAAACAGCTAATTTGCTGAATTCTAAAACAAGTTGCATATCCGTTTTTGCCTTTAAAAAAAAAAAAAAACTTTGAACTAAAAAAATATTTAGAATTTTTACAAAATACTTTGAGGAGCGCAGAGTGAGCACCTTTCTGCTGGTTCACTCCCCAGACACCTGCAGTGCCTCACCTGGGGCAGGAGACTAATACGGGAACGCAACTCAGGTCTCCCAGCTGGATGGTGGAAACCAGTCAGTGGGCATTGCCTCCCAGGTTCCACATTAGCAAGCAGCCAGTGTCAGGAGCCAGAGCTGGGCATGGAACCTAGGCCCTCGGATATGGGATGACCAGGTCCCAGCCACTCCTCTGTTCTCAGAACTGAGCCTCTCTGTTTTCAAAATGTATTGAAACTGAAATTAAGTGTCTGCATAAGATCTTATCCTCCAATGTTTGTTTTAAGTGCCTGGCATCCCTAGGAAGACAGTTACGTGGAGCAGATGCAGTGCCCTGGTCAGGATTGTGTGGTTATTGACAGGAGGGGCTCCCCAGGAGTCAGAGCCAGGTTCTTAGTGGCTGCAGTGCCTTAGGCTGGTTATTCTCTCAGCTTCCTGAAGCATGGGACTAGAATAAGAGGAAGTTGTGCAGCGACCTTCAGGACATGAAGCTACTGATGTATTTTAGCTTCCTCCTCATAAAATTAAGACTTGTAAGGTTCTTTCACAGTGTAGGTTATAAACTGTAGCATGAGAGGTTTGAGTGAAATTTCTGGTACCTTCTGTGGTTTCAGTGTGTCCCCCAAAGGCTCATGTGTTGAGATCGAATCCCCGCTGTGAGGCACTGAGAGGGTAGCAACTTGACCTGTGGTGTTTAGAGGCAGAGTCTTTGGGAGACTATTAGGATTTGATAAGGTCAGCAAGATTGAGCCCCCTGATTGATTTCTGGTGGCTTTATTAGAGACCCACACATGCTCCCTGTCTCTTGCCATGGGATGCCTTATCCTGCCTCAAGACCTTGCCAACAAGAAGGTCCTTACCAGATGTAGGCCCTTGAACATCCAGGAGGGTGAGCTAGCAAAATTTCTTTTCTTTATAAAGTTGCCCAGCTTTCAATGTTTCTTGTAACAGTGCAGAATGGACAGTTAACATTCATCGAAATGGGTGAACTATGGTTTTAAAGTCCCTCTTCTCGAATCCATACACTTAGATCATCTTTAAGTACTTGAAGGAAATACTGACAGCAGAGTAGCCAACATGCAAGGAAATCACCCACAAGGAAAGCACCACGTGTCTGCTAGAAATCTCAACACGTTCTGACTCCTCTGGCCTTAGCATTTTGTGAGCCTTCTGTGGTTGTCAGGATGCTAGTCTGTACAGGAGAAAGAAGAAAATACCTTGTTTCTCTCCTGCTTTCAGTTTCATGTGTTCAGATCTGAGAAAGGCCGGCGCTGTGGCTTAACAGGCTAACCCTCCGCCTTGCGGCGCCGGAACACCGGGTTCTAGTGCCGGTTGGGGCACCAGATTCTATCCCGGTTGCCCCTCTTCCAGGCCAGCTCTCTGCTATGGCCCGGGAAGGCAGTGGAGGATGACCCAAGTCCTTGGGCCCTGTACCCGCATGGGAGACCAGGAGAAGCGCCTGGCTCCTGGCTTCGGATCAGCGCGATGCGCCGGCCACAGCGGCCATTGGAGGGTGAACCAATGGCAAAAAGGAAGACCTTTCTCTCTGTCTCTCTCTCTCACTATCCACTCTGCCTGTTAAAAAAAAAAAAAAAAAAGATCTGAGAAAGACTTAATCTTTCTATATCTTTTATGAAGATGCCTGTGGTTCCAAGGATAGGATTCCAACTAGTGAGATACGGTTCAGAGAAATTTTGTTATGTTCTTGTTTGTACTGTTAAGTTGTAGAAAAATCCGTAACTTCTTTAAATTGATTAAAACACTTGGTTCCTGGCTCAGTAAAAGGAATAATATTTGTCTTTGGTTTGCGGTTAAGCAAATTGGTGTTCATACTGGTATTCAGTTCAGGTCTCCATTATGGGATGGAGCTTCAGAGCCCCTTGGCTTTCTAGACATGAATAATAGTGTTCTGGGGCAGGCATGCGGCTTAGCAGATAACACGCCACTTGGGATGCCTGCATCTCATATCAGAGTGCCTGTGCTTGAGTGCTGGCTCTAGCTCTTCACTCCAGCTCAGATTCTAGGAGACAGCAGTAATGGCTCAAGTGATTTGTTCTATGCCCAACCATGTGGGAAAACTGCATGGAGTTTCCAGCTCCCAGCTTGGGCCTGGCCCAGCTCTAGCTCTAGAGGGCCTTGTAGGATTGAGCCAGTAGATGAGAGATTTCTGTCCATCCATCATTCTCAAAAAAGGGGGAAGAGGGACTGGTGTTTGGGCACAGTAGGCTAAGCCACCACTTGTGACACCAATCAGCAGCCCGTTTTGCAATGCTGATTTGAGTCCTGTCTGCTCCACTTCCCATTCAGCTTCCTGCTAATGTGCCTGGGAAGGTAGCAGAAGATGGCCCAAGTACTTGGGCCCCTGTTACCCATGTGGGAGACCAGGATAGAGTTTCTGGTTTCAGCCTAGCTCAGTCCTGGCTGTTGTGGCCATTTGGGGAGTGAACAAGCAAATGGAAGATCTGTCTCTCCTTCTGTGTTGCTCTTTCAAGTTAAAAAACGACTGCACTGGGTTTTGGGTTTACCGCCACGATTTTGAAGTAGCTGCTAAGTATATCGTTAGATCTGTGTCCTGAAGTGTTCAGCTTCTCATTCTTCTGGTCACATGTTTTAACACACTGTCCATAACCACATTCAGAACAAGCAGGCTTGTGATGGCCTCATCATTAGTCATAACAAAGGGCAAATCTAAGGTTAACTTCCAGGAATGGAAGGACGTAGACAAGAAAAATGTAACTTTTTCAACCCTGTGGATTATCATTCTTAAAACTGGAGACCTGTCCCTCTACTCCCTCATGTGGGAATCATGAGGAAAAGGGTTACATAGCTCTTAGGTTTATGTTTCGTTTCCTGCCATATTTCTTTTTTTATTTTCATTTATTTGGAACACAGATCTCCGACCTCTACTATTCCACTCCCCAAATGCCTGTAACATCTGAGGCTAGGACAGACCAAAGCCAGGAACTTGGAACTTAATTCAGGTCTTCACGTGGGTGGCAGGAACCCAAGTACTTAAACCTTCACCTGCTTCCTTCCAGTTGCACGTTAGTGGGAAGGTGGAATTGGAAACAGCTGGGGTTCCAAATCAGGCACTCTGTGATGGGATGCTGACATCTCAAGCAACTGTGCCAAACACCCATCTTTCCTGCTGTAATTGTAAATCTCAAGGAAATGCACTTCTCTCTTCCTTTATCCTTATCTGAGACTTAAACATAAACATGGAACTGTTCATTAGACTTTGTTAGGGAAAGTGATGGAAGTACATGTGTATGTGACACTGGGGCAAAGATGTGAAAGTTACTTCATCCGGCGTGGAGGCGGCAGATGGCAGCAAAGTTAGGCCAAATGCAGTTTTCTTCCCTGCAGCACTTTCATGGGCTCAGGCTTGCTAGAGGCTTCAGTAGTCTCTCAAGAGGGCAGGTAAGGCTGGGCTTTGTGGCCCAGTGGGCTAAGCCTCTTCTTGGGATCACTGCATGTTGAGTCTCACCTCTGCTTCCAATCCTGCACTCTTGATAATGTGCACCCTGAGAGGCAGCAAGTGGTGGCTCAGGTATTTGGATCCTGACCCTTGCCTGTAGCCTAGCCCAGTCTTGTTGCAGTCATTTGGAGCAGAGCAGTGGATGGAAGATATTTTTCTCCCTCCCTCTCTCTCCCTTCCTTTACCTCTTTTCTCCCTCCCCTTCTCCTTCCCCCTCCCCCTCCCTCCCTCCCTCCCTTTCAAATAAATTTAAAAGGTGGGGTAATTTGCTCTTGTTCTCTTGGCTCCCTCCTTAACTACACTTAGCTCCAGTTCCAGACCATCTGTTTACCCCACTTCTTCCACTTCCCTAGAAATATTACTCATCTGTGCCAGAAGAAGGAGGGACCACCCACGTCTGTCGTTATCACAGAGGGAAGTCAACGGTGCACCTGTGTTCAGAAACCGGGAATGGTCAGGTATGTCTCTTCACGTGGCCTGCACAGTGCCCTTGACCTCCCAAGGTGTGAGACTCTGTACTCCAGATCTCCTGCAGGGCTTGGTGTGACCAGCATAGCAGGGCCCAACAGAAACAGATCAACTCGCAACCTTCGAGGACTATCACAATGAACATGAGTAGAAGATTTTTCTTTCTTTCTTTCTTTTTTTTTTTTTTTTTGACAGGCAGAGTAGACAGTGAGAGAGAGACAGAGAGAAAGGTCTTCCTTTTGCCGTTGGTTCACCCTCCAATGGCCGCCGCGGCTGGCACGCTGCGGCCTGTGCACTGCGCTGATCCGAAGCCAGGAGCCAGGTGCTTATCCTGGTCTCCCATGGGGTGCAGGGCCCAAGGACTTGGGCCATCCTCCACTGCACTCCCTGGCCACAGCAGAGAGCTGGCCTGGAAGAGGGGCAACCGGGACAGGATCGGTGCCCCGACCGGGACTAGAACCCGGTGTGCCGGCGCCGCAAGGCGGAGGATTAGCCTAGTGAGCCGCGGCGCCGGCCAGAAGATTTTTCTAAATCTAAGATGGATGCCACTGTAGGGTCTTGCAACCCGCAATCCTGAGCCACAGGATTTTTGGGCAGGCTGGACAAAAAAGCTTCAGATAGCCTCTTCTACATCTAGAGATAGAAAAGAGATTTTTATTAATTAAATATATTTTACTGTAAGGTAAATTATAACTTTCATGTCTTCAGTAATTTTTTTTAAGATTTATTTATTTATTTGAAAAACAGTTACAGAGAGGCAGAGGCAGAGAGAGAGATCTTCCATCTACTGGTTCACTCCCCAAATGGCAGCAACAGCCAGAGCTGGGCTGATCTAAAGCCAGGAGACTGGAGCTTTTTCTCAGTCTCCCACATTGCTGCGGAGACCCAATGACTTGGGCCATCTTCCGCTGCTTTCTGGGGCATCTTAGCAAGGAGCTGGATCAGAAAGGGAGCAGCCGGGGGCCGGCACTGAGGCACAGTGGGTTAACACCTTGGCCTGAAGCGCTGGCATCCCACATGGGCACCAGTTTGAGACCTGGCTGCTCCACTTCGATCCAGCTCTCTGCTATGGCCTGGGATAGCAGTAGAAGATGGCCCAAGTTCTTGGGCCCCTGCACCCACGTGGGAGACCCAGAAGCTCCTGGCTTCTGGCTTTAGATCGGCACAGCTCCAGCCATTGCGGCCAATTGGGGAGTGAACCATCGGATGGAAGATGGCTCTCTCTCTCTGCCTCTCCTCTCTCTGTGTAACTCTGACTTTCAAGTAAATAAATAAATCTTTAAAAAAAAAAAAAATGGAGCAGCCAGGACTGCTCATATGGGATGCCAACACTGTATAGCTTTACTTGCTATGACACCGCACCAGCCCCATCTTCGGTAATTTTTAAAAAGAAAGTGTAAGATGGGTGTTTTGGTGCAGTGGGTTAAGCTACCACTTGGCATTCCCATATTGGAGTTCCTGGATCAAGTCCCACCTCTATGTTGATCCAGCTCCCTGCTAATGTGCCTAGGAAGCAGCAGATAATGGCTCAGTCCCATGTGGGAGATGTAGCTAGAGCACTATGCTCCTGGCTTCACCTGGACTAGTCCCAGCTGTTGGTAGCATTTTGAGAATGAACCAGCAGATAGAAGAACTCTGTCACTCTGCCTTTCTAATAAATAAAATAAACAATAAAAAATTAAAAGGCCAAGGAGGGGTTTTCTCTTCTAACAAAATACTTTTCCTAAAGATAGTAACAATTACAGATGCCTCATTACAAATTTACCTCTTTTTTTTTTAAAAAGATTTATTTATTTGAAAAACAGAGTTATAGAGAGGCAGAGAGAGAGAGAGAGAGAGAGGTCTTCCACCCGCTGGTTCACTCACTCAATGACCACAATGGCCAGAGCTGGGCTAATCTGAAGCCAGGAGCCAGGAGCTTCTCTGGGTCTCCTACATGGGTGCAGGGGCCCAAGGACTTAGGCCATCTTCTGCTGCTTTCCCAGGCCATAGCAGGGAGCTGGATGGGAAGTGGAGCAGCAAGGACTTCAGCTGGCGCACCTATGGGATGCCAGCATTACAGGCGGTGGCTTTACTTGCTATGCCACAGCGCCAGCCCCCACAAGTTTACTTCTTTGACCTCATGTCATTGCAGGGAAGCCAAAGACTGGTTGTTGAACAGGAGCTGGTGATAGTTGAGATAAACTCCCCTGGGTATGCTCAAATATAGCAAAATTAAATCCAGGGTGTAGTCCACAAGATGTTGGAACAAAGGGGTGGAGGAGGAGTGTGGCGAGTGGGCCAGGGGACATGAGCGAGGGCTGAATGGGTACAGAAGCGCCCGTGTCCCTTCCCTGGCCCAGGATGTGAAGAGCCACACCAGAACACAAGTCCTGAGTTTGTCTCACACTTAAGCAAATGTGCCTGACCTTAAGGGGTTTTATATGGACTGGGCTCAATCCTGTCTCACCCTGTAAAATAGAAGTTGGAGCCTCTAAGGGAAATTGGCTTTGACAGCCTGCTCCCTTCTCATACCCCTGCTCCTAGCAGAAGGGCAGAGAGGGTTAGGGTTTTGAGAACCTGTGAGGTATTAGTCACTTTTGTACAGTAAGTGTTCCCTATAGTCTAGGAGTCCTGTGTTACGGACTGGAAGTCAAGACTCTGTCCCTTTTAGTAAACAGCAGAGATAGGATTTACATTCAGATCTGATTCCGGAGCCTGTGAAAGAATAAAAAGTAATCGTGGCAAACATCAGCCTGGCAATGTCTCACTAAAAGGAGATGGAATAGCTTAGGTGACAACTTAGAAAAAGTTGACAGGACTGAACATCAGTCAGAAGTCAAAGCTTAGGCACTGATCAGTGTTTCTGTTGCCTCTGCAGAGAAAAGACAGAGGGGAGGCAGCCGTTGGTCCTGGAGGCTTCCTCCCGGCATCAGAGCATACCCTGGAGTCCTCCCAGTCGGTGAGTCCAGAACTGCCGGCGTCCTGGACTTCACCATTGTCGTGTCATCAGCCAGTGGACCTGCTTATCAGCGGCTCTCTTTTGTACTGGATCTATAGTAGTTTGAAGCTGAGATGGTTGACTCAGTGTAAAATTGTTTTCTTGGTATCCTTCCTTCACTAGAAGCTTCAAGGATACTGTTTGTGCCTGAACTCATAGTTGTGGTTAAAAAGAATGCGAAGCATTCCCTCTCAGCTCCTACAGCTCAGCTGGGCTGGCACAGTATCCTGCTGGAATTCCACCATCTGTTCAAACAGCAGGAGGGACCTGACACCCCCACCCCACCCCCGCCAACAAAGTGAAACGGCTGCCCAAATTCTGGAGCATATACATTTGGTGAGATCAGGTTCCAAAACATTTGAAGGCATTAGTTCCCAGTCTCTACAAATGTTTCTCTGCAAAAACATACAGTGGTGAGTTTTTCATTTTTAGGATAAAGTATTCATTAGGTCATGAACTCAAGGAATTTTTTGGACCTTGGAAGAGCTGACATTCTGTGGAGGGGCTTCAGCATGCTGCTGCAATAAATTCCTTGCTTTTTATTTGTATACAGTTTGTTATGAGCCAGGACTGGGAATAAACTAGACTTAGTAGTGACTAAGAATACTCCACTTGTAGTGCAAATAGGAGTCCTTAGCTTGAGAGGCCTGCAGTGCTGGTTGACTTTTGGTAATGCTAATCTTCTTGCTGTTCCTTTGTATTGGAACCACAGACACCGATCCTTTAAAAAAATCTGTGTTAAAGGAGTCAGAAAGGGAGGTAGAGACAGAGGTCTTCCGTCTGCTGATTCTCTCCCCAGATGGCCGTGATGGCCAGTGCTGGGACAGGCTGAAGCCAGGAGCTGCTTCTGCATTTTCTACATGGGTGGCAGGGGCCCAAACACTTGGGCCAGCTTCCACTGCTTTTCCCAGGCCATTAGCAGGGAGCTGGTTCAGAAGTGGAACAGTTGGGACACACACCAGCCCCCATAAGGAATGCTGGCATCTCAGGCGGTGGCTTTACCTGCTATGCCAAATCACCAGCCCCCAGATACCAATCTTTCCCAAATGTTTCCTTGTGTGCAGACAAGTGGAACATCCTTGGATTTTTGTGATTGAGACAACCATATTTTTAAAAATTATTTTTACTTATTTGAAAGGTAGACTGGGACATAGATCTCCTATCTGCTGATTCACCCCAAATGTCCACCCAGCCGGGGCTGGATCAGGCTGAAGCCAGGAGCCCAAAATCAGTCCAGCTCTCCCATGTGGGTGGCTTAGGACCCAAATATTTTTTTAAAGATTTATTTATTTTTATTTGAAAGTCAGAGTTACACAGAGAAAGGAGAGGCAGAGAGAGAGGTCTTCCATCCACTGGTTCACTCCCCAGTTGTCCACAACAGCTGAAGCTACACTGATCCGAAGCCAGGAGTTTCTTCCAGGTCTCCTACGTGGGTGCAGAGGCCCAAGGACTTGGCCCATCTTCTACTGCTTTCCCAGGCCACAGCAGGGAGCTGGATCGGAAGTGGAGCAGCCAGGTCTCAACCGGCACCCATGTGGGATGTTGGCACTTCAGGCCAGGGCGTTAAACCACTGCGCCACAGCGCCGGCCCCTGGACCCAAGTATTTAAGCCATTGCCTGCTACTTCCCAGGGTGCACATTAGCAGGAAGCCAAGCCAGGACTGAAATCCAAGGACTCCATTGTGGGATGTGGGTGTCTCAAGTGGTGTCTTAACTGTTGTGCCAAACAGCCACCCCAGCCATATTTTCTGAAACTTTTTATTTACACAGTTGATCACCAATAGATAGTTGTGATATGTCAAGTTTCTATTAAGTGGTAGTAGACCTCCAATTTTGCTGTAACTTGGCAGGAAAGGATATAACATAAAGCAGCTTGGGAAACAAATTGGCTTCAAATCTATCTGCAAGATAAGGGGGGTGAGGACATTTCATAAAAATAAGTTATCATTTGTTCTTCCTAGTGGAACTTGCTGGCCAGTAGTTCTTTTTTTTTCTCTGTGTGTGAGGAAAGAAAAAAGTTTCCACCTGTGGCTGCTTTGGAGCAATGAGTAAGCCCAGGGGCACCCCTGCGATCACTTTGGCTGTTTTCTGATCTGTTACTTTTCCCTCAGGGTTTTGGACTGAGACCTATCCTCTGCCTGCACACCTGCTTTGACCCATTTCCCAGGCACGTGTGAAGCCTGTCCTTGGAGGATGGTTTTAGAGGATGGTTTGTGCTCCGTTCAGTTCCAGTGTTTCACACCACAAGGGAATCCGTCCTCCAAGGCAGGGCTTTGGCCCACTGACTAGCTTGCTGCCTGTCACAAAATGGAATCCAGTCATATGTTCTTAGCTTTAAAAGAAATGCTTGATTTTCCTAATCACGGACTTAGTTAAAATATTCTCAGCCACCTTTACTGCTAATGTGTGCTACCAAGTGCTCTGAGCCTCAAACAATGACCATTAACCAGCCTTTCCACCTGCCTCATTCATATTCCACCTGGAATGCTGGTTCATAATTCTTCACAGTCCTGTAGCACTTTAGCATTTACAGAGCGTTCTCACGTGTTTATTTGCGAGGTAGGTATTAGCCTAGTTTAGGAAGAAGGAAATGTGTGAGGAAAGGCTGAGACTTCTAAAGGACAGTGCTGTTAGGTGGCCCAGCTGGTCCCTGGAGGCAGGGCTTCTGCCTCGCACTTGAGCGCTTCCCTCTGTCATGCTCTGGCACGGCCAGCCTGGTGGAGTGAGAGATGCATCTGAAACCTAATAGCCTCTTTTCTTTGTAGGCTGAGGACATCTCTAAGGACCTCTACATAGAAGTCTACCCAGGGACCTATTCTGTCACTGTGGGCTCAAGTGACTTCACCAAGAAGACTCACGTGGTAGCGGTGGATTCAGGACAAAGTGTGGACTTGGTCTTCCCAGTATGATGGTGACCATCACTGCCATCACCTCTTTTTAAGTAGCAAGAAGAATAAAGCCATGGTCTGATCCTTGTAGTAGTTAACACATTACTACTGCTTCTCGTGCTGATTGCACAGGGCCAGTCTTCCGGTGAACTGGCCTCTGCTGCTTTTGGTGGCTGCTTTGATATGTACAAATCCCCACCCTTGTTGATTGAAATAATGTGATGATGCTGTCTCAACAGATTTTATTGCTTGCTTTCCAAGGAAAGACTAATTATGATAATAAAGGGAGAGATCTGGAAATGAAGAGAATTCATTTGTATTTGCATTTACAGGTACAACACACTGTCACCCACATGTAACTGTAGGCTTCATGAGAAGATGGCAGAGAGGCTGTGGACACATCTGCCCCAAGCAGGCCGACCACACTGTCACAGCCGTGAACGGGGCATCCTCATGCAGAATCGTCAGCTCCCTGTGGCAGAGCGCCCTGGGATGGGGCCGCCATACTCCCATGCCCCTCACGACAGGTGCCTTCCGGCCGCTTGTCTGCAGGGAAGTCTTCATGGGGTGCAGCTGCTGCACTTGTAGCCTGTGTTCTTCCTCCTCCTGTGGAGAGCATCCCTGTCAGCCACTCTCTAGTGCCTCCTCAAGTATTTACCATCATTATTTTTGATTCCTATAAGAGAAAAACTCAAGGATCAGAAAGTCACTGATTTGGGGGCCAGCACTGTGGCACAGCAGGTTAAGCTGCCACTTGTGGTGCTGTATCAGAGCGCTGGTTCTAGTCCTGGCTGTTCCACTTCCAACTCTCCCTGCTAATGCGCCTGGGAAAGCAGCAGGTGATGGCTCAAGTGCTTGAGCCCCTGCACTCGTGTGAGAGATCCAGATGGAGTTCCTGGCTCCTGGTTTTGCCCTGTCCCAGCCCTAGCAGTTGCAGCCATTTGGAGAATAAACCAGTGAGTGAAATCTGTCTGTCCCTCACTCTCTGTTGCTCTGCATTTCAAATAAATTTTTGAGTCACTTTTTTTAAAAAGATGTATTTACTTTTTTGAGGGGCAGAGTTAAAAATAAAGAGGTCCTCCATCCACTGATTCCTTCCCCAGATGGCCACAACAGCCAGAGCTGGGCTGACCTGAAGTCAGGAGCTTCTTCCAGGTCTCCCACACAGGTGCAGCTGCCCAAGCACTTGGGCCATCTTCCACTGCTTTCCCAGCCCATAAGCAGAGAGCTGGATGAGAAGAGGAGCAGCCAGGACACGAACCAGCACCCATATGGGATGCCAGTGCCTCAGGCAGAGGCCTAACCTAGTACACCACAGTGCTGGCCCCAGGTCACTGGCTTTAAAAGTCATTGATGTGTCCCAAACATCCTTAAACCACCATACCAGCAGTATGATTGCCTCTGACAGTTTAGTTCATCTAATGTAGTTAAGTGTTGTCTTGGTAGATATGCTAGTATTTTGTGTGTTGAAAATGGCAGTCTATGTACAGCTGTAATAGCATTCCTGGTTTGGAATAGACTTACAGATACAGGGTCTGGTAAAGCCAGCCTGTGCCCAACACCATAGGGCAGAAAGTCATGGAAATGGAGAGCCTTCTCCCCCCCCCCCCCCCCGAAGCCTGTGGTGAACCTGAGGATCCTTGAAGCTTCTGAAGTGCAAAATTCTGAGTATGTCCTGTTTTCCAGGAAAAGGGCTGTGGATTTTACCGTTCTCAAAGTGGGTGTGGCCCAGAAGTTCTAAGAGCCACGTGAGGAGTCAAGGATCCCCTTCCCAGCCGTCCTGCTTTACCTAGGTCCTCCGAGCTTTCAGTCTAGGGCGAGTTCTTGTCCCTGTGATGGGTTCCTGTACTTGGCCTTCGGCGTCCAGCTTCCTCCAGCAGGGTCTGTGGTAGCTTCACGTTGCTGGCTCTCAGGGCCGGCTCCGTGGCAGCCCCCATTACTGCAGTTGGCACTTTCTCCTGCTTAGTGTCCTTCTCTTCCTTTCGGATGGTGCAAGATCTTGTTCCTAAACCCAAAATCCATTAGTTATGTTGAATATGCCATCATTTTGATAGGATCATTATTTGAGAAGCAGAGAGAAAAAGTTCCCATTCACTCCCTGAAATGCCTACAATAGGCCTAGGACCCTGGGCTGAAGCTGGAGCTGGGAACTCAATCCAGATCTCCCATATGGGTAGCAGAGATCCAGTTACCTGAGCTGTTACAACTGCCTCCCAGAGTCTCATCAGCAGAAAGTTGGAGGAGCCAGGAATCAAACCCACATACTAAAATACGGGACGGGGGGCATCTTTTTTTTAATTAATTTGAAAGAGTTACGCAGAGAGGGAAGGAGAGAGAGAGAGAGAGAGAGAGAGAGAGCGCGCGCTTCCATCCGCTGGTTCACTCCCTAGTTGGCCACAACAGCTGGAGCTACACTGATCCAAAGCCAAGAGCTAGGAGCTTCTTCCGGGTCTCCAGGGCGGGTGCAGGGGCCCAAGGACTTGGGCCATCTTCTACTGCTTTTTCAGGCCATAGCAGAGAGCTGGATTGGAAGTGGAGCAGCTGGGACTCGAAATGGTGTCCATATGGGATGCGCTACACCACAGCACCAACCCCAATGGCACGTGGGCATCTTAAGCAGTAAGCAAAACACCCACCCCGGAATTAATCTTGATGTCAAGTCATGCATCAGGGATCACCAGATCTCAAGCATCTGTAAGCTCCTAGTATTGTTTTGTATTTTTAAAGAGAAATAGTGGCCGGTGCCGTGGCTCACTAGGCTAATCCTCCGCCTTGTGGCGCCAGCACACCAGGTTCTAGTCCCGGTCGGGGCACCGGATTCTGTCCCGGTTGCCCCTCTTCCAGGCCAGCTCTCTGCTGTGGCCCAGGAGTGCAGTGGAGGATGGCCCAAATGCTTGGGCCCTGCACCCGCATGGGAGACCAGGAGAAGCACCTGGCTCCTGGCTTCAGATCAGTGCGGTGCGCCGGCCACGGCGGCCATTGGAGGGTGAACCAACGGCAAAGGAAGACCTTTCTCTCTGTCTCTCTCTCACTATCCACTCTGCCTGTCAAAAAGAAAAAAAAAAAAGAGAAATAATATTTGTTAATCATTTCTGGCCATTGTGCTTTACAGTAAGGGGTATTATCAGATACCCAGATTTGGAGTTGGGGAGAAACAGTTATCAGTTTTTTCAAAGAGCTCTGGGGAGGGGGCAGTGTTATGGAGTAGTAGGTAAAGCTGCTGCCTATGACACCAGCATCCCATATGGGCGCTGGTTCGTGTCCTGGCTGCTCCACTTCCCATTCAGCTCCCTTCTAATAGCCTGGGAAAAAAAGGGGAGGAGACCCTTTCAGTCCTTGGGCCCCTGCCACTGACATGGGAGACCCAGAAGCAGCTCCTGGTTCCTGGTTTCAGTCTGGCCCAGCAATGGCTATTGTGACTCTCTGGGGAGTAAACCAGCAGATGGAAGATCTCTGTCTCTCCCTCTCTCTGACTTTCAAATAAATATTTAAAAAGAAAAATGCCAGTAGGGGAAGCAAAGGTGGGTTACTGCCTCCAGTTGCGGAAACTTCTCCTTTACTGACAGTATCAGAACTAGGCTGGCGCCGTGGCTCAACAGGCTAATCCTCCGCCTTGCGGCGCCGGCACACCGGGTTCTAGTCCCGGATGGGGAGCCGGATTCTATCCCGGTTGCCCCTCTTCCAGGCCAGCTCTCTGCTATGGCCCGGGAAGGCAGTGGAGAATGGCCCAAGTGCTTGGGCCCTGCACCCGCATGGGAGACCAGGAGAAGCACCTGGCTCCTGGGTTTGGATCAGCACGATGCAGCGGCCATTGGAGGGTAAAACAACGGCAAAAAGGAAGACCTTTCTCTCTGTCTCTCTCTCTCACTATCCACTCTGCCTGTCAAAAAAAAAAAAAAAGAGCTGATCACAGTGGAGAGCCAGGGGCTGGTGTTGTGGTGCATCAGGTGAAGTCACCATTTGTGATGCTGGCATCCTATACTGCAGCACCAGTTTTCTCAGATACTGTGCTCCAGTTCACCTCCCTGCTAATGGCCTGGGGAGGCAGCAGCAGATGGCCCAAATGCTTGCACCCCTGCTCCCCCTGTGGGAGACTAGAATGGAGTTCCAGGTTCCTGGCTTCAGCCTGGCCCAGGCTGTTGGCAACCATTTGGGTAGTGAACCATTGCATGGTATATTCTTTCTGCCTTTCAAATAAAATCTTAAAAGGAAAAGATAATAAGCTGGTGGGAAAATAAGCTTTAAGAAATTCAATTAGATGAAATAAAAATCCTAGGAGATGGGAACAGTCTAAAAAGACAACTTTTAAAACTACACGTTGAATCCTGTTCCAGTCAAGCTGAGGAGAGCATTACGACTGCTGGCAATCAGCAGCCCAGTCTCCCTAGGATTGTTAGGATCAATGGCCTCTCACTGTAACCGAAGGGAATGAAAGTGGAGGTTTCCTAAGAGGCCGAGCTCAGGACTGACTGTCAAAGCATCAGTGCTTGACAGGACTCCTATCCAATACATCTAGCACTGATTAACTAACAGACATATTTAGGAGAGGCTGGCGGCACATTCCCTAAAGGGAAACAGGCCAGAGGGGAGCAAAGGCAAACTCCGGTGTTTGCCCTTGTGTTCAGCCCTGCCCCACACGTGCCTCTGTGTGCTTCATCTTCACTACTTAGCTGTGGCGGGCAGTACTGCACCTACCCTTGGGGCAAGACTGGCACCTTCCTGGGGTGAGCAGTCCTTTAGCTACCAAGCAATAGGGCAGTGGCTTCAAACAACGTCCACAGTGGATCCCAGTGTGGCCGGTGCCTGGAGGCCGTTAAGCCTTCCAGCGTGCCTGCTCCAGGTACATCTGCTCCAGATATTAAAGCAGGGACAACCTAGTCTCCAAGAACCTAGCCGAGGGCTGTGCGTGTCTATGCCACGCCCCTCACGTGGCTCTGCTCTCTCTGAGCCCTGCTGGGAACTTCGGACAGGTGTGAGGCAGATCAGTGAGCTGCTGCTCCCAGCCCTCCATGCTTTTCAGCTCCTGGCAGAGCTAGTTGTGAGGAGTGAGCAGCAGGGGGGCTGGCGTTGTGGTAGAGCAGGTAGAGCCACCGTCTGCAACACCAGCATCCACACAGGAGTTGGTTTGAGTCCCTGCTGCTCCACTTCCGACCCAACGCCCTGCTAATGGCCTGGGAAAACCAGCAGAGGATGGCCCAGGTGCTTGGGCCCCTGCACCCACAGAAGAAGCTCCTGGCTTTGGCCTGGCCCAGCTCTGGCCATTGTGGCCATGTGGGGAGTAAACCAACAGATGGAAGAACTCTTGTCTCTGATTCCCCCTCTAACTCTAAATAAATTTAATAAATAAATAAATAAATGGCAGCATTACACAGCGTCCTGGTTCTTGTCACTCCAACTAAGGGGCCAGTGGGACAGCCAGTGGGATCAGCGCCTCCTCCTCCTCCTCTCACTGGTCTGCGAGTCAGCGAAAACCTGCCACTTCCCTTTCTCAGGGTCTCCCATGTGTCGCAGTCCCAACAGAGAGCACCCTCTCCCATGAGACACAGGAGGGAAGGGACGACCCACGCTCTCGGTGTACCTGGCTTCCCGGGCCGCGGCTCAGGTCCGTTTCTCCTCCAGTACCTCCACTCGGGCTGCCCGAGGGCAGCCTGCCTCCGAGACTTCTCGAGGAAGATGGGTTCTGTGTGGACTGCGCGGTTCACCGTCAGGGTCTGGGGAAGGCCCCTGTCCAGATCAGTGAGCAGGTCTTCCTCTTCAGCGGAGGAGGAGGAGGAGGAGGAAGAGATAGCCACCGGAGCCTGCACTGCTGCCACCTTCTCTGTGGAGCCCTCCAGGGGCAAAAGCTGGGCTGTGGACTTCAGCTCGGACTCAGCAAGCTCTCTAGCTGAGACCTCGGAGGTCCTGGTTACGGGCCACCAGGTGGGGCCACCCAAGGGGGAGCAACAGAGGCAGCCCTGGCACAGCAGGGGGCAGCAGGCGCGGGGGTGGCAGGGAGGGCACAGGAACTGCGTGCCCACAGGAAGCCCGCTGGTGATGCATCCGGCGACCGGCCCCAGCAGAGAGCAGCAGGGGGCCCAGAGGAGGGGCCGGAGGTGCTTCCTGGGGACAGGCTTGTGCAGCCTTTCCACAGCCTTCCTCCAGACAGCTGGGGGCACCCACCGGACCCCCCCTTGAGGCACCTTAGCTGTCAGGCCATTCCAGAAATGAACAGTGATTTCTTCTTCCTCTGGTGCTAAGGAAAAGACAAGGGGTAAGGCTTATGGTGGGGTAAGGTTGTCCTATCCCCAAGAGAAAGGCCCAGCCACCGCTCTGCTCTGTCTCCCAGCTTCTCACAGGCACCTGTCCGCGAGGGAGCCTACTGGGAACATCTCCCCACCCACGCCCCTTCCCCTCTCTCCCCGGAGACTTGCACAAGCCCACCTGCCTCCTGGGCCAGATGACCTGGAGGGGCCCATCCCCCACCTCAAACCCAACATGTGCTCAGTGAAAGCCCCCTCCTGCCCTCTCGGGTTCCCAGTGGCCCCTGCTGGCCCCTCAGCAGAGGACCGTTAGTTTCTGGAGGACTCGCTCCTGAGACCTGGTGAGACCCCAGGATAATGCACCCCACTGTGATTTAGGCCACTGACCTAGTAGTGAAGACCACTTTCCCTGATTTAAAAAATAAAAAGTCTGCAAGATAGGATTTGTGCATCTGTGGCTGCCCCAGGATGAAGCAACAAGTTTAGGGGGTGAGGATCATTTCCCTAATGCTGTTGTACAGACCCCCTTTGCTCTCTCCTCTGGCCTGATCGCCAGCCTGGCTCCTCCTGGGGACTGAGTGGTCGGGGCAGCTTCCCTCACCTCTCATGGAGTCAGTCATCTGCAAGCCCAGCAAAACAGTGCCAGGGCCGTAGCGCTGTCGGTCTGGCTCCCAGGGTGCCAGCACCTTGTCCCCAGTTCTCAGTGAGTAGTCCACGGATCGTGGGAGCTGAATGACATCTTCCTCTGAGACCACACTCAGCTGTGGGGCTGGCAGCTTTGGGCCTGTGACAAGGGGAACTTCAAATTCCACAAGCAGAGTCCCCTGCTGCTCCAGCTATGGGAAAGAAAACACTCATGGTGATACAATGAGGCATTGATGATACAACATGGAGGGGGGCGGGTGTTGTGGCACAGTGGGTTGAGTTGCCACTTGGGATGCCTACATCCCATAGCAGAATGCCAGTTGGAGCCTGGGCTGCTCCACTTTTTTTTTTTTAATTTATTTATTTAATTGAAAGAGTTACACAGAGAGAAGAGAAGCAGAGAGAGAGAGGTCTTCCATCTGCTGATTCACTCCCCAGTTGGCCACAATGGCTGGTGCTGTGCTGATCTGAACCTAGGATCCAGGAGCTCCTTCTGGGTCTCCCATGTGGGTGCAGGGACCCAAGGACTCGGGCTATCTTCTACTGCTTTCCCAGGCCATAGCAGAGTGCTGGACTGGAAGTGGAGCAGCCAGGACTAGAACCTGCATCCATATGGGATTCCAGCACTGCAGGCAGAGGCTTTACTCACTATGCTACAGCATTGGCCCCTGCTCCACTTCCAATCCAGCTTCCTGTTAGTTGGCCTGAAAGGCAGCTGACAATGGCCTGAAAATTTGGATTCCTCCATCCACATGGGAGACCCTGAGAATGGCTGGCTCCTGGCTTCAGCCTAGTCTAGTCCTGGTTGTTGCAAGCATTCGGGGCAGTGAATCAGCAGAGAGATCTCCAGGGGCCAGAGCAGAAAGAATCAGCAGAGAGAAGATCTACGCCACAGCACTGGGCCCCCAGGTCCACTTTTGAGCTTCCTGCTAATGTGCACCCTGGGAGAGAGCCATGTGATGGTTCAAATCCTTGGGTTCCTGCCACCCCTGTGGGAGACCTGGAGTTCCCAGCTCCAGGGTTCAGCCTGACCCAACTGTGGCTGTTACAAGCACTGGGTAGTGAACCAACAGATGGAAGAGCAGTCTCTCAAAAGAAAAAAAAAAAAAAAGAAATTAAGAACTCGGATCACTCAGTTCCCTACAAGTCCCCAGAAAGAGGCCGTTTGAAAGAAGGGACAGGGCCAGTGCTGCTGACAGCAGAGAGCTGGACTGTGGGACTGCTGCTCTTCACTCTGTTTCTTCTCACCCTGGGCAACTCTTTCTGCCTTTTCCTTTCCATTCTCTTCCTTTTCCTGTTTTTCTTTCCTCCTACACAATTTTTTGGCTTGCAATTCCCAGGAGTAACCTGGCTCCTTGGAATCTTTCCCCAGTGCACTCTCTTTCCCTGACACTCCCAAGAAGTTTTGTTCCTATGTCAGAGACCAAGGTAAGGCTGCTTATTCATCCAGGGGGTCACACAGGCAAAGTGATGGAGATGGGGCAGGCCTGAAGAAAGCTACAGTCAAGCAAAGAAAAGGCATAAAAGCAGTAGAGGTACTTAAGCTGATCTGAGTACAGAAACTATTGGAGCAAAACTCTTTTTTAAATTTTTATTTATTTGAAAGGTGGAGGGGTGGAGGGCGGGGCGGGGGAGGGAGGGAGGGAGGGGAAGGAGAGATCTTTCGTTTGCCGATTCACTCCCCAAATGCCTGCAACAGCCATGAGCCTGGAACTCCATCTGGGTCTCCCAAGTGGGTGGCAGAGACCCAAGTACTTGAACCATCACCTGCTGTCTCCCGGGATCAAATTACCAGGAAGCTGGATCAGAGGTGGAGTTTGGTTTCTTGGATAGGGAAACCTAATTCTCAAAAAAATATGAATGACAGAATTTCTGTTTAAAAATCATTGTCGACCAGTGCTGTGGCATAGTAGACTTAGCTAGCTTCTGCCTGCCACACCAGCATCCCATATGGGCACTGGCTCGTGTCCCAGCTGCTCCTCTTCTGATGCAGCTCTCTGCTTATAGCCTGGAAAAGCAGTGGAAGATGGACCAAGCACTTGGGCCCCTGTACCCACATGGGAGACCTGGAAGCTCCTGGTTCCAGGCTTCAGACTGGCCCAAGCGCTGGCCGTACGGCTATTTGAGGAGTGAACCAGTGGATGGAAGAGTTTTCTCTCTGTCTCTCCCTCTGTCTGTAATTCTGCCTCATAAATAAATAAAATCTTTTAAAAATCATTGTCATTGAATGGAAATTCTATCATTAATACTTTTTGAGAATTCCCATTAGTTTTTCCTCCATAAATCCACACAAATCTACACAGCCATAACAAACTTAACACACTCACGGATGCTACCAGTTCACTTCTACAGCCCGGCCATTGAAGGTCTGTGCCCATCCAAGAAACCAAACTGCTGGACACACATAACTAAGGCACATCAGGTAAGACAGGGCCACCTAAGGAGCGTGACAGGGAGATACTGGGAGTCAGGGACTTGCCTCTGGAGCAGCCTTTATCTGAGCCCAGTAATAGAAACCATCTGGTTCCCTCCTTGCCAAGACCTGGGTGTCAGCAGCATCTTCAGCTCTTGCCAGCCAGCCCGACCCCTGCCATGCTGGGTCAGCAATGTGGATACACGAGTGATAGGAGGCACACCTGGAAGAAAGCAAAGGAAATTAGAGGGTGGGGACCTGCAAGCCCCAAAAAGCATGAAGCTCAGAGCCAGCGCTGCTAGGGCGCCTGCTTCCCATATGAGCACCAGGTCCCAGCTGCTCTGCTTCCAGTTCAGCTCCCTGCTAATGCACCTGGGAAGGCAGTGGAAGATGGCCCAAGTGACTGGGCGCACCTGCCACCCATGTGAGAGACTCAGATGGAGCCCAGTCTCCTGGTTTCAGCCTGGACCAGCCTGGCCATTGTGGCCTTTTGGGGAGTAAACCAGCAGAGAGTAGATCCATCTCTCTCTCTCTTTCTCTAACTCTGCCTTTACATGACTAAAATAAATCTTTAAAGAAAAAAAAACCCAACCATGAAGATCTACATCTCAGTCAGATCTGAGGAGCACCACGGTGTATGTAGGACACACAGGGTATGTGGGACAGAAATCCAGAGAGAAGGTAGCAATCCGTGACTGTGCTGAGGTCAACTTTTAATAGACAGGAGGTGAGGACAATAAAGGGGTCTTTGTCTGTGAATGGGGAATTGTTGCAAGCTAGCTGAAATGCAATTAGCCCGGATATAAACAAGTTAACTAATGCTTGTTCTGGGACAACAGTCCCCGAGAGAATACCGGGGAGGTAAATGTGAAGGTGTGTGTGTGATTCCGGGACGGGGCGTGGAAGCTGGGATGGCAGCTGATGGAGCAAACTTGGTGCTGTGGCGGCGGAGGGGATGAGGAAGTGCCAGAGGAGGAGCTGCCCAGAGAAGCCGACTGCTGGGGCCGTGGGACAGAAAAGGAGAAGCCAGTTCTGGGAAGTTTTGTGGGCAGGGCCAGCGGCTGAGTCAGGGTCTGGGTTTACTTTGTGGGCAAGGCTGGGAACAAGGCTGCTTAACTCTGGCCTGGAATGGGTGGGTCCTCACAGGTGAATCAGGACAGGAGTGACTCAAGACGGCCGGGCCGCCATGTCCGTGCCCAGGGCAGCAGAGCTGAGCAGCACCGGCTCAAGTCCCTGCCACGCCCACACTTTGGGTCTGTGGAGGCGGCGCCTTTACTCTCTCTACAGTCACAGCTGACTGGGCTGCTGCTCAGGAAACTCCCGGGCAGGTGAGGCTTGCTGAGGGCGCCTGAGGGCCCTGGAGGGCCTACTTCAGTTGGTGGTTGCAGGCGCTCTAATTTCTCCTGTGGGACCACAGCAAGTTTCAGAGTTGATGGAAAAGGAGCTAGAAATGTTGTAACTCGGTGGCGTTGTGGTGAAGTGGGTAACACTGCTGTGTGAGCCACCGGCATCTCCAAGGGCGCCAGTTTGAATCCCGGCTGCTCCACTTCTGATCCAGCTCCCTGCTAATGTGCCTGGATAAGCAGAAGATGGCCCAAGTGCTTGGGTCCCTGCATCCACGTACAAGACGCGGACGAAGCTCCTGGTTTCTGGTTTTGGATCGGCCCAGCTCGGGCCGTTGTGGCCAATTTGGGGGGTGAACCAGTGGATGGAAGACCTCTCTGTCTCACACTCGCTTTCTAATTCTGCCTTTCAAATAAATAACCTTAAAGAACAAGAAGAAAGTTGTAACTGCTCACCCTGTCCTCTGACACATGCCAGCTGCGATGTTCCCGGTAGAACAAACCAGGTCAACCTGGGTGACACCCAGGAGTTTTTTTGTTTTTTTTT
This sequence comes from Lepus europaeus, assembly GCF_033115175.1. Classification (NCBI taxonomy): domain Eukaryota; kingdom Metazoa; phylum Chordata; class Mammalia; order Lagomorpha; family Leporidae; genus Lepus; species Lepus europaeus. The sequence continues at coordinate 56,175,932 of NC_084833.1, read as the reverse complement.
GTTTTTTTTAAGATTTATTTATTTGAAAGTCAGAGTTACACAGAGAGAGGAGAGGCAGAACAGAGAGAGAGATCTTCCATCCTATGGTTCACTCCCCTGATGGCCGCAATAGCCGAAGCTGTGCCAATCCAAAGCCAGGAGCTTATTCCGGGTCTCCAGGGCGGGTGCAGGGGCCCAAGGACTTGGGCCATCTTCTACTGCTTTTTCAGGCCATAGCAGAGAGCTGGATGGGAAGTGGAGCAGCCAGGACTAGAACCGGCATCCATATGGGATGCCGGTGCTTTAAGCCAGGGCATTAACCCACTGTGCCACAGCGCCAGCCCCAGGAGTAGTTTAGGCTGGAGTAAAATACTCACAGCCCATACACATAATAAGCCAGACAGTAACAAGCCCTCACAGCCCTCCCAGGAAGAAAGTTCTCTCCCTGCCACCGGCAGGAACACAGGACAAAGCAAGGGGTTTGCTTCCCGCCGGAGGCGGAGACAGTACCTTGAGAGGGGGTTGTGCCTGCTGAGCCAGGGCGCTCGGGGAGCCCAGGGGCAGGCGAAGGCGAGATCCCAGGGTGGCGCGGCACAGTCCCAGCCGGGGGCCTTCAGGGCTGTGGCCACGCTGCAGTATTTGGGTAAAGGCGCCCCTGGCCCAGCCGAGTCCATGGCGTTTGAAGAAACACCTGAGAACAAGCCCCGCCGTTACCTGAGCTGCCGTCCACAGTGCCTCAGAGGGCGCCCAGGTGGGGCGGGCGGCGCCCGGCTCCCCCCCCCCCCCCCCGGGCTGCAGGTGCAGCCACGCGGGCCCCCGCCCGCCCACACAGACACGCCAAGCTTCTCCTCACAATCACCTGCCCTAGGAAGCCCAGCTCAGGAAGGGGCCCGGGGCCGCCTCTGTTACAGAGGCGCAGCTGCGACTGTAGGAAAACCAGCTGCAGATCCTTCTCGGCCCGCCGGCTGGCCGCTGATCCACTCAACCCCTGTGCTTGGGCTCAGGCCAGAATGCACCTGGCAGAAACGTGGCTCAAGCTGTTTTCCCTCCTTCTTGTCCTTAGCCGCAGCGACTCCTGCCATTAAGACAGCTCTTCCCAACCCGGGTCACCGACAGGACTGGGTGTGGCCCCAGCAGAGCTGGCCTCCGGGCAGGGCCTCCCTCCGCAGACCCGGGCAGCTGACCCCTAGGAGCTCAAGGGCAACCTCTGCTGCCCCAGCCCACCAGAGCCCTCTCAGGGTCCGTTACTGCCCAAGTCTACAAACCTGACCCCACGGGGGCTCACCCACAGCCTCAAACTCCTGGCCTCCGCCTGGGTCTCCGGCCCCTGCTGACCGTTGGGGCCCTGGGCCTCAGCTCAACTGACTCCTGGCAGCCAAGCGGGTTGCCGTGGACGCGAGGCCAGCCGGAACGCTGCGGGCCCAGCTAGGGCACTGGGCATGTGCGGAGGGGCAGGGGGGAGGGGCCGTTCTTCACCTTTGTCTTGGAGGGGAAGGGAAGGGAAGAGGAAGAGGAAGGTCCACAGAGCTTCAATCCCCAGGAGCTCAGGCGGCTCACATTGGGGAGCCAAGGATCCCGGGGCAGGCCTGACCCCTCCAGAGACTCAGGCTGTTGATTTGTCTTCACCCCGAGCAGGCGCGAGGCTGGCTTTGGGGACTCTAAGAACTTGTCTGGAGCTGAAAGCAAAATATGGCAAGGTGAGGACATGTTTGTAACTGGCCTCCACGGAGGAGCACAGGTGTGGTGACGCTGGGTGGCGCTGGCGCGGGTGTGTGTGGACCCCGGTGACCAAGGAACGCAAGTCCCGCTTCTGTACGGGGCAAGGCTGGCGTTCTGAGGCGTCTGAGAGTCTCCGCTCGCTGGTGCTGCGCCGGACATTAGGCTCCGTGAGAAGACCGGGAAGAGCGGCAGACACATCAGTGGTGTCTCCCCGGCTCCCTTTCCTCTTCCGCGCGTTTCCGTCTGCGGATCCCTGAGGATGAAGCGGCTGCGCATTGCCCACCTGCAGGGCTGGCACGTGTGGCCGTCAGCACCTTCCGCCCCCTGGCCGCGGGGGCTGCTTAGGTTGGACACGTTGCTGAGGCTCTGCAATCGGGGAGCATCTCAAGATGCTTGTTGGGAACCCCGAGTTCAGAGTCCCTTTTCTCTTTGTAATAAGTTCCCAGAGCTCCTGGCTGCCTTTTTTGGGCACCATAGCTATTCCCAGAGAGAAGACAAACCTAAAGAAAACAGGTTCCGGGGGACGGCATTGAGTCCTGCCTGTTGATGTGTGCGCCATTAACGTTTAGTGATGGTGCCGGTTTGAATGGGGTTTTCTCAACCCAACGCATCTGAGCTGACGGGAGAACTGCTCTCAGAGCGTAAATGTGTAGCCCAAAGAACCACCGTGGCCCCAGACCATATGTCTAGAGGCTGAGTAAGAGCACAAAGTTAGAGAATCAGACATGGAAGTCTCTCCGGCAGTGAGCAAAGGATTCCTCGGTGTAATGGAGAAAAGGGAAATGGTCCAGGTTATTCAGGAAGAGAGAAGGAAGCATTTGCTAGACCATCATACTCTTTTTGGGGGAGTCCTGAGAAAATCGAGACGTGGATTTTTTTAAAAAAAAAAATTTTTTTTGACAGGCAGAGTGGACAGTGAGAGAGAGACAGAGAGAAAGGTCTTCCTTTGCCGTTGGTTCACCCTCCAATGGCCGCCGCGGCCAGCGGGCTGCGACCGGCGCACCGCAGGAGCAAGGTGTTTATCCTGGTCTCCCATGGGGTGCAGAGCCCAAGCACTTGGGCCATCCTCCACTGCACTCCCTGGCCACAGCAGAGAGCTGGTCTGGAAGAGGGGCAACCGGGACAGAATCGGTGCCCTGACTGGGACTAGAACCCGGTGTGCTGGCGCCGCCAGGCGGAGGATTAGCCTATTGAGCTGCGGCGCCGGCCTGAGACGTGGATTTTTGAGTCGGGGACAGGCTATAGGAAACTCTGAAAATCCAGCAGGTGGATTTAACAATGCAGTAGGCAGAAGGGGATCTCCAGGTGGTTTGAGTGACGAAGTGGCATGGAATGCTTGAAGAAAGAACATCGGAGTGAGGGAAAGCTGGGTGAGAACAGAGCCCAGGAGGCTGCAGAAGAAACTGTCAGCAGCGACCCAGACACACGCGGACAGGAAAACAGTCTCCATCAGCATTTGCTGTCACCGAGCTGATTTGAGGCTCTGCTGGGTGCTATCAATGCAGGATGAATGACTGGCCCCTGTCCTCCAGGGCACGCCCCTAACAGAAGAACATGGAGTCGGGTGTCCCGGATGTAAAGGCAGCAGTATCGCAACTGCCGCAGAAATAAATATGCCAAATCAAGGAACGGCCAGGACAGGATGCTGGGGGTGACTTCACAGAGAGACATGACGTGGAGACGAGTGTCACAGACAGTATGAACAAGTCCTGACTGGGCTTGGTGATATATGGGACCTGGGAGTTAGGGGACAAGACAGAGCTGAGACCCTGTGAGAGCAGACTCCAAGACATGGGGTGGGGACTGTCTCCCAGGGCTGAAGGAAAGGCTTGGCAGGAGAAGCGAATGGGGACGTTGGGGACAAAATGTGCCACGGCTGAGAACAGCGCCTATCAGAAGCAATGGTTAGAAACACCTGCGTGTCGGGCACTGGTAATCCTCATGGCGAACACGTGGAGGCTGCTCCATCCTCATCTTGTACATGAAAAACCAAGGCCTGGAGCAGAAGGAGCAGACAGAGGCCGTGTTTGCACAGCCTGCCTTCTTAACCTCTACCCTTGCACTAAGCTACCTGGAGAAGTGTGTATGCAGGAGAAAGCGGCTCGGAACCAATTTCAAAGACAACAAGGCTTTGTGAACTGCTTGGGCTTTAGTCCCGAGACGCTGTCTTACTGTGACTTCTTGTCAAGTGCAAATAAATAAAAACCACCAAACTGACACATCATCAAGGGAGGTTCACTGTGATTGTTTCACATCGAGTGTGTACAAGAGAGCCCAGCAAGCCCCGGGGGAGCTTGTGTGCCAAGCTGTGCGTGTCACTGTGGGAGCTTCTGGCCACAAGGGTGCCAAGGGCAGCAACAGAGAAGCCTGGGGCACCTGCTCCCCGAGAGCTCTTGAAAGAAAGGAAGCAAAGCATCTTAGTCTACTCAAGCTAACGCTTATCCAGGCAAAGAACCACGAGGGCAGCTTAGGGCAGAGCTGCTGTCTGCTCTCACACACAGAAATTACATTTAGCAAACCACGGAAGGAGGCTGTGAGGGCCCCCATGTTGTGACATTGTTCCTGTTTGGAAATCCTGAATCACACAATTCTAAAAATAGGGTCCGGGTGCCGGCTGGCGGTGGCTGTGATGGAGGACCGTGGCCCCGGGGTGTGCTTGGTGGTGGCCTCTGCAGGGTGCAGGAGAGACTGCAGGAAGTTGATGTACTTGATGGCGGCCCTGAGGGTTTCCACTTTGCTGAGTCGCTTCTCCAGATACTCCTCGGGCAGGTGATGGCGGAGCTGGGCGTAGCCTTCGTTGACACACTTCACTCGCTGCCTTTCCCGCTCGTTCCTTTTCCGGATAAAGGCTGGTCCGTAGGAGTATTCACACCTGCTGTAGCTTGGATAAGGCATTGGGAAAGGGAAGGGGTAGGGCTCCCCGTAATTCTCCATGATCAGGGAGTCACTGGAAAAAGGCAGCAGTGGCAGCTCCTCGGAGTAAGGGGCTGGCAGTGGGGGCTCCGGGTACAGGTGGAAAGTGACCATGGGGTCCAGGTAGAAGGGCCTGCCCAGTGGAGAGTGGGCGGGATCGGGGAAGACCGGAAGTTTATCTGGCAGATTAGAACAGCTTCTCTTGTCCATAGTTTCCTCTTTAACCTGGAAACATAACCGAGTTTTATTCATTTGGCCACTCCAAAAGAGAGCAGATACGGCGTGCTAGCTTGCGGACTAGTTTCTGACCTCATTTGGGAACTTAGAAGGGGTCAGAGTATTTTGTGCGGAGCGAGAGGATTTTAATGGTACACGCACACTGCGTTAAAAAACGCTGAGTCACCTTGTGAGGAAGCTGTTCCCTTTCCGGTTCTTTTTGGGTCCTTGTGATGGCAAAGCCAAAAGCCTTTGCTTGGTGAGAAGGTCTTCCCCACCGCTAGCATTGTTTCTGAACCCCCTCAGGCCAGGCCTCCAACAAGCGCAGGATCTAGCTGCACTTCAATATTTTTCTACTGACTTCGTGATTGTTGAGTTACACAGATTTCACACTTACAGTAGTGACACAAAGTTTCTCTGAAAGACCCGAATTGATTTGATGAAGAGGCAAGTCAATAGTCGTGCGGGTGGGACCCGAGCTGCTGAGCCACACGGTTTTCAAACCCGAGCCACTGACCAGGCAGGCCGACTCCCCAGAGCCCAGGGACAAAACCCGAAATAAAGGCCGGCGCCGTGGCTCAGTAGGCTAATCCTCCGCCTTGCGGCGCCGGCACACCGGGTTCTAGTCCCGGTCGGGGCACCGATCCTTTCCCGGTTGCCCCTCTTCCAGGCCAGCTCTCTGCTGTGGCCAGGGAGTGCAGTGGAGGGTGGCCCAAGTGTTTGGGCTCTGCACCCCATGGGAGACCAGGAGAAGCACCTGGCTCCTGCCATCGGAACAGCGCGGTGCGCCGGCCGCAGCGCGCTACCGCGGCGGCCATTAGAGGGTGAACCAACGGCAAAGGAAGACCTTTCTCTCTGTCTCTCTCTCTCTCTCACTGTCCACTCTGCCTGTCAAAAAAAAAAAAAAAAAAAAAAAAAAAAACCCGAAATAAATACTCACAGGAGACTCCTTTGGTGAGCAACTCCTCCAAGACATTAAAAACTGGGTCAATTTATAGCTTTTTGCTTATACAGAATTTCTAAGAAGTGAAGTGCATCTTTGTTTAGGTTTTGTTAGCTTGGTTTTCACAGACCGTGAGGAGAAAGTTCTAGCCCAGAGGCCCCACACTAACCAACACATCCCCCCTCTCTGACGAGGTCGGCCTCCATCTCATTCTTTAAACCACCATTACTTGGTGCGTTTCCCCGTGGTCACGTGGCCATCGGGTTTCCAAGGGCACTGCATGTAGCTGGTTAGCTGGGAGGCCAGCGCTGCAGGAGAAAGAGCATTTTTCTTTCAGTCTTACACCCTTGGGTGTCAGTCTTGGCGATACCCCTGCAGAGCTGTGTGTCCTTAGGCAAATTTCCCAATCTCTTTGAGCCTCAGCTTTTTTCCAGGTCCAGCTGAGATACTAAGTACTCTGCTGAGAGGCTGTGAGGACCCAAAGAAAACACAAACACAGACAGAAACAATGCACCAGGCACAGCTGTGAGTTCTCCGCTTTCCTTTCTCCCCAGGTGAAGGCTGTGGTGCATCCTTTCTCAGCTGCACCTGGTAGAAAACATGGCCTGTGTTCTCCCCAGGGCAGGACAGCCACATTGATCCAGCCAACGTGTGTTTGTTGACACGTGAATAACCTAACTCGGCAAAGGAGCTGAACTCTGGTCGTGGTCCCCCGTGAAAGGAGGAGTGTGGCTGTCACTGTCGGAGGGGTGTGGGTTCTCAAGGCCTTTAGGAGCCACTTGTGCTGTGCACTTGGCATTTAAGAAGCCAAACAAACAAAATAACCCTCCCCAAGCAGTCCTAATATTTACAGGCAAGGACAGACAGCACTGTCACTTGTTCCTCTACCCCCGTGTGGCGAAACTCCTGCAGGCTGCACTGGGTAATGTGGGGAGCAGCCTGTCAGGCCAGCTTTCAATGAGTTCCAATTCCAGTATCGAGTGTGGCTTCTGAAAAGCCAGGAGGATATGGACACAGGGCGGCGGCGGCTGGGAAGGGTTATAAAAAGTTATGGTGAACCAGGCTGGAGAAGGAGGGAATGCCAGGAAAAGCTCTGCCTATGGCAGGGGAGATGAGATAAGTGGGAGAGATCCAATTAAAAAATGAAAACAGAGGAACAGGAAATGAGTTTCCAAATGACTGACCAAATGACCTAAAATAACTAACATAAAACAAAAATCTCTGGAAGATTAAAAACGGGCCAAGATTCTGTCAAAAAGAAAAAAGTTGCTGAGAGACACAAGTTAGGAAATTCCCAAGCCAGGAATGCTGCTGGGTAAAGCAGTAAAATGATGGCAGGAGGGGACGGAGCCTGCGTGACTGCAGTTCTCCGAAGAGCACAGTCCTCTTTTGGCCTGTAGCTAACAGGCAGGATTGATTCCCTAACAGTGATTACCAAACAGTAAAGCAGATGTCATCAAAGCCAATGATATAATGTCTTAAAATCTTGACCCAGAGGGGATCTGAAAAATTTGTATATGCCACAGGTAATTAGAAGTTCCTAGATTTTAACAAGCCTTTGCATAATTCTTGGAAAAAGAACATGGTGTCTTTGGAGACATATTGACAAGGTTTTCCATTGAGCATTCCCAGTAAGTTCACTAATCAATGTAGCAGCATTTAAATATGACTGCCTTTTATTCCGAATAAGAAAAAGATGACAAATGCAGCAATGAAGAGATTCAACATAGGAAGCTAGGAAGTCTGGACATGTTTGTAGAAATTGAGTACCCACTTTTAAATGAAAGCAATTCAGATTGTTGGTGCCGGGACTCAGAAATACGCACAACTAACAAACACACCTATCTCGAGAAAAATCTCAGGTTTCTGTCTTTGCGCTCTTCTGGGAAACGAATGAAGAGGTCTAAATGGTAAAAGTGTGAGAGCTTCCGGATGCTCTGCTGAGCATAAAAGCTTCAACTTTCAGCACCAAAAACAACTGGCATGTAAGAAACACAAAGTTACAACTACATGAATAATTGAATTATGGCATGCTGGAGCGGGGTGAAGGTTAGAAACCTCTGCCCCCGCCTCCCAGAGGCACGGCAGGCTGCTACGCATGCGAAGCTGCTCGCAGAGCAGGAGCCAGAACCTTGGTGTCCTGACTTCCAGCCCCAAAGTCTCCGCTCCTGGAGAGGATTTAATCACCAGCAAAGTTTGGATCTTTCATTCTGTGGGCAACACTTGATAGTGTAAGATAATAGGATGATCAGATAGCCGACAAAAACCCACCACTTACCAACTGTGTCTAGGGGCTGTCTAGTAAACCATGTGGTTCTTTGCCCCCACCCCACCCCACTGGGGAGAAGTTAGTCTCTCACCTGAGTTTTGTTGTCAAGATGCTGTATTCTGCGCTGAGGTCAGACTTAGCCTGATTTATAGGTGATCATTTAGTAACAATAGGCAAAGTAGCTTACGGTTAAACACAACTGCTCAGTTCTGGTTTAGCCGTTTTTTTCTACCTAGAATGTAGATATGACAACACGTAACAATGCTCACTAGAGAGGTTTGCTTACAAAACTGGGCACTTGTAACACACTGTTTTTTCTTTAAAGAATGACTACCTGTCCTCCTGCATTCATCTGGTTTATATGATTTTATAATGATAATATTTATGAAAAGCCTCCTTAAATATTGGTCATAATGTGCAAATGTTGGCCAGTATTCTTTTAGGCAGATTGAGATTAAAGCCCAAACTTTGAAGGTCAATGTGAACTTAGGTCTTTTTTTTTTTTTTTAGCCCCCATTTTTCTCCTGAGCAAAATGCACAGAGTTCCTATAAACTGCCTGCCCCTGCACATGCACAGCCTCTTCCAACAACTTGACCAATCCACATTGTCATATCATTGCCACCCAAAGCCCATAGTTTAGGTTAGGAGTCACTCTTGGTGTTACACATTGGCATTCTGTGGATGTGACAAGTGTATGACACATACCTGCCTTTCTAGTTTCATACAGAAGTTTCACAGCCCCTGAACAGCTCTGTGCTCTGCCTCTGCCTTCTCCTCCCTAACCCCAGCAACTGTTGATCTTTTCACCATCTCCAAGGATTTGCTTTTTCCAGAAGCCATATCATTGGACTCACATAGTATGTAGCCTTTTCAGATTGGCTTCTTTCATATGGTAGTATGCATTTAAGTTTCCCCCCATGTCTTTTCATGCCTTGAAAGCTAATTTTTAATGCTGAGGAATGTTTTATTGTGTGAATGTATCACAAGTTATCCATTCACCTACTGAAGGGTTATCCTGGTTGCTTCCAAGTTTTGGCAATTCTGACTAAAGCTGCTACAAACATCCACATGCAAGTTTTTGCATGGACATATGACTTCAGCTTATTTGGGTAATTACCAGGGAGACTGACTGCTGGGTCATATAGTAAAACCGTGTTTAGTTTTGTTGGAAGCTGTCAAATTGCTATACCATTTTGCATTCCCATCAGCATAAATCAGGGAGAGTTCTACACCCTCATGAGCATTTAATGTTGTCAGTGTTCTGGATTTGGGGCATTTTAATAGGCATATAATGACATTTCATTATTGTTTTAATTTGCATTTCCTTAATGACACGTGATGTGGAACATCTTTTCATAGGCATATCTGCCATCAGTGTATCTTTGGTAATGTGCCTGTTCAGGACTTTTGTCCATTTTTAAGTGTTTTCTATATATTTTGGATAACAATCCTTTATCAGATCCGTCTTTTGCAAATAGTTTCACCTAGTCTGTGGCTGATCTCATTCTTTTGATAATCTTTTGTAAAAGTTTTAAATTTTTCCATCTCAACAATGATTTTTTTTTTAGGATTGTGTTTTTGGTATGGTATCTAAAAATTCATCATAATTTAAATTTTCTCTTACATTCTCATCTAGAAATTGCATAGGTTTGCATTTTATATTTCTGCCTATGATTCAATTTGAGTTAACTTTTGCCAAGAGTATAAAGTCTGTGTCCAGGTATTTTTTTTGGCATATCAATGTTGAATTGCTCCAGCACCATTTGTTGAAAAAATTTCCTTTTCTCCAATGTATTCCTTTTGCTCCTTTGTCTAAGATGAGTTGACAGTATTTATGTGGGTCCATTTCTGAGCTCTGTTCTGTTCCATTGATATATCTATTTAAAAAAAACACCTGGATTTATTTATTTGAGAGTCAGGGTTACAGAGGGAGAGAGTCTTCCAACCACTGGTTCACTCCCCAGATGGCCGCGCCAGCCAGGGCTGTGCGAGACCAAAGCCAACAGCTTCATCCAGATCTTCCACATGCATGCCAGGGGCCCAAATACATGGGCCATTTTCCACTGCTTTTCCCAGGCTATTAGCAGGGTCCTGGATCAGAAGTGGAGCAGCTAGGACAAGAACCTGTGCCCACATGGGATGCTGGCATTGCAGGCAGTGGCTTTACCTGCAATGCCACAACACTGGTTCCTATTTGTCTATTCTTTTGACAACATCACACGACCTTAATTACTGTTGGCTTATTGTAAATGTCAAAGTTGAGTAACATCAGCTCTCTGACTTTGTTTTTCCCCCTTTTTTTTTTTTTTTTTTATTTTTGACAGGCAGAGTGGACAGTGAGAGAGAGAGAGACAGAGAGAAAGGTCTTCCTTTGCCGTTGGTTCACCCTCTAATGGCCGCCGCGGTAGCGCGCTGCGGCCGGCGCACCGCGCTGTTCCAATGGCAGGAGCCAGGTGCTTATCCTGGTCTCCCATGGGGTGCAGAGCCCAAACACTTGGGCCATCCTCCACTGCACTCCCTGGCCACAGCAGAGAGCTGGCCTGGAAGAGGGGCAACCGGGACAGAATCAGTGCCCCGACCGGGACTAGAACCCGGTGTGCCGGCGCCGCAAGGCGGAGGATTAGCCTGTTGAGCCACGGCGCCGGCCTGTTTTTCCCCTTTAACGTCATGGTGACCATTCTGGGTCTTTGGCCTTTCCATATATCCTTTGGAATTAGTTTGTCAATATCCACAAAATAACTTTGAGATTTTGATGAGGATGGTTAATCTGTAAATCAAGTTGGGAAGGACTGATATTTTAAGTGTTGAGCCCCACTATCCATGATCATAGGAAATCTCTTCATCTAGCTTTTCAATTTCTTTAATCAGTCATGTAGATTTCCTTGAGTAGATCTTGTACCTATTTTATCTAAGTATTTATACTAAAGTACTTCATTTGGAGGGGGGCTGCTAATACAGATGGTATTGTTTTTAATTTCAAATTCTACTTGTTCATTGCTGATATATAGGAAAAAATTGACTTTTGTATATTAATCTTGTTTCCTGAAACTTTACTGTGATCACTTCTTATTTGAGAAATTTCTTTTGGTCTATTCTTTTGGGTTTTTTACACAATTAATTCATCTATAAAGTTTTATTTCTTCCTTCCCAATCTTTATACCTTAAATTTCCTTTTCTTCACTGATTGCGTACACCAGCACTTCCTATATAATGTAGGAAATAAGTGCTGAGAGAGGGTATCCTTGCTTTGTTCTTCACCTGTGGGAGTTTCTAGTTTCTTAGCATTAAAGGTACTGTTAGCTGCAGGTTTCTTTGTAGATGTCTTTATCCAGTTGAGGACATTCGCCTTCTTCCTGGTTTGCTGAGAGTTTTTGTTATGAGCAGGTATTGGATTTTGTGAAATGTTTTTTTCTCCATTTATCAGTCCAATCATGTGGTTTTTCTTCTTTAGGTATGAAGGATTACATTATTTTAAAATGTTAAACTAGTCTCATGTATCTGTGATACTAACAAAAATCAATTTTACAATAAATTTATAAATGCTAAAAAAATTTTACTAATCAAAAATGCCTATTAATAGCTCTTAAGATCTCATCCTTATTCATTTAAAGTAATTTAATTTTAATGTCTGCCAAGAATTTTTAAATTTAAGAATTTCAAGTCTCTTAATTTATCAAAGTGAAACTTGTATACTTTCAGAGACCCTTCTAAGAATTCATACATTCTCTCTCTGCTCTTGCACACACATTTAGTATCAATGTTTTATGATTAATGTAAAACAGCAGTCTCACAAACACGGTAGAGATGTCTTTGTGTCATCAAACCTTACCATCAGCAAAAGAGAGAGGAGGAAAAAGTTAGCAGACATGAATACACTGATAGGTATTTCAAAAATTATTTTATTATTACATTCCAACAAAGGTATAGGAAGCAAAAGTCAGTTCTCAAATAACTATTATACCCTTTAGAGAAAGGCACCCAATCCCAGTTCACAGCTGCTTCTCATGACCAGAATCGCCAGCAAATAATGTGTATGTCATTAATCCAAGGAGGCTTGAGTTTAAAAGAAAACTTCTTTATCGCAAGTGTCCAAGTCCTTAGGATTTGTCCTTAAAGATACTTGAAGATGAGGAAGACCACACACATCAAGACTCTGTTCAGTCATTAGGGTAAACTAGCAAACAGCCAGTCCAGGATGCACTGCACCAGACATCACAGTACATGAGGAAAATCTGCACTTTGTGAAGAGCCGCCAGGCATTTCAGACCCAGTTTACATGAGGTGCAGTCACAGGCCAGCCAGCTACCTAGATAATGCAGTCAGTGCAAAAGTCAGTTGAGTAAGTCAGCGCTCTGATGAGGCTGGCTGCATGGCAAAACAGAAATGAGACTGGAAAACAGAAGGTAAGGACTATTTACAAAAGTTCGTTTAGTGAAGTAACTCGAGAAAAGCATCATGAAGCAGTTCCCACACATCCCTCCCTTCTCCTGAAAAACAACAACAAAACCACCCCCCAACAACAACAAAACAAAACAAAACAAAAACCCCTAAAAATTCTCTTGAAAACCAAGTTAAAACTGTGTAGTGAAAAAGAGAGGGCTTGTTCAAGGTTAAAGGACTTCAAGATAATTACCAGGAAAGTTTATTTTTATTAGTAAAAGTCACAAGTAGTAAAAGGTTTATTGGCTGACTTTGAGGTGTGTGCTTTTAAAAATGTCTCTATTAATACATTGACAAGAAAAAAAAATACCAAGCATGTTTTTGCTTCCAATTTTGAGTCTTCAGCAAGAGTTGATGAGATCAAACAGGGTATTAAAACAAAATCCAGGAAAATTCAGTTAGTTCTTTCCAGTTGTCTGTCTTGTTTGTTTCCAGTCACCTTGAATTCAAAATCCAATTAGCTGAGGACAACATGTCGGTCAAAAACAGATTTTCGTTGCTCTTGAACTTGAAGTTTCCAACGCTGCTGGGCGTATTCTACCTTGTTCAGAACATTGGCTCGACTGCGGGAGCGTGCCAGCACATCATGGGCATTTGCAAAAGGCTGGTGATCCTGAAAGTCCAGGGATGGAGAACATCAGAGATGGTTAGATCAGTGTAAAACACACACACCAAACAGCACTTGGCCAGCCACAGAGATAGGAACAGGTGGACTTTCAAACAGCAGAGTGTGTGCCTGACTAAGCGTTCCTGGATACTCAACTATCAGAAGTAGATGAACTGAAATATGGAAATAGGTGGTTCAGGAAACAAGTGATCGGAGGTATTTGTGAAGTGTTCCCATGGGTCATCATTTCTAAAGATGTTTCCATTAAGAAGCAGAGACCAAGACAAAGACAGTGGTCACTCGGGCTAAAAAGAAGTCTTCCCTCGGGGCCGGCGCTGTGGCACTGCAGATTAAGCCTCTGCCTGCAACACCTGCATTCTATATGAGCAATGATTCAAGTTTGGGGCTGCTCCACTTCTGATCCAGCTCCCTGCTAACGTGCCTGGGAAAGCAGCGGAAGATGGCCCTAGTATTTGGGTCCCTGCTACCCACATGGGAGACCTAGATGTCAGGTTCCTGGCTTCAGCCTGGCCCAGCTCTGGCTATTGTGGACATTTGGGTAGTAAATTAGCAAACAGAAGATTCATTCATTCTCTCTCTCTTGCTGTCTGCAACTCTGCATTTTGAATAAATACAACTTGGAAAAAAAAAAAAAAAAAAAAGAAGGCTCCCCTGACTAGCAGGGGGAAGAACATCTATTGTCACTTTAACACCTCCATGTTACAGATATGGAAAGTAGAGATTCGGCTGACTTTACTCAATACTATACAGCTAATCTGTGACAGAGGAAACTTCTTTTAATTTCCTGACTCTCAATATATTAGAATTGTTTACTTGCCAGGTAGGGACCACATTCACCCTGGAAGACGAGTTGCCAGGGTCTTTTATTAATTGGTTTAATCTCTTCCTATACCCTCAATACAAACACTAAATGGACCAGATTCCAAGTTTTCTCATTTCCTCCCTTCCCCAGTCTGTAATGAAAAGAGACAGCTCAAGTGCTACAATTACCCTTCAGCACCAACCATAGTAAGGAATTCTTTACTTCAGTTTCTGTTGACAGAGACTTGAATCTTTCATTGCGGAGCGCCTAGTGCCTTCCATGTCAGCTGCTGCCTTAGGAAAGAGGCCACTGAAGGGTTACTCAGGTATCTGTGTGGGAAGCCAACCTATCTCGGTCAAAATAAACCAATGCAACTGGATGTTTGTAGTCATTACACAGGAAACCACCATGCTAATCTATTTATGAATGAGATACAAACACAGCTGTCTACATGACAAATAGCATTCAATAATAATTTATTGCTTTTGTTTGCTTTTTCCTTGATCCCTTTTTCCAGAACCCTATGTTAGCAAAGCTTTCGAATGTTCTAACGCAAGATCCAAATCATAAGTCAACTCTCTTAAACTAAACTTTGCCTCTAGGGGACAAAAAAAAAAAAAAAAATCAACATTGTTTTACTGTGCATGTCTTAAAAAGCCCTACTATATATGCAAGACAGGAGTCAGCACGTTTGTGGAAAGCTATGCATAATCTCATAACTATATAAGCCACTACAACTAGACGGTATTATAATACCTGTTTTGTTTTAACAACAAAATATATAATATTTCCATTTCCAAAGAACTTATCTTCTTCTTTTAAAGATTTATTTATTATTTGAAAGACAGAGTGACAAAGAGAGATGGAGAGACACAAAAGAAAGAGATCTTCCATCTGCTGGCTCACTCCCAAAAGCCTGCAACAGGAAGGGCTAGGCTAGGTCAGGCCGAAGTCAGGAGTAGGGAATCCACCTAGGTCTCCACATGGATGGCAGGAATCCAACTACTGGGGCCATTATCTGCTACCTCCCAGGCGCATTAGCAGGAATACTGGATCAGAAGCATGGAACAGCAGTAACTTGAAGCAGGCATTCATAAGTATGGGATGCAGGCGTCCCAGGCAGCGCCTTAACCCACTGTGCCACAGTGCTGTCGTTCAAACAGCTTTCTATGAAGAATCACTCACCTTCTTTACCAAAATTCCCTTTTCACTCGATTTAGGTAATGGCTTAGTGCAAAGACTAAATATTTTTAAACTTACAAACGAAAATAATAAAGACAATTCCATAAAGTCCAAAATGTTTCAAAGATACGTGAAAGAAGGTAAGGAAAGAGGACGCTTAAAGTTTAAAATTCCTTGATTTTCCATAAGGAAATAAACCAGCCCAAGGTCATTTAGCACAAACAAAACTTTGCCTAACCTTGACTTGATGTCATAGCTTCTCAACACACAGGTTTTATTCAGGAAGATTAAAATGACACTATATGAATATGGTGCCACAATGGACTTGTATATAAAACATTATTACCATTGGTTTGTTTTGACATAAACAAGACTGGGAAGAGGGATGTACTTTATCAGCAGGGCACCTCTCAGTTTCATAGTTCTGTTACCTACTTCTGAGGTAATGAGAGAAAAATCCTCTTAAGGAACAAACTCAAAAGCCTAAACAAACCAGTTAATCCTTTTGGTCTGTTCTACACCTATTAGAACAAGATGGAACTAGTTGCTCATGGTCAAGGATGCTGGAGGAATGCAAAGAGATTTGCCCTTTTTATATGTTTGTTCTTTTTACACCTGATAAAATTACAATAAATACAAAACATGTTTTAATGTAATGCTTTGATAACAGTGATGATGTGTCATGGATATATGATACAGTAAATATTGTGACTACTTGCAGTGAGCTTTTTAACTATTTGTACTAACTTAATTTGATTTAAAATTCTCTACACTGAATACAAATAGAAAAATTAAATTTAGGAATTTAACAAAAAAAATTTAAGTACATATGTAGTAGAGGAACTCACATATATTAGGAATTTAAATTTAATTTATTTTCATATGAAGTTATTAACATAAACTCACATCTCTGGTCAGAAAAATCTCTCTCTCACCACAACCAGTTAACAGATACCCAAGAATCAGGCTTCTCATGTGATCTTAGCCAAAAGGCCAAAAAATGGTGAGCCAGGTCTCTCGCAGCTCAATGCACAGGCAGAGTAAATCACTGGCAGGCAGAACAGCTACTGAGCACCTGCCTTCACCAATTCGGGGCCTGACCCACATGCACCTGTCTACACATTTGAGCGTCTGTTATTTTATGTTCCACATACATTATATAAATGCTATTTCTGACATCAAGAGCAGATACCTAATGCTGTAAAGTATGTGGTAAAGTCAGACTTTCAACCCAAGCGCATATAACAAAAATGGCTTCAGTGGCCGTGGCATCTTTCATTTATCAATACAGTTCAGCTGGGGGCAGTTTTACCTCCCAGGGACAGCTAGCAATGTCTGTGGACAATTCTGATTGGCACGACTGGGATGTGGGTGAGAATGGGGGAGGCTTGGCAGGACTGTGCTGCCAGCACCTAGTGGACAGAGGTCAGGGGTACTGTTAAATAAATTTTCATGGAAATAAAATTTCATGGAAAAATGGAATGAAGACGAGTTTGTTTTGTTGCAGGAAATTTTGAAATCCATGCATAGTTTTTTCATAAGATGCATTTTCCACAAATTTTTAAGAACTCTCATAATCTTACAATGAACAGGACATCTCCCCGCAACCCCCAACAATTACCTAACCTTTTAAATGTCTCTGGCATCAAGTTTAAAAAACCTGAACATGTGGATGAAAATGAACAGGGAAGCAGCACTTGAGACTCTACTGCTTCTGTGACACAAACCCGTCCTTCTAGCTCTCTCCACTTCAGCCTCATCGAAGTAGTTTGGACCACATCTGATCTCTCACCTTAACTTCTCTCTCAGTCTATCAGTCTCCTCCAAGAATTCTTCTAGAATAAATGTTTCTTATATGATTAAAAATAAAAGGGAAACACACCACTGTCAGTCATTTCTATTAAAAGCTTGTCTTTGTTTTATTCTTCCCTTTATTTCTAGTACCCAGTATAGTACCAGGAACAAAAAAGCTAACTCAATATGTATTGGCTGAATTAATATAAGCGGCAATGCGGGAAAGAGTCAAACAGGTATTTCTATGAAAATTCTTGACCAAAAACATTAAGATCTTGTTCAGTGAAGTATTCATAACTGATATTCATGAGACTATGTGTTGATCAAAATCCAGGTTTTTATAGTTATCACCTGAGCCATCCAGATAGGATCCCCTCTCCCATCTTTTACTGATAGGTCCCCAAGCCTTTCCAGAGAAAAGGGGCTTCTGAAGTGGTTGGCAAGAGCTCATGCTGGGTTTGGCTTTTGGAATTGATTTTTTTTTTAAGACTTATTTATTAGAAAGAGGGCGAGGGTGGGTGAGAGAGAGAGAGAGAGAGAGATCAATCTCCCATCCTCTGGTTCACTTCCCAAATGGTCATAATGACCAGAGCTGAGCCAGTCTGAAGTCAGGAGCCTGGAGCTTCTTCCAGGTCTCCCACATAGGTGCAGGGGCCCAGGCCATACTCTGCTGTCTCCCCAGGTGCAGTAGAAAGGAGGTGATCGGAAGTGGAGCAGCCGGGACTTGAACTGGTACCCATATGGGATACTGGCACTGCAGGCGGTGGCTTTACCTGTTACTCCACAGTGCTGGCTCTGGCACTGATTCTTGAAACCACACTGAATCTTATCTACTTTAAGGAATGTAACTCAATGAAATTATTCAAAACAGAATATCATTTCTATGGGGCTGGCATTGTAGTACACTGGGTTAAGCTGCCATCTGCAATGCCAGCATCCTATATTGGTACCAGGTCGAGTTCCAGCTGCTCTACTTCTGATCCAGCCCCCTGCTAACGCACCTGGGAAAGACGCAGAAGATGGCTCAAGTGCTTGAACCCCTAGACCCACATCAGAGACCCACATGAAACTGATGCCTAGCTTGGCCTGGCTTATGCCCAGCCATTGCAGGCACCAACAGATGGAACCAGCAGATGGAAAATCTGTCTATCTTTCCTTCTTTCTCTGTAACTCTGCCTTTCAAATAAACAAATAAACCTTTTTATAAAAAAGCATAATTTCTAAAAAAAAATTATATATAATAATGAAACAGTGGAAATCCAGAAACAATCCTAAACAAGACAATGATAAAACAATGTAATTCTCTAAGCTACAATGAAAAACAAGTTTGTGGGCTATGTCAGTTTCTCAACATAGTCCAGAATGATGAAATGTGAAAACGAAATGGAGACTACAAAAATATTAATACACTGATTACACCAACTACAAGTACAAATATAAACATGTTTTAAAGTCAAGAACAGTATCTAAACTAACATTTTCATTTTTCTCATAATGAAAGGGAAAAAAAAGTATCTCTTAGGCAGGAGGAAAAAAGGCAAGATAAAACAATCAGCAGATTATCAAGCTGTAGTTCACTAAGAAAAAAGTATACTGGTCTCCACGCTTCCTTTCATTAAAGCTTCTCCTCAAATTTCTGGTGCTACCGACAGGAGAGGTGTTTCAGGCAGGAACAAGGGGAGAAAACCGTCCCAGACGCTTTTCTCAATGTAAACAGGGCAAGGCCTCTTGCCGCCCCTTTCCCAGGGATCACCAGTTAAAACCACCATGCTTACAGCTTTGTGGGAACAGTCTCCTCACAGAGAAAAAGATGGAGCTCACAGTGAGAACTGGAATTGGCTTCTCTAGCTGAGGATCTGCTCCCGCACCTCAGCACACACACATGCGATTGTTTTCACTTGTGCCCGAGATGACAGAGACTGGCCCTGGGCAGCTAGCGCACGCTGAGAACTCACCCCAACGTCATCATCGCTCTGGATCAACTGTGAGTGTCCAAAGAGGCGCCTCTTCAGCATGGGCTCAACCAGAGTCAGATAGACCATGTACAGAAGCAGAAGGCCCAAAATGGACAAATAAATTATAATGGTAACCTGAAGGAAATCGAAAACAAGTCATATCTCTGTTCAAGCCAAGGGATCAGAATTTTGTGGAATAACAGTAAAGCCACAGTGAAGACTAATACATCTGCTACGCATCCAGGACGTCTACACAAACCAGATTCTGATTTAAGAAACAAACCCAACCCTTTACCAAAGTATTATTAAAAAAAAAAAAAATGAGAGAGAGAGGGAGGAAAGAAAGCATTTGTTTTCAAGTCTTCAAAATTTCATCCTCACTTACTGCTAATCGTTTGTCACCATTGCTGGCACAGCAGCAGTTTTTTTTTTTTTTTTTTTTTTAAAGTGAACATAGCATCCTACATTCACTGCTGCTAAAACACCTTAAAGGAACCATAACAGAAAATGTAGTTCACATCAATTTCAACAAGGTATCCTTTTACATCAATCTAGATACACAAAAATACTTTTTTTAGCCAGAAATTTTCTGGGGATATTAGTTTGTCTACTAACAAAAAGTACAGGGACTGGTGTTGTGGCGTAGTGGGTAAAGCCATAACCTTCGATACCAGCACCCCAAATGGGAGCCGGCCTGTGTCCCAGCTGCTCCACTTCTGATCCAGCTCCCTGTTGATAGCCTGGGAAAAGTAGTGGAGACTAGCCCGAGTGTTTGGGTCCCTACCACCCATGTGGGTGACCTGGAAGAAGCTCCTGGCTTCTGGCTCCTGGCTTTGGCCTGGTCTAGCCACTATCTGGGAAGTGAACCAGTGGATGGAAGATCTCTCGCTATCTTTCTCTTTCTCAAAATAAATAAATAAATCTTCAAAAAAAAAAAAAAAAGTTCAGTGTGATACATCACTGGAATGGCTATAATAAAACAGACATACAATGCCAAGTGTTAGCAAGGCTGTGCAGAAATGAACCCTCATCACTGCTAATAGGAAGGTAAATTGGTATAACCACTCTGGGAAACAATCTAGCAGTCTCTTAAAAAGTAAAACAGAAAATTGCCACAGTATGGAATTTACCCAAGAGGAAGGAAGACATAAATCCATATAAATACATATATGCAGATATTCATGACAGTATTATTCATAATTTAAAAAGCTGGAAGTAATCCGAACACCTATCAATTGATGAATGGGTAGTCACATATTACAATACTATTCAGCAATAAAATAGAATGAAGTATTGATACATACTAAAACTTAAACAAACATCAACATTATACTTACTGAAAGATACCAGTCACAAGAGACCATATCTTACATGATTCCATTTATACGAACTGTTCGGATATATACAGACAGAAATTAGAAGAGTGATTGTCTGGGTGGGGCTGGGTGTTGGAATCAGAATTAACCATAAATGGGCATGAGAGATGGGAATGTTTTAAAAAGCTGTTAAAAAGCTGTTTTAAGGGACCAGCGCCATGGCACAGTAGCTTAATCCTCTGCTTGCAGTGCCAGCATCTCATATGGGCTCCGGTTCTAGTCCTGGCTGCTCCACTTTCAATCCAGCTCTCTGCTATGGCCTGGGAAAGCAGTAGAAGATGGCCCAAGTCCTTGGGCCCCTGTATCCGCATGGGAGACCGGGAAGAAGTGCCTGGCTCCTGGCTTCGGATTGGCGCAGCTCCAGCCATTGTGGCCATTTGGGGAGTGAACCAAGGGAAGGGAGACCTTTCTCCTTCTTTCCCTCTCATTGTCTGTAACCCTACCTCTCAAATAAAATAAATAATAAAAATCTTTTTAAAAAAAGCAAAAAAAGTTGTTTTAAGGGGGAGGAGGAGATGGAGGAGAAAGAGAAGGAAAGAACAGAAAAGGGGGAAGACAAAATCAGGAACACAGGCCTGTGTGTTATCTGATTTGGTATTAAATTGTGTGCCATGGTTTACTTTTTACATTACTCATAAAATACAAATATCATCAAATTATTCTCATTTATGTTAGAAAAATATCTGTATGAATGCTGTGTTACACAAGTAGCATTAATCTTATTTAAAAACTCCAAGATATGTAAATTTATAGAATTAAACAATTCTAAATATGCTGATTATCTGCCTATTTATAATTACATCAGGTCAAAGCTTCTCCTTAAGATTTGATTTCAACCTGGGTTATATGTGAGTAGTTAAGACACTTTTATTTATTTATTTATTTATTTATTTATTTTTTGACAGGCAGAGTGGATAGTGAGAGAGAGAGAGAGAAAGGTCTTCCTTTTTGCCGCTGGTTCACCCTCCAATGGCCGCTGCAGCCGGCGCATCTTGCTGATCCGAAGCCAGGAGCCAGGTGCTTCTCCTGGTCTCCCATGTGGGTGCAGGGCCCAAGGACTTGGGCCATCCTCCACTGCCTTCCCGGGCCATAGCAGAGAGCTGGCCTGGAAGAGGGGCAACCAGGATAGAATCCGGCGCCCCCACCGGGACTAGAACCCAGTGTGCCAGCACTGCAAGACAGAGGATTAGCCTGTTAAGCCACGGTGCCAGCAAGACACTTTTATTTAAAATTATCTTTTGGCCGGCGCCGTGGCTCAACAGGCTAATCCTCCGCCTTGCGGCGCCGGCACACCGGGTTCTAGTCCCGGTCGGGGAGCCGGATTCTATCCCGGTTGCCCCTCTTCCAGGCCAGCTCTCTGCTGTGGCCAGGGAGTGCAGTGGAGGATGGCCCAAGTGTTTGGGCCCTGCACCCCATGGGAGACCAGGATAAGCACCTGGCTCCTGCCATCGGATCAGCGCGGTGCGCCGGCCGCAGCGCGCTACCGCGGCGGCCATTAGAGGGTGAACCAACGGCAAAGGAAGACCTTTCTCTCTGTCTCTCTCTCTCTCACTGTCCACTCTGCCTGTCAAAAAAAAAAAAAAGAAAAAAAAGAAAAAAAAATTATCTTTTAAAGTTTGTATAAAATTTAATGATCAAGCTGATTTGATGTTAGTTCCTCAAACCTGAATGTTTTTGAATAAACTTTTCTGTCAGTTCCTATTAGGATTCCTTTCCTCCCATTAAGAATTAGTCTCATTTAGATGGCTAGAACTAAACAAAATATTTTTCAAGTCTTAAAAAATCTCTCTTGCTCTGCCTTTCAAATAAATAAATCTTAAAAAAAAAAAAAGTACAGGAGCAGATATCCGGCATAGCAGTTGGGATGCTAGTTGGGATTCCCACCTCCCATTTTGGAGTGCTGGGGTTCTGGTCCTGGCTCTGCTGTTGCTTCCAGCTTCCTGCTAGTGTACACCCTGGGAGGCAGCATGTGGAGGTTCAAGTAGTAGGGTCCCTGCCACACACACAGGAGACCTGGACTGAGTTCTTGGCTCCCAGCTTTGGCCTGATCTAGCCTGGCCATTACAGGCATTTGGGCAATACAGATGCAAGCTCTCTGCCCCCTCTCTCCCTTAAATAAATAAATAAATGTTTTAAAAAAGTTTACGGGTATGTGTTGTGGCACAGCAGGTTAAGCCATGCTCGGGATGCCTGCGTGCCCTGTTGGAGTGCCTAGGATCAAGTCCTGGCTCCACTGCTGATACAGTTTCCTAATGCACATCCTAGGAGGCAGAAGGTGATGGCTTAAATACCGGCATCATCGTCACCTAACTAAGTAGGAGACCTGCGTGGAGTTTCTGGCTCCTGGCTTTGATGTGGCCTTGCCCTGGCTGTTGCAGGCATTTGGGAAGTGAACCAGCAGATGGAAAATTTCTCTTTCTCCCTCTCTGTCAGTCTGCCTTTCAAGTAAGTAAAAATAAACTTAAAAAAAATTTAAAACTACAGTGAGGGTCAGTGCTGTGGCGTTGCGAGTAAAGCCGCCACCTGTAGTGCTGGCATCCCATATGGGTGCTGGTTCGAGTCCTGGCTGCCCCATTTCCAATCCAGCTCCAAACTAATGTTCCTGGGAAAGCAGCAGAAGATGGGAGACTCAGATGGAAAAGTACCCATGTAGGAGACCCAGAAAAAGCTCCTGGCTTTGGCTTGGCTCAGTCCTGACCATTGTAACCATTTGGGGAGTTAACCAGCAGATGAAAGATACCTTTCTCTCTCTGCCTCTGCATTTCTGTAATTCTGTTTTTCAAATAAATAAATATTATTTTTTAAGATTTATTTATTTATTTGAAAGGCAGAGTTAGAGAGAGGCAGAGGCAGGGAGAGAGAGAGAGAGAGAAAGAGAGGTATTCTATTCGCTGGCTCACTCCCCTGATGGCCACAACAGCCAGAGCTGCACCAAGTCCGAAGCCAGGAGCCAGGAGCTTCCTCCGGGTCTCCCACATGGGTGCAGGGGCCCAAGGACTTGGGGGGCCATCTTCCACTGCTTTCCCAGACCATAGCAGAGAGCTGGATCAGAAGTGGAGCAGCCGGGACTCGAACTGGCGCCCACATGGGATGCTGGCACTTCAGGCAGCGGCTTTACCTGCTATGCCACAGCTCTGGCCCCATAAATAAATCTTTTTTTTGACAGGCAGAGTGGATAGTGAGAGAGAGAGACAGAGAGAAAGGTCTTCCTTTTTGCCGCTGGTTCACCCTCCAATGGCCGCCGCATCTCGCTGATCTGAAGCCAGGAGCCAGGTGCTTCTCCTGGTCTCCCATGTGGGTGCAGGGCCCAAGGACTTGGGCCATCCTCCACTGCCTTCCCGGGCCATAGCAGAGAGCTGGCCTGGAAGAGGGGCAACCGGGATAGAATCCGGCGCCCCCACCGGGACTAAAACCTGGTGTGCCGGCGCCGCAAGACAGAGGATTAGCCTGTTCAGCCACGGCGCCGGCCCCCATAAATAAATCTTAAAAAAAAAAAAAAAAAAGTCAATCTCTACAAAAAAGAAAAAGAAATCTTTGTTATAACTGACCATCCCAGATTTCCCATTTGTAAGGAAAAGGAACGGAAAATACCATATAGAAAGATCAGGGAGAAGAATCAAGCACCATAATAAAGTAATGAAACAATTAGAGCTCCAAATGGTGGTTAGAGTTATCTACTTTATATTTCTTCCAGGAAATAAAGAAAGGGAATCTCAAAAATCCACAGGTGATGTTTTAGAGCAGTTATTATTTATCTAATTTTTTTCAAAGTGTTGGAGGGCGAGGAGGCTATTCTCAGAAGCCTTGGTACACGTGGCCCACAGAGAAGCCGGGATATTCTCCTGCAGTATCCTGATGACACACAGGGCACTGCTGTGCCTTTTCACGTATCTATCTAACAAGTCCTAACCCACAAAGCATCTCAATGAAGCACACTGCAGGCCCGGCCCAATATTCCTTTTGGGGTAGGGGTCCAGAGATCACCCAGGAAAGGAAAAGCTATATATATATTTTTTACCTTGATTGTAACAGAGCTTCTTTCCTCATATTTACATTCACAGCGTAGACAGTAGGCTTCTACGTCAGGCCCCCGCACAGGCATGGGCTCCACAACATGAAGGCAATCACTGAAAACACAAAGACAAAATATTACTTAAGCCTGGCTGTATTTTCTATTTGAATTGATCAAAACCTTCCTAAAGTCCAGAATAATCACTGAACTTACCCAGTGGAAGAATATAAAGAACAAATAATCAAATACAAAGTGAGATCATTTCCTCTCTCGGTGTTAGCACTTTGTTAAGATTTCTTAGAGGCCGGCTCTGTGGCACAGTAAGCTTGAGTCCTGGTTGCTCCTCTTCTGATCCAGCTCTGTGCTTGGGCCCCTGCACCTGTGTGGGAGACCTAGAGGAGGCTCCTGGCGCCTGGCTTTGGATCGGCACAGCTCCGGCCGTTGCGGCCATCTGGGGAATGAACCAGCAGATGGAAGACCTCTCTGCCTTTGCCTCTCTGTAACTCTTTCAAATAATAAATAAATAAATCGAGTCCCAGCTGCTCCACCTCCCGGCTGCTCACTTCCAGTCCAGCTCCCAGCTAATGTGCCTAAGAAAGCAGTAGAAGATGGCCCAAGTATTTGGGCCCCTGCACCCACATGGACCTGGAAGAAGCTCCTGGCTCCTGGCTTCGGCCTGGCCCAATCCTGGCCATTGTGGCTATTTGGGGAGTGAACCAGCGGATGGAAGATCGCTCTCTCTCTCCTCCCTCTGTTTCTCTGCCTTTAATATAAATAAATAAATAAATCTTTAAATAAATAAATCTTTTTTAAAAAAGTTACAAATGATGCTGTTACCAAACAAAACTGTGGTACATGGGACACTGTTCAAATATAAGATTATTTCCTTTGTGAATTAACTAATATCATTTCTGTCACAGTGTAGCTTATGAATTGTTTATCACATTAAACAAAGTAGTAAATTCTGAAATTCTGAAAATTGAACACTAAAAGCCACACTAAGAAAAAACCCACTTTCCTTAATGAGCAAAATTCCATTCTATTTGAAAAAGCAAGGACAAGGATTGGTAACATTTTAAAATGAAAAGTAATTACCATGAGAAAATGTATAAAATAAGATAAAAATATATTTTAAAAAAGATAAAAAGATGAGTGCTTCTGTTATTGTAAGAGATTGTTTATCAGGGCCGGCACTGTGGCACAGCAGGTAAAGCTGCTGCCTGCAGCACGGGCATCCCATATAGGAGCCGGTTCAAGTCCTGGCTGCTTCACTTCTAATCCAGCTCGCTGCTAATGAGCCTGGGAAAGCAGCGGAAGATGCTCCAAGTGCTTGGGCCCCTGCACCCACATGAGAGACCCAGATGAAGCTTCTGGCTTTGGCCTGGCCCAGCCCTGGCCATTGAGGCCATTTGGGGAGTGAACCAGTAGATGCAAGACCTCTCTCTTTTGTCTCTGTCTCTGCCTCTCCCCCTCTCTAACTCTGACTTTCAAATAAATAAATACATTTAAAAATATATTGTTTATCCACCCTGCCCCTTGATATCCAGTCTATTTATGGTTTAATTCTACCACAGTAGCCTCCCTATAGGGCCCATTCTTCTAGGAAGCACCTGGCTCTAGGCTTCTCTTTGCCCCCCAAAAAAGCACTTTTTTTGTGTGTGCTCTGCTAGCTCTGAACTGTGGCATTAGAAGGAAAATTCAAAAGGTATGAGTGATGACATCTCAGGTATCCTTAACAAACTCAATTTTCACAAAGATAGTAAGGAAAATTATATCTCAATTGGTAGTATTTCAAACAAGGATAAGGCCACATGAGACACATGGTAAAAATGTGTGGTATCTACTGCGAACATAGGGAAGACCAGGCATGTATGCAGCTACATGCAGGAATAAAGTGGGCAGAGGCAGCTAAACCCCCTAGCAGGGGCTTATCTACCTCGGAATCAGGGAGGTCATCCAGCCCAACACCCAGAGAGGTCACCTGCACAAGGTCACAGAGTGAATCAGTAACTGAAAAAGGACCAGAATCCAGGTCTTTCACCTCCTAGGTCAGCTGCCTTTATCTCTCTGCACCCCAGGAAAGTGAGACTTGTTTCCTGTTTAGCTTCTCATCTCAGTTACAGGAGCCTAGCAACAAAACCAAAGAATTACCTGGAAATTTAAGTGCTGGGTAAGTACTGAGTATTTATTTTGAAGGACAAGACATTTCAGGCACAAAAAAATATCCAGCACTGTGCAAAAGTTGTGAAGGGCTGAAGAAGCAGGAAGGTTCCTTCTGGTTGGCTACTCATAAACAGAACTAGACTGAATTAGACTACCGTGGGAACTAGGCAATGGCTCCCTCTAGTGCCAAAGGAAGGCATTAACATCTTTAAACTACACCCCAAACAGAAACCCGAGTACTCTTTTTTTTTTTTAATAAAAAGCAGGTTACTCTTCCTTTTTTTTTTTTTTTTTTTTTTAGATCTATTTTATTTATTTATTTGAAAGATAGAGTTACAGAGAATGGTAGAGACAGAGAGAGAGGTCTTCCATCCGCTGGTTCACTCCCGAGCTGGCCGCAACGATGAGCTGTGCCGATCCAAAGCCAGGAGCCAGGAGCTTCTTCCAGGTCTCCCACGTGGGTGCAGGGGCCCAAGGACTTGTACCATCTTCTACTGCTTTCCCAGGCCACAGCAGAGGGCTGGATTAGAAGAGGAGCAGCCAGGAACCGGTGCCCATATGGGATGCTGGAGCTTCAGGTCAGGGTTTTAACCCACTGCACCACAGCACCGGCCCCTCTAACTTTTCTTAAATTCTAAGTTGGCCAGTGTAAATCAATGAAGAATTAAAGCTAACAACTGGACAAAATGAGAGACTAGAAAACAGAAGATAAAAATACACCTGCGTTGTGGGGATAGTGTTGTGGCATAGCGGGTAAAGCTGCCACGTGCAATGCTGGATGCCGGTTCGAGTCCCAGCTGCCTCCACTTCTGACCCAGCTCCTTTCTAATGTGCCTGGGGAAAGCAGCAGCAGATGGCCCAAGTCCTTGGGCCCCTGTACCCACATGGAGACCCAGAAGAAGCTCCTGGCTCAGTCTGGCCCAGCTCTAGCCATTTGGGGAGTGAACCAACAGAAGGAAGATATTCATTCATTCTCTCTGCCTTTTTTTCTTTCTCTCCCTCTATAACTCTGCCTTTAAAATAAACCTTAAAAAAAAAAAAAAACGCATGTGGAGATTGACAAATATTTGAGGCCTGGAAAGTCCCAACATCCCAGTTGATCATAACCTGTCTGCCCATCCAAAGGCGGGTAAAACATTTCAGAGTCAGCTGGGAACCCATTCCCAGTAAACGGGAAGCTGCAGGAAGGAGGCAGGGAAGAGCCGGAGGGCGAGCAGGACCCATACACGCTTTGTTTGCAACTCTTTCTTTCCAGAGCTCCCTATTACAACCAGTAACCAGGGATGGACGACATATGATTCTGTCTAAACCTGGGATAACAAAATGTTAGTGAGAAGATCAGTGCTTAAACACTTGAAGAATGAGTTCATTTGCCACATAGGCATCATGTTCTATTGCTGATAACAGAATAAACTGTCTATGGGAGTAGAATATATTTGGAAAATTTATAGAAGTAAACTTGTATAAATTAACTTTCTTGTATTGTATAAAGTAACTAGCTGCTGTATAACCTGTATGAATATAGCCAAATCACTTTGTACTATGAAACCACTTCACAGGGAACATGGGCGAGAGTATTTGGTGCAGCAGGTAAGCCATTGCTGGGACAACCACATTGCCTAGTGGTGCGCCTGGGCTCGAGTCCCAGCTCTGTCAGCCTCCTGCTCATATGCACAGTGAGAGGCAACAGGTGATGGCTGCAGTAGTTGAGTGCCTGCCACCCACACCACAGGGGAGACCCAGATTGAGTTTCCAGCTCCCAGCCTGCTCCAGCCCTGGCTATTAGGGGCGTGCAGGGAGTGAGCCAGAGGTTGGAAGATTCATCTCTCTGTCTCTGCCTCCAAATAAATACTATAAATTAATAAATTAATTTGTTAGGCCCACTGGGACAAACAGAGAAGGCTGCTGGCTGCTAGTCAGTCAGGACCCCAGGGGTGCCAGGCCTGCTTGATTTCCTGAGGGCACACCTATAGCCCATTCACACTCACCAAATGGGAAACTCTGATAGTCCCATACACAGCTCACTCCCATTCCTTGCTGAGCCTCTGTCACTTTTAAACATAGCCTCTCATACTTCGCAATATTTGACCCAAACCTGTAAATTGTAAAAATTATAATGCAGAGAAAGGAGGCTTCTTAACCCCTTACTGAAGAGCATGAGGGAGAAATTTAAAGTAACTATGGTGGTTCAGGCGCCACAGACTCAGCCTCATCCCCATGTGAATCCCGGGTCTTAGTGTTTTAGCTGCAGGACTCCTTTAAGCTGGAATGATGCACTCAGGGCTCTGCTGGGACTTTCAAATGCAAATAGAAGTGGGCATTTTTGCTTAAAAAGAAATACTTCGAAAGAAAATTATACATGAGAGGAACATTCTGTACTAACAACAATAAGCAAAGAAAAAAACCTTGACAGATAATTCAATAACTAGAATACTTACCAGTCTTTCTGGGATATGTTCTTGTTATAAATATGCCCAGAATTCTCCTTATAGGGAGGACAGATACATTTACATCGAACATCCTCGAAATTCTGTAACCAAAATGGAAACTTAGCACAGCTTGTTCACAACTTACCATCAACATTTAAAAAATAAAACACAAACTGCACCGCACACACATTTTACTAAACACCTCTGGCCAAATGTTCTAAAACCATTCATTTAAAATTTTAATTTTGGGGGCCGGCGCTGTGGCGCAGCAGGTTAAAGCCCTAGCCTGAAGCACCGGCATCCCATACGGGCACCAGTTCTAGTCCCGGCTGCTCCACTTCTGATCCGGCTCTCTGTTATGGCCTGGGATAGCAGTAGAAGAAGGCCCAAGTCCTTGGACCCCTGCACCCACGTGGGAGACCTGGAGGAGGCTCCTGGCTCCTGGCTTCGGATTGGCGCAGCTCCAGCCGTTGCAGCCATCTGGGGAGTGAACCAGCAGATGGAAGACCTCTCTCTCTGTCTCTACCATTCTTTGTAACTCAAATAAATAAAATAAATCTTAAAGCTGGCACCGTGGCTCAATAGGCTAATCCTCCGCCTGTGGCATCGGCACCCTGGGTTCTAGTCCCGGTTGGGGTGCCGGATTCTGTCCAGGTTGCCCCTCTTCCAGGCCAGCTCTCTGCTGTGGCCCGGGAGTGCAGTGGAGGATGGCCCAAGTCCTTGGGCCCTGCACCCGCATGGGAGACCAGGAGAAGCACCTGGCTCCTGGCTTCGGATCAGCGCGGTGTACTGGCTGCGGCGGCCGTTGGAGGGTGAACCAACAGCAAAGGAAGACCTTTCTCTCTGTCTCTCTCTCTCATCATCCACTCTGCCTGTCAAAAAAATAAATAAATGAATCTTAAAAAAAAACTTTATTTTTATTTTTTGACAGGCAGAGTGGACAGTGAGAGAGAGAGAGAGACAGAGAGAAAGGTCTTCCTTTGCCGTTGGTTCACCCTCCAATGGCCGCTGCAGCCGGCACACCGCGCTGATCCGAAGCCAGGAGCCAGGTGCTTCTCCTGGTCTCCCACGGGGTGCAGGGCCCAAGCACTTGGGCCATCCTCCACTGCACTCCCAGGCCACAGCAGAGAGCTGGCCTGGAAGAGGGGCAACCAGGACAGAATCCGGTGCCCCGACTGGGACTAGAACCCAGTGTGCCGGCGCCGCAAGGCGGAGGATTAGCCTGTTGAGCCATGGCGCCGGCCTAAAAACCTTTAATTTTGAGAGACAAAATTTCAAAACTCACAAGTCCTTCATGGTAATGCTCATGAATCACTGTATAGCACATAAAATTATTTTGAAATAATACCTAGTACAGGATCTGTGACTTATTAGCCAGTTATGGTCATATGGCAATCCAATTGTGTTCATATTCTCAACAAGTACCTGCCGTTAGAAACACACAGAGTAGACAGTTGTGCCTGCATATAAGAACGCTGATTTCAAAAGGATGGGGAAGGAGCAAACTAACAATTATTCACAGAAAGTCACAGTTCTCCTCCATACCATCCTGCCACTCCTGGGTGGAAGGGCAGTGACACTGACAAAAGAGCTGGGCCAGAGTCCTATAAAAGGGATGAAGCGTTGGAGGCACCCAGCTCCAACCGGAAAGGAAGTACATACAGGAAGTAGTTCCATTCTAGCTGAGATCAGTTTGGTCTGTGCTTCCCAGGGAACCAGCTGACAGCACAAGTTCTAAGAAAAAGTTTTAAAGAGACAGAAGAGTGACCAAGTATCTGGGTAGAGAAAGAGTAGCAGACTCTTCCTTAGCAAAGGGAAATCTACTATCCCCTGAGCACCAGGCCCTGGCACCCACAGATCCCCCTGGCAGAGCTGTCCATAAACGTATTCAGCGACTGCTTATTGATAAGCATCTGCTCTGTACCGGAACTTGTTGTGTTCAATGAGGTGGGCTCAGATGAGCACAAGCCAGGGTTCCTGCCCATAACGAGAACACATAAATACACGGTCGCCATACGTTACATCAAGCGATGAGGGGAGCTACGCAGAGGGTGCCAGGAGACTTGCTGCTGTTGCTGCTTCTAGTGGGAGGTAGGGAAGCTTTCACAGTCCCTGATCACAAACATCTGCTTCCTGTCATTTCCTTTTTCCAGTCCCTGTATTTAAAACCATTATAGATGAAAGCTCCTAGTTTGTTTTTTTTTTTTTTTTTTCCGAAAACTGCAATGTCATTCTGTTTTCCCACCACGCTAGTGTGAATCCCTTCTGTTTTCCCCGATAATGGGTAGCTCATTAAAGAGTGCAGGGCCAGGGCAGGTCCGGGGAGCAGGGGCACCCAGCGGCATGGGGGTACTAGAGGGGCGGAGAAACGCAACCAGGGAGATCACCTCACCTCTTCCGCAGTCTGGGTCCTCTTTTACCCACTAAAGTATCAGGCAGTCAAGAAAAGGCAGAAAAGTGGCCAAGAGGTCCCGAGGGGGTTGGGTGAGCCTAGGAAGTGAGCGACCCTATCGGGAAGGGAGGTTGCCAGGAGGGGCAAGTTTCCACCCGGGAAGGGAATCTGTTCGGGGGTGAGATGAGAGACGAGTTAGTCCCTAATGAGGAGGACTCCTGGGAGATGGGGGGCTCCCTCGGTCCTTGCCTTGGGGAGTGGGGGGGGGGCGGGGGGAGGAGGTGGTCAGAGCTTCAGGGTGGAGAACGAAAGGCCCTCTGAGTTGCAAAGGCTGGGACGGGTGAGGTGGGTGCTGTCGGGGCTAAGAAGGGAAGTGACGAAGGAGCTGCTGTCCAGGCTGTGGGCACGGGCTGGGCGCGGGGGCGGCCAGGCTGCCCGGGCTCAGGGCGAGCGAGCTCCCAGGCAGCCGGCAGGTGCGGTGTTGCGGGGGCTGAAGCCAGGGGCCCAGCTGTCAGGGTCGGAGAGGAACCCACGGGCGGCGAGCAGGTCGGCAGGGGCAGCTTCCGCAAGGCCGGAGCAGGGGAGGAGCTCCTGTCAGAGCGAAGGCTGGGCGGGACTCACCTTGGCGGCGTCTGACAGCTGCACCAGGAGCAGCAAGGAGAGCGCCAGGCAGGACAGGCTGAGCATGGAGCCGAGACGAAGGAGGCCGCCCCACAGAGTCGCCATCGCTGCCAGGCCCAGCCGTCCCCACAGCCCGGAGCCCCCGAGACCGGCTCCCGGCTAGGGCTCACGCTGGGGATCCGGCTCCGGCTCCGGCTCCGCCGCCCACACTTCCGTCTGGGCCTTGGCGTCACCGGCCGCGCCGGGTCAGCAGCAAAAAGCATCCGCCCCGGAAACGGTTCCGTGTGCGGACGGTCCGCAGGCTGCGCGGTCCCGGCGCTCGGCCCGGCCTAGCGCGGCCGCCGGGCAGAGTGGGGCTGTTCTGGGGTGACAGCCTGGGCTCTGCGGAAGCTAGTGCCAGCTCCGGCTGTCAGGTGCAGCCCATGCGAGGCCTGAGCCGTGTGTTTGAGATCCCGGCGGCCCGGATGTGCCAGGCAGGGTGGCCCTGGAACGGCAGGCAGGGTGGCCCAGTCCGTGCAGACGGGGCCGGGACTGGCCGAGCCATCTGTTTTCGCATAAGCCCACCCCCGGTCAGGGGGTCGGGGGCCGTCCCCATCACTTTAGGCGCTGACCTGCAGCCCGCGCGCCGACCGGACACAGCCCCTGTCCGGCTTCCTGCAGTCGCAGTGTGCCGCCTTCAGGTGCGGCTCTCCGCAGGCCTCCGGATGGACACTGGCCGCCTGGGTCCTGGCGGCAGCTGGAAAGGAGGCCACAGCGGCGCTGCTGGGCTGGCCCAGGCCGGGCTCCGGACGGAGTGCAGTTGGCGAAAGAACCGCCCGCAGTATCCTCCTCCCCGACCTCCAGGGGATGGGGACTCGGGTGAGGCAAGTGTGTTCGCGGCGGCTGACCCCGCGTGGGTCGTCCTCCGCGGGAGCATTAGGGGCACCCTGGAGATGGCACAGTGTCTTCCCCTAAAATATTTGTTGTAGTTAGTGGAGACCGTGAAGTCGGCGGGAAGGATACAGGGTTCGTCAAAACTCTTAGGGTTTTGCTGAACGACCTTGGGCAAATTACACGCCTTCTCTGTGCCTCTCTGGATTTCAAGATCTCAGACGGAATGCTTGTGCTTCCTTCTCTAAACAGATTGTAAAAGTTATCTTTTCCTAGATTGTGTAAATGTTTTCATTAACAGAAGTTTCTAGATTTTTTCTCCCACGTGATTCCTATGGATGCCAGGCTAGAATTAACACAAGAGTGTCTGATATTGCATCAGATATATTTAGCTCCTTTCAGTCCTAAATACCCATCCCCAACCAGGGCCAGTTCAGTGCTGGCTGTCCTGTCACCAGGTTGCCCTGGGAAGATGCTGTCACTGGTGAATTTTGACGTCAATGGGTGTTCTGCTGACCCAAGACAATGAAGACACACCCTGGGTCAAACTTAAACACCCTGAATCAGCTTACACAATCAGTGAGGCACCTCGGATCTGATTGTATAAGCTTATTCAGAAGCAAGTTTGGGATTGTTTTAGGGTTGTTTAGGTCTGGCGTCTAAAGAGAATGCTCATGCTTTGGCTGAAACCTCATAGCTGTCTCCAGAACTGTTCTCATGGCCTTGACTGGGGTGCAGAGGCTTAGAGGACATACACTGTAACACCTCTGCTTAATGGAGAACAGTAAGTACACTGTCCAGTACAGTAGCCACTGGCTGCATGTAGTGACTGAACATTTGAGACATGCTGTAAGTATAAAATATACTGGATTTCAAAGATTTAGCATTAAAACCAAATAGAACATCTCAGATTTTAAGATATTAATATGGTTAAATATTTTGTACTGGGCTAAATATGTTAACTTTACCTACTTTTTTACTAAAGTGTGGTTACCAAAATATTTTCTATTTATATTGGACAATGCCATTCTAGGATAGAGACTGATGTTGCCATGAGTAGATTATGACTGGAAGGATGGGTACCTGACTGGAGCCTAAATGAAGGTTCAAGGTTGTGGCCAAGGTAAGGAGAGGAGTCACAGGAACTGACCTAGCAAGAACACAGGGCTTGGAGAGGCAGCCGTCTGTCAAAACTGGAATACAACTTCCGGTGACTTTGTAGAAGCGGTGGGGCTAGTTCCGTTTGTTCTGCCCTGCCCATATCTGGGCAACTCTTACTTTCCTTTAGGTCAGGGGTCTGCTGAACCACACAGCCTGCCCTGACTTAAGTGCACTCCTTTCTGTGTTTGTGCACATCTCTTTCCTAACTTACCCCATTACAGTAAAATTATGTTTTCTTATCTGCCTTTATACTCCCAACCTCCACCAAAATATTGTGAGCTCGGTGAGATGGGGACCTTGTCTTATTATCTTTGCACATGGATACTGAGATCAAGATGATAACGCCTGGGACCTGCGCTGTGGCGTAGTAAGTTAAGCATCCGCCTGCAGTGCCAGCATCCCTTATGGGCACCTGTTCCACTATGATGTAGCTCTCTGCTATGGCCTGGGAAGCAGTAGAAGATGACTCAAGTCCTTGGGCCCCTGCACCCATGTAGGAGACCTGGAAGAAGCTCCTGGCCCAGCTCCGGCTGTTGCAGCCATTTGGGGAGTGAATCAGCAGATGGAAGACCTCTCTATCTCTCCCTCTCTATGTCTGTAACTCTGCCTCTCAAGTAAATAATAAATTTAAAAAAAAAAGATAAATACTTAGAGGGATCAGAGAAAGGAAAAAGAAGAATGGGAAAGGTTCCTCTGGCCAAAGAAAAGTATCAGGTACCTATAGCTACTTGAATCCTTACTCAGTTCTGCTGAGATGCCCAAGAGATGCAAATGGTAGGATCTGGGGCCACCATAGTAGGCAAGGGAGGAAAGATTTCTGGCCTAGGGTCTCAGAGGATTAGGGTTCATTGGAGTTGTTCTGTTTATGTGTTTTTGTGGCCTTAGTACCCACCCTTTTCCTTGCTTTCCTGTTTTCCTGTTCCATTCCTCTTAGGCCCCTCCCACCTGGCCTAGGTCCTTTTATTTCTTTGTGAGGCTTGAAAAAAAATTCCCCAGTGTGTGTGTTGGGGTGATGGTGGTGGTGGTTAGGAAAAGAAGGGGAACTATTTCTAATTTTAAGTGTGGCAGTCACAGGTTAGGAAGCAGAAGTGACAATTTATGGATCTGGGACAGATCTGTGACTGTGGCCTTGCCAGTTCCGCTATCTCCCTACTCTGATCCCCATTCCCCTCTAATGACTGAATGGCTGTCTGGATGCCCCCTTCTTTCTTATTCCTCCACACCACCCTTTCTGGCTTAGGCCACACCAGTCCAAGACAAGTGGAGTATGCACAGCATTGGACGATTTCCTTGGATTGGCCTCCAGTGGTTGTGATGGGACACACTCAGAGAAGGCTTTCCAGTTACTCCCAAGCATAACCCGAAAATCTTATTTGAGCAACACTTTACTTTGCACATCTGCTAGGATGCACCCTCTTAGGCTCTTTTGCCACTATATGGAAAGCTGTGTGTGTAATGTCCACATATACTAGTAGCTACTATGGCAACAACAATGTGTACAACCAGAATATTCTCCCTTATCCTAGAGCTGCTGGTGCTACCACTGCTGACATGTCACTGGAGTCCCTAAAATAACAAAGGAACACAGTACAGCTCCATACCAAAATAAGGAGCTATTATATTTTTTTTCCCAGAGGGGTACTAAATCAGTGTTATTGGTTTTCCAGAGTCTTATACTGCTTAATGGAAGCAGTTCCTCTTCTCCATCCACTTAGATTTTCAAATCAATGAACTGCTACATTAAACACTAATTTTTATCAATTACATTAAAAAAATTCACAGGTATCAATAGCTTATAATGAAAAAGAGCAGACACTGCCCTAGACCTCTACACTTCCTATTTCAACTCCCCAGAGCTAATCTCTTTTTTACCTTTTAGCTATCTCTTTTGGGACTTATCTTCATATTTCTAAATATCACACTTAGGGGTGAATGTCTAGCATAGTGGTTAAGATGCTGCTTGGGAGGCCTGCATCCCATATGGAAGTGCCTGGGTTTGAGTACCAGCTCTGCTTCCAATTCTAGCTTCCTGCTAATGTGCACCATAGGAGACAGCAGGTGATGTCTCAAGCAGTTGGCTCCCTGCCACCCACGTGGGAGACCTGGATTCAGTTTTCGGATACCAGGAATTTGATAGATAAACCACAGAATGGGATCTCACACACTCACTATCTTGGCCTCTCAAATAAATTGAAAAAGGGGGAGTGTATTTTTTTTAGCACAGTAATTAAGATACCTTGTGGGATGCCTGTATCCCAAACTGGAGTGACTGGTTTGAGTCCCAGCTCCTCCACTTTTTTTTTTTTTTTTTTTAATTTTTGACAGGCAGAGTGGACAGTGAGAGAGAGAGACAGAGAGAGAGGTCTTCCTTTTTGCCGTTGGTTCACCCTCCAATGGCCGCCGTGGCTGGTGCACCGCGCTGATCTGAAGGCAGGAGCCAGGTGCTTCTCCTGGTCTCCCATGCGGGTGCAGGGCCCAAGCACTTGGGCCATCCTCCACTGCACTCCCGGGCCATAGCAGAGAGCTGGCCTGGAAGAAGGGCAACCGGGACAGGATCCGGCACCCCGACTGGGACTAGAACCTGGTGTGCCGGCGCCGCTAGGCAGAGGATTAGCCTGTTGAGCCATGGCGCCGGCCAGCTCCTCCACTTTCAATCCAGCTTCTTCCTAGTGTATATCCTGGGAGGCAGCAGATAATGGCTCAAGTGGTTGAGCCCTGCCACCTATGTGGGAGACTAGGATGGAGTTCTGGGCTCCTGGCTTCAGCCTGGCCCCAGCTCTAGCTGTTGTGGGCATTTGGGGAATGAACTAGCAGATGGAATTTCTCCCCCCCCCCCTTCAAATAAAATTAAAATAAAACATACGTAGCATCATATACTGCTAGTTCTTAATTTTTAAGTGTGGGCCATTTTACTGCTTTCTATAGGAAATAAGATATGCATTTATACTCAAGTCTTCTCATAAACACATGTGTTATTTTTTCATCTTCTTTCCCTCAATAGATTTATATCCACCAATTTAGATAAATCACCATCAACTTCATTATTATAAAGGCAACCATATTATTCATAGTTAATCCAATTAGCATAATATGAAGACATTTCCTTTCTTTTGACTGGAATATTTTCTTGCCAACCTCTCCTTTTAATTTTAAAAACTTTCTATTATTTATTTTTGAGCAGGCATTGTGGCACAGTGGGTTAAGCTGCCGCCTGAAATGTCGGATCCTATATTGGAGCACCTGGTCAAGTTCCAGCTGCTCTGCTTCCAATCCAGTTCCCTGCTAATGCACCTGGGAAGGCAGTGGAGGATGGCTCAAATACTTGGGCCCATGCCAACCACATGGGAGATCCAGATGGTATTCTGGGCTCCTCGCTTGAGCCTGGCCCAGCCCCAACCATTGTGACCATTTGAGGAGTGAACCAACAAATGGAAGATCTTTCTGTGTCTCCCCTTCTTTCTCTGTAACTCTGCCTTTCAAATAAATAAATGTTTTTAAAATAATTAATTTTATTATAAATTGAAAAATTATATGTATTTATAAGGTATAAAGCAATGATATATTTATACAACGTGTCAGCTAATTACCATAGCTATCACCTCAAATATGTATTTTTTGCAGTGAGAACATTCAGAATTTACTCTTAGCAATTATTTTTTGAAAGGCAAAGTGACAGGGAGGAGGGAGAACAGATAAAGAAGTCTCTCATACTTTGGTTCACTCTCCAAAAGCTCACAAGAGCCAGCGCTGGTCTAGGCCAGAGACAAGAGCCTGGACCTCCATCCAGGTTCCCATATGGGTAGCAAGGACCCAAGTATTTGAGTCATCACCTGCTGCCCCCCAGGCACATTAGCAGGAAGCTACATAAGAAGTGGAGGTGGGCTGTAATCCCAGGCACTCCAATGTGGGGTGCAGCACCACAACACCTACTCCTACTGTTGGCAGTTTTGAAGTAGACACTATTATCAAGTAGTGTCACCATGCTGTACTATATATTTCAAAAAGCCTCATTTTAAACGAATACTTTATAGACTTTGATCAACGTCTCCCCAATCCTCCTACCCACCCCGCCAGCCTCCAGTAAACACCGTTCTACACTCTGATTCTATGAGTTTGATTGTTTCAGATTCCACATTTAAGTGGTATCATGCAGTATTTGTCTGTGTCTGGCTTATTTCACTTAGAATAATGTCCTTCAGGGAAGCACTTTGTTGTTTACCCTCATCCTTGCTTTTTAAAAAAGATTTCACTTATTTGAAAGGCAGAGAGAGAGAGAGAGAGAGAGAGAGAGAGAGAGAGACAGGGAGAGAGATTCCATTTGCTGGCTCCCCAAATGGCTGCAATTGCTGGGACTGGGCAGGGCTGAAGCCAGGAGCCTGGAACTCCATCTGTGTCTCCCACATGGGTGCAGGGACCCAAGTACTTGGGCCATCTCTACTGATTTCCCAGGAGCATTAGCAGGGAACTGGATCATAAGTGAGGCAGCTGGGACTTGAACTTGCACTCATATGGAATGCCTGGCATCACAGGCGGTAGCTTAACCTGACATGCCACAACACCAGTGCAACCCTTGCTCCTTTAAGATAGTGTTCTGGGAGCTGGCGCTGTGGTGTAGCAGGTAAAGCTGCCACCTGCAGTGCCAGCATCCCATATGGGCACCAATTCAAGTCCCAGCTGCTCCACTTCTGATCCAGCTCTCTGCTATGGCTTGGGAAAGCAGTAAAAGATGGCCCAAGTCCTTGGGCCCCTGCACCTGTGGGGGAGACCCAGAAGAAGCTCCTGGCTCCTGGCTTCCTATTTGCCGTTGGTTCACCCTCCAATGGCCGCTGCGGCGGCGTATCACGCTGATCCGAAGCCAGGAGCCAGGTGCTTCTCCTGGTCTCCCTTGCAGGTGCAGGGCCCAAGCACTTGGGCCATCCTCCACTGCCTTCCCAGGCCATAGCAGAGAGCTGGCCTGGAAGAGGGGCAACCAGGACAGAATCCGGTGCCCCGACCGGGACTAGAACCCAGTGTGCCGGCGCTGCAAGGCGGAGGATTAGCCTGTTAAGCCACGGCGCTGGCCTATTTTTTTTAATTTGACAGGTAGAGTTATAGCCAGTGGGAAACAGAGAGAAAGGTCTTCCTTCCATTGGTTCACCCCCAAAATGGCCGCTACAGCCAGTGTTGCACCAATCTGAAGCCAGGTGCTTCTTCCTGGTCTCCCATGTGGGTGCAGGGCCCAAGCACCTAGGCCATCCTCCACTGCCCTTCCCGGGCCACAGCAGAGAGCTGGACTGGAAGAGGAGCAACTGGGACTAGAACTCAGGGCCCATATGGGCCGCCGCAGGCGGAGGATTAGCCAATTGAGCCACAGCGCCAGCCCTTCTCATGTTTTCTTTTGCTTCTTGAATTGTCTGTGTTGAGTTTTTCAATCTGTTTTTGTCTTTTGTCTTGGAAGTTTCTCAAATGTCTGGAGATCCTTGGCTATCCATTCATACATAAGAGTGAGGTAGGTATTAGCAAGCTGATTCAAACCTCTGTGTACACAGAGCTTATAATTAGGACAAACTGCAGTGTTTTTCAAATGTCTGGTTCTGCAGATACTTTAGTGGTTTGTGCAATTTGATGATTTGCAACTAACGTTCCTCGCACCCGTCCCAAAATCACAGAATACAAGACTATGTAGGAATGCATTCCACACAAAAAGGTAATTATTTTGAGAAATGTTAGTTCCTTATTATCCTCCTTCACATGTACATGTTATGTACTGGACTGATCCAATAAAATGGGAATTTCTTATGTGTTTTTTCAAAGAAATTTGAAAAGTACCAATTACGTGATCAAGGTGATCTCCAGCTGTCAAGACAGCTATGTCTTTTCTCTTGGAAAGGAGGTAGGTTTCTCTGGAGAAAAACTCTCTAAACTTCTACCTGCTGGTGTGGGAGTCAGTATACATTCATTTTAATATTTGTTGAACACTTACTACATGCTAACACTGTTCTGGGTGCTGAGTATACACCAAGCAACAAAACAGACAACACTGTTTTCCCTTTTGGAACTGACTTTCTACTGGGGGATAGAGAGGTTAAATTATACAATATTTGGGTATTGTGCTATGGTACTATGGTAACAGAGGGAAAGTGGAATATATGCACACACATGTTGGTAAGACGGTAGATGTGGTAGGAGTGATGGATATTCTGATTCCTTCATGAAGTATAAAGCAAGATCATCATTTGAGAATGAGAATGAGGAAGAAGGTGCTGGAAGTTTCAGGAGAAAAAAAAGACAGGAAGTAAATTACAACATAGCTTAGCAAACTCTAGCTTTGGCCAAATCCTGTTTTTGTACAGTCTGTAAGACTAGGATAGTTTTGTTTTTTTAAAGATTTATTTATTTGAAAGTGAGAGTTAAGGGAGAGAGGAGAGGCAGAGAGAGAGAGGTCTTCCATCTGTTGGTTCACTCCTCAGATGGCTGAAATGGCCGGAGCTGCACCAATCCGAAGCCAGGAGCTGGGAACCTCTTCCAGGTCTCTCATGTGGGTGCAGGGGCCCAAGGACTTGGGCCATCTTTTTCTGCTTTCCCAGACCATAGCAGAGAGCTGGATTGGAAGAGGAGTAGCTGGCACCAGAACCAGCACCCATATGGGATGCCAGCGCTTCAGGCCAGGGCTTTAACCCGCTGCGCCACAGCGCCAGCCCCTAGGATAGTTTTTATACATTTAAATGGTGAGGGGGGAAATCTAGAGATGCTAGTGTATCATGACATGTAAAAGTCATGAAATTCAAATTTCATTCATTTACATATTGTTGATCACAATGAGTAGCTGCAAAAGAGGCCATGACCTCCAAAGCCAAAAACATGTTACGTAGCCCTTTTCAGAAAAAGTTGGCTGATCCCTGATTTAGATGAATGGGAAGGTAAATGGATTAGGGGGAAATAACTGTCAGCCAGTGTTAAGGGCCTGAGGTTTATGTACATGAATTTAAAGTGAGACCAGTCAGCATGGATACTGTACAGGTACAGGGGTAGGCAAAGGCCTGGTTTAACTGAAGCTGTGGTTTTGTGCAGGGAACAAGACAAAAAGGAAAGCAAACTAAATTAAAAGTATATATTAAGGAAGGGATTATAATGACTGAATCTGGGATTGAAATCAATTTTGAAGGAAAGAGAGGAACTCAGAGGTTAGGGATAGTTAAAAGGTGGTAGTCAAAGGAATGTTGGAGTTATGTTCCCAGAAGATATCTGGAAGATAGATGGTGGTGGTCAGTGAGATATATGAATCTGAGATTGAGGGCTTATAATTTTTGGTAATAAATAACAAGATCTAAGGTGTGCCCATGCAAGTGAACGGATAAGAAAGGTAGAGGAAAAAATCAGTGGAAAACAGGCAATTAAAGGAACTGATATGCAGGGTATTAAAAGGGTCGTCCAGGTATCTAATTCAGTAGAGTTAAGCCAAAGAGTAGTGCTGGGGGCAATGGGGAGTAAAATGAGCCAAGAGCTAAACTTATTGAGAAATGGAATGATTAGGGGTTTATATATTTTGGAGATGACAGCAGCAACACGGGGAAGGAAGTGATATAATTTGATGTCATTAGAATCAAAGCTGCAAAAGTTTTAAAAGCAGATAGAAGAAATGTCTGGAAGCAGGAATGGGTAAAGGACAGCATCCACCTCTTCTTTCAGACCAGTAATATGACTGTGTGAGAAAGAACCCACCTTGAGAGGGTGGCAGCAGAAGCACTATCCTGAGTTAACAGCCAAGTTCCAGAGTTCTGGGATCCAAGCCAGGGAAAGACATTTTTTACTTCAGAATGTTGAACTCTAACTCCCCATTTTCAGGAGAATACTTCCCCTTAGCTCAGAACTCAATGCAGGTCTCTTACACAGGTGGCAGAGGCCCAAGCATCAAGCCATAATCTGCTGCTTCCCAGGGTCTGCATTAACACGAAACTGGAATCAGTAGCAGAGGCGGGACTTAGACCCAGGCACCCCGACATGGGGGGCAGGTGCATCACAAGCAGAAGTTCAACTGCTGCACCAAACACTTCCCTGTGCTAGTTGTATAAGGATGCTACTCGGTACTTCAGCTTTCTCTACTGCAAAATTACAGAGTATTACCTTCTTTGTGGGGGTTAGCGGAGTCCCTGGTTTATAGTGGATGCTTCCCACCAACTGAGTCAGGCTATGCTTCTTGCCACCTCTACCTATTGGAGGTGCTTGGCTTCTGGTACCAGAAAGAACACTGTGCACATGATAGCTGTGAAGACAATCATTATGTTACCATTGCCCTTTACTTAGCCTATACATTTCTGTCTTGCAAATGGCATTTCCTGCACACAGAACCCTCATGTGTACCTATGTGTAATCAACTAAGACATCAATATAATCTTCATATAAATTTGTTAATCCAAGTTCTTGTTATGCAAATACAGTATTTTTTTAGAAATTAAAGTTACAGTTTTTAATGTTAAAACTTGATTTTTTTTAGTTTTTGTTTTTTGAGACGAGTGAGCAGTCACTCACTGCTTAAGAGCCAGTACTGAGGGGACATTTTTCTTAATTGGACACTTTTCATAGTTAGATTACATGGAAAAAAAGAGAAAAAACCTTTTGAAGTGGAATAACAGTGTCTTTTGAGTAGAAGTGTAATTCCAGACTTTGATAATCAAAGCATATTTTTGGTGGACTACTTAAATATTTAAAATATTTGAATATTTAAAATATTAACACTTAAAAGGTACATGTCCATCATTTGTAAAATACATTTATTTGGGATGTCATTTAGACAATGACTTTAATTATATATTGTCATTCAATCCTTTCCCTTCCCAAAACTTTCATAGCTTTTGAACTATTTATTTCCATTTCTAGAAGTGTTCTCCCAAACACTGCTGATCAACCCATCATAAAACAATTTTTTTAAAGATGTATTTTTATTTATTTGAAAGACAGAGTTACAGAGAGAGGTAGAGACAGACAGAGAGGTCTTCCATCTGCTGGTTCACTCCCCAGATGGCCACAACGGCCGGATCTGCACCAATCCGAGGCCAGGAGCCAGGCTTCCTCCGGGTCTCCCACATGGATGCAGGGGCCCAAGGACTTGGGCCATCTTCCACTGCTTTCCCAGGCCATAGCAGAGAACTGGATCAGAAGAGGAGCAGCCGGGACTAGAAGTGGTGCCCATATGGAATGCCGGTGCTTCAGGCCAGGGCTTTAACCCGCTGCGCCACAGCGCTGGGTTAAAATTATTTTTTTTTTTTAAGATTTATTTGTTTGAAAGGCAGAGTTATAGAGAGGCAGAGGCAGAGAGAGAGAAAATGAGATTTTCTATCTACTGGTTCACTCCCTAGATGGCTCAATGGCCAGAGCTGTGCCAATCCAAAGCTAGGAGCCAGGAGCTTCTTCTGGGTATCCCACGCGGGTACAGGGGCCCAAGCACTTGGACCATCTTCTACTGCTTTCCCAGGCCATAGCAGAGAGCTGGATCAGAACTGGAGCAGCTGGGACTCAAACTAGTGCCCAGATGGGATGTTAGCACTGCAGGTAGCAGCTTTACCTGCTATGCCACAGCACCGGCCCCAAAACAGTGTTCTTGTGTATAAAGATTTGAATGGCAACCACTCAGATTATCTAATTTGACACTGTGAAGCATGCACTATGGATTATAAAACTAAGCTAGGTGTGGTTCACTAATTTTTCCAAGGACATTTGGCCAGAAATGGAGAGAGGAAGGGACAGTAGTGATGGAGAACCCAAGGACCACAAGGCCTTGTTGTCAGAAGATCCTCGGAGAAAAACACTGATGCAATTAGGCTGCATATGGGCCGCCTCCCCAACACACAAACAGTCAGACAAACACACAGAGGGGCAGATTTCACTTTATTGTTACATTGGTCTCTCAAATATACCTAAGACAGCCAGAAACACTGAGCGAATAAAGTGCCAATGCAGAACAGTCTGGCAACAGGAGGAGGAATCCAGTTCATCTCCTCCACGTCCCCAGCCTGGAAAGATATTTCTATTACACAAGAGTGAGGGCAGCTGACACACCAGGCAATCCATTCTACAGACACTAAGGAATAGAAAATCATACCAGGTAGGGTCTGTGCAGGCCAAGGAAATAGAAAAGTCAGAAAACATTCATTCCTCAAACGAGTCAGACATAGAAATGCCAAACAATAAAAATAATATTTTGTAAATTTCCTGTACTTGAGATGGTCATCTAATATACAGCGAAATAGGTCTGGTACTTCTGCTACTGCCCACGTTCAGAACTGTGACCCAGGTAGAGACTCTTTCTCCCACGTCCTCAGTTAGAGGCACCAGAATTTTCTAGGACTCTGGGAAGAACTCACCTCACCTTCTTCCTTGCCAGCCCCCCCGAAAGTAGACCTGCTGTTCTTCATGAATATCAAGGAGATACAGGCTATCAGAAAACTTAATTATGCAGCATTTAAAGAAGGTTAATGAAAGTGTAAGACTTCTCAAAATTATTTTTATACTTTTTTTAACAGTCAAAAAGTTTATTTCATGGAAGACAGAGAAGATGTGGAATTACAAAGTCTACAGAAAACCATAAAT
This sequence comes from Lepus europaeus, assembly GCF_033115175.1. Classification (NCBI taxonomy): domain Eukaryota; kingdom Metazoa; phylum Chordata; class Mammalia; order Lagomorpha; family Leporidae; genus Lepus; species Lepus europaeus. The sequence goes on along the minus strand of NC_084833.1, from coordinate 56,131,501 downwards.
ATTTTGGTGTCTTTAGAATTTTTAGGTGCCTCTATGAAGCCTGGAGTTTAAAACACAATTATTTTGTTAGAGAATTCAAATGATTTAATTGCACTGAGTGAGATTATGATGTCCTAAACTCATTTAACCTAAACTGTTCCTATTCCCAAGCTGGAAAATCACTGAATGATTTTCAGAGGCTAGAAGGATCACTAAAAGGCCATTTGAGCATCCCTCTGAGGTCATATCCTCTTGAACTCAAATGGCCAAAGTCAGTTGCATCATTTTAGAACCTGAAAGTTTTTGGCCTCACTTGGTTCATAGGGAATCCAAATAAGGAAAAACCAGGAGAAGCCTGCAATATGCCTCACACTTGTGGCCAAGAGTCAAGGCTCTGAGTGGTACTTTCAGGTAGGGAATTAAGGGATGAAGTCTTTCAGGCCAAAGTGATAGTGTTACAGGTAGGGGAGGAGTGTGGAACAGCCTCAGCAGAAAGGTGCAAATCCCCCTAGGTAAGAGAATAGGTTGTAGCTGGAGGGGTGCAAAAGGCTAGTAACCTTAGGATTACCCTTGATGAGCTTCAGATGTGGCCTCCCTACTGTGGCTATGCTTGGGTTTCCATCCAGCTTCCTTTGTAGAGGATGATGGAAAGGGAGCCAAGGGAATGACCGACCTAGTGACAACTGAATGCAGTATGGCTGCCTAGTTGTTTACATAAGGCTCATCGAATCCTAAGTCCTTAGGAAGCTCCTTTGAGGCCAAAAACATTCAGAGTTCCAAAGAGTTGTTTGGTAGGCAGAGTAGCTGAATGTCAAACAAGATAGTTGGTGGTACTTGACAAAATTCAAAGTAGGATCCATTAAACACTCTGAGAACAGCTATAAACTAAAGGTGAACTCAGGAATCTCTTACTAGCATATTCATAGCTGGCTGTTTTTCTGATTTATGCAAGCACTTCTGAACTGAAGCAGAGATTCTATTACAGGTACTGTGTGCCTAAACTGATCCCCTAGCAAAAAAGTTTCAAAAAACCATTGTGATTTCCCCAACTCTTTGAGAAGGGCCAGGAAACTGGGCAGTTATAAAAGGTCACCCTTAACACTGCTAGCTCCTGCCCTGCTTCCTTGGATTTGGGCAGAGCTCAAGAGTTTTCCAACCTCCCAGTCCCCTGCCTAGAAGTTTCACTCCCTACCTCCATCCCAGAAAAGCTTTCCCAGCTGGGCACCCCCAGCCCATTCATTCTATCTGGCACTCCTAGTCTGGCCCTAATCTGAGTTTTTTCATCTCCTTTACTACCAATGTTCCCAGCTAGATGCATCCTTGACAGACAAATAAAAGGTGAGGCAGAGGTACTGTCTGGATCTTGGGGCAATCACAACAATGCTCAGATTATTACTGAATTTTTCAATTCCTTCTTTGTGGATCTCTGTGGGTCCTCTCCTCTAAGGACAGATCCTCTTATTCCTCTTTGTACCCTCAGGTTTTAGGGATGAAGAAAAGAGCCTAAACATTTGGGGCAATAAATTTTTAGTGAACTTGGCACACAGGAGGGAAGGCCATTCAGGAAGGATGTTATCCTCCTAGTATCTACCTCCAAAGCATATTCTTCCCCTAACCTGCCTTTTATCACACTCTTGCCTCTTTGCCCTCCTATTAAGGCCTGAAGATGAATGAGGCAACATAGGAACCTTAACTGGGCAGTCAGGTCTGAGTTCTAGCTCCTTCTGCCACTGACTTAATATATAAGCTTGGACAATTCATTTGCTTCTATGGGCCTTTAAATGGAAGAGCTGGGATAGATGATCTTTCAGATCCATTCATACTTGAGAAATCAATGAATTAATTAGAAGACATTTAAATTCCAAGATGTAGATATCAGGTACCTCTTTGAAACAGCTAAAAGGAGGTAAAGGTCAGTTCCTGTTTATTATACATTTAGCTACAGGAAAAGAACCAGGTGTATCTATGGAGAAATAGAACCACGTAACTCCCTATATTTGACTAATAAAAGCAAACTCCTGAAAGAAGCAGAGAAATAGGCCACAAGAAAGACCTGGCAGTGTCAAAAAGGGTCTATAAATTAAGTGATCCAAGGAGTAAAAAACAATGGCTATAACCAGACAAGTTCTCTAAGCACAGACTATAGTCTAGAGAGGTCTGGGTGGGAAGGAGCCCCTGGGGCTTCTATGAGAGAGAATCACTTGGTCCACAGAAGCTTGCTACTGCATTTGGTTCAAACCTAGTTTTCTCAATCTGTCAACCTGGTATGTGTGCACATGTGCAGATACACTGCAGGCTGCAGTTATGCTTCTGAAGTGCTGAAATGAGAAAGAAATATCAGAAGAAATTATATCAAATTTTAAAAAGTTAGGTTGAAGGTAAGTAAAAAAAATGTGGTTTAAAAGCTACTCATTTTCCCCATCATTCATTTGGGTGGTGCAACTGTTACTCATTCTGAAATGTGGGCTACAGAATTTTGAGGGACGGTGAACTCTGTGGGTGGGGAGGGACTTGTGGTATGATTGAAAGTCAGTGGCAGGATATAATCTCATATCCTGTCTGAGAACCTCCACCTCCCCCAGCTCATGACAATGCATTTGACTTGACCTGACCCATTTGGGTACTTACTTGTCTTCATTCAAAGAAACTGTCTCCACAAAAGGGATTTCTTCCTTGTCTGTCTTTCCCATGATCAGCCGATGCTTATCCAAGTTTATGACACACTGAAAACAAAGAAGAATCACTAATCTCTGTCAATGACCTCACTACAGGTCGCCATTTAAGACAACCCCACTGCAGAAAAGAAGGAAGGTGGAATCAATCCTACCTTCAGGGACCGGAGAGTTTGGAGACCAAGGGACAAGTTTTTCTCATTGTCCTCTAATGAAAACAAAAAAACAAAATTAAGATATCACTGTTGGGATGATTTCATCCATCCATCCACCTGTCTGTTCCAATAAACACCTGTTGAGCAACTGTTTTATTAAAGTAATTTTCCCACAGTTAAAAGGTGATTGAGTCAGGATTCAAACTCAGAGTTTGTACACTAAAACCAAGAACTTACAGTAGTCTAGAAAGCATAAGGAGGTGTAGGAGATTGTGTGTATTTATGGCAAAGGAGGAAGATCTTGCCCTTTGCTACTAACTAGTTCATGGAAAGCTCTCAGAGGACATTGTCATCTGAACACAAAAATGTTTTCTTGCTCCTTGAATTTTTTTATCTGAGTTTCACACTCCTTTTTCTGATTGATTCTCAGCAGGTCCTGAATGAAGCTCAAGGTCCATCTAGTACTTTGGAGGGCAAAATGGGAACAAGGTCTATAATACAGGAACATGGGAACCAGGGATTTTGAAGAAGTCAATATTTACAGGCAAGAGATCTCATGAGGGTTTTGTGGAAATAGAGGGGAGGTTTACATTAGGGTACACAGGACCAGTCTCCAATTCTACTCACCAACCACAGCTGCTGGGCAGTCGAGGCGCAGAGAGCCCAGTGTGATCACCAGGTGCTCAATCTGGCCCACTACTTTGAGATGCCGGGGTAGAGAAAGCTTTTCTCCTTCATGCTTATGAGAGCGGACATGTTCCTTGAGTCTGCACCAGAGAGGAAGATATCAGAATTCCCTTCACAGAGGTTTAGAGTAGAGTCTGGCACTGCCTAACCACAGTTACAATTCTCTAGAGAATTTTTTGTGTGTGGTTAATTTATCAGAAAAGGACTAGCTAGTCTACAAATTTCTATACTTTGTCCTAAACTATCATCAGGGACATAAAAAGGCTAAACATTCCTTTCCTGTTCTCAAAATGTTTACATCACTACCTGCATTGGTGAAGGAGGGAACCATCACATTCAGAGAATCTTCCTCTGTATCATAACATTCCCTACCTATGTGTGAGGCAGTTTAGTTAACATGTCATTTTACCCATCTGTGGGTAATAGATATCAGAGCAGGCAAGTTAATCCTAACTTTAGAAGATTCTTAATGTCTAATTTCCTCTTTGTCATTTCACTCTCAATCTATTCTCATCAGTTTGTCTTAGGCTATGAGGTTAAAGAGGGTCAAGCACTTTTTTGGTAAGTGCATTGATATTGGTAACAGCAAGGAATATCATGGGAAAAGTCCTCATTAATTTGTGCAGAGGAGGAAGGAAAGGCACAGCACCAGGGCTTTACACAGTTATGTAAAGCTGATTGGAATAGCTAGCACTGAGCTATTATGGGTTGGTGGATAAATACTTAATTACGGATTTTCTGTGCCAATACTTCTGTTTTCCTTCATTTCCTCTCTTCTGGTGTTATAGCCTATCCAAAAGAAAAAAAATAATTGCAGTTTTACAGACAGTTATTAATTCCTCTGGAATCATGGCAGTCAGCTGCCTAATTATGCACCAGGGCATTATTAGTCTTTCTGGAACCATCATGTTGCACTATTTCTCATAAAGAAGCTCAGGATTCTTCCCACAAGAGCTCTGGATTCTAGGCTCCCTCCTTCCCTACCCTAAATAGCAATATACAAAACTCACAGGGCCAATTTCAGAGAGTCACAGTGGTGATGAGGGGTGAGGACAGGGCAGACACAAGAAGGAATAATCACATGGCCGGGGTCACCAGCTATAGAAATAAAGCCCTGCATAAGCTCTTCCTAAGAACACGTCTTGAATGTCTGGAATACAGCCACCAAATCTACATTAGTGATTGCTTCATTACAGAGATCTGGGTTGGGAGATGGTTTGTTGTACTTAGGACTAGAGAAATGGAAAATGATATTGGGTTGATTCCACTGATTGTAGGACAGTCCTCAGAGCTCATTTGCTACTTTGGAGGGAACAGTAGGGAGAAAGAAAGAACAGTATGGGGCCGGCGCTGTGGCGCAGTGGGTTAACGTCCTGGCCTGAAGCGCCAGCATCCCATATGGGTGCCGGTTCTACACCCAGCAGCTCCACTTCCTGTCCAGCTCTCTGCTATGGCCCAGGAAAGCAGTAGAAGATGGCTCAAGTCCTTGGGCCCCTGCACCTGTGTGAGACACCTGGAAGAAGCTCCTGGCTCCTGGCTTCAGATTGGCACAGCTCTGGCCATTGCGGCCATCTGCGGAGTGAACCATCAGATGGAAGACCTCTCTCTCTCTCTCTCTCTCTCTCTCTCTCTCTCTCTGCCTCTCTTCTCTCTGTGTAACTCTTTCAAATAAATAAATAAATCATTTTAAAAAAAAAGAAAGAAAGAACAGTAGAGGTTGAGTTAAAAGGAGGTAAGGCAGAAATTGGCTTTCTCTGACTAAACCAGAACCCAATTCCAACTGCTAGAGAACTGAAGACAATGTACCAGATGTCTGTTTCAAACCCAGTCCCTAGAAAGGGCAACAGTAGGATTTGATTACACAGGTTCTTCACAAAAAAGAAAGGTACTAAATAACTAATGGTTAATCACCTCTAAGATGGGCCAGGTCCAGCAGCAACAGCAGTTCCATTCTCAGTTATGATCTGTTCCTTGGGGACAGAAGTATGTCCTCTAGAAGGATCCTGAATAAGCTAAGGCCAACTACATTCCTGTTTTTACTTATATGGGGGTCCACTAATAGGACAGCTTCTTAAGGGCACACAATGAGCCAGATGTTTCAAATACTCTCATTTAAGAACCCAAAGGACTTTCCTCAAAACTTAGCAAGTGGGAGTTACAGAAAAGCCCAGGGCTTCCCTGGATCATTGATTTCTCCCAGCTTACTGACAATCCACCACTCTTCCCCTCTACAAAGGACTGTTTCTTTTTCTTTTTCTTTTCTTTCTTTCTTTTTTTTTTTTTTTTTTTTGAGGAGGCAATTTTTTTTTAAGATTTTTTTTTTTTTTGACAGGCAGAGTGGACAGTGAGAGAGAGAGAGAGAGAAAGGTTTTCCTTTTGCCGTTGGTTCACCCTCCAATGGCCGCCGCGGCTGGCGCGCTGCGGCCTGTGCACCGCGCTGATCCGATGGCAGGAGCCAGGTGCTTATCCTGGTCTCCCATGGGGTGCAGGACCCAAGTACTTGGGCCATCCTCCACTGCACTCCCTGGCCACAGCAGAGAGCTGTCCTGGAAGAGGGGCAACCGGGACAGAATCCGGTGCCCCGACCGGGACTAGAACCCGGTGTGCTGGCGCCACTAGGCAGAGGATTAGCCTATTGAGCCATGGCACCGGCCTTTTTTTAAGATTTTAATTATTTATTTGACAAGTAGATTTACAGACCGAGAGAGAGAGAGAGAGAGAGAGAGAGAGAGAGAAAGAGAAAGGTCTTCCACTCCCCAAATGGCCGCAACGGCCGGAGCTGCACCAATCCAAAGCCAGGAGCTGGGTGCTTCCCCCTGGCCTCCCACGTGAGTGCAGGGGCCCAAGGACTTGAGCCATCCTCCACTGCCTTCCCAGGCTACAGCAGAGAGCTGGATTGGAAGAGGAGCACCTGGGACTAGAACCAGCGCTCATATGGGATGCCAGCACCTGCAGGTGGAAGATTAACCTACTGCGCCATGGCGCCGGCCCCAGGACTGTTTCTATCTGCAATCTGAGCTCTCCAAATTTCTCTTTGAGCAGCCATTTAGACCCTTAAAGACTGTCTCTAACATCAAAATAGACTCAAGCAAAGAGTGTATTCACATCTGACTTCCATGCAGCACAAGGGCTACTTACCCCAATCTGTCCACACAGGCTGAGGAGATGAGATTATACTGACAGCCGGTGTCAACCAAGGCTTTCACATCCTTTCCAGCACACTGTGGAGAGGAAATGTACTGTTCAGCAGGAGCCAGAGAAGCAAATGGGATGGGAGATGTAGGGAGTAGGCAGCAGATGTCATATGAAAGGCAGGGCTGGTGCACATTCTCCCCAATTATGGGTTAGAATTGTCCTATCTTTAACCACTGCTAAGTCTGTCTTTAGTTGGATCTTTTTCCTGTTGAATCCAGGACTGACAGGAGATCTCAAAGGACTTCGAGTATTTAATTCTATACATTATCCAGAAGCTCTTACTTCAAAAATTTTTAATCAATACCCCTTTGAAAATCAGATGAAAGCTTTGGTCCTTCTTCCCATAAAGATGCACATCGTACACAACATTGCATATATTTTAAAGTTCATTTATGAATTCCATGATAAGACCCATACTCCATAAAGCCTGGAGGAGGGGCTCCACTACTGGGATTCTAAAGGGCTATAAATCCTATTTTCCAGAAAGCCCTGGAGAAGTTGTTTTCAGAATATTACCTGGCAAGAGACCAAAATCATATCCTCCTCCTCAGACTTCTTTAGGCCCTCAGACTTGGCTTGGTTGAGTTTGTTGGTCTTGGAGGCCCAGGGGATACGACCGCTCCGGAGCTTAGACAGGTTGGTTTCCATGAGGCGCCTCTGCAGAATGTTATGAGGTTGCTTGAGGAACACAAAGCAGAGGTGTCTTAGTGACAGACCACTTCACCTTTCTCCAACTGTTTCCAGGTGTCACAGAAATAATGAAGGAGACTCACATAACTGAGCTTTATCTTTACTTACTTATCCTTCCTGCAAGTAGGGACTTTATTGCTATTGTCACAGCAAGGTACTAAAAACCAAATTGTAGTAGGCCACCCTGAATTAATAAAAGAGCAAAAACACTGGAAAATGTGGATAGGGCCAGTGAATATGGCTCAAGAGAACTGAGGGATCTTTGTGATTTGGACTAACTTCAGCCTGGTACCTTCTTTCTAGTTTTAGTTTGGAATAAATGATCTCTGTATCTTCATAGGTGACTCTAAGTCAGTGTCTTACAGAAAGGCTAGCTCATTCTCATAGGCTGAAGAAAGCTACCTAGATTGCTAGTCAGAAACTCTGCTTGCTTCTGTTTTAAATCTCATTCCCTCACAGTTCAATTTTTTAACCTGGTCTGCTGATGCTTTGATGGCCTGGCTCTCCTACGGGCTGAGTCATATATGGGGTAGGGGGGTGAGAAGACAAAATTCACACCTGCTTAGCAAGCTCTTCAGCAGACACTTTGGAACCTGGCAGAACCCACAGGAATCATCCTCACTGACATCATTTAGACTCAAACTCTTGTCCTATCTTGTCATTCCTTTAATGGACCAAAAAGTGGGAGTATAGAAGAGGCTGACACTGACCAAGAAGCAGGGGACTTGATTAGACTTTATATGTGTGCCAGCATACCTAATCCTAGGAAGCAGAATGAGGAATGTAAATTCAAGTCTGTCCTTTGATAGAGAGTCCCTAGGGAAGATATTCATGGTCTGCTATTCCTACTTAAAGTGGCCTCCAGAAAGATAAAGATACTGAAAAGAAGCCACTTCACTTGAGAACTTTCGGTTCACACGCACTTTATGCCCTCATTATGGTAACATTTAAAACCTCTCAAAGTGTAGTTTAGTACCAAGTTTCTAACTAACATGGAATTCTGGTTCTAGGGGGGAGGGAGTCACTCTTGGAAGCGCTGAGCCTAGAATCTTCTGGGGACGAGGGTAGCACTAGAGATCCTCATTATCTTCTACCTTACAGATTTCTAAGGAGGAATGAAGTCAGAGCTATGACTCACTGTAATGTAACCCTGGTGAGGTGAAGAAACGGATTCCCAAAATACACTGATTCTTGGCAGAGCAGTTTCTAAATTATTATCCTTGGGAAAAAGGAAGGGCACTTACAAAGAAAATGAGAGCTTCTAGCTTGATAAGAGATTAGTGGAAGTGCTGACTATCAGATTTTGTGATGCAACACTGGGAGAATGCTTTGCTTCTCAAAAGAAACAGAAATTCTTCATTCTAATCTCTTTCACTAATAAACCTGCATTCCCAGCTCAAGCCATATTAAAGCAGAGCTTTTGTTTCTGTGAGGTCTGTTCTTGGCAGGACCAACCCAAATAAATTGTATTTGTAGAACTGAAGATTGGAAGAGGCTTCAAAGCCCATCTAGTCAAGTTCTCTTACCTAAAGCTTGTGGTGCTCATTCCACATTGGTCTTGTTGGTTCCTCTCAGTTTTACAGAGGAGTCTAATTATCAATGAACAGATGAGAAAAATGAGGAAAGCTCTCAAAACATTCTCCTTGAAGTTGTCCTCTTCCCTTTCTCCTGGATCACTCCTCCACAGGCTATGAAACATACTCAAAGTTCCCAGATACTGGGAAGAACCTCCCTCCCCCAAACCTCAGATCCTGCCTCAACTCTACATCCCCCTTTAATCATACCCCAGTCTGGGATGGTCTTTTAAAAATCTAAACCACTATGTATTGTTTTCTGATACCCTATATTTTCTTCATGAGATCACTTTTGATCCCACAACACCAATAATGATCTCCTAATTTTCAAATCTAGTAGATACTTTTCAGTATTAATTTTACTTTTCTAGTGCTTTTGGTCCTGCTAACTGTTCCCTTACTGGTTCTTTTCTTGTCTTAAAGATTTATTTATTTATTTGAAACTCAGAGTTACAAAGAGAGAAGGAGAGATACAGAGAGAAAGAGATCTTCCATCCACTGGTTCACTCCCCAGATGACTGCAACAGCCAGGGCTGGGCCAGACTGAAGCCAGCAGCTTCATCTTGGTCTCTCTTGTGGGTGGCAGGGAGCTGGATTGGAAGTGGAGCAGTCGGAACATGAACCAGCACCCAGTGTTGCAGGTAGCAGCTTAACCTGCTATACCACAAGCTGGCCCCAGTTCTCTTCTTTAGTGACCAAATAAGAGTCAAACAGCACCATGTGAAATACTCAAATATCAATTAAGTCTATAAAATTAAAAGTGAAGGCCTCCCCCAAACCCCTCAATCTCTTTTCAGTCCCACTCCCTGCAAATTATGACCTTCAAGTTCAGAGGTCTATCTTTCCAAAATTAGTAAGACATTTATAAACATATATAAAATAGAATCAAATTATAATATTGTGCTGAAATTTCTCATTTTGGTTTAATGAATTAAACATATGTTTCTACGTCAATACACGATTCTGATTTTCACAACTAAGACATATTCATAGTATAGTTGAGAAAAAGAAAACAGAAAATTCACAGCCAGGAACCCATATGAACCTCAATTATGTTTCCTTTGGGTCATTTTATTATATTTACATATTTTAAGTGACAATGTAGCTGCACATTTATTTCTGCTCCCAACTAAATTCTATAAAAATGACAGTAAAGGAGTAAAAAGGCCTAAACTCATAAGAACAAAGATAACAGTAAAGAATATAAGAAAAAATGGTAGGTATTGCCAAAATTCTGGAATCTAAACAGTAGGTAGAAAAGCAGTAACTCAGCAAAACTTGACAGTTTAAGTGAGTTGCACCATTTTACTTCCCAGAATGCTTAGTTGGCAAGAATCTACCAGTTGCTTGTTAAAACCCTTATTCTCTTCATCTATGTGGGAAGATTCCTAAACTATATTTTCTAGCTTTCTTTGTAGTTATGCTCGTCCATATGAGTGGATTCTAGAGATAAGGAGGTGAGGAGTGTTATATACTCCTCCCATGCCTGGCCCATGAAAATCTTCTATGCATACTCCTCCATATTCTTTTCCTTTTTTTTTTTTTTAAGATTTAGTTATTTATTTGAAAGTCAGAATTACAGAGAGAGGGAGAGAAAAAGAGGTAGAGAAAGAGAGAGAGGTCTTCCATCCACCAGTTCACTCCCCAAATGACTGCAATGGCCAGAGCTGGGCCAGGTTGAAGCCAGGAACCAGGAGCTTCTTCTGGGTCTCCCACATGGGTGCAGGGGCCCAAGCACTTGGGCCATCCTCCATTGCTTTCCCAGGTGCATTAGCAGGGAGCTGGATCAGAAGCAGAGCATCAGGGACCCAAACCAGTACCCGTCTGGGATGCTGGTGATGTAAGTGGAGGCTTAACCTGCTACACCACAATGCTGGCCTCTCTTTTCCTCTTCTGATTGGCTGGACTGGAAATGAATCTTGGGGTACCCTTCTTAGAGGCCACATGTTGAAGATGAATGTGCCATAGACACCCTGAGTACCTAAATAACTATAAGGAACAGAGCTATCTTTTAAGATTTTTTATTTATTTATTTGACTGGTAGAGTTACAGATAGTGAGAGGGAGAGATAGAAAGAAAGGTCACCCATCTGCTGGTTCACTCCCCAAATGGCCATAATGGCTGGACCTGGGCCAGTCCAGAGCCAGGAGCCAGCAGCTTCTTTCAGGTCTCCCACATGAGTCAGAGGCCCAAGTACTTGAGCCATCTTCCACTGCTTTCCCAGGCCATAGCAGAGAGCTGGATCAGAAGAGAAGCAGCCAGGACTAGAACCAGTCAGTGCCTGTATGGGATGCCGGCGCCACAGGTGGAGGATTAATCTGTGCCACAGCACTGGCCTCAGGGAACAGGGCTATCTTTCAGACTTTCCCACTCATCCTATTCTTTAATAAAAGATGTAAAACAGTTTATTATGTTTGAGCTATTAGTAATTAGAAGTATTGGAACCTCTACTGAGAAAGGGTGCAATGTGATTTGAAAACAGATTAATTTGAAGTTTTCCTAAGACTCCCGCTTGACCTAGATAACTGGAAAAAATGCCAAAGTTTATTCTTTTATGTAAGACTAGATCAAAAGACTGATTAGTCTGGGTCAGTGCTGTGACTCACTTGGCTAATCCTCTGCCTGTGGCGCTGGCACCCTGGGTTCTAGTCCCGGTTGGGGTGCCGGGTACTAGTCCCAGTTGTTTCTCTTCCAGTCCAGCTCTCTGCTGTGGCCTGGGAGGGCAGTGGAGGATGGCCCAAGTGCTTGGGTCCCTGTACCCGCATGGGAGACCGGGAGGAAGCACCCAGCTCCTGGCTTTGGATTGGCACAGCGGTGTCCATTAGGGGAGTGAACCAACAGAAGGAAGACCTTTCTCTCTGTCTCTCTATAATTCTCTCTCTGTCTCTCTCTCTCACTGTCTAACTCTGCCTGTCAAAAAAAAAAAAAAAAGACTGATTAGTCAATAGTTTGGCTAGGTTTTCAGATTTCTACAACAGCTAAATGTCAGTGTGGGTGCCACACCAAGCCAGAACTGAAGGACATGAGTTTAAAGATGAAAAGGGCCTAAGTGGACCCTGCATAATTAGGGAAAAAAAATCCACATCAAAATTTCTCATCACTGAAAAATTTGGAAGTATCAGGGATGACAAAGATTCCAAAAGCTTCTGAAGAAAAAAAAAATAATCCAAATGCAGAGGATCATGAACCAGAATGGCTATGGATACTCAATAGTAACAATGGAAGTTTAAAAGACAGTGGAATGATGCCTTCAAAAATCTGACAGTCTACAATTTCTAAACCTAGCCAAACCATCAGTCAAAACTCAAAAGAGTTATTTCTCATGCATCCTCAAGAAGTGACTGAAAGACATGCTCTAGTACAGTGAGGAAAATAAACAGAGAAAAGTACGGAACCCAAGAAATAAAGCAAAGGAAATTCCAAGAATGGTGCCGAAGGAAAAATCCAGGATACAAGTTGTCCACCTTAAGAGCAACCAGTTCAAAATGATATGAGAGGATCCTAGGTTTCTGGAAGGTAGTGTGCTCCGAAAAAAAATGTGGACTTGCTAGACCATCTGTAGTTTTATGGTACTTGAAGGGGCTGGGGCCAGAGCTCTGGTGTAGCAGGGTATGGGAAATGAAGCAATCATAGTACATTTGACTCAGTGTGAATACAATGAACATACTAAAATAATCTAAGTAATAAATGTTAATTGATCCAAAATAGTTATTTAACAGAATAACAGTATAATAGGAAGGGGATATGATAAGTAAGTCAAAGAGAAATCCTTATCCTTTATAATAGGAAAATCAATAGATAATGGTAAAATCAATAAATAAAAAATACCACTATCTCCTTTATATAGAGATCTCTCTCTTACTCAAGCAATAGTTCAAACATTTCTTAAGTTTTAAATTATATAATTTTTTTCAGTCAAAATCAAAGTTCAAAAATAGACCTCATTAGTATGAAAGGGTTCTGCCACAAGAAAAGCCAATTAACAGAGGTTATTTTTCTCACATAACAAGAAATCTGAAGATACACAGCAGCTGATAATTAACTCAGCAACTTAGAAACTATAGGTCTCCTATCTCTGAAATTCTCTTCACATGCCTTTATGGTCATAAGGTGGGTGCCTGAGCTCCAGACATTACATCCACATTCAAGAAATAAGGTAGAAGAAAGGGATTCTTCTAGTGCCATCTGTCCCTTTTATCAGGGAAGCAATGGATTTCTCAGAAGTTTCTTAGCAGCTTTTTGCCTGTATTTTCTTGGTTAAAATTCACACAGCCACTGCTACCTACAAGGGATATTGGGAGAGAATTTAGTTTTTCTAATCTCCATAGAGGAGTCAGGCAGATAGGAAAGGGCTGAGAATGAATGGATTTAGCCAACTAACAAGGTTGGCCAGATCATGCAAAAAGTAAGGCATGAATATACACACATGCCAACAATTAATTTAGGCATGTATAATGCCAGATTACCCTATAACCAGCTTGGCACCAACTTCCTTATATCTGCCCTATTTTCTGTATTTTAAAATAGCACACCCTCTACAGACATCTGAGCTTGTGGTATAAACATTCCTTGATTTAGCTATTTAACTACTAATGGACTTAGAGATTGTTCCCACATGGTTGCCATTAGAAACAATACTATAATGAACTCTACATTAATTTTTCCTTAAACTCCTCCACTGGCCTCTAAAACCACCTTTCTCTTTATTCTGTCTTTTTCAAGGGTTTCTTAAATGTCAGTATTCCTCATTGCTCTGTCTTTGGTCCTTTCCTCACTCTACATAGCCTCTTAAAGACAATTTTATCAGTTCTCAGTGCACAAATTACTACCTTTGTAATAATGGCTCAGACCTCACTCATGAGTTTTAAACACATACATCCACGGTCTTTTTGAACTTCTCTACCTAGACACTTCACAGGCACTTCAAACTTGTCCCACTGATCTTTCCCATAAAACTTATATTTTCTCTTAGTCCCTATCTCAGTGAGTGAAAAATTCTGCTTCCCTAAGCCCTCATTATTTCCTTCTTTGTTTCTACAGTTACTGCTAAATCCAATCAATCTCCTAAAATATTACTTTCATGTTCTCCTTCCCCTATAGAGGTTCACTTGCCAACTGCATAAAACAAAACTACTCAACTTGGCATTCAAAATCTTTCAGTAACAACACTCATCATCTTTACCAACCTCATCTTTTTAATTCCTCCAAGAAAGTTTCCTACTTTCAGTAAATTGCCATTTGTCACATGTTACCTTGGATAAATCACTTCTCTCTCTAAGCATTACTTTTCTCTAAGCCTCACTTTCTTCATCAGTAATAAAACAGTTTGAGCTCCAAAGTCCTTTTAGCACTCTGGGTTACATACTTTCTAGCAACCTTGGTAAGTGGCACCACCAACACTCAGTGATTCTTTTCTCTTCCTAACCTCTCATATAAAGTACTGTTGTTGCTTCTTCCAAAGTGTATCTGTAATCAATCTACTTCTCACCTTCACTACCTCCAATCTAACCTAAGCCATTTTCATTTCTTATCGGTACTGTAACAGCCTCCTAGCTTGTTTTCTGCCTTTTCTTTTATGCTTCTCTAATTCACTCTCTGCACAGCAACCAGAGTTCGCTTTTAAAACCGTAAGTCAGATAATAACACTCCCTTACTTACAACTCTTTGATGGCTTTACACTGTTCAAACAAAATTCAAACTTCTTATCAAAATCTATGGGGATCTGAACCATTCGGGCCCTGCTTCTCTCCAGCTTCCAAATACATACATTTATTTATTCTGCTGCATTCACACTTCCTTGCTCAAAAGCCCTTTCCTACTCCAAGGCCTTTGTAGCTGCTGTCCCCTCTGCCTAAAATGTTCTTAACACTTCAAATAGCACCTTTTTATCTTTTAGGTTTCAGCTCAAGTGACACTTCCTCAGAGATATCTTCACTGGCCATACACTGGCCACTTCTTTAGTCACTAATATATCCCACTATTTCTTTCATCATAATTATACACCAAGAATTATTTTGCTTATTTATTTTGTAACAACACATACACAAGTGCCGACTCCACAAGGGCAGGAATCTTGACTGTCTTGATCACAGTGACATCCCCAGGTCTTGACACAGTACTGCATGAATAAATCTCTCCTTTATTTTTTCAAAGAGCCTTTCCTGATTAACATCATCTAATTCTTTCTTTCAGAATCTCTTCATAGTAGCATTTTAAGAAATCTGTCCATTCCTTGACTTTTGCTTTGTAAATCTACTCAAGTAGTTTTTATTGATGTTGACAGAAATCCTGGCTTTCTAAGTGCTATCCTGGTATTATTCAAGATATCCAAGCACTAGTTATCTAGATGGATACTGCAGATACTCTGTAGCCTTCTGAACATATTTCTCAAGTAATCCTGATATGGATTCTGCATTATGCTAAAACTCAACCTACGCAGTCCCTGGTTCTCTGCTGTTTCTGAAATGTGACTGCTAGAGGCATCTAAGTCCTAACAAGGTAAGTTCAAATGTACTTCCTCCATCACCATCAGGAGCTTCTGAAGAAAACAGGTACTGTGGGCAGTTCTGTATTCTGGTTGGAAACAGATGATGTTCCTCAGTCTGGAACCCTAAACATCTCTCTTAATTAAAGATTTATCCATTTATTTAAAAGTCAGAGTTACACACAGAGAGAAAGAGAGGCAGAGAGAGAGAGAGAGAGAGAGAGAGAGGTCCTCTATCCACCAGTCCACTCCCCAGTTGACGGCAACAGCTGGAGCTGCGCCAATCTGAAGCCAGGAACCAGGAGCTTCTTCCGGGTCTCCCACGGTGGTGCAGGGGCCCAAGGATCTGGGCCATCCTCCACTGCCCTCCCAGGCCACAGCAGAGAGCCAGATCAGAAGTGGATCAGATGGGTGTCGAACCGGCGCCCATATGGGATGCTGGCACTGCAGGCAGTGGCTTTACCCACTATGCCACAGCGCCGGCCCCTACATCTCTCTCAATTTAAAGATTTATTTATTTTGAAAGTCAGAGTTACAGAGAGAGAGAGAGAGAGAGAGAGAGAACACCATCTGCTGGTTCATTCCCCAGACTGCTGCAATGGCCAGTGCTGGGCCAGGCCAAAACCAGTCACTTCATCCAGGTATGCCATGTGGGTGGTAGGAGCCCAATTACTTGGGCCATCTCCTGCTGCTTTTCCCAGATCATTAGCAGGGAGTTAGACCAGAAGTGGAGCAGCATCCAGGACTCAAACTGGCACCAAATGGGATACTGGTGTCACAGGCTTTACATACTATGCCACAACACTGGCCCCTAAACACCTATTCTAACCAGTTGTAGAGTGGAAAGAAAACTGAGATGTGAGTTACAAACTATACTAAGGGATGCCACAGATTCATGATGTGAACAACAGCTTCTAATGTCACTTTGTTACTTCATTATTCATGCCACAATCAACAGACAGAAACTGTCTAGCTTTCTTTCTATGGATTTCTGTGGTCCACAGAATGGACTACACTGGTAAACAGGAAATGATAGAGGTCTGCTTTCTTTGTAGCATTTATTCCCAGAAGAAAAATCCAAGGTCTCTAGTTAGCTAGAATCACAATTAGAGCTACTTAGGACAGGGGCCGACAAATGTTTCCTACCTGCCAAATCCAGCCTGCTGCTTGTTTTTATAGCTTTACTGGAACATGACCAACCCTGCTCATCGACTGTCATTGTCTGCTCTTGCTTTACAATAGCAGAGTTGAGTAGTGGAAGAAGGGACTGTTCAGCCTGCAAAGCCAAAATACTACCTAGTTGTTTACAGGAAAAGTATGCCAAGTCTTGACTCAGAGTAGTGTTTAAAAGCATATGCTTTGGGGCTGGTGCTGTGGCAAAGCGAGTTAAGCTGCCACTTGCATCACCGGCATCCCATAGGGGCGTCGGTATGAGTCCTGGCTGCTCCACTTCCTATCCAACTCCTTGCTGATGTGCCCAAGTACTTGGGCCCCTGCACTCATGTGGGAGACCCAGAAGAAGCTCCTGGTTCCTAGCTTTGGATCGCCCCAGCTCCAGCTGTTGCAGCCATTTGGAGAGTGAGCCAGCAGATGGAAGATCTCTGTCTTTCCCTCTCTCTTGCTGTAACTCTGCCTTTCAAATAAATAAATCTTTTTTTTAAAAAAAGCATATAGTTTCAAGTCAGACAGAGCTGAGTTTGAGTGAGCTAGTAAGTATTTCAGTGCTCACTGAGATGTCCCATTCAAAGCATATAACAGCATATCACATATGGAGTAAGTACTCAACTGTTAATAAGTATATACATGTATATACATGCATTTTAAATTCCCATGCACAGCCTAAAATTGAAGCTAGATACCATTATTTTTCCTAAAAGGACCCCAAATCATCCTATTCTATTTTAGTCCTTAGACACTGTAGCTAAACATGAATTCCTGATATACATGTCTCTATCTCTGACCCTGGAAATCTAAAGGGCACTAATGTTTGTACCTTCTCTTCTTAGCTTACTAACTGAATATATAACACACGACCCATTCTACACCATGGGAACACAGGTTGTCCTTGGGTTTGTAGCTGTTTAAAAACAGATGGGAACCTATCGAAGGCAGGCTGTCACACTGCCCCGGCCTTCTGTGTTCTGTTTCTCTGCCTTTACCACACGACCTAACAAACATGTTATTTCTAAGCAGACAGCCTTATTCCTGATTATTATCTACTTTGTGGATTGGTCTGAGATGGTGGTTTGTCACCCTTCCATGGAGACTGAAGTTATGTTAAAAAGGATTCACACATGGATTGAGGAATTGGGCCAGAAAGACAAAATTCTTCTTACTCCGAGCTTCTACAGAGCACACCCTGAGGCAGCCTACCCTACATGGCATCTTACACTCAGCTGGCTCACGGGGAGAGATCATGATGTAATCATTCACTGGTCTCCATCCCCATTGTCACATCTAATCACTTCTTCCACTGAACTCTCAAGCACTTATTGACAGTAACATGTGGCAACTAGGAAGGCTGCCTGGTGGTGGTACTTATCTACTCAAGGAAACTGTCTATTCAAGAGCTACATTTGAATAACTAATAGAGATTTCAAACCTACCTTGTTCAAAAATAAAACTCCTGATTCTTATTCTCTCTCCAGCTCCAATCTGCTCCCTCTGTAGTCTTCACCATTCCAGTAAATGATAACTCTAATCTTCCAATAGTTAGGTCAAAACTCTTGAGGTCATGCTTGACTATTTTTTATTTTAGACTTTTCATTCAAGCCATCAAATAACTTTGTCAGCTTTGACTTCAAAATATACCCAGAACTTGATCTTTTCTTGTCCCACTCACAGCTATCACACTGCTCTCAGCACCATCATCTCTCATCTGGATTACTGTACAACAGCCTCCTATTCAGTCTTTCTCTACAAGTCTAATCCACACAATAGCCTGAGTAATACTTTTCTAAAGTGAGTAATGTCACAACACCGCTCTGTTCACAATCTTCCACTGGTTTCCAATGGATCTCAAATTGAAAGCCAGATGCCTGAACAGAGGCCTATAAATCCCTACGTAGTCTGGGCCCCCGTATGTCTCTGATGTTATTTTCAGTGACCCTGTCCCTTTGCTCTAGCCATACTGGCCTTCTACTGTTCTTTAAGCAGGTCAAGTACATTGATACCTCAGGCCTTTCTATTTGCTTTTCCTTCCGCCCAGAACACTCTAAGCCCAGTATATTTTGCTCCCTCATTTCCTTCAGTGACTCCTCAAAGGTAATCTCATCTGAGAAGCCTTCCCAGACTACTCTGTTCAAACAGCAAGGTTCCACCCCGCCCCAGCCACTGCCCTCCCTATTCCCTTTACCCTGATTTATTTTCTCCATAGCACTGATTATTACTTGATATATTATATATTTACTTGCTTTTATTTTTCTACCTTTTCCTCTCACAAGACTACAAGTTCCGTGAAAGCAGGTATGGTTTACTATTGTATCTCCAGTGCTTAGACTAGTATCTGATATCTAGCAGATGCTCTATAAATATCTGTGTAACAAATTAATCTGTCCTATCCTTCCTGATAACCTATAAATTCCTTATGGAAATTATGTAAGTTCATCCTTGTGGTCCTAGCACCTGGTCCTTGCTGTATGTCTTGAACAGAGCAAGCGTTCAGAAAATGTTTGCTGTAACTAGGATGCAATCACGGCTTTGGAACTCTTCACTTTGTGCCAGATTCTGGTATTTTATGATCTTCTTCTAAGGTTTCAAAGTTCTCCAGCCCAAGACTTGGAGTATTATGGCTGTCTTGTGGCATAATAGTTCATCTATAGGGGACCTATAATGGACAAGGCTGCTCTAATTGACAGAGATTCTGAACAAGTATTTGATTGTCAGTTTGCTTCACTGTATTCTTCCATCCTTCTCTCAGCCAGGCCTTCATTCCTATTCTAGTCAGTTTTGCTAAAGCATTTGGTTATAAAGCAGAACCAATCATAGGTAGTCAAGAAAAATACTCTCTACTGCCAAAGCAATAAGGGTTCTGATGCATATAGGTCAGTAATAACATCATACAGCAAAGACAGCCTACAATCACATGACAAGACTTTTTAAAAACCGAAAAGTTCTTAGTGCAATGAGCAGAATTTTTATAAGCTTGGTAACTAAAACAACAGAAATTACAACAAGAGGCCGGCGCCGTGGCTCAACAGGCTAATCCTCTGCTTGAGGCGCCGGCACACCGGGTTCTAGTCCCGGTCGCGGCACCGATCCTGTCCCGGTTGCCCCTCTTCCAGGCCAGCTCTCTGCTGTGGCCCAGGAGTGCAGTGGAGGATGGCCCAAGTGCTTGGGCCCTGCACCCCATGGGAGACCAGGAGAAGCACCTGGCTCCTGCCTTTGGATCAGCCCAGTGCGCCGGCCGCGGCGGCCATTGGAGGGTGAACCAATGGCAAAGGAAGACCTTTCTCTCTGTCTCTCTCTCCCTCACTGTCCACTCTGTCAAAAAAAAAAAAAAAATTACAACAAGAAAAAGTCCAAGGATGGAGATATTTTTCTCCAGCTTCATCATGTTTAACAAAATAATAAATCAAATACAATATTACTCATATCTCTGGTTAAGTTCTTAATCTTATAGAATAAACATAAATATAAGATGAAAGGATAAACACAGTAAGAAAGACAGATATACAAAATAAGGTTAATTTCTACACCAAACTGTGCAGTCAACTACACACACGGGAATAGGGCAAAAGTGCTTTACAATGGCCAAGAGAACATGACGACCTTTGATTGCTTACCAGTGCTCCCTGACCATCTAAAAAGGACTGATGGGCTGGCATCAAGCAGGGAACATTATAGAAACAGAACGGTATGAGGCAGTTGATTCAGAAAACCCAACAGTATAATTCAAATACAGGTTACTAGTATGAGGAAAAAACAACCCAGGGCTTCATATTGGCTCAGCCCCCAGGAGTCAATTAAAAGTAACTTATTCTCCCCCCATCCCCTCTCTTTTCTTGTCACCCTTCTATTGAGACTGTACTATAAACTATTTGGAGTTATTTACTCAATTTTAGCATCCTCTAAATTTCCCTTCTAGTGAGACAAAATGGATTCAACACTATTCTATCATACCAGATGGATTTACAAAGTGAAGTGCTAAGAATGTACTTCCAAGGTCATTTCTAAGATTGCACTGAGGCTGCAACATCAGCTGTAAGAGAGCTTAAACCATACTACGTCACCCCAGCATTCATACTTCTCCCAGCCCTACCTCCGTCTGCCTTGGTTTCTGTGACCTGTTCTGGCTCTTTTGTGTAACTACTTGCACATTAAAGGTGTGAGAACAGTGAGAGAGGGAAATCAACTCCATGCCAGTGAGGTGCAGAAAGTGCAAACCATGGTTCAGCCTTTCACAATCAACTACTGTGTGTCACTCTCGTGGTGATACCCCACATCTGGAAGATGTTTCCTTTCTGAAGACTGCTCCTGTGCTCCATGCTATCAGAGCCTGCTGGCTCAACTGAGACAGAAGGGGATCAGAAAAGCAGATGGAATTCTCACACAGCATAAACTCCCCTGAAGTATCTAAGCAGAAGGATGGAGAAGTAGCTCTTCAGGGCCAGGGAACACCCCAACAACCCAGGACAACCAAATGCCCCTATCTTAAATCTAGCATGAAAAAAGTTCACATTTTATTTATTCTCCTAATACTTCCCTCTTTACTGATTCCTGAGGCCCCGGGAAATAGGATTATTTTGGACAGAAGGGAAGACTTGATCTGATTTTCCAAATGACTTCGGACTGCTTTAAAGTGAGAGAAAAGAAAGTCATCTCTTTTGTAGGAATACATTTCAATTACTCATCACTGTGGGTTAGCATGAATCAGATCTACTATACTATGACTTATGCAGAAAAAATTAATTTTTTAAAATCATAATAAGATAACTGGAGTAGTTATCTCCTCCACATGTGTAAGTAATGTCAGAGAGGGGAAATCTGATATTGGTATCTATGCCATTGGAACTATCAAAAAAAAAAAATGGACATCCTGATGACAGGATGGCAATTTCAGTGAACCATATCCAAAATCAAACATTCCAAAAGCTCTAAATAAAAAATACTAGAAAAACTGTGCAGAACATTTATTTCAATTGTAAAAGACATGTTATTAATGTTTCATATATTGCTGCCCAGATGAATAAAGTGACTGTGAAATTCAGGAAAACAATCAAAGCACAAGGAAACTCCAGATCTAACTACAATGCTGGACTTCAATTTGGCCCAGCTCCACTTCAGCGACTAGAATGACGAGAGTCGGACACAGGTCTTTATTCTGGTAGCCCTTGGGCATCTCTCCCCATTCCATAGCAGAGGACAGTATGGTCTTCGAATCCAGGCCCTCCAAGTCCTGGGTTCCTCCTAATTAAAGCTAAGAACCATTCTGATAGAAAAAACAAGACTGCACCAGCCCCGGTGCCAACGCCAACTCCTAGCTGGTCAGGCAGACGGAGTAGCCCGACTTCCTCCCCTCTCCCTGCTCCTTGCGGGTGGGGCTGGAGAGAAGAGGATGATGAAGAGGTGTTTGGAAGTCAGGAAACCTCCTCAACCGTCCTTTCCCTTCTCCTCGCTTAGAATGGAAGGTCAAGGGCAGACAGACCAAAACCAGACAGACTTTGCGTAGGGAGACAACAGACCCCACAAACACGCACTCATCTGGGGGTGAAACCTCCCTTTCCACTTCTCTCCCGTGCTCAGACGCCCATAACGAGTCGCCTCTGTCTGGGTGAGGGGAGCTGCCTCTGTCTGCTGTGAGGAACCCAATTAGGCGCTAAGAATAAATCGGAAGAAGGAGAGCCGAGGGCAAGAGGGCAGGGGAAGGTCTCCTTTCCGACCCGAGCGAGACAGGCAGGGCAGAGGCGGTGCGGGAGCTAGGGTAAGCCAAGAAAACCACGACGAGATCCGAGGGAGACCCAAGCAGGGGGTGCGGGACGCAGAGCAGCCGTGGCCGGGCGACAGAGGGGCGGCGGGCAGCGGCGGGCCGGGCCGCTGACTCAGTGATAGCCGCAAGGCTCGGACCCGGGAGGCCGCACGGCGCGCGGCGGCCGGCAGCAGCGGGGGTCCGAGGCGGGCGCGGCCGCGGGGGCTCACCGTGTCCTTCGACGAGCCCAGCTTCTTCAGGCCGTCCAGCGGCAGCAGGTCGGCCGAGTCCTTGTGGATGAACTGCACCGCCTGCTTCATCCGGCGCTGCTGTCGCAGCGGCGCCGCCTCCCGCATGTCGGTCTCCTTGCGGCCGCCCTCGGTGAGGAGCCCTGAGTAAAACATCACTGAGGCGCCGCGGCCCCGGGGCCCCGGCGCGCTCGGGTCCCCGCGCCCTCGGCCTCGAGCTCCTCTTCCAGCGCCGCGAGAGCCGCGCGCCGCGCCTTTTGTAGCCGAGCGTGACGTCACGGGGAGCAGCCAGTGCGCGCGCCGGAGGGGCGGAGCCGGCACAGCGCCCCCGCCCGGCGCCCCGCCCCGCCCGGAGTCCCTGGTCCGCTTGTCGGGTCTCGAGCCGGCCCGCCCCGGAGCCAACGAGCTAGGAGCGGACGGCTCCGGCTGCCTGAGGTGCTAAGCGCCACCCAACCGCCCCTTTCCGGGTGGGTGCCCCGCATCACCTGAACGGGGTCAGCTGTGGAACCCAAGGTGCGAGCAGCCTCTCCCACGCTAGCCGCCGCCCCGGGGTCCCCCGCTCACCTGTCCACACTGTGGCCGACCCGGGGACCACGGACAGCTGGGCCATGCCGGCGCCCCGCCGCGCGCGCCGCGGCTCTCCTCGGCCTTCGCGTTCCCTCCCGGGCTCCCGGCGCCCTCTGCCCGGGGCACGGCAAGGCCAGCGGCAAGCTCCGAAGGTGGGAGGGCTCCGGATTTCTTCAACTTCAGATCGGTCCCCTCCCACCGGACCACGTGACTGGTGAGAGGGCAGCGCATGTGGGCTGGCTGGAGCCGGCTTTCCCCGGACCCTCCTCTTCCTGACACCCTGTGCCCTCAGCAGGACCCCTGCGAGGCCCAGCGTTGGGGAGGGTCCCCGCCTCCACGGAGCGCACGCGATCGGAGCCCTACACCTCCCGGGAGCATCCACAGAGAAGCACTAGTGTTTCTCAGCCGGCGCTAGGGCGTACCTTCCCGAGGGTCTGTCACCTGTCTCCCCGGCATCCCTGTGGGAGCATTTGGACCCCCGTATTTCTTCGTGAATCGATCTCATACTTTCAGGCCATTCTTATGGGTTCTGACCTCGTCGTTGTGACTGGGTCCAAGCCAGGGTACGTTTCCACCTGGGGGACACATGACAAGTACCCTCTCCACCCCGCGTCACAGCAGCAGCTTGAGCCAGAGAGATCTGCAGTCCAAGGAGGACCGGAGGACACGCTCGGAGCCTCTGCTCTCTGCTGGGTGCTGGGACAAACACTGGCGCTGACACGCAGTCTGGCGACAGCTCAGGAGGCACTGTAATCATTATCATGTCTACAGGTGAATGGCTGAGACCTGCTCGTGGGCTTCCTGAGGACTCCCTGGCTGGGCTTGGCTCCTGTTCTCTGCCAGGGTCATCTCAAGCAACCACCTCCAAAGGCTTCGGCGGCCATGGTGAGAAAGACCCGCGTTCTTGTGTGGTGTGGCCTCACCTACCCCTCCTCTCTGTACTTAGCCTTATGAGCCTTCTAGTTCCCTGGGAAAGCCGTGGTCCCTCTGGCCAAATGGCCTGCCCTTGGATACCCTGCTCCCTCTGCGTGGAGTGCCCCCACCTACCCTCTTCCAGACCTCAGCTCCGCCATCATTTCTTCAGGCAAGTCTTCTCTGAGCTTCCAGAACGGGTCCGTTCTCCCTATGTACTACCTACTTGTCCTGGACATTTCACTCTGGTGGAGGGGCACTGGCCATTTGTCCCCTCCACTGATTACAAAGCCCAAGAAGGTTGACTGAGACCCTTTTATGCTCACCGTTGAATCCCTAATATGTAGAAGCTTCTCTATAAATACTAGTATAAGCGCAGCAAGAAATTAAGGCTGTGCCCGAGGAAGTCAAGAGGCAGAGCTAGGGTCTGCTCCTGGAATCTGTGGGTTTCCCACAGCCGGAAAGGGCTGGCCTGAACCTCACGCACCTGCATCTTTCCCTGTGTTCTGCCTTCAGCAGTGCCCCAGTTTCAGAGGGCACAGACTGCTGGTGGGAAAACAAATCCTGCAGGTCTCCCTCCTGGCTTCAAGAACACCCCAGGGCTGGATTCCTCTCTGCTGCCCACCCCATGCCCTCCCCCACACGGAGGGCAGGGGCCCCGGGAGGCGGTGGGATTGCTGCTCACCTTCCAGTCTCCTGGCGCTTCCAGCAGTGAACAAATATGGCCTCCCTGGCCTCTTGCCTGGATCCCTGCCTGGTCACTCCTCCAGGCATGGGCCGCGAAGGGGACGGGGAAAGACAGTTTTGCCTTGTCTCTCAAGGACAAGTGCTCTGAACTTGGCAGAGCGTCAGGGCAGGCCCAGCAGTGCGGGCCCCTGGGGCTTGGGCTGGGACAGCTACTTTCCGCAGGGAGGAAGCCGGCAGGCGGAGGCTCTGGGAAGGAGTAGCTGAAATGCCCATTCCCCGGCGGCTCCCATTCATTCTTCTGGCTGAGGATGTCCCCACAGAAGAAAGGGGCTCTTTGCACAGCTAGATCCCTCTGGGAACACCAGGACGTGGAGTCTGTCTGGCTGAACTGGAATTTGGCCATATCAAGTGTTGCTGAAAAATCAGATGGGGCCTGCCTGGCACTGGGATTCTTTTTGTGAATTCAGAGCCCTTTACTGCAGTGGGGTTTGTGTTCTGCAGTTGGATCTGTGGCCAGAATACCAGCTGGTTCCCTCACCCGTCAGACACCTTCTACCAGACTGGTACCGTTACTGCCCCTAAGCATGGGACAGTGTGGTGCGGCCACCGCCTCCCCAACCACACACACAGAGTTTCTGCAGACTACAGACTAGCTGCCTGGTTCAAAGAGGGTCACCCAGGGTGGTTTATCCAGTTCGCCCAAATGACCTTGAGCAAGTCACATTGTGCCTCAGTTTTCACGTCTATAAAATGGGTGCAGTGAGCCTGTATATAAGACTGGGCTTTGTAAACTCTGAAGGACTACACCAACAGAAAAGATTATTATTCATTCTCTGTCTGACCAACCTCCCCTGTCCCAGTGATCCATCTTGGAGGAAACATAATAGATGTATTAAATGCACAGGCTTTGGAATCCAGTACACTAGGCTTGAATCCCTGCTGTGCCACTTGGTAGCTACGTAGCTAGTAAGTCCCTTCAGCACTGTGAGCTGTCAGTTCCTTGTCTAGAAAACAGTACGAGTGACATCTCTACCTCAGGACTGCTGTGAGGATTACACGGAGCCATACCCAGAGTGCATTGTGTGGGTGCCTGCAGCATGGGCTCCTTATCTGGGACAGCCTCGGGAAAACCTGCAGGCTGCTGTGCCCTCGGAGTGGGCTCGGCCTGGGCTTCTCCAAGTCTCCCTTCCAGACAGCTAGGATGTGGGCGTCTTTGTGTTCCCTGGGGCTTAGGCCTCCTGAGGCAGGGGCTGGCCAGCTTTCTTCCTCTCCCTGATGTCTCTGGGTGCTGGATGTACCGTGTCAAGTGGCTCCTTGCTGAAGTTCTCTGCATCCCACCTTGGCCG
This sequence comes from Lepus europaeus, assembly GCF_033115175.1. NCBI lineage: Eukaryota > Metazoa > Chordata > Mammalia > Lagomorpha > Leporidae > Lepus > Lepus europaeus. The sequence continues at coordinate 56,105,398 of NC_084833.1, read as the reverse complement.
TTGTAGAGGATCTGTGCTTAAAAACCGTACTAGACAAGCCAGTGCCTTCTCTGTCAGGATTTTATTCATGTTACTCTTCCTGTGAGTGACAGAAACCCAACTGGGAATTCTTCAAGCGAAAATGCAAAATTTTGGTCTGCTTCATTGAGAAGTGTAGGGGCTCCAGGCACAGCTGGATCCAGGAACTCAAATGACATTCTCGCAGGGGGTCAGCACGGATGCCCTGTGGGCAGGCTCTTCCTTTCTGCTGGCCGTCAGCAGTTCCAGGTTTATAGCCTGTTCTCCCAACAACACTCCTTTGGGTCTTCAGCTACCACAGAGGCCTTTAGGATTGGGCTATGAGGTTGGGAGGCCAGAAAAGTAAAAAAGACAGAGCAAAACAGGGGGCGGGGGGATGGAGAGGCTGCCACAAGGCTATCTTCCCGTCTCTTTTCCCCCAAGGCCTTTTGCCCTGGCCATGCCCTGGAAGTTAGATGGCCACTCCCCAGGCCTTCTTCGCTCACTGCCCCCTTCCTTATAGCTACAGAGCCCTCTTGCTCCTCCAGCATCCCTACTCCCTCGACTCCCTTTGGCAGGAAGATCCTTCAGACAGTTGTCCACCGCAGGTGCCAGATGTGTGCCAGGCTCTCTGGCTGCATGGTGCCCAGCCCTCAGGGCTGTGTCTGCTCTGGCAGATCCAAGCAGAGCGAGGAGCCATGGTTCCCAGCCCCACTGAGGCCTCTGATGGTGGGGCGGGTGGCAGCCCTGCTGCTGCTTCCCAAAGCTGGCTGGGTCTTTGGCTCCATAGCTGTCAGCAGTGGTTTAGCTCCACTTCCTGGGATGAGGACAAGCTCTGACCTCGGGTCGGACAGCAAAAGAGGAATGGGAAAGCATTTCTGTTTCTGTGGTGGGAGCGTCCGGAGGAAGCTGGGGAGGGAGGAGACGAGGCTTGTCCTTGAATCCAGTGCTGTCCCTGACTTGGCCGAGTTGCTGACGCTCTCTGCACCTCAGTTTACCCACGTGGCAGGGCTCTGTGGCTTACATAAGTTAACATGAGAAACAGCACCCCACACAACGCTGGCCGTCAAAAACCATGGATCGTGCTCCCATTTCCCTCCCTCTCTGACGTTGGTAGAGAGCCTGGAGGAAGAGGGGCCCTGAGACCAGTGGAGAAAGCTGCTGTGGGGAAAGGAGAGGTCTGTGGGTGGCAGCCCCGGAGTGACCCGCGTGCTCTGTCACTGGGCGTGGACACTCACGCTGGGGCCCGCTGTCTACCTCAGCAGCGCCCAGAGCTACCCTCAGAGCAACTAAGCGTGCTGCTTGGTGTGGCTGGGGCAGGTGCGTGGCCCCTGCTGGGTGGGTCACAGCGTCAGGCGGCAAATGACAGCCGAGAGGGACACCCCCGTGGGATGTGTGTGGACTCCCATGCCAGCACACGTCACACACACACACTCACAGTTATGCCCTCAGCAGCCACTCTGATCTGTTTCCACACAGCTGTCTATTCCCAGAGAGCAACGTCATTCCTGATTATTTTAAAGCTCTTTATTTGGAAACCATTGCAAATTTATAACAAATCACAAACACAAAGATAGAACAAAAGAATACCTGTGTATCCTGTGTATCCTTTACTAGCATTTTACTCTGTTCGCTGTATCATTTGCTTCCCCCCAACACACACACACACACACACCTTTCTTTTTTTTTCTGGACCATTTTAGGATTGCCATCCTCCCGCACCAGGGGCTTGAGGTTTGAAATAAGCAAAGATGAAGGACTGACAGGCCTGTGTGTGTGCGCCGTCCTTGGGGACATCTTAGGAGACTGGGAGGACCTCGCTTCCTTCCCAGCTCAGGAGGTGGGGGGCTGTGGGAGCTCTGGTGTGAGAACACAGGCCGGGCACTGTGGCCTTTCCTGCCTGCTTCAGGAACCTCTGTGTTGCTAGAACATTCCAGAAGAGAACTCGCTCCTAGGGGTGCCTGTGCCAGGGAAACCAGGGAAGCCGTCAAAGTCTGAGCCTTGCTAAACAACGCGTTTCTGCCTTGACATTCAAGTCTCAAGAAGCGGAAGGCCAGAATGGTGGTGACAGCCAGAGTTAACACCCTCTGAGCCCTTACTGCACCAGGCAGGGGTCCCAGAGTTGCCCTTGCAGGCACTCATTAATTCTCACCACCGCCCTCTCTGGTAGGTGTTGTCACTCTTCATTCACCTTATGAGGAAGCCGAGGCACAGAGAAGTTAAGTAACTTGTTCCTGGTCACACAGGTGAGAAGTGGCAGAACTGGGACACAACTGCGGAGCCTGGGAGGACAGAAAAGGAGCTGGAGAAAATGAGCGTGACGCACCGCGAGTCTTGGAGAAGGCGCCTGTCCCTGCAGTTAGCAGAGAGAGGGCGTTCTCAGAAAAACCACGTTCGGACACTGCGAGGGGCACACTGGGCCAGGGCTGCGGCTCGAGTCACCCCACTTCCTCATGGGGAGCCCTGAATAAAGGTTCGCCAAGCCTCGTGAGCCTGCATTATGTGGTACTCCAGCTCCGGCACTGAGGTGGCTGCTGAATACCGCCTTCCTAAAGTCAAGGAATCTGGAGGCGATCCAGGCCAACATGTGGGCACCTCAAAAAATTCGTGAACAGGCCGGCACTGTGGTGTAGTAGGTTAAGCATCTGCCTGCAGTGCCGGCATCCCAAATGGGCACCGGATTGAGTCCCAGCCGCTCCACTTCCGATCCAGCTCCCTGCTATAGCCTGGGAAGGCAGTAGAGGATGGCCCAAGTCCTTGGGCCCCTGCACCCGCATGAGAGACCCAGAAGAAGCTCCTGGCTCCTGGCTTCAAATCGGCGCAGCTCTGGCTGTTGTGGCCATCTGGGGAGTGAACCAGAGGATGAAAGACCTCTCTATCTGTCTCTACCTCTCTCTGTCTGTAACTCTGCCTCTCAAGTAAATAAATAAAGCTTTTTTTAATTAATTTATTTTTTTGACAGGCAGAGTGGACAGTGAGAGAGAGAGACAGACAGAAAGGTCTTCCTTTTGCCGTTGGTTCACCCTCCAATGGCCGCCGCGGTTGGCGCGCTGCAGCCGGCGCACCGCGCTGATCCGATGGCAGGAGCCAGGTGCTTCTCCTGGTCTCCCATGGGGTGCAGGGCCCAAGCACTTGGGCCATCCTCCACTGCACTCCCTGGCCACAGCAGAGAGCTGGCCTGGAAGAGGGGCAAGCGGGACAGGACCGGTGCCCCGACCGGGACTAGAACCCGGTGTGCCGGCGCCGCAAGGCGGAGGATTAGCCTAGTGAGCCGCGGCACCGGCCATAAATAAAGCTTTTTCATAATATGCATTTTCCATTGCACCAAAACAGTCTTCTAATCCCTCTTTTCCATGTGCTTCCCGAAGTCTCCTTGTATTCCTGCTTTGCTGTCTTGTTACATTGTCCACAGTCTTACACCCCACTAGGTAGGGAATTCACAAGGGCAGGGGCGGGTTGGCACCCTGTGATGGGGATGGATTTGTGGCCCACACCGTGGGTGACCCCGAGGCCTCAGAGGGTGACACGGCAGGCCTAGCTGGGTGAGCGTGAGCTTGCACTGCTCACTGCCAAGCTCTCCTGCTGTGCGTGGTTGTGTCACACATGACCACAATCTGTCCTCCCCGAGGCAACAGTTCCAGTCCCTGCCCAGCAGCTATTAAGTTATTTTCAACAGCAAGTCATGTGTAAGGCAAGGCCAGCACCAACGCTCAAATATGAGGGAGGTTTGTATTTCCACTCTTAGCATTCTGCAGGGAAAAGACACCCACGCCTTACAGGTAGCCTTCAGTCTTTTTTTTTTTTTTTTCCTTAAAGATTTATTTGAAAGGCAGAGCTACAGAGAGAGAGAGGGAGAGACAGAAGAGAGCAAGAGAGATCTTCCATCTGCTGGTTCACTTCCCAAATGGCTGCAATGGCCAAGGTTGGGCCAGGCCAAAGCCAGGAGCCAGAAATTTCTTCTGGCATCCCACGTGGATGCAGTGACCCAAGGACTTGGGCTGTCTTCCACTGCTTTCCCAGGTATATAAGCAGGGAGCTGGATCGGAAGTGGAGTAGCCAGGACTTGAACCGGTGCCCATTTGGAATGCCAGCCCCCCAAGTGGCAGCTTCACCCACTGCTATACCACATCGCTGGTCCCTATCAGTCTTAGCATAGCACGTAGGGTCAGAGAATTACCCTAGGCCAGGGGATGTGGCAGCTCCTCGGACTGTGTGTCCCAACAAGACTTCAGTTTGGGGTTGATTTCTCCCCTTACCCTTTATTGTTTCCCCACTATCTTGGCTGTATATATATATATATATATATATATATATATATATATATGGTGCCTAGACCATGACAATGAGTGAATATTCTCTGTGTGTGTGTTTGTGTGATTTAGAGCATCGTTGAGCGTTTGAAATGACTTAAATCAGTTAACTTCCCACTGATCATTCACCAGTCGCAAGGCAGAGGAGAGGAAAAGATCTAAAGACATTCACTCTGGGGGCCGTATAAAACAACACACAACCAATCAGTTGTCCAACACCAGCCCTCCTCCCTGAGGCCCACTGGAAACATTTTTTTCTGGAATTATGGGTGTTTAAACTCCAGAGCAGAAAACAGGGACTGAAACAAGGATCAACTCAACTTTCCAACCACTGGGTGGCGCATGTTCTAGTAATTGCAAAATGGCTTGTTCACAGCCTGGAGCTTTGGTCAGCCTGGTGTGGGAGGAAATGCTAAATTCTTGCTGGGTGGGCAAAGGAGCTGGCCAGGGCCAGCGCTGCCAGGCTTGGTTTGAGGAGCCGATGCCCTGGGAGGGGCCAGGGTTCATGACTCCGTCTAGAACAGCGGCTCTCTCCCACCACCTTCTCATTAGTGATCATTCAGCTCTTCTTCATTTTCTCCACTACTTACTGCTACTCTCAGTGTCTGCTCACTGGGTTATTGTCTGTCTCCCTCCACAGTAATCTAAATTCCACAAGGGCAAGGGCTCCCTTTTTCCCACTGCAGCTGGTGGGCTTCTGCAATGCCTAGCAATCAGTAGGCTCTACTACTAATAAACAAACATTGCAGAAGTGAATGAATGAGCAACCGCACACCAAGGAGTCCCTAGTACCTAGGTAGCTGTGTTCCCCTTATAATACCCTGGAAACCAAGCACCACTGAGTTGCTGTCACTGTTTGTTGTAGGTGGGCTTAATTTGTATTTATTTTATTCAACTAGAGAAACCTGCCTGCAATTTAGAGGGGTTTCGTTTTCTAAATGTTTTGCTCCTCCTGTGATTTCTGGAAAGTGGTCCCTGCTGAGCAGTCACGAGCTGTGGCTGTCATCACTGGTACACGTCACAGTAGCACCGTGCTGGGCCGGCAGCCCCCTGAAAATGGTCTCCCACAGGCTGGTCAGGACCGCCTGAAGGGAGGAGGCAGGGTACCACAGATGGGAGCAGACCTCTGAGCTGGGCTCAGCAGCTCTGGAGGAGAGAGTCACAGAACGGAAGCCTCTCATTTCCTGTGGCTGGATCGCTCCCGGCCGCTCCCAGGACCTGGGTTCGGAGGCAGCCGTGCCTGCAGGAGGCCTGTGTGTAACCTGATGAGAACCAGCTTTTCCTCCAGCCTCAGCTACTCCTTTACTGCCTAAATGCTGGCTGGAAACAGCGGAGACCTGGGGAAGGCTCTCAGGGCCCATTGTGATGTGTGAAAGGCCACAGAGCTGTTGTCAGCCCTGTAAGAGTTATTTCTTCTGGGTTGGGAAGATTGCAGCTGGGCCTGGCCTGGGAACCCTGGGGGTCCCAGGGCACAGGCCCACCAGCCGCAATGGGCCACGGCACCCAACAGTCTTGCCACATCTTCCAGCCCGACACCTGCCACTGGGCGAGGGAGACCTGCAGCACCGCCTTTCCCACATTGCCACGTGACATTGGAAAGTCACCTGTGTGCCTCCATCCACTGAGTGCCTACACACGCCGCAGTTACCAGCGCGGAGAATGACTCAGCGGAAGCAGTTTTCCAGGGTGCTGGTGCGCGAAGGCAAACACTCTTTTATTAGCCTTGAAACTCAAGGGAAGCATTGCTAATCCCACAGAGGCAGCGCGGCAGCGCGTGGCTGCAGAACAATGTCTGCAGCTGGGAGGAAGGACCCGAGCGGGCTCCGGATTCTGCTCCCACTCCGCGTCCTCCCACAGGCCCGGCTGTCCGGGGGAACGGGGAGCTCAGCTTGCAGCTCCTCCGAATCCTGTTCCTGTGTGCACACAGGGAATCCCAGAACTCAGAGACCCCTGGTGGTCTTTTCCCCACGTACAGGAGTTATGGGGAACAGCCACAGGAATGTGTTTTCAGACAGTTAGCAGGTGCCCCAAGCTATGCACAGTACTAAGCCTTACGCATACTGGGTTTTTTCTTACATATACCTGGGCTAAGGTTTAATTTACAAATTAGGCACAGAGAATGCTGAACTCTTTACTTAGTATAGAGTTGGGCTCCTGTGTATATAGTCAATTGAAAATGGATCTTAGTGGAGAATGGGACTGGGAATGGGAAGAGGAATGAGGGGAGTGTAGATGGGAGGGCAGATATGGTGGGAAGAATCACTATATTCCTAAAGTACTTAGGAAATGCATGAATTTTGTATTCCTTAAATAAAAATTTCTTTTGGAAAAAAAATAAATTAGTCACAATAAGAGATTAATAATAATAAAATAGAAAAATTATAACAATATGCTATAGTAAGTTATTTAAAACACTAATACTCGCTTCTGGAGTTTTCCATTTAATTGGAACTACGGTTGACGGAGTAACCAGAGCCTGTGGATAAGGGGCACTAGTGTACTTTTCCAGGCGGTCTTCACTTGGGAAAAGTCTCATTTCTGTATCCTGTGACATTAGAATTTATATTCCAGCACTCACCTTCCCCAGAGCTTCATATAATCAATTGCCTATTTGAACTCTTCACTTTGAATCTAGAATGGCCCAAAATCCCCTCCCATTTTCCAGTGTCATATACTCCATAAGCACTCCCCCCGGGGCAGGCACTGGCCGGGTGTTCAGCTGCCACTTGGGCTGCCTGCGTTTCTCTCTATTCTGGCTTCCTGCTAGTGGGCAGAGGCAGCAGATGGAAGCTCAAGCTGTTGGGTCCCTGCTACCCATGTGGAGACCTGGATGAGTTTTGGTTCCTGGATATGGCCTAGCCCAACCCTAGCTGTTGGGGTGTGAACCAGTGGAGGATAGCATTCTGTGTGTGTGTGTGTGTGTGCCTTTCAAATAAAAAAGTAACCCAAACACTTGGTAACTCAAATCAATAACCATTACTTTTTTCTCACTGGGTTGTGGGTTTTGGGCTGCAGGAAGCCACAGCTGGAGCAGTTCAATGTGGGCTGGATGATCCATTTCCAACGTGGCCCCAGAGGCCCGCCTCGCTGGCAGGTTTAGCTCCCCGTCTCCTGGGAGCTCAGCCTGGCCCCTGGGAGGAGGGCTCAGTCCCTTCCAACGTGGCCTCACCACACACTGCCCTGGCTTCCCTGAGGTAAGGTGACTGAGCTCTAAGTGAGAGGACCCCAAGGAGACAAAGAAGAAGCTGCCAGCGTCTTGAGTGGAACCTGGCAGCCACGACTTCTGCCTTGTAACAGTGGCCAAGCAGTCACAGAACCCAGATTCAAAGAAAGGGGACATCAACTCCAGCTTTCCATAGATAGAGCATCGAAGAATCGGTGGACACACATGTCCCAATCCTGCCCCTCCTCCAGTCGGCCCCTCCCATGCACTCCTCATCCAGCAAGTTCTGTTGAGCCTGCCCTCAGCCCCAGAATCCTTCTGCTTCCGTTGTGGCCACTACAGCTACCCCAATCCAGACACTCGAACTTTATCTCCCATTGGATGACTGCTTGCTCTGTGGCTACTAACTGCTCTGTCTCTGTGTCTGCTTCCCAAAACCCATTCACAATGTAACCAGAGTGAACTTTTACATATATAAAATAGATCACGTCACTCCTCTGCTTAAGCTCAAAGGCGTCACAACGTATGTGGCATTAGACCCCAAGCCTGATGTGATCCAGCCTGCCTGGTTCTCGGCAGCTGTTGCCATTCTTAGTTTAGCAAAGAGACAGCTCCCGGTTCAGTCCCCAGATGCCCACAACAACTCTGGGTCCCAGCGCCTAAGTCTGGAGCTGGGAACTCTATCCAGGTCTCCCTGCTTGGTGGCAGGACCTTAATAATTTGAGCCATCACCCTGCTGCCTCCCAGGGTGGTGAGCATTAGCAGGAAGCTGGAATCCACAGCAGAGCCAGGACTCAAACCCAGGTACTCCAATATGGGACCCAGGTGTCTAACCCAGTAGGCCAAACACCTGTCCTCACCTTCTCACTGGACTGAGATCCACGCAGGCTTGCTCCTGCCTGGCAGCCTTCACACCCAGCTTCCCTCTTTCTGGAATGCTCTTCCCCCGGCCCTGGTTTCTCCAAGGCTGGCTCCTTCTTGGCCTTCAGCTCTCAGTCATCCCCATAGAGGCCATCTACAGTCCCTAGCCTGCAGAAGCTAGGCAGTCATTTGTTACATTAACCTATTTTAATTTTCCATTAGCTGATACTTTTTGCATAGATTTATTTGTGCAGTGGTTATCTCTGCCCCTCTAACTTATAGAGGGCGTGGACGTGGTCTGTCTTCCCAATGTGCAATTCTGGCACAGGGCAGGTGTTTGACCGTATTCACTGACTTAGCAGCTGGTGACAGCAGCCCCAGCCAGCCAGCCTTTCAACAAGAATGCAGGGGTCAGTGCTGTGACATAGCGGGTAAAGCCACTGTCTGCAGTGCCGGCATCCCATATGGGCGCTGGTTCGAGTCCCGGCTGCTCCACTTCCAATCCAGCTCTCTGCTATGGCCTGGGAAAGCAGTAGAAGATGGTCCAAGTCCTTGGGACCCTGCACCCACGTGGGAGACCCAGAAGAAGCTCCTGGTTCCTGGCTTCAGATCGGCGTAGCTCCGCCCATCGCAGCCATTTGGGGAGAGAACCAGCAGATGGAAGACCTCTCTCTCTCTCTCTCTGCCTCTCTGTAACTCCACCTTTCAAATAAATAAATCTTAAAAAAAAAAAAAAAAAAAAACAGGAACACAGCATCTGCTAAGGTGGCCAACAGGCTCAGACAGGAAGCCTTATGCGGGTACCGGGGCACAGCTCTGGCGGCTCCCTGAGGATGCGTCCCAGCAGCCAGGCTTCCGCAGCGTCCTCCCCACCCCCAGAGGACTCCTCTCCTTTGCCGTCTTGTGAGATCGCAAGATGGAACAGAAGTCACGTGCTCAGAGCTACTAAGGCGCTGGAGGAAAGGCGCAGCCCGCCTCCCCCCCTCCCCGCCAAGCAGTCCCCTCTCTAACTCAGCGTGTGTCACATTTGATTTTCCACCTTGCGATCAGACTCAGCAATGTAGGGCAAGTTCCAGGGTAACAAATTCCAACTGCTCATTTCAATCTTTTTTTGTTTGTTTTTTTAAATGAAGATGTTTAAATTTTTGGAAAGAAATGTGAAAATTGGTTTTTCGGACCCACCCAAATAAAGAAGTTTGATTAGTTTTTTTTTTTTTTTAAGCAATGTTATTAATAGGTTTAAAAAAAAAAAAAAAGCCCAGCAGGTGCAAAGCAAGTTCAACAATGATGTAGTAATCTGTTTTCTTCAAAAGCACTTGTTAAACCCGTGTTAGTACTTCGGTGCAGAGAATCGCTTGTGTACGGGCTTGGTACAGTGTGTGCCATTGTTCAAATGTTTGAAAAATCAGTAATCTTGAAAACCCAAGTTCATGTGGGGAAAGTGACTGTGAGGTCCCAGTAGCTGACCCAGTGTGAGATGACCGAGGCACGGAGAGGCCGGGCGGCACTGTGAGAAAACCAGAGTACCCATAGCAGCCCCACGGCTGTCCTCCGAGCAGTCAATCTCTGCCCTGGGAGAGTGGGGAAGGAAGGCGAAGGTGAGAGGAGGGCCCTGGGCAGGAGCGACTCAGGGCTGATGGAATCTTCCCACGACAGGTGTTCATGCTCCTAGGAGTTCACTCCCACCGGAACCCTCCAAGCCAAACGCAGTGCTCACCTAAGGACACAGTGGAAGGCTGTGGATTTGCTGTGGGTGGGAGCTGGCAACCAGGGGGGCTGCCTGTGGGTGAACATCGGGATGTGCTCGGTTATCTTTTTAGTTGTGATTCTTTCTGCTTTAAGTACTGTAAGAACGCAAGCTCCTGGGAGCAAACTTCAATCACACAGTTAGGAGAGAAAGGGTCCTCCCGGGTGCAGAGGGCACGTGCAGGGCTCACCCTCCCTTCCTCCTTGTCTGTTCTACCCAGTCAGGGCCTGCATGTGAGCCCTGGGGGCTCCCTGACCGACAGCCAGGCTATAGGAAGCTTAAGTTTCACACAGGGCAGCCCCTTCTAGGTCCTCTTTTCCATTCCAGACTCCTGGGGGAGGAGCGAGAGCCAAGAGGACGGGTGAGTCTCACCTGCACTGGCTGCAGTCCCGCTCAGCCAGCCCTGTGGCGTCCGGGACACCTGCCTGCAGCAGTGAGGAGTCAGCGCCACTCAGGCCATTCTCCGTCCATATCCGCCGTGCCCGGAAAGAAAGACCAAGTTCGGTTTACCAAAATATTTGTATTATCTATACAAATTGAACTGTGACGAGTCACTGGGAGTGGAGGCAGTGATATCTGACCGTGTGCTGGCACGCAGGAGGCAGACGGCTCTGTCCCCCCAAGCCCACAGTGGGACATTCGCGCTGAGAGCCATTGTGGGCAGAGTCATTTGTAAGGCCTCAGAAACCTGGACACTTTGGAACGAAGCAACCGGATGAAAGATCTTGGGAACATCTCTCGGGACTCCTGGGCTGTGTACTTGAAATAGCTCTGGGGGTGGGCCAGGACATCAAACAGGGCCTTGATCAGTTTCTTATCCTAGGGAGAATAGAATTCGTTATCAGGCCAGAACGTTGAAACACTGTCATTTTGCCAGCGGAACCACAGTGACCCAGTATGTAGCTAAAATGGTGAAAATGGTTTCCTCCGATTTCTATCTTTTTTCTCACTTTAATTTTTTCTTATCTACAAAATATACATGATACTGCTATAAAAGAAAATTCAATGTACAAAAAGGTTTGTTTTTTTTTTTCTTTTTCTCACCCAGACGAGCTAAAAGGCTAGAATCTGGGGGACGTGTATGGGGCCCACGGCGTGACAAACGTCCATTGCCAGTTGCATACAAGCACCCAAGCTTTTGTGAACTTTACGCTTAAAGTAGGACAAACAAGGAACCAACAATCCTCAACTATTTAGAATTCACTGGAAAGTGCTAATCTGCCACCAGCCTGGATGTATTAGCAAGTTTTCCTTGATCCTTCCACAGATTTCCAAAGTGAACAGCTCCACTACACTTGAAAACACTGAAGACAAGAACTGGTTTTGTTTGTTTGTTTGTTTGTTTTTTTAAGAAAAGTGCAGTCTGGCACAGGTGTGAGCCACCTCGGCCAGGGCAGGCCTGGGGGGGGGGGGGGGGGGGCGGGCAGCAGCCCAGCTGCCGCCTGCCATGTCCGCCTCCTGCACGCACTCACCTTCAGTATTTCCTGGTGGTTCTCAGATGCATAGAGCCTGCCATCCCGCACTATGTCTTCGATGAGCTCCTGGTAGTCCTCTGTTGCAATAAAGGACATATTTAGCATTCTTTGTTTTTTTTTTGACAGGCAGAGTTAGACAATGAGAGAGAGAGAGAGAAAGGTCTTCCTTCCGTTGGTTCACCCCCCAAATGGCCGCTACAGCCAGTGTTGCGCCAATCCGAAGCCAGGAGCCAGGCGCTTCTCTTGGTCTCCCATGCGGGTGCAGGGCCCAAGCACTTGGGCCATCCTCCACTGCCTTCCCAGGCCACAGCAGAGAGCTGGACTGGAAGAGGAGTAACCGGGACAGAATCCGGCACCCCGACCGGGACTAGAACCTGGGGTGCCGGCGCCGCAGGGAGGATTAGCCTAGTGAGCCACAGTGCCAGCCCATATTTAGCATTCTTAAGGTTTAGCTCTGTGCCAGCTTGCTCTGTCATTTTGGGTAAGGTTCTGAGCAACCGAGCAATGCCCCTTCTGTAGCTGCCTCCAGAACCCCTACTGCTCTGATCCCAAGAAGGCAATTAGGCGCCGACTCCCATGCCTCCTCTCCCCACCAGCCATGTCCACATCCTTCTTCCTTTTCTTTTCTTTTCTTTTCTTTTTTTTTTTTTTTAAGATTTATTTATTTTACTTGAAAGAGTTACAGAGAGGCAGAGGGAGACAGAAGTCTTCCATCCTCTGGTTCACTCCCCAGATGGCCACAACAGCCAGAGCTGTGCCCATCTGAAGCCAGGAGCTTCTCCTGGTCTCCCACGCAGGTGCAGGGGCCCAAGCACTTGGGCCATCCTCCACTGCCTTCCCAGGCCACAGCAGAGAGCTGGCCTGGAAGAGGAGCAGCCGGGACTAGAACCAGAACCCATATGGGATGCCAGCACTGCAGGCGGTGGTCCTGAGCACCCCTTTTTCGTGCTGCCTCTCCCCTCAGCTGAACCCTCTGTGCATCCCTCCACACCGGGTCCATCTTCCCTCACCAAATCAAGGGCCTGTTCCAGTGGTCCTGGCTCCCACTTTCCTCTGTGATAAGATTTCCTCTCTCAACTGACCTCTGTCATCAGCACGCAAACATACTGTTGTCTCTGATCTTAAAAACCCTCCTCCCACTTTCATGCAGCCTCTTGGCTCCCCTTTGCTGCAGAACCCCTGGAAACAACTGTCGGCACCACCTCTCTCCGTGTCACCCTCTTTCCTTCTCCCCCACCCACAGTCTAAGCAGCTGTGGCCCCCGCTAGCCCTCCAGAACTGCTTGTTGAGGTCTACAGTGACCCTTCGCATTGCTGAATAGCCTAGACAAGCCCCCCGGCACATATTCCTCCTCGATCCCCTCCTTCTCTCAGCTCCCCGCGTGGCCCCCTCCCCCCCATCTTTTTCTGTCGGGGTCTGGGGCTCAGTCCTGGATCTCTGTACTCATTCCACGGTGACTTCACCCAGGCTTTTCTTTCCCTCTCCACTCCCCACCGCACTTCTCTTCCTCTCTGCCTTTGGATTATGTAAAATAATCCAGCTTCCCGCCCACCAAGCAATGCTCCCCATTTGAATGGGGCTTGCGGTTGGAGAACGAGGCTGGTTCGGGAGGAAGACAGCCATGTCCTCTCTCTCGTTAATCATTTTCTGTCTTGGCATACCCATTAAATGCAACACACATGGTAAGCCTTCTCTAAATGTAAATTCTCCCCCTCTACAGTCTAGCCTGTCTCCTGCACTTGTAATTCAAATCAAGCTGTAGCTAAAGCACAATCTTTTCCAAATTCCAGACACATTAAAAAAATATGCCTCTTTGTACGCGTATCATGTGCCGCAGAGCCAAGCAGATGATAAGAACATGACGGAAACTGTGTGGGAGGAGCCCTTGAACAGCGTCTCTCCAGGAGATGGCAAGTGGAAATTAACAGCGCAAGGTTCACAGTGGCTCATCTGCTGTGTGTGCGACAGAGCCGGTGCTCTTACTGTGATACTGTTCTTCCTAGCCTTTTAGTTCAGTGCGTATAAAACGTGAATCAGAATACAAGCACTTTTAACCTGGAATCTCTCGGCTGCAACATCTCTGCCTTGGAGAAATGGCGCTTTCTGATGCTGGGGTTTCCCACTGGCGAGGTTGCTTGCTGTGTTGTCACTGTGCTGGGCAGCCGTTTGTCACTATCCCGCACGCTTACAGACTGCTGTCTTTTCACACCCACTTCCTCTGCTTTGAAGAGCCACTGTGTATCCCCACTTGCTCCAGTCTGTAGAAGAGCAGTGCAGGGCTGCCGCTCGGCACTCAGGCACTGGGCTCCCACAGACCCGTGTCCATCCCAGCTCTGCATCTCCGTCACGCGTGACCTTGGGCCAGTGACTTAGATCTCTGAGCCCGAGTGGCTCATCTGTGACGGTTTCGTGGGGTGATCGTGAGGAATGTGCCCCGACAGAGGCACTGGAGCACGCGCCTGCTCCCCGGGGATGCGCGAGGCCTGCTCACCACCACCGCAGTCCTCACCGCTCCGCAGTGGCCAGCAGGAAGGCCTTGGTGGCCTCACCGGCACCTTCCCAGTGTGCTAGCTGTACTTCTGGGCGTGGCCAGCTGATGAGAAACATGTTTTAACAAACAGACTCTCAGTGAAGACCTAGGAGGCTTCTAAATGGCTAAAGAAGCAGCTTTCAACTATTTTGACACATACACGATACACTCTCATGGGTCTAACCAGGGTTATGTGTTACTTCCCCCAGTTCAAGCTATTCCTCTTTTTTAAAAAAAATAAATAAAAGGAGGAAGGGGCTGGTTAAGCAGCTACCTGCTATGCTGGCATCCCATATGAGCACTGGTTCAAGTCCCAGCTGCTCCACTTCTGATCCAACTCCCTGATAATGGCCTGGGAAAAGCAGTGGAAGAGGGCCTAAGTGTGTGGGCCCCTGCCACCCATGTGGGAGACTTGGATGAAGCTCCTGGTTCCTGGCTTTAGCCCTGGCCTTCAGCTCCAGCCCTGGCCATTGCAGCCACCTGGGGACTGAACTAGCAGGTGGAAGATTCCCTCTCTCTCTCAACTCTTTCAAATAAATAAATCATTTAAAAAAGAAAACAGCCACGCTACAGCGTGCACTTCCGTGATATTTATTCAGCATTCTTAGTGTCTCTTTTGCTTCCTTCCTAATTCCACAGAGGAGGTTGCTGGCTACCTGCTTGCAGGTAGATGGGGCTCTCTGCAGCCCTCCACGGAGCCGTGTGGGAGGCCCCTGTGTCCACCCCAGGCACTGGACACTAAGAGCCTTCACAGCGGGGCTTGACTCCCCTTCAGGCGACAGCAGAGCAGGAATTCTGACCCTAGCCTCTGCCACATGTGACACAGAACCACATGAAGCTTTTTTTTTTTTTTTTAATTTTTTGACAGGCAGAGTGGACAGTGAGAGAGAGACAGAGAGAAAGGTCTTCCTTTTGCCGTTGGTTCACCCTCCAATGGCCGCCGCGGCAGGCATGCTGCGGCTGGCGCACCGCGCCGTTCCGATGGCAGGAGCCAGGTGCTTCTCCTGGTCTCCCATGGGGTGCAGGGCCCAAGCACTCGGGCCATCCTCCACTGCACTCCCTGGCCACAGCAGAGAGCTGTCCTGGAAGAGGGGCAACCGGGACAGGATCGGTGCCCCGACCGGGACTAGAACCCGGTGTGCCGGCGCCGCAAGGCGGAGGATTAGCCTACTGAGCCGCGGCGCCGGCCCACATGAAGCATTTTTAGAGTACTGTCTTCCCAGACATCTGTGTCTCTTGTCTGCCTGAAAACACTCAATGGCGCCACGTGAGATGATGCCTATCCTTCCGGGCCTGGCTCTCAAGGCTCTTCATGGCTGACTTCATCCCTTCTAGTCTCCTCTCCCACGGGAGGCCCCAGGCATCCCACCCACCGGCAGATCAGACAATTCATCTGTCCCACCCATGCCAGGTCGTCCATCCTTCGGTCTTTGCTTTCTCTCTTCCTGAATGTTCTTCCTCTTTGTTTATGTTCCCCAAATTTATGAATTCTTTCAACATCTAAATCCCTCAAGACATTATTCTATTTCTTCCAAAAGCCCATGGAAAATGAACTGCTCCCTGTTGTCCTCTGCTCCTACAGTACTCTGTCCATGCCCTGCTGTAGCATCTCACAGAGGGTGCAGGACATCCAGCCTCACCCATTTGAAGCCCACAAAACCATCTGGTCTGGCCCTGCCCAGGCAACCGTAGGTGGGACTCAAAGTTCAATAAATCGACAGCAGGCTGTTAGGCTGATAATTTTGTGTAGCCTACAAATGATGTTATAAACACCCAAATGGCCCTTGGCAGAAAAAAAGACTCCCCACCCGTGGCTGCATCTCTGTGACTGAGCAGGTTGTTAGCCAATGACTGGCATAGTAGATGCTCACTAAATATTTGTTGGATAGATGAATGACTAAGTTCATGAATTAACAGATTACATTTCCTACTAGACTGTGAGATCCCCCAAGGACAAGATCCAACTCATCTTATGCCCCTAGTAAATATTTGTTGAACAAGTCTCTCCAATCTAATTAGGGTCCCATGGCTCAGAGGGGCCACCTCTGCATTTAATATGAACAAGATGAAACCAGACAAGTTGTCTGACTTGCCCAAGATCGTACAGAAAATCAGTGCCAGAGCCAGGACCAGAATTTGGGTCTTTTCCCCTTTCTCAGAATCCCATGTGATAAACGCCACAATCATAAGTTAGTATTTATTGAGTAATTACTACATGCCGGTCACTACATCAAGTCCTTTAGGAATGCTCCTTAAACTCTCACTTTAAGTCCAATGATTAACCTCACTTACACATTAAGAAAATGAGGTTACAGAAGGGAAACACAGATACAGTGGCACACAGAGTCAAAGCAGAGACTGTAGCCAGGCAGCCTGACTCCAGTGCCCTGGGCCTTACACCAAGCTAGGCTCACTTTTGATGTATTCCCTAAAGCATCTTTGCATCCCTGCAGCCGCCGTCCCCGAATGCCTGCTTACAATCCGGCACGGGGAGTCAGCGGTGCGCCTTCCCCTCACACTGCCAGCACGTGTGCTTGTCAGCAGTCTGCCAGCTGGCTCAGAAGTCGGCTCTGGCCACAGCAGAGAAGCCCCTCCCACGTGCCGCAGCCTGAGCTGCCAGCACTTACCGTCGTACGTCACGTATGGGACCTGGAACCCTCTGGCACTGTTCCCTTCGTTGGACTTGAACTGAATCCACAGCTTCTTTGACCTGGAGGTGAAGGCGATGGGGCGCTCGTAGGTCTGGCAGGTCTCGTAGGTTGTCACGGAATTGGAGGAGGCTGCGAGGGAAGGGGGAGGGGAGGGATTCAGGACTCATCACTGAGCAGGCAGACATCCAAGCTACAAACCAAGTCACACTCAGGAGCTCTCCAGGCCCACGCAAGCCACCACTTGAGCCAAAGTCCTGGAACCAGAGTCACCTCTGCTGGTGATGGCGCTTGCCTGAAAGGGCGTGGTTGGGCAGCAGGCAGCAGCCCAGGCTGTAGCATTCCTTATCGGAGCTGGGGCGAGGGCCTGCACATTGCAGAGCGGACCCACGGTTAACCTGTGCCAATCGTCAGTGCCTGCTGCCCTGGTCTTCCTAAGACCAGGCGGTGCTAAGCGCTCCGTGGGCTGCATCATCTTTAACCCTCTGAAAGCCACACACGTTGCTGCAATGCTTCCTTCTTTCACAGAGAGGTAAGCACTTGCCCAGGGCTACCCAGCCAGTATGTGGCAAAATCAGAACCAAACCCACACCTGGTTTCAGGCATGCCAACCCTGACAACAGCCAGCACTAACACAGGGGCTCCGTGCACCACTGCTGTTGGAAGTGCCTTTCAGATCAGACCTCCTTTAGTTCTCATGGTCACCTCATGGGGTAGCAGCTGCTGTGACCCCCACGGACACAGATGAGGAGACTGAGATGTGGGGAGATTTGGAATGAAGGTCCAATGTCCCAGGACTAATAACAGATGGAGCCGGGACTGAGAACCCGGCGGACTGGCCAGAGCCCACTCACCGTACTGTACTGCCTCTGGGCTGTGCTGACCGTGGCATCCCTTTATGGACACAGGGGCACGAGTCAGGGTAGGAGGAGGGGCCCCTCCTGGCTAGACTGTGCCCTTGGCCTTGTCAGCCCCCAGCCACCAGCTGCTACTGAGGGTGAGGCCACGTCTGGGACCAGCACTGCCCGAGGCTCACTGGCCGGCTGTGCTCTATGAAAGGGTGCCACAGGTGCCAGAGAGTGCAGAGGACAACACCGAGCTGCAGAGGGCAGTACTGAGCCGCCGCTGGGGACTCAGGAGAGGCCCCAGGGTGTGGTTTTAGTCTAGGTTGCGTTTCCTGGCAAACTCTGTCAGCCCATGTGCCCCTCTAGGGCCACTCCTCATGTTGAAAGCCTGGGGAGCAGGCCACCCGGCTTCCTGGCCGGCCTCGGGAGGGGAGGGAAGCCGGCAGAGACGCACAGGTCTTCCGCATCACCAGGTAGTCGCCGCAGTCGTCCTCGATGGGCAGGAAGATCTCGGGGACTACGATCAAGATGCGCCGCTTCGGGGGCGGGTTGATGGTCCAGGTGCACTCAGTGTTGGCGGGGTAGTTGCCGGGGTAGTTTGGGGATTCGATGTATCCCGTGAACTCACCCAGCTCCCCTCCACACCTCCTGTCTGGAAAAGGAAATGCGGTGAATTAGGGAGACACAACACTGCCTCTCTGTCGTGGACCCAAGAACAGGAACGAGCCTGTCCCTTAATGCCCTGGGACCCTTTAGGAGCCGCCCCCAAGAACTCCCTACAGGGGTCCAGCCCTCTGGGTTCCCTGAGGCCCTGCTTTCTGAAGATGCTCAAGGTCAAGGGCAGGCACTTGTGAGCGAGAGGACAAACTGGGCTTTCAAAATTTGTTTACAGAGTCCAAGTTGTAGGGGAGCCCTGACTTAGGCTTCCAGGTGGGTCAGCACAGGCAGAGCAGAACTCACTGCGCAGGAGAGAATACTGGACTCTGAGAGACCTTTGCTGAAGACAAGACAGCTCCATTTTTTCCACTTTTCTCTCCGCGTAAGTTCACATTTTGGTGGGAAACAGAGCTCCAGTGAGCTATTAGTTGGTATGGAGCATGGTGGCTATTTAGCTCTGGTGTCAGAGGCACAATACCCATGTACCCATGCATACACACAGGTGCACACATGCACACACACGCACATATACACACATATGCACACATACACACGTACCCATGTACATACACATGCATGCACACACATACATACACACAGGTGCGCACATACACACAGGTGCGCACATACCCATGTACACATACACATACATACACACACATCTCTGACAGTTAGTAGCAGGAGAGACAAGTTCTTGCCTCTGGGAGCTTATTGCTTACTGCTGTCAGGGAGACGCGTGCAGGGGAAGATGTTGAAGGGATACGTTTTCTCCTCTCTAACAGTAATTGGAAGTTATCGTTGCTAGTAGAAAACAACAAACAGGCTCTTCCTCTCAGGAGAGAAGAGGGCGGAGGGGCGCCAGGCGAGGTGGAGTGCACCCTCACACTGGGAGGGCCGCCTGAGCGCTGCACCGCACCCCAGGGCACAGTAGATAAGGCAGTACAGTCATGCTGGCTCCAGGAAGAACCTTCTAGCGCTGCAGCTCCCCGAAGTCTCATCTCCCAGGGGCCTTCCAGATGTTTATACCATCACTCGCAGGCCATACAAAATGATCACTTAAAAATCAGCCCGCTATAGGCTTTCTGACTGTCGGGTCCTGCCCTTGGTCGCCCTGATGACCAAACCAATGGTTCCGCGGGCTCTGTACGCTCCCCGCCCCTGGGCTAGAGCATCATGAGAGGAGCGAGCTGCCCATCACAGCAGGTGTTCAACAAGAGAGCAGATGCAAACTGCCAAGGATGCGGGTCCAAGGACTTCACTAGGATAGATAACCGCTCAGCCATAAAAATCAAATTCACTGCCCCTCAGTCTCGAGCATTCCCAGTTTGGGGCGGCCTCCTCGCTCCCCTGGAGTTGCTGCCTCAATGACGTGGAAGTAGTGGAGATTTCCTTTTGGCCTTCAGTGGAGAATTTTACATAATGGTTACCACCCCAAACAGTAAGACGTCAAGTCATTTGATTCCCTCTTCCTTAGGATGGCATTCAAGGCTTCCCTTCCTGGTCCACCAGGGGATCCCAACAATACATTCTCTGCTCAGGCCTGGGCCTCTCTGCCCCAAAGCCCTTCCCCATTCCTGCATCTGCTCTTGGCCCTAGCTGCTCCCAGACACAAAGCTCTTTCTTGTGACTGGACACTGCCCCCAGCAGAACCTCCTCTCACCTTCCGGAAGCCTCTCCTCATTTGCAACCCACAGCCTGGGTGCCCTGCAGCTCAGCTATGACGGCGTACTCTGCCGGCACCAACACAGTCACACAACAGTGCCTGCTGGGCAAGGCTGAGCTGACATTAGGTCCCTGGGAGGAAAGCAAGGCAGGGGGCCAGCACTGCGGCACAGCCGGTTAGTGCCCTGGCCTGAACCGCCGGATCCCATATGGGTGCCGGTTCTAGTCCCAGCTGCTCCACTTCCGATCCAGCTCTCTGCTATGGCCTGGGAAAGCAGTACAAGATGGCCCAAGTTCTCGGGCCCCTGAACCCGCATGGTGCAGGGAGAGACCCGGAAGAAGCTCCTGGCTCCTGGCTTCGGATCAGCGCAGCTCCGGCCGTTGCGGCCATCTGGGGAGTGAACCATCAGATGGAAGACCTCTCTCTCTCTCTCTGCCTCTCCTCTCTCTGTGTAATTCTAATTTTCAAATAAATAAATAAATCTTTAAAAAAAAGAAAGAAAGAAAGAAAGGCAGGTGGAGCTCGGGCGAGGGTCTGGGGAAGCAGCCACGACCAGGATCACTAAGTCCGGGGCTCAGGCCCACCCACCCTCTGCAGAGACCCACGTGGCTGTGCGATGGCCACCCGCAGCCACACAGTTCTGGATGAACCCTGGGTCCTCCCCGCGCTGGGCTGAGCCCAGGCTCTTGCCCTCTCGATCAGGACAGTGAAAAGACTCAGAGAGAGAGACCTACTTTTGCACTGGGTAATGTTTGTGGAGCCATCAAAGTCTGTCGTCGTGTTTCCTGGGCAGGAAGCACAGTAGTTATTTCCGAATTCCGGCTGGTACGTGCCCACGGGGCACCGGATGCAGCGGTGAGTGGTGGTGTTATAGAAGTGTCCGGGTGAACACTGAACTGGGGGCCGCGGCGAGAAACAAGAAGGCTGGATTTATCAAGTGCGACATAAAGGCCCGCCCTTGGTGAGATCAATTGTTACACCCCCTGGCAATCGCGTTTTCCCAGTTAGGGGCCAATAATCAACACTCTGTTCCCTACACAGCCTGCTTGTATGGGACTCAGGCTACTGAGAAAAACGCAAAGAAGCCTCCTATGTGTGTCTTCCCAAGCGCAGGCATCAGTGATCACATTTCAAGTCTTCAGGCTGAGCATAGCCAGCCGCGTGGGGCGGTGCAGTGCGCCCCAGTACCAGGCAGAGGGTCATGGAGAAGCGGCCGGGCCTTTGTCGGAGGGGAAGCTCTGGCTCAGAGAGCTGAGGTGGGGGAGGCTGGAGGGTAGGAGCCGGGGCAGCCAAGAACAAAACCCCCTTATCTCACTCTGATCGTCCTTTGTCAGCCTTGTCCAAAGGGGCCATGGTGGCGGGGAGACCCAGGGCACCCCCAAGCTGGGTTTCATCACAGCCTCCCCACACTGCCATAGAACTCAAATAAATAAATAAATAAATAAATTCAGTTCTCAAAATAGGCAAGCTGCCCAGGGCTCACCTCTGGTTTCACAGTCCTGGAAGGAAGTGGCTCCCAGCTGTTTGGTGGGGAGGCCCCCCCCACAGGAGAAGCAGGAAGTACGGCCGGCTTCCGGCTGGAACGTGCCCAGGGCACAGAGCTGGCAGGGAGCGAAGCCGTCGGGGGAGTACTCACCGGGCTGGCACAGACCTAGGGGGACCAATGGCTGTAGGTGAGCGAGGCTGCCCGAGCAGACCCTGCCCCTGCTCTCTGCGGGTGAGGCCGGCCATCAGTCAGGACCCGGTCCCGCCTCAGTGACAGACACACACAACCCCGGCCCACCGCCGAGCCAGGGTCAGGTGGCAAGTGGGCACCTGACGTTTACCCAGCACAGTGCAAAAACGGAAACAGTGGGGCCAACTGCTTCCCTCGAGTAGGAGAGGCGTGAGTGTGTCTCGGGCCCTGGCCTACATGCAGCCCCGCGTCTCTGCTGGGGAGCTCTCTGTTCTGGACTCTCTCTGGTGATCAGACCCACAGACTGCATGGTGGCCCAGAGAGGCCCCGCCTTGCCAAGTCCCCTCACTAAGTCACACCGCTGTCCCGGCATCCCCCAAGTGGTCCTCTAAACCCAGCCAGTCCAGGCCACGCCCACAGAGGGGCCCGTAGCATTTACTTTAAGCAGCAAATTTTGTTTTTAAGGTTAGCGCAAGAAGCACAGCTGTAAACTGCACGTTTCTAACAGCACACGCTCCTCAGGGACTGGCTTACCTCTGGCAAGACGCTATAAAAATCTGCTTGGACTCCCAACCATCTCTCCCCTGCTAATTTTAATGGCCTTCCTTTCACCCGTAAGCCATGGACACAACGGCATTGGAGAGCGCAGTCTCAAGGCAAGAGTCTGGCGGGACTCACTCTGGCCCCTCTGCTCCTTGGCTGTGTGACCTTGAATGAGTCACTTTAGCCTCACAACGCTGATGTAATGATACAGGCAACTTCATGAATAATTCATGTAATATACTTAGTAGAGTGCCCAGCACTCATGAGGTTAGCTATTGTCACTAATGTTCTTCTTGCTATAAATATATAAGAAGGTCACATACAAGGATGAGCAAGCCACACGCGCAAGATGAGGAAGTGGTCTTGGAGCCAGAAGCAGTCCGGCCGTGGAGTAGGAAGGAAAGGCGGGGCCGGGAGTCATCGGGAGGGGTCACTGGGAGGTGGGCAGGAGCCAGCACCCTCCACTGTGTCCGCCAGGTACTGATGGCCACTCAGATCACATCCCCGGTGTGGAGACAGCCAGCCCCTCTTAGCAAAAGGAACACACTGAATCAGAAAATAACCAGAAGGCTTGCCCGCAGAACCTACCAGAGCTTGGCTTCAAAGTTAACATTTCCTAATACGTGATTCAAAGCTCTTCACATAGGAGGTCCCGGTTTTAATAAAATACCCAGATGGATTTATTAGTTTGAAATAAAAGAGCTATGAATTTGAGACCAAATCTGGGAGGAAAAAAAAAAGTCAGATGTAACTTCCTCCATTTTAGCACTTCTGGGCAGTCCCCGCAGACGGGGAGGTCCTGCAAGCCCCAGACGCCAACAGCAGCATGGTCACTGTTCCCCCAGTGTCCTCTGTCCTCTGTCTGCCCGGTGTGTGTCAGGCACTGACCCCAGCACCAGAGAGCCAGCGACGAGCCCACCACGGCTGCTTCCTGCCCAAGCAGCGACAGCGGAGACGGGCGCAGCAAGCACAGGGCTTCCTCACCTCCACATTCAGACACGTTCCACGCTTCTGGGCTCTTCAGGGCCTCAGCATTATCTGGTCTCGGGCACGGTTCACAGGTGATTTGTCCCTCCTCGTTTTGGAAGGTTCCGTTTGGACACAAAACGCAGCGTTCTTGGGCTCCGTCGTAATATGTCCCAGCCCTGCAACTGACTGGCCAAAGGGGGAGACAGCCTGGTCAGTGCAGGGGCACCGGCCAAGGAAAGACCACATGACCTGACCACACAACCTTGCATGCAAACCACCCCAATACAGAAAGTGCACCCCTCTTGGTACCCTGCCCACCCTCTCTCCCGTGACCACTGGCGACCCTGTTAGAGGTGTTCATGTCTCTCCCCAGGCCATGCAAGGATCACAGGGGTCCTAATATTTTTATAGCACAAGCACTTGATGATTGACAGATATTAAAAAATCCACATCGCTCTACTTCAAAGGGCCGTCAGAAGATTGTAAAGGTAAAAATCATTCAGTGGACATAAATCCAGTGCTGAAAGAACAGTGAGGAGGGTGCTGTTGATTCTGGCTCATGGCATCCTGGAAGGCTTCCTAGAGGAGGTCACTATTGTGTTGGGCTTTGAAGGATAAATAGGATCTTCCTAGTTGGAAAAGGGGGAAGTTGTAAAGATTAATGCTTGACATACGGGAGAAAGGGAAGAAAGAAAGGTTCAAGATGGATTGGAAAAAAAAAAAAGCTGTGGGGTCGACACTGTAGCGTAGCAAGTAAAGCAGCCGCCTGCAGTGCTGGCATCCCATATGAGCTCTGGTTCAAGTCTCAGCCGCTCCACTTCCACTTCAGCTCTCTGCTGTGGCCTGGGAAAGCAGTAGAAGATGGCCCAAGTCCTTGGGCCCCTGTACCTGTGTGGGAGACCCGGAAGAAGCTTCTGGCTCCTGGCTTTGGATTGTGTAGCCAGCTATTGCGGCTATCTGGGGAGTGAACTAGTGGATGGAAGACCTCTCTCTCTCTCTCTCTCTCTGCCTCTGTATAACTCTGACTTTCAAATAAATAAATAAATAAATCTTTTAAAAAAAAAAAGCTATGCTTCCAGACATTGCTTGGAAGATTTTTATTATTATGTATTGACTTTTTTGAAATGCAGAGAGAAAAACAGAGAGAGGAAGAGAGAGAGAGAGAGATGCAGGCAGAAAGAGACATCTCCCATCTGCTGGCTCACTTCCTAAAAGCCCACAGCCCCAGCTGAATCCAAGAGCCAGGGCCTCAACCCACGTCTCCCACGTGAGTGGCAGAGACTCAGCTCCTGAGCCATCAGCGCTGCCTCCCAGGTGTGCAGTGGCAGGAAGCAGGAGTCAGAAGCAGAGCCAGGACTCAAGCCCAGGCACCCCTGGGGTAGACCTGGGCAGCCAAGCAGCCTGGGCCAAACGCCTGCTCTAGGAAACAGTCCTGAATGCCTGGCATTTGGATTGTATTCTGCACACTGAAGGAGCCGCTCAAAGGAGGGAAATCAGACCAGAGGCTGTGTGCTGAAAAGCTCATCCTTGTGGGGGCGGGGGGAGGGGGGCGATCTGGCTAATCTTATAAAACAGGCCACTTGGGATTTTTAACAAAACTATTATGACCCAGAATCAACCCTGGCAAATGTCTCCTGGAAGAACAAAACAATAAGCAAATGCATCAACTGGGCTCTGCTTGAATTTTTGGTGTCATTAGCTAAATGTGGATTTACGCTTTATTTTAGGATATGAAAGTGAAGGAAACGTATCCAATTTCGCTCCCTATTATAAAGTTCAAACTTCACCATCATAGCCGTCGAGCCGGCCTTTCTAATGGCTACCACGTGTTGCAGCCTTCCACAGCTACACAGCTGCGCAAAGCCACCTGCATGATCTCATTTCCTCCTCAGCACGACCCGGAGCGGCGAGGTGCTAGCCTGAAGCCCATGTCACAGAACCAGAGACTTCGGGAGGTTAATGCATTTGGCCAAGGACCCTCGGCCAGCTTGTGAACTACCCCTACAGGAAGGCCCGGAGCTTCGGCTTTCAGGGGAACATGGTTACTTAACAAACGTGCTCTGCACGTCGCCAGGGATTCTCTACGGGGTTAGCAGGGCTCGGAGCAAACGCACTCTGTGTTCTGCAGAACCTGCCAAGAAGTAGGGGGAAGCACACCCAAGAATGGCTGCTCTCAGTCTCCCGGAGGTCTTTCAGAGGGACCTCGGCTGTCACACGACCCCGCAGATGCAAGGTGTAGATGCACTCTACGGGTTAAACGCAGCAGTGCGCTCTGTCGCCAGCAACGAGAATGTCTTTTCATTAATCGCACCATAATCGTAAAACAAGCCAAAATATGCCGTACTGCAAATATTACTTCTACAGTTAAATGTAGACAACCCATAAAGCCTACCCTAATATCTGAATCTTAATGTCTTTTAAAATTGTTTAGATTTTCTTTTATAATTTTCATGTATCATTTTAATATGATTTGATGACTCATGTTAAATTTAAAAATGAAAAAGCCAACCACATTCTGGCACTCGTGGCGGACGAGATTTTAATGAGCATGATGTACGAATCTGCAGCAGACAGAGTCTGGAATTCTAGACGTAGGCCCCAAACGGCTCCCACCGCCACTCTGTTCCAGCCCAGCTCCCAGGAAGGGCTGGGCTGCACTACGTCCTCCGTCCTCCATCCTCCGTCCTCCGAGTCCTGAGGCGCACCTGGCTGCTCCAGGGACTGCCACCGGCCAGTGAATAAGACAGCAGCTCCCTCGGAGCTCTAAGGAGTCCACCAGCCACGAGCCCGGCAGGAAGTAAGATCACGGCTGCCCGGAACCCCTCCACCTCGCATCCTTCCACCTAAGGGAGAGCCCTTTCATCTCAACTCAGAGTCACACAGCATGGTCTGTTCCCCAGGGCTCCCTCCCCTCCCCTAAGCCCAGGACCCGGCAGGCTCCTCCTGCTCCCTTAGAGCCACTTAAACTGCCCGTTGCCCTGTCAATGTCGCATTCTGAGAGGCTTCGCGGTCTCCCACACTTGTTGAGATGTCTTAGCCAATCAAAGGGCTGTGAAACGGCCTTGGGGCCGCCCCACAGCAACAGGGCACCCCTTCTTTTTCTGCACAGGGAAAGGCTGGCTTCACAAGAACCATCTGTTGTCAATCACCTTTCCATATCCCTTCCTGAGTGAAGACCTACAGAAGCAAGTCCCCACAGCACCTTCCAGGGGGATGTGTCTCTTTCACAAGAGGCGAAAACAAGCCAAACCCTAAAACGCGGCTCCTGAATTGGAACACAGCTCTTTGCTAGTGTGCGAGGCCCAATGCCCCAGACCCCAAGGCCCCGGCCTGCAGAGGCCCTGCTCACCCGTCAGCTTGCTTCTCCCTTCCAGAGCTGCCAGCTTGTCTCGCTGCCCCAGACAAAGGGCCAATTGCCCCCAGCGCACTGCACTACCCCAGCACAGCTTTTGTGTGTCTTCAGTGACCATTAAAATCCCATTTGCAAATCCTGCACAGCTGTTTGCAGAACAAAACACAGAGATAGCTTTTCTGATGCAAAAGGGACCGAGCAGCAGGGCTGAGGATTAATGGCTTTGGACAAACACTGCGGTCTCTCTGTGGCTACAGTGGTGAACCTAATAGAAGGGGTGGCTCTCCTGCGAGCGAGCGTTTGACTGCTGTCCCCAGAACCGCCTGACTTCTGAAGGAGAGCCACAGACCCAGCCGCATCCCCAGGGCACCCTGGGGCCAGGCTTTGTCCCTGCTCAGAGGCAGTGCTGGGGCCTCTGGATCCTGGGCGGAACTCCCTTTAAATGAGTGCCCCCCCCCCCCCTTAAATCAGAGCAGAGGACCATGCCTCCAGGGGCTGAGAGATTATCCTTTTCCTGGTCTAAGCGCTGGGTGTGTGCTCTGATTTGTTATTTCCAAACATCGTTATGGTTGGGGCAGGGAAATGAGCCCAGCTTGAGGCCTTCCTTGCTGGGTCCCCAAATGCACACCCACGTGGTCTCTCCACGCCCAGTTAAACAGAGCTGAAATTTCACTTCCTTTGTGTGCTCTTCTGGCTGTCCATCTAGATATTGCCAGAAAGAGGCCCTTGGCCCTCTCGGCTCTTCAGCCTGTTGACTCTGCTGGGGTTTCCTGTGTTGTCCCTGTGAAGAGCCACTCACTCACTCAACTGAGCACGTGCTGAGCACTGTTCTATGTGCTGGAGATACACAGACATGGCCCTGCCCTGACGGTGCACAATCCTTACAGAGCTGAGCATGGACAACACACGAGCAAAAACATCAATGCATGCGTGGAGCAGGACACCACGTGTTGGTAGACTGAAGCAACGTGCACAGAGCGCGGGCACAGGGAGGGATGGGAGCCAAGTCTGCGCTGTGCCCTTTTAGAAGCGTGCCCACCAAAGGCCTCTCTGAGCAGAGGTCACAATGAAACTAGGGAGATGGCCTGACAATGGGATGGCCTGAGAGCCAAAAGGTCAGGGACCTACTGAAGCGGGCATAGTGATGGAGATGAGTCTTAAAAAGCCAGCAAAGGCCAGATCACACAAGTGCTTGCAGGCTCTGGTACGGAAACCAGACTTTACTGGGTGGGGACCTGGAGGTGCTGAATGACCCACTGGGTGTCTTTAACCATCTCTTGGCTGCTGTGCGGAGAACGGGCTGCAGGTGGGCAAGGGCCAGGAGAGCAGCTCACAGCCGATTGCCACAGACACACAAGACAGGAAGGTGGCTGGCAACAGAGAAATGGTGAGGGAGAAGGGAAAACTAGCTGGGTTCAGGATCCGACATGGAGGCCGAACTGACAGGATTTGCTGGTGGACCGGATGAAGAACATTCCAGAAAGACAGAGATCAAGACGACTCCCAGGTTTTCAGCTGGAGCAGTGGGTGATGAGGGGCACCATTTACTGAGGTCAGAGAGAAACAGGTGGATTTGGGAGGGAAAGAGTAGGCTGTTTAAGGGACAGGCATTTGGCTTGGAGGTTAGGTCTCTGCTTGGACCCTGCACCTCATATTGGTGTCCCAGCTCCTCTGCTTCTTATCTATCTTCCTGCTAATGCGCATTTCTGGGAGGCAACAGGTTCAAGTAGTTGGATCTGTTACTCATGTGCGAGACCCAGATGGAGTTCCTAGCTCCTGGCTTCTCCCTGACCCAACCCTTGCTATTGTGGGCATTTTGGGAGTGAGCCAGTGGATGGAAGAGCTGTCTCTGTCTCTCTGGCTCTCCACTGAAGTGAAAACAAATATAGTAAATATTTTCTTTAAAAAAAAAGGAAAGAAACAAAAAGCACTTTCTTTGGAAACACTGAATATGAGATGCTTGTTGGCCATCCATGGGTTGCACTGAGAAAGTATCAGCTAAGCCGGTGGGCTCTGAGGTGGCAACCACATGTCAGGAGTTTACAAGATGATCTACTGGTATGGGAAAAACACTGTCAGACATGTGTTTCTTAATTTTTACCAAATCCGTAAGAAACAAATGTCACTGGTTTAGTACGCAGTACAAGGCTGGCCTCTCAGTCAGTCTAAGTCTCCAAGACACAGACATGAGGACACCAGATCTCCAAGAAAACAAAGGTGTAACATTCCATACGTCTGGGGTTGTGCAGGTACTGATGATTTGCTTTTTGCAACACACTGAGAGGAACTACAGTTTAGCTGTACCTGATTAAATAGACTTGCTGATTAAACTATCCAGTTTCAACTAAATCAAACACAACAAATAGCAGATTTGGATGATTCTACAAAGCACAGCTGGACTGATGTTTATACAATGAAGCATGCACATGAGCCCAAGAGGAAAGCACCAGGGCTCACACTTCTCCAAGCACATCAAGAGACACGAACCATAATGATTCAATTAGACCTGACAGGAGTTCACCCCAAGCTCCAGCAGTGAATAAGAAGAAAAATAGATTTACAACCACTGCTGTTAACAATGAGCCCTGCCAAATTGTACCTAGGATGCTAAGCCAGCTGTTAAACATTTTTGTTTATTTGATCTCCATTCCATTTTTCTGTCTTTTTTAAAATGCTATTTTTAAGATTTTGTTTAATTCATTTGAAAGGCAGAGAGGTAGAGAGATAAACAGAGATCTCCTATCACTGGTGCACTCCCCATATGTCCACATTGGCTAGAGCTGAACCAGGCTGAAGCCAGGAATTGTGAATTCAGTTCTGGGTCTCCCACGTAGGTGGCAGGAACTTGCACCATCACCCGCCTACCAGGATCCGCATTAGCAGGAAACTGGAAACTGGAATCAGTTGTGGAGCTGGGACCTGAACCCAGGCATCCCTAGAGGCATCTTAACGGCTCCACCACACATCTACCCCTGCTCTGTCCTTTAGGATGGGTATATTAGTCAATGGTACAAGCATATAATCTATAAATAAGTGAATAATCATAAATTCAAGTACATTTACATAATTCCCAGCAGAAGTAGAGGTGGCGAGGGCAGTAGTGGAAGTGCCCAGCGTCTGGTGGCGTTAAAGCTGTGGCCCTGGGGCCGGCGATGTGGCTCAATAGGCTAATCCTCCACCTAGCGGCGCCGGCACACCAGGTTCTAGTCCCGGTCGGGGCACCAGATTCTGTCCCGGTTGCCCCTCTTCCAGGCCAGCTCTCTGCTATGGCCTGAGAGTGCAGTGGAGGATGGCCCAAGTGCTTGGGCCCTGCACCCCATGGGAGACCAGGAGAAGCACCTGGCTCCTGCCTTCGGATCAGCGTGGTGCGCCGGCTGCAGCAAGCCGGCCGTGGCGGCCATTGGAGGGTGAACCAACGGCAAAGGAAGACCTTTCTCTCTGTCTCTCTCTCACTGTCCACTCTGCCTGTCAAAAAAAAAAAAAATTAAAAAAAAAAAAAAAAAGCTATGGCCCTGGATGAGGCCACCTGGGAGTGTGTGAAGACAGAGGAGGGGAACTGAGCCCTGGACAGCTGGTGTTCAGAGGTCAGGAAGGCAGAGCAGACAGAGAAGCAGAAGTGGGGGCTCCCGGGGAGCGGTGACCAACAGCATCAGAGAGGAGTGATTTGGCACTTGGATGTCATCTGAAATCTTAGAAGAAAGCTTCAGTGGAGAAGGTGGGAACAGAAACCAGCCTGCAGGGGACACAGGAGGTAAGGGAGGAGGCCAAAGAAATAAGGCGGAGTCTGAAGAGATGCCTGGAGCCAGCAGCCCTGGGTTTGGGTTCAGAGCTGGGGGACAGGTTTTTGAGCCATTTGAAAGGTGCTGGTGGAGCCAGGGCTGGGGGGACAGCAGCAGGAGCAGCATCCCCGAGACGGGGAGAGGCGCGGGTAGCGCTGCTGGCACGTCAGCACGGGCTGGCAAACACACGTAGGAAGGGGGTCTGGGCTTGGGTGCCCTCCAACACCTCTGCCTGGAAATCCTATTGCAACCCAAACCTAACTCGCCCGAGGGCACTGCTTCTCTCCGCATCCCGGCCCCTGGCACGACTCTTCTTTATAAACAGAATCACCAGTCCCCTAGCTGCCAGCCTCCAAACCAGAGCCATCCCGACTTCCTGGTCGGTTGGTGTTGTTTCTCCCCTCCTCTTCAAGCTCACGCGCTGGTATCCTTTAGAGCCCTGCTGCCTCCCGTTTGGATCACTACAGGAACCTTGCAGCCATCTCCCTCGCTTTCCGTCCTGCCCTGCTCGGCTCTTCACATCTGCCATCAGCCTCATCTTCCTCCAGCATTTCTCCCAAGGCTTCACTCCTGCCTCCTCGCACCTCTCCCGCTTCTCTGATTCCCTACTCACTCCTTAGTCTCCTTTTCCGTATCTCAATTTTCATCTTCTCTCATTCTCTCCCAAGAGCCTACTTTCTTCCTGCTTCTCATATAAATCTCCTCTGATTATTTGTTCCCCACATTCATCTAACCATTCAGCCAAACCACTCACTTTTTCTCAGTCCCTCTTGCACATGAAACAGGGCTTGGGGGAGAGGAGAGACATATGGGAGGCGAGAGCCCGATCAGAGGCCAAGTCAGACGCCCTTGGGTTCCAACTCTGCCCAATCCATGCTTGCACCGATGCTGCTCACTTTCACCCTAAAAGTTTCTCTAACCCAGTGCTTCTCCACTCCAGCTAGAACCTCCACGTTCTCCCTTTGCTTTTTTTTTTTTTAAGATTTATTTTATTTATTTAAAAGACAGAGTTACAGAGAGAGAGGTAGAGACAGACAGAGAGGTCTTCCATCTGCTGGTTCACTTCCCAGTTGGCTGCAACGGCCAGAGCTCTGCCAATTCGAAGCCAGGAGCTTCTTGCAGGTCTCTCACACAGGTGCAGGGGCCCAAGGACTTGGGCCATCTTCTGCTGCTTTCCCAGGCCATAGCAGAGAGCTGGATTGGAAGACAAGCAGCCAGGACTAGAACTGGCACCCATATGGGATGCCGGCACTTCAGGCCGGGGCTTTAACCTGCTGCGCCACAGCACTAGCCCCCTCCCTATCTTTGTATGCAACACATTCAAAAGCCCCCAAGTTGGTCTCTCTGCCTCTTGTCCTGCACCCTCTGATACAGCCAGCTAGGGCTTCCCAGAATACATACCTGCCTGTGTATTCTGGGATGCTTCCTGATTAAACCCTCTAAGGGCGCCATGCTACCTGGAGAATATGTTCATTAGGAACATGCTCCAGGTCCCCATGACTTGGTCACGTCTTCTCACTAGCCTGGCTGCCTACATGCCCTGCGTGGCTCTGCAGGTGTCCTAATATACTGATGACATGAGTCATCCCCTGTGCATATCTTGCTTTTCCTTATAAACCAAAGCTGGGCCTCTGCCTAAACAACCCTCTCACTGATTCATCGTCTGTACACCCGTCAAACTCAGCGTAGGGGGCAGGCTTCTGGCCTAGTGGTTAAGATGCTGGTTGGGATGCCCGCATCCCATGTTGGAGGGCCTGGCTCCCGATCCCAACTTCCCGCTGATGTGTGCCCTGGGAGACAGCAGTGATGCTGCCGTGATGAGTCCCTGCCACTCATGTGGGACCAAATTCCTGGCTTCTGACTTTGGCCTGGCACAGCCCTGGCCATAGGGGCATTTGGGGAGCAGAAGAATTAGCAAATGAGAGTGCTATCAGTCTCTCAAATACAATAAGTGAACTTCTTAAAGTAACTCAGCTTAGGTGTTCTCTTTAGGGAAGGCTTCTCTTGCTCTTGCCTGGGAGGGCTGAGGGTGAGTTGAAGAGTGGTGTCTTATTTACCCTCAGTGCCTCAGTGCCTGCCACGGAGCGGGCCCCAGGAGTTTCCCGGGAGAGTCCAGTCTGAGTACGATAGTCCCAGGGCAAGGCTGTGCCCAGGACAGGTGAGAGGACCAATCTGAGAGGGTAAGGAACAGAGGCTCTTGAACGAGACCTGGATTTGAATGTTGCCTCTACCACTTACTTGCTGGGTAACCCTGGGAAAAATGCTCACCTCCCTGTGCCTCAGTCTCTTTGTCTATAAAAAGGGCACAATGTACTATAGACTCGTGGTGAGGCCAAGTGAGACATTACTTGTACAGTAATGAGAACAGTGCTCTGAACACATTGTAAGTGTTGAAAAGTGTCCATATAATCCATGTGACAAATACTTGCCTAATATTGATCTATATTGCTAACATAGACATTATATTTTATTCAATTTAAACAGAACATTTCTGCCTGATCAGTTCCAAATAATTTCTTAATCTTGAAAGAATTGAGAATGCCCAGTTCTTTTCTGCCCCAGGTCCTTGGCACCTGCTGATCCCCCTGTACCTGCCCACCCACCCACCCACATCAGAGCTTCGCAGGCTGACTGCTTCTCCTCACTCAAGGCTAACTCAAATGTCACTTGCCCTGATGGCCCTCCCTGGCCACCTTGTGGAGAGCAGCCCTCCCAACCCCACCCCCGCCCCCAATGCTCTGTTTTGTTATCTTCCTAGCACTTAACTTCTGAAAGTGCCTTTTCTTTTCTTATTTCCAGCTCCCTCTGTTAAACGTGAAATTCTTAAGAACAGGTCCCTTGCTCATTATGTTCGTACTGCTTCATCCCCAGCACACAGAAGGGACAGGGTGGTACCCCAATAAATACTGGATGAGTTAACTTTTTTGATTGCAATGCAGGCATGCCACTGCTGTTAAAAATTGAATTAAACTTTCCTATTCACCTAGGAACCCAGGCACCAACATACTTCCGAGTCTGTCTGGATTGTATCTTTTCAAAAATCTCAGCAAGTTTCAAAAATGACCAAATGCAAAATCACTTACATTATCATGTCTATTTCTTAAATGAGTTATCCTCTCACTGGTATTATAAAAGTACAACAGCTAGAAATTCATGTCATATTTAATTTTTCCTTAAACATGAAGGACATTAGTAAGCACTACTCAAGCAATCTGTTTCTTGGAGAATATAACTGTTTTTTTTTTTCTTTTTTGCCATCTTGCTGAAATTCATCACAGATGGTACAACTTGCATAGCAGATTGTCCCCAAATGCCAAATTAATGAGACTTTACTATGTAAAGATGACAATAAGAAAGAACAAAGTCAATTGGCCAGAAGCAATTACTTGGTTTGGTATAACTTGGGACTTTAAAATCTACTTTTTAAAAATGATATTGGAGGGAAGGGCGTTGTGACACCTGCATCCCGTGTCAGAGTGCAGGTGCACGTCCCAGCTGCTCTGCATCTGATCCACCTCCCTGCTCATGCACCTGAGAAGCAGCAGACGACGGTTCATGTGCTTCAAGACCCACGTGGGAGACCTGGAGAGAGCTCCTGGCTCCTGGCTCCAGCCTGCCCGCACCAGCATGAGCAGCCAATTGGGGAATGAATCAGCAGATGGTAGATCTTTCTCTGATGCTCTGTCTTTCTCTGTCACCCTGCCTTTCAAGTGAATTAATAAGAAAATATGCTGCAAAAGAAGAAATCAGTTATGTTTTTAAAATAAGTAAATAAAAATGACATTGGAAAGCCAGACAGCTCTATGGACAGACAGGCGGGGAACGGCGCTGTCCTCAGCAGAAGGCATTCACGTACCTGCAGGCATCAAACTGCAGGCTCAGTCTGATAATAATCAGAGAAAAACAAGTTTAAATGACTTAATTATTTCTTGCTCATCATATTTGCAAAATTAAAAGGATGAGTGATAAATAATCTATGGTAAGAGAGTTGTGGGGCAACAAACACATGTTTATTTTCAAAATGTTGGCAGTTGGGGCTGGCGCTGTGGTGCAGTGGGTTAATACCCTGGCCTGAAGCACCAGCATCCCATATGGGCGCAGGTTCTAGTCCTGGTTGCTCCTCTTCTGATCCAGCTCTCTGCTATGGCCTGGGAAAGCAGTAGAAGATGGCCCAAGTGCTTGGGCTCCTGCACCCACATGGGAAACCCAGAAGAAGCTCCTGGCTCCTGGCTTTGGATTGGCACAGCACCAGCTGTTGTAGCCATCTGGGGAGTGAACCAGCAGATGGATTATCTCTCTGTCTGTTTCTACCTCTCTCTGTAACTCTGTCTTTAAATAAATAAAGTAAATCTTCAAAAAAAAATTGTTGGCAGGAGTAGACATTGGTATGGGGCTTTGGTAGGAAATGTGGCAATACCCATTGAAGTTTTAAATATGCAGATCCTCTGACCTGACAATCATACCTCTTTTTTTTTTTAATTTAGAGCCCTTGTTCTCCTTTCTTTAAATATTTGTTTTATTTATTTGAAAGGCAGAGTGACAGAGAGAGAAGGAGAGAGAAGAAAAAAGAGATCTTCCATCCTCTGATTGACTCCCCAAATGGTTACAACGGCAACAGCCTGGAACTCCATCCAGGTCTCCCACATGGGTGGTAGGGCTGCAAATAAGTGGGCCATCTTGGGGCCAGCGCTGTGGCTCACTTGGTTAATCCTCCACCTGCGGTGCCGGCATCCCATGTGGGCGCTCGGTTCTAGTCCCGGTTGCTCCTCTTCCAGTCCAGCTCTCTGCTGTGGCCCGGGAAGGCAGTGGAGGATGGCCCAGGTGCTTGGGCCTCTGCACCCGCATGGGAGACCAGGAAGAAGCACCTGGTTCCTGGCTTTGGATTGGGGGCCACAGCAGCCATCTGGGGAGTAAACCAACAGAAGGAGACCACTCTCTCATTGTCTGTAACTCTACCTGTCAAATAAAAAATAATAATAAGTGGGCCTCAGAAATACTGGCCATCTGCACAAAGCAGCACCGTTTGTAATGGAAAATTGAGAATAACTCCAATGTCTACCAGTAGGCATAATAAATACTGTGTCTTACATCAAATACAGACCAGGAACTTTTCACAGAAATGAGGCGGCTCTTCTGTTAGTAGGGCTGCGCTGTGCTCTAGAGTTAAAGGCAACACGTAGTTAGGCAGATCGTATTGATATGCATGCTGTTTGTTTATTTATCCTCATCTACTTGAAAGTCAGAGTGGAAGCCAGAGTGAGAATCTTCCTTCTGCTGGTTCACTACCCAAATGTTCACAAGACCTGGGGCCGAGCCAGGCCTAATGCAGGAGCCCAGAACTCCAACCAGGTCTCCCACATGAGGGGCAGGGGCCCAAGCACCTGAGCCATCATCCAGGTTTCCCAGGATGCATTAGTAGGAAGCTGAGGAGCCTGGACCCAAACCTACACCCTGGTATGGGATGTGGGTGTCCCAAGCAGCGGCTTAACCTGCTGTACCACAATACCAGCCTCCGATATATATTTTTACAATAAATACATTGATTCACATGTAAACCCATAGTCTGTTTTCAACCCAGTAGCCAAAGTTATTCTCTCCAAATGTTGAGTCGGACCTGTTAGTCCTCTGCTCACATTAGCTCTCTTTCTCACTCAGGTTCAAAGTCAGGGTCCTCACTGATTTCCAGTCGCCTGCATCCCCTGAGCCCCTGCAGCTGCTCTGAACCACTGTGCCCCCCCCCCGCCCCCTTCCTTCTGACAGCTGCCTCTCACACACCTTCCTCCCGACAGCTGCCTCTCACCCTTGCTCTTCCCTTGGCCTGGACGCCTGTTCCCCGTGTGATCTTCAAGGCTTGCCTCCCCGAGGCCTTTGTCTCTGCCCAAATGACACTGTCCACAGAGACCGTCCCTGACCAGAGACGACGTTCTGGGGGCACATGCTCCTCCTCGGCCCACTCCTGGCCCTGGCACCTTTCATTC
Organism: Lepus europaeus; assembly: GCF_033115175.1. Lineage (NCBI taxonomy): Eukaryota > Metazoa > Chordata > Mammalia > Lagomorpha > Leporidae > Lepus > Lepus europaeus. Next base: position 56,069,206 of record NC_084833.1, on the reverse strand, counting down.
CACTTGCCTGCTGACCTGCTCTGCGTACCACGCCCACTCTTCTACCTGGTCTGCTCCCTTCTTTGTGGGCTGGTTGTCTGTCTCCTTCCTCTAGAATTGTAAACTTCCAGGGGCCGAGGGTTTTACATGTTTTATTGCTGCATCCCCAGAACATAGAATGATACCTGGCAGGCAGAACAGCTTAATAAATATTTATTGAATGAATAAAATTTCATTTTTATATGTACAGAAAAAGATGCGGGAAAATGCTGTACAAACTATAAAGGCAGTGACTGCAGGGAAGTGGGATTGGGGAGCTGTGGGGAGAACATCCCTTTGATTGGATGCATTTCTATTTTTTATTTTATTTATTTATTTTAATTTTTTGACAGGTAGAGTGCAGTGAGAGAAAGAGAGACAGAGACAAAGGTCTTCCTTTTGCCGTTGGTTCACCCTCCAATGGCCGGTGCGGCTGGCGCACCGCGCTGATCCAAAGTCAGGAGCCAGGTGCTTCTCCTGGTCTCCCATGCGGGTGCAGGGCCCAAGGACTTGGGCCATCCTCCACTGCCTTCCCTGGCTACAGCAGAGAGCTGGCCTGGAAGAGGGGCAACCGGGATAGAATCCGGCGCCCTGACCGGGACTAGAACCTGGTGTGCCGGCGCCACTAGGCGGAGGATTAGCCTGTTGAGCCACGGCACCAGCCAATTGCATGCATTTCTGAACCTCTGAAACATGCGCCATTTTTAAAATTAAAAACTAAACTAAAAATATTTGAGGGCCAGCGCTGTTGCGCAGTGGGTTAAAGCCCTGGCCTGAAGTATTGGCATCCCATATGGGCACCGGTTCTAGTCCTGGCTGCTCCTCTTCTGATCCAGTTCTCTGCTATGGCCTGGGAAAGCAGTAGAAGATGGCCCAAGTGCTTGGGCTCCTGCACCCATGTGGGAAACCCAGAAGAAGCTCCTGGCTCCTGGCTTTGGATTGGCACAGCTCCAGCTGTTGTAGCCATGTGGGGAGTGAGCCAGCGGATGAAAGACCTCTCTCTCTCTCTCTCCCCTTCTCTCTGTGTGTAACTCTGACTTTCAAATAAATACTAAATCAATCTTTTTTAAAAAAATATTTGAAGGTGGTGTAGGTTAAGCCACCACTTGGGATGCCCACAGCCCATATCAAAGTGCCTGGCATCAAGTCCCACTACCACTGCCCATCCAGCTTACTAATTTGCACCCTGGGAAGCAGCAGGTGATGGCTCAAGTAATTGGGCCTCTACCACCACACAGGAGACCTGGATTGAATTCCAGGCTCCTGGCTTTGGCCTGGCCCAGCCCTGGCTGTTGCAAAGACGTGGGGGAGTAAACAATAATTAGAAGATTCTCTGTCTCTCTCTTTCTTTCTCTCTCTCTCTCTGTTATTCTGCCTTTTAAAAAAATTAATTAATTAATTTGAAAGTTAGAAATAAATTTGTGACAAGGGATTCAAAGTTCAATAGGTTATTTTGCTTGCTTGTTTTAAAACAAGGCCTGTTCTTCATATAATTAAATGTTAGTTTGTACCTGGCCCATTTCTAGCTTCTGTACCCCTGCTTACTTGATAATGGCCAAGGCCACTAGACTCTGGTTTCTCCTGTCTACTCCCAGCTGCAGACACAGGATAGCACAGGTGGCGTCAAGGTTACAAAAAAACCTGGCTAATTAGCTAACTGCTTCTTGCTTTTGTATGCCTGCTTTCTGCTCACACAAAGCTCACATGCATAATCAAATGTCTGATAAAAAGTAGATTCTGCCTTTAAAAAGCCCCCACCACCGCAACTCGGGGCTGGCTGTCTTCACCGGACTTGCTCTGTGAGAGGTCAGTCGCCAGCTGGCTAGTAGACTCCTAATTTGACTTCAAAAGTCTCGCTGTGTTTTTAATCTGCGTGCCCCACAACAAATTGATCTTTCATCCATTGTTTTTCTCCCCAAATAGATGCAATGGCCAGGGATGGGCCAGGCAGAAGCCAGGAGCCTGGAACTCCAGCTGGGTCTCCCACATGGACTGCAGGGGTCCAAGCACTTGGGCCATCTTCTGCCACCTTTCCAGGCACATTAGCAGGGAGCTGGATTGGAAGGGGAGTAGTCAGGACTCAAACTGACACTCATATAGGATGCTGGTGTCACAGGCAGTGGCTTAACCCACTGCTCCACAATGCTGGCCCCTGCTCTGCCTTTTAAATAAATTAAATAAACTTTAAAAATTTAAACTGAACTTAATTAAATTAATAAATCTAATTTTTTATTAGATTAAAGCTGAATTATTTAAATTAAACACAATGGTTCCATCTCTTTTTCTAGGTCACTCAATATTGGGGGGACACTCCTTTCTGCAGACATGAAAAATAATTGCATAAAGAACTATCTAGACTTGTCTCCACTGTATGCACCATTTGAAATCCAGAGAACACCAGTCAGCCTGGTCTTTATGAAGTTCTAACACCATCAAATAACCCAAAAATGTAAGACACGTGCGCACACACACACACACACACTCTTGCTCAGGCTCTGGCAAAGCTTGCCCATGTCACGTACCCACTGGGTAAAAACCCTTTCTCATCCACACTCCCAACCTTTCCTTACGCTGTCCCCTCCCTCCAGCCGAGGGAAGGAAAGCCACCGGTAGTTCCCTGTGTGCTGTCCCCTCCTTGCTCTCAGGCAGGGTGGCCTGATGTGGTCCCATGGAGGCTACAAAGTTCACCCAGGGTTACAGGGAGCTCTAGAGACAAGAGCTGCTGCTTCTCCTGAACCAAATTGAACCTAATTTAGCATGGCAAGCATCGCAGGGACACAGTCACCCACCAGGACAGCTACACAAGCCTTCTGTAGGGTCAGGACTCCGAATCCTGCCTGCCCTGCCGGCCTCTGCACCTGCCCAGCTAAGGGGGTGGCAAGAGCCAGTGTCACCATCGCTTTGGTCGGGGATGGGAGCTCTTCTAAGTGTTCACGGGAACATGCTAAACAGCTGGATTGTTCTTACTTCTGTTTTCTTCTTTCTGTTAAAGAGCATCAGCTGGAACAAAAGTTCAGCCTATCTGGGAACCGCCCCTTGTGTGTGGACAGCTGCACTCGATTTTCAGTAAATCTTGGCAATGCACCAAATTTGAGCTTCTTGGCTATTGCTGAGAATCCTCCAAAACAAGTGGCCCTGAGTTCTGCTTTCTCATTCAGCAAAGCTGATTCATTGCTCCTTAGCTAAGCTTCATCTCTCAAGTCTTGTGACTCCACTGACACCTCAGAAAGAACAGCAACTCGCCCTTGAGGGGTCCCGGTACTGGAGTTCATCCTACTTGGGACCAGAATTCAGGCTTTGGAATCGGACAGTCAGGGAGATGTAGAGCAAGAGAACCAAGGGCTCTGAGCTTCAGTTTGTTCATCTGGTAAGTGGAGGTAACCTGGTGAGTTTACTGTTTGGGTTTAATGAGAAAATGCAGAATGAGGGCTTAGTGTTGCGCTTGTGACAATGCAAACTTAATAAACTACCACAATGACTGTAAAATGACCCCCCCCATTTTCCTCATCTGAGACTTTCCAGGCAGTGTGTCCTACAATTGCCCAGAATCATCTCTTATGACAAGCAAATCTCAAAACTGACCGCCCTGGAACTTCGTACCTGATTTACCAGAGGAACAGAATTGATGCTGCTCAGGGCCGGGTCTCTGATTCTTACACACACACACACACACACACACAGGGACCAAGAACATGCCATGGAACAGACGCTAGGAAGCGCCACGGGCTGAAGCTCTGGCAGCTGACGGCCCCTTAGTGTGGCCCCTACACAAAACTCTGGGCCGATGGGAGTATACTTAGTGCTACCATCGGTCATTGAGGCAACAACAGGAGCTGCACAATGGGGTGTGCAGAAGGCCCCAGTCCTGTCCCGCGGGGGAACCCCGAGCCGGGAGGACCACCAGCCTTCAGGTGCTTAAAGGGCAACCCTCTCTTCCCCTCAGGCTGCTTCCTGCTTTCTGTCCCTTGGGTTCCTGGCCACTGCAAGCCAGGCACAGTGCCAGGTACGGGCAAAGAGAGGTGAGTGAGACTGGAGGCCGCCCCCCCGGGCAGTTCCCGGTCCAGAAGGCAGGACAGATGCCAGCAGGACTGTGAGCAGATAAGGTGTCCCCAGTGTCCTCTGCCCAGACCTGCTGCTGGTTGCCTGTGGTGTTCATGGAGCTCAAGGCAGTTCTGTAGCAGGAATGTCTTGGGCTACTCACCACACTGGTTTTCCACATGGCTCTGGCCCACTCCACAGGGCTCCGCCCGGTGTTCTGATGTTCGGGGTGACTTTTTGGCCACGTTGAAGTCCAGGCCCGAGAGCTGGAGGTGGAACTGCTCCCCGTGGGCAGCCTTCCTGAGCGTGCGCACAGCTTTCCTCAGCCGCTTCTCTGTTCGCTTTACGAAGCAGTGCAGATCACAGGAAGCTACAGAAACAGGGCAGGGGGCCGGGAGGCGGTCAGGCTGTGAGGACGTCGGACCCACCAACACCCCGAGTTCCCTGTGGACTTGCGGGGCGGGGGGGGGGGGGAGCCCCAGAGGGGCCACCTGGCAGGCTGGGCAGCATTTGATTCCAATGGGAATTTGTTGACCAAAATGGTAACTTTGGGTTTTTTAGGAAGCAGAGAAAATCACCAGGTTCCGAACCAATTGGGTTTAGTTTGAGGGTGAACAAGCAAAACAAAACAGGAGATACTTCAGTGTTTGCGTGATTCTTCCCCCAAGAATGATGGAAAGAGAAAGGCGAGGAGACAGACAGGAGCAAGCGGTGAGCCCCTGGCACCGCCCACTGTTTGCACACCAACCTGTCGCCTCCCGCGGGCTAGTTTCAAGCTCAAACTCAACAGTGACCAACATTTCCTGAGGGGCGCTGGGTGGGCCAGGGGCTGCCGGGACGCGCTGGCCGGAGCTGCATGTAAGGTTTGCGTAGCGGAAGCTCTCTGTTACCGAGCTGCGCTTCTCTGTATGAAGAAACACAACGGTCGGAAGCCAAGTCCCGGCCAAGCACTCAGCTGCACATTCGCTGGAGCTCAGTAAACATTTCATGAACACGACTCCCACGGGACTCAACGATCCACTGCACGCGCCAAGACGCTGCAAGCCCTCAGCCCGGAGCACGATGACATTTTCACCGTGAAGGGCCAGTGTTGCCTCCTTCATAACTTCATGGTTTAGCTCTTAATTCTCTTGGTGGGCCAGTGCTGGATGCTTCCATCTGGTCAGCGACAGACGTGGAAGAGGAGCCTGGGGTGGGGTGGGGGGTGTCGTGCAGGCTGTGATGTGGATGTGCTCTGTGCTCACTGCTTTCTGAAAGCTAGGCTGTGAGGGACGGAGCAGGGGCCCCAGGGGAAAGAGGGAACTCATTCCTGCTCTGGGGCAAACCGACCTTGGAGTGATTCCAGCCCGAAAGAAAAGCTGGAAAGAACATCAACACTGATCTCTCATTTTTAAATAACTGGGAGCAGTGAATGGCACAAAGAAGGAGACAGTGTCCTGGAGGCGTCCAGGAGGCGAGCGGACCTGTGACACACGTGTGACACATCTCTGTTCCTGAACCTGGCTGTCCCCCCTCTCTCCACGGCTTCCAGTGGATTCAACCAGTGACTGTGAACCCCAACCAAAGACAAGGCCCACATATCACCCACACAATCTGTCTCAACTAGAAAACCTTACTTTATTGAACTAAAGTACCAGGGCATTTCAAATAGTTCATGGAATTAAAACATAAAAAATAATACTTTGAAACCCAGGTATCATTCTTTCGTAATACTCATTTTCCATGCATTTAAAAAAAAACCCTCATATTATCTGTATCACATTCTTCTCTAACATTTCAAGGATGTCCACAGCCACAGCCACAGGTCATCGGTGACCAAAGGAAAGAGGCAAACTAATTTCTCTATTTTCCCCGAAAGATCGATCTTGCCTTTTCAAAAGGCTAACTTCTCTTAAACTAAGCAGATGCTCATTTTGAAAATGTTCCCTTTCAATCACCCCACATCTATTTTTAAAAGACTGTTTATTTTGAAATGAATTCTGATCTATAGAAGAGTTGCTAAGAGAATGTAGAGACGTCTCCTGCACCTTCACGCCATTTCCCCCAAGGCTAACATCATGGGTTAACATCGTGCAGCTGTCAAAGCCAAGAAATCAGCCTGGGTAAACCCCACTAAGGAAACCACAGGGCTCATCTACTTGTAACTCATGCTTCTCCCACCCCTGACTGAAAAGTGTAAATGCTCACTGTGGAGAATTTGGAAAACACAGAAAACAGAATCCTTTGCCCTCCTCTCACCCAGATACAATCACTAGGAATGATATGGTGAGCCTCATTTTTTTCCCTTTGTGCCATACTTTGACTCACACAATTTGGATTATACTGGAACTCAATATGTTACTTTCCCCCTTTCCACCTCATTGTTATAACAAGAACATTTTCCCATGTCATTAAACATTCTTAGACAATATGCAAGAAGTTCATGAAAAATAGAGTTCAAAGATAAGTTTGTTTTGGTGCAAAAAAAAACCCTCTGACATCTGTGCATATGAACAGACTTCAACACATTCATGGCAAATGCATATTATGAAAAACTGCACAGATTTCAAAATGTTTTGTACCAAAACAAACATCTCTCATTTACCAGTATTACTAATTACTATTTGTATTTATTTATTTGGGGGCAGAGAGAGAGAGAGAGCTCTCATTTGCTGATTTACTCCCCAAATGTCCCCAACAGTCAAGGCTGGGTCAGGCCAAATCCAGGAGCCCTGACTCAACTGAGGTCTCCCCTGGGGTGACAGGAATCCAATTTCTTGAGTCATCACCACCATGTCCCAAGGTCTGCGTTAGCAGGAACCTGGAATCAGGAGCCAGAGGCAGGTAATAAGCTCAGGTAACTCAGATGTGGGATGCAGGAATCTCAACCACTGGGCTAAACACCCACCTCACAAGAAACTCTTCTTTTAATTTCATTTTCCCATGAACTCACTGAAGTACCCTCATATAGTTAATAGCTGCATAGTATTTCTACAAATGGAGGCACCAAAGTTGACCCTGGTTAGTTAACTTAAAAGAAGCAGTTCTTACATTCGAGTCCCTGCTCTACTCTCCATCCCAGCTGCCTGCTAGTGCACACTCTGGGAGGCAGCACAGGATGGCTCAAATATGTGGGTCCCTGCCACCCACATGGGAGGCCCACACCGAGCTCCTGGCTCCTGGCTTCAGCCTGAGCCAGCCCTAGCTCTTCTGGGCATTCGGGGAGTGAACAAGCAGATGGAAGATCTCTCTCTAACTCTCTGTGTGTGTGTGTCTCTCTCTCTCTGTCTCCCTGCCTTTCAAATACATCTTTTAAAAACACAATCAAAAGCAACTAGTTATAAGCTTTATGTTCATTTGTTTGTATGACTTTTTTGAAGGTAGACCCAAGAAAGAAGTCCAATACAGGAATCCTGATCTCTTTGTTTTTAATCTGCACAAGTATCCTATGAAGTAATAGTGGAAATGTGAGCTGGGAAAGAAAGAGGAGGGGTGGTTTCTGCTTGTTTCACTAGGCCAGTTCTACTTGGATGGCATTTGTTCTGCTGAAGCCAATGGAATCCCTGCTTCCCAAAACCAGACTCAGCAGGAAAGCTGGCTATGACATCTTTGTTCGTCAAAATTATCCCTTCTCAGCCAAACCTCTTTTCTTTTTTTGCTTATATTTCAAGCAAAGTCTAAGATCTAGAAAATGTAACCCAATGTGGTCACAAATGCTAATTCATTGTGAGCCCTCATTGACTCCTGTGAACCCACAGGCTTGCCCAGAGCTCCATGACCTGCACCTGCCTCCCACAGGAGGCCCTGCCATGCAAGCTCTGGCTATCCAGGGGTGCTAGGTTAGGCTCTGCTCCCCAGGGATGACAGGCCCTAGCGGCTCTGAGTGGTCCCACCCCACCTGCCACACTCCTGTGGCAGCTGGACTACACACGGCCCTCCCACGGAGCTCCAGCTCTGTTCTGGGCCCCTCTCCCAACATGCAGGCCAGCTCCCTGACTCCATACCTGGTAGCGCAGGTCGCGGACCCCCGGCAAACAGCTCAGCCTTTGTCAAACTACACTTGCCTTCATTTAGCTTAAACGTTACACTTGTCCTGATGGTGGCGACATCTTCAGAAAGAAACAAGCGAGAGAGGTTACCTTCAGAGGCACCCGGTGGGTGACAGCGAGCTACCCCGGCTGGGTCCCACACCACATGCTACACACCCTGAGCCCTCTCTCCGCCTGAGACCAAGAAAGCTTCAGATCATGGAGCGCCCATTACTCTGGACGCCAGCTGCTTCCTCAGCATCGCACTCAAGCCCTCGGGAGGGCAACGAGTCCCGTGTTGGTGCATAACAAAGAGAGGGTCCCCAACAGCCCCAACAGGAAGATGAAAGATGGAGTTCTTTCTGTGCCTTCTTAAGGGAGAAGGCCAGGTAACTCCGCAGTCCAGATTTGGGTAGGAGTGTTGAAGGAAACCGTGGAGGCTGGCACAGACCCTCCTGGGAGGACAGGGCAGAGGGAGCTGCCACTCCAGACCAACGTGGTGCCCACTAAGCACGGCTGGGGCTGCCAGGGTGTGGGAGCAGCCAGGGTCCCACTGTGAGGGCCTGATGAGCAAGATTCTGTTCTTCTCCTCTAGTCTGCCTTAACCATATGTTAGGCTCCGGGATCCATGCCCCAATTCCAATTCCAGCTCTCGAACTCATGGTGAGAATCTGAGCAAGTTGTTCAATCTCCCTAAGCCTCAGTTTCCTTGTCTGCCAGACAGACACCATTGCAGTAGCTCCAGTACCGGGCTGCTGTGAGAGTTCAATGAGACGATGCCCTCCCCCCGGCCCCACCGTGGGAAATGTCCAGTCGATAGCCTGGTGTGCGATAAGCTCTGTAAGTCAGAATACCTATCAGCTCTGTCCTTGCTGAAATCACCACGGAACCATCACAGAGGGATTTGGTGCCACACACAGTGATGTCCGCTCTGGCTGAGCCCAAGCATCTGGCAAAAGGGGCAGGGAATGACAGTACTTGGGCCTCTGGGCCCCGGGCTGCCTGGCCTCAGGTGCCGCTCCTCTCATCTGGCTCTTCTGAGTCACCTCTCTGAGCCCAGCTCCTGCCTGCGGTTAAGGAGGGGAACACTTGCACTGATGCTGCTGCAGGCGGCTGTAGGACGGGTGAAATCAGCTAACACACCTAACACAGGGGCTAGCATGTTTCACGGCTCAGTCGATGCTGGTGAGCCATGACCGTCTTGCTTTGCTCATCTTTGTAACACAGGCATCAACATGTACTACGGTCCTCATCCGGGTGTTCTCACGACATGGTGCCAAAGGTATCCACACTGGGGCCTCCTGAGAACTGCAGATTTCATTCTTAGCCTTTCGACAAGCCAGATGGGTTTGATAGAACCAGAACAGCCCCTGTTCCTCCTGCTCTGTGCACGCTGGTCTCCATCAGTGCCATGTGCTCCTGGCACATTTCCTGCTGGGGCTTGCAGGTGCTCAGGGGCACAGGGACACCCACATCTCCTCGTGTCCGAGCTCTGTGGGCCTCTGTCCATTATGATGGCCCACCAAGGCTGGACAAGGCACCTCCTAGCACACAGTGCTCATTCAGTGTCTATCCCAGGGGAGGGGGTTTTAGGATGCAAGGCTGCAGCTAAGGACACCCTATTGTGTGCTCATGGCATCGAGAGTCAGAAAAATGAAAACAGAGCCAGTGCCCAAGAACAGCACCCCACACACGCAGCCCTGTGGGCACAGCGAGCCCCCGCAGAGAACACACAGATGTGGTCATTACCCCTAAAGGCAGAGTCATTGGATTTTTGCTGTTTGCTCCTGAGAGGAGAGGGAGAGCCGCAGGCGACAGAGTAGGCCTCTTGCAGTCCTAACAGACAGAACGTGGGTCGTCAACCATGGAAGCAAGGTCCCCCCCTGCAGCAGCTCAGTCTCCCCCACCCTTGCTCTACAGGAGCTTCCAGGAAAATGCCCAGCTTATAGGGTCTCAAAACATGGGCTTCCGGTGGCCAGCAGGCATGTGGTCTGGGACCTGGAAGCGCTTTGAGGGTAGCTGACACCTAGGGGCCAGGAAGACCTGGCTCCGGCATGAGGACCTGCCCTGGGTCCTGGGCCCCACTCACCTGAAGAGAGGTGAATGCCAGAGTGACATCTTAGGAAGCACCTGTCTCCTCCGCCACTCTTACTGCAACGCAGGGACACGGGGGCTGACGCACTAGTGGGCAGGAGCCCCTTCACTTCTAGACAGGACAAAACACAGACACTTACGGAGAGAGAGAAGGGCATTTCCCCCAAGGGTCACGAGGCCGGCAGAGCCCATGCACCACAGGCCCCGAGAAAAGAAAGGAGGGCTGGCGCCCCGCACAGAACACCGACGCCAGGCCTTACTTCCCGCCCAGGGAGAGCAGCCCGGAGAGGCAAGTTTTCCATGCAGGAAAGCAACCAGGAAAACAGAAGTAAGGCCCAACCAATGCAGAAGCACAGACAGAAATACCAAAGAGCCTGCAAAGTATCTCCTGTTTTTGAACTCTTTTTTTTTTTTTCTTTTAAAAAAAAACGGCTGCTGCCCAGGGGAGCAGAAGTGGGTGGCGGGTGGCAGCGCTGGCGCCGCCGTGCCCCTTACCCACGCAGTCTTTCTGATTCCAGTGGAGCTTGTACCCCGGATGGCACTGGCACTCGTAGCTGCCTGCTGTGTTCACGCAGACCTGCTCACAGCCGCCGTTGTTGACGCTACACTCGTCGGTGTCTGCGGGACAAAACACTCCCTTGTCATGGCAGGCCGGCCACTGGCGCCACCCCTCCCCTGAGGGAAGGGCAGCAGGGGAGTCGCCTGATGGAAACGCACCAAGCAAAGGGAAGGTGCTGACTGCCTTGAGGCTGTGCCCTTGGCATCTGCTGGCCCCGCTCCCCACTCAGCAGATTTCCTTGTAAGAGCCTCACTTGGCAGTCTCAAGGTCAAGTTGCATTCTCAACCTCAGAAAGGACCGCACTGTATGTTCAGCTGGTCAGCCTTAGCCACTGCACAGGCTTCAAATGTCAGCGGCACCATCCTCCCGGGCCACACAGCAGGGAGGTGGCAGGCAGGACTCCCCGTCGGCCGTTGACACGGCACAGAGAAGGGAGCGATGCGCCCCGATCCCCGGCCACCTCTGACAGAGGCCAGACACACAGGTGTGCTTTCCCTTAGGGTTGGGTCTCTTTTAGACTGTAAGGGTTTGTTTTCAGCAGTTCCAAGAACGGGTCGAAAGGGAGAAGGGGGAGCAGGCATTGGATGCCGTTATGCAGGCCCCTGCATCCCATACCGGAGTGCCTGGCCTTGGGTTCCTGCTCTGCTTCCCATCCAGCTTCCCACTAATGCACACCTGGGAGGCAGCAGGTAATGGCTCAGGGACTTGGGTCCCTTCTACCCACATGGGAGACCGGTGTGGAGTTCCAGGCTCCTGGTTTCAGCCTGGCCCAGCCATGGCTATTGTGGACATTGGAGGGGTTGAGCCAGAACCCTCTATGTCTCTCTCTTTCTCCTTGCCTCTCAAGTAAATAAAAATATATTAATTTTGAAAGAAGGGAGACAACATTATCTCTAGCAAATCACCACTCTCACAGGACTGGGCAGGAAGTATACCAGCCAGGGCTCCAGAAATCTTCCAAATCCTTGGGATCTAATCCTAGACATTCTGGGTTGGAATCTGTGTTCTCAAAGCTTGCGGGGGAATGTGATGACAGAGGGAGCAGAGCGTGAGTCAGCTGGCATCAGGTCTGATCCATGCCAGTGCCTGCCTGACCATAAGGTTCTGAGACAGGAGAATGTGTTCCTAAACGGGCACAGAACAGAGAGTCACACAACGGTTCCACTTCCAGCTCAAAGCCCTAACTGCGGAGCTCCAACAAGGCTCTGCAGCCAGTTCCTATGCACCCCAGGGCTGCCACTTGGCTGGGGCCGGGCCAAGCCTCTCTGAGGACTGCAACTTTACCATCTGCCGAGAAGTTTGGAAGGGTAGGGTACACAAGGAGTCATGGCTAAAAGGGCTCGGCTCCTCCCCGTGTTCCCGTTCACAGCAGCTGTGTTACAGGGACAGCGGTGGGGAGATTCTCCTCAGCAACTGCTTTCCTAATGCCCCACTGCACAGGGCTGGGAGTGTACCCTTCACCCCCAGAGTAGGACAGTGAACTCAGGCCCTGCTCGCCCTGCCATCTCCTCACCTCCACAGTGGGTAAAGCCGTACAGGGTGTACCCTTTGTTGCAAGCACAAGCAAACGTGCCAGGGTGGTTGATGCAGCTGTGGTCACAGGTCCTGTCCAGAGAGCACTCATCCACATCTGTAAGTGTCACAGGAAGAGCAGAGCTGAAACCAGCTGTGCTGGACGCTTGGGGAGAAGAGGTTTATAACACACACCAACTGCTGACCAGCGCCCAGAGCCACACACACAGGCTGAGAGGCTATCCACTCTCTCTGCTGACTTGTGTTCAAGAAGCTATTGAGCACCGACAGAGTACACTCACTGCCGGGGCCCTTATTTCCAAATTCTGGTGCAAACTGCACCTGCCTCAAAGCTCAGTTGGTCTCTCTCATTCTTGCTTATTTGCAGGGCTGAGTAGTTTAAAATACTTAAATGGAGCCAGCATTTGGACTAGCAGCTAACATGCCAGTCAGAATGCTCGCATCCCATACTGGAATGCTTGAGCTCAACACCTACCTCTGACTCCTGACTTCAGCCTCCTACTAATGCAGAGCCCAGGAGGCAACAATGATGGATCAAGTAACTGGGCTCCTGTCATCCACAGGGAGACCTGAAGTGAGTTCCCAGCTCCTGGGATTTGGCCTCATGGCTTTGGAGGGGAGTGAACCAGAACATGGGAGTGCTCACTCTCTGTTTGTCTCTGCCTCTCAAACAAATAAAAATTTTTACAACATTTACATGAAGGCAAATGAGCTAATATACCTAAAAAGGGCTTTATAAACTTTATTATAAATAACAATGCTAGGGGCTGGTGCTGTGGTACAGTGGGGTAAGCCGCCACCTGCAGTACCAGCATCCCATGTGGGCACCAGTTTGAGTCCCAGCTGCTCCATTGCTGATTCAGCTCCCTGCAAGTGCTTGGACCCCTGCATCCATGTAGGAGACCTGGATGAAGTTCCTGACTCCTGGGTTTGGCTGGGCCCTGGATATTAGGGCCATTTGGGAAGTGAACCAACAGAAGGAAGATTGATCTCTCCCTCTCTCTCTGTAACTATACTTCTCAAATAAATAAATAAATCTTTAAAAACAATGTTAGCTCTGAGTGTTACTATTGGTAAAACAACAACACTTTTATAAGCTATAAAAAAACTGAAAGGCAAAAACACTTGGGTTGGAGCTAAATCTGGTTCCCATTGCTTTCAGATCTTTCCCAAAATTAGTCTTCTAATTTCTAATTAGGCTAGTGAATTATGAGTTTTAATGCCCTCTGTGCCAAAAGAATGAGCATTCTTTCAGTTAATATCCTTAGTCATTTTCCACCATGAACACAGAAACAGGTGATCAAGCTTTAGACTGGATCCTCTTGGCCAGCGTCTTGTTTCGCTCCTCCCCTGGGGTCCCACGTGTCCCTATCTTCCTGGTTTGGTGTGGACGCGTCCTTGGCTGCTGCTAGGGTCAAGCGAACGAGCCTCAGGAGGCTGCTGTGTCCATCTGGCCACCTCTTCTTCCCTGGCCTGGCCCGCACATCTTTCCTGCAGACCAGAATCCTGGCGCCTCACTCTCCCAGCTCTTTGGGAAGGTTTTAACAGAGTTACAACTCGTGTCTGCAAAGAGACAAAGCAGGCCCAGGGCAGCTCTCGGCTACAGCCAACTAGTCCAGTGCCAGCCCATTCTTTCAACACTGAATGTGCCATGAGAAACTGCATTAATAAAAAAGCAAACATTTGGGTGGAATGGGAGGAATGAAAAGGGGCAATTCTTACAAAACGTCTTCATCCCTAGCTTTTCCCAGAAATCCTGGCGATTTCTTCAGTAAACTTGTTCTGTGCAAATATTTGTTCTCCCAAGACTGATCAGTGAAAAATAAGAAAAAGTCAATTTCTTCCCTAGCAATCGATGCCATTCTATGAAATCTGTTTTTAATATCAGCCACTTGTTGAGAAAGTGGACTTATTCGGTAGCTGATTTTGGCGGCTCACTTGGGGTTTTTGGTTTGCCAAAAATAATGAGATCACTTTTCTAATTCCTTTTTAATGTGTTTACATAGCTTAAAAAGGATTGCTTGCCCTATACATTATGAAACATTACGTGTAACGGCAAATTGGCTTTCCAAGTCAAACTGCAGAAACCACACAATCATCATGCAGAATTAACTCACTGAATTTAGAGGAGAATCTACAAATTACATTTTAAGGACAAACCCAGAAAGCAGACAGACATAATTCATGCTGTGAAATTAAAAAGATGTAATGTTTCATCTTTGTTATCTGAAGTAAAATCAGATATTATATTGATTTGGATTTAGTTCTGATATTTCTAAAATAATCGTAATAAGGCAGTCCTTTTTCCCAGAAATGGAGCAATTATGAGTGACAGTATGCTTTCCCTGAGAGCTTCTTCCTGTATATCGATAGGACATAAAAGGTGCTTATCTAAAAATAAGTGATGGCTCCCACCACTCAAAGCAGCTACTACACCAATGGCTGTCCAGAGGAACCCCCTCTTCCCCTGTACATGGGAAGCATGCGTCTGAGAAGGGGCTGTCAAGCTACCTAAAACGAGCCACTATCTCTCCTCCACCACCCCTGCCTCCCTCTCCCCGGGCATCAACAGGTCATTTAAAACAAGGGCTGTAAGGACCAGGATGAGACCAACAGGGACCCAGTCTTGGTTATGGATTGATCCCAGCCTTTTGCTAAGAAGGTAAATTTACAGATTTTTGCCATCAGCTTTTGTTGCAGTTTTAATAACATTAAAAGAAATTTCAGAAGAGGAAAATTATTCATCACCTCCTCCGCGGCCCCCGCCAAGGCTGGGCTGTCTGCCACGCTTCCTTCTAGCCATGCACTCTGTGACAATCACGCCAGACGCGTGCTTCGAGGGGTTCTCTGATGGCTGATCACTCAACTTCTAACATACATTGGCCAGCAACATCCGTGTGTGTGTCCCAGGGAAGTGAAGCCCGTGTTGGAGGCTGGACGGGGACGCCCCAGGAGCTGGGCTCTGCGAGGGGCTGGCTGCATTGTCTCTGAGCGTCTCTGCTCCCGTGTGTGAGCCACCAGCACATACCTTGGCAGGACTTCTCATCTGTTAATAATTTAAATCCTTTCCTGCAGCTGCAGTCAAAGCTGCCCACGGTGTTTTTGCAGAAATGATCACAACCCCCATTGCGGGTCTGGCACTCGTCAACATCTGGAACAGGCAAGCATCGGCCAATCAGAGAGCAGCACTCTCCCGGTTCCCCCTCGCCCCTCAGGAAGGAAGACAGACCCAGACCAGCGTTCAAGACCCTTTGCTGATATCTTGAATCTACACGTTTCCCTGTTGACTGAGCCAGTCTTGAAAGACAAGTGCCTCAGCCTCCGGAGAACTGTGGCTAGGGTGCCCCGAAGCAAACGGGAAAGGGTGGCAATGTCCCGTCCTCATGTCCTCATGCTGGTGTTACGCTCTCAAGATAAGATGGTTCCCTGTCGTATATTTTCTATTCCAGTTTAATGATTAAATCTCTAAGGGATTAGAGCATTCCTTTTGGAGAATTACACAATGATCAAATAGCTCCAATGCTTTTAAATGATTGCTGATTCTCAATCTTATCTCCTCTCAGTTTCATCTGGTAACCGGTTATCTCCCTTTATCACGCTGAAGAACCAATCCTTTGTACTCTTGCCCACTACATACTAGCAGTCACTGGGGTCTCGCTTCATCAGTAAAAGTTAATATTTCAGTTATTAATTAAGTTCTCTGGATAATAATCTTGGCTGTTATTTACATAATAATCTCTAGGCTATTATTTATGATATGTTGATATTATCTCCTGCAAATGAATGTTCCCTGCACTGCCTTTTTCTAACAAGGCCACTGCCTGAAATGAAGTACTTAATGCTTACAGAGGCTGACCTCTTCGACAGGGAATGTAATTAAGCTGGTTCTAATGGAGCTTACTCAGTTATAACCATCCAGTGGCCCAGGAAAGAAAAGTTTCCCTTGGTATGAATCGTGAGCAAACCTGGAGTTACTCAGGGAGTGTGAGGGGAAGAGCCGCCTTCATCCCTTTAGCCCCAGCAGCACGGGGCTCCCTCCGAAGCCGGGCCCCCCAACTTCCCTGGAGAGGCGAAGGCTACCTTTACAAGTCTTCCCATCCGACTGGAGAGTGAATCCAACGGGACAGCTGCAGTGCACACCTGTCGAAGTATCTTTACAGGTGCGATCACAGCCTCCATTGTTGACAGCACATGTCTCTGACAAGCGGGAAGAAAGGCAGTTAGCTTCTTAAAGAAGTGCTGATACTGCTGTTAATATTTGACAAAGTCCGTGAACACCAAGACGCTCGCAGGGGTACTCACAGTCACACCCCAAATCTCTGCCACCTGCAGGTGAGATAGAGGGAGGGCAGGTGCAGAGCCTCCCGCCCATCTCAATGAGGCAGCTGGTCAGGGTGACCACAGGGGTCAAGATGTCACCCAGCCTGCAGAGCCATTCCCCGCTGCTAGCAGATTTCAAGCCACTACAAGTTCCAGTCGGTCCACAGACAGCCACCTGCTGACAACAGCCACACCCAGCAGGTGAGATGTGAGTGCAGAACAGGCAAGGGGACATGTCCCTTTCCCAGTCCTCTGCCATGAACCTTCTCCTTTCAATCCGAGCAATGGGCCAAGCATTGCTCTAGTTGCAGACTAGGGCCGTCATCCTCACAGCAGCCAACTGACTCAGGTGAGAGCTCACCTTTTCCTGAAAGGAGGAAGCCCCATCAAAGCTACCGGGACACTAAGCCAGGGTCATCAAATCACAGCTCAGGACACAAGGAACAAGGAGCAAACGGCCTTCCCGTCCGTGTTTCCTACAGTGATCCTGTGCAACGGACAAGCCACACGCAGCAGCCATTCAATCGCTAGCACCCGGGTACTCAGACGTGTGAATTCACTTCCGAGGCTGGCTCATTTGACAGCTGGGGGAAACAAGCTTGGTTGCAATTTAGTATGTTTCCTCTCCAAACCTCACTAAAATGAAAGACTTTTTAAAGCAAAAATCCTTAAGGACAGAGAAAACGGAAAACACAGTAGCTGGAAGATGTGACCCATTCACGTGAGTGAGGGAACGGCAGCTGACGAGCAGAGAGCTGAATCCTAGGAGTCTTCAGAAGGGGTGCAACAGGCGGCAAGCTCGTGAGAGCCACAGAACCCGGACAGGCCCAGGGATGGAGGAGCCAGCTACGGGAGAGGCAGCCCTGGGGATGGAGTTAAAAAGAGGATGACAGATTGAAGTCTGTGTAAGAAACAGACAAACCCCCAAGCTTCTCCCTGACCCCGACAGCTTCTCCCTTCCCCGTGCCGGCTGCTGCTGCAGAGGAGCACACCCACTGGAGAAGCTGGACCGGATGGAGCGCCGGCCTCGGGTGCACCAGGAACAGCAGAGCAGGAGAGGGAGCACAGTCCACGGCCCGAGAGATCTGGGCACCCCCTGTTCTCCCGAAGGATTCCCCGCCAGCTAAGCCACCCTGCCCAAGAGAAAAGACCCATAGGTATTAGAGGCTCTCCAAATGAATGGCTGAGTGGCTGTCTAGTCATCCAAACAGGAAGTCCCACCCCCGCCAGGCAGAACATCCCACCGGCTCGGCAGACTTTCCCTATTGAACACGAAAAAGCAGTCAGGAGTCATCAGGTGTTTTAGGAAAGCCTCTGATGTGGAATAGACACGGCAAATCAAACAGGGGGAAAGAAACCCGGAGGAAACAGTAAACACTACAAACGAGAAGTTAAACTCTTGCAACTAATTTCCTCAAGGAGGGAAGCGAAGCACCCAGGAAAGAAGATACAAGTTCTCAACGCAAAAGACTGAAAGTCAGATAAAAAAAAAAAAAAATTAGGATTTGAAAACAGATATGAACAAAGAATCCTGCAGAAAGATTAGAAGAGAAAAATGAAGGACCTTCTAGAAAGAACAAAAATACAGAGAAAAGGAGGGAGAGAGAGAGTGAATCCAGGAATTACAACAGCCACTGACAAGCATGCCAGAGAGAAGCAGCAGGGAAGATAAAGTGAAGAAACCTGTCAAAGAAAAAGTACAAGAAAATTTCCGAAAGCCAAAGAACCTGAACGGCCCCCATGAAGGTACTCAGCACCACAGGCGGGCGGAGTCCCGCAGTGAGAGCGCGAGCGTGGAGCTTCAGGTCACCAGGGACAAGGAGATCTGAAAACCTCCAGAGAGAAACTTTCACAGGGTCACACGACGCATCGAGAATAAACATGACCTGAGACCCTTCAAAACAGCACTGCATGCCTGGAAATGACAGTGTGCTAACGAAACTGCTGGAACATTCTTCCTAGCTCCGACGGCTACACCAAGCAGGGCTCTGCGTGAATGGTGAGGGCAGAAGAGGAGGGCGTTTCCAAGCGTGCACAGATTTTAAAACGCTCGATCATTCACCACGTGAGCTAACAAAAGACAAGATGGAGGGTGCACGAAACAAGTCCTCGGCTGCTCTGCAGGGCGTGCCTCCAGCCAACAGGTCAGGCCAACTGGAGCTGGGTAGAAGCCTCAGCAGAGGCTTTTAAAAGCAGAAAAGTGCATTAATATGTTACCTGCCATATTTAAACATAATCAAGTGGGTTTGAGAGCTCTGTCAGAAGTGTGCAAAAGAATGAATGGAAACTAAAAAACTAAGAAGACAAAATACAAGAGTAGCGTATGCTATGATGCAAGGGCGAGTCATAGCTAGGTATTCATAGCTACAATAGCGTGAACACATAGGATGGATTTGAGTTGTGATGCAACTGCATCAGGGGTATGGCAGCGAGGATGCCTGTGTGTGTGCACCGGGGTAGGCAGAGCTGGGAAAGGTCAAACCTGGTCATCCCTGGCTGGGAGTCCCAGGCTACTCTCCGGGACTGACACAAAGGAGACCACTGCACACACTTCACTTTTCAGCAAGTTGGGGGAGGGGGGCCTCTGGCAAACCAGAAGGGAAAGTTATGAGACACTGATGTATTTCATTATGAGCGATAATTCGCCTTTTGAAGTATTCATATGTATGATTTTGGTTTATTACAATTAAGCATAATAACTTTGAAAAGGCTCCGGAAAGTTACCTGCTTGGTAACCACGGATGGTCCCACATCCAACTTGACTATTAAATCTAAAAGCTGACAGGAGACCGGTTTGCTCTGGTCCAGCCCATCTTGTTCCAGAATAACAGTGTGTCAGCGGCTCTGTCTGGTTCCCACCCCGCGGCCACTGCCTCTACTGCTGCTCCTGTCCCCAGCTCCATTGCTGGACCCACCCGCCGGCCTCCCCAGGCCCTCAGCCAGCGGCTGCTCCCCTCCATTCAGCTCTGGTGCCATGACGATCAGCTGGGTGAGAAATAGAAGGCTGGGTGGGCACAGCCCTGGACAGACAGCCAGGCTGAGCCTGGGCCCCCCAGAGCGCCTCCAGAGCTCTGGTCACCTGCAAGGGTGGGAACTGACGCTCACAGCCCACCCACCAAGGCCCAGTGCTGGACTCCCACCCCTTGGCCATGTCCCTGTCTGAACTGAGCTTCCTAATAATCCTAGGAGGTAGATTTTTAAAGAATGACCAAGAGACAGAGGCTCAGGGCAGTCTGCCAAGTGTCACTGCTAGCTGGGGCAGCCCGCGGTCATTAACCTGGTTATTCTGACAGCCTGGCTGGGGTCTTGGATGGTGATTAGGCAGCAGCGGTGGGTGAAAAACAGACACACCCTGGCTCTGCTCACCCCATGTGTCTGATCTGAGGGCACAGGCGCCCCACATTCAGGCCACTTGCAGTGAGCGGGCAGGGGAGCGGCGCCTACCCATGAGCAGCCGTCGCTTCACCCGCTTATCCCCGTCAGCCACAGACGTGGTGTTGCTCTCCGTCCCCTCCAGCGCCGCGTCCTCTCGCTCTACAACAGAAGCCAAAGACCACAGGGCTCAGACCGAATGAGCCGGGTTATTTACCCCCTACACAAATCCTAGCCGTGAGAACAAGGTAGACCATTTGACTCTCTTCACTCAATCAATGGGTGCTGTCGCAAGACTCTGCGGAAAATGTAGCACATTCAATCCCGCAGAGCCTTAGAAACATAAAATATGGCAAAAGGTTGTGAAGTACCCGCTACCAACCAAAGAGACATCAAGGCATGCCAGCTTCAGATTTGCTCCGAACCCCTAGTCCAGGACAAAGAGAGCCATGGCCCTAGGAGCTCCCACAGTGCAGCTAGCAGGGGGCACTCGCGAAGGGCAGGACAGGCCTCCCACAGCTAACTCCAACCCCACGCCGCCCTGGGCCCTGGGACGCACTGTCCCCATCTCCAGAGCACCTGCTTCAGGAAGGAAGGCAGGGCTTTCTAAGGTTGCACAGGGAGGGGGGCCTCCACCCCATGGCCGAGACCACGCCCACGGCAACAGGTAAGCCAGCATGGGGCCTGTCTGGGCACAAACGCACCAGAAACTCCTGCATTCGATGCTATACATCATTAAGGGTTAGGGCTAGCGTTGGGGTGCATGTTGGTGTGGAGGTTAGGGTCAGGGCTGGGATTGGGGTTGGGGATGGGCAAGCTGGGGCAGGCCTGCCCTGTGTGGCGGTGACCACTCACCAAGACAGCTCCTCCCATCTGTGTGCATCTTGTACTGTGGATGGCAGCTACACTCTGGGCCTTCAGCTGTGTCTTCACAGGAGTGCTGGCACCCACCATTTCCATGGTTACAGGTCACTGAGAGCAAAAGGGATCAATACATAAAACTCGGAGCTTTCCTCGACCAGGGCTGTGCTTGCTCCAGAGGAACGGGAACTTGGATTTTCATTCTGCGAGAATTTGAGCACCTAGTTCGTGCCAGGCACTGTACATAAAACAGACAACGCGGATTCAGACCCCGCCATGTCTGGGTGAGCAGTCTCGACGGTGCAGCCAGAGCTGTACAGGAGACAGAGACGGGAGCAGCGAGCGAGATTTTCACCGTTTCAGGGGAATTATACTGAGATTCCAACTACTGCCTTGCTCTACCTAGAGAAGTTTTTCTATAATCCAGCTGCACTGGGGCTTTGGGAAACAACACAGTGCCTTATGTTTGAATAAACAGACCATACTGAAGTCATCCGCTCACTGACACATCAGGGTTTCTCGCACCGGATCCCACCTGGATGAGTTTGAAGGGAAGATAATCAGAAGAAACGATGACTCTTCGCCCACAATGAATGCTACCTTAACCAATAATTATGAAGACCACATATGAACGCATTGATGATAGGCCAAAAAAATGAAAAAGCCAACTACAAAACTATCTACTCATCAAACAGTGAACAGTGGTTACCTCTGGCAATGGAAATGGGAGGGAGGAAACCACACGCTTGCTTTGTACACTTTGGAGCGTTTGAATTCTTCCACAGGCCTTTGTAGTTTTTCTAATTAAGAAAAAAACCTAATTACATATTGGGGATGTGAGAAAGTGGTCTGTGGCGATAGCTATGCAAAAACTGCAGGTGCCTGGGCACAGCAACCAAACAGGAATGCCAGAGGATCACAACAGCTGGTCACGGGCGCGGTTCCTTCTTTATTATCATTTTTATCATTTTTTAATAACCGTATCATTTGAGTAGCGACATCTCTAAAACATTTTACATTTTTAGAAGTGAGCGGGCAGGTGTTCCACCTCCAGCAATGCACACCTGAGCCACCTGAGCAGCAGCCCTGGGCGGCCAGGCTTTCGGCTGCCCTCCGCCCAGGCCTGGAAACAATAGGGAGGACCTCCAGCTGCCCAGTGGTCTCCTCCTCTCTTAACTCTTGCTGTGAACCACGATGGCTGGCAGACTGTCCATACCTTTGGATTGCTCAAGGGAAACCTCCAGTATTTTTTTCCGCATAAACACTGGTTTCAGAACACCACTCGCTACACTTCGGAGTTCCGTGATCATAAGCATTGCGTGATAGCGGCATCCAGCTGGTGCCTGCCATGTATCCACTTGTTCATGGAGCCAGTGCATAGGGGACACATCCCATGCTGGACTCCAGGGGGAGACTGAGAGGCAAAAGTGGAACAAGGCCCCTGCCCGGGGCGGGGCCGGGGGGGGGGGAATAGCTCCTGCCTGGGAGACGCAATTCAACCTGGAGTGTCACGCACTGTAATTGAAGAATTAAACAAAGTGATGTGGGAGCCAAAATACCAAACAGCTGCCCTGTGTGAGGTCGCCTGGGCAGGCACTGGGGGCGCTACAGCGTGGTGGTCAGGCAGGCGGCTAACTCGGTGTGAAGACCACGTGGCCACTGCCTGCTGCTGTGACTATGATACTGTGCTTGTTCTGCTCAAAATGAGAAGGGCAATCCATAGCAGAATTTACTGCAAGAATTTACTGGGACATGGAGCATCTTGAGACAGGCCTGCACACATGACGTGGGCTCTGGGAAAAGACTTTATCCTGGATTTGAGGTGAGGTGCACCAAGCCAGGGGGGCAGGAGGGCTTGGAAAAGAATCGGAGGCATCAAAGAATGGGAAAGGCGAAGATTTTAACCTCCGGAGAAGGGAGGCAGCGGGGCTGAGACAGGACACAGGGACCAGGGACCGAGAGCTGTGATTGGCCAGATGCGACAACGTAACTTTATTCAGAGGGTACGCGGAGCCCTGCCCCCAGCATTCACACTGACTCCCAGATTTCATTCCCCCCAGGTGAGGCCCTTTTAAAGCATCTCTTGCCTTCCCTGCAGGCAACTTCTCTTGTGCAGTGGCCAGTCTCCACACCACTGCCTCCCTGTTGCTGCTGCTGCTCCCAGGCCCTGCCACAGTGTTTCCGAAGCCAGGCTGCAGAAGGCAGTGTCCGGGTGTGTTCCCAGCAGGAGGGAAGGTCATACTTACAGATGCAGTCTCTCTGGTTCTTGGCCAGCTCAAAACCAGGCCTACACTCGCAGGCGACACCGCCCCGCGGGGCCTCCTTGCACATGTGACTGCAGCCATGATCCTTATTCATGCAGCTCAGGCCTTCTGCAAGACAGCAGCACGCAGCAGGTGACCAGGCTGTGATGAAAACCCCGAGCCCCAGCGTCGCGGCTCGGCCGCTCGCATTTCTGGCAGCCCCCGAAAAGGATGTCATTAGAATCAAGCTGGCTTAATTAACAGAGATGTGGAAAATTTCTTATATCATGAAGGAGATACGACATCAATTTCCCTAAAGAGGTAGAAGCCCTTGCAACTAGCCGGAGCTCTCTTCTGGGTGTGCTGACCCCAGGAACCAGAACTCAGACTCTGACCTCTGCCACGTCTTTATACATTGGCTGATAAAGAATGCAAAGGGAAGGGCCAGTGTTGTGGTTAGCAGGTACAGCCACCACCTGCAGTGCCAGTATCCCATAAGGGTGCCGGTTTATGTCCTAGCTGCTCCACTTCTGATGCAGCTCCCTGCTAATGTGCCTGGGAAAGCAGTGGAAGATGGCCCAAGTGCTTGGAGCCCTGTCACTCACATGGAAGACCCAGATGAAGCTCCTGGTTCCTGGATTCAGCCTGGCCCAGCACTGGCTCTTGAGGCCATCTGGGGAGTGAACCAGCAAATGAAGATCTCTTTCTCTCTGTGTCTCTCCCTCTTTCTAATTCTTTCAAAATAAGTAAGTAAATAAAGCTTTTTCAAAAAATTAAGAATGCAAAGAGAACGTGAGACTCTTCCTAAGAATGAGGATGGGGCCAGTGTTGTGGCCCAGTTGCTGCTTGTAACGCCCACATCCAGGCTGCTCTACTTCCAATCCACCTGGAAAAAGCAGTGGAAGATGGACCAAGTGCGTGGGCCCCTGCTACCCATGTGGGAGACCTGGATGGAGTTCCTGGCTCCTGACTTCAATCCACTCCTGGCCGTAGCACCCTTTTGGGAGTGAACCAGGAGATGGAAGTGCTCTTGCTCACTATCTTTCTTCCTCTACCTCTCTGTCACTCAGCCTTTCAAATAAATAGATAAAATATTTTTAAAAGAAAGGTTTCAGATATAATAGTAACAACATCCAACTCTTTTTTTTTTAAGGTTTATTTATTTATTTGAAAATCATATTTACAGAAAGAAGGGGAGAGATAGAGAGAGATAGAGTGAGAGAGATTTTCCATCTGCTAGTTTGCTCCCCAGATGGCCGCAAGGGCCAGCCCTGGGGCAGACTAAAGCCAGCAGCAAGGAGCTTCATCCAAGTCTCCCATGTGGGTAGTAGGGGCCCAAGCACTTGGGCCGTCTTCCACTGCTTTTCCCAGGCCATTAGCAGGGAGCTGGATTGGAAGTGGAGCAGCCCGGATGTGAACCGGCACCCATATGGGATGCTGGCACTGCAGGAGGTGGCTCTACCAGCTATGCCACAATGGTGACACCCAATGTCTAACTCTAGATGATAATTTTCAAAAGAATTTCAACCCTTCTCTCCATCCCCACCAAATCCATACTTGGGAAGTGACTGTGACAACTGCATTTTGGCAGAGAGGTGCCCAGGGACCTCTGTCACGTGACCGCCCTGAGTGAGTCCCTGTGCTCTCCCTCTGCAGACTTGGCACAAGCTCTGACTGACAGCATCACACAACCACAGCACACAATGGGGGGGGGGGGCTGCCTAAGGGAGGGGCCTCCTGCATGTGATATCTTTCCAGTGAATAACACATTCAAGGCTGGCCCAGAGCCGAAGACAGGAGCCAAGAACTCAATCCGAGTCTCTACACTTGAGCTGTCACTGCTGCTTCCTGAGGTCTGCATTAGCAGGAAGCTGGAGTTAGAAGCAGGTGCAGAAGTCCAACCCAAGTACTCTGATTTGGAACAGAGGCACCTTAACCACTAGGCCGAATGCTCATTCCTGAAACCCGTCCTTTGGGAACTTGCTGCCTGCCTGCGCTCTGAAGGAACCGATCCCACCCAGGAGTCCTCAGGACACTTGCCCCGTGTGAGCCGCAGTATCAGGGCCTGTCCATGTATTGCACAGTTTGCACTTGTGCAAGGCAACTCCAGAACATCCCTCCCAGGAGGCACTCGGTTCCCACTGGCTCTCTACTAACAAGACCCCATCCAGTACCGGCAGCTGTGCCATTCTGAGCATGAGAGTCCAACACTGTCCCCTGAAGCCTCCTCGCTCCACCTCTCACCACAGAGTCACTGACTTCTGCTTAACCAGGAGAGTTGTTCGGACACAGTGGCCATTCCGATTCCAACTGGCAGCCCAATGGTTAAGACGTCCCGTGCTCCCCTGAGTCTCTCTTGAAACCATTTTGCTTTTTATCTGACAATTATGAGTTGTGTGCATTCCAGCACTCAGTCTGCTGGAGGTCACACATGCCAAGGGCTGCTGCCAGTAAACACAGAAAGAGGCTCGCAGACTGGCGGGAAGCTCTCTTGCTTTCTCTGGCCCAACTTTCTGAAGCTGTTATTATCTGCTCCCCGGGGCAGCGAGAGTGGCCTGTGGAAGGCTCAGCATGCACTGTGCTTGTCTTGGGCTCTGCAGAGCAACTGAGATGACCGGAGCAGGAACAGGCTAGGGCAAATACCACAGGGCCCCAGAAAGGGCGTCGGTCACGCCAGCAAAGAGCACTCCTCAGCCGGGTCGGCTGCCTGAGCATCGTCTGTTTCACTCTGGTCCCGAGTCCGTTAAGACATCTGCGGAGTGACCTTTACTGCCTCAGAGCGATTTACTTACGCAAGAGATGTTTCCTAAGAAGATCCAGTGGCACAGAGATTTGGAGACAAATCGCCCCCCTTGCTGCCCCATCAGATGGAGCCAGACTTGAGGTTACCAGGAGGCAACCGAGGCTTCACCGTTCTGGCAATGCTGCTGCTTTCTCAGGGAGTGACCCCCGTCCCCCCAAGCAAGGCCAACTGCAAACGAGGCCCCCGGGAGGGGAAGCACGTGGATCTGCTCCAGACTGGGAGGAGCCCCGCAGAGGGCCCAGACACCAGCTTGGCAGCCACATCTAGAAACACTGGAAATACCCGACGCTGGCGCTCCCCAGGCCCCGGCTTCCACTGAAGGATGCTTCTGGAAACCAAAAATGAAATAAAAATACACCTCAAGGTGGGGCTGAGCGACATTTCATAACATGGACAGCAGGGCCCTGCCACCTTCCCCAGCCAGCAGGACACCGCCTAACCATTTCAGAGCAGACGAAACACAAGCGGAGGAGCTCACCGTGGCGGCCTGAGCACCTGGAAACAGGAACAAAGGCAGGGTGGGGTGACCGTTGCCCTCCAGCCCACCCCACCCGCACACAGGCTCCCCAGTGGGGCTCAGGGCTCTCAGGACAGATGCCACCCCGTGCCCCAGCTCTCCCTCGTAACCAGCTGCCAGGACCCCCAGGTGGAAAAGCACTTAGTAGGTAAGCATTACCAACAGCAGCAGCTGCCCTAGAAAATACTAGTGCCTCGGCTGGCCTCCTTTTAAACACTTTATCTATGTTACTATGGTTTCTAAAGGTTTAACAAGAAGCACACGGGGGAGCCCTGGAGGAATGGTGGGCAGAGGCTGCCCGCTGGGAAAATGGAAGGTGCCCCTTACAAACCACTATGATCTGCTGGCTCCCGCGGTCAGGAGTTTGCCAAGCAATCAGGTGGAAACATAACCAAAAATCACAGAGAGTGCTTCCAGGCCACGATGCAGATTCTTGGACTGTGGTTTGAGTTCCAGACAAATATGCTCATTTTAAATACTCTTCGGGGGATCCAAAAATGTCTGAGCTGCAGAAGGTTCGGAGAACTCTGCCTGCGGAAAGGCGCTGCCTTGGTGTCTGCTTCTGCTACAGGGAGCCTGTGTCTCGCACCGGGCTGGGGCCTGCAGGAGGGGAGGGGCTGCGCTGGGCGACCATCCTCCACGCTGCTCTGTGAGTGGGGGATCCACACTGGGGGCGTCCAAGCATTGGCTTTGCCTACAGGTGCCCCCCCCCACCGACCCCCAGCACCTGAAGAAAAGGGCAGAGGGCTTTCCCAGCAGCAACTTGGAGCAAGCGAAAGGGGATGCCCTGAGACTCGGCCCACTCTGTGCTACTGGTATCTTAATTCACTGCCAGCTCCATCAAGCACAGCTCGGGCTGCGCGAGACCCCGGCACACAGCACAGCCTCCAGAGAACCTGGCAGGGAAATAAGACCCAGCTTCCGTTCTATCAAGGCCCTGCCTGCCTGCCTGAGAAACCACGGGCTCGCCGGCAGTGTGGGTTTCACTCCCCGGCCCCTAACACTGAGAATGCACAAACACCAGGAGGTGACAGCCATCGAAGCCACCAACCCTGATTTCTCTCCCAATTCTTCTCAGTACTCAAAGAACCATTTATTCTAAGGAGGTATAAGGCATGAGACATCATTCTTGGAAAATGAGACAAAAATCATCTTCCAAGGGATGGGCCTGTGGCTCAGAGGTTAAGATACCAAGTGGACTCCTGCGTCCTGTTTTGAGCCCCTAGTTCGAGTCCCAGCTCCTCTGCTTCAATCTAGCTTCCTGCTAATGCATGCCCTGGGAGGAAGCAGGTGGTTACTCAAGTACTTGGGTTCCTGTCACACTTGGGGGGGACCCGAACTGAATTCAGGTTCCTGGCTTTAGCTTGGCCCTGCCCTGGCTGGTGTGGGCATTTGAGAATTTAACTGGCAGATGGAAGATGTCTGTCTGTCTCCGTCTTTCAAATAAAGTGAAAATAAGTAAATACAACTTTAAAAAAGAATTTCATGGGGAATTTCATTGTGGAGTAGTAGGTTAAGCCGCTGTCTGCAACACCAGCGTCTCAAATGGGTGCCAGTTCAAGTCCCAGCTGCTCCACTTCTGATCCAGCTCCTTGATAATGCACCTGGGAAAGCTGCAGAAGATGGTCCAAGTGCTTGGGCCCTCCCACCCACTTGGAGACCTGGATGAAGCTCCTGGCTTCTGCCTGGCCAAGCCATGGCCATTGTGGCCATCTGAGGCATGAACCAGTGGACCTTTCTCTTTTTCTCTATCACTCTCCCTATCTCCCTTTCTCTCTCTGTAGCTCTGACTTTCAAATAAATAAATAAATCCTCTTTTAAAAAAGAATTTTATTTTTTAAGATGTAGTTATTCATTTGAAAGTCAGTTACAGAGACAGAGGGAGACACAGAGGGAGAAAGAGCTTCCATCTGCTGGTTCACCCCCAGATGGCCAAAACAGCCAAGGCTGGGCCAGGCAGAAGCCAGGAGCCAGAAGTTTCATCCAAGTCTCCCTAGTGGGTGACAGGGGCCCAGTACTTGGGCCATCTTCCATTGCTTTTGCAGGCACATTAGTAGGGAGGTGGATTGGCAGGGGAACAGCCAGGACAAGAACCGGTACCCATATGGGATGTCAGCATCACAGGCAGGGCTTAACCCTCTGTGCCACAACGCCGGCCTCAATCTCATTCTTAAGTTACAGGAATGAGTAAGCAGCGCATGCCTAAAGGAGTTTGGTCTCTTCCCTAAAAACAGGCAGCTTCAACCCTTGGTGGCTGCAGTCACCTAGAAGGGCTCATTGGCTTAAGCAAGAGCAGGCAAGGATTGAAAGGCTGCCGTTCAGTTAAAAGTAACTAAAAATAATGGCTGCGTTATCTCCATCCCAGGAACCCACTAAAATAGCAAAGGAATTAAGAGAAGGGGTAAAGTCAAAGCCCAGAGAATTAAAGGCGGCCACGGAAGAGAAGATTCCCTGCAAATTGATGGAGAAACTGTAAATAGCCTGGCCCTGGCGCAGGGAGGGGTCCTCAGACCCCGGGAGCCCCACAGGCTCAGCTTCAAAAATGCAAAACCCTGGCCAGCGCCGTGGCTTAACAGGCTAATCCTCCAACTTGCGGCGCCAGCACACCGGGTTCTAGTCCCGCTTGGGGCGCCGGATTCTATCCTGGTTGCCCCTCTTCCAGGCCAGCTCTCTGCTATGGTCCGGGAAGGCAGTGGAGGATGGCCCAAGTGCTTGGGCCCTGCACCCCATGGGAGACCAGGAGAAGCACCTGGCTCCTGGCTTCGGATCAGCGAGATGCGCCGGCCGCAGCGGCCATTGGAGGGTGAACCAGCAGCAAAAAGGAAGACCTTTCTTTCTGTCTCTCTCACTATCCACTCTGCCTGTCAAAATAAATAAATAAAAATTTTTTAAAAAATGCAAAACCCTGAGAGGGGCCAGTCCTGGCCAGGGGCTGAGAACAGTGTGCACAGAAAGTGTCTACAGGAAGGACCTGGGGCCAGGAGCAGTCGCCACCGCCCAGTGGTTCCCTTTCTGAAAAGCTTGGCAGACCATCATTCTGTTTCTCCCGAGACAGCGGTCACGTGTGGGACACACTCCATGAAAAGGCCAGAGTCAGAGGCTGCTGGAGTTGGGAAGGACCTCGGGGCGCTCCCAGTCCAACGCACTGGGTCTGCCGGGTGAGGAGGTGATGTTGGCGGCGCTGGCCGTGGCTGCCCTGCCGCAGAGTCTGCACTTACGACTTCCCTATCCCATGCTGCAGTGTGTATGCATGTGGCGAGGGGACTCCCAGATGCCGCTCCGAGCCCTGCCCCCTCCCGGGTGCCCGCCGGCCGCGGGGCCTGGTACCTTCTGAGCGGTGGATGCACGTGTGCTGATTGTCACTCAGGAAGAACCCCTCCTTGCAGAGGCACTCGTAGCTGCCCAGCACGTTGAGGCAGGTGTGCTGGCAGCCGCCATTGTTCTGCAGGCACTCATCCATGTCTGCAGGAGAGAGGGTCGTCAGCCTGTGCGTCGGGGACAGTCTCAGAGCCCCGCCCAGTGGCACACAGAGACCCCTGCCGAGCAACACGGGCCCTCCTGTGGTCCTGGCATCACAGAAGTGCTCAGAATTCACACCCCGGGGCCCAGAGACACAGGCCCAGCTCTCCTGGCCCCGGGCCGCACTCAGCCAGGCCGGGGCATGGACGCAAGGTGGTCAGCCCAGTCAATGTTACTGGGACCCCTTCTCTTTCCTACGCACCTGCTGGAGGGCACAGTAACAGAGCAGAGAAAGAGAAAACCTGTTTCCTCTGGGAGCCTGCCCTTCTGTGGAGGGAAAGAGGCCGAGACACAGAGGATTCTGACAGAAGGTAAAGGTGGCACAAGGAGAGTGGGCAACTTCCAGCCTGGCCGTGTGGACAGGGTGCTCTGGGAAAGCTCATGAACGATGCGCCCTTACAGAAGAGAGGGGATTGCCAGCTGCGAGTCGCTCACCTTGGCTGAGCAGGGGTTCACGGAGGCACCTGACAGGAGATGCAGCTGGGAAGACAGACCAGGGTCACGCTGAAGGATCGTGAGACCAGGGGAAGCCTACTTGATGTGTCTGGGACTTTGGACCACCAGGGCAGGGGAGACAAGGGCAGGCCCCACTTTGGGAGAAAAATAAGGAGGCAGCTGAGGGTGGGTAGGACAAAGGGAAGGAGAGGAATGGAGCCCACTGCATACACGCCCCTGAAATAGCCAGGCCAACACCAGGAGGGGACGGAACTGGGGCTGGCGGCAGGGACGCTGGGCAGGCAGGCGTGGAGGGAGACGGGGGTGGGACATTGCTAGACCACGTCAGATGGAAAGCTGACATCCAGCGCTGGGTACAGAAACAGGGATGGAGATGTGGTTGTCCCCCCGGCCCAGGAAGGCGGGGGCTTGTCTGCAATGCTGAGTCAGGGCTAGGTCCACCGACAGGGAGAGAATCTGGTTTGCAAGCGTGGCTCTGAAAACCACTCACTTGGAGTTGCCGAATGAAGTGGTGGATGCAGGCAATGCCAAAGGCAGGGGTGCGGGGGTGGGCAGAGGTGGAATTCTGCAGGATGCCTGGCCAGGGAGGGGGTGGAGGACACAGCGGGAGCCCCAGGAACCCCAGAGAAGGAGGCAGCAGAGAGTCAGGCAGAGAGCAGGTCCTCCCCGACCTGTCCTCCCGCACCACTGTCTGACACCTGTGCTCGGCTGTGGGCACACGTTACCCGGCTGCAGTGTCTGTGGGGACAGAGAGCACAGTGGGTGCTCGCCCCCGGTCAGGCACGCTCAGCGCCGCCAGAGCTGAAGACTTGGAAACTTCAAGAACACTCTCAGACACAACAAAGGCTCCCGGAGAAGGCTGATATCAAAGCCATTTGCGTTCTCCAGCCTAATTTCTCACGTGTCTATCGCTAGCTCCCGGGCGGGTTCGGAACAAGAAAATTCACATTTAAATATCTGTTATCTGGTTTCAAGCTTCAGATCTTGCAGTCATCTGTCCTCCCACACTACCAAGCAGATGCCTGACTAAACTGATGGGACTCAAGCCATCCCCCCAAGCCTAACAAACCGGCCCTCGTCCGTGCCAAAGAGTCAAGGGAGCGCATTCCAGAGGGTGAGCCGTGCTGGAGCACACCTGGCGGGGGCGCCCCACAGTGAGCGGGACAGGCCTGTTCCCCAAGCGCCGCATCCTGGATTGGCTGTGAGCCAAGGGGTGCCCCTCTCTGCGCTGCCACACGCCATCCCTGGCTTAACCCTCTGTTCCTTCTCTGTACAGTGACGGGCAGGGCTTCATTAGCCCTCTGTGCGGAGGACTGCAGCTGCCCGTGTGTGTGCCCACCTGCACAGGCACAGATCCCAGGCGGGCAGGTTCCCCAAGGTTGCAAGGCAATGGCCGTCAGCCTGGCTGCAGGCGAGACCCCTGCCGCCTGGAGGCCACCTCCAGACCTGCGGATTCAGCCAGTGCTGGCTGAGGCCTAGGCGATGGTGGTGGGGAAACTGCACAGGTGCGTCTAAGGTACAAAGCCACATAAACTAGGGCAGCTCCAGGTGCTCCGTGAATAGGAAGTGGACACAGGGCAGGTCCGGGTGTGGCAGGGCAGCGCTCAGTTTTTCAGGCTCGCAGGCATTGAGGATCTTGCATCGAGCAAGGCTCAGCACCAGAGCTAAGCGGTGCTCATCAGGCAGCTATGGGGGCAGAGGTAAGTGAGGCTGCGGTGGGGGCAGGGGGCCAAGCCGAGAGAGGGGTCCTCCCCGAGAGGCAGGAAGGAGTGCCACCGCCCTCTCAAGTCGGACTGGCAGGGCGTCTGTGGCTGGATTCCCCTGGCCCTTCCTTCTACAGACTCCATAGCCCTGCACACGTGCAATGGATGCTCGGGGTCGCTCCACAGGGCAGATGCCGGCGACCACAGAGACCCCAGGAGGGCCCAGGGAGCTCCCACTGAACATCTATCTATGCCCACAGAGAAATCGAGGCAAAGGCCTCCAGATTTCCAACGAGCAGGACTCACCCCTACCCCACTCACCCGGCCCGGGTCCTAACCCTTGGGTGGTTTGCTGCTTGCTCTTTGGAAGCTCACACTCCCCGCACCGCCCACCTCCGCCCTGGCCATGGATCAGAGCACAACAGTAGTGAATGGTTCTGCTGCCAGCCAGGAGTCCTCAAAATGTCCCTGCTGGCAAATCAGAGGGAGCTTCCCCCTGGAAATGGAAAACAAACAAAACCCCGTACTGTCTGTTTGCCATCAAATTACCCGCGGAAAGCCATCTCCCTTTTCTGAGAGTTGAGGTCCTCTCCATCTAGTCCTGCTCTCAGATGTGTGTTTTGTGATCTCGGCTGCCCAGGGAGTCTGCAGAGGGGGCCGCTGACCCTGCAGCCCCCGTCACCCCTGGCTGATGGCTGAGTGGTCTGGACACCTGGAGCCCGACCCCCTCCGCAGGGCACAGGCAGGAGAGGAAGGACCCAGTCTGGCAGGTAGAGCCCCAGGTGACACTGACGGGCATCAATGCTACATCAGAGTTGAATCCATAATGGAACTGCTCCCTTCAGGCACTGCAGACCCCCACACTCGAAACACAGGCCTTGCCTGCACTTTAGCGCCTTTCATGGCCATCTCAAAGCCTTTGATCAAGTGGCCATTCCGGCTGTCTCTTGGCTGGCCAGGGGGACATCAGCAGGCTTGGAAGGCTGAGTGGTCCCCACACGCAGACCTGGAGGCTCAACCACAGGTAGGCTCACCAGCATCAAAGGCGTCTCTCGTGCCAGCCTCCTGTACAACCGCCTACACCAAATACCTACCAGCCCGGTGTGCTGCACCCAACGCAGCCCCTTCCGACGGCTCGCTGTTGCTACGCAGCGCTTTCCAGTGCTGGCACAAGGAGCCAACGTAAACACACCCTGCAGCCCTCACTCAGAGGCTAAAACCCCAGCAGGATGCTCACGGAAGTTTTCCACTTGATTTTCTCTCTTTCAAGAAAAAACGTGGGCAGCGCCCTGACTGTGACCCAGGCACACACCTGCAGCCTTCTGGGGAAGGAGTCTGCCTCGTCTCAGAGGGAACTCACAACAGCTGTGAGTCAGGGACCTTTCCATGCCAGAGCGAAGATCTCCACGGTGACAGGTCGGTGCTCGAACATCAGCAAGGAGCCCTGGCTGCGTTCAGGCTCCTCCTTGGACTGAGGGATTTCTATCAGGACGGACCGCATAAAAGCCTGAACGCTCTGACATGGAGCAGAAAGGCAAGTCTCTGGTCTCCCTCTGCCTTCACCAGTACATTTTCTACTGAAGGCAAGACAGGGCTGAGGGTGCTGGGGCATGGGTGAAGAACTGCCCATCCCTGCTCTCCTTACCAAGACAGTTGTGGCCGTCATGAGCCAGTATGAAGCCATCAAAGCAAGTGCAGCGGTAGTTGCCCGGCATATTCCAACAGTCGTGGACACAGCCTCCATTGAGTTCATTTTCACACTCATCAATGTCTGAGGAACAAAACAGAAGTAAACCAGACAGGCGCTATTTCTTCGCGGTGCAGACCCAAGCCTTTACCTTTGAATCAGCCATCCACTTCCAGGAAACTGCCCTGCAGATACATCCCCAACAGCAGGAAGATAAATACACCTGACGTTATGCAAAGCAGCATTGTTTGTCTGTGATTACATAATACTGAAAACTAACGAAATCTGCATACACAGTTAATTATGGCACATTAGTTTGATGGAGTACTATACAGCTATAAAAAAGATCTTGAACAGATTTGGAGTGATTTATAAGACATTCTAGGACATGGAAATATTAAAATGTAAAAGAGTATCTATAGTATGCTACCTTCATGGAAGAAATAAGGTTGGAGGTGTTGGCAGAACTCAACAAACATTTCCTAACGCTTATATGGAAACACAAAAGACTAAGAAAAGTCCAAGCAATTTTGAAAAAGGAAAACAAATTTGGGAGACTTTGCACTACAAAGCTATAGTTATCAAGACAGTGTGGCATGGGCATAAAGACAGTCAGATAGATCCATGGAACAAAGCTTAGAGTGTTTGAATTAACCCTTATATTTATTCTAGTTGATGTCACACAATAGTGCTAACACAATTCATTGGGAGAAATGACAGTTTTTGCAACAAATGCTCCTGTGATAACTGGATATTCATATGTAAAAAGATGACTTAGACCTTTCCCTCAAACCATACACAAAATATCAACTCAAAGTGGACAAGAGACCTAATGTCAGAGTCAGAGGCAGAAAGCTTCTAAGAGAAGATACACGAGAAAAAGCACTGAGACCTTGGTCCAAGCAGATTTCTTTGCAGCAAAAGCAAACACATAATCCATAAGTTTAAAAATTAGTAAGTTTAACTTTCTTAAAATTAAAAACTTTTGCCCTTCAAAAGAAATTATTTTGAATAATGAAAAAAGCCATGAGTTGGTAGAAAAAAATTGCAAATCATGTAATTTAGGAAGGATGTACAAAGAGCTCTTACAGCTCAATAAGAAGACAACTGACTCACTTTTAAGATGGGCAAAAGATCTAAAAGGGCATTTCACCAACGATGAACTGCAAACAGCTAATGAGAACACCAAAAAATGCTCAGAACCATAACAGATTAGAGCAAGCAAACTAACGCCATGAGACAGCATCTCATGTCTACTCAAAGGTCATAAAAAAAAAAAAGACAGACAGTAACACATGTTGGCAAGGCTGTAGAGAAACAGGAACCCTCAGACATTGCTGATGGGAACAAATAACACAGCCACTTCAAAAAACAGTGTGGAAACTTCTTTTTCTAAGTGCACAGTATTATTAAAGCACTCATAGTTATGCAACCATCACCACCTTTCAGCTCCATGAGCATTTTCATCTTATGAAACTGTAATTCTATAACTCATTAAACAATAACTCCTCATCTCCCAACCCCAGACTCTGGCAACCGCCAATCTGCTTCTTGTCTGTGGGACTTAAGTGCTCATATATGAGGAATCACGCACTGTTATTTCCCTTAACACAGATTCCAAAGGGCCATGCTTA
The DNA here is from genome assembly GCF_033115175.1 of Lepus europaeus. NCBI lineage: Eukaryota > Metazoa > Chordata > Mammalia > Lagomorpha > Leporidae > Lepus > Lepus europaeus. The sequence continues at coordinate 56,033,842 of NC_084833.1, read as the reverse complement.
TGCACCATGCAGCAGGCTCTCTGTCTTCTCCAAGGCTGAGTAATATCCCAGTGAGGCAGGTACCGCCTTCTGCTTTTCCATTCATCATCAGGTGGGCACGTGGACTGCTTCAGCTTTTTGGGGACTATTGGATAATGCTGTGACTGCTGGTATATAAATATAAATATAAATATCTTCAAGGCCCTTCCTTCGATTCTTTTGGGTATATACCCACAAGTGGACTTGCTCGATCATATAATTCGATTTTTAATTTTTTAAGGAACCACAGTACTGTTTCCTATAGTGGCTCTACCACTTCACATTCGCACCCAAAGCACATAAGGTTCTAATTTCTCCTCTCCTCTCTTATTATTGTCTGTGTTTTTGGATGGTAGCCATCCCAGTAGGGTGACCAATACCTACTGTAGTTTTGATTTACATTTCCCTACTTATTAGTGACTCTGTGCATCTTTTCATGTGTATCTTTTTGGAGGAATGTCTATTCAAGTTATTTGCCCATATTTGAACTGGGTTTGATTTTTAGAGTTTAAGAGTTCTCTATAAATTCCAAATGTTAGTCCTTTACCAGATATATCATCTACAAACCTTTTCCCTCATTTCCCGAATGGCCTTTATATTATATTGGTATCATATTTTGATGCACAATTTTCTTTTAACTTTCATGAAGTCCAGTTTGTCTTTTTTCTTTTGATGCCTGGGCCTTTGGTGTCATGTACATCCAAGAAATCACCAGTTTGGCAGTTTCTTTGAAATTAAATACAGGGTTGGGGCTGGCGCTGTGGCATAGTGGGTAAAGCCGCTGCCTGCAGTGCCAACATCCCATATGGACACAGGTTTGAGTCCCAGCTGCTCTGCTTCTGATCCAGCTCTCTGCTATGGCCTGGGAAAGCAGTAGAAAATGGCCCAAGTCCTTGGGCCCCTGCACTGGTGTGGGAGACCCAGAAGAAGCTCCTGGCTCCTGGCTTCAGATCGACGCAGCTCTGGCTGATGTGGCCAATTGGAGAGTGAACCAGCAGATGGAAGATCTCTCTCTCTCTCTGCCTCTCCTCTCTGTGTGTAACTCTGACTTTCAAATAAATAAATTTTAAAAAAGAAAAAGAAATTAAACACAGGGGCCAGCATTGCGGTACAGAGGGTTAAGCCACTAACTGTGACAGCAGCATCCTAAATCCAAGCACCAGTTCAAGTCCCCACTGCTCCACTTCCAGTCACGCTCCCTGATAATGCACCTGAAAAGTAGTGGAAAATGGCCCAAGTGCCTGAGTTCCTGTCACCCACATGGGATACCCAGATAGAGTTCCTGGTTCCTGCTCCAGCCTGGCCTAGCCCTGACTGTTACGACTACTTGGAGAGTGACCCAGCAGATGTAAGATTTCTCTCTCTCTGACACTCTACCTTTCAAGTAAATAAACTAATCTTAAAGAGAAAAAAAAAAAACCTATATCTGCTTATTTGTACAAAGAAATATAAAAAGGATAAACCAGAAACTTTAGACATAGGTGACCCACAGGAAGGAGAGTGCAGGGGAGTGGGTGATGGGCTTGAGGAGGGGACAACACACCTCTGAGAATACCTTTCTGTATTTGCCTCTTAGAACCAAGTAATTTATGACATCCATGCGTGCATACATCCATACACACAATCAACCAGGAAGCCCGGGTGGGAAGGGACAGGAGCTGATACACAAAAACATGGAATACAAAAAGAAATAAAACTGGATTATAAATCAGTAACACAACCACTTTGAAAAGGAGGGGGAGGGAAAGCACTAACCTAAGTCGCTGAAAAACAATATCTTCACTGGATGTTGCCTGCCGAAAACAGAAATACTGCCTACTGTGCTCTAGTTCCCAAATCTGATAGGGCCGGGAATAGTAATTCTACACACACTTTATGTGTATTCTAGGACTACCCAAAGAGGTACATGGAATCGCAGACAATGAGAGCCAAGCTTCTCGCTGTTGTGGAAGGAAGATGCAAAGGGAGAGGCTGGAATAAATATTGTAGCATTGCTTTAAAATCCAAAGTATCAGGGTAACTCATCGTAAAACCTGCCCCGAGGACTGGCCGCAGAGAATGAAGACAGGTGGATGTGGACCCACGTACTTCCTAGCTCTGTGCTGACAAGGCTTAGGAACAACAGCCTCCCCCTCTCACACACACATGCAGCGAAGAGAACACCAAGCCTCGGGTTCTGGGTTCTGGGTCCCACCCTCCAACCCAAGGAACCAGAGCTTTTTGGAGAAGTGGTTACTCCCAGGGCTGGGGAGCAGAAAAAAAACAAGATGAGTATGGAGCTTCTTGTGGTGTCAGAAAATCAGGAACTTCTAAAAAAAGGATGCCAAAATCACACAGGAAACAATGGGAAGGATCTCCCAATGGCCCAAGATGGAAGCATTTGAACCAAACGTAAACAATAGTAGATAAAATAAAGTCAATGCCCACGAATCCATAGTGGAACAAATGAACAAATGCATAAATAAGCGAGGTTTTGAAAAGGGGCAGATCTGGCTCACAGAAGAATACCACCCAACAGACACACAGGAATGAGGGAAAGGCAAAGTCTCCATGGGCACTCATCACGGTAGTAAGTGCTGCAGGCAAGGTCTACAGCTGGATGCTAAGGAGTAGGCAAAGACTTGAGGAGAAACAGAATTTTGGCATGGGTTCAAAATATCTTCCCCCAAACACGTGTTTAATTGCAAATGGGGAAAATAGTAACTCTGCAGTGGGAAAACTCAACAGATACCAACTTAACCAAGCAATCAAGGTTACCCTCAGCAGCAACGGGACACGGTGACACCACGTGCCCTCTGATGTAACACACTGAGATGGACACAACAGTGATTCTGTGGTGGCCTTGACAAAAACGCACAGCAGCAATCTAACCAAGAGAAAACACAAGGCACCCTCTTCTACCGAATCTCATCACGAGAAAGCTCAAGACAAGTGGGCGGAGCAGTCCTCCTCAAGTGTCACCAACACGGAAGGCAAAGACGGAAGAGATGGAAGAGGCCCAAGTGCTAAGCAGAGTGTGGCATCCTGAAGTGGCTTCTGGGACAAAAACAGCTCGGGAGGAAAAACGGGCGCCATGTGAGCAGTGCTTCCGGCTTAGCTATCAGCCCTGTGCCGAGGTTAGTTTCCGGGCGCTAACTCTGCTGTGCCTTTGTAAGCTGTTGACAAGAGGGTAAGGTGAATGACGAGCCCATGTGCATCCTGCAGTTTCTGCAACTTTTCAGAAGTCCGAAATTACTTCCAAAGATAACGTTTTTTGGGCCAGTGCTGTGGCGCAATAGGTTAATCCTCCGCCTGTGGTACCAGCATCCCATATGGGCGCCAGTTCGAGTCCCAGCTACTCCTTTTCTGAGCCATCTATGGCCTGGAAAAGCAGGGGAAGATGATCCAAGTCCTTGGGCCCCTGACCCACATGGGAGACCCGGAAGAAGTGCCTGGCTCCTGGCTTCGGATTGGCCCAGCTCCAGCTGTTGCAGCCATTTGGGGAGTGAATCAGCAGATGGAAGACCTTTCTCTCTGTCTCTCCCTCTCACTGTCTGCGACTCTACCTCTCAAGTATGTAAAATCTTAAAAAAAAAAAAAAAAAAAAAAAAAAGATAAAATTTTTAAACAACTAAAATAAATAAAGTTCCCTAAACAAAGGCCAAGTTTAGCTCCGTCCCTGTTAAGCTTGACTCATTCCTTACAGTGAGAAGTAAGGAGCACGTGTGTGCTGACCACGACACCCCTCGCCCAGCCAGGCCTGGAAGCCCGCAGCGATTACCTAAGCCACTTCTGAGTCACAGTATTGCCACAACTACTCATCCAGGGACCACGCTTTCATTTCTCCAGCTTCGGCAGGACAGACTTCGCGGAGGGTAAACTTGCGACCACTCTGGGCAAACCCAGTTCCCGTCCTTGAATTTACATACATCCAGTGAAGCTGGCGATGACTGTAACACAAGTGGTGCCAACACTCAAGAAGCCGAGAAACACACAAGCAGGATTCCATCCCCGAGTCCTGCCAGTCTTCCTGTCCTCTCGTTTTCCTTCTCAGCAGAAAATGCCAGTTTCTGAACTCCCTTATCAAGAAATCCAAACCTAACGGGGACACCATTACTCTCTAGGTTTATATTCACTATTAACACTCAAAAGATCAAGTCCTTGCAGGGTTTCAGCTTGAAAGGACGGTCCAGGGACTTGAACTTGCTGCCGAGGTGACGAAGCTGCTGAGGGCGCTCCCATCCTCGCCGGAGGCCCGGTGTGCCAGGCCTAGCTCCCTCCTAGCGCCGGCTTCCCGCTGACACACACTCGAGAGGCAACAGATGGCTCAAGTGGTTGAGTCCCTGTCACCCACATGGGGGACCCAGATTGAGTTCCTGGCTCCTGGCCTCGGCCTGGCCCAGCTCCTGCTATTGTAGGTATTTAAGGAGCGACTCAGCAGGTATAAGATCTCCATCTCTCTCGCCCCCACCTCTTGCCTTATCTGCCTTCCAAATAAACAAATACTCCAACACAAGCTGAACATCCAAAACATTGTTAAAGATGAAATGACAGTACAAATGACATATGTTCACAGCTAACAGTGATGGTGGTGCTTTAAGAAAAGATTTCTTTATTTGAAAGGCAGAGTTACAGAGGAAGACAGAGGGAGAGACAGATCTTACACCCGCTGGTTCACCCCCCTGATGGCAGGGGCCCAAATACTTGGGCCACCTTCCACTGCTTGTCCAGGCACATTACCAGGTAGCTAGACTGGAAGTGGAACAGCCGGGATTTGAACTCATCTGGGTACTGGCATTGCAAGCAGCTGCTTAACCAGCTGCACCAAATGCAGACCCCACGGAGGTGCTTAATTTTCTATTTTACACTATTTGGCTTTTTATAGTAATAATCAAATACTATTTTAAATAATTTAAATATGTAAAAGGAATAATACCAGCCGGTGCCGTGGCTTAACAGGCTAATCCTCCACCTTGCAGCGCCGGCACACTGGGTTCTAGTCCCGCTTGGGGCGCCGGATTCTATCCCGGTTGCCCCTCTTCCAGGCCAGCTCTCTGCTATGGCCCGGGAAGGCAGTGGAGGATGGCCCAAGTGCTTGGGCCCTGCACCCACATGGGAGACCAGGAGAAGCACCTGGCTCCTGGCTTCGGATCAGCACGATGCGCTGGCCGCAGCGGCCATTGGAAGGTGAACTAACGGCAAAAAGGAAGACTTTTCTCTCTGTCTCTCTCTCTCTCTCTCTCACTGTCCACTCTGCCTGTTAAAAAAAAAAAAAGGAATAATACCAACTAAATACTAGGGACTGGTATTGTGATGCAGCAACAGGTTAACCCACAGCTTGCAATGTGGCATCTCAAAGAAGAGCACCAAATCGAGTCCTAGGTTGCTCTGCTTTCAATCCAGCTCCTTGCGAGTGCGCTTGGGAAAGCAATAGAATGATGGCCCGGGTACTTGGGTCCCTGCCACTTATGTGGGAGACTGTTTGGAGTTTCTGGCTCCTGGCCTCAGACTGGCCCAACCTTGGCTATTGCAGCCATTTGGAGAGCCAGCAGATGGAAGATCTTTCTCTCTTTCTCTCTCTCGCCCCTCCCTCTCTCTCCTGCTTGCTCTCTCTCTCTCTCTCTCTCTCTCTGATGTTCTGCCTTTCAAGTAAATAAATCATATTAAAAAAATTAAACTGGGGCCAGCACTGTTGCATAGTGGGTAAAGCTGTGGCCTGCAGTGCTGGCATCCCATATGGGCGCCAGTTCAAATCCCGGCTGCTCCACTTCTGATTCAGCTCTCTGTTATGGTCTGGAAAAGCAGTAGAAGATGGCTCAAGATTTGGGCCCCTGCACCCATGTGGAAGACGCAGAAGAAGCTTCTAGCTCCTGGCTTTGGATCAGCATAGCTCCAGCTATTGCAGCCAGTCAGGGAGTGAACCAACAGATGGAAGACACCTCTCTCTCTCTCTCTCTCTCTCTCTCTCTCTCTCTTTCTCTCTTTGTCTCTCCTTCTCTCCCTGTGTAACTCTGAGTTTCAAATAAATAAATAAATCCTAAAAATAAATAAATAATTAAACTAAATAGTAGATGGTTTTCACCTATAAACTGATAGCAATTCATTTCCATTTGTAGTACATCAAACCCAAAAACGAGTAAGGAAACTCTTGGCACTTATCATTCAACAACACTGACTAAAGATATACTTTAAGAATCCAGTATGTGATTTGTGCCCTTTGGGAGTGCACAGCAACTGGAGAACGGGGAACACTCAGATGGGGAAGAAGTGAGCACCTCCCCAAGCAGGCCACCCACGTGTGTGAGTCCCCATGCTCCAGAGAGCCTGCATGGAGGGATCAGCAAAGAGACACAAGAAATACATCATTCTAGAAGAGGGAACTTTCTGGATTCCCGTGACAAGAGGGGGGGTGGGGCTAGCAAGGAAGAGCAAGAGAACACTGTCTCTGGGCAAGTATAAACCCAGAGAGACACAGTCTTCAGAAGGGACCACCAAGCTGCCTGCTATGAGCCTGCCGGGGAGCGCACCTCCTTGGACAGGACAGGCAGGGGCTCTGCTGTCCACACACAAAGGAGAGCTTCTGGAATGACTTCCCCAGGGTATCACCAGACACAGACTTGCCCATTAGAATCCCATCTGTTAGTCAAATTTGCTATCTACATTGTCTTTTGGACTCCTTTCCTTTTCAGCAAAGTGAGATTCAAAAATCCCAGTGTGAGCCGGCGCCGCGGCTCAGTAGGCTAATCCTCCGCCTTGCGGCGCCGGCACACCGGGATCTAGTCCCGGTCGGGGCACCGATCCTGTCCCGGTTGCCCCTCTTCCAGGCCAGCTCTCTGCTGTGGCCAGGGAGTGCAGTGGAGGATGGCCCAAGTGCTTGGGCCCTGCACCCCATGGGAGACCAGGAGAAGCACCTGGCTCCTGCCATCGGATCAGCGCGGTGCGCCGGCCGCAGCGCGCTACCGCGGCGGCCATTGGAGGGTGAACCAACGGCAAAAGGAAGACCTTTCTCTCTGTCTCTCTGTCACTGTCCACTCTGCCTGTCAAAAATAAAAAAAATAAAAATTAAAATTAAAAAAAAAAAAAATCCCAGTGTGGGGCGGGTGTTTGGCTAAGCACTTAGGAGGCCCACAAACCACATCAGAACACGTGAGTTTAATTCCCAGCTCGCTCCCAATTCCAGCTTCCTGATAATCAGACCCCAGGAGGCAGCAGAAGATGGCTCAAGTAGTTAAGTTCCTGCCACCAATGGCCGTTTCTAAACTCCCCTATCAAGAAATCCAAACCTAACAGGGACACCGTTACTCTCTAGGGGAGACCTAGATTGGATCCCCCGCCTTAGCCTTTGATTGACCCAATCCCAGCCATTGGGAGCATCTGGGGAGCGAACCAGAAGATAGAAAATAGTGCCATCTTCTCTAACTAACTAACTCAACAAGTAATTTTTAAAATCCCAGCTTGTTTCAGCTGTGCTAAGAAGACAAGACGAGGACTGGGTCATTGCTCGAGAGTACAAAGGCATCTGACAGGCACCCATCTGTCTGGTCACCTACACATTTTGTATCTAGATATTTCTTCTGTGGGCAAAGAGCTTGTATCAGGGTGCCAGTGATTGAGTCTATCTGTCATAGTGATTTATAAAAAGCAAGAATGTGAGCGGATATTTGGTATTACACAGCCCATACTGGGGTGCCTGGGCTCACATCCGGGCTCCACTTCCAATCCAGCTGCACGCTAATGTAGACCCTGGGAGGCAGCAGGCAGTGGCTCAAGTATTTGGGTCCCTTCCACCAAAGTGGGAGATCCAGACAGAGTTCCCAGCACTTGGTTTCAGGCTGACCCAATGTGAGCCAGCCTTGGCTGTTGCAGGCATCTGGGGAGTGAAATAGCAGATGGAAGATTTCTCTCTCTCTCTCTCTCTCTCTCTCTCTCTCTCTCACTCTCTCTCTCTCTTTCTGCTTTTAAAACAAAAATAAGTTTTAAAAAATGAAATTAAGAGAATGTTTGAGTGACTACCACACACCAGGCACCACTGGATATCATACACTCTTCCAATACCAAGAATCTTTATTACTCAGAAGCCACAAGATAAAACAGATGGGTTTCAAGACGAGGTCATTAAGTGGCAACAAACCAAGTATTTATTAAAAATGCTCCCCCTAATCTAAAAAGGCTAATGTGTTAGTCCAAGTGTCTGGAAGGACTTTTGTTGCTCACTAGGCGGGTTTGGGGCCTGCCGATTTTCAGATCGGTTCCCTTCATGGTTGAGCCCAAGCGACAGAGCTGTAAACCTCTCAAGCCACAGGAGCCACCAGCACACTTGTGCAGGTCAGGTGCAGAGGCAAGGAGGCAGTCACAGAGATGAATTCAACACACTCCATCAGCTAGAAACTTCTTCCTGCACTGGGTAACTATAAACAGTCGTTCTCACCCAACCAAAGATAGACACCAAGAGACTGAGAGACGTGGGGGTAGAACAGAGCTGGGGAGGGGTGGCGGGAGGGGGAGACCTGACTTTCCGTCACCTGCAGACTCACTGCGACCGTGGTGTCCCAAGTGCCCTGGGCCTCAGTGCCACCACCTGTACCACGAGTGGCAGGATGGCTCAGCATTCTCCGGAGCCGCACTCGCACCAGGTACCACGATTTTCATTCCCCGGTTCAGCCTCCTCCTATGCGTGCCCAGTCTCTGGCTAGTTCTGAACCCCAGTGTTCATGTCACTGGGCCGAATCCACGCTTTGGACTCCCACAGCGGGAGCCCTGAGGGCTAAAATACCCCTTCGCACACATCTCTCCAGTGTAAACACCCAGCTCAAATGAGGTAAGCCCTTGGTGTAGCCCTAACGCTTTGGACATCCCAGTGCCAAGCAGCCGGAAGCCAGGAAGGGGCCGGAGAGCAGCCGGCCCCAGGGGAGAGTGCGCACTGCCCAGGGAGGCCAGGATCAGCGCTGCGCCCGCATGCAGGGCTCTCCTGAGCACGGGGCTATTTACTTTCTGCCCCAAACCAACCGGGACCAAAGATCTGCACACCTCTCTCCTCCGGAAGCGCAACAAAGGACATTTCCCAGCCAGACGAGACAGCACGGCCGGCTTCTGGGAGGGCCTAAGGCTCCCAGTCTGTTAAGGACCTGAAATGCATTTTAGAGAGTAAGCAATGGGATTCGGCAGGAGGGCAGCACTGTCACCAACACGAGTGGCACTTTTGCCAACCAAAGCTAAGGAGCAGGATGGCACTGAGGCACAGCGGGTTAAGCCGCCGCCTGGGACGCCAGCATCTTAAATGAGTGCTGGTTCAGATCCCAGCTGCTCCACTCCCAACCCAGCTCCCTGCTAATGCAGCTGGGAAAGCAGCCGAAGATGGCCCAAGACCTAGACGCACTTCTGGGCTCTTGGCTCTGGCCTGACCCAGCCCTGACAGTTGTCACCATCTGGGGAGTGAACCAACAGATGGAAGATCTTTCTCTCTGGCTCTCTCCCTCATTCTCTTCTCTGTATCAAACAAATAAATAAATCTCAAATAAAAGAGCTAAGGAGGTAGAATGTGCCCTGCCGGCCCACCCACCCGGGTCCCCACGGCACTCACCCTGGCACTGCCGGCCCTCCCCTTGGTAGCCAGGCTTGCAGGAGCACTTGTAGGAGGTGGGTGTGTTCTGGCACAGGGCGTCCGCGTGGCAGTCATCCAGCCCTTGGGCACACTCGTCCACTTCTGCAAGAGAACACAGCCAGCCCCGGAGTGGTGCCCCACGCCTTGTGCGAGCTGCCCTCCGGCCCTCCCCAGCCCTGTCTCCCACCCTCCCACCGCACTTCACGCCTCACCGGAGCCCTGGGCTGACCCATACCACTCTCAGGCCTTCCCCCCCACCATCATCTACTGGCCTTCCAGACTCAGCTCTAGTCTACCTCCTCCAGGAAGCCTGCCAGGACCTCCAGCACAGGGAGGAAGTCCCCCTCTCACAGCACTTACCACACAGGGCTTTTGCCCTATTTTCCTACCTGGCAGAGTCTTGACAGCAGACTGAGTCAGACCCTGACGCCAAGCGAGCGCGACCCCGCGCACAAGGAGCCGTGGGAAAGCCCGCTAACCGGAGCAAACGCTCCGCAAAGCCAGCAGCGGCTAGCCTTCCCAGGGCCCAGGGGTAGGGAGAGCCGGCCCCGGGCTCCGGGGGGAACGGTCCCCCCCACCCCACCCCGCCTACCCCTCCTCTCAACCTGGAAACCCTCCCTGGCATTAGGATTGCCGGGCTGACACCACTCCAGGGCGTGTGCGAGTCCGAACCCGGAGACCGCGGGCGGCCTCGGGCATCCCCAGACCCTCAGACGGCCGCTGCGCGCGCTCCGCGGACCACGAAGCCCTGGGGCCGACCGCGAAGCCCGCGGGAGAAACTTCCCGGCCCCGGGGGAACGAGCAGCGCAGCTGCGGGGCCTCAGGCGGAGCGCCCGCCAGGCCCTCGGTCCCCCCGCCGACCTCTGCTCAGCCCCGGACACCGGGCCGGGCAGGCGGGGCCGGGGCGGGAACTGTCAACCGCCCGGGTCCGAGGCCAGGCTGCGGGACTCAGGCCCTGCGCCTCGGGCCCAAGCGGTGGCGGCGCCTCGGCCTGGCCGCCGGGGGCGAGGGCTCCGAGGGCGCGGGGGCCACACCGAGCGGACGCGGGACCCCCTTCCCCGCACCGCGGAGCCGCTCCAGGTGCGCCCCGGGCCGGACACTCACCCTCTGGCGGCCCCGCGGAGCGGCCCCGGCGGGGCGGGACGGCGGCCGCCAGCAGCAGCGGTAGCAGCAGCGGCAGCAGCGCCCGGGCGGGCCCCGGACAGCCGCGGCCCGCGACCCCCATGGCAGGCGCGGCGGCGGCGGCGGCGGCGGCAGAGGGCGGGCGGCGAGCGCGGCGGCGGCTCGGGGAGGTGTGCGGGCGCCCTGCCCGCCGCGCTCCGACACCCCCGGCCCGGCCCCGCCCGCCCCCGGAGCCCCGGCCTCATTTTCACACGGTCCTCCCCGGGCCGGGGCGGGCGGCGCGGAGGGCAGTGCCGCCCCCCTCGGCCCCCTCCCGCGCCCCTCCCAGGCCGGGCGGAGGGCGCGGCCGCTGGGCCCGAGGGCGCTGTCAGCCCAGCGGGGCGGGGCCGTGCCCCGCGTGCAGCCCGCGCCCTGCGCAGCCCCCGCGCCACACCTCGCCGGGCGCAGGGCTCAGGCTCCGGAGTCCGCCTGCTCGCCGTGCCCTCTAACTTGACCCAGTCCAGGGTCTGAGGACCCACAGCCCTTCCGGCCGGGAGCGATGGGGCACAGGGGCCCCCAGAAAGTGTCCTGTAAGCCCACGAACCCCAACGCCATCTTGGGACTCCCGGGAGGGTGGTCGTGGAGGAGAGAGAGAGATCCCCGCACCTTGTCTGGCCGCAACACACACTCTGTGCACTCAGCCCTCATGCGGCCCTCGCAGCTGCTGTGACCCCGTCACAGCGCACCGAGGGCGCTCCCCACCCCCGCCGGATCCCGTGGTGAGGCACCCTGAGGCTGGCTCCTCCCTGACACACTGCCGGGTGCCGCTACCACACATGTTCACTTCACTCCAAACCTGCCGAATGTATCTTTGGGGCAGCCTAAAAAGTAGTGGGAAATGTGGCTAGCGGTCAAGGGTGGGCCACCAAGAATGAGAGCTAGCCCCAACCTCGCCCCGGGGGACATAGGTGGCATCTGTGACCACTTGAACTCCTACACGCCAGCTGCAAATCCAGCAGTGCTGGCCCGGTCCTCCCAGCAGGACAGGGCTCCAGGGGCCCAGGGCTCCCCGTGCACAGATGGCTGCAGCCTGTCACAGCGCCACTCTGGGAACAAGTGCAGTTCACTTCTAGATGCAACCAAACAACATTCTCGAAGCTTCTCTGCACAGCATGTATTCCATATCCTCCTTCCCCACGCCCCGCCAGAAATTCTCTGTCTCTTGTCAGGAGAAAATGAACGTCACAAAAACTAGCTTGTGCACAAAAACATAGTCGTCTTCCTGGGGGCCAGCCACCACCCTGAGCCGGCTGCACCCTAGGCTGGCCAGCGCCTCCAGCCGCCAAACATGGCTGGGGGTGGGGGGGCATGGCTGAGCCTGCCTCTTTGGGGTGTTGCAGATGAGAGTCTGAGAAAATCACTTTTGTGTGCCTGTTTTCCTCTTGACCTTTTCCCGGCCAGCGAAGGCAGGCAGGGTGCGTCCCTTTCTGGCTTCTGCCCCTCCCGCCCACCCCCTTTTGTTGGGTGCCGGGAGAAGCACTCAGCTATTTCTCATCATCGGGGTGCATTTCGCCCATTTGTAAATCTTCACTTAGTGAAACGTCCTCTCGTCCTCTCCGCCTTTGTCTCTGTGTCCCTAATGGTGGCCATAAATTACCGCCTGCTTTTCTCCCCGCTGCATCAGGCTTCATTGCTCTTGAAACGATCAAAGTTATTTCTTTTAAAATCCAGCTTGAAACTGCCCATTGTGTGGCACAGACCTCGGCGGCTCCAGTCAAAGCGGAGAGATACAGAAAGCTGCCCATTAAACTCCGAAGGAGCCCCCTCGGCCCCCTGTGCCGAGAAGCCAGCCATGGGTTCTCCATTCCTTTCACTGGTTCCCCCAAATGTATATCAGTAAGAGCACCGATAATAAAACTTGGTGGGGTTTTTTTGGGAGGAGGGGCAGCCCATGAGGGTCAGTTTTTGTCATACTTTCTGGCAAAGTTCTCCACTGATGCAGATCCCAAAAAGTGTTCTGAGTGCATTTTGGAATGTGCTGGTTGGCTGGTTGGCTCCCAGAGTCCTGGGCAACCTCTCTGAGACGTGAGGGTAATGTGGATGTGGTCTGCAGTGGAGTTTCCATGGGAGGAAGGCGCCGGGGCAGAGCTGGGTGCAGAAGTGCACGCCTTCTGTGCCGGGAGGGGCTGGGCTGGGCCTGCGCTGGCTGCTCTCTGTTGTACAGCTGAGTCCTGGGCTTCGCTAGAGAACCTGCTCCTGGACTGAAGCTGGCACTTCCTCTCTCTCCCCCCACTCCCCTCCCCCCCTCTCCCTCTCTCTCCCCTCTCCCTCCAGGATGACAGGTCGTGAAGCAGGTATGAGTGGGGAGGCTGCCCAGCCGCTGAGCCTGCGGGGAGCCTGGACATGGCCGGTGACCAAGTGAAACCACATTGCCAGGCACACTTAGCACCTACCCTTCACGACCTCTCAGTGGCCTCTGGGGTGCTGACTACTTCCTGCAGGTGAGAAGCCCCCTTCCCCCGGCTGCCAGCCCAGCAGGCAAGCTTCTGGTTTTCCTCCTACCTCTCAGGAAATTCCTCCTCCATCACCTTGTTGGGATCCTCTTTTATACCCACTCCCTGGCTGCCAAACGACACACCTGCGGCCCGGATCCACCCGCCAGCTTCAGTCCTACGTACGCATCAGGTGGCCGGCAGGTCACTGCCTTGATTCCCAGCGGCTCCCGCCGACTCAGCTGTTCCAGCTGGAGCCCATCTTCTTGCTGGAGCTCGCCTCTGCTCTCCTTGAGAGAAGTGCACCTCCATTCTGCTGGCACCATATCAGAGACCTAACCTTTGCCCCGGACCCCAGTCTCTTCCCTGCCCACCCCATCAGGGCAGTCCAACCAGTTCTACCTTCCCACCACCTCTCTCAAAACCATCCCCTCCCTCCACGCCTGTTGCCTGGGCTCAGGGGCTCATCAATCCTGTTTGCTTCTTACTGGTCTCACCATGTACGGTCTCTGTCCCCTTCAGTGCCTCTGACACAGGGGTTGCCAGGGTAAAATGTAAACGTCCTTACATGACCCCCAGTCTTCCTCAGGCTAAAGGCAAAAACTGCCCTGGTAAAGTACCCTGCAGAAGCGCTGGGCAGCGACTCGCAGAACACACATGACCCGCTGCTTGGCGTATTCCCGAGAGCGCCCGTGTTCACCGAGACGTGTACAATGGTGCTCACAGCAGCCCCACCCACACTAGCACACAACTGCAGGTGCCCCAGGCGCCCAGCGATGAGTGAAGGAGCACATCAGGGGGTGCTCGCTCATGGGATGAACAAACTCTGATGCATGCAACAACCGGGAGGCGGCTCATGAGCACCATGTTGACTGACAGCGGCCAGGTACAACAGGCACATATTGTACGAGAACTCCCTTTCTATGAAGCTGAAGAAGAGGTGGAACTGATGAGGCCGGGTAGTAGCTCCCTCTGGGGATGGCAACTGACTGGGAAGGAGAGGAAGGAACCTTCTGGAATGATGGAAATGTTCTAGATCTTGATCTGCATGGTGATTATATGGGTTCCTACATATGTAAGCTTTGTTTGGAATGTTGACTTAAGCTTAATGCACTTCATACACTTTGCTGCAGGCTTGTCTTCCCTCGATACGTGCATTGAAAGAGGGCCTGCCTAGCCAGACCCGTGTGACCTAATTCCCTCCTGTCTTCCAGCCTCCCTCCCCGCTCTACCAGCCCCCGCGGGCCCCCCCCCCCCCCCGCCCCAGACTCGGCTGTAGTGACACCAGGCTTGTATCAGCAGCTGGCCATTTCTCCCCCAGATGTGTCCATCTCTTCCTTGGCTCACGCTGTTCCCTTTGCAACAAGCGGGTCTCAACAAACATTTGCAAAAAGAAAGTGCCACTTGATTAATAAATAGCCTGACACCCCAAGGAAGAGGTCTTTATTGAGCTGTCCCCGGTAAAGCAATGACATATATGTGAGACTACTTGAGTCTTCCGATGCCCGAGAATTAATGCAGGAAGGGAAAACTCTGCTCTCGCGCACCCAGCTAATGACCCCCCCACCCCCCGGGAAGGCTTCTGTTTCTCCGGGGAAGCTTTCCCAGGCAGTCTGAGTTGGATGTGCATCTTCCGGTTGTTTGCCCGCCCTCACTCACCTGCTCCTCCCTCCCTGGGGCAGCCTCTGCATCCGCAGCTGCAGGCTCTGGGCTGGGCTTCAGGCCGGGTCTCTCCCTCCATTCCCCCACCCCCACCCCACAGCCACAGTTCGGGGATAAGCAGCGACAGCGCTTGCCCCAAAGGCTGGATCGGAAGAGCGCTCGCTTCTTCCTTGCCATGCGGTTGTGGTGAATGAGAACTGTCGCGGCCGTCATGACACACTGGGAATTTGGACTTCAATATTGTCTTCCTGCAGATGTCATGCAGGCCATGAAATGGTTCAATGGTGTCCCCCTGGACGGCTTCACTCTGAGCGTTCAGCTTGTCACCTCACAGACTGACACACAGCAGAGACCTGCACCGAGCATGCACAAGGCGGGCGTGACCAGAAGCTGTGGCCCGGGGGGTTTTGATGGTGGCACCAGCACCACTGTCCACACAGGCGTCTCAACCCAGCTGGATGCCCACACCGCCAAACTGGATCCCGG
This sequence comes from Lepus europaeus, assembly GCF_033115175.1. Taxonomy (NCBI): domain Eukaryota; kingdom Metazoa; phylum Chordata; class Mammalia; order Lagomorpha; family Leporidae; genus Lepus; species Lepus europaeus. The sequence continues at coordinate 56,018,503 of NC_084833.1, read as the reverse complement.
GCAATCACAGAGCGGGCAGTCTTGCCCCTGTGGCTGGCGGGAGGAGGTGACGCCTTATGCCGTGTGGCCAAGGATGGGTTGCCTTTGTTTATGTTTTAAAATAGGATTTAAGAACTCAGGCAAAAGTGTTTTTGTTTGTTTAACATTCCAAAACAGACCCATTTTGTACTGGGTTGTTTTGGGTCTAAATGTGGAGAAGGTGGCGTTTCTACTTTTGCCATAATAAAATAGAAATGTAGGAAGGGGGACAAAGAAAGAAAACTGTCATCCTTGGTAACGATTGTTTAATCTGAAGCTTTATCTGAAAGTAGTGGTTTTTTTTTTCATCTAATATAGTGATTTTTATATTTCATTTCTATTTCTATGCCTGCAAATATTTGCTTTACAATATTACAGCAGTTTTTGAAATCAGAGATTCAAAGCTCTTCAAAGAATTTGAATCCTGCCTGGTACACTTTATCCCAGCATCCCTGGGTTCGTAATAATTTACTGACACAACTTCCTGCCTAGTGCCAGCAATGCCTGCCCTGTGCTCAGGCCAGACTGTTACTGTTTCTGCAGACATCACAGCAGCCGGGTCTGGGGCTGGACAAGCCAGCCAGCTTCCTACTGAGCATCTCCATGTTATGTCCATGCAGACTCCAGCTGACCTGATGGGCCCAGGGCCCAGCCCAGCTGCCCTGGGACATGGAGGGCTGTGGCTCTGTCCCAAGGCGAGTGCTCGTGCTCTGGGCAGCTAGGCCTGAGCCCACGAATGCCTGGGCTGGCACCCTGTGTATCTCTACCACTCACGTGCGTGTACCACTGCCCCACCAGCCTTCGTTTGCAAAACACAGACTCAAAGATGAAATGGTCAGGAATTTCAGGATGGCAGCAGCAGGACATACGACCAAAGCAGAGACCCTTTGGAAGACCAGGTCCTATCTGTCTGCCCACGCCCGCTGCTCAGCTGAAAGCCAGCCGTCCTCGCTGGAGCTTCACGGGGCCCATCTCGCCCGTGAGTGCACTTCACTCCCAGCCCTCAACAGTCTGGGAAAGCGCAGCAGCTCCAGGCCCTCGGCCTGGAAAACTCCTCGTGGCAGTGGCTCGTCCTATGAGACTCACTCCAGGGTCACGTCCTCAAAGTGTTTCTTAACAATCACAAATGCTGGCCATAGCATCCGCCACTCGGCTCCGTTTGTTCGAGTCCCTGCTGTCTGCCCGGCGTGCCTAAGAGCAGGTGGTGTGTCTGATCTGTCTCTGCTTTCCCCAGGCCAAGCTGCGCCTGGAGCACTGGCGACACTCAGTAGAGATTTGTTGAAAGAGTCAAGTTCTCAAGAATAAAGTATTAGGATATAAGCTAATTTTATTTTGTTTATTAGGATATAAGCTAATTTTTATTTATCTCATAAGAGGGAAGTCATCAATACTATCTAAAGAAATGGAGACTGAGGGGCCAGCACTGTGGCATACCAGGTGAAGCCACTGCCTGCAGTGCCAGCCTCCCTTATAGCACCAGTCTGAGACCTGGCTGCTCCACTTCTGATCCAAGTCCCTGCTCATGCACCTGGGAAGGCAGCAGAAGATGGCACAGGTGCTTGGGCCCCTGCACCCACATGGGAGACCCGGAAGAAGCTCCTGGCTCCTGGTTTCAGCCTGGCCTAGCTCTGGCTGTTGTAGCCACCTTGGGTGTGAACCAAGAGATGGAAGATATTTCTCTCCCCCCCCGCCCCCCGCCAAAATTGTTTCAAATAAATAAATAAATCTTTTTTAAATTTTTTTAAAAAAGAAATAGAGAGTGAAGAACATCATAGAAAGTTATAAAGGCAACTACAAGAATAAAAATCCAAGATTTCCAAATAGCAGAAGAGCCATGCACATAAAACTGACCCCAGAAGAGAGGTAAATGATAGAGACCGGTTTGTATGGAAGGAATAGAGAAAATTATCAGAGCTGCCTACTCTCATAAAAGCAACAGGCCCAGATAACGTCACACAGGGAGTTCTGACAAAGTTATACAAAGATAATCCTAGTGTTTTTAATTGCTCCGAACCATAGAAAAATCTTAAAAATTTTTTTATGGAACAGGTATACCACTGATACCAAAATGTGGTAATACTGTACAACAGAAAAGCAAACTACAGATCAGTATAATTTATGATCAACAATTAAAAACTCTCAATAAAAAATTATCACCATAACTAAGGGGGATATATTTCAGGTTCCAAGGATGGTTGAATATCACAAAACTAACTTACATAATTAATCATAACAGATAGATTTCAAAAGGAAAAGCATATAATTTTTCCACAGATATCAAATGGCATATGAAACATTCTTGATAAAAAAAATAATAAGATAATTTTTTTAAAAGATTTATTTTATTTATTTGAAAGACAGAGTTGCAGAGGTAGAGACAGAGAGAGAGGTCTTCCATCTGCTGGTTCACTCCCCAGATGGCCACAATGGCTGGAGCTGAGCTGATCCAAAGTCAGGAGCCAGGAGCCTCTTCCAGGTTTCCCATATGGGCACAGGGGCCTAAGGACTTGGGCCATATTCTACTGCCTTCCCAGGCCATAGCAGAGAGCTGGATTGGAAGAGGAGCAGCCAGGACTAGAACCAGCACCCAAATGGGATGCCGGCATTGCAGGCCATGGCTTTAACACGCTACTTCACAGTACCGGCCCCATAAGATATTTCCTTAACATCAAAAAAATCTTTATCAACCCAAAGCCAACATCAAACTTAATGAGGAAATCCTATAAGCATTTCTATTAAATTCTGAAACAAAAACGAGATGATCACATCAACATTATTTAATACTTTACTGGATTTGCTAATTTACTTGTGTTAGTCAAATTAGACAAAAAGGTATAAAAATGGAAAAAAGGAAATATTGTAAGTGATATAGCTAAATATGTGGAAAACAAGAAAAAAGCTATGATAAGAAATAAGAAAACACAATAGGCCGGAGCCGCGGCTCAATAGGCTAATCCTCTGCCTTGCGGCGCCGGCACACTGGGTTCTAGTCCTGGTCGGGGCACCGATCCTGTCCCGGTTGCCCCTCTTCCAGGCCAGCTCTCTGCTGTGGCCAGGGAGTGCAGTGGAGGATGGCCCAAGTCCTTGGGCCCTGCACCCCATGGGAGACCAGGGTAAGCACCTGGCTCCTGCCATCGGAACAGCACGGTGCACTGGCCGCAGCGCGCCTACCGCAGCGGCCATTGGAGGGTGAACCAACGGCAAAAGGAAGACCTTTCTCTCTGTCTCTCTCTACTGTCCACTCTGCCTGTCAAAAAAAAGAGAACACAATAAAGTAGTAAGGAGCAAAATTAATATATGGAAATCAAATTTTCTCAATATGAATAATAGGATAGTTGAAAAGACCCTATTTTATAATAGCAACAAAAAAGTCAAATACCTGAAAACAAACTTAGCAGTATTTTATTTACTAAGGCCCATATGAAGAAAATCTCTAAAACACTACTAAACAGAACCCTCCCAAAAAAATTAAAACAAGTGATAATATAATGTGTTTTTAGATAGGACTACTCAATATAAGATGCCAATTCTCAACAATTCAATTTAAACTTTTTGTTGCAGTCTTTAATAATTTTAGTTGACATATTATAATTGACCATATTTAGAAGGTACAATGTGATATTCAATACATGTATATGATGTATATTTAAAGGTTTAATGTGATCCAATAAATGTTTACAAATAGGATTTTTTTGAATTACAATAAGTTCATACAGAAAATGAAGGAGCAAACGTTGGGTCTAAAAAATGTGAAAAGAAGAACAAGGTTTGTGGATTTGGATCAGCATTCCTAGATATTAAATAATGTTATGAAGTCTCAGTCATCAAACCAGCGCAACACTGGCATATAAATAGACAGATGGGCTATGAGAGTAGAACAGCAGATCCAGAAATAGGCTCAACATCACACACGGGTATAAGATAATAAAGCTGCCAGATCAAGTTACTGGAGAAAATGTGTACCACAACATAAGTGTTATTGGAATAAACAGGTAGCCATCTGGACAAAAATGAACAGGAATTCAATCCTCATGTCTCACAAGTTTAGCTTCAATTAGATAAGACTTAACTTTAAAAATTTTTTAAATACTAAAAGAAAAACAAGAACATGCCTTTCAACCTGTAGTAAGAAAAGCCTTCTGTAACCCAAAATCCAAAAGCCATAAAAGATCATTAAAGTCAACTCTACACACATGAAAAAACACTTGGCAGCTTAGAAAAACACCATAATTAAAATTAAAGAATTAATAATATGGGGTTGTCATTGTGGCACAGTAGGTATGGACACTATCTGCAATGCTGGTATCCTATATGGGTGCTGGTTCAAGGCCCAGCTGTTCCACTTCCAGTCCAGCTCCCTGCTAATAATCTGGGAAAGCAGTGGAAGATGGCCCAAGTGCTTGGGCTCTGCACCCATGTGGGAAACCCAGGAGAAGCTCCTGGCCCTGGCTTCAGATCAGCCGAGCTCTGGCCATTTCAGATGTAAACCAATGGATGGAAGAGCTCTCTCTCTCTCTTGCTCTCTCTCTCTCACTCTGTCTCTAACTCTACCTTTCAAATAAATAAAATCTTTAAAAAAAAAAGAATAAATAATGAACTGGGGAAATAATTTCATAGACAAACAAGTAATCTCCTTAATACATAAAGAGTCACCAAAAGTCAATAAGTAACCCAACAAAAAGTATGCAAAGGCCATGAATAGACAAGAAATATAAAGGAATTTTAAACATGAAAAAATACTTTTTACCTCTTCCCATAATGAATAAAATACAAAATAAAGTTCCAAAATAGAAATGTTTACTTAATACACTGACAAAAATCCAAAGTTTGATAATATATTCTCATGGCAAGACTGGAAAAAAATAGGCATTTCAAACCTTGGCAGTAAGAGTATATACTGACACAAGTTCTACAAAGACAACTCCTAAAATATCTATTTTTTAAAAAAAAAGATTTATTTATTTATTTAAAAGTCAGAGTTACACAGAGAAGGAGAGGCTGAGAGAGAGAGAGGTCTTCCATCTGCTGGTTTACTCCCCAGATGGCCACAACGGCCAGAGCTACGGCAATACGAAGCCAGGAGCCAGGAGCTTCTTCCCACTCTCCCACGTGGGTGCAGGGGCCCAAGCACTTTGGCTGTCTTCTACTGCTTTCCCAGGCCATAGCAGAGAGCTGGATTAGAAGTGGAGTTCCGGGACTTGAACCAGCGCCCATGTGGGATGCCAGTGCTGCAGGCAGCAGCTTTACCCATTACGCCACAGTGCTGGCCTCTAAAATATCTATTCAAATTTAAATATTTCACCCAACAGTTCCAATTTGTTAGTTTATTCCACAGATACATTCTCAAAATATATGTTTGTGTGTGTATATATATAAAGTTATTCATCACAGCATTATAGAAGCAAAATATTAGAAATAACTCAAATGGCCATCAATAGGGGATTAGAAATATAAATTATCTGACATCCATAAAATAGAACACCAAGCAGCTGGAAAAAATGAATAAAAATACTCCATATGTTCTCATATGGGAAGATGTCCCAGACAGATTTTTAAATGGAAAAAAAAGGTGGGGCCGGTGCTGTGGCACAGTGGGTTAACGCCTTGGCCTGAAGTGCCGGCATCCCATCTGGGCGCCGGTTCAAGACCCAGCTGCTCCTCTTCCAATCCAGCTCTCTGTATGGCCTGGGAAAGCAGCAGAAGATGGCCCGAGTCCTTGGGCCTCTGCACCCACATGGGAGACCCAAACAATCTCCTGGCTCCTGGCTTCGGATCGGCGCAGCTTCAGCCATTGCGGCCATCTGGGGAGTAAACCAGCAAATGGAAGACCTTTCTCTCTCTCTCTCTACGTCTCTCTGTAACTCTGTCTTTCAAATGAATAAAATAAATCCTTAACGAAATAAATGGGGAAAAAGGTACCTTGATAATGTGTATGCCTTTTGTGTAACAAAGGAAGAAAAAAGAGTCCATGTTTTCTTTGGCTTGTGTATACCTAAGGCATCTCTAGAAGGATATGTACAAAATTAAGATCTGGTTACCAGTGCAGGGATAGAACAGGTTGGGGGGTCAAGGTTGGGAGGGAGACTGTCAGCGGTTATCTCCCTATCCTCTTTAGTGTAGAGAGAAAGTGACCATACTGTCATAAGAGGAGGAGGAGGACCTCAGTGGAAGTGGTGTTTGTCCTGACTGCCAGGGCAACTCAAAACCAAACGAAGTCCAGATGCCAGCCATGTCTGGGAATCGTGGTGTCCATTACGAGGGACCTTTCAGATATTTCCCCACGGCTCAGTGCTAGCCACAGAGTGTAATACAGACTGTTTACTGCTGCCCTACAGTTGTTGGCACGCTCATGGTGAATCATCCTCCTGGGACAATTTACGCCAAACAGGCAACAGACAACATCTTCCAAATTCTTGTGGCAACACTGGTAACTATCACCTACAGCCCGTGGGAAGAGAATAGGCAATCAAAATACACACACACACACTTTGGCCAGTGTGATTCTATATGATTAAAATCATCATACCAGATTTCTGATTATAGAAATGCCGCAATCCTTTGAAATTAGCTCACAGAGCCTATTAATATGATAACAAGTTAAGATAGGGCCTGTGGTTTCTTTCAATTATCTGGTGATCCGTTTTGCAATTTTATTGCAAGTAACTGGCATACCCTTTCATTTATAATGGGGCAACACAAAGCCAGTTTGTCTACCATTTATCTCTAAAATATTGTTCATACCAGTGTTGAAGGGAAAATAAAAGAAATAGAAAATAGACTTCATTCATCTTGCATAAAAAACTGGACAGCCTATATGATAGAAGCAGGGATTATAGCAATTATGTAAATACATGTGTAGAAAAAGTACCCCCGGCTTCCATCCTGCTACTTTGGCATCAAAGGGGGAGGGGAGCATGCCAAAGTTTCTTCAAACATAAGCTAGCCGCCTTTATAATTAGGAAAAGAAAGGGCATTTTAAAAACAGGGCCCACGCTGTGGCACAGCAGATTAAGCTACCACCTGCAGCGCCGGCATCCCATATGGGCACCAGTCCCAGCTGCTCCACTTCCAAGCCAGCTCCCTGTTGATGGCCTGGGAAAGCAGCGAAGGATACCCAAAGTCCTTGGGCTCCTGAATCCACATAGGAGACCTGGATGGAGTTCCTGGTCCTTGGCTTCCTCTTGGCCCAGGCCCAGATGTGGCCATTTGGGGAGTGAACTAGAGGATGGAAGATCACTCTCTCTGTAACCGCCTTTCAAGTAGATAAATAAATCTTTTTTTTTTTAAATGTAAACAAGTATCAGCTGAGCATGCAGTCAGACCGGAAGGTTAATGCTGATTCTGTCATTTTCTACTACGGGATCTCAGACAGGTCACTTGAACATCTCTGAGCCTCAGTTTCCCCATATTGAACGGAGGATGACCATACCTGCTGAGTGGACTGTACTGAGTCATGGGTGAGATGATGCCAGTGAAGTGCCGAGTGTGGGCTCTGGCAGAGTGGGCGTTCGGTAAAAGGGCCTCCCACCCCTTGCCCACCTGATAGAGACAGGTCCCCTAGAGGCCACGCCCAGCCTGAACTCTAATTCCCAAGTCCCTCTATTCAGGCTACGCTCTGGCTGTGCCAACTGACAGATGCTTGCCCCTGCTTGTTTGGAGAAACCTGGTTATTAATCTATACCCGTGACATGATTGTAGTTTCAAAACCTAGAATTTGGGGAGATAAGCTAGCTCTGTCCAGATCCACTGGGTGGATCCCTCATTATGCTAGTGAGACGGTGTCAGTGCAGAAGACTCAAGTGACCCCAGGTATTTTAAGCCGAAAGTTGCATAATAGGAGAAAAACCGAGAGCTTGCAAAATAGCTGGAAGCACTGGAGGGGCGAGCTCTAGGCTGGGCCTTGAGGAAGGATTCCTGGAGGACAACAGAACAGTGACCAGAGAAGCCACTTCCTGCGCGGCAGCAGGGGTCCAACGTCCAGAACGCACTGAGCAGCCAGGAATGCAGACCCTTGAGCTTGAACTCTGTCTACAGAAACTTGGACACATTGCTTAACCTCTCAAGCATCAAGACGAGGACGCTGTCATCACCACTACAGCTTCTCACACCTCTACACTGGTTAGCAGACTCTTCTCCACAGTCTTGCTCGCAAACCAAAACAAAGCCAAAAGCAGGTGGAAAATAGCCACAGCTTTCACATCTCCCACAAGTGTATTTCAAAGGCAGAAAGTCAGTCACATCCAGAACCCGCGCTGCAAGGGTAAAACTTGGTGTTTTAGCTTGTCGGCCTAGGCAGCACAAAAAGCCATAGTGGAAGCACTTAGAGTCAGTGCTGAGTGCCAAAGGAACAGATCCATCACAGAGAGCCGCCCAGTCCCTGGGAAACAGGGCAGCCTCCCACAGTACCTGTTGGTGGCGTAGCCCACGCTGGAAGCTCACGGTGCCCACGGGATGTGGTAGACGTTTTTGGTTCCTTTGTGAGTATGCATCTCTCTTGCTCTTTTGCTACAAACGCACCCATTTTCATGTATTCATTTCATTCAGGCACCTGCTCTCCCCTTAGCAAACTCTTAAACCAAATGGGTTATAAACAGGGTCAGGCGAGACAGGTCTGGTTCCTCTCAAGCACGGCTTTATTTCCCTTTTTCACCACACGTGTATCAGAACTCTGGGTGCATGGAGTCATCCATACTGATTAAATTTTTTTTTTTTTTTTGACAGTCAGAGTTAGACAGAGAGAGAGACAGAGAGAAAGGTCTTCCTTTTCTGTTGGTTCACCCCCAAAATGGCTGCTACGGCTGGAGCGTTGCGTCGATCCGAAGCCAGGAACCAGGTGCTTTTCCTGGTCTCCCATGCGGGTGCAGGGCCCAAGCACTTGGGCCATCCTCCACTGCCTTCCCCGGGCCACAGCAGAGAGCTGGACTGGAAGAGGAGCAGCCGGGACAGAATCCGGCGCTCCAACCAGGACTAGAACTTGGGGTGCCGGTGCTGCAGGCAGAGGACTAGCCAAGTGAGCCGGCACCGGCCTAGACTGATTTAGCAAAGTGCTGATTCAAATCCTGGTGACACACAGACAACTTTCCTACGCCTATATCTCACAAAACTTGATAGAAGTGCTTACAATGAAATGAAGAAAGCAAAGCCCATGTGAACTGCCTCCTACATTTTCGAATTGCATTCTAGTACAGGTTGTAAGTCTCACGACTGCATACCAACAAAGTGTGACTGATGCCTGGGAGAGGAATTTATATCCAAGTGATTTTCAAAATTTATGCTTATGGGTGGTTGCTGTGAAAATCTAATTTTTTCAAGGCTTATTCCACAGTATTTTGCTTGTCTCTGAATAACCACTATACCAACTAATGGGTTAACCACATGTATGAGAACCCTTTCGCGGGAATCAGAAAAAACTGGGAATATTCAATTATGTTTATGATGGCATGAAACGCTGGTGAGAGTAGAAAAAAAAACTAAAGAAAAATTTCTGCAAGCATTTTTCATTTTTAAAATACAAATATAAGGCCGGCGCCCCGGCTCACTAGGCTAATCCTCCGCCTTGCGGCGCCGGCACACCGGGTTCTAGTCCCGGTCGGGGCACCGATCCTGTCCCGGTTGCCCCTCTTCCAGGCCAGCTCTCTGCTGTGGCCAGGGAGTGCAGTGGAGGATGGCCCAAGTCATTGGGCCCTGCACCCCATGGGAGACCAGGAGAAGCACCTGGCTCCTGCCATCGGATCAGCGCGGTGCGCCGGCCGCAGCGCGCCTACCGCAGCGGCCATTGGAGGGTGAACCAACGGCAAAAGGAAGACCTTTCTCTCTGTCTCTCTCTCTCACTGTCCACTCTGCCTGTCAAAAAAAAAAAAAAAAAAAAAAAACAAATATAAAACACTGTAATCACGGCTGGCGATGTGTAAAGGTTAAAAAGAGAGTTGGTTGCTGTTTTCTCTCTGTGTAACTCTGCATTTCAAATAAATAACCTCTTTTTAAAAAAGTGCAAAGGTCCAACATGCGTGTGATGGGATCCTAGAAGGTGAACCGAGAAATGTGAAAAAGCAGCATCTGAAGGGTCAGCGGGTAAAAGCTTTCCAGAACTGATGGAAGGGGGCCCGGTGCCGTGGCTCACTTGATTAATCCCCTGCCTGCAGCGCCAGCATTCCATACGGGCGCCGGTTCTGGTCCCGGCTGCCCCTCTTCCAGTCCAGCTCTCTGCTGTGGCCCGGGAGTGCAGTGGAGGATGGCTCAAGTGCTTGGACTCCTGCACCCCATGGGAAACCAGGAGAAGCACCTGGCTCTTGGCTTCAGATCGGCGCAGTTCCAGCCATGGCGGTCATTTGGGGGGGTGAGCCAACAGAGGGAAGACCTTTCTCTGTCTCTCGACCTCACTGTCTATAACTACCTTAAAAAAATAAAAAAATTAAAAAAAAAAAAACATGATGGGAAATGAGGCCCATTGTGAAGCCCGGATTAAGCAGTCGCTGAAAAACAAAGTCCACTTTAAAAGCAGCAGAGAATAAAAACAGTTGACCTTGAACGGAACAAGGAGGCTGCCAGGCGATTTCTCAGTGAACAGAGTGGAAGCAGAGACCATGGATATCTTCAAAGTCCTGAAAGAAAATACACACCTCTTCACAATCCTCTCCCTGGTTAAAATGGGCTTCCAAAAGGATGAGGTGATCGAACTCCAGCCAATGGACATTAATGGAAGATCCTGAAGGGTGCTCCATCTGCAGAAGGAAGACGACCCCAGGCAAGCGGCAAGGAGAGGCAGCCAGATGCCTGTCACAGGAATAAGTCAGTAATAACAACAACCCCACAATAGAGTCCGATGGGGTTTAAATATACAGAAACTATGTATTCATCAACTATCAGATATTTTACTGTATAATAGATATACCCAAATAAGTATGCAAATACATACACATATAGAGAGAATTAAAATATGTAACAACAACAGCATTTAAGACTAGAGAATAAATGGCGTCATTATTCTAAAGTTCCGTACACTGTCTGGAAAAAGTAAGATTGATCATTTGTATTGGCACTGCTAAATCAATATGTATTATAATTGCATGGGTAACCACTAAAAGAAGAGTAAAAAACACAATTACCAAGCTAACAGAAGGGGAAAACAGAATAACAGAGGCATCAAAGCATTGAAATTACACAGATAATTATCTTGAGCTAAAATTAATAACAAGAGAAAAAATAGGAAATAAAACCCCTGGAAATAACCCGCGTAATTAAACACATTGGTATAGGAAAAGAGGAAAAATGATGAATTTTATGACCATCTCAAAAGGTGCACAGAATCTTTTGATAAAGGTCAACATCCTTTCACGATCATAGTGCTTAGCAACCTAGGATCAAGGGCGACTTTCTCCATCTGCCAAAGAACTTCTACCCCACAGCTAACGGCCAAGGCTGTATTTTATGATGAAAAGGTAAAACCATCTCCTTTGCAACTGGAATAGGACAGGACCCCTGCCTATCCTCTAACCCCGGACTGGAGATTCTGGGTAAGTCAATGAGAGAGGAAAATAATTAAAAGCCTAAAGGTTGGAAAGAAAAGCTGTATTCATCATAATGTAGATCATTCAAAGTAGAAGTAGAAAAATATTTAAATACAGATAAGTCATAGAATATGGCAAACGGCATGACGGAAGGCCTCCATGCCTTCTGGGACTTCAGCATGGCTATACGACGTGTTGTGACCAAATGGTATGTGAATCTTCCTGTAGAAGCTGTAAGAGCCAGCTCATGGTTACCCCCATTCTCTATTTTCTGTGTCTCAGACCAAGAAGAGGTGGTGGGAGGGATCCTCCACGGGGCTGGGCCCATGAGTGACTGTGGAGGGCAGAGCCTTCACGCAGAGCTGCAGTGGACTTATAATGTGAGCAAAAATCAAATGCTAGTGAGGATGTGAGCGTGTGTTTCTTAGTGCAGCATAACCTAGCCTATCCTGATGGGTACACTTAATGAGTTTAGCAATGTATCTGAATGCAAGAAAAATCAAATATATTTCTTGATAGCAGCAACTGCAAAGAGGAGGTAAAAATTTCAAAGGTATCATTCACAATGGCATAAAAAGCAGTGAGTACCTTCAGGGAAAATTTAATGAAAAATGTGAGTTTCCTTTACCAGAAACTATAAAACAGAGAATCAAATGAGACCGAAACAAATGGAGGGATATAACAAGTTCATGGACTCAGGGCTCAATATTGTAAACATGACATTGTTTCCCATATTCATGTATAGGTTAAATGTAGTATCAACCAAAATACTAGCAGTTTTGCTTCTGGGAATTGACAAGCTAACTCTAAAATGCCCGGAAACATAAAGAATCAAAAATCATCAAAACAATCCTTTCTTTTTATTTTTTTGAAAGGCAGAGTTAGAGAGAGAGGGAGAGAAACAGAGAAAGAGATCTTCCATCTGCTGGTTCACTCCCAAGATGGTCAGAACAGCCAGTGCTGGACCAAGTTGAAGTCAGGAGCCAGGAGCTTCTTCCAGGTCTCTCACATGGGTTACAGGGGCCCAGGCACATGGGCCATCTTCCACTGCTTTCCCAGGTGCATTGGCAGGGAGCTGGATCACAAGTGGAGCACCTAAATGGGACGCAGGCATTGCAGGCAAACAGCCTTACCCACTATGCCACAGAGCTGGCCCCACGAACATCTTGAAGAAACACAAGATAGAAAATCTTAAGATACTGATTTATGATACAGCCATGGCAATTAGCCTTGATATTGGCAGGCATGTGGACAAATAGATGAACAAAATAGAGTTCAGATAAGGATCCACATACTTAGACCCTTAATTTTTTAAACTAATTTTTAATTATTTGAGAGACAGAGAATGAGCTCACATCTACCGCTTCACTCCCCAAATGCTCACAACAGCCAGGACTGGGAACTCCATCCAGTTCTCTCACATGGATGGCGGGAACCTAACTACTGCTGCCTCCCAGTGTCTGCATTAGCAGGAAGCCACAGTCAGGAGCTGGAGCTCAGACTTGCACCCAGGTACTCCAGTGTGGGATGTGGGCATCTTGGCTTCTCAACACCCACTCCCAGACCTCCAGTTTTTTTCAAAAGATCATACTAACAATGGTGGAGAGGGGAAAATCCTTTCAATGACAGTGCTGAATCAACTGCAAAAGCTTTTTCCTTTAAATTTTCTTCTCTTTACATATTATTTCCTCCAATATTTCATCTACTGGGTATCTATATAATTTTTTAAGACCTTAAAAATAAAATAGGGGTCAGCATGTGGGACCCCAGATTAAGAAACCACCTCCAACGTCAGCATGCTGTATCAGAGAGCTGGTTCAAGTCCCAGCTGCTCCACTTCTGACCCAGCTCCCTGCTAATTCCTGGGAAAAGCAGCCTTTGGAAGATGACCCAAATGCTTGGGCCTCTGTTACCCACGTGGGAGACCCAGATGGCTTCAGCCTGTCCCAGCCTTGATTGTTGTAACCATTTGGGGAGTGAATCAGTGGCTGGAAGATCTCCTTGCCCACTCTCTGTCACTTAGTCTTTCAAATAAATAAAACAGATTTTTTAAAACTTTTATTTAATAAATATAAATTTCCAAAGTACAGCTTTTGGATTATAGTGCCTTTCCCCCCACCCATAACTTCCCTCCCATCCGCAACCCTCCCCTCTCCCGTCCCCTCTCCCTTTCCATTCACATCAAGATTCATTTTCAATTCTCTTTATATACAGAAGATCAATTTAGTATATATTAAGTAAAGATTTCAACAATTTGCACCCACACAGAAACACAAAGTGTAAAGTACTGTTTGAGTACTAGTTATAGCAGTAATTCACATTGTACAACACATTAAGGACAGAGATCCTACATGGGGAGTAAGTGCACAGTGACTCCTGTTGTTAACAAATTGACACTCTTGTTTATGGCGTCAATAATCACCCTAGGCTCTCGTCATGAGTTGCCAAGGCTATGGAAGCCTTTTGAATTCACCAACTCCTGGCCGGCGCCGTGGCTCACTAGGCTAATCCTCCACCTTGCGGCGCCGGCACACCAGGTTCTAGTCCTGGTCCGGGCGCCGGATTCTGTCCCGGTTGCCCCTCTTCCAGGCCAGCTCTCTGCTGCGGCCAGGGAGTGCAGTGGAGGATGGCCCAAGTGCTTGGGCCCTGCACCTGCATGGGAGACCAGGAGAAGCTCCTGGCTCCTGCCTTCAGATCAGCGCAGTGCGCTGGCCGCAGCGCACCAATGGCAAAGAAGACCTTTCTCTCTGTCTCTCTCTCTCTCTCACTATCCACTCTGCCTGTCAAAAAATAAAAAATGAATTCACCAACTCCGATCTTATTTAGACAAGATCATAGTCAAAGTGGAAGATCTCTCCTCCCTTCAGAGAAAGGTACCTCCTTCTTTGATGGTTCTTTCCACTGGGATCTCACGCACAGAGATCTTTCATTTAGGTTTGTTTTTGTTTTTGTTTTGCCAGAGTGTCTTGGCTTTCCATGCCTAAAATACTCTCAGGGGCTCTTCAGCCAGATCCGAATGCCTGAGGCCAGAGTGCTGTTTAGGACATCTGCCATTCTATGAGTCTGCTGTGTATCCCGCTTTTAATTCTATCAGTATTAGCAGACACTAGTCTTATTTATGTGATCCCTTTAACTCTTAATTCTATCATTATGATCAATTGTGAACTGAAACTGATCACTTTGACTAGTGAGATGGCATTTAAAAGATAAAATACCATGTACACACAAAAATCAATTCCAGGTTAACTGTGCATTAAAATGTGAAAGGCAAAACAACCTTCTAAAAGACAATATAGGAAAATGCCTTCACAACCTCATGGTAAGGAAAGACATCTTCAATAGGATTAAAAAAAAAAAAAAAAAGCCAGGGCAGTGCCGTGGCTCACTTGGTTAATCCTCTGCCTGTGGCGCTTGCATCCCATATGGGCGCCAGGTTCTAGACTCGGTTGCTCCTCTTCCAGTCCAGCTCTCTGCTGTGGCCCAGGAGGGCAATGGAGGATGGCCCAAGTGCTTGGGCTACTGCACCTGCATGGGAGACCAGGAAAGAAGCTCCTGGCTCCTGGCTCCTGGCTTCAGATTGGTGCAGCACCGGCCATGGTGGCCATTTAGGGAGTGAACCAATGGAAGGAAGACCTTTCTCTCTGTCTCTCTCACTGTCTAACTCTATCTGTTAAATAATAATAATAAAAAAAAAAGCCACTACCATGCAGGAAAATATTAGATTGCCTTAAAATAAAAAGCTTATTTTTATCAAAACTCACCATTAACAGATTAAAGATAAATCACAGAGTGGAGGAAGTTATTACAATATATACAACTATTACTAATAGTCTTCTCTACAATATGTAAAGAACTATGACAAGTTAAGAAGAAAAACACTGAAAAACCAACAGGAAAATGGGCAGGAAAATTGAACTTGCACTTCATTAAAAAAGATATCCAAGTAACTAGTTCTCATACAAAAAAGTGTCCAATATCATTAATATCATGGAAATGTAAGTTCAAACCACAAGATAGGGCTGACAGGTACAGCCACCGCTCATGATGCCAGCATCCCATATGGGTGCTGGTTCAGGTCCCAGTTGTTCCACTTCTGATCCAGCTCCCTGCTGTGGCCTGGGAAAACAGCAGAAGATGGCCCAAGTGCTTGAGTACCTGCCACCCTCATGGGAGACCTGGAAGAAGCTCCTGGCTCCTGGCTTTAGTCTGGCACAGCCTTTGTTCTTGTGGCCATTTGGGGAGTAAACCAGTGGGTATAAGATTTCTCTCTCTCTCCCTCCCTCCCTCCCTCTCCTCTAACTCTTTCAAATAAAATAAATAAATCTTTAAAAAAAAAAAAAAAAGAAAGAAAAGAAAAACAGGCCAGCGCCGCAGCTCACTTGGCTAGTCCTCCGCCTGCAGCGCCGGCACCCCAGGTTCTAGTCCCGGTCGGGGCGCCGGATTCTGTCCCGGTTGCCCCTCTTCCAGTCCAGCTCTCTGCTGTGGCCCGGGAGTGCAGTGGAGGATGGCCCAAGTGCTTGGGCCCTGCACCCCATGGGAGACCAGGAGGAAGCACCTGCTCCTGGCTTCGGATCAGCGCAGTGTGCCAGCCGCAGTGCGCTGGTCGTAGCGGCCATTTAGGAGGTGAACCAACGGAAAGGAAGACCTTTCTCTCTGTCTCTCTCTCTAAATCTGCCTGTCAAAAAAAAAAGGAAAAGAAAACCACAAACATACAAGACACCACCACACTCCCAGCACAGTGGCTGAAAACAAGGAGATTGGTGGTATGAAGCATTGTGTGGGATGCAGAGCAGGAAACGCTCTCACCACGCTGGTGGGAGGGAAAGCTGATCCAACCACTTTGGAAAAGAGTTTGACACACACTCCTGCCAGCAGTTCCCAGGATGTTTGCACAAAGGCTCTAACAGAATGATCCTAGCACTGTCACTCATTATCACTAAAGCTTACAAACCCGAATACCCAATAACAACAGAATGGACAATTAGCTCCACATTGCATGGCTTCTCTGTAGCATAGTGTTTGGCAATTAAAATGAATGAACTTCAGCCACATAAAAAAATACGAATGACACAAAGCTAATGGTGAGCCAGAGTTCACACCATATGATGCCATTTGTGGTGAGCTGAAGGTGAGGTCAGGGGTATGAGAGGGCTGTGGATACCAGTAATGTTCTCCCCCTTGGTCGGGGCAGGAGTTATGCAAGTGTTTTCAGTTTGTGAGAATTTGCAGAGCTATAGATACATTTGTGATTTGTGCACTTTGCTGTTTGTGTGTTGTGTTTCACTGTAAAAACCTAAACAGCAGGCCAGGTATTCAGTGCAGTGGTTAAGACGTCACTTGGGATGCCCACAGCCCATGTGGGAGTACCTCGGTTCAAGATCCTGCACTGCTTCCTATTGAGTTTCCTGCTAATGCATACTCTGGGAAGCATCAAAGGATGGCTCAGCTGCCTGAGTGCCTGTCACCCATGTGGCAGAACTGGATGGAGTTCTTGGCTCCTGGCTTTGGCCCAGCCCAGGCCTGGTTGTTGTGGACATCTGGGGAATGAACCAGAGGATGGAAGAAATATCTCTCATATCTCTCTCTTCTCTCCCTCTCCTTCTCCTTCCCTACCCTAAGACACTCTGCTTTTCAAATAAGTTATAAAATAAAACAAAGAAAAACCTTACTAGGAAAGTACTGAATGATAAAATGGAGGAAATCTTCTAAAAAACAAAGCCAAAACAAAAACAAAGAGATGGCAAAATGAGCGAGTGTTAAGATGAGATCCAGGGCATGTGATATATCAAAAATTGATATTTCAGACAGAGAAAACCATCCAAGAAATAACTTAATAAAATTCCCCAAAACTAAAGCTCAATAATTCTCCAAAAAATTCCGAGGGCCTATCCAATGCCTACAATGTGTGAAAATACACATACACACACACCTAGCAAATTCCATTAGGAGAAACAAAAAGATCCTTCAAGCTTCCAGAAGGAAAAAGCAGATCTCATGCAAAGGATCCAACACTGGAATAGCTTTGGATTTCTCAGTAGCGACACTAGAGGTTGGACGGCTCCAGGCAGTGCATTTAAAATTGGGGCAGTCCTAGAAGTCTGATTCTTCTCTAAAGCACTCTGTAAGGACAAAATAACAAAACTTTCAGACACATGAAAAATCTTTTTTAAAAATGGGGTATTTCTAAAATATTATTTATTTATTGAAAGGCAGAGTAACAGAGATAGGGATAAACAGAGTGAGAGAGAGAGAGAGAGAGAAAATGAATGAATATGAATCTTCCATCTGTTGGTTCACTCCACAACAGCCAGGGCTGGGCCAGGCTGAAGCCAGGAGCCAGGAATCCCATCCAAGTCTCCCATGTGGGTGGCAGGAGCCTAAGTCCTTGGACCACCTTCCACTGCCTTCCCAGGCATATTAGCAGGGAGCTTGATGGGAAGCAGAGGAGCTGGCACCCCGATATGGGATGCTGGCACGGCAAATGCAGCTTAACCCACTGTGCCAACACAGACCCCTCTAGGGGCATTTTTGGAATATTTGCTCTGCTAAAGCAGGGAATAAACTGGGAAAGAGGAAAGCATGGGATCCAGGAAGAGAAAGCAGCTGGCACAGGAGAGGACAGTGACCACAGCCTCTCTACAACCGGCTGTCCCGAAGCCCAGTATGACAGAGGGCACTGGGCAGCCACAAGTCCAGCTGGATCAGGTCAGAAGGTCCAGGAAAGATACCTCTAGGGGCTGGCACTATGGCGTAATGGTTTAAGCTGCTGCCTGTGATGTCAACATCCCACATGGGCACTGGTTCAAGCTCTGGCTGCTCTACTTCCAATCCAGCTTCCTGCTAATGTGCCTGGGAAAGCAGCAGCAGATGGCCCAGGTGCTCGGGCCCCTGCACCTACATGTGAGACCCAGAAGAAGCTCCTGGCTCCTGTCTGGCCCAGCCCTGGCTATTGCAGCCATCTGGGGAGTGAATCAGCAGATGGGAGTGTTTCTCTCTCTCTTTCCCTCATTCTGTGTGTAACTCTGCCTTTCAAATAAATGATAATAAATCTTAAAAAAAAAAAAAAAAGACCTATCTGAGAAGATAGGAATGCATAGAATAGCTGAAGCAAAGGAAGGAGAGATTTTGACAACCAGGCTGGAGTTTGGGGTTAAATGAGTAATTAACACAAGAAAACTGAACAAACTCAGAAAGGCTACTTGGCGTTAGGGCTGTGCCGGCGCCGACAACACAGCCTGGCCTCTATGTCTGTAGGCCTGTCTCCTTGCCCCTCCGCCCATGGGCACTGGCCTCAGGACACTCCCGAATGAACATCCTGGACCCTAAGGCCATCTTAGAGTTCGTTTTCCAGAACCCAGTACAACTCCAAGGGAAGGAGCTGTGCCACACAGCCAGCACAACATTTACGGTACCAAGATCACATAAACGCTGCTGCCCAATCAGCCAAAACTTCCATGGCATCTGGAGGGCAGGAGGATGTGGAGATGGGTTAAGCCACCATCCTGGGCACAGGAGGCAAGTGGGGCAAATCCTTCATTTCCATCACGAGAAATACTATCTTAACATGAAAAACCAACTCGCAGCAACTCTAGCCAGTTATTTAGTGCCAGATTGAAGTATAGTATAATTCACCAAAAGGAAGGTGAATGTGTTTGCCTCTGGGGAGGCAGAAAGAGGGAGAATGGGTAAGGAACTGCTATTTTTCCAAGCAAATTTTACAGAATTGCTTGATGCAAGTATGAGCCTATCTAGCCTTCTAACAACACAGCTAAAATCAAAACATTGAGTCTTGGTGGGGAGATTGGCTGGATCAGTAATTCTCTCCGTACAGGACAGCACACAGCGCCTGGAAATGATGCTGAGGAGGACTGTTGATTAAAACGGAAAGATGCTCATAATACCATGCTAAGTGGAAAAGCCACATCACAAAATGAGGTGTGTGGAAAAGCATCTGGGGGCTAGACACCAAAGCACAGGGAGCACTGTGCGGTTTTCATTTCCTTCCATCTGCTCATGCTGGAAGCTCAGGGACCTACTCTCTGTGTATCCCCGAATCTTCTAGTCTCACAGGGTCGTCCTTTCTCTGAACACTTAACCGAAGAGGGCTAAGATCTTCCACGCACTGGGCAAATTCCAGGGCCCTCCCCAGCGTTGCTGCCGGCTTCCAAATCCTTAGTGTGCAGGTTCACGCTCAGTTCTTCTTCCTGCTGCTCTCGGTTTCCCTGGCATCCTGCTCGCCACAGCTGTTCCCTTCTCTCTGTCCCCAGTTAACCCCAGCATGAAGCACCGCTCCTTGTCTGCGTTTTCTCCCAGAGACGATCCCAGACACGGCACTGCTGAGGCCGGCTGTTACGCGTGGCCCTGAGACAACTTCAAGTCAGCAGGCGCATTCCTGTTGCTGCATGTCCTGGCTGTCCTCACTTCCGGGAGATTCTCACTGGACAGTCTCTTCCTCGCCTCCACCAGGGGAGATGGATGCCCCCATTTCTTTGTGTTTTTTGACAGGCAGAGTTACACAGTGAGAGAGAGAGAGACAGAGACAAAGGTCTTCCTTCCGTTGGTTCACCCCCTAAATGGCCACTACGGCTGGCGCGCTGCAGCCAGTACGCCATGCCAATCCGAAGCCAGGAGCCAGGTGCTTCTCTTGGTCTCCCATGTGGGTGCAGGGCCCAAGCACTTGGGCCATCCTCAACTGCTTTCCCGGGCCACAGCAGAGAGCTGGACTGGAAGAGGAGCAACCGGGACAGAATCTGGCGCCCCAACCGGGACTAGAACCCGGGGTGCAGGTGCCACAGGCGGAAGATTAGCCAAGTGAGTCACAGCACCAGCAGATGTCCCCATTTCTGCCGCCAGACCCCACTCTGTGTCTCCTGGCTCCTCACCTGCTACCAAGCTGCCAAATCTCCAAGTCCTTCCTTGTCTCGTGCAGAGCACGTGGCCTCTGTTGTGGAACCTACTTTTTCTAGCAGGAAAATCCTGGCCTTTCACACACAAAAGATCATCAAGAACCTTTTATGAGTCATCTCTTCCATCCTGAACAAGCAGCTGGGATTCAGGCCTCTGTCTTCCTATTACACATGTAATGGCTGCACAGTTTCTATAATGACTATGCATCGCTTTAGTAATTATTTTCCTATCAGAGGCACCATGGAAATCGAGAGTTGGCTGTTTAAACAGCATCAGCTGGTGAGCGAGTGGAAATGTCAAGTCCCATGACCCCAGCAACTTCCCATGGGATCCTGCTTTGTGCTAAGCTGGGGCCAAGTCGAGGCTGGAGGCTGGGCAGCGTTCTGCAGGGCTGCCATGCCCAGCACAGACAGCCCGGCGGCAGGACCCTTGTGCAAAGTGCGGACTATGCGCCAGCCGACCACAACACCTCTCTATTGATGTCACCTGCCCAGGCCTGGCACAGCTGCAGCCCCTTCCCTCAGGCGCTTTCCCCGAGAGCCCCTCCTATTTATCAGCTGTGTCAAGTTTGTTCACCGCCCCCCAGGCCTCAGTTTCCCCACCTATAAAATGAAGATAATAATATGTATAAGAACACAGGGGAGGCATTGTGGTACAGCGAGTTAAGCCACCACTTAGGATATCAGCATCCAATATAGGAGTGCTGGTTTGGGTCCCAACTACTCTGCTATGCTGGGAGACACCAGATGATGGCTCAAGAGCCTGGCTCCTGTCATCCACATGGGAAACCCAGATTGAGGTTCTTGGTTTTGAGCTGACCCAGGCCTGGCTGTTGCAGGCATTTGAGGAGTGAACCAGGATGATTCTCTCTCTCTTCCCCCATCACTCTGCCTTTCAAGTAGATGGAAATAAACAAACATCTTCAAAAGCCAATAAAAATACTAAAAAGGACATAATTTTAAAAGTAAAACTTGTAAGAATCTAATGAATACTGATAAAGTACTTGGAGCAGGGCTTGGATGTCTCCATCTGGTTAGTGATCATCACCATCGTTGTGACCGTCACGGGTCCCCACACTCTGCCCTTGACCAAGACATCATAGAGTTTTATGCAGGTGTCATTCACTTCTTTTTTTTTTTTTTTTTTAAGATTTTATTTTTTATTTGAAAGCCAGAATTGCACAGAGAGAGATGAGAGGCAGGGAGGTCTTCCACCTGCTGGTTCACTCCCCAATTGGCCACAACAGCCAGAGCTGCGCTGATCTGAAGCCAGGAGCCAGGAGCTTCCTCTGGGTCTCCCATGCAGGTGCAGGAGCCCAAGGACTTGGGCCATCTTCTACTGTCTCCCAGGCCATAGCAGAGAGCTGGATCAGAAGTGGAACAGCCGGGACTAGAACTGGCACCCATGTGGGATGCTGGCACTGCAGGCCGCAGCTTTTACCTGCTAGACCACAGCACCGGCCCTGTCATCCACTTCTGTTCACAGCATATCCAGCACAGGCCGGCAGTTTAGAAACTGCCTGAGCAGCTATGTCCTGAAACCCCGGTCACTTCTGTGATATCCCTTAGAAAATTCTGCTTTCTGTCCCTAGACTTAGTCACGATTTGTAACCAGATTCTTCCATTACCCACGCATCAGAGAAACATAAGAGCAAAATAAGCAAAGGTCAAATTGCCTGGGCCCAAAGCACTGCCTGCTTACAATGGGAACCTCTGAGTGAGATCGGGTCCCTTCCACGTGGCCGCTGGGGGCTGGCCCCTCTTGCCAGAGGGCGGCTCCTACTCAGTCTGAGCTGTTCCTGGGGAACAGTCTTCCCAGCCAAGTGAAGGAGCCCCCCTCGACCCTGTAAGGGAGGAGATCACCCACCAGACAACAGAATACCTGTCTCCCCCTCGGAATTCGCATGTTGAAAGCCTACGGGCAGAGATGGAGCAAGACAGCCACGGAGTGAGACACCGGGCAGTCGTGTCCCCACGACAACAACTGGAAGTTACTCGTGCACAAGCTGCCCTCAGAGTCAAGGGCGCCAGGGAGCAGAGGACTTTGCTCGGAGCTCAGGGCTGGGCCTGTGGCAGTGAGACGCAGCACCAGCACCGGATAAAAGCCGCAAGCCCTCTGTTCCCCAGGCCACTGCCGCAGATGGAGCCTCTTACACTTCATTCGGAACAGCACACCAGATGCTAATGTGGAGCAGACCCGGGATAGGGGAGCCCTCTGGGGCTAAAACAGCCACAGCGCGTCCACAGCAGACTTGAGGCAGACCTCAGTATAGGGCGCCACCTACTGCTAAAATACCAGAAGTGTCCATAGACAGAAGATCCGGACAGAATTTGCAGAAGCCAGGTGCAAAGAAAGCCAGATTACCAACATTGGAAAAAACCCCTAATCCTTCACTGCACATTGTCATATGTCAACAAGCATCAGGAACGTCCAGGGAACCATTACGCCACCTAATGAACAAAACAAAGTGTCAGAAACCAAACAACAAACTCTCAGATCCAGAATTTAAACCAGTCGTGTGGAGATTGGGCCCAGCAGTGAAGCACCAGTTGGGACACCCACATCCCGTGACACAGTGCCTGAGTTCAAGTTCTTGCTCTGCTTCCAATCCAGCTCCCTGCTGATGCACACCCTGGGAGGCAGCTGATGATGGCTCAAGTGGTGGGGTCCTGGCCAGCTATGTGGGAGACTTGGGTTGGGTCCCCAGATTCCAGATTTTGCCTAGCCCAGCCCCAGCCATTATAGGCATTTGGTGAATGAACCAGCAGGAAGGAGTGCACAATTTCTTAAATGGATAAAAATACATAAATGATTACTTTAAAAATGGAATGTTTCAAAGAAACAAAAAAAATACAAGACAACACAGAGAATGATTCATTACTGTAGCAGAGAAACTTAACAGAGAGAGGAAAATAATTTCGAAACAAATTTTTGAGTTGAAAAGTACATTAAGGGGCTGGCGCTGTGGCATAGCTGGTAAAGCTGCCGCCTGCAGTGCTGGCATCCCACATGGGTGCCAGTTTGAGTCCTGGCTGTTCCACTTCCGATCCGGCTCCTGGGAAAGCAGACGAAGACGGCTCAAGTCCTTGGCCCCTGCACCTGCATGCGAGACCCAGAAGAAGCTTCTGGCTCCTGGCTCCAGATCGGCATAGCTCCAGCTGTTGTGGCCAACTGGGGAGTGAACCAGCGGATGGAAGAGCTCTCTCTCTCTCTCTGCCTCTCCTTCTCTCTCTGTGTAACTCTGACTTTCAAATAAATAAATTAAAAAATATATACAGAGAAAAAAAAGAATGAATATGATAGCATTACAAGAGAAAATATCTGGGACTTGAGAAGGCCAGAGGGGTAGAAGTATATTCAAGTAATAGCAGAAACTTTCTCAACCTACAGAACTATCCAGATATGTGAAGGTCAGAGGTCACCAGTCACACTCAACTCAACCGAGGATACCCCAAGACAATACAGTGAAGTTCTACCAGATTAAAGATGAAAAGAAGATTCTTAAAGTTGCCAGAGAAAAGAAACCATTAATACATAAGGATGTCCCAGTTCACCTAACTTCTCAACTGAAACTACAGGCAGAGAGAGATGAGACTTTCATAGTACTAAAGGAGAAAAAAAACACCCCTAGAATACTGTACAACAAAGGTGTCCCTTAGATATGAAGTAGTGACAAAATTTTTCAAACTGAAAGGGATGCAAACAAGTAAAAATATCATAAGATAGGGACTGGCGTTGTGGCACAGTGGGTTAAGCTGCCACCTAAAATACCAGCATCCCATGTAAGTGCCAACTCAAGTACCAGCTGTTGTACTTCTGATCCAGCTCCCTGCTAACACACCTAGACACAGCCCAAGCACTTGGGCCCCTGCCACCCACGTGGGAGACCAGGAGGTAGTTCCAGACTACTGGCTTCACTTGGCCCAGCCCTGGCCCTTGCAGTCACTTGGGCAGTGAACCAACAGTAGATCTCTCTCTCTCTCTCTCTCTGTCTTTCTCCTCCCTCCCTCTCTCTGTTAACTCTGCCTTTCCAATAAATAAATAAATCTATTTAAGAGATAAGAAATCCACTGAATAGAGTCTAGAAGTAAACCCACGTATCTACAACTAACTGATCTTTGACAAATGTGCTCACTGGAGAAAGGATACCTTTTCAATAAATGGTGCTTGGAAAATTGGACAATCACAAGCAGAAGAATGTAGCTAGACTTCTTTCACCATATTAAAAAAAATTAAGAGTTGACTAAAGACTTAAATATAAGATCTGAAACTGTAAATTTTAAAAGAAAACATAAGAGAAATGCTCCAGCACATTGAAGTGGGTGAGGGTTTTATGGACAATACCCCAAAGTCATAGGAAACAAAAGCAAAATAGACATATGGAATTCCATCTAACTAGAAAGCTTCTGCACAGCTAAGGAAACAATCAGCAGAGTAGAAACAACCTACAAAACGGAGAAAAATATTTGCAAACTGTACATCTAACAAGGGGTTAATAACCAGACTATATAAGGAGCTCAACTCAACAGCACAGGAAAAAATAATCCAGTCATAAAATGGCCAATAAAGACACTTGCATCCCACTTAGAGTACCTGGGGTCACTTCCAGCTCCCGACTCCAGCTTCCTGATGGTTCAAGTGATTGGATTCTTGCCACTCACGTGAGATCTGGATTGCTTTGGCTACATTGTGGGAATTTGCGGAGTGAATCAGAGAATGGATGGAAACTCTTTGTCTCTTTCTCTCTCATATACACACACACACACAAACATACACACACACACTTAAACATTTTGAAAATATTTTAAATGGATAATATACCTAAATAGAAATTTTTTCAAAGGAACATATGCAAATGGCTAGTAGGTACATGTAAAAATGTCCAACGTCACTAATCACCAGGCAAATGCAAACCAAAACCACAAAATGAGATATCACCTCACTCTAGTTAGAATGGCCATTACCAAAAGGACAAAAGGTAACAAGAGCTGGTGATGACGCGGAGAATTTATCACCACCAGAGCTATCCTACAAAGGGAGTTTTTCAAGCTGACATAGGAAGTACATGTTGTGGGGCCAGCGCTGTGGCGCAGCGGGTTAATGCCCTGGCCTGAAGTGCTGGCATCCTATATGGGTGCTGGTTCGAGACCCGGCTGCTCCACTTCCAGTCCAGCTCTCTGCTGTGGCCTGGGAAGGCAGTAGAAGATGGCCCAAGTCCATGGGCCCCTGCACCCGCATGGGAGACTCCTGGCTCCTGGCTTCAGGTTGGTGCAGCTCCGGCAGTTGCATCCAATTGGGGAGTGAACCATCGGATGGAAGACCTCTCTCTCTCTCTCTTTCTTTCTCTCTGTAACTCTTTCAAATAAATAAATAAATCTTAAAAAAAAAAAAAAAAAAAGAAGTACATGCTGTAGTACAGCAGGTTAAGGTGCTGCTTGGAAATGCCTGCACCCAATATCGAGTGCCAGCTACTCTGCTTCCAATCCAACTTCCTGTTAATATGACTGAAGGCAGCAGATGATGGAAGCCAGTCCTCACCACACAGAGCCTGCTGGCATCTTGATCCTGGACTTCCCAGCCTCCACAACGTTTGCTGTTTAAGGAGCAGGTATCTGTCATAGTGGTTCAGATGCCCACCTCCTACATCAGAGTGCCGAGGTTCAATGCCCAGCCGCAGTGCCTGACTCCATCTTACTGCCAATGCAAACCCTGAAGAGGCAGCACTGACGGCTCCAGTACTTGGGTGCTGCCACCCATGTGGGGGATCTGCATTGC
Source organism: Lepus europaeus (assembly GCF_033115175.1). Taxonomy (NCBI): domain Eukaryota; kingdom Metazoa; phylum Chordata; class Mammalia; order Lagomorpha; family Leporidae; genus Lepus; species Lepus europaeus. The sequence continues at coordinate 55,992,296 of NC_084833.1, read as the reverse complement.
ATTTCCAACTTCTGGTTCCGGCCCAGCCCGACCCTGGACATTGCAGGCATCTGGGGAGTGAACCAGCAGATGCAAACTCCCTGTCTCCCTCTCTCTGTGTCTCTGGCTCTGAAATAAGTGCTTGGTGTTGACGAAGATGTGGAGAAATGGGAACTCTTGTGCACTGCTAGTGGAAATGTCAACTGGTACAGCCACTTTGGAGAATTTCTGGCAGATCCACAAAAAGGTTAAACATGATAGTATCTGACCAGAAACACTATTTCTAGATATCTGCCCAAGGGAAATGAAGACAGATATTTATGAAAAAGCTTATACATGAGAGTACATAACATTTCACAGCAATATTATTCATAAGAGTCAAAAGCAAGGCCAGTGCCGCGGCTCAATAGGCTAATCCTCCGCCTGCGGCACCGGCACACCAGGTTCTTGTCCTGGTCGGGGCACCGGATTCTGTCCCGGTTGCCCCTCTTCCAGGCCAGCTCTCTGCTGTGGCCTGGGAAGGCAGTGGAGGATGGCCCAAGTGCTTGGGCCCTGCACCCCATGGGAGACCAGGAGAAGCACCTGGCTCCTGCCTTCGGATCAGCGCGATGCGCCATCCGCAGCGGCCGTTGGAGGGTGAACCAACGGCAAAGGAAGACCTTTCTCTCTGTCTCTCTCTCTCACTGTCCACTCTGCCTGTAAAAAATAAAAAGAGTCAAAAGCAGAAACAGTCCAAATGTCTATCAATTGATACACAACGGGATATAACTTGGCCATATAAACAGTTGAAGAACTGATGCATTCCACAATGTCTTCTTCTCAAGAAGACCATATGTTATATAATTCCTTTTACATGAATTGTCCAGGCAACTCTGTGGAGACAAAAAGTGGATGGGGGGGGGGGGGGACTGTACTGTGGGGTAGTAGGCTAAGCCTTTACCTGTGGCACCAGCATTCCATAAGAATACCGATTCATGTCCCGGCTGCTCTTCTTGTGATCCAGCTCTCTGCTAATGGCCTGGGAAAGCAATGGAAGATGGCCCAAGTGCTTGGGCCCCTGTACCCACGTGGGAGACCTGGAAGAAGCTCCTGGCTCCAGGATTTGGATCGGCCCAGCTCTGGCCTTTGTGGCCATTTTGGGGGGTGAACCAGCAGATGGAAGACCTCTCTCTCTGTCTCTTCTTTTCTCTATCTGTAACTCTACCTCTGAAATAAGTAAATAAAATCTTTTTTAAAAAAGTGGATTAGGGATTGTGTAGGGCTGGACAAGGAATGAGGGAGTAACTATAACAGATACGGGATTTCCTTTAGAGTGGTTATCCATGTAGTTTCTAGCATGCTTGCAGGGTCATGGGACTGGTTCTGGTCTGGTTCTTCCCAAATGCTGGCTTTGCTCTCTTCAGAGGCCACGGTCCTTTTTTTTTTTTTTTTTTTTTTTTTTGACAGGCAGAGTGGACAGTGAGAGAGAGAGAGACAGAGAGAAAGGTCTTCCTTTGCCGTTGGTTCACCCTCTAATGGCCGCCGCGGTAGCGCGCTGCGGCCGGCGCACCGCGCTGTTCCGATGGCAGGAGCCAGGTGCTTCTCCTGGTCTCCCATGGGGTGCAGAGCCCAAACACTTGGGCCATCCTCCACTGCACTCCCTGGTCACAGCAGAGAGCTGGCCTGGAAGAGGGGCAACCGGGACAGGATCGGTGCCCCGACCGGGACTAGAACCCGGTGTGCCGGCGCCGCAAGGCGGAGGATTAGCCTGTTGAGCCACGGCGCCGGCCATAGAGGCCACGGTCTTATGTAGACTTCTTCACCAGCCCCTATGATCACGCACACCCAGTCCTCAGGACAAATGCTTCTTGCTGAATCACTCGCTGTGATTCTGTCACCCTGCTCAGACCCTTGCTGATAGGGAGAGCTGCATGGCACCTGTCATGGGGCACACATCTGTCCTCCGGCCTCTTGGGGTGTGTCTTGCACCAGCAATCAGGAGACACGGTCTGAGAACTGCTATCCCCCAGGCTCTTCCTGTTGTGGCTCAGGTGGCCACGTGGAAGACTCAGGCCTGTGGTCAGGCAGTCGCCCTCAAGGTCACGGCAACCAACAGAACAAGAAGTCATTTGCTGTCCTAGGCAAAAACTTGGTGCCTCTGAGCTATGAGGCTGCTGGAGGCACGTGATACTCCCTCACAGTTACAGCCCTCAGAGAGTGTTCCCAGGTGGCATACACATCTGGGGGTTTTCTTCTACTTTAAACACAAACTCTGATACTGGGGGGTTTCTTCTACTTTTTAAATTTTTATTTATTTATTTTTTTTATTTTTTTTAATTTTTGACAGGCAGAGTGGATAGTGAGAGAGAGAGACAGAGAGAAAGGTCTTCCTTTGCTGTTGGTTCACCCTCCAATGGCTGGTGCACTGCGCTGATCCGAAGCCAGGAGCCAGGTGCTTCTCCTGGTCTCCCATGCGGGTGCAGGGCCCAAGCACTTGGGCTATCCTCCACTGCCTTCCCGGGTCATAGCAGAGAGCTGGCCTGGAAGAGGGGCAACCGGGATAGAATCTGGTGCCTCGACCGGGACTAGAACCCGGTGTGCCGGCGCCGCAAGGCGGAGGATTAGCCTGTTAAGCCACAGCGCCAGCCTAGGATTTTCTATATCTAAGATCACATCATCTATAAATAGAACTAGTTTTACTTCTTCCTTTGCCATCCAGATGCCTTTATTTCACTTTCTTGCCTAAATGTTACTGGCTTATTCTTTTTTTGAGATTTTATTTATTTACTTGAAAGGCAGAGTTAGAGAGAGAGAGAGAGAGAGAGAGAGAGAGAGAGAGAGAGAGGAGAGAGAGATATCAAGAGACCTTCCATCTGCAGGTTCACACCCAAAATGGCCACAATGGCCAGAGCTGGGCCAATCCGAAGCTAGGATCCCACATGGGTGCAGAGGCCCAGCGCTTGGGCCATCTTCTACTGCTTTCCCAGGCCATAGCAGAGAGCTGGATCGGAAGTGGAGCAGCCGCGACATTAGCACGGGTCCATATTGGATGCCGGTGCTGCAAGCAGAGGCTCAACCTACCATGCCACAGTGCTGACCCCTACTGGCTCATTTTTGAAAAGCATTCATTTGCTGGGTTCTTTTGTCTTCACACCAGTAACACTGGGTTTAGATCTGCAAGGAAACTGAGGAACAGAAAGGCACGCCTGCTGGGTGTTAGGGCTCTGCAGTATTGTCAGATTAAATGCTAGCTGTCTCAGTGTCTAAGATTAACGCTCACCTTTGGAGTGCAGCAAGATTATTCTAAATAAACAACTCCCCCAGAGAATTATCTACATTGCAAATTCAGCACATTGAAATGTACTGCAAACAAAACTAGACACCAATTTTAATTCAGACTTCTGACTGTTTTGCTACAAAGTTGTACAAATCCACGTGATCTTATGATGCTAGAGTATTGAGCTTAGCAAATTACACAACCAAATGAGCTCAGTGGTGGGTGAGATAATGCAATGCCAGTTCCACAAGTACCTTCAAATTCCAAAACTGAAATAAAGAGGCAAGAACACAAGACCAGGAGGAAGCTTTTTAAAACCTTCTAAGGGATCTTGGCTAAACATTCTTTATTGGAAGGGCTGTCCATAATGTGGTCTGTGATTTGTTTGTTTTTATTTGAACGACAGAGAGAAGGAGACAAAGACAGAGAGACAGGCAGCTCTCATTCATTGGTTCACGTCCCAGATGTCTACAGTAGTTGGGGCTGGGCCAGGCCAAAGCCAGAAACCTTCCACACAAGCAGCAGGGACCCAACTACTTAAGCATCACCTGCTGCCTCCCAAGGTGCACATTAGCAGGGAGCTGGAATTGGAAGCAGACTCAAATCCAAGCACTCCAATGTGAGATGCAGGCATCCCAAGTGGCATTTTAACTACTACACCAAATGTATACCCCAGTGGTCTGTGTTTTTGATTATGAGTCGGAACATCACTGAGCTTAGCAACACTATGAGAAAGTGGCGTTTAAGATCTCAAAGTACTGGGGACCTAGTTGTAGTGCAGCATATGGGTGCTGGTCTGCATCCTGTTTGCTCCACTTCCAATCCAGCTCCCTGCTAATGCACCTAGGAAAGCAGCAGAAGATGACCAAAGTGCTTGGGCCTCTACCACCCACATAGGAGACCAGGATGGCATTCTAGGCTCCTGACTTCAGCCTGACTCAATTCCAGCTGTTGTGGACATTTGGGAGTGAACCAGTGGATAGAAGATTTCTCTCTGACACTCTACCTTTCAAATAAATAAATCGTTTTTAAACAATGATTTCTAAGTGCTGCCTGGCTCATGACTGTATAGGGAGAGGAAAGCTGCAGCCTACACCCAAGGCCACAGCCTACCAAAGACAGAGCAGAAGATCAGGAACTAAGAGTGTGAACCAAGATGGAAAGCAATGCCAGGTTGAGGCCAGGGAAGCTCTTGGCCTAGCTCTGGGGCCAGGGCAATTCAGGGATCTGGTGAAAAAATTCAAGCAACTGAAACCAGGCACTGAGCAACTGACCTGACAGCTCCGAGGCTGCACAGCTTGAGTGAAACGTCAGACCCTATAAAAAACCTCCTTGCAGAAGTTGGGATCACTGAGACCCCAGCCTGAGAGCCAGGACAGAAGTGTTCACAGGCTTTATTTTCAGGATCAGGGAAAGTCAGGAAGGAACCTCACACACCAGGACCTCTAACAGTGCCAGCCAGTCCCATTTCCCTCAGTAATGCTGTGAGAAAAGGAGCTCAAAATAGCTTGTGGGTGTCCCACAGGTGAAGGTGAGCCTGTGGGCAGGGACACACACCTCACCCCACATGCTTCAGTGTGAATGAAAAAACAAGTCTGTATCCCATAGGTCCCACAGGACCTGACAGGCATCCTTAACAACTCTTCCTCCTCACCCTGATCCAGTCCACCACCAGATCCTCTGAGCCCAGCCTCTGGGTCAACTCCAGGATTCATTCCCAACGCCACTCCGGTCCAAGCCGCACTCATCTGCTCTGGCCACTCCATCCCTTCCTCAAATGCAGATCTGAACCTGTGACCCATCATTTTTTTAAAGATTGATTTATTTATTTTAAAGTCAGAGGGTCGGGGGAGAGAATCCTCCTTATACTGGTTCACTCTCCAAGTGCCTGCAATGACCAGGGCTGTGCCAGGCTAAAGCCAGGAGCTGGGAGCTTCATACAGGTCTCCCACATGGGTGGCAGGGACCCAAGCACTTAGGCCATCTGCTGCTTTTTCCAGGCGATTAGTGGGGAGCTGGATTGGAAGTGGAGCAGCAGGGACATGAATGGCACCCATATGGGATGCTACATCACAGGCTGTGGCTTTACCCACGATACCACAATGCCAACCCCCATGTCACCTGTCTTAAGGAAACTTTCCATGATTTCTCAGGGTGTTAATGGTAAAGAAAGGTCTCACTCAGGTGGCTTCATGGTCCTGCAGGGAGGCTGCAGCCTGTCACCTGGGTCACAGAATCAAGCAGATACTGTGGCGTTGGAAGCTTCTGTGATGGGTACAGATGTCATCTGGATCTCTCTGCAAGACCTAGGGGAAAACAACAAAAAAGCAGGCACCTGGAATCCTGGAACAAAGCCATGACATTCGCAGCAGAGAATTATATACCTTTTGAGAACCACTCCTGGCACATGAGTTAGGTATTGGTCTAGATGAAATGCCTATCAAAGGCTGGCACCGTGGCTCAACAGGCTAATCCTCCGCCTTGTGGCGCTGGCACACCGGGTTCTAGTCCTGGTTGGGACGCCAGATTCTATCCCCGGTTGCCCCTCTTCCAGGCCAGCTCTCTGCTATGGCCCGGGAAGGTAGTGGAGGATGGCCCAAGTGCTTGGGCCCTGCACCTGCATGCGAGACCAGGAGAAGCACCTGGCTCCTGGCTTCGGATCAGCACGATGCGCTGGCCGCAGCGGCCATTGGAGGGTGAGCCAACAGCAAAGGAAGACCTTTCTCTCTGTCTCTCTCTCTCACTATCCACTCTGCCTGTCAAAAAAAAAAAAAAAAAGAAATGCCTATCAAGTGACAACATGTTCAAGGCTGCCCATGATGAACTGGGTTCTATCAGATCAGCCAAAACGAAAATGCTAATCAAGTCTGGTTTATTGATGAATAGGCTCAGTATGTGAGTGGAAGCCAAAAATGGACAGTGTCTGCCTGACAGGCATATTCAAAAGTTGCCTGGAAAGACAAGGGAAAGTCTTCTCAGTGAGCAGAAAGTTGCAAGTGTGCACATGCTTATGGGGGAAGAACTATATACAGGAGACTACAGCCTTGGGCAGTTACCAGTGATTAAGCTGGCTAGTCAGGCACCTGGAAAGGAAAGTTCTAGGAGACTGGAGATGAGCAGATCTGGGTATAAACATATGCATGGACATTTAGGAGTAGGAACAAAATTAGAAGATTTCTGTATTACACATTAACACCCACGAGAAAGCATCCAGCCTAGAAGAGAATTGAAAAGTGGAGTAAATACCTCAGCCACCTCAACACTGGCCATCCTGGAGCTGGCGCAACAAGCACACGAACGGGACTGGTCACAGTGACAGAGATGGAGGTTACGCAGGGGCCCAACAGTACAGACTCCCACGTGCCAAAGCTGCCTCTGACTGGCCAATCTTCCAGCCACAGAGATGAACACCCAACCTGAGATGCGATACTCTCGAGGAAACTGACCAGCCTTATCAGTCCCTTTCCTGACTTCAAGGGCCAGCAGTTCACCCTTACAGGGATGGAGAACTCTTCTGAGAACCAGGTCACCTTTTCTTCCCATAGGACCTTAGCCAGCACTGACTTCTAGAATTTATGGAGTACCTGACCCATAGGTCTAGAATTCCACCCAGCTCAGCATCCAACCAGAGGCCCACTCCTCAGAGAAGGAGGCAAAGGAGTGGGCCACGACAATAGGGTCCACTGATCATTCATTTAACGCACCTTCCAGAAGCTGTCAACCTTGAGAGCTGAAGACGCAGCTGAAGCGGGATCTTTGGGGGCAAATCACAATCCGTGTTGATGAAGTTAGCCTTGGGGCCACAACTGGTACCTACAATTTCTCCGCCCAAGCTCCCGCTTTTAAGTTTCTCCTCAAGAAAACACGGAAGATGAAGGGTTGTTCCTGGAACACGCGCATCTGTGCCGCTTGCAGGCGGACTCCTGCTGGCTGCGGAGCTTCACGTGCATCTCCTTCATCAGAACCTGTTGAAGTTCTGCAGCGTGGGGGGGGGGGGGGGGCGCAGCAGCAATGGCAGGCTCCAGCTGCTGACCCATGAATGCTAAAGTCACAATTCCCCTAGGCTACTCCCAATGACTGCGAACAATGTGCCCAGTGCTGCCGGAGTGGGAATCTTCTCAAGGGCAGCTTTTGCTCAGGAGCCCCCAGTCAACTTGTCAGACCTGTATCTGTGGCCTGAGGCTCTTCCCCCACAATCTCTTCTTCCCTCTGAACTCTCACAGGGGTCAAACTTGCCCCCAGTCTGGAGCCTCTCCCTGCAGACTCTCACTCCTTTGCTCTTTAGCCTTCTCAGGTGTTTCCTGTCTTGGCAGCTGTTTCTCAAAAATCTCAAGACAGAAATAGCTTAAGACCTGTGAAAGATAAACCATAAAAAAAAAAAGTTTCACTGGTTTCCATGATCCTTCTTGGTGGTACAAGTACTAGTGTTGTCATTCTGAGACCACTTTGTTTATAATGTGTGGTAAACAGCTAATTAGAGGGTACTCTAACTCTACCAATCTTGAGAAAAAAAGAAACAGATGCACGGCCGGCGCGCTGCGGCTGGCGCACCGCGCTGATCCGAAGGCAGGAGCCAGGTACTTCTCCTGGTCTCCCATGGGGTGCAGGGCCCAGGCACTTGGGCCATCCTCCACTGCACTCCCGGGCCATAGCAGAGAGCTGGCCTGGAAGAGGGGCAACCGGGACAAGAACCCGGTGTGCCGGCACCGCAGGTGGAGGATTAGCCTATTGAGCCGCGGCGCCGGCCAGGTACATAGATTTTCATATGCATTTTCCATAAACTTTTTGAAAATCCCTCTTATGCATGAAATTCAACATTTTTGCAACAAAATAAACATTATAACTCCATTTTCCATTAATTTTTTGAAGTACCCTCATATTTAACATATATACTTCTTAGATATTCACTATGTTTTTAAATATACATATATATATATACGTGTATGTGTGTGTGTCTTCTAGCTAAATAATTAAATATAGACAAATGGTATATTTAAATATAACTCGAGCTGGGCATTCGGTCTGGCAGTCAGTCCATCCACATCCCTGAGTTTGTGTCTGGGCTGTGCTAATTCCCACTTCCTGCTAATGCAGACCCTGGGAAGCAGCAGGTGATGGCTCAAGTCATGGGGTTCTTCACACACATGCTGGAGATCTGGACTGAGTTCCCAGGTGCTGGCTTCAGTCCAGCCACACCCTGGACACTTAAGGCATTTCGGGAGTCGATCAGCAGATGGGAGCTTTCTCTACATCTCTCTGTGTCTCTGCCTCTCAAATAAATAAAAACAAGTTTGAAAAAAAATAAATATGATTCAAGCTCTATTTGATAGACCTGGAAACAATGAACTACGTGTAGCAATGAAAATCTCTAATGCCTGACTGGAGTCTTGCAGTACCATGTCCCACTTAAGGAAATCTGGGCTTTGGGGAGACATGGCTGATTCCAAGGTGAGAATAGAAAATGTGCATGATGAGCCTAGACTATCTTGAAACACTGAAGAGCAAAGCAGACATCAAAGACCACCAAGGTCATATCAAAAACAAACCACGAGGCCAGCGCTGAGGTGTAGTGGGTTAAGCCACTACCTGCAGCACCAGAATCCCATCTGGGTGCCAGTTTGAGTCCCAGCTGCTCCACTTCTGATTCAGCTCCCTGCTAACATGCCTGGCAAAGCAGCAGAGGATGATCCAAGTCCTTCAGCCCCTGCACCAGTGTGGGAAACCTGGAAGAAGCTCCTGGCTTTTGATTGGCTCAGCTCTGGCCATTACAGGCATTTGGAGAGCAAATCAGCAGAAGAAAGACCTCTCTCTGCTTTGGCCTCTCCTTCTCTGTAACTCCGTCTTTCAAATAAATAAATAAATCTTTAAAAACAAAACAAAAAACAAACAAAAAGACCCAAGAGCCAACCTGAAGAGGTCCCAATGGCTAAGGATGAGACAGTGAAGACGATAGTTGCAATAAACACATCAGGTACATTCAAATCTTTAAATTCATTAATAATATTTTTAAAAAATTAGTCACCTTCTGAGGGTAACAGGTAATCATAAAATAAATAATAATCATACCATAAAAATTTGGTAAATAAAAGGAATAAAGCCTTTCCTACAAAATCCCACCAGTAAATCAAATAGGAGATGTCTCCTCATAAAACTATTCTATTTTTTTTTTTTTTTGACAGTCAGAGTTAGACAGAGAGAGACAGAGAGAAAGGTCTTCCTTCCGTTGGTTCACCCTCCAATGGCCACTGCGGCCGGCACATCGCGCTGATCCGAAGGCAGGAGCCAGGTGCTTCTCCTGGTCTCCCATGGGGTGCAGGGCCCAGGCACTTGGGCCATCCTCCACTGCACTCCTGGGCCACAGCAGAGAGCTGGCCTGGAAGAGGGGCAACCGGGATAGAATCTGGCACTCCAACCAGGACTAGAACCCGGTGTGCCAGCGCTGCAAGGCGGAGGATTAGCCTGTTAAGCCAGGGCACCGGCCAAAACTATTCTATTTTAAAAATATAAAAAGGCTGGCGCCGTGGCTCACTAGGCTAATCCTCCGCCTGTGGCGCCAGCACCCTGGGTTCTAGTCCTGGTCGGGGCGCCGGATTCTGTCCCGGTTTCCCCTCTTCCAGTCCAGCTCTCTGCTGTGGCCCGGGAAGGCAGTGGAGGATGGCCCAAGTGCTTGGGTCCCTGCACCCGCATGGGAGACCGGCAGGAAGCACCTGGCTCCTGGCTTCGGATTGGCACAGCGCCGGCCGTAGTGGCCATTTGGGGAGTGAACCAACGGAAGGAAGACCTTTGTCTCTCTCTCACTGTCTATAACTCTCTCTCTCTCTAACTCTACCTGGCAAAAAAAATAAAAAATTTTAAAAATAAATAAAACCAAAATAGACTAGAATGTCCTGGTGTTTACAAACCCAACTGAATTACTTGCTAAATATGCACTAGCTGCTAACATCAAAAAAATGTAGAAGCCAGACATTAAAAGGGTACTTCCAAAAGGATGTGGGGAAATGAAGTTAAAACACATCTATTTTGGTACCAAAAACTGAAATCCATGCATTTGAAACTCATGAAACCCAAGGGGTCTTCAGAAAATTCATGGAAAATGCACATTACAAAAAAAAACATGGTGTTCAAAATTATTACTGTACCAGAATAAACTTATCTTTCAGTTGCACTTCCCACAAACTCTAAAGTACCTTCAAGTGTGCCTCCTGATAAATGAGACCACCCCCTAGTCTCATCAAAGGGAACACACTGGAGGCAAACTGAGTCTCTGGAGCTAGCTGCCATTAGGCAGGGGAGTCGGGGGATAAAGCAGCACACTCAACTGCACCTCGGCCCTCACGTCAGCAATCCGGGCAATTCAGGGATACTGCAGACCAAATCATATGAAGAAGGGGCAGATGAAAAGAAACTTAAAAGATGCATTGAGGCGTTTTTGTTGTTTGTTTTTTAAAAGACAGTAAGACCATTGTGTATAGGGAAGCACACCTGAGTAAAGAAGAAACCCAAGGAAATTATTTCTATAAAAATTGGAGGCCAGTGCTGTGGTGTAGCAGGTAAAGCCACCGCCTGCAGTGCTAGCATCCCATATGGGCGCCAGTTCAAGATCCGGATGCTCTACTTCCCATCCAGCTCTCTGCTATGGCCTGGGAAAGCAGTAGAAGATGGCCCAAGTCCTTGGGCCCCTGCACCCACATGGGAGACCCAGAAGAAGCTCCTGGCTCCTAGCTTCAGATCAGCACAGCTCCGGCCATTGTGGCCATCTGGGGAGTGAACTAATGGATGGAAGCTCCCTCTCTCTCTCTGCCTCTCTGTAACTCTGTCGTTCAAATAAATAAATCTTAAGGAAAAAAAAGAAGTTGGAATAAGGGAAACAGCTGGCCTGGGAAGGGAATACAGTGTGTGGCAAAGCGTTGTTGGTAAAGTTTTATCCTTAATCTGGGTGGTGATTACAAAAGGTTCTCTTTATAATTCACTGAGTTCATCTGCTTGCTTGCTTATTTATCAGTCTGGAAAGCACTAAATTAGAGCAGGTGCAGAAGCCGAGGAGGCAGGGCTGCTTGCTGAGTGAACCAAATGCACTTGCTTTACCCAGGGTTGCTGAGAGCCTGGCTGCGTGCAGAAGGATGCAGCTGACCCGCGTGTCCTTGAAATACTCAATGTGTCTGTTCTATCACACTTCATTCCAAAGAGGGTTTGCAGCAGACTAAAACGAAACACAGTGAAAAGTGAGACATTCACCGCAAAATCAGCGGCTAGAAGGGGCAGAGAAATAGATGGTCCCAGGCATGGCGAAATTTATAAAACATGTTCACACCCACCTTCTGGGCAACATCTGCTGCAGAGTGTTGCTCTTCTGCTTTGGCTGACCGAGGCCACCAATGCCTCCGCTAAAGCTTGTAACTGAGTGCTGGGCGCAGCACAACCACCATGCAGAGCCATGATCTGCTTGTCAGGGACACCCATCACACACACAAAAAGGGTCACTTAACTGAATAGCTTGGGCACTGGTTCAGGTTGCCAGCACCCATGAGCTGAAAGTAAGTGAAGGAGGGGCAGGACTCCCAGGTTATGTTAACAATACTCCCCTGCCCCATTCCCCTGAGACCACGGCCCCCTCACAGTAAGGGTGGGGGAGAAGAGGTCTGTTAAGCATGGGCCACCAGACTCTTTGGTTACGAGCACACTGTCGGTGACTTGGGCAGGCCACGCTCCGAGACACACTGCACTTGAAACGAGACATGCACTCACCTGTGTCACACAGCCTGGCAGTTGTGTTCAGGCCAGGAGTTTCTGCTTCTCACACCCAGGCATCACATTCCTAAGGTGCAAGTGTGCATGAGGAATGCCACATACCAGTGATATGGCTCCAGCTTTTGTGCCTGCAGTATGTTCACTGATCCAGTCCGTATCTCCTGGGCACCTGTTCCAGGTCCTGTAATACTCATCAGCCCTTGGTCTCCCACTCTCTGGACTTGGGGCCCACAACTACACCCCTCCCCAGCTCAGACACACTTTTGACTCTTTGCCACACAGCCCTTCCAGCCCTCCATGCCTTTGCTCTAACTGTTCTCTTGATACACAATGCCCACTTGTCCAACAACCCTCAACCCTGGGCAGCAGTCAAAATGCTCAAGGCCTTCACAGGTGTCATACACCCCTACAGCACTTGCCTCTGAGTTCCTGGAGGGCAAGTCTAGGTCTCGGTCATCTGTGCAGACCAGAAACCAGGGCAGGCCTTGACACAACAGAGCAACAACTGACACTACGCACTCACATAAACCAGATACTGTTCTAGCCATGGTGAGGCATGTTAAGCGGGTTCTATGGCAGATTCATGAAAAATGAATCTAAAAGATGCTTGCTTCAAGGCAAAAAACAAAACAAAATCCATCCCTATCAGAGATCTTCAAAAAACTCACGGAAAATGTGTACCATGAAAAATCTATGCATGGATTTATAATTTTTTTGCATCAAAATACACAAATTTTTTTTAAAGATTTATTTATTTATTTGAAAGTCAGAGTTACACAGAGAGAGAAGGAAAGGCAGAGAGAGAGAGACAGAGAGAGAGAGAGATAGAGAGAGAGAGAGTCTTCCATCCACTGGTTCCCTCCCCAATTGGCCACAACGACCAGAGCTGTGCTAATCCAAAGCCAGAAGCCAGGAGCTTCTTCCAGGTCTCCATATGGGTGCAGGGGCCGAAGGATTTGGGCCATCTTCCACTGCTTTCCCAGGTCATAGCAGAGAGCTGGATGGGAAACAGAGCAGCCAGGACTCAAATCAGTGCCCATATGGTCTGCTGGTATTGCAGGAGGCAGCTTTACCTGCTACGCCACAGCACCAGCCCCTATACATGCATCTTTTAATTCCATTTTCCTACAGACTTTTGGAAGTCCCCTCAGAAATTCTCTTATTCCTCACAACACTAGGACAAGCTCTGTCCCTGTCCCCACTGTATAGATGAGAACACTGCAATTCAGGGAAGTCAGGGACTCTCACTAGGTCACAGTAGCACAAGGATTCAGCTCTGCAGTCTATAATCTTCATCTACCAGCAACGAAGTCACTTCTTCTTCAGATGCTTACTGCGTGCGTAGCACGTGCCAGGTACTAAGTGAGCAGAGCAGGCCAAGTTCTACCCTCATACAACTTATACTGAGAATTAACAATTAGTATAGTGCTTGTGTCAAGAAGAAAAATAAAGAATAACCTACATAAATAATGTGACCAGCAGGAAGTGCAGATCTTTTCGAGGGGTCACAGCCATTCTCGCTGAAAACATCTGAGCAGAAAGGCAAACAAGGAACAAGTTATCAAGAAAAAGCCACAAGCTTGGAGGGAGGCCATCCTGGAAACTACAAACTACTTACGGACTCTGTGGTCTTGGGCAAATGACTCAACTTCTCAGCTTCCATTTCCTCGCCTATAAAGCAGGGATCATCTACACTTGCCTTATTGAGTTGAGAGGAGACAGAAGAGATGCAAGATCCTAAGGTATGGTCAGCTTAAGCCCAGGCCCACAGTATGCACACAAAGCTGAGTTCCAAGCTGCTCTTCCTGCCTGGCCAGGAGTCTCCTTTTTTTGCTCCAGAGGATGCCCGCCTCCCTTCACTATGCCTCTCCCACCTCCTCAGGCAGAGGCTCACTCCCACCCACTGCTGACAGGATGCCACACTGCAGCCGTCCTCAGGCTTCCGATTCCAATTCCTTTTCTTACTTCCTGCCAAACCTTTCACCATCAGCACTCACCACCAGCCAAGCACAAAGGGACAAGAGACAGTCTCCATTACCTAGGAGCTCCGGGTCTAGGGAATAGACTCAATGGGGAAACAGGCAGTGACAATCCAGAGGAGCCTACCGGGACACATTAGGGAATGACTGGCTCTCCCCAGGAGGTCAAGGAAGACTTCACTGTAGGCGACTCCAAAGTACACCATGAGCAGGAAGTGGATGAAGGGAAGGCACTCTAGACAGAGGGAACAGTACATGCAAAAGCAGAGAAGCCGGGCTGGCGCTGTGGTGTAGCGGGTAAAGCCACTGCCTGCACTACTGGCATCCCATATGAGCACTGGTTCAAGTCCTGGCTGCTCCACTTTTGACCCAACTCTCTGCTATGGCCTGGGAAAGCAGTAGACAATGGCCCAAGTCCTTGGGCCCTGCACCCACGTGGGAGACCTGGAAGAAGCTACTGGCTCGTGGCTTCGGATCGGTACAGCTCTAGCAGTTGCAGCCAATTGGGGAGTGAACCAGCGGATGGAAGACCTCTCTCTCACTCTGCCTCTCCTCTCTCTGTGTAACTCTGACTTTCAAATAAATAAGTAAATATTAAAAAAAAAAAAAAAAGCAGAGAAGCAAAAATGACAACACTGATTGGTTGGAGGTGCTCCACCAGATCATGCTATACTTTTGGAGCTTCCTGCCAAAGCAGCAATCTTGGTGCCCAAAGCACTGATAAAGCTCTACAACCTGGCATCACTGGAACATCAAACACTTCTTTCAAGAGTTTTTTCAGGGGGTCAGCATTGTGCATACAAAGTTAAGCTGCCATCTGTGGGTGGCATCCCACAATGGGTGCTGACTGAAGTCCCACCTGCTCCATTTCCAATTCAGCTCCCTGATAACACCCCCGGGAAAGCAGCAGAGGATGACCTAAGTCCTTGGGCCCCTGCACCCACATAGGAGACCCAGATGAAGTGCCTAGCTCCTGGCTTCAGGCTGGCTCAGCCCTGCCCATTGTAGCCATTTGAGGAGTGAACCAGTAGATGGAAAAATCTAACATTGCCTTTCAAATAAATAAGTAAATCTTTCAAATTAAAAAAAAAAAAAAGAGCTTTTCCTCCCCAAGGTAGACAGGGTCTCTCTCCTGTGTCCTATATTCTCACAATTGGTCTTCCTTACCCTCTCAGGAAGTAGTGCATAATGCCAATCAAGTGGCAATCTTTGCAACCCTGGCCATGCCTTTTGCCTTCTGTGCCTTAGTCTACTCCTCTATGGAGGAGGAAAATAATCTTTGTCTAATCGCTCTCAACTAGACACAGTTAACAGCTCTGAGAGCCGCTGGCACTGCCAGGGAAAGGACCCAGGAGGTACCAGGCGTTCAGGGAATCCTGAGCAGCACAATAACCCTTAGCAGGTTGGTAGAGGGAGGTGGTGACATAGTCATAGCCTTCTCAGGTCTAACTGTGCCCTCCCCTATCCACTGCTCAAAACACCCCCCGAAAAGTCAGCACCCCACACAGTTTGGTTTCAGGTGTTTTATTAAGTGGGCCATACTGTAGCTGGTTTCTAAGTTGCAAAACAACATAAATTTAACAATAATAACACAGCCAGTTAGATTGTGACAAGCTTTTCCTTTCTTTAAAAAAGAAAAAAGAAAAAGAAAACATACAATGGAGGGTTAAATAAATAATATGTTATGTTTAAAAAAAAAGAAAAATGTAAAGAAAAACTTGTTAAAACATGCTTATGTTTACTTCTGTGCAACTGTGTGCCAACAGGAAGCGTGATTTTCAGCACGGTGACAGGTCCCAGCATGTCTCCTTCCTAAATAATACTGATAAAAAAGAGAAGACATGAGACTGACTCATCAGTGCCTGCTCAGAGGCACACTAAAAATCCCTTTGACTGCAGCATGGGGCTTCCTGCTCGGCACACCTGTGTGTGGCCCGGGAAAGCCAAATATCCTTAATAATGTCAATATAGAAAACATTAGTTTAAAAACGATGTGGAATGGCCTCATTCACGCCACTGAGCAAGGAAGTGGAACCTCCCCACACGCGGCGCCAGGCTCAGTCCAGGGAGGCCTCAGGCTCCCCGTACATGGCCATGCAAGGGAGGGCACCAGCTTCAAAATAAGCGGCACCAGCCTCGCTCCCTCTCCATATCACTCTTTCACATGAAAGTGTGTAAAAAGTAAATCGGCAAATAAACTCTAAAATAGATTATTTGTTCCAAAAATCCTCTAGTTTTCTTTTTACAATGAGTGTACAGCTCCTCTCTGTCTCCTGCACAACTCTAGGAAGTCCCTCTGGGAAGGAGGGGCTGAGTTGCCAGATGAGTCTTTCTCCGTCCTGCTGATAGCTGGTGTGGCAGGTCAGATATCGATGCCCTTGACAAGGGACGTCTCCAGCGTGATGTTGAACTCCTGCAATGTCTGCAGCACGCGGATGAGGGAATTGACAAGTGTGTGGTCTTTGATCAGCGCCACATCCTCATACATGTGTGCAGTGATGGGGCAGTCGGCCAGTAGAGCAATCCAGTGATGTAAGAGGTGATCTCTGGTGGGGTAGGAACAGCCCATGTGGGTCAGAGGAGCAAAGGACAAGAAAAAGAGACAGTTAGTGCAAGGCCAAGGGAGAAATACTGAACTAAGGCTGAAGCTGGAGAAGTGAACAGTCTCCTTTTCCTCCCTAATACAGCTCAGCAAAAAGGTCTTCCAGCACTTTAAAGCCTCCCACTGGCAGCCACCCAGCCCCAGGAACAATGACCCAACCAGATGCAGATGGGCCTCTCATCTGCCCCCTAGGTCTGCTCTTCCTCCCCTGCCTGCCTCACACTCCATGGGCAACTCCACTACCAATCAGACAGGAGACTGTAGGCAGCACTGCTCCATCCATCTCAACAGCCGTCTTTCCCAGAGCACCACTCCTCCCCACAGCTACCACCACCAGGAATAACAGGCATCAACACTCACTTAGTGCATGTTGCACTCATGAGAAACTTAACCCTCATGACAACCCCACGATATGAGTAGGCACTGTTATTAAATTAGTGTACACAGAGATTAAGTAGTTTGTTCAAATCATATTGCTGTAAATGGCTGACCTGGGACATGAACCTAGTGAGTGTAGTTCTAGAGTCTGTTTTGTTTTGGGGGGCTTTGTTTGTTTATTATAAGAGGCAAGACAGAAAGAAACACAGACAAACAGAAAGGGCTCCCATTTGCTGGTTCACTCCCCCAGATGCCCACAATGGCCAGGGCAGAGCCATAACAGGAGAACATAAATCACTTCTCCTATGAAGGTAGCTGGGACCCAATTACTTGAGCCATCACCACTGCCTCCCAGGGTCTGTATTAGCAGGAAGCTGGAGTCAGGAGTTAGAGCTGGGAATAGAATCCAGCCATTCCAATATGGGACATGGGCCTCTTAACTCTTAGGCTAAACATCCATTCCTACAGTCTTGTTTTTAACTACTATGCCAACTCCTTCCCTTTTGTGGCCTGAATAAACTGCTACCTTGGAGCCAGCGTTTGTGGCTTACCGCCTGCAACTGACATCCCACATAGGTACCAATTCAAGCCCCGCTGTTCCACTTCTAATCCAGCTCCATGCTAATGTGTCTGGGAAAGTAGCAGAGGATGGCCCAAGTGCTTGGGCCCTTGTACCCACATGGGAGACCCAGAGGAAGTTCCTGGTCCTAGTTCAGACTGGCCTAACTCCAGCCATTGTAGCCATTCAGGAAGTGAACCAGTGACAGAATATCGTTCTCTCCCGCTCTCTCTGTAACTCTGCCTTTCAAATAAATACATAAATAAATAAACCTGCTGCCTTAACTTTATCTGGGCTTCATGTTCTCTCATCTGGTCTACTTGAATAGCCCCTCAACAACTGTACCACTGTACCACTTTGATGCATACCACCCATGATGTAAGATTAACATTATTTCAGTTCCCTGATTAAACAATTTTTGTCCTAATAGAGCAGCAATCTTTCTCTGTCCCAAGTCCCCAGGGCTCTTACCTGCCTTTCAACTGTTTCCTATTACTGGCCTTACTAAACATTCCACCTGTCATTTCCTTCCATTACTGGCTCACCTCTTCACCCTGGATCCTCTGATCCTTCTCCTCTGTATGTTCAGCACACCTTACGAATGGGCACTTCTTTTTTTAGACTCTCAACAAATTTCCACCTCGTATTGTATTTAAATTAGGACAAATGAACTTCTGAACAACAGACACCATGTTTCACTCTGCTTTCTTCCAATGACCTTCCATAAGGCCTGGCACGTTCAAATGTGCATTGAAGGAATATCAGATACACTCTGCTTCAAAATTTCCTAGTGAGGTAGTTTTGATCCTTCCCATCAAAGTGTGGCCCACTGTCCATACTCCCACAGCACCCACGCATACACAGGATACATGAAGGAAATTAAGGGCCCCCTACGAGGCCCTCCACAAACTCCTCTGCATAAGAGCACTTCCTCTTGCCCACCCCTGCATCATGTGAGACCTCTGGCACCACCTCCAAGGTTCACTGCTGCACACTCTGGGCCCTAGGGCTGTTAAGTACCTGGCTCCCAAGCACACCAGCATCTGGAATTTGCCGTCTTTGCCGATGTTCCGGGGATTGTTGTTGATTGCAGTGACAAATCGGCAGAAGTTCCGGGCCCTTGTATGCCAGTTTTCCTCAGGTACTACTTCATTCTGCTCCAATGTCTCATAATAGGTTTGTGCTTTTTCTGTGAAGAGTAGAAAAACTTTCCAGTGACAAAGGTTCTTAAAACAGACCTGTCTGGGCCAGCGCTGTGGCTCATTGGGCTAATCCTCTTCCTGTGGCGCTGGCACCCCAGGTTTTAGTCCTGGTTGGGGTGCCGGATTCTGTCCCAGTTGCTCCTCTTCCAGTCCAGCTCTCTGCTGTGGCCCGGGAAGGCAGTGGAGGATGGCCCAAGTGCTTGGGCCCTGTACTTGCATGGGAGACCAGGAGGAAGCACCTGGCTCCTGGCTTTGGATAGGCACAGCGCGCTGGCAGTAGTGGCCATTTGGGGGGGTGAACCAACGAAAAAGGAAGACCTTTCTCTCTGTCTCTGTCTAACTCTGCCTGTCAAAAAAAAACAAAAACAAAACAAAAACCCAAAAAAAACAAAAACCCAAAAAAAACAAAAACAAAAACAGACCTGTCTGGGGCCGGCACTGTGGCATAGCCAGGTAAAGCCACTAGCTCCAGTGCCAGCATCCCATATGAGCGCCGGTTTGTGTCCCAGCTGCTCCACTTCCGATCCAGCTCTCTGCTATGTCCTGGGAAGGCAGCAGAAGATGGCCCAAGACCTTGGGTCCCTGCACCCACGTAGGAGACCCAGAAGAAGCTACTGGCTCCTGGCTTTGGATCAGCGTAGCTCCAGCCGTTGTGGCCAACTGGGGAGTGAACCAACGGATGGAAGACCTCTCTGTCTCTCTCTGCTTCTCCTTCTTTCTCTGTGTAACCCTGATTTTCAAATGAATAAATAAATCTTAAAAAAAAAAAACAGAACCCGTCTCTGGTTGTCCTGCAGTCACGTGGTATGGGCTTCTCCAAGTCCATGAAAGTAACTTAATGAGAATACCATGAATGTTTGGGTATCACTGGTCACATTTCCAAATGAACCTATGTTTTCTATGCTTATTTTTAAAATTTATTTTTATGTGACCCTTGACATAAAAATGGTCTTTTCCCTTGTCTGAATATACAGGAAAACTCCAAGGATTGTTTCTTGCATAAAAATTCTTCAACTGGGTAAGACAGGGTTTGAGCTCCAATAATTGTAAACCAGCTTTTTGAATATAGCAGGAGAAAGTATGAGAACTCAGGACTAGCCCAGGCAAGATAAGTGATAGCAAGAAAGATTCTTTTCTTTTCTGTCTGTTCTCAGGAGAATCGAGGGCTCTTACCATTCCCTTCAAGGAAAACCCGGGCAAACAACAATGGATCTAATCTGGGAGTCACCTGATTTGGATTCTGCACTGCAGCTATGTTAGCAAATTCCACTATTTCTTTTTTTTTTTTTTTTTTTTTTTTTTGACAGGCAGAGTGGACAGTGAGAGAGAGAGAGAGACAGAGAGAAAGGTCTTCCTTTGCCGTTGGTTCACCCTCTAATGGCCGCCGCGGTAGCGCGCTGCGGCCGGCGCACCGCGCTGTTCCGATGGCAGGAGCCAGGTGCTTCTCCTGGTCTCCCATGGGGTGCAGGGCCCAAAGACTTGGGCCATCCTCCACTGCACACCCTGGCCACAGCAGAGAGCTGGCCTGGAAGAGGGGCAACCGGGACAGGATCGGTGCCCCGACCGGGACTAGAACCCGGTGTGCCGGCGCCGCAAGGCGGAGGATTAGCCTGTTGAGCCACGGCGCCGGCCAAATTCCACTATTTCTATGCATGCTCTTCCCACCCTCATGCCCGAGCCCAACTCACCCAGAAAATCCCAAATGAAGACATTTTTGAAGAGCCGTGGTGATTTAAATCCATGCTGGAAAGCCTGTTCCAGGGCCGAGACAAGGCCACACTCTCCACAAAGCAATAGTGTCAGACTGCCTCGCTGGGTAAGGAAAAAGGGGAGAGCACCAGGTTTGTCTCAGCCAAGCTGCACCATACACCAATGCACACCCAAGCCCTCAGTCCAGAGCTGAAAGGGCAGCAAGAAAACTGCAGGGACCACGTAGCACAGTGGTAGCTCAAAGCAGCTCCCAGTGACAAGCTGTGAAGTGAATGGACGAGTAACTAGATGGTGGATCTGGGACACACACAGAAAGAATCCCCATCAGGAAGACAAAGTTAGTAAGGCCACTGTTCAGAGAGACCTAGGAAATCCAGCAGAGAACAGGAACAGGCACTACTCACTGGGGCCCAAGGGACTGGGTCATCAGTGTAGAGGGAAAACAGCAACCCAAGGCAAAGACACCCACCAACCCCCGCTTAGCGGGGAGTTTGTTTGCTCTCAAGTAGCTGAGGTACACACCCTACAAGTCTGTGGGCTGTCCACGCTCGTGGGCCTGGAAGAGCACAATGAGATATCCAAGAAAACAATGTAAGGCCCTGGATTGGAGGGCAGGAAGGCTCACCTCTTTCTCAGGCTTATGAAAGTGCTTCACAATGCCATTCACTGCCTCCCCGATGGACTCCTGGATCTGCCCAGTGTTCAGCTCTGATAAAAAATCAAGCAGACATCCCTAACCAATCTGATAGGCTAACAGGACTCGGCTAACTGCAGGAGACTGGGGACACAGGGAGGGCTCATGGGTGGGGCAGGGCTGCTGCACCCTGGGAAACAAAGGCTTTTCCCTACCCAACTAACTTGTCCCAAATTTTTGGGGGGAAAATGAAAAGCCAGTAATTTAAGAGATCTGCCTCTGATTGATACTGGTAAAGTTTAATTTCAATTTTACTCTGGAATTTTAGGCAACTAAAATAGGGACAATACTTGACTGGGAAGCCCAGGAACCAGGCAGAAGGCCAAAAAGCAGACTCCTCTCCTCTACAGGATCAAACATAATCAGAGTACCAGGCTTGGATGCATGAACTCTCTTCTCCATCCTGGCCTCTGAGGAGAGTGTCAAATGCCTGTGGCATTTTGCAAGCAGAGGTGGTTCCTGAGGCAGCCGCATAGGCTGTGATCTGGACTCCCATTTGAAGGTTCACAGAGATCTGCCCATTCCCAGGCTATGTGGCTAGAGGGCCCAGCCCTTATCCCACTTACTGGGCTTGTTGTTGGGCGAGATGGTAACAAGCCGCCTGATGACGCTGGGGGACTGCTGCAGCGGCGGGGTCCGGCACGGCCTCTCATCCACCTCGGGCTGACATGTGAGCAGCTCTCCAACCAGGATCCTCTCCAGGCTTCCGTCATCCATGCCCTTTCCCAACCAGCGGCCACAAGGGAACCTGAAAGTCAGGCAATGGCCTGTCAGAGCTGCTAGCTCCTCCAGTGCCCTTCCAGCAAAAGCCACCAACAAAGGCCATCCCTGGGGACAGGCTCTGAAACCAGACTGTAGAATTCCTCATGGCCCTGTCTATCCCACCGTATGCCATTACACAGTCATTACATGAGTGGCATGGGTGGCCTGGGACCTGTGTCCAGCAATACTATACACCTTCACTTGGAATTTCTTTTCAGGTGCAAGAAGTTACCTGAGCACATCACAACCTGAAGGGTCTTCTTGAGAACTCCACAGAAGCAAGCAGCCAAGATAGTTCCTGGTAGTACACTCTGCCCCCTATGTCAAAGCACAGCTGAGGGAACACTTACTTATAGGTATGTCCTGTGATCTCATTCCTGACCATCACGTACTCCACCAGCCATTTAGCATAGAGTCCTGAGTTATCATGGCCAATCTGTACAGTTGTGAGTTTCCCCAAGTTCTGGCACTGAGTGAGAATAAAGAGGATGGGATAGGTCAGGAAAATAGGAGAAAGGAGCCACAGTCCTTGGAGGCACCATAGCAGCTGCGGGGCACAGCTCATGGCTCAGCACTATCCGATAAGCTGCCCATGGCTGAGAAAGAAAATGCTGCTACATGGAGAAAGAACACTGTCTATGAGCAGGATGCTCTGGCAGAGGGTTCCATGATCTCTGGGCTCAGGAACCAAAGAATTTTTGTAGAGGAAGGTATGTAAGTCCAAACATGTAAGTGTCTCTAGTCAGAGACTATGCAGCCAGAGCAGGCTTCCCCTCCTCAGGGATAAGCCTTGGCTCCCATTCCAGATCATCTCAGGACAGGTGAGCTATGCTGATACATGACACTGTACAAAGAATAAGGCCTCCATAAAACCCTGCAGGAAACTCCCCAAAGCTACTGTTGCAAAATCAAATCCCCATACAGCCTGAGGGTGTAGCCTCCAGCAACACATACCTCAAAGGTCATCTCTAGCACATTCCTGGGAATCTGCAGGATCTGTGTCTCACCCAGTTCTCCCGAGATACAAATCCATGGGTTGGCAGTAAACATGGATCCCCCCAACTTCTTGCTCGGTACTATCAGAATGTGGTACGGGATCACTGTTAAGAGAAAACCACAAAGGTACTGAGGGGATCAGACCAGGAATCCCTCCTATACCTAATGGGGCCCTGACTTGCTCCAGGCATTCTGGTATTATTATGGCTGCTGCTGCACTGGCCCCAGAAAAGCCCTGGCAGAGCAGGGCCCAGGACTTAGGCCCTGGCTGGCTTAGAATACCAACCACTCCCTCCATCCCAATCTTTCTCTTCCCAGGGTTACCATCCAAACATCAAAGATCAAAGCTCATTTGCAGGCTCAGAGCTAAGTGAACTTGTTCTTAAAACAATATTACCAACTCATGACTTGTACTGAATTGTTTGTCAGATCACTCTTCAACCTACCATAAACCTTAATGACAATCATAACAATCTTAGGAGAAGTCACACAGGTAGTGTGACTGTTCCAAGGCACAGGGAGGGAAACAAGCGGCCTCAGGCCTTCTGAATTCGTGTCCAGAGCTACCAATCTGAAGCTCATAGCCTTAGTTTCTGAGAGGGAGTATACAGTGTTAGAATGAAACAAGAGTCTGTGCTACTGAGGAACTGGTTGAAGAACTAGCCAGGGGTCAAGTTCAGACTTGTGGCGAATCCTGACATTAAAGGAAGATGAGAATGGAAGAGCCTTAGACCATATAAAATCCCTTTTTTCAATATGCAAAATACGGAAAGTGATGCCTTACAAACAGTGAGTTGGGGAAGAGCTGGGTCTGGACTCAAACTTGCCATCTGGAGTTCTTTCTGCTACTTCAGGAAGAGCTCTTTTTCCCTTTGGCCCGATCGGAAACCTTTTGTGATGCCCTTGGAAACCTTTTGTTTGACCCTCTGAGGTCAAAACAAAATGGACATTGCTTGTAGGAATACAGGGAAGTGAACCATACCACCCCACCAACTTCACTCTTCTTTCATGGTCTCAGGCTTCCAGAGCAGCACCTAGGATGACACTGACAACACCAGGCCAGGAGGACCAAGCCCCTGTGTTCAGAATGAATAAGAAGTTTCACAGAAAACACAAGGCAAGGGCACCTGTCACCTCACAGAAGCAGAAGGCAAATATATGTAGAAAGCGTAAGGGACACTCTTCTTTCTTTAAAAAGGGAACAGTGAGTGAGCCTTAAGCAGGTACATGAAGACCCCTTAAGAAGGGCAGTGGGGCGGGCAGGGCTACTCACGGATAGTTGTGAAGACATTGGTGAAGCAAAAGTAATCGACGGCATTGAAAGAGAGGAGGTGATAGAGGAACTGCTCCTTCTCGTCATCACAGCGCAGAAAGGCATAGCGCTTGTACAACTTTCTGTTGGAGAGGAGGCAACACATCAGTCTCCCAGTAAAAAGGAAGGCAAAGAAGCTACAACACTCAATTCTGGAAAGAGACAAGAGAAGCTTAAGATCTTATGCTCCAATTCCCTCAGGGTCACCCTGAAAAGGAACAAAGCTAGCTACTCTATGTGACGGAAGACCAGACAGAAAATGACTTAAGCCACCACAGGAACAAGAAAAATCAACACTATATGAAGGTTGATTTTGCTATAATGTCAGGGGTCATGCAATCTCCTGTCCTAAAATGAGGGCTGAACTTAAATTTCATCAGGAATGACATGGATCCACCCAGTCTCCCAGTGAGGGTGTCACCCTGTGTATGGTGTGTGAGCAGCTCCTAAGGTAATAAAGGACAGGCCTCAGCACCCGCCTTTGATCCAGGTCACAGGCAATGAAAAGCTGTGCAATCACCCTTCCTGTCTTTCCAGACTTTGTCCCTGTATTCCCTGCATCCTACCAAAGACCAACTCCTTTGCCTGACATCTCAGGCCCTCTGCAGCTCAAAGCAATGATACCTTCCCCTAAAAGAGAGGACATCAAGAGTCAAATACGCAGGTCCCCATGAGAGAAATATGCACATACAGAGAACAAAAGAAGGCAACTATGCTGCTTGCCCAGATAGCATTATTGTGGCCAGAAAGGAATTTGGCTCAGTAGATCTACAAGGTTCCACCTAGACAGGCTGGCTAAGATAATTCACAGATTATTCACCCACTGAGGCCTCTTACAGAGAGGTGTTAGACAGGGAAGGACCTAGCCTCAAATACAATATATGTGAATAAATCAGGTAAAGGCCGTGGTATGAGAGTGTCCATGATTCCCAAATCAAAGGCTCTGGGAATTTAAAGAGCCATAAACAAATGGTACTGGAAGGCCTTCTAGAACAAGAGGGGTCTGAGGGACAGGACATATTTAGACAAGTGTTGTACAGGATGATGGTCAGGTATGGAAACCAGTTTCGCTGGAGCTGAAGACTCAGGGAAGTGATCAGTTAACAGTAGAGGCTGAAAAGTTTGGAGTCAAAGGAAGGAAGGCATTAAATTTTCAGGCTAAATAGTTTGCAATTTGTCCTGTGAACAACAGGTTTCTGTAATTTACCCCAGAGATAAAGGAGAGCCACAACCAACTTCAGGAGATTTAAATTTAGTAAAGGTGAGAGATGAAAGGAGAATGAGGATTAAGCCAAGACAGAGTGACAAAAACATAAGGAGACAGGTGGGGCAGAAACTAAAGACTTTAAATCTGTACGTAGGAGATAAAGCAAAGCAAGGAGTAAAAAATGACTCCAGATTTTACATGTAGGTCGGAAGAAAGAATGGGAGGGTAGACATTTAGAGAGAACAATGATGGCGTTAACAAAAAGTCTGGGAGGAAAGTAGTTATGGTAAAGATTCTGTGAGGTCTGCTTTTGTTCTCTCTGAGCTACAGGTAAAATATCTGAATGCAACTAAGTGCAAGCCTGAGGCTCAGAAGAAAGGTCAGAGCTAGAGCTTCACATGTGGGAGTCACCTGCTTAGCAGTGACAGAAGTCATGAAAATGAGTGAGATCACAGGTGAGAGAGAGAGGGAGAAGACGACGAAGATAAAGAAAATGCATGCACACAGAAAATGGAGGACTGTGGAAGCCAACAACCTGGAAAGGGTTACGGGGGAAGGTAAACAAGATGGTAGAGGTCGTGGCAGCCATACAAAGTGAGTTCAAGTGAAGTGGACACTATGCAGTACTAGTCATGGCAGAGAGATCAAAGAAAAGAACTTCAAGGCTCCCTCTACAGGAGTTACCTAATTTCTCCCTTTAGATTTTATAATTCATTGAGTCCCATAAATCTATGTCCTCCTTACCTTGACTCCTCCCTACCCATCTCCAAGGTGCTAACAGTCTTGGGGACTAACTGGAAATCCCAGAGATTCAGGAACATTCTATCAGGATATCCTTTCCCGAGGCTGTCCTACTAGGTGCCAGGCAACAAGCTCAGCACTAGGAAAGACACATGATTCATGCTCTCACACCCAGTGAGAGCACATAGATAAGGATAACACAGCACCTTGGTGGTAAACAGGGATGAACAAATGCTCTAACAACTGTTGTGCATCTGTGGTGGAGAAAGAGACCACATCACCAGGGAGTCCAGGAAACTGTGGCAACAGAACATTTGCCTAGACCCCGAAGGAATTTACCAGGTGGAGAGAGGACAGAGACAGGGTCATGCTGGCAAGAAAGGGCTGAAGGCATCCTGAGAAGGATGAGGGGTACAGTGTGAATGGAGGAGGGTAAGTGAAGACCAGATGGAGGGGTAGGTGGCTTTGATTAAATTCCTCTTTCTCTCTCCCTACACCCCATCCAAAGTGTAATTTGTGGCAGCAAAACTCTCCTCATTTTCCACTCACTGAAGTAGGACAGAGGTCAGAATATCAGGTGAGGAGTTAAAAATTACTGAGTAAAGTCTAAACATATCATCTCTAAAGGCTTTCAGTTCAAAGAAACCAAGATTAGCTTCTCCACCAAGGTCATGCCCTCGACCCTAGATCGACCCATGTCCTGACCTTCATAAAGTTCTTAGGTTTGACCCTCTCTTAGTTGCCTCTCTGCCTCATCCTCCTACTGACTACAGTCTTTCCTGATAGCCACTGTGGCTCAAAAAAAAAAAAAATGATGCCTGCCCTTTCAGGCCTTGGAGTCCGCATAGCTACAGCAAGTGGTATTTCCAGGACACACGACGGTTCTCTAGATTCTGGTGTGCAACATGTCCCTTCTAAACTCTGGAATTATGTGCTCACTTGCTCTCTTTCAGTTTTCCTCCAAGTCTCCAAATTTTCTTCCTAAACTTTTCTGTTCCTTTAGAGAATCAAACTGAAACACTAAGAATTGAGATTTCCTGTGGTAAGAGTTTGGCACAGGGGTTAAAACACCACTTCAGATGCCAGAAAACCAAACCAGAGTGCCTCTTTTGAGTCTTGGCTCTACTTCTTATCCAGCTTCTTGCTAATGCACATCCTAGGAGGCAGCAGGTGATGGCTCAAGTGGTTGAGTACCTGCCACCCATTCAGAAACCATGATGGGAGCTCCTGGCATTGGCCTGGCCCAGCCCAGCTGTTGCGCGTATTTGAGGAATGAAATGGAATCTCTCACTCTTTGTCTATGTACCTCTGCCTTTCAAGTGAACAACAACAACAACAAAAGCAAACACAAAAATAAAGATAAAAATTGTTTTTAAAACAACAAGGCCAGCATTGTGGTATGGCAGGTTAAGCCACTGTCTGGGACACTGGCATCCCACATGGGTACCAGTTTACATCCTAGCTGTCAGAATACTTATCCAGCTCCCTGCTAATGTGCCTGAGAAAGTAGCACAGGATGGCCCAAGTACATGGGTCCCTGCCACTCATGTGGAAAACCAGGATGGAGTGCCAGGCTCCTGGCTTCGAACTGGCCCAGCCACAGCCACAGCCCCAGTGGTCGCAGCCATGGGGCAATGAACCAACAGAAGGAAGATTTTCTCTCTCTGTCTCTCCCTCTCTGTAACTCTGCCTTTCAAACAAGTAAATCTTTTTTAAAAAAATAAAAACAACAATGACTGTTTCTTAATTTCTCAAGTCAGCTCTCTAATCCATCAAAGTTCTAAATCTGGTTTCTTACTACGGTTCACACACACAAAAAAACATTATATTTAACTCTGAATAAAATCAGATCTGTAGGTTTAATCAAACAGCTTACATAAAATTTTCCCAAGGTCCACTTCTCTGATTTATCATCCACAGAGAAATCACATAATAAAAAATATAAAAGGATAATACAAAAAGATAACTACAAAAAATCTTTTTATTAAGATTTTTATTTATTTGAAAGGGAGAGTTACAGAGAGGCAAAGGCAGAGAGAGAGAGAAAGAGAGAGAGGGAGAGAGAGAGGAAGGTCTTCTGTCTGCTGCTCCACTCCCCAGATGGCCACAATGGCTGGAGCTGTGCTGATCAGAAGCCAAGAGCCAGGAGCTTCCTCCTGGTCTCCCACACAGGTGCAGGGGCACAAGCACCTACGCTATCTTCCCAAGTGCATTAACAGAGAGCTGGATCAGAAGTGGAACAGCAGGGACTTGAACCAGTGCCCATACGGGATGCCGGTGCAGCAGGCCGGGGTTCTAACCTGCTGCGCCACAGCACCAGTCCCACCTACAAAAATCTTAAACCAAAAAATCCCACCATATTTGCCAGTGAAGAAAAAGCCAATCAAATTCCACATAAGAAAAGACAGAAAGGTGGTAGGAATGGAGGGAGACAGCCTACAAGAGTTATCTGAAAGCCTTGGTAATCTCTACAGCTTCTTAGGCAATGGCCAGAGAGGAGGAAGCGATTGTTTGCTTTGGGCTAAGCACTGGGCTTCATGGAGAACAAAAGGGATACAGGAAAATATCAGAAGTTTCCTTTTTTTCTGTTTTTTTGTTTTTTTTTTTTTTTTTTTTTTAAGATTTATTTATTTACCTAAAAAGGAGAGAGAGAGAGAGAGAGAGAGAGAGAGAGAATAGAGACATCTTCCATCCACTGGTTCGTTCCCCATATAAATGGCTGCAACTGCCAGGTCTGGGCCAGACTGAAGTCAGGAACCTAGAACTCTATCCAGGTCTCTTAATTGGGTGGCAGGGACCCAAGCACTTGGGCCATCCTTCACTGCTTCCTACGTCGCACCAGCATAGAGCTGGAGTGGAAGCAGAGCAGCCTGACATGAGTCAATGTTCATACGGAATGCCAGCATCACAGACAGCAGCTTACCCCACTGAACCACAACACCAGCTCCAGAAGTTTCCTTTTAATTCTCCACTCCTTTGCTCACCAGGACAGGAATGAGACAGGATATGCATCATGTTCAGGAAGTACGAATGTCACCTGAATGCACTCTTTAGGAAAGCTACTTTTGGGTATACAGGTTGAAGAAAGGGAAAGCAGATATAGCAAAAATAGTTTTCTATAGATCAAAAGAGGAGGAGAAAACTGCATACACAATTTGACTGCAGCTGGATGTTACAGCAATGTCACACTGAATACTCTCCCTTCCCAGACAGTTTCCAGCTCCTCCCCATCAGTCCTGAAAGTCTCATTCTATTCCAGGTGAGTGGGCTTACTTGGTGAGCTCGTGTTCTGACAGAAGTTGCTTCAAGTGTCTGGAAAGTAATTTTTTTTCCATGGAGAGTCGCACCCATGCTCTGGCCTTTCCCACGTCAGTTTTGATTTCCCCAATGTTCTGGATATGCCTAAAGAAGGAAGGAGAAGCAGAGGATATGAAGCAACATGAACTCAATGCCAATACCTCCCGGTAAAGCCAAGGGAGCCTGGTGCAGCAGCCCAAATGCATCCTGGAAAAGCCCATGTCTCTTGTCCACATTCTGAGTTCCCATATAGTACTGCCAGATATGTTCACTGTAGTTGGGGTGGGATGGGTAGGGAGAGACAATATAACCCTCAAAAAGTCAGGCTAATCCTTCACCCTGGTATAGTCCTCCCAAAATGCCAGGAAACCCAACTCTACAAATGCACCTCAAAGCAAAAGATCAATTAGGAGGGTTTCCTAGTTAACTGAGATGCTGCCACAGCCACTAAAAGTCTGTTATGCAAGGTGAACACCTAAGCAGCAACTGAATACAGGATTTTAGAGGCTTATTACATGTGAACCCAGACTGACCTCATATCCTGAATCAGAGAGATCCTCAGGGGAGACATGACTGCACTGGCATCAGACTTCCTCCGTTCTGAATCGAAAAATATTCCTAGAACAACAAAATTGGTCACAACCAAAGAGATGTGAATATCCGAACAACTAACTACCCTCCTTTATCTCAAATCATACATTTCCACAGGAAACAACTGATTACATTGGTAAATTTATAAATCACTTCATAAATATTTGTTTCCTATCAGAGATCATATTTTATATTTTTATGCATATTATCTCATTTTGTTCATTAACAACTTACAAGGCAGCCAAGATATTATCATCATTTTCCCAATTTCCACTCTGAAGTTTATAGATGTTAGTTGCTTTGCCTAGGTCACCAAGTGGCTAAGTCAGGACTGGAATGCCTGTCTCCTGGCTTCTCCTCTCTTGTGCTCTCAACATAACACAGTGAAGCAATGCTTCCACTTGGAACTACTATTCATGCCCTTTTTTAGCTTCAAAATGAACTATAAGGAACAGGCATTTGGTGCAATGGTTAAGATACTACTTGAGATGCCCCCACCCCATATCAGAGGGCCTGGGTTCAAGTCCTAGCTCTGCTCCTGAATCCAGCTTCCTGCTAACGAGCACCCTATACCTTCAAGTACTTGGGTTATCTGCCACCAATGTGGGAGAGCCAAGATGAGTGAGTTCTGGGCTCCTGACCTTAGCCTTCCCCAACTCTGGCTCTTATTGGCATTTAGGGGAACAGATCTCATTTTTCAAATAAAATGAAAATGAACTTTCAAAAACTTTTTATTCTTAGAATTGTATCTATTGGGGTTGGTGCTGTGGTGTAGGTTAAGCCTCCACCTGTGGTACTAGCATCCCATATGGGCACCGGTTCGAGTCCCAGCTGCTCCACTTCCAATCCAGCTCCCTGCTAATGTGCCTGGGCAAGCAGCAAAGCATGGCCCAAATGCTTGGGCACCTGCACCCACATGGGAGACCTGGAAGAAGCTCCTGGTTTCCTACCGTCCTAGCTCTGGCCCTTGCAGCCATCTGGGAAATGAACCAGTGGATGGAAGATTTCTCTCTCTAACTCTGCCTTTCAAATAAATAAATACATCTTTAAGAAAAAAAAGAATTGTATCTATGACCTACATTAAGTCTCTTCTGTTCATATTAATAATAAATTTGAATTTAAAAGGGCTACATAAGAGCTAAGGGAACGTGTAAAGAAACTATTCTACAATGCTTGGTACCTCTGAAAGAGAAGACTCAATACCTTTATAAGCTCATGTCTGGCTCAATGTGTAAAACAGTGTTCCCATCACCAAGCTGATCAAACTTTCTGGCTACTGCTTATCCCTTACCAGTAATTCCTATAGTCTTCCTTCCCAAGAAGACTAGGCTTTCACAACCAGAAAGTGGACCAAAAACTCCTCATACAGCTACCTAGGAAGCCATTATGCCTGGTTTTTAGACAATTATCTCCCCAGATTCATGCTAATTGAGAATAAACAGTTCAAGGGCAAAGAGTTCATGCCTATCTTGAATCCTATCTAACCTATTTTTATCAATATGAGAACATCTGGGGCTGGCACTGTGGCAAAGCAGGTTAAGATGGTACTTATGATGTTGGCATCCCATACCTGAGTACCAGTTGGAGTCACAGCTCCAGCTCCTTGCCAATATACATGGAAAGGCAGAGGAGAGGATGATGATCCCAGGGCTTGGGCCCCTACCACCCATGTAGAAGACCCAGATAGAATCCCTGGTTCCTGGCTTTGGCTTGGCTCAGCCCGAGATATTGTAGCCATTTGGGGGAGTGAACCAGCAGATGGAAGATTTCTCCCTCTGTCACTCTGTCTTCCAAATGAATGAATGAATGAAAGAATAAATGGGAAGGGACGGGCCGGGAAGGGAAGGGAAGGGAAGGGAAGGAAAGGGAAGGGAAGGGAAGGGATGGTACACTAACTCTCTGGCATACAGGGAAGAAGGGAGGACGGTATGAAGGAGGAGTGCAGCCAAGTGAATGAAGTGAGGCTGTCCTGGAAGGGACTGTAGGATGATGGAATAAAGAACACAGACTAAGAGACAAGAGGCCTGGCTCCTAATCTGGCCTCTTCCAATGACTCACTATGCAATCTTAAGTAAATTCAATTCCTCTCTGGGCCATTTTCCTTTTTTTGTAAAACCAAGGGGCTGGACTAGATGTTCTCTGGAGTTCCCACAAATTGACATGTTCATTAACTTAGAAACAAAAGGAAGAATAAGGGATCATTTAAACCAGGCCTTAGATTTGTGGAGGTGCAAGGAAGGATACTGACAAACAGTTCTCTTGCTTAATAGGACAATCTCAATGCCCATGTCAGAGAAATAAGACAAAAGACTAAAAACAGTTTGCTCTAAACCTAAGACACCAATAGTGGAGTAAAATCTCAACTCATTCTAAGACTGGCCTCTTGCTGATAGTTTTCTATCTCACCGATCAAAGGGTCTAAAAACACATAATGAAAGCAAATCCCACAGCTTTGGTATGCTCTGTGGTTCAAAGAGCCTGGTGGCTCAATATTTAAAATACAAAACATTCCAGAGCTTCATCAACCTGAAAAAGTCTGCTTCAGAAGATCACTCCAGGATGTGGCAAAGTGGCTGCAGGCACTCTGTCCAGTGGTACAGAGGCTGCCTTACCTGAGGTACCGAGGCTTCCCGACGTGAGTTTTTTCTGCCGATTTTCCTGGTAATGTAACAGGTGGGACCACAAGGCTGATTTGCCCTGGAAACAGGACAAGGAGAAACACCTATCAGTTTAGATTTAAGAGATCAAGGCTGTGAATATATACAGGCTTTTGAAAAAAGTATCAGTACAGTTTCTTGTTTCAATGTATAATATATTTCCTTACTAAAGCACAGGAAAAATATAAAGATTGGAAAGGGAACAGAAAAAGGAAATGATTCCCTAACAGGAACAGAAAAGAGATACCAAAGACAGCCTGGGAAAGACTAGTGGGTAAGAAAGAAAAAAACAAACAAAACGAAACAATCTGTCAGGCTCTGAACGATCTGTTGATGGTTTTGCTTGGGCAAAGCATGAAGGCTTTTGCACAGAGAAATGGACATCCAGTCTATATGACTCTATGATAGCTCCTGAATTTCTAAAAACACTGAAGGTACTCTTGCCCTTAGCGCAGGCTGGGTAAAATAAGTCATCACTACGATGAGGATTCACTACTGGAGACAAGCTGAAAAAGCCTACAGTAAAAGTAAGCTCGTACTAATTGCAGGGTTGAAATAAACTATGGTCAATAAAATAGTACTCCAGCATATGGAACAGTAAGAGTTCCAGTTTGGGGGCCAGCATTGCAGCACAGCAGCTGCTCCACTTCCAATCCAGCTCTCTACTAATGGCCTGGGAAAAGCAGTGGAAGATGACCCAAGTGCTTGGATCCCTGCCACATACTTAGGAGACTCAGATGAAGCTCCTGGTTCTTGGCCTCAGCCTGGCTTAGCCCTGGCCATTGCGGCCACTTGGGAAGTGAACCAGCAGATGGAAGACCGACACCTCTCTCTCTTTCTCTCTCCTTCCCTCCCTCCCTCCCTCTCTCTCTCTCTCTATTCCCCCCTTCTCTCTCTATAATTCTGACTTTCAAATAAATAAATACATATTCCAATATTGTTTTCAGTTGAATTTTTTTAAAGATTTATTTATTTATTTGAAAGGCAGAGTTAGGGGCCGGCACTGTGGCACAGTAGGTTAATCCTAAACCTGCAGCACCAGCATCCCATATAGGCATCGTTCTAGTCCCACCTGCTCCTCTTCTGATCCAGCTCTCTGTTTTGGCCTAGGAAAGCAATGGAAGACAGTCCAAGTGCTTGGGCACCTGCACTTGCGTGGGAGACCCAGAATTCTGAAGCTCCTGGCTCCTGGCTTTGGATCTGCTCAGCTCCAGCCGTTGCAGCTATTTGGGGAGTAAACCAGCAGATGGGAGACCTTTCTGTCTCCTCCTCTCACTGTCTGTAACTCTACTTCTCAAATAAATAAAATCTTAAAAAAAAAAAAAAAAAAAAGGCAGAGTTAGAGAGATTGATCTTCCATCTGCTGGTTCACTCTCTAAATGACCACAACAGCTGGGGCTAGGCCAGGCCAAAGCCAGGAGCCAGGAGCTTCTTCCAGGTCTCTCACGTGGGTGTAGGGGCCAGACTTGGGCCATCCTCCACTGATTTCCCAGGCACAGGGAGCTAGATCAGAAGAGGAGCAGCAGGGACTCAAACAAGCATCCATATAGGATGCTGGCGCTACATGCTGTAGCTTTAACTCACCTCTTAAATAAATGAAAATCTTTTTAAAAAATCTCTGTTTCAAACGGTAGAGTTAGAAACATACCAGGGGATTCCAATTCAATCCCATCAAGGTGGCATGTACCAATGCCATCTCACTAGTCCAAGTGATCAATTTCTGTTCACAATTGATCATAATGATAGGACTAAGAGCCAAAGGGATCACATAAACAAGACTAGTGGCTGCAAATACTAACGGATAGAATAAAAAAGGGAGAGAGCGATCCAACATGGGAAGCGAGATACACAGCAGACTCATAGAATGGCAGATGTCCTAAACAGCACTCTGGCCTCAGAATCAGCCCTTAAGGCATGCGGATCCGGCTGAAAAGCCCATGAGAGCATTTCAGGCATGGAAAGCCAAGACAATCTGGGGGAAAAAAAAAAAAAAACCTAAATGAAAGATCTCCACGAGTGAGATCCCAGTGGAAAGAACAGGTCATCAAAGAAGGAGGTACCTTTCTCTGAAGGGAGGAGAGAACTTCCACTTTGACTACGACCTTGTCTAAATATGATCAGAGCTGGTGAACTCAAAAGGCTTCCGTAGCCTTGGCAACTCGTGATAAGAGCCTAGGGGGATTACTGATGCCATAAACAAGAGTGTCAATTTGTTAAGTCAACAACAGGAGTCACTATGCACTTACTCCTCATGTAGGATCTCTGTCCTTAATGTGCTGTACATTGTGATTTAATGCTATAACTAGTACTCAAACAGTACTTTACACTTTGTGTTTCTATGTGGGTGCAAACTGTTGAAATCTTTACTTAATATATGCTAAACTGATCTTTTGTATATAAAGAGAATTGAAAATGAATCTTGATGTGAATGGAAGGGTAGAGGGATCGGGAGAGGGGAGGGTTGCGGGTGGGAGAGAAGTTATGGGGGGGAAGCCATGGTAGTCCATAAGCTGTACTTTGGAAATTTGCATTCATTAAATAAAAGTTAAAAAAAAAAAATTCTGTTTCTGGGGTCAGCGCTGTAGTGCAGTAGGTTAATCCTCCACCTGTGGTGCCGACATCCCTTATGGGAGCCGGTTCTAATCCTGGCTGCTCTTCTTCCAATCCAGCTCTCTGCTGTGGCCTGGGAAAGCAGTGAAAGCCCAAGTCCTTGGGTCCTTGCACCCACATGGGAGACCAAGAAGAAGAACCTAGCTCCTGGCTTTAGATCAGCTCAGCTCCAGCCATTTGAGAAGTGAACCAACAGAAGGAAGACCTCTCTCTCTGTCTCTCTCTCACTGTCTGTAACTCTACCTCTCAAATAAATATATAAAATTTTTTAAAAAATTTTTTGCTTCCTGGTATATTCACAGAGTTATGCAACCATCACCATTATCTAATTTTAGAACATTTTCATCACCTCAAAAAAAAAAAAAAAACCTACATATATACTGTCACTCTTCAATCCTCGCTTCCCATAGCCTCTGAAAACCCTTAATCTACTTCTATCTATGGAGTTGCATATTCCGAACATTTTATACAAATAAGGTTGCACAATATAGGGTCTTTTGTGTCGGACTTCTTTCATTTGGCATGTTTTCTTTTTTTTTTTTTTTTTTGGTTACAGTCACCTTTCTTTTTTTTTTTTTTTTTTAACTTTTATTTAATGAATATAAATTTCCAGTATACAGCTTATGGATTACAATGGCTTCCCCTTCCCATAATTTCCCTCCCACCCGCAACCCTCCCCTCTCCCGCTCCCTCTCCCTTTCCATTCACATCAAGATTCATTTTCAATTCTATTTATATACAGAAGATCAATTTAGTATAAATACTTCAACAGTTTGCACCCACATAGAAACACAAAGTGAAACATACTGTTTGAGTACTAGTTATAGCATTAAATCAAAATGTACAGTACATTAAGGACAGAGATCCCACATCAGGAGCAAGCGCACAGTGGCTCCTGTTGTTGACCCAACAAATTGACACTCTAGTTTATGGCGCCAGTAACCACCCTAGGCTGTCGTCATGAGTTGCCAAGGCTATGGAAGCCTTCCAAGTTCCCCGACTCTGATCATATTTAGACAAGGTCATAAAAGACAGGTTGAGGATAGTAACCAATGATCCTAAGAGTGGCCTTAACCAGGTCTGAACAATTATACAGCATTAAGTGGGGAAGAGGACCATCAGTACACACAGGTTGGGAGTAGAGCCATTGGTGGTAGAGTAGAGGTTATGCATGTTTTCAAAGTTCATCCACTTTGTATCATGTATCTGTACTTCATCCCCTCTATTGCTGAATAATATTCCACTGTATGGTTATGGCACATTTGGGTATGTGTTCATTAGCTAATGAATGCTTGGGTTGTTTCCACTTTTTGGCTACTACAAATAATGCTGCTCGGAACCTTTATGTGTAAGCTTTTGTGGAAACATGTTTTCACTTCTCTTGAGTACTTATCTAGAAATGGACTTGCTGAATAATATAACTGTTTATATTACTACCAGACTGTTCTCCAAAGTTGCTGCAACATTTTACATTCCCATCAGCAATATATAAAGGTTCCAATGTCTCCACATTCTTGCTATCTTTAATTTAGGTATCCCAGTGGCTAGGAAATGCCATCTCATTGTGTTCTGTTGGATTTTTAAATATACAGCTACACAATGGACAGCACAGGTACACAGGAAAATGTTTTGCAGGATAGGTATGGCCAATTGTTTGCCATCCCCCATTAAACAGAAACTCTAAGAAAGCAGAAATCTGGATCTGTTTTGTTCATTGAAGTCTATCAAGTGCCTACAACAGTGCTTGACGTTCTGTAGGACCCTGACAAATATTTGTTGGATACTAACATGTACTTTATAATTTTTCTATGATAAAACTGCTTTTTAAATTTTTCAAACTTAAATATATAAAAGTTGGGGCCAGTGCTGTGGTGTAGTGGGCTAAACCTCTGACAGCTGCACCAGCATCCCGTACGGGTGCCAGTTCAAGTCCCAGCTGCTCTACTTCCAATCCAGCTCTCTGCTATGGCCTGGGAAAGCAGTGGAAAATCGCCCAAGTACTTGGGCCCCTGCACCTACGTGGGAGACCCAGAGGAAGCTCCTGATTCCTGGCTTCGGATTGGCTCAGCTCCAGCCATTGCAGCCATTTGGAAGCTTCCTTCTCTGCCTCTCTGTAATTCTGCTGTTCAAATAAATAAATCTTATGTTTTTTTAAACAAGGACCATATTTCCCTTTTTTTAACGATAGGTAGAGTTATAGACAGTGAGGGGACGAGACAGAAAGGTCTTCCATCCTCTGGTTCACTCCCCAAATAGCTGCAACGGCCGGAGCTGACCAGATCCGAAGCCAGGAGCCAGGAGCTTCTTCTGGGTCTCCCACATGGGTGCAGGGGCCCAAGCACTTGAGCCATCTTCTACTGCTTTTTCAGGCCATAGCAGAGAGCTGGATCAAAAGAGAAGCAGCTGGGACTAGAACCGGTGCCCATATGAAATGCTGGCACTGCAGGCGGAGGATTAACTTACTGCACCACAGTGGTGGCTCTAACAAATACACACACACTCAACATCCTGAGGATTTCTTTCAGATAGTTAAACCATCTGCATAAAAGGAAATGTTAATACCAGGTCTTTTCCCATTGGCTAAGGAGAGTTAATGAAGGCCCTTGGAGCATGTTTGGTAATTCCAGTGCTCCAAATTCTCTTTCTTTTCTATCTCTGGATTAGGCCAGCGATAAACAAGATCTCTCAGGTTGGCCTCCAGCTCTACTCCTGGGAAGGAAAAAGCAACTTTGAAAAAGTCTGACTAACAGAGATTTACAAAGTTTATTTTTAAGTAAAATTGCTTGGATCACATTTATTTATTTACTAACTTGTTTAACTATTTTTAGTCTCACTCAATGAGCACTGTCATTCCCTCAAAGCCAATCAGCTGAAAAAAAAAAAGAATGTGGGAAAGAGCCAGTGAAAATAGGAAGGAAAACAACGTGCTTAGCAGGGAGAAGTCATGCATCAATTACCTGTTTCACTTGTAGCCCATGACTCCAGATTCTCTCCAGGAGGTCACAAAGGCTGGCAATCAAGGTATTCTCCTCCACTCCTGTGATGTTCACCTCCCCATGCCCTAACTCCACAGCCTCACGGCCCATCTTCTCCACCAGCATCCTCTTAGTCTAGGAATCAGTAGATAGATAAACACAGTAAGGAGGATCACATGCAATCAAAGAGGAGTACGGCAGCCTCACAGCACATCTGCTGGGCTGAGAGGGACAAGATGAGTAAACCAGAACAAAGTATATAAGCACGTAGGTCAGGTTGTAAGGAATACATATTTCAGAAGTTTAGTTAAGAAGGAGACAAGAATGCAGCAATCACTGTATGACTCTTGGCAAGTGACGTCATCACTGGATTCAAAGTGATGAAATAAAACCTTTTGGTCATGCTCATCTCTGACACTCTCTGGTTCTTACTGCTTAAATAACTTTACTAAACAAATCTTTAAGCATACATGTTAGTATTTAAGCTGTCAAAGGGATAAAAATTTGAGGAAGATCATATACTTTTTTTTTGGACAGGCAGCGTGGACAGTGAGAGAGAGAGACAGAGAGAAAGGTCTTCCTTTGCCGTTGGTTCACCCTCCAATGGCCACTGCAGCCGGCGCACTGCACTGATCTGAAGCCAGGAGCCAGGTGCTTCTCCTGGTCTCCCATGCAGGTGTAGGGCCCAAGCACTTGGGCCATCCTCCACTGCACTCCCTGGCCACAGCAGAGAGCTGGCCTGGAAGAGGAGCAACCAGGACAGAATCCGGTGCCCCGACCGGGACTAGAACCCGGTGTGCCGGCGCCGCAAGGCAGAGGATTAGCCTAGTGAGCCGCGGCTCCAGCCAGATCATTTACTTTTAGGCACAAAAATTTCAATTGCTTATTTTAAAACCATTATCAAAAACACACCCTGTATAAGGATAATCAGTTTTAATTAAATACTATGTGCCAGGCACTATATGAAGCATTGCATTATTCATTTGGTAGTTTTAACAATTTTATGGGATAAATACTACTATCATTTCCAGTGTATCAGTGAGGAAAATGAAGTCAGAAAACTCAAGTAATTTGTATAAAATCACACAAGCGAGGCTGACACTGTGGTGCAGTGGGTTAAAGCCCAGCCTGCAGTGCCAGCATCCCCATATGGGCACCAGTTTGAGTCCCAGCTGCTCCACTTCCAATCCAGCTCCCTGTTAATGTGCCTGGGAAAGCAGCAGAGGATGGTACAAGTGGGCCCCTGTACCCACGTGGGAGACTCGGATGAAGCTCTTGGCTCCTGGCTTCAGGTTGGCTTAGCTCCGGCCGATGTGGCCATTTGGGGAGTGAACAGCAAATGGAAGCCCTCTCTTTCTCTCTCTCTCTGTATCTACCTGCCTCTATAACTCTGTCAAATAAATAAAATAAATCTTAAAAAAAAAAAGAAAGAAAAAAGAAAAATCACACAAGCAAAGTTAGCAATCTGTCTTTTGAACTCAAATCCCTGAATTTTGAATTCAAGTTCCTAAGTAAGATTTAAGTATGCCAGGGCCAAGATTGTGGTACAGTAGGTAAAGCTGCTGCCTGCAAGGCAAGCATCCCATATGGGCACCAGTTTAAGTCCCAGCTGTTCCCCTTCCAATCCAGTTCCCTGTTAATGGCCTGGGAAATGCAGTGGGAGACGGCCCAAGAGCTTGGACCCCTGCTACCTATGTGGGAGACCTAGAAGAAGCTCCTGGTTCCTGGTTTTGACTTGGCTCAGCCCTGGCTATTGCAGCCATCTGGAGAGTGAACCAACAGACTGAAGATCTCTCTCTCTCTCTTTATTTATATATATTTATTTATATTTATATATATATACACACATACATACATACACACACACACACACACACACACCCCTTTCAAATAAATGAATAAATTTTTTAAAAAAGGAATAAACCAGTATATGGGGGCTCTGTTTCTTAACAAAAAAAAAAAAAAAGATTTAAGTGTGCCTATAAATTTGTGACATATAAAAACCTAAGGGGCTGGTTTTGTGGCATAGTGGGTTAAGCCTGTAGCACCAGCATCCCATGTGGGTGCCAGTTCGAGTTCCGGCTGCTCCACTTTCCAATCTAACTCCCTGTTAATGCACCTGGGAAGGCAGCAAAGGATGGCCTGGGTCCCTGCCACCCATGTTGAAGACCCAGAAGAAGCTCCTGACTCCTGACTTCCACCTAGCCCAGCCCTGGCCATTGCAGCTGTTTGGGGAGTGAACTAGTGGATGGAAGATCTTTCTTTCCCTCTGTCTCTCCCTTTCTCTGTAACTCTGCCTTTCAAATAAATAAATGAATCTTAAAAAAAAAAATACTAAAATGCAGGGTAAAATAATCACTTCTAATCCTACTTTTCAAAAGCAATAATTCTTAGTATTTTGGCTCTACTTGATTCTAGCATTAATGGTCTATTATAAAATATATCATATATACAAATATTATTATAACCAGAACCCAGGTCAATAAATAAAACACTAGTCATCTATACCTTTGAAGTACACCATATGATCTCTTCCAATCACCTTTCTACTCTTGGAGTGATCACTTACACAATGAAACTACAGAAAAGCAAGGAAATTACTATCACCTATACCTGTTTCCCTAAACAATACAACTTGGGTTTGCCTGAAAAAAAATTTTTTTTAAATTTATTTGAGTAGAGTTATAGACAGTGAGAGAGAGAGACAGAGAGAAAGGTCTTCCCTCTGTTGGTTCACTCCCCAAATGGCTGCTACGGCCGGCGCACTGCGCCGATCGAAGCCAGGAGCCAGGTGCTTCCTCCTGGTTTCCCATGTAAGTGCAGGGGCCTGTTTTCTTTTGTGATAGGCTTTTTCACTCAACTTTATGCTTGTGAAATTCATCCATGTTGATGGGTTTAACTATTCTCCATTTCCACCACTGAATAGTGTTCCACTATATGAATAAACATACTGTATTTATGTATTCTCTTACTGATTGGTCTTTGGGTTATTTCTAATTCAGGATTATTACAAAGAGTGCTGCTAAAGATTTCTTGAACATACACCCTGGGACATGCTCTCAAAGTTTCTCTAGGGAACATATCAAGGAGAAGAATTACTAGGTATAATTTTGTTTTCCAAAGTAATCATACAAATTAATACTTCTAACAATACAAGAGTTTCTATTTCTCTACTTGTTAGTCAATACTTTGTGGTGTTAGACTGATTACCATATTTCTTCAATTCTAAAATGCACATTTTTCCACATAGTAACAGCTGAAAATTGTATGTATCATGGGGAATGAACCAGCAGATAGGAGTTATGTGTGTGTGTATCAACTAAGTAAGTACAGTTTTTAAATGGTATGCGTAAGTATTCCTCAGTCATCAATGGCCAGGCAATGGTCACGGCAAGTTGTTACTGGCTGGGCATGCATCTCAAAACTTGAGAATGAAGACAACAAAGGAGCACTCTTGTAGGACATGCAGCATCAACAATTTTCTTGATAGCAGAAAAGACAACATTATATAGGAAAACAAGGATGTCAATGACTCAGAGTAACCAACTTTAGTTTTTTTAAAAAACACTTAAAAATCAGTACTAATATACTATTCTAATTTTTAACATTAATAATTTCTTCTGCAAGAAAAATCACTGGGGGCCAGCGCTGTGGTGCAGTGAGTAAAGCTGTCGCCTGCAGTGCCAGCATCCCATATAGGAACCGGTTAGAGTTCCGGCTGCTCCACTTCCAATCCAGCTCTCTGCTACAGCCTGAGAAAGCAGCAGAAGATGGCCCAGGTCCTTTGGCCTCTATACTCACATGGAAGACTGGCTCCAGACTTCAGATAGGCTCAGCTCTGGCTGTTGCAGCCATTTGGGGAGTGAACTAGCAGATGGAAGACCTGTCTCTCTGTCTCTCCCTCTCTGTAACTCTGCCTCTCAGATAGATAAATAAATAAAATCTTTAAAAAAATTTATTTCCTCCTATAAATGACTACTACTTCAACCTATAAATGAGTGTCAATTAGAAACCAAAAATGCAAGAAAGTATTTATTCCACTAATAAATAAACATAATATTCCAAATTAGTTGAATTGCCATAAAAATCACAGTAAGCTGACTTGATTGAAAGACCTTTTTTTTGCTAGAAGACAAATTTAAATTCATAAATAAGATGTTAAAA
This sequence comes from Lepus europaeus, assembly GCF_033115175.1. Taxonomy (NCBI): domain Eukaryota; kingdom Metazoa; phylum Chordata; class Mammalia; order Lagomorpha; family Leporidae; genus Lepus; species Lepus europaeus. Next base: position 55,949,877 of record NC_084833.1, on the reverse strand, counting down.
ATTAAGAATGATTGTCTTTATAAAGAAAAATATCTAAACAACCCGAGTAATACACTTTGGCCTGGCACATATGAGGTACTCAGTAAGTTCCTGTTTCTGAACCTCAGAGATTACTGCCATCAGATTAAAACAGAGAAGTAAAACATTTTCACATATGTAAGATGAATCTGCTAAAGTCAGTGAAAACTAATCTGCTGTAATATGTGAGAATGAAGACTAATCTGATTTCAAGTAACGTAAAACATCCAAAAACTGTCTCTCTCAGTTTTAAAGATGTATATTGTTTGTATCAAGCAAAACATACTTCTCTCAATAAATGGTATATTTTATTTTTTAAGGTTTTATTTATTTATTTATTTTTTGACAGGCAGAGTGGACTTTTATTTCAAACAAATATATCCAATTCCAAGTTAACAGAATCTTAAAATTAGTATTAGCTCACTTTTTATTAACAGTATTTTTAAAATCAAAAAGGGGTTTCCAGGGTTGGCATTGTGGTATGATGGGTTAAGGCACCATTTGTGATGCTGGCATTCCATGTGGATGCTTGTTTGAGTCCATGCTGCTCTACTTCCAATTCAGCTCCCTGCTAATGTGCTTAGAAAAGCAGTGTAGGATGGCCCAAGTGCTTGGGCCCCTGCATCCATGTGGTAGACCTGGATGAAGCTCCAGGCTCTTGGCTTTGGCCTGGCTCAGCCCGGCCTGTTGTGGCCATTGGGGGATTAAAGCAGTGGAGAGATCTCTCTCTCCATCTCTCCCCACCGCCCCCCCAACTCTGCCTTTCAAAGAAATAAATGAATCTGGGCCAGCACCATGGCTCAACAGGCTAATCCTCCACCTTGCGGCGCCAGCACACCGGGTTCTAGTCCCAGTCAGGGCGCCGGATTCTGTCCCGGTTGCCCCTCTTCCAGGCCAGCTCTCTGCTATGGCCCGGGAGTGCAGTGGAGGATGGCCCAAGTGCATGGGCCCTGCACCCCATGGGAGACCAGGAGAAGCACCTGGCTCCTGCCTTCGGATCAGCACGGTGCGCCAGCTACAGCGCACCGGCCGCGGCGGCCATTGGAGGGTGAACCAATGGCAAAGGAAGACCTTTCTCTCTGTCTCTCTCTCTCTCTCACTGTCCACTCTGCCTGTCAAAAATAAAAATTAAAAAAAAAAAAGAAAGAAATGAATCTTTAAAAAAAAAAAGTCGTCAGAGCCAAGCTTTGGTCTCACCTTTTCTGCCAAGTAAAACAACACACAGAGGAGAGGTGTCCATGACTCACCTTGTTGCGGCATTCCTTCAGCAGGCCCTCTACAAATTTCCAATTTGTTTGTGCAATCACTGATGGCGAGAGGTTGGACAGTTTGGGCTGGCGGATGGTGCTGCCCATATTTCTGGCTTCCTGGATGTACTTCTACATCAAACAAAAAATGCAAAAGCCCTTTGTCCATGCAAACCAAACCACAGGTGACCATTACTGATGGGTGCCTGAAGAGGGCACTATCACCCACCCTTTCTGACTTAACTTTTTCTAGGATCAGATAAAGTTTGGAGCAGAAAGTTTAAAATAAAATTTTTCTACCCAAAGAAAAACTGAAATAATGATTTGCTTCTGCTAATGTAAAGTCTTCTATGAACTTATTTAATGATATGAGGCAAAGATCGTTACACATAGCTAAAGGATGTGTAGCTCACCACGCAAACTCAATCAAATCCCAACCAAGACGGGAGGAATTCAACTCTTCTGTCCAAAGACATCTTTCTAACCTTTCTAAATTAGAACTTGGAAAATAAGACTGCAAATTCAAAACAACACCATGTCTTGCTTTTCTACCATGTGCTGGCGATTCTCTACACATTGTTTTAACAAAGAACCCACCCACTGCAGCAAACTGCACGCTGACATCCTCCATATCTCAGGTTCAAGACCAACATTTTTATCCCAGAGTTCTCAAACTCCCCCATATGTTATTCCAGCAATACTATGTCCACTCTCTCCCTTGGTCCCTTAATCTTCCCTTGCTTCCAATCACAAAGTTAGGGCTCAATTACCATTACTGGGGTTATGGCTTACCTGCCTCCTAACTTGTTAGCTATTTCCATAACTCCCTCTTCCAAATTATTCTGTCCATAGCCTGTTACACAACACACACCAAGCTTTAGATTACCATTTCCTCTCCTTGAAATGTTCTTCTTTTTCTTTAACAATCCTATCATCCTCCAGGGCTTAAACAAATGTTGGCTCCTCCTCCAAATGGCTTTGTTTGATGATTAGTTCAAGTATAACTGATCTCTGCTTTCTCTAATCAGTGACAAAATCTTGTTTTGGCCCTCAAATGGCCATTTCAAAATAGTGTTGAACTGAAGTTATTTGAGTACCAGACTATGCTCCCTTAAAAAACTGGTATTTCCTGAGGGCAAGGCTGCCTCCTTGTCATTTTCATATTTCAAAGTGCTTACCTCAATAACTTTGACCAAGAAAATGTGCTCAATAAACACTGCTAAAATAGTAATACACAGGTGAGATAAAAGATCCAAGGGAGACTTTAAAACAATATCAAATACCAATATCCCTGATGTTACCTTCACAATAAAACCAAGCACATCTGTATCCTGAAAATCAGTAGTTAAAAATTCATAATCATATCTTGCAACTTTAATTTATTCCTTTAAAGAAACAGCGATAGTATAATAGGCTATTTCTTTCCCTATTCACTGAAGTGTCAGACACATATGAAAAACAGTATGCTTTATTGGGTTCTATGTCTGTAAGATGAAAAGTAAAGGGCCTTTTCTCAAAGAGAAATTTCTGAACAGGTTTCTGAATGTGAAGCCCCATTTTTACAACTTCTCTGCAACTATAAAAGGTGGGGTATCTAACCTGAGATTTATAACGAGAAACTGTACTAGAAGCAAGTGGCAGTAGAGCTGAGATATTCAACTTATAATGAGGACTTGGTAATTCTATTCAATAAATCCTTGGGGCCAACATCACGGCACTGTGGGTTAAGCTGCCACATGTGACACCTGTATCCCATGTGAGTGCAGGGTTGAGTCCTGGCTGCTGCACTTCTGATCCAACTCCATGCTAATGTGCCTGGGAAAGCAGTGGAGGATGTCCAAGTACTTAGGCCCCTGCTACTCACGTGGGAGACCAGATAGAATTCCAGGCTCCTGCCTTCAGCCTGGCCCAGTACCAGTCATTGTGGCCATTTAGGGTATCTACCTACCTACTTATCTATCTATGTCTCTCTCTCTCCTCCTCTCTGTAACTACCTTTCAAGTACATAAATGAACCTAAAATCTAACTAAATAGAGGCTGGCATTGTAGTGCAGTGGGTTAAGCCTCTGTCTGCAATGCCAACACCCCACATGAATGCTGGTTGAAGTCCTGGCTGTTCCACATCCAACCCAGCTCCCTGCTAATGAGCCTGGGAAAGCAGCAGAAGATGGCTGAAGCGCTTGGGCCCCTGCCACCCATGTGGGAGACCCAAATAGAGTTCCAGGCTCCTCGCTTCAGCCTGGCCCAGCCCTGACTGTTGCAGCCATTTGGTGAGTGAAACTCTGCCTTTCAAATAAATAAATAAATAAATCTTAAAAAAAATAACTAGAATCTAAAATAACGTTCCTCTCCTTTAGTCCTCTTTAAAAAAAAATCAAGATTGCCTGTGTAAAGATACAGAAAAAGTAGGAAAAGGGTATCCCTTTCATGGGGTGGGCATTGTGGGGCAGCAAGTTAAGCTGTCCCTTGGGACCCCATCCCACATCAAAGTGCTAGTTCAGGTCCCAGCTACTATAATTCTAATCCAGCTTCCTGATAATACACCTAAGAAGAAGCAAAGGCGCAAGTACTTGGGTCCCTACCAACACATGGGAGACCAGATGGAGTTCCCGGCTCCTGGTTTTGGCCCAACCTAGCCCAGTTTTTTGGCATCTGGTGAGTGAATCAGCAGATGAAAAATCTCTCCCTCTCAGCCTGTCACTCTGCCTTTCAAATAAAAAAAATTAATAATTTTCACAAAAAGAAGATAAATTATCCCTTCCTTAGATTCAGAGATTCACAGCACTAATCCAAGTTCAGTTTTTCTGCTTTTTCCTCTTAGCTAACTTTTTTCCCATCATAACACACAAACAAAATAGCTTCACCAATTTAAAAATAATTTCACCCACATTTAAGACTCTCACCTTTTAAGGTTTTTCTGGCACCCACCCAGGGAGTGAATATTATGTATGAGTAAGTATGGGGAGCACCTACAGGGTCAGCGACTAGCTGCCACTTGGAAAATCACCCACATTCTGATTTGTCATAAGCAAGGCCTAGCATCAAGAACTAGATCATTACTAACTCTTCTTAATGGAAAGAGATCATTGCTGGGGCACTTGAATCAGACCAGAGACCAAGGAAATAAAAAGGAGGAGTGCAAAGCATAACAGAATCATTCTTAAGGTATCTTACCTCTCTCTGGTCATTATCTAAACGCAGGTGTTCTGTGTGTTGCTTCTGCCGATCTTTCCGTCTCCACTGAGCAGGGGCATTTCTTTTTGTCCACCTGACAGATTCAAAGCAGGCAATTAAAAGCACCCACTAGAAAAGGAAGGTCAACTGACAGGGGGCTGGCATTGTGGCACAGCAGGTTATGCCACCACTTCTAACACCAGCGTCCCATATGGGTGCCGGTTCAAGTCTTGGCTGCTCCACTTCCAATCCAGCTCCCTGCTAATGCACTTGATAAAGCAGCAGAGGATGGCCGAGGTGCTTGCACCCCTGCACCCACATGGGAGACCTGCAAGAAACTCCAGCTCCTGGTTTTGGCCTGGCCCAGTACTGGCCGTTGCAGCCATTTATGGAGTGAACCAGCAAATGGAAGATCTCTCTGTCTCTCCCTCTCTCTCTAACTGTTTTTTTTTTTTTTTTTTTTTTTTTTTAACAGGCAGAGTGGACAGTGAGAGGGAGAGACAGAGAAAGGTCTTCCTTGTGCTGTTGGTTCATCCTCCAATGGCCGCTGCGGCTGGCATGCTGTGACCGGCGCACCACGCTGATCTGAAGGCAGGAGCCAGGTGCTTCTCCTGGTCCCCCATGGGGTGCAGGGCCCATGCACTTGGGCCATCCTCCTCTGCACTCCTGGGCCACAGCAGAGAGCTGGCCTGGAAGAGGGGCAACCGGGACAGAATCCGGCGCCCCGACCGGGACTAGAACCCGGGGTGCTGACGCTGCAAGGCGGAGGATTAGCCTATTGAGCTGCAACGCCGGCCTGTAACTGCCTTTCAAGAAAATAAAATATATCAGAGCCAACACCATGGTATAGTAGGCTAAGCCTCTGCCTGTGGTGCAGGCACTTCATTTGGGTGCCGGTTTGTGTCCTGGCTCCTCCTCTTCCAATCCAGCTCTCTGCTAATGGCCTGGGAAAGCAGTGGAAAATAGCCCAAGTGCTTGGGCTCCTGTACCCTCGTGGGAGACCAGAAGAACCTCCTGGCTCCTACCTTCAGATCAGCCCAGCTCCAGCTATTGCAGCCATTTGGGGAGTGAACTAGCAGATGAAAAAACTTTGTCTCTCCCTCTCTCTGTTAGTAACTCAAATAAATAAATAAGTCTTAAAAAATATATATTTATTAAAAAAAAAAAAAAAAAGGTTAACTAACAGAAGAAAACTTGAATGTCCTGAAGCCAACCTTGGCACAGGTAATCACCAATGTCACCGGAAAGAGCTCAAAGACCTTCAGGAAGAGCAGCTTAAAGAACTGTAACTGAACAAGAGAGATGTCTTGAGACATCTATAAAAACTTCACATGCGGCCGGCGCCGTGGCTTAACAGACTAATCCTCTGCCTTGCGGCGCCGGCACACCGGGTTCTAGTCCCGGTTAGGGTGCCAGATTCTATCCCGGTTGCCCCTCTTCCAGGCCAGCTCTCTGCTATGGTCCGGGAGTACAGTGGAGGATGGCCCAAGTCCTTGGGCCCTGCACCCGCATGGGAGACCAGGAGAAGCACCTGGCTCCTGGCTTCGGATCAGCACGATGCGCCGGCCGCAGCGGCCATTGGAGGGTGAACCAACGGCAAAAAGGAAGACCTTTCTTCTGTCTCTCTCTCTCACTATCCACTCTGCCTGTCAAAAGCAAAAACAAACAAAAAAACTTCACATGCAGATCCAAAACTATAGTCACTCCATCCTGTCTGGGCTTTGATACATTCACCTTTAAAAGTAATCTAAGATATCTAGTTTCTATTTAAGCTCCAATGATTTCAATCACCACTTTATTGATGACACAAAGCTAGCTTAGCTGTTGTACAGGAGCCAGGCATAAAAAATTTTAACTGACTTGCAGCCTGGCTTTTTGCAGGTCCTGGGTATGTGGGACATTGGAAACAGGAGCTGACAGGTATTCTGTCACCTATTTCTTGTCTAAACAGGGTCATCTTGGTCTTCTCCATCCTTGTTTTATAAAATTCGGGGGTCATCTGGGGATACCAGCTCCAGCCCAGATACTGGATGCTCCTCAGTACTATGGCTTGGGAGCTGGATCAGGGAATCTTTGGGACTGACTTACTTGTTGCTGGCTGGCCCCGTGGAAAGCACATCAGACTGCAGTTTAGGGAAAAAGCCTGGCTCATATTTCCCTTGTCCAATCTTCATGTCAAGTAAATGTGGGTGAACTGCAGTGTGGTCTATTTTTGCCAGACGCAGCTCAATTGCTTTTTCTGGATGAGAAAATAAAATGAAAGTCAAAACTTTTTTCAAACATTGTTTTTGAAAAGCTACCTACCCTTCCACTTTCCAAGAAAAACTGAAAAAGACTGATTTTTACCCTTCTGCCTGAAATAACAGGGAGAAAACACAGGTAACATGCACAAATCAATGAATTTCAAAACACTGGACAATGGTGCTGCAATGTAGTATAGTAGGTTAAGCCTCTGCCTGCAGTGAAGGCATCCCATATGGGCACCAGTTCTAGTCCCACTGTTCCTCTTCCAATCCAGCTACCTGCTAATGGCCTGGGAAAGCAGTGGAAAATGGCCAAAGTACTGGGATCCCTGCAACCATGTGGGAGACCCAGAATAAGTTCCTGGCTCCTGGCTTCCGACCAGCCCAGCTCTGGCCATTGTGGCCTTTTGGGGAGTGAACCAGCAGGTGGAAGACCTCTTTCTCTGTCTCTCCTTCTCTCTAACTCTGCCTCTCAAATAAATAATCTTGAAGAAAAAAAAAAAAAGAAAAAGAAAACACTGAACATCATGCAATGAAAGAAGCAGAAAACAAATAAGGTTATCCCTACAACTGCCCAAACTAACTGCTTTGTGGTAGTTTTCAGACTATGGCACAGAGAAGGGAACCTAGGCAGAGGCACTCAGTTAAGAACAAGGTGGCTGAATTAAGAGGACCAGAAATGGTAACCCACATTAGATTTTGCTCTTATTATGCAAACCTCTTTAAAAGATAAATAGCTCAATAGCTCTCTTTCTCACCGTCTCTGTCTCTTGATCTTTCTCTCACTTTCTCTCTCACATTCTCCTCCTCTCTTTTTTTCCTTCTTTGCCCCTTCCCTCTGGTCTGTCTGGTTTCCCCCAATAAACCTTTTCCCTTACTCCAGTGTTTGGTGTGCTTAGTAGCAGCCTTACATTGGTGCTTGGTGACTTGGATCCAGTCTCCCCCAGTGACTCTCCTCTCCCTTCGGGGATCTCTGAGCTGCTCTGGGGTCCTGGATTTCTGCCAGTCACAAAACACACCCCGGAACTCCTTTTACGCCACCAAATACTCCATGATCTCCATCCACACATCGGCCTTCCAAATTCTGAGGTAAGACGCGGAATTCCCACAGCAACTTCTAGAGGTTGTGGTTCTTCTCTTGTCTAAAAGTCCTGGTAGTGGGCACCAACCACAACTCTGGTCTCTACAGACTCTGTGTACGAGCAACAGTGGATGTGAGTGATGACTCAACCTCCTGTTTCCCTTCTACAGGCTAAGCCCTGGGCTCCAGTGGGTGCATGGGTGATGACCCCATCCTCTGTTCCCATATCCTCTCGTCAGATAGCTGGGATCTCGGGACACCCAATATCTGCCCATCTAACTCTACAGGTCACCATGGGAGCTTCTTTCTTCCTGCATTCCAATTAAGTAATATGGTCCCTCCCAAATTGACTCCAGACCTGAAATGCCAACCCTGATAGCTCTATCACTTCTGTGAGCGAGCAGGAAAATGGAAGGAGATCCCATATATTCAAGCCTTTTCTATCTTCTATCTAAACCTTCTATGTGTACTTCCTGCTCTCTCACCCAGGTCCTATTGGCCTCCAAAGTTTCTACTAGAGGTCAAGGGCCTGAGCCAAAACCTCTGCCTTCTATGTCCCCGACTCCAACTCTTCACTGTTTCACTGTACATCTATCTCCCTCCCACCCAAGAATTCAAACTTTATCTTAGAACCAGGCCTGGTCCAAAGTCTTAGCAAATGATCCTCCTGCAAGTTTGGGAATGGCCATCTCCATGCTTTCACTTTCCAGCCCTGGTCCTCCAACTGGTCTTTGCCCCTCCCTCTCCTGTTCCAGTTTTACCATAAGAATAGCAAAAGAGTGGTAATCCTATCCTGAGCTCCCTGCTAACAGAGAAACAAATTAGATATCCCATCCTTCCAATGGCTCTTTTGTTTTTCTCATGAGCAAGCCAGACAGGAAAAGTAGGTCTTTTGACCTCCACCCCAATGGACTTCTTGTCTTTGGTCCTCTGGCCCACAAGCAACTTTAACTAGACATTGAATTTGAAGAAGTTTCTCTCTTTGAATCTAGGAAGATTACTACCTTTAGAAATATTGCTTTGTTACTCGATGAACTTATTTTTCAGTTTATTTTTAACAGGTTTCCAGGTAATCAGTATTCAATGAAACAGCAATGGGTAATCAGTACTTGTTTTAGATGAATGCAATTTTAATTGAATTCAGATATAGGTATAATATCAGCATCTTAAATCATTTTGGTGTAACTGCTAATTTAAATTGAGTAAAAGCAAATGAGAAAAATGCCTCTAAATGTAAGCTTTGGTACTCTCAGCATGTTATATTTTATAGAAAAACTATGTGGGTTTGTTTAACAAATATTTTTTCATAAACTGTCTGAAAAATAGTTCAACACTGCTTAAGGTAACTCAGACTGAAATTTGATGTGTTACTTTATTTAAAAAATGTTGTCTTAATTTGGAGATTTTTAACAGGTTATTTCAAAATGTAAATCAAGGAAATTGGCAGATGGAAAACATCACAAGTATAGATATGTGTGCTTGGTTAAGGAAGGTTAAGAAGGAAAGAGTTCTTTTGAATAAAGAAAGGACATGGTTTGTAAGAATGACTTCATCCTGAAGGTCAGTTTACTTTAGACTGGAATGGAAATGACAGAACGTTTCAAGTAAGTTGAAGAGGGTGTATAGAAGTCACAGAAGCTTATGAAAGAAAGAAATTTTGGATATAAAAGCTATTAATCTATTTCTCTTTGACATAGAATTAGAATTTGATCCTCTCTTGAAGCAATCAGTTAAAGTAACCTATTATGTTCTCTTGATGTCTCTGTTAAATTCTAATTGTTTAAAAACAGCTGAGTTTTTTATTAAGAGCTATGGGTGGCCGGCGCCCTGGCTTAACAGGCTAATCCTCCGCCTTGCAGCGCCGGCACACCGGATTCTAGTGCCGGTCGGGGCGCCGGATTCTATCCCGGTTGCCCCTCTTCCAGGCCAGCTCTCTGCTATGGCCCGGGAAGGCAGTGGAGGATGGCCCAAGTGCTTGGGCCCTGCACCCACATGGGAGACCAGGAGAAGCACCTGGCTCCTGGCTTTGGATCAGCATGAGGCGCCAGCCGCAGTGGCCATTGGAGGGTGAACCAACGGCAGAAAGGAAGACCTTTCTCTCTCTCTCTCTCTCTCACTATCCACTCTGCCTGTCAAAAAAAAAAAAAAAAAAAAAAAAAAGCTATGGGTTAAATATGTGTTTATTTTCAAATTTTGAATAATCACCTTTTTTTTTTTAACAGGCAGAGTTAGACGGTGAGAGAGACAGAGAGAAAGGTCTTCCTTCCATTCGTTCATCCCTCAAATGGCCGCCACGGCCAGTATGCTGCGCCGATCCAAAGCCAGGAGCCAGGTACTTCCTCCTGGTCTCCCATGCAGGTGCAGGGCCCAAGCACTTGAGACATCCTCCACTGCACTCCCGGGCCACAGCAGAGAGCTGGAATGGAAAAGGAGCAACCAGGACAGAATCCGGTGCCCCAACCGGGACTAGAACCCAGGATGCCAGCGTCGCAGGCAGGGGATTAGCCAAATGAGCCACGGTGCTGGCCCGAATAATCACCTTGTAACAATGATCAAATCTGGTCTATATTATATCATGATATTAAGGGATCCTAATTCAACAAGATATTTTTGATTTTGAGCCTTCTAGGCATCTTTAACAGGCTTTCAAAAAATTAACTCCAAAAAATTTGGACTTTGACAATTTCCAGATGGGCTCCTGGAAATGTCAAAGACACATGTCTCTAATCTTGTAGAGACACCAACTAATCAGGCTATTTGGATTATGTTAGAAGTACTGTCAGGATGTGAAGTGGTGCTAAATTTTAAGTTCTTGTAATATAAAATGCTACTGATACAAATATCTGAAAGTTAAATATGTCTAATGATCTTGAGTTACTAGAATGATGGTTATCTTAATGAGAAAGGCCCAGAGGCCTAAAAGGGTAAATGCTTCGTAAAATCCTACAGATGCTTTTGAAAATACTGTGTGAAGTAAGCAAGTACCTCTTGCTGGTTAATGAGTTTATAATTTTAAACATGGCTGTTTGAAGTGTTTTGTCATCCACAGTTTTGTATATCAGACCTGCTGCTTATGAAACTAAAACATTGTTAGTTCTGTGTTTAGCTATCCTCCTATAGGTTCCGATGGACTTTTTCTAGCCACTTCTATCATATTCAGTACTTTGGGATGGCTCTGTAAACAGATGAAGCCAATAATGCACTGCAGGTTCTAACTAGAAAAAAGTATGGTTCACTGACGTTACTAAGAGCAGACAGTAGTTTGAATCAATTGGTAATTTAAAAAACAGTTAAAGAGTTTAAAAAGCTATTACTGAAACTGCTTTGGTGTTCTATCTTTCATGTTATGTTATATGTGTATATATATATTGTATGTCTACATGGGAAAATTTATTAAGAACTTTGTTTTAATCGGCTTACAGATAAAAGACTGCCATAAACTTAAACAGCTAAAATTAATCAAAGATACATTTTGATTCATGTGACCTGAATCTTTGTATCAGATGTTTTAAATTTGTTGGTAGAAAGACCAAAACATTTTATATGCTTGTGCTTGAATTTGCTGGTTAAACAAGCTACACCATGTTAGATATTTAAGAGATGTTTCCAAATACATGTATTCTTAAAATTTATAGAAGGCATTGGACCTTCTGGTAAATGTTTTCATAAGTTGTTATTTAATGGTTGAAATTGCTTGCTAAGTTTTCATTTGATATTGCTATTGTCAGTAAGCAATCTGGGACTTGCTCCCTCATTTCTCTATTCTAAGCCCTACTTTTCCCCTCATTTCTCTATTCTCTTTGAAATTGACTACACTGAAGGACTCTCTAGGATGCACAATTTGATTTTTAGATCTTATAAAAGGGATGACTAACATTTTCTATAATAGCATAGCCAAAAGGAGAGCTTAAATTATAATTTCACAGCTAGATTTACTTCGCCCTTGGCACAGTAAACACGCAAAACCTCCCTTTCAAACAAAGGGAGAGAAAGTTTTAAAGTGAAGACACAGCTTTCCTCATGGGCACTGTCTACCTCAAAATAAACCACTATCAGAACATGCCTGTGACTATAGACTTCCAGTTTAGGCCACCAAAGATTAGAGATGGGACTTGAGCACCCCCTTGATTTGCATCCTCTGGTCTACTTTAACAAAAACCAGAAGGAAAAGAAAGCTAGGCATCAGAAGCAATGCAAAGATAGCTGGCAGGCCAATTAATGGCTGCTTTACACAGCAATCTGCCATCAAGGAGACCCAACAGGCCAGTGCCCGGATTGCTTTTCGATGTGGAAACTCAGGGCTTCAGCAGAAGTCAGCTTGTGAAGGGCCCTGGCAGCTTTGCCAGCCAAGAGTTGGAACACTGGAAATAGAACTGCCCTGGAGTCGAAGGACTCCCAGGTCAGAGCCACAGACCTTGCTGGCTCCAAGCTGAAAAGCCCTTTACTCGGCCCAGCTTCCAAAGTGATCACTGCTGCTGAGGGGACGGCCAAGTAGGGTCAGCAATATTGCAGGCAGAGCTGTAAATTTCCTGAGATATGCCATCTTTACCTGGCCAGCTCTCCTCCCAGGCCAGCTAGGTAATGGAAGTCAACAGGGTGCCTTCCCCAAGGAGGTGCACACCTCCTTTAAGATGTACCCCGTGTGAAGAGATAAGTCTGGGCCTCATAACTGACAAGACCTTAAAGCCCACCAGATTATTTTTTTTTTTAATTTTACTTGTTTTAATCAAGTAATGTAGCTGTTGGAAATAGGAACTTTTTTTTTTTTTATTTGACAGAGAGACAGAGAGAAAGGTCTTCCTTCCGTTGGTTCACTCCCCAAATGGCTGCTTCCAATCCAGCTCCCTACTAATACACCTAGGAAAAAGCAGTATATGGTGGGAAATCCAAAGGAAACTTCAGGCTCACGCCTTTGACCTGGCCCAGCTCTGGCCTTTGTGGCCATTTGGGGAGTGAAACAGCAGATAGAAGCTTGCTCTCTCTCTCTTTCTCACTCTCTGTAACTCTGACTTTTAAATAAAGAAAAAAAAAAAACTAATAAATGTAAAAACTGGTTCTTTCAGAAGATCAATAAAATTCAAAAAATTGATCAGGAATCTTTTTTAAAAACACACAAACTGCCAATGCGAAGAATAAAATAGGAGCTGGTGTTGCTGTGTAGAGGATTAACCCACTGCCTGTGATGCTGGAAACCCATATGGGTGCTGGTTCGAGTCCTGGCTGCTCCACTTCCAATCCAGCTCCCTGCTAAGGTACCTGTGAAAGCAGCAAAGGATGACCCAATGACTGGGACCCCTGTCATCCACATGGGAGACCTAGATGAAGCTCCTGGCTCCTGGCTTTGGCATGGGCCAGCCCTGGACATTGTAGCCATTTGTGGTGTGAACCAGCAGATAAAAGCTCTCTCTCTCTCTTTCTGTCTCTCCTCTCTTGGTAACTTGGCCTTTCAAATAAATAAATAAACTAACTGGGGAAAAAAGAATAAAAGAGGTGACACTGCTATAGATGGTACAGACAGTAAAACAGACTATTGCAAAAAAAGAGAAATTTCTTTGTTTTTACCAAAATAAACTTATCGTTTAATTCTATTTTCCATGAACATTCTGATGTATACTCACATGATCAAATATAGAAATAATAATTATGTATTTCATATATATATACAGCAAATGTAGTACATTATTCTGGTATGCCTTAACAAAAAGAGAGCTACAAAATTCTGCAAATAATGGGGAAACTTTAATATAGATTAGCTATCAGGGAATATTAGGAAGTTATTACTATTTTCTTAATTCTGATGATAGTGCCTGTTAAGGAAAATGTTCTTATTCTTAGGAAATGTATACTTAAGTACTCAGGGACTGAAATATCATATCTAAAACTCAGTTCCAAATTCTCTCACAGAAAAAAAAATACATATGAAAGATTTGTAATCGTTGAATTTGAGTCATAGACACAGAAACACTTGTTGCACTATTGCTTCAATTTTGCTATGTGAAATTTTTCATCAGAAAATATTGGAGACTGGGTGAAGTTTCCATAATCATGGCAGAACTTTTTCAAAGAAGGTTACTGTGTGAGTATTCCAGTGAGACTCTTGGTGCCAAGGACCACAGATCCAATTAGGGCACAAGAAAGAGAAAGAAAGACAAGGAAGGAAGGAGGGAAGGAAGGAAAGAAGGAAGGGAGAGATTATTTTTTAAGGACGCAGGTGGACTGGACCTCAAGTAGGGACCTGGCCCCCATGGGGCACTCGGATAGCTCCGGGAACTGCCTGCCTTCCATGGCTCTCTGGGGGACCACCACATGCTTCCTCTGGGTCTCCACATTTGTCGTCCTTTCCAAACTTCCGTCGCCTTCTCAACTCTCCTGTAAGTCTCCCTTTGCTTTCCTCGGTTTCAGATGACCACAGTCAGCAACATTACACACACACATGCCCTTGTAAAAACCTATCGATCTCTCTCCCCCTCTCTAACTCTGTCAAAATAAACAAATAAATATTTTTAAAAAGAAGACAATATGACCATTCTCAGCACTTTTATTTGACCACGCACTACAGATTGTAGCCATTGTACCAAGACACCTAAAATAAGGAGGTGGGTATTTGTCACAGTGGTTAATGTGCTGCTTCAGATACTCACATCACATATTGAAGTGCCTGGGTACAAGTTCTGGCTCTACTTTTTTTTTTTTTTTTCATTTATTTATTTTTTAATATTTATTTATTTATTTATTTAGACAGGCAGAGTGGATAGTGAGAGAGAGAGAGAGAAAGAGAGAGAGAGAGAGAGAGAGAGAGAAAGGTCTTCCTTTTTGCCGTTGGTTCACCCTCCAATGGCCGCTGCGGCTGGCGCATCTCGCTGATCCGAAGCCAGGAGCCAGGTGCTTCTCCTGGTCTCCCATGCGGGTGCAGGGCCCAAGGACTTGGGCCATCCTCTACTGTACTCCCGGGCCATAGCAGAGAGCTGGCCTGGAAGAGGGGCAACCGGGATAGAATCCGGCGCCCCGACCGGCACTAGAACCCGGTGTGCCGGCGCCGCAAGGCGGAGGATTAGCCTGTTAAGCCACGGTGCCGGCCTTTTTCATTTATTTATTTGAAAGAGTTACAGAGAGAGGTAGAGACAGAGAGAGAGGTCTTCCATCCGCTGGTTCACTCCCCAGATGGCCACAACGGCCGAAGCTGAGCCGATCTGAAGTCAAGAGCCAGGAGATTCTTCCAGGTCTCCCATGTGGGTGCAGGGGCCCAAGCACTTGAGCCATCTTGTACTGCCTTCCCAGGCCATAGCAGAGAGCTGGATCGGAAGAGGAGGAGCCAGGACTAGAACCGGCATCCATATGGGATGCCAGCACCCCAGGCAGGGCTTTAACCTGCTGCACCACAGCACCGGCCCCCTGGCTCCACTTTCAATTCCAGCTTCCTGCTAATGTACATCCTGGGAGGTAGCAGCAATGACTTGAGTAATTGGGTCCCTGCCACCCATGTGGGAAATCCAAATTGAGTTCCAGACTCCCAGCTTCAGCCAGACCCAGTTCTGATTGCTGCAAGCAGGTGGACAGTGTACCAGTAGATGGAAGAATTCTCTTTGACTCTATGTCCCTCTTTCAAAGAAATAAAAATAAATAAAAAAATTTTTGAAAGACAAAATGAGGTCTGGCACTCTGGCACAGCAGGTGAAGCTGCTACCTGCAATGCCATGCCAGCATCTCATATGAAAACCGGCTCAAGTCCAGGCTGCCCCACTTCTGATTCAGCTCCCTGCTATTATGCCTGAGAAAGCAGTAGAGGATGGCCCAAGTAGTTGGGCCCCTGCCACCTATGTGGAAGACTTGATTGGAGTTCCAGGCTCCTAGCTTCAGCCTGGCCCAGCCCTGGCCATTGCAGCCATTTGGGAGTAAACCAGCAGATGGAAGATATCTGTTTCTTCTGCTCTCTCTCTCTCCAACTCTTTTTTTTCCTTTTTTAAGATTTATTTATTTGAGAGGCAGAGGCAAGCAGAGAGGGAGAGAGAGGGGGGGGTAAGAGAGAGAGAGAGAGAGAGAGTGTGTCTTCCATCCGCTGGTTCACTCCCCAAATGGCCGCAACAGCCAGAGCTGGGCTGATCCAAAGCTAGGAGCCAGGAACTTCCTCCGGGTCTCCCACACGAGTGCAGGGGCCCAAAGACTTGGGCCATCTTCTACTGCTTTCCCAGGCCATGGCAGAGAGCTGGATTGAAGTGGGGCAGCCAGGAATCTAACCAGAGCACCACAGATGGCGGCTTTAACAACTACGCTACAGCACCAGCCCTTCTAACTTTCAAATAAATAAATTTTATAGAAAAAAAAAAAAGAGAGAAAACAAAGTACTAAATTGGAAAGGAAAAAGTAAAACTACCATTATTCATGTTACATTATGATGTATATAGAAAATCTGTGGAGAGACCAGCGATGTGGTGTGGCAGGTGGGGCCACCGCCTGCAGTGCCAGCATCCCATATGGGCGCCAGTTCAAGACCTGGCTGCTCCACTTCCGATCCAGCTCTCTGCTATGGCCTGGGAAGGCAGTACAAGATGGCTCAAGTGCTTGGGCCCCTGCACCCACATGGGAAACCTGGAAGAAGCTCCTGGCTCCTAGCTTTGGATTGGCACAGCTCCGGCCATTGCAGCCAAGTAGAAAGTGAACCAGTGGATGGAAGACCTCTCTTTCTCTCTTTGCCTCTCCTCACTCTATAATTCTGACTTTCAAGTAAATAAATAAATCTTCTAAAAAAATCTGTGGAATGAATAAAAGATAATTTATATGGCTGTAAACAAAATATAAACTTACAAACTATTATATGTCTATGTATGAGCAATAAATGATCAGATACTAAAATTAGTATTACATTAGCATCAAATTTAAAAAGCACAAAAAAACCTTAAATACTTGGGCTAAGATTTGACAAAAGATTTGTAAAATATGTATCCTGAAACTATGTAACACTGTTAACAAAATTAATGAAGATTTAAATAAATGAAGAGATATGCCATGTTCATGGATCAGAAGACTCAATATTGTTAGTATGCCAAATACAAATCAAATCTTAGAAGGTTTTTTGTAGAAATTGGCAAGCTGATTGTGGATATATATAGAAATACAAGAAACCGGCCGGCGCCGTGGCTTAACAGGCTAATCCTCCGCCTTGTGGCGCCGGCACACCGGGTTCTAGTGCCGGTCGGGGCGCCGGATTCTATCCCGGTTGCCCCTCTTCCAGGCCAGCTCTCTGCTATGGCCCGGGAAGGCAGTGGAGGATGGCCCAAGTCCTTAGGCCCTGCACCCGCATGGGAGACCAGGAGAAGCACCTGGCTTCTGGCTTCGGATCAGCACGATGCGCCGGCCGCAGCAGCCATTGGAGGGTGAACCAACGGCAAAAAGGAAGACCTTTCTCTCTCTCTCTCTCTCATTATCCACTCTGCCTGTCAAAAAAAAAAAAAAAAAAGAAAGAAAGAAAGAAAGAGAAAAATACAAGAAACCTAAAATAACCAAAACAACTGTGAAAAGAAGAAAAGAGTTGCAGACTATCACTATCTGAGTACAAAACTTAACATAAAGCTATAGTAATCAAAACATTGTAGAACTGGCATACATTGGACTAACAGAAAAACGGAACAAAACAGAGAATTCAGAAAAATACACACACATATAGATCGATCACTGACATGTACACCAACCCATAAAGGCAATTTTTTAAAAATTTATTTCATTTACTTGAAAGGCAGAGTTACCCAGAGAGAGATGGAGAGACCGAAGAGATCTTCCATCTGTTGGTTCATTCCCCTGATGGTTGAAACATCCAAGGCTGGGCCAAGCAGAAGCCAGAAGCTCCTTCTGGGTCTCTCACATGGGTGGCAGAGGCCCAAGCATTTGGGCCATTTTCCACTACTTTCTCAGGGGAATTGGCAGGAAGCTGGATCAGAAGTAGGGCAGCCTGGACTCAAACTGGCACATATGGGATGCTAGCATCACAGGCAGCAGTTTTACCAGTTATATCACAATGCCAGACCCAAAGGCAATTATTTAGAGAAAGGACAATCTCAACAGATGCATATCTGGGCTGGTGAAGTGGCCTAGCAAGTAAAGCTGCCGCCTGCAGTGCTGGTACCATATGGGTGCCAGTTCTAGTCCCAGCTGCACCACTTCTGATCCAACTGTCCATTATGGCCTGGAAAAGCTGCGGAAGATGGCCCAAGTATTTGGGCTCCTGAACCCATGTGGAAGATCTGGAAGAAGCTCCAGGCTCCTGACTTTGGATCAGCTCAGTTCCAGCCATTGTAGCCATTTGAGGAGTAAGCCTGTAGATGGAAGATTCTGTCTCTTTCTCTCTCTCTGCCTCTGCCTCTCTTTAACTCTGCCTTTCAAATAAATAAATAAGTCTTTTAAAAAAAGAAACAAACCAACAAACAAAAACGGATGGAGGGGCTGGCACCATGGCTCACTTGGTTAATCCTCCACCTGCGGCGCTGACATCCCATATGGGCTCCGGGTTCTAGTCCCAGTTGCTACTCTTCCAGTCCAGCTCTGCTGTGGCCCGGGAAGGCAGTGGAGGATGGCCCAAGTGCTTGGGCCCCTGCACCCATATGGGAGACCAGGAAGAAGCACCTGGCTCCTGGCTTTGGATCAGCATAGCTCCGGCCGTAGAGGCCATTTGGGAGTTGAACCAATGAAAGGAAGACCTTTCTCTCTTTCTCTCTCTCTCATTGTCTAACTCTATCTGTCAAATTAAAAAAAAAAAAAAAAAAAACAACCAGATGGATATTCAAATGAAAAAAAAAAAAAAATGAACCTGGGTTATGTAGCTTACACAACTTTCAAAATTAACTTGAAATGGGGCTGGTGCTGTGGCGCAGCAGGTTAATGCCCTGGCCTGAAGTGCCAGCATCCCATGTGGGCGCCAGTTCGAGACCCAGCTGCTCTACTTCACATCCAGCTCTCTGCTATGGCCTGCAAAAGCAGTAGAAGACAGCCCAAGTCCACCCACGTGGTAGACCCAGAAGAAGCTCCTGGCTCCTGGCTTCGGATCCAATTGGGGAGTGAACCAGCGGATGGAAGACCTCTCTCTCTCTCTCCCTCTCTCTCTCTCTGCCTCTCCTCTCTCTATAACTCTGACTTTCAAATAAATAAATAAATTTTTTTTAAAAAAAGAGCACTGCCACATCTCTTTAAAAAAAAAATTTAACTTGAAATGGACCATAGGTCTAATGCAAATATTAAAACTTCTAAAAACTTCCCAGAGGAAATACAGAAGAAAAAAAACTATGTGACATCTTAAATAGGCAAAAATTTCTTAGATGCAATAAAAGCACAAACCATAAAAATTAGGGTTCATCAATATTAAAAACTTTGCTTTCCAAAAGACACTGTTGAGAGAACAAAAAGACAAACCACAAAGTATGAGAAATATTTGTAAATCACGCATTTGATTAAAGGACTTATATCTAAAATATACAAAGAACTTTCAAAACTCAATAGCAAAACAAATAATCCAATAAAAAATGGACTAGGGGAGAGTGCCGTGGCTCACTTGGTTAATACTCCACCTGTGACACTGGCATCCCATATGGGCGCCGGGTTCTAATCCCAGTCCAGCTCTCTGTTGTGGCCCAGGAGGGCAGTTAAGGATGGCCCAAGTACTTGGGCCCTTGCACCCACATAGGAGACCAGGAAGGAGCACCTGGCTCCTGGCTTCGGATCAGCACAGCACTGGCCGTAGCGGCCATTTGGGGAGTGAACCAACGGAAGGAAGACCTTTCTCTCTGTCTCGCTCTCTCACTGTCTATAACTACCTATCAAATTAAAAAAAAAAAAAAAAAAGGACTAAAAGTCTGAATAAACATCTCACCAGAGAGGATGTATCAATGACAAATAAACATGAAAAACTGTTTACCATCATTAGTCACTAGGTACACACAAATCAAAATCATGGTTAAGATTCTACTTGAGGGGTCAGCACTGTAGCACAACGGGTTAAAGCTCTGGCCTGAGGCACCGGCATCCCATATGGGTACCGGTTCTAGTTCCAGCTGCTTCTCTTCTGATCCAGCTCTCTGCTACAGCCTGGGAAAGCAGCACAAGATGGCCCAAGTCCTTGAGCTGCTGCACCCACATGGGAGACCTGGAGGAAGTTCCTTACTCCTGCCTTCAGATCAGCTCAGTTCTGGCCCTTGCGGCCATCTGGGGAGGAGTATCTCTCTCTCTCTCTCTCTCTCTCTTTCTCTCTCTCTCTCCTTCTCTCTGTAACTCTTTCAAATAAGTAAATTAAATAAATCTTTTAAAAAATGATTCTACTTGAAGTTATTAAAATGGCTAAAATAGAAAATACTAACCAATGTTGGCAACAATATGGGAGAACCAGAACTCACACACTGATAGTGGAAATGTAAAATGGTACAACTATGTTCGAAGACAGTTTGGCAGTTTCTTTTAAAAGTTAATATAAAGATACCATATGATCTGATTGTTCCACTCTAAAACTAAACAATCTCTTTGACACCCATCTTTCTGAAATGAATATACAAATGAGGATTAGTTAATTCTTTCTTCCACATTTGAAACTACATTATCTGGCCACAACTGAAACCAAAATAACTCTAATTAGTATGCTGCAATGTTGTTCAATACGTGCATTACAGATGGGATGCTAACTGATTGCCTCAAACCTCTGTAGACAGGTAGGACCTCAAGGGGCTAGAGAGCTTCTGGCTTTTATAGTCTCTAGCTATAAACAGACCTTTCCCCCTTTACTCCAATATGCCATACAAAATATTGTCGTTTTCAAGTATAACACAACCTGAAAAACATTGTGAAGTCCTGATTTAAAGCAACAATATAGTTTGGGAGATGGCACTTTAAAACCACAGTCCTTTAAAATCTCCATCAAGTTTCCCAGATACAAAGTCTTAGTCAGGGTTCACAAATCTGAAGCCTAATGTGTTCCAGGATGCAAGGATGATTATGAAGGAGTAATTAATCTACCTGCACAGGCAATATGTCCTCAAGCCTTAGCCAACAGGACTGTCTTGGGCTGGAAAGGAGTTAAAGTTAGAGAATAAAACATATAAAGTCACTGGGGCCCGGTGTTGTGGTATAGTGGGTAAAGCCGCTGCCTGTAATGTTGGCATCCCATATAGGCAACCGTTTGTATCCCAGCTGTTCCACTTCTGATCCAGTATCAGAAGATGGCCCAGGTGTTTGGACCCCTGCTACCCAAGTTGGAGACCTGGAAGAAGCTCCTGGCTCCAAGCTTCTACCTGGCCCAGCCCTGGCTGTATCGAGGAGTGAACCAGCGGATGGAAGCTCGCTCACTCTCTCTCTCTCTCTCTCTCTCTCTCCTCCCTCCCTCCCTCTGTAACTCAGACTTTCAAATAAGTAAATTTTTAAAAACAAATGTTAAGATCACAAACAAGACAATGTTCAAACTGCCACCAGTTATATCTTCCAAAGCTAAAAAAAGTTCATTCATTAGGCAAATATTTGTTGAGCACTTACCATATGCTGGGCATTTAGTATGTAGTTTTAATACTTGGTAAACGAACAAAATCTACAAAAAGGCTATAACAAAGACATTGAACATCTCACAATAAACTTAAAAACACTACTAAATCTAATAGTTTAAGCTGAGACTATTCTGAGCTAAGATGATCTAGATGGCAGCCTCTGGATAAAAAAAGGTAGGTCTAATCATTCATGCACCAAACAACTTCTAATATCTGCATGTGCTATGCGCGATGTTCCAAAGCTGGAGGAAAAAGAAAGAGGAAACACAGTCTCTGCCCCTAATCTGTTCCCTGAGAATGACAGCTCAAAAGAACAGAGACCAAAGTGGCGGCAAGAACAAAGCACCAAAGCACCTCAGGAGCAGGGAGGAGTATTCAAGTGACTCAGCCTGGCAGCATCAGAAAAGTTTCACAGCACACAAACTGGCTAGGCTTTTTCAACAAACACTGTCAACTGCATACTTGTAATTCATTTACCCCTAATATTGTTCAGGGTAACATTATACCCTGTTCCATTTCATAGCCTTTCCTGCTCTTAAGGATGGTCATATAACATGATTCTGGCCTATGAGAAATCAAAGTTGTGAATTTCTGAGAAAGCTCTTGCTTTCTCATAAAAGGGGGAAAACAGAGCTAGCATCAACCTTCCCCTCCTCTTGCACTGAATATGAATATAATAAGCCGTTTGTAACCGTGAGGCAACAGTATGAATACAAAAGTCAACATGCTAAAGATGGCCAAATAAAAAGACAGAATCTCAGTTTCTGATTACACTATTTAGCAGCTGAACAAACACTGGTAACCACCAATTCTGCACTTCTTGCTAATCTGAGAAAAATAACCAACATTTGCTTAACTATTGCTGATTACCATCTACCACAGTGGGACTCATTCTTAACTGACACAATGTTAAAGGATGAGAAGTTATCAGGTGGGGGGGGGGGACATTGCAGGCAATGGTAACAACATGCAAAAAGGCAGAAACAGAGAAAGAGAAACAGGGACATGTTGTGACATAATCCAACAGGTTACAATGGACAGCTGAAAGGAGGCCTTACCTGCTTCATTCACAGTGGTACACTTCTGGTACATAGATGTGCGGAGAGTAGGTGTCCGAACATTCAACAGCCTGATCTTGTCTACTCGGGAATCAAATACCCGGAGCACAGGATCTTTATCATCATCATCATGACACATGATTTTGTTGTCAATGAAAGAAGCAAACATCTGCGTCTCCAAGAATCTTGAGAGGAAGGGCAGGTAGGGCTCAGGCTGATCTGACAGAAAGGATGCCTGTTAGGACCAAATGAAGAGTTATTGTCAGCTTTGACCAGCAAAGATAACAGACCAAATGGATGCAGAAGGTTAGTTCTTCTCTGGAGCTTCCTAAGTCTATGAAAAGCTGGAAAATTCTTTCTTCATACACACACACACACACACAAGTTCAAACTTCAACACTGGCCCAAACTTACTCAGGTACTAATCAGACAACCAATCTTCCCAGAATACTGATTCAATCCAAATGGGCATCACCGCCTTAGGAGAGCCCACCTGTTCTTTAAAAGTAACAAACTCTATTTTAACATCAGAAGGACCATGAAACTTGTTTCCAACAATATTATGAAAGAAAAGAAAATCTCATATTGTTACTTCTTCAAGATATGACTCTAAATTCTCTTCTCCAGAAGGATTACACTCACTTTATCAAAATTTTGCATCTGCTCCCTGTTGGTAAACCAGGATTCCTTATCCTGGCTTGGCTGAATGACAAACACTTCATAATCTGCAAACATCTGAGTGAAACGATTTGCAAAAACTTCCCGGATCTGAATGTTCAGCTGGTAAATCCTGAGTTCTTCTTCATCACACTGAACCTTGAGATCCTTATTACTGCTAGTATCTTCACGTACTTCCAGCTACAAAAAAGAAACAATGTGAATACACAAAGAAATCCAACTCCTCTGATTTTTTCACAGTGGTCATTTACCTAGCAGCAAGTGGTTAGAACAAATGAAGGGAAAACAATAAAAGAAAGAAACTGATTTTCACACAAAGAAGAAATAAATAATGAAAGAGTTTCACTTGAAGGTATCCAGCAGAAAGACCCCAGTTCTCTCTGTCTCTCTCTCTAGCTCTGTCAAAAAAAAAAAACAAAAAAAAACAAAAACAGGACTCGAACTCAAGAGGCACAGTGCTAGCCTCAGCCTAGCTACTTCTGAGGCATTTAATCTTAGGCAAAACACTTAAGCTCCTGAAACTTCAGTTTCTTAATAATAACAATCACATACTATTATTAATACCTGCTTCATTTGCTTTAGGTTGCAGTGAAACTCATAGAGAAAAGGATCTGAAAGAGATCTGAACATAAGGATTACCATCGTCATCCCTCCAAGTCACTCTTAGTGTTCACACAGAATGACAGCAGGCTCTCTTTGATGTCCAGGTGAGAAGCTATCTAGATTTATATCCAAGTAGCACTTAGTGTCATGAGTTCAGTGCTGTGGCGCAGTGGGTTAAAGCCCTGGCCTGCAGTACCGGCATCCCATATGGGAGCCGGTTAAAGTCTCAAACTGCTCCACTTCTGATTCAGCTCCCTGCTAATATGCCTGGGAAAACAGCAGAGGATGGCCCAAGTTCTTGGGTCCCTACACTCACGCGGGAGACCAGGAGAAAGCTCCTGGCTCCTGGCTTTGGATTGGCTCAGCTCCAGCCACTAAGGTCATTTAGAGAGTGAACCAGCGATGGAAGATCTCTTTCTCTCTGTCTCTACCTCTCTCTGTAACTCTTTCAAATAAATAAAACAAATCTTAAAAAAACAAACAAAAAACAAAAAAAAAACAGATAGTGTCTGCCAGAGCTGAATCCAGAGCCTCTCATACACAGCAGTCCTTTACTACTCATTATGCCCTGCCCTGAACTGGATGCCTTCCTATCCCATACCTTAAACCAGGTCAGTACCTTAGCACAGACCAACCTTGCCATAGACTTCCATACAAAAGCACTTTACCTTTTCCAGGCTCACCCCAGTCCTCTTGACCAAGGCTTGCAGCCGGGCGATAGTTTCATTCTCCTTGAGGAGCTCATAGGAATGCAAAGGGGAGCCAGCAATGTTCCCATTCCTCTTGTCAGAGACAAACTCAGAGGCTCGGAGCCTCTTCAGCTTGGAGGCACTCTCGCTGCAGTGAAGGTTGCCCTCAGGGGGAATGCCAAACGCCATGAGAATCTCAGACACTTCTTGGACAAACTCCAATTTATTGGGAAACTGAGGCAAGTCCTCTGGCAGTTCAATGAAGTGGTTGTCAATGTCCACAAAGCAGAGGTTAGCCTGGGAGTAACAACAGAAGGAGGTTGTGAACCCCAGGTTTTTAGAAAGGATAATGAACATGAGAGAGAAAACACCTAAAATGGACATGTATGAAATTTAAATAAATAAAGATGGGACTCAGAAATCAGACAGACCTGAGTTCCACTCTTCCTCTGCCAATTTCTAGGATGTATGACTTAACCTCTTTGATTTTATTTCCTCAGCCACAAAATGAAGATAAAGTGATAAAAACACTTATGTTACAGAGTGGTGGGAATATTATATTATCGCAGTTGTTAAGAATATAACACAAAATTCTTACATATGATATAAATACTCATTAAATGTTTGACAAGAAGCAGGCATTGTAGTGCAGTGGGTTAAGCCACCACTTATGACACAAGCATCCCATGCCAGTTCTAGTCCTAGTTGCCCAGCTTTGGATCCAGCTCCCTGTTAATGCACCTGGGAAGGCACAAAAGACAGCCCAAGTGCTTGGGCCCTTGCCACCCATCTGGCAGAGTTGGATGGAGTTCCTGGTTCCTGGCTTCAATCTCATCAAGCCATAGCTGTTCCTGGCATTGGGAGAGTGAGGCAGTGGAAGGAAGATGGATCTAGATCTTGATATCTCTCTCTCTGTCTCTCCGCTACCCCCCCCCCAAAGCTGTACCTTTAAATAAATAAATAAATATTTAAAAAAATAAATGTCTGACCAATTTTTGAACATTAGGAGTGAGTTAGAATGTCTAGGTGAGTTAGAATGTCTAGGGGCCGGCGTTGTGGCACAGTGGGTAAAAGCTGCCATCTGTAATGCTGGCATCCATATAGGCTAGCTTTAAGATTGCTCCTGGCCAGTGCCACGGCTCAATAGGCTAATCCTCCACCTGCGGCGCCGGCACACCAGGTTCTAGTCCCGGTCGGGGCACCGGATTCTGTCCCGGTTGCCCCTCTTCCAGGCCAGCTCTCTGCTATGGCCCGGAAAGGCAGTGGAGGATGGCCCAAGTGCTTGGGCCCTGCACCCTATGGGAGACCAAGAGAAGCACCTGGCTCCTGCCTTCGGATTAGTGTGGTGCGCTGGCCGTGGCGGCCATTGGAGGGTGAACCAACGGCAAAAGGAAGACCTTTCTCTCTCTCTCTCTCACTGTCCACTCTGTCAAAAAAAAAGATTGCTCCTGCCCTGGCCTGAAGAGCCGGAATCCCATGTGGTCACCAGTTCTAGTCCTGGCTGCTCCTCTTCCAATCCAGCTCTTGGGCCCCTGCACCCACGTGGGAGACCTTCAAAAAGCTCCTGGCTCCTGACTTCGGATCAGTGCAGCTCCAGCCATTGCGGCCATCGGAGTGAACCAGTGGATGGAAGATCTCTCTCTCTGTCTCTACCTCTCCTCTCACTATAACTCTGTCTTTCAAATAAATAAAAAATAAATCTTTAAAAAAAAAAAAAAAAAAAGGAATGCTCCTGGAGGAGCCAGCACTGACACAGCAGGTTAAACTGACGACAGCATCTCATGTGAGTAGTGAGTACCAGTTCAAGGATCAGTGGCTCAGATTCTGACCCAGTTCCCTGCTAATGCTCCTGGGAAAGCAGCAAAAGATGGCCCAAGTGCTTGGGCCACTGCCACCCATATGGAAGACACAGTAGAAGCTCCTGGCTTCAGCCAGGCACAGTACCCACCATCATATTTGGGGAGTGAACCACTAGCAGATGGGAGACATCCATCTCTTCCTCCCTCAATCTGTAACTCTGCCTTCCAAATTAATAAATCTTTAAAAAGAAAAAAGACTATTCCTGGAAGCAAGACAGCACTCTTATACACTGCTGACAGGGTAAATAAGCTGAATTAACAAAACAGAATTCAGCAATATCTGGTTATCCCTATTTTACACAGAAAACTGACAAAAATAGGTTAAGTAAATGTCTGTTCTTGTGTCTCTTTTCTCTCTCTGCCTTTCAAATAAAATGAAAATAAATTTTTAAAATGGAAATAGGATATGAAAGGCAAACAAAACAACTTTTGAATAATTAATTTCAAATACATGAAAAGATGTTCAAAATTTTGTGGAGTTGTAAACTGTCACCTGTGCTGCCGGCATACCATATGGGTGCTGGTTCATGTCCCAGCTGCTCCACTTCAGATCCAGCTCCCTGCTAATGGCCTGGGAAAGAAATGGAAGATGGCCCAGGTACTTGCACCCTGTCACCCACATGGGAGACCAGAAGATATTCTTGGCTCCTGGCGTCAGCCTGGCCAGCCCTGGCCATTGCAAACATCTGAGTGAACCAGAAGATGGAAGCTCTTTCTCTATCTCTCCCTCTCTCTCTCTCTAACTTTGCCTTTTTAATAAATAAAAAGAAAATGTCACCCCTCCCAAAAAAAAGTGTTCAAAATTTGAATTCAATCAAGAAATAGGAAAAAAAATTCACCTATGGGACTAGCAAATATTACAGATTTATAATGTCCAGTGCTGACAAAGTTACTAGGAAACACATATTCCATAGATTGTTATTGGGAACGTAAACTGATAGCTTTCTAGGGATAATCTTAAAGGCCTTCTTTTCCCCAGCTCAGCCCAAGAACTTAGAAAATTCTAGTACTTTTATCTGCCTATATGCTCCTCCCTAATCCTATCCCCCAGTTTATACATTCCCATTCCCAGGTAATCACTCTTCTGAATGCTATATTTATTAATTTTTGTCTTCTGAGTTTTGTCACATGTGTGTCTGCCTTCACATTCTTACATATTTTAAACTTTTCTATTAGGTACAAGTTTTATTATTACTTTAGCAGTCTTTCAGTACTTTCAATTCACATTAGGTTGAGATTCAGCCATTTTGTTGTGTGGAGCTATACTTCACTCACTGTCACTTTCACATTACATTCCATCATATGAATTTATCAATTTTTCGATTAAAAATTGAGTTTCCAGATAACTGCATTTCCATTGTTATACATGTTTTCTCATGTGCAAGATCATTTTGGATATATCTTAGCAATGAACTGCTGTTATATGGTATGAAGATGTCCAATTTTCTAAGATATGCCTAGTTGTGTTCCAAAAATTTACATTTTTACTGGCAACCTAAAAGGATCCTTCTCAAAACATATTTCTATGGCACATTCCAGGTTGGTTATTGGGAGAAAATGCAGATCTCTGTATACACAGAAATGGCTCTGAAAAGCTGTCCTTTTGTTTAAAAAAAAAAAATCTATTTACATTGATAAAGTAAATAGAGGATGCAGAAAGAAACCTTCCCATTTGATACCTCTCTTTCAGTGTATGAAGACATTTTCACAAGAAGAAGAGACTGGGGTCTTTGCAACCTGGCTGAGAGGGATTAGCACAGATTTCTGTGACTCTCATCTGCATAATAAGACAGCTCTGGCTGTGTACCTCCGTTAGCCCACCTGCCACAGCCTGTGCCACCTCCCTTTGCAGAAGTCCAAACCCCAATCCCTTTGTTAAACTCTAAATAAAGCTTAGCCATCTGCCCCTCTTGGAGTCCGTATCGAATGAGTATGGCTTCCTGCGCTTAGGCAGATAATAAAACTTGCATGTAATTTTTCCAGTTATCAGTCTCTTATAAGTTTATTTCACGGACTAAAATTACAGAAACTTCAGAGGGAAAAAAGGAAATTTAAATCTTTTCCATGCTTCTCATCCAATTTCCTTCTAAAGCTTAGTATCATATTTCAAAAATTTTGTCAATGAAATAGGAAATAAATATTCTATTGTGCATCTGATTTATATTGCTATATTTAGTGATAAAGTTAAGAAATGTGTATTTTTTTGTGCAATTCTTGATCATATCTTACACCGTTTTTCTATTGGGTTGTTTATCACCTTATTGATTTGTACAAGTTCTTTATATTCCCTCAATGCCATTTGTAGGTCACATGTTGTGTGTGTGTGTGTGTGTGTGTATCTTCTAGTTTTTATCTTTAAGATGTCATTCTTAATTCAGAAAATCAAATTTATCAATCTTTTATTTTATGGGTAGTACTTTCTGTAACTTGTTTATAAAATCTTTCCCTACCCTGAGGTCAGACAGGTATTCATTAATATTGTCTTCTAAAACATCTAAATCTATGCTTTTGACATTTAACTTTTTTTTAGACAATTTATTTATTTTTATTTGTAAGACAAAAAGTGAGAGAGAGAGGGAGAGATAGAGATCTTCCATAGGCAGCTGGTTCACTCCCCAAATGGCAGCAATAGCCAGGGCTGGGCCAGGCCAAAGCCAGGAGCCTCCATCCAGTTTCCCATGACAGTGGCAGGGGCCCAAGTATTATTGGAGATAGGCTACTCAGGGTTCTTGTCTTCATACAAGAAAACAATTCCGACGTTAGAGTAGTGGAAAGCAAAGTAGCAGGGTTTAAAGAAAAGAAGTAATGAGGAGAAGTATACCTGGTAGGCTAGCCAGGTGGACATCTCAGTAAATGGCTGAGAGCCTAGACTACATTCAGACTCAGGTTTTTATGAACATGAGTATGGGTCCCCTGTTTCTTCTCCCCACCACTCTCTTCCAAGAAATTTTGAGTGGGGATTTCTGAAAGTGGAGTTCCTGAAAATCTTTCCAGAAATCTTACCAGCACAATGTTATGGGACCTAATAGCCCCTTTAGTGCAGGGCTGCGGAATACAGGATTAAAACCCATTTAACAGAGTTACAAAATAAGAGCAATTACTTTAGTTGTAATTTCTGGTCTGCCTTCAGGACTTGTTTCCTTATTTCATTGTGCAAAAAATCATTTTCTTTAAAAATTCCCATTTTCAGGGCCAGTCTTGATGTTTAACAGGTAAAGCTGCCACCTGTTACACCGGAATCCCATATAGGTACAAGCTTGTATTCCAGCTGCTCCACTTCCAATCCAGCTCCCTGGGAAAAGCAGCAAGATGGTCCAAGTGCTTGGATCCCTGTCACTCATGTGAGAGACTCAGATGAAGCTCCTAGTTTTGGCCTTGCTATGGTTAGTAAAATGGCGCAGTCTTACCTAAGGCGTGATCTACACCTTGACACCATCCTAGGCTCTAGCCCTGGGCTGGGCCGCCATTGCTGGAAGCCAGGTGGCCCAACCACCCATGTCAAGCTCCACCCCCATCCTAACAGGATTCACTGCCCACCTCCTGGCAAAGTTTTAAAAGGACCTGTTCCTGAATACGTCTCTCTCTCTCTCTTCGTCTTCTGATCTCTGTCTCTCTATCTCTGTCTTTTGATCTCTCTTACACTCTCCTCTTTCTCCTTCTTCGTCTCTTCCCTCCAGTCTGTCAGGTTTCCCCCAATAAACCCTTTCCCTTACTCCGGTGTTTGGTGTGTTTTGTGGCAGCCTTACAGCTATTATGGCCACCTAGGGAGTGAACCAGCAGATGGAAGACCTCTCTCTGTAACTCTGACTTTCAAATAAATAAATCTTTTTTTTTTTTTTTAAAGGCAGAGTGGACAGTGAGAAAGAGACAGAGAAAAAGGTCTTCCTTTACCGTTGGTTCACCCTCCAATGGCCGCTGCAGCTGGCACGCTGTGGCCGGCACATCGCGCTGATCCGAAGCCAGGAGCCAGGTGCTTCTCCTGGTCTCCCATGGGGTGCAGGGCCCAAGCACTTGGGCCATCCTCCACTGCACTCCTGGGCCACAGCAGAGAGCTGGCCTGGAAGAGGGGCAACCGGGACAGAATCTGGCACCCCGACCGGGACTAGAACCTGGTGTGCCAGCGCCCGCAGGTGGAGGATTAGCCTATTGAGCCGTGGCGCTGGCCTCAAATAAATAAATCTTTTAAAGTAAAATAAAAGTTCTCATTTTATTTGGCCTCTCTCATAGACACAGGCTAACACCTACCTAGCTATCTTAACACAAGTATTTAGGCCATCTTCTGCTGCTTTCCCAGGCATTAGCAAAGAGCTGGATAGGAACCAGCACTCCCATATGGGATGCTTAACCTGCTGTACCACAATGCTGGACCCAATATTGCAACTTCTTAATCCATCTGAAGCTGATTTTGTTATGGTGTGAAGGATCTTTTTTTTTTTTTAATTTTTAAATTTTTTTTCCTATAGATATGCAGTTTTTCCAGCTTCCCTTATTAAAAAAGAGTCTAATCTTTTGGCATGGTACTGCCATTGTGGATCAAAATTATGTTCAATTTATCTATTTACCCCCATGCCAGTCAATACTGTATTCTAAAAGAAAAGGTAGGAAGATAACACATCCAGCTCACTGTAACTATTCCCTAAACTCTCGATCTATTAAAACTACATGCTTTAATATGTCCATGCACATCTCATTCAGTAGGTATTTGCAGAGTGCATAAACTACCCTATCAATCATAACTAAAAAAAAGAGTTTTCCCATCTCAAAAATTCAAAGACTAGACGAATCACTCTAAATTTCACTTTCCAGAATTCTTGCACTAGATAACTTTGAGCCCTGCCCAATTAAACAGCCAATAAACATTTAACACCTAAAATTAGACTATTTTTTTAAGACTATAAATGTTGGGGCTGGTGTTACAGCATAACAGGTTAAGTTACTGCCTGTGAAGCCAGCATCTCATATGGGTGCCAGTTCAAGACCCAGCTTTTCTACTTCTGATCCAGCTCCCTGCTAATGTGCCTGGGCAAGCAGCGGAGAATGGCTCAAACTGCTTGGGACCCTGCACGCAAGTGGGAAACCCAGAAGCAGCTTCAGGTTCCTGGCTTTGGTCTGGCCCAGTCCTAGCTATTGTGGCCATGCGGAGAGTGAACCAGCAGATGGAAGAGAACTGCCCCATTCCTTCTCTCTCTCTCTCTCTCTCTCTCTCTCTCTCTCTAATTCTGCTGTTCGAACAAATAAAAATAAATCTATAAAAAAAAGAAAAATCCTCACCTCCTCTGGGAAGCCTTCCCTGATTACTTCAGTTTACTTTTACCTTCTTAAAAAAAATAATAATAATGCTATCAATCCATTAAAAAATACTAAAAACAGAATTAAATCATCTAGTCATGAAGATCGTCTGTCTCATAAGCCCTGACAATTACAGGTAGCAAAACAAGGTACTGTTTATGACCCACCAGAGCTGCACAACACAATCATTTATCCCCTCAATTCTCTCTTTAGAGGAAATAAAAGCAGTTTCTCCAACAGGAAACATAAAGGCAGCTAAAAATAACTACAGCTACTCAACAATGCTTTGTTGGCTTTTTCCTCACTGCTGTGAGCCAAATATAGTGTCTGTAAAGAATTTCAGAAACTCCAAAGGCTGTGTCCACATTTATGGATGCTCCTGGTCAGAGGTGGCTATAGGAAAGAAAGCAGCTCAGGCACACTTCAGAGATGGGTTAGAGTATGATGCACCAAAAACCATTCTTTGCAAAACTGGCTGAAACAGAAAAAGGTAAGAAGACAAAGTAAAAGGTCATTTAATTTATTAAGCTTGCATAATAGTCTCATGCTATATCTTCCCAGCGTAGAGGGCTCAGACAAGCAGCAACAACTTACAAAGCTACCACAAACTCCTCAGCTGAGAAGAGACAAACACCTGTAGAATAACTTTAAGCAGTGGTCTGGAAGAGGCACTAAATCTCAAGTGACCAGTTTTCCTATATTAAGTTGTTGCCTTGCTGGGAGAGTCCAAGGGAAGACTTGGTTGCTCTGGGGAAGTGACCATGTGGATTCCCCAAAACCAGACTCTCCCAAATCTCTTCCTACAGGGGTCATAGGGCCCCTTCCCACCCCCACATTCCTAACACCAAGTCCCAACCAGCCTCTCCCTGCGGTCTATCCTTGCATTATCTGTTTACAGGGAATTCAATACACAGGCTGCTGAAGAAGTGCTCAGAGAAGGACAGAAAAAAAACTAGAAAATAAAGAAGGGTACCAACGTAGAAAATATGACACTCCCTTCTTTACTCTTAGATCTCTTTCTGCAGACTTCCCTGACATGGTTGTGGATAAAATGCCCCCTTACTGCATTCAGAAATGAGGCTTAAAAAACAAGTCCAGGACAAAGGCAGCTCAGCATTTTCACTTGCTTAGGGCCAGATGAGCTCATGTATTGGCATAAAAAAGAACAAAGAGTTTTTTTTTTTTTTTTTAACAGACTTCTGATAACCAAAGCTGGGCAGCAACAATTAATTCTGATTTGGGGACTAGAAATGTATACTGTCCATACCTTTAGAGAAAGTCTCTTCTATAAACCAAGCTTGCCCCACCTCATCATCATCCTAGTCCTGCTTCAAAGCTTCTTTTTAACAGTGAAAAAGTGATCACATAATTTAAAGATGTCTATCAAAATACTAAAAGTAGTTAGTTATCACTGAGTAGTAAAATTTGACACAATATTTATTTTAATCTTTATGTTTTTCTGCACTTTAAGAATTTTTTTTAAACAGGGCCAGGCTATGGCATAAAAGGTTAAATTGCCACTTGGAGTCCTGGCTGCTCCACTTTCAATCTAGCTCCTGCTAATATGCCTGGAAAAGCAGCAGAAGATGGCCCAAGTCCATGGGCTCCTGCACCAACTTGGGAGAACCAAGCTCCTGGCTCCTGGCCCAGCCCTGGCTGTTGCAACCATTTGGAGAATGAACCAGCAGATGAAAGATCTCTCTCTTGCCCTGCCCCGTCCTGCCACACTCTCTGTAACTCTTTCAAATAAATAAAATAAATCTTAAGAAGAAATTTTACTATAAACATGTATCATTTCTGAGAGACATTCAAATTGTCTTTCAAAGATACTATCATTTTCCATCCATTATGTGCACCCCTCACAGTGTTTCACTCCTTCACAAAGCCAGCTCTTTTTTTCCTCAGACTAGGTTTTCCACGAGGACTACAAGATTCAAATATCCCAGAGGTTATCTCTGAAAATCAAAGTAAAAAATTATCCAGTTTTTGGAAATGGGTAAGGCTGTGGTGGAGCAGGTAAAGCCATAGCCTGAAGCACCAGCATCCCATATGGGCGCTAGTTTGAGTCCCAGCTGCTCTACTTCTGATCCAGTTCCCTGCCAATGTGCCTGGGAAAGCAGCACAGAATGGCCCAAGTGCTTGGGCCCCTGCACCTACGTGGGAGACCTGGATGAAGTTCCTGGCTCCTGGCTTTGGATCAGCCCAGCTCTCACCACTGTGGCCTTTTGAGGAGTAAACCAGTGGATGGAAGACAGCTCTTCCCACCTCTACCCTCACTCCCACCTCGCCCCATAACTCTGCCTTTCAAATAAAGAAATCAATCTTTTAGTTACAGAGAGAGGAGAGGCCGGGGGGGGGGGGGGTGTCTTCCATATGATGGTTCACTCCCCAGTTGGCCGCAATGACCAGAGCTTTGCCAATCTGAAGCCAGGAGCCAGGAGCCAGGAGCTTCTTCCACGTCTCTCACGTGGATGCAGGGGCCCAAGCACTTGGGCCATCTTCTACTGCTTTCCTAGGCCATAGCAGAAAGCTGGATAGGAAGTAAAGCAGCCCAGTCTTGAACCAGCACCCATATGGGATGCTGGCACTTTAGGCCAGGGCATTAACCCGCTGCACCACAGCACTGGCCCCAAGAAATAAATCTTTTATAAAAGGAAATATCCAGTTATGAAACCACATGCATAAATGTGTGACCTTCAGAGGGAATGTCTAGACGAAGTGGGACTCTGAAGCCCTGGATCCCACAGCCCACTATCACCATTTCTTCCCCAATAAATCACACAGAGAGGCCAGAAGCTTAGGCATAAAGACTTCAGCAATGATGGGGATACCAAAAAAGTAGAAGCTTCAATACCCCAGAACAAACACACTATAAGGTTTCTTAACCCATGACTTCTCAAACAGTCACATTAAGAAAATGGCTAGGGGCCTGCGCCGTGGCTCACTTGGTTAATCCTCCACCTGCGGCGCTGGCATCCCACATGGGTACCAGGTTCTAGTCCCGGTTACTCCTCTTCCAGTCCAGCTCTCTGCTGTGGCCCGGGAAGGCAGTGGAGGATGGCCCAAGTGCTTGGGCCCTGCACCCACATGGGAGACCAGGAAGAAGCTCCTGGCTTCGGATTGGCACAGTGCCAGCCGAGCGGCCATTTGGGGAGTGAACCAACGGAAAGACTTTTCTCTCTGTCTCTCTCACTAACTCTACCTGTAGGAAAGGGAAGGGAAGGGGAGGGGAGGGGAGGGGAGGGGAGGGGAGGGGAGGGGAGGGGAGGGTATAAAAATAAATAAATAAATAAACCTTTATAAAAAACTGGAAAATATGGCTTCTTGCTTAGTGATCTACTGTCTAGATTATGTACAAAGCATGTCTTATTTGTATTTCTACCCTAAACCACTTTTTATTATAGCTCTTATTTGAACTAAAAACTCCTCTTTTTCTAATCGTTGACAGCTACTCTTCATGTGCATTTATGAGAACAGTAGGTAAGTACACACACACAACACACACAAATACACAAAAACAGTATCCCAACTCAGTGGTTTTTTTTCCCCATCATTTAGATCTTTTCCACCTTATTTAATCTTGTCTTCCTCTAAAGAGTACAAAGCTCTATAGAGTCAAGAGAAAAAAGGGTAAAAATGGAAGAAGGTACAAGAAAAACATTTTGATTCTAAAACCAAAGGAATGAGCAAAAGCTAAGGGGTACATTTGACTATAATTTAAATATCACATGTGTGGTCCCATTATCAGAGCATTCATCAAGACTGCTGCCCAGATCCAATTCCATGAGAAAACTTTCTTTTTGGGATCCCTTACTTATATTTTTGATATATATAAAAATCTCTCCACAAAGGAATTTGTGGCAGAGAGAGGAAACAGAGTCATGTTAACACTGGTTTATATATTCTCCAAAACCTTCCTCTTAGGCCTTTCTAATGACTAAGAAATTCAGAGTAAAAAAGCCCATTCCTCCCCCCACTTCATATTAGCCACAAAAATAACTAGAGAGGCTGGCACTGTGGCGCAGTGGGTTAAATCCTCAGGCTGCAGAGCCAGTATCCCATATGTGCACCGGTTCACGTCCCAGCTGCACCTCTTCCGATCCAACTCTCTGCTATGGCCTGGGAAAGCAGTAGAAGATGGCCCAGGTCCTTTGGCCCCTGCTCCTGGCTGCTGACTTTGGATCAGCTCTGGTCTGGCCATTGTGGTCATTTGGGGAGTGAACCAACTGAATGGAAGACCTCTCTCTCCCTGGCTCTGCTTCTCTCTGTAACTCAAATAAATAAATCTTTTTAAAAAATACTAGAAAGGTAGACCAGTTATATGTTTAGCTGCAAGAAAAATGAAAAATTTGGGCTGGTGTTATGGTGCAGCAGGATAAGCAGCCACCTGCAACACCAGCATCCCATATGAGCACCAGTTCAAGTCCTGACTGTCCCACTTCTGATCCAGCTCCCTGCCAATGTGCCTGGAAAAGCAGCAGAAGATGGCCCGAGTCCTTGGGCACCTGCCACCCATGTGGGAGACCTAGATGAAGCTCCTGGCTCTTGGCTTCAACCTGGCCAGCCCTAGCCAATGTGGCCATTTGGGGAGTGAACCAGCAGAATAAGATCTCTCTCTCTCTAACTCTGCCTCTCAAATAAAAACTTTTTTTTGAAAAATAAACCAATCATTCTGATCATGCTTTAAAACTAATTTAGAATGAAGTAGGAAATAAACACTTTTCTAATAAATTCTTCTGGTATTTGAAACAGGAAACAGGAGCAGTCCATCCTCCCAGCCAAAAAGCAAAAGCATTCTCTCAAGGCCTTCCTAAGTTTCCAAAACTGGATCAAGCACCACAGGAATCACTATGATCAGGTTAATTTATACAGATCAACTGTGTCCTATAAAGGAGAACCACTATAAATGTCCAACTACTCAAGTAGTTATGAAATTATATAGGGTTTGTTTAAAATAATAGGGAGTGGGAGGAACAGAAATAAAATACAATATGATAACTGCTGAAGCTGAATGCTCAGAAAACAGGGATTCATTATATTATTCTGTGTATTTTATTTAAAATGTTACATAATAAAAACTTTAAATGTCTTTAAACATATCTAAAATATTGTTTGAAAAATATGTATAAAAAAGCAATTCACTATAGTATAAACATAGATTATAATATATGTACATCTAATGATAAAGCTGACCAGTGTTTCTAAAATAATACAAATTGAGCTAAAAGTTCACTGTTTTCACTTTTTTCCTGAAAAGTTATTCATGTTCCACAAAATGAAAGAAAATAAACTTGACGACACCATACTGGGCCCAAACCAAAGCCCTTTGTCTCCCCAGACCCAGATCAAACCAAAGGAAACACTGACACTCTCACCTCTTGAGGCAGTTCCAGCTTTGAGCGGTCATCCAAGCCATTGGAATGCAAGCCCATCAGATATGGAACAGGAGCATCTAGGAAATGCAGGAGAGAAGCCGGGAGAATAGGAACATAGACATGCTGCCACTGGAAAGGAAACATGAGAGCTGTAATCGTCTCTGCCACGGTCATCAGTCTCTGGTAATCTAAGTAAAAAAAGAAAAGAAAAAAGGCACATAAATGAACCAGTCAAAAATGAGTCACTCGTTTTTAAAGTAAGCTAAAACCTCCAATATGATTTCATATGTGCAAAGGATCAGGATAAATTTGCAAGGGTATGTTCAGTGTGATTTCCCTGTGGATGTCAGACAGACAACTCCGAGACCCTGGTGTATACCAACTTGAAATACACCAACACACATATACACAGGTCTCTGCTAGTATATGGAAATCTGAAAAACAGTAAATAGCACCTTGCTCCAAGTACTACCCCAAAATGTTAAGTAGGTTCTGTTAAGTAGAAAGGGAATGGAGTGAGGAGGGGAGTGAACAGAACAGAAAGAAAAGGAACAGCACTTTGGGTCTCTGTTCAGCATGGAAGGTAAAACAGGTTCATTTACCAGTCAAATATATCTCAAAGCATCCTGGAATAGAGTTTATGTGAGCTTCGCCTTCAAGATCAAGCACAAAAACCCACACATGCAGAAGCTGGTTTTCCGCACTAGCCAAGTCTGCCCTATACATGGCAACCCTTCCTGAATGGGAACAGCACCAAAGTGTTATTTCACATTTCAGTAAAAATCTTCCCTAAACTTGAAAGACCCAGATCAACTTCAGTGACTCAAAACTCTTGTTGTAGGTCAGAGAACACAGTCTGCAAGGGAACACTCGTACTTAATGTTTGGCTTTTCTTCACAATATAATTATTACTTTTTTTTTCTTATTTGCTTCTGCTTGGCTTATTTATTTATTTTAAATTTATTTGAAAGGCAGAGTTACAGAGAAATGGCCGGCGCTGCGGCTCACTAGGCTAATCCTCCGCCTTGCGGCGCCGGTACACCGGGTTCTAGTCCCGGTCGGGGCACCGATCCTGTCCCGGTTGCCCCTCTTCCAGGCCAGCTCTCTGCTGTGGCCAGGGAGTGCAGTGGAGGATGGCCCAAGTGCTTGGGCCCTGCACCCCATGGGAGACCAGGAGAAGCACCTGGCTCCTGCCATCGGATCAGCGCGGTGCGCCGGCCGCAGCGCACCTACCGCGGCGGCCATTGGAGGGTGAACCAACGGCAAAAAGGAAGACCTTTCTGTCTGTCTCTCTCTCTCTCACTGTCCACTCTGCCTGTCAAAAATAAAAAATAAAAAAAAAAAAAAGAGTTACAGAGAAATGGAGGAAGGAAGGGAGAGGAGGGAGGGAGAGAGAGAGAGGGAGAAGAAAGGGAGAGAGAGAGGGAGAGGAGAGAGAGAATATCTTCCATCTGCTGGTTCATTCCTCAAATGGCCACAAAAGCCAGGACTGGGCCAGGTCGAAGCCAGGAACCAGGAGCCAGGAGCTCCATCTGGGTCTCCCACATGGGTGCAGGGGTCCAAGTACCTGGGTCATCTTCCACTGCTTTCTCAAGCATATTAGCAGGTAGCTGGAAAGGATGTGGAACAGCTAGGACTTGAACCAGCACCCACATGGGATACTGGTACTACAGGCAGCAGCTTAATCCGCTGTGCCACAGAGCTGGCCCCTGTTTTGTTTTTTTAAGTGAGTAATAAAATGGTACAGCCAATAAAATGACTGTTTGAAATTTAGACAGCAGGCATTTAGCCTAGAGATGAAGGTACCCACATCCTTTGTCAGAATGCCTAAGTTTCATTCCTTGCTCCAGCTCAATATCAGTTTTCTGCTAGTGCAGACCCTGGGAGGCAGTGATGAGGGCTCAATTAACTGGGTTCCTGCCACCCACATTGGAGATCTGGATCAAGATCCCATGTCCCAGCTCTGGCCCAGCTCTGGCCACCATGGGCATTTGAGCTATGAACCAGCAAATGGGAAGTCTATCTATCTGCCTTTCTCTCTCTTTGCCTCTCAGACAAAAATAATAATAACTTTACAACTGAAATTTTAAGAAACAAATGGGATAATGGGTTTAAGCATTTAAGAATAAAGAAAGAAATTAATTTTTAAAAGATTTATTTATGTATTTATTTGAAAGGCAGATTTCAGAAAGAGAAGAAGAAATAGAAAGAGAGAGGAGAGAGAAACTTCCATCAGCCATTCACTTCCCAAATGGCTGTAACAGCTGGGGCGGGACCAAGCCAAAGCCAGGAGCTAGGAGCTTCTTCCGGGTCTCTCATGTGAGCAGCAGAGGCCCAACTACTTGAGCCATCTTCCACTGCTTTCCCAGGCCCATTAGCTGTGAGTTGCATGGGAAGTGGAGCAGCCAGAACGCAAACTCAAAATATGGGATGTCGGAGCTGCAGGAGGCAGCTTAACCCACTGTGCCACAGCATCAGTCTCCGGAACATGAATTTTAAATTCATAAGAGTACTACCCTTCTGGCACAGCTCTACTATTATCATAACTACTTGGAATGATGGCATCTCATATCAGAGCACAGCACCAATTCAAGTCCTGGCTGCTCTGCTTCCCACCCAGCTCCCTGCGAAGGCTCCAAGGAAGGCAGCAAGAAATAAACCAAGTGCTTGGACCCCTGCCACCTTGTAGGAGATCAGGACAGAATTCCTGATTCCTGGCTCAAGCTTGGCCCAGCCCTAGTAGCCCTAGCCATTTGGGGAGTGAACCCATGGATGGAAAATTGCTCATTGCTCGCTTGCTCACTCTCTCTCTCTCTCTCTCTCTCCCTTCCTCCCTCTCCCTCTTTTTTAAAGGGAAAGGGTTTATTGCAGGAAACCTGATAGACAGGAGGGCAAAAGGCAGGAGTCAGGAACACCATCTGGATTTCCAACATGAGTGGCAAGAATCCAGGTACTTAAGCCATCATCTGCTGCTTTCTAGGTACATTAGCAGGATGCTGTATCAAAAGAATAACAGCCTATCTGAGATCTAACTGGCACTGGGTTATGTGATATAGGTGTCCCAAGTGGTAGCTTAACCTGTACTACAACAGCCACCCCTATAAGTAACTTTTTAAAACTAATCAGCTAAGCACATATTTGGTGCCTGTCCCCAGTTCCTAGTACAGAGCTCATAACATTCTTGACATTTTTTGCATGCAAGTGAGGTAATTTGTGACCAGGGGCTCCTGAACAGTTCAGGACAGGTGCTGGTCATCAGAAACGTCAAGGCACAACACTGACCTCAGGGAAGGGGAAGAAGGCTAGAGACTGACTCAATCACCAATGAGCAATGATTTCATCAACCACACCTTACTAGTGAAGAGGCCTCCATAAAAAACTTGTCAATGATAGGATTAAAAGAGCTTCTGGGTTGGTGAGCACACTGAGGTGTTGGAGGGCAGCACACACAGAGAGGATATGGAGGGTCCACACAGCTCTCCCCAGCCTTTGACTAGAAATCTCTTCCATTCCAGTATTCCCCAGCTGTATCCTTCTGATAAATGGGTAATGGTAAGTAAAGCACCTACCCTGGCTCTGTGAGCCACTCTGGCAAATTACCAAACATAAGAAGAGGTTCTGGCCGGCGCCGTGGTTTAACAGGCTAATC
Organism: Lepus europaeus; assembly: GCF_033115175.1. Taxonomy (NCBI): domain Eukaryota; kingdom Metazoa; phylum Chordata; class Mammalia; order Lagomorpha; family Leporidae; genus Lepus; species Lepus europaeus. The sequence continues at coordinate 55,909,406 of NC_084833.1, read as the reverse complement.
CTCTTCCTTGCGGCGCCAGCACACCGGGTTCTAGTCCCGGTCGGGGTGCCGGATTCTATCCCAGTTGCCCCTCTTTCAGGCCAGCTCTCTGCTATGGCCCGAGAGTGCAGTGGAGGATGGCCCAAGTGCTTGGGCCCTGCACCCACATGGGAGACCAGGAGAAGCACCTGGCTCCTGGCTTCGGATCAGCACGATGCGCCAGCCACAGCGGCCATTGGAGGGTGAACCAACGGCAAAAAGGAAGACCTTTCTCTCTGTCTGTCTCTCTCACTATCCACTCTGCCTGTCAAAAAGAAGAAGAAGAGGTTCTAAAATTTTTTATATTTTTTAAAGATTTATTCATTCACTTGAAAGTCAGAGACACAGAGAGAAATGGGGAGAGGGAGAGGGAGAGGGAGAGGAGGAGCAGGAGGGAAAAAGGGAGAGGGAGAAGGACAGAGAGAGAGATCTGCTTTCTGCTAGTTCACTCCCCAAATGGCTACAATAGCAGGGGCTGGGACAGGCCAAAGCCAGAAGCCAGGAGCTTGGATGCCATCCGCGTGGATAGCAGGAGCCCAGGCACTTGGACCATTTTCTGCTGCTTTTCCCAGGCCATTAGCAGGGAAGCAGGGAGCTGGATCAGAAGTAGAGCAGCCAGGCCACAAACCGGCAACCATATGGGATGCCATATTGCAGGCTGCCGGCTTTACCCACTACACATCGCCAGCCTCAAGTGGTTGTGAAATTTATAACCTGATGATTAGAAGTACAGATGACCCAGATTGAAAAACCAGCACCTTTCCTGGAGGAAGGTAAGCAACAAATGAACGTTAAATTTAGACCAACGCGGTAAATTTAGACCAAGGAGGTAAAAAGCCACCACCTGTGGCGACGGCATCCCATGTGGGCATGGGTGTGAGTCTCCATTGCTATACTTCTGATCAAGCTCTCTGCTAAGGCCTGGGAAAGCAGTGGAAGATGGCCCAATTCCTTGGGGCCCTGTACCTCTGTGGAAGACCTGGAAGAAGCTCCTGGCTCCTAGCTTCGGATGGCCCAGCTCAGACCACTGTAGTCATTTGGGGACTTCTTTCTCTCTGCGTTTGCCTCTCTGTAACTCTGCCTTTCAAATAAATAATAAATAAAAATTTTTTAAATTAAATTTAGACCATTGCAAGCTCTGCTTCAGTTTCTTCTGTGATGCTTCAAAACCAGAGGGCATCCAGACACTTCTTCACCTGTTTTCTGCTGAGAGCCTCCTGCTCAACTATTACCTTAATACTTATTACATAAAGAATTCTCATGATTCTCCAGATAAGACTTCAATTCTTACATTTTTCAATTTCTATTCCAGATATTAATGTCTGTAAATAACCCACTCAAGAACAATTATCTTTTTTTTTTTTTTTTTTTGGACAGGCAGAGTGGACAGTGAGAAAGAGAGACAGAGAAAAAGGTCTTCCTTTGCCGTTGGTTCACCCTCCAATGGCCACCGCAGCCAGCGCATTGCACTGATCCAAAGCCAGAAGCCAGGTGCTTCTCCTGGTCTCCCATGGGGTGCAGGGCCCAAGCACTTGGGCCACAGCAGAGAGCTGGCCTGGAAGAGGGGCAACCGGGACAGAATCCGGCACCCCGACCAGGACTAGAATCCGACCAGGACTAGAATCCGGTATGCCAGTGCTGGAAGAACAATTATCTTAATAAGACTCTTAGGCAACCTAAGGATTCTTTTTGAAATTCAAATTTAAGATGAATTAAAAAAAAGGAGAAAAAAAAAAAGGAGAAAAAAAAAATCTTCAGGTGATATTTAAAGCTGAAGGTCTAGAGGCAGGCATTTGGCCTACTTGTTAAACTGCTGACTGGAACACCAGCATCCCAAATCAGAGTTCCTGGGTTTGAGTCCTGGCTCTACTCCCGATTCCAGTGTCCTGCTAATGTACACCCTGGGTGGTACCCGGTAATGGCTTAAGTAGTTGGGACCCTGCTACCCTTGTGGAAAACCTGGATGGAGTTCCAGGCTGCAGGGTCTGAACAAGTCCCAGTGATTACAGGCATGTGTGGGAAGTGAACCAGTGGATGAAAGAAGTGTATGTCGTGATTTCTTCTACATCCTATAGATCTGGATGAGCTAGAGGCCTGGGTGGATGCTTTATATTGGCCAGCCCTGACTTAAATGGGCTTCACACTTGCAGTAGAATTGGTGAAATTGAACTCTGGAGTTAAAATGACTAACTCAAGGAGTGTGCAGCAAATTCACCCCTTTCACTGATGCAGAAGGGGGACATTTTCACTAAGAACCGATGCTGACAACCTGAGTTTATTCAGTCTACCCTGCTCTAGTGGGGCCACAGCCCACCTACCTAAGGTTCATTGCTGTGGGAACTTTTTAATAGACTAGCTAAAAAGTGGATTATCTGTAGACCTTTTTCCGGAGAAGGGTTCGTTTCACGTACTAATAGTTAATGGTGGCTAACAGTGAGCCTGTAGCGAGGTGTAATAGCATTGTTTGATGTGAAATCAGATTTGAAGGCAGCAGCTCCCTCATGCTGTTTGATGAGTGTTTTTGAAAATCAACATTTCCAGGGAGCAACACCCTGTTAGGGTTCCTACCACAATTGAGGCAGCTACTTTCTGAATAAGACCACTCTGGGTAACTCAATGAGAAGGATTTTTGGGGGGGATGGTGTGGGGTGCGCATTTCAGTTGCCATAGCTTGGATTAAGTACTATTGGCTGGTTTAGAAGCGGCTGGCAGTTGAACCAGTGAGTAGGTGACAGAAAGTGCAGTAGGCTTGTTTTCATGGTCGATTTTCTGTAAAAACCTTAACTGTTCCACTTCAGACTAGCCAGGCTTCTGCTTTCCTCACTGATTCTACTCTAACTTTGAAAGGGGTTAAAGAAAGCAAAAGTCTGCCTCTCTGTGAGAAGTGTTTAGTCCAGAAGATTGTAAGCTGTGTGTTCATTGCTTCTCTGAAGACGCACAGCCATGTCCTGGATAGCTCCTCTTGAAAGGAGAAGGCGCCTCGCTGTGTCTGTCCCATGGCAGGGCTCTCGCAGACTTGCTCAAATCTCATGGGCTGGCTTGTACAGATCCCCTCCCCTAAATACAGGATCTGACATAAATCCTTCATTGATAGTGGTGATATATTAGCTTTTAAAACTGTAAAATAAATGTGGTCTCTAGTCCTAGGTTTGTGGTGTGTCCTTCTGTGTTACTGTGTAGGGAAGGAGCAGTGACTTGGTGGCGATGGGGCATGTGTCTTGCTGCGTGTGCAGGGGCAAGCATTGCTGAAGTACTAACAGCCTTTCATTTAGGAGTGAGTCATGGCATGAGCGGCCTATCCAGAAAAATGACGGAGTGAAGACACAAGCTTGCCGAGTTGGTGATATGAACCAGGTTCTGTATCTGTTTTTTATCAGGTGTTGTAAAATTGTGCATGGCCTTTTTTCTTGTTGCTTAATAATTAGGAGAGGAAAAAAAAAACCCTCCGCTTTCCTAACCAATCTTCGCTGAGGCACATCGTTGGGGAGTAAAGTCTGCCTGGCCTAACCTATTGGAGAGATCTGTCCTTGAATATGCACCCTCCATGTAGTCCTCCGTGTGGGGGAGTCGACTTGTTGTATTCTGTGCATTAGAACAAACCAATGATGTCATTCAATTGTGTGCTTTTGTCAAATCATTTATGTGACTTTTATAAAATAGTGAACTTGCTGACTGCAAAAAAAAAAAAAAAAGAAAGAAAGAAAGAAGTGTATGTATGTATGTGGGTATGTCTGCCTGCCTCTCAAATAATTTTTTTTGAAGAGCAGAACATTTAGTCTTTTTTTTTTTTTTTTTTTTTTGGATAGGCAGAGTGGACAGTGAGAGAGAGAGAGACAGAGAGAAAGGTCTTCCTTTTACCGTTGGTTCACCCTCCAATGGCTGCCACGGCCGGCACGCTGCGGCCGGTGCACCACGCTGATCTGAAGGCAGGAGCCAGGTGCTTCTCCTCGTCTCCCATGGGGTGCAGGGCCCATGCACTTGGGCCATCCTCCACTGCACTCCCGGACCATAGCAGAGAGCTGGCCTGGAAGTGGGGCAACCAGGACAGAATCTGGCGCCCTGACCAGGACTGGAACCCGGTGTGCCGACGCCGCTAGACGGAGGATTAGCCTGTTGAGCCATGGCGCCGGCCAACATTTAGTCTTACTGTGCCCGAATACTAACTCTTCAGCTCTTCAACACATATTACACAGAATAATACCCCCCCTTCAATGTACACACACACACAATATCTAAGAGTTTTTTCCAAAGCTTAAAAGTCTTTTTAATCACTAGAAAACTAAAAACCTCTTCCTCCTTTACCATAACTCAGTAAAGTACGTGCTACTACTTTATGTGGCTGACCTTCTTAATAAGTCTGCTTAGGGACAATAATACCTCCTAGAGGGCAAAAAGATACTCTAGGTAGTCCCTGAACTGCTTGGAGGCTTCCTGGGCACTGCACAGCACACAGCTGCAGTGTCTGGGAACATCCACTCTGTAACCATAAAACAGGGCATGTTGAATACAAGCAATGGGCTTTCTCAGCTCCTTAATAGCACGTTTTTCAACAGTACATTTACTCCCAGTCTTTCCCCTGCTCTCCAAGATTAATATGATCTAGTATCTGAAACTCAGAACCCCTGTTTCTGGTAGTGTGAATAACTATTTGCCTCAGATTGAATATCTGAAGAATCCCTTGTGATGCACTTCAAACTGTGACTCTTTTCGGGGCAAGAGATAATCCCCTCTTTCAAGGCTAGCCTCTTTCATCGATGTGGTCTAGATCAACAGACACTGGAAATTTGGAACTGTATGGACTTTCTGTTCTGGTTAAGGTGTGGGTCTTCTCTGTATTAAAAATTTTTTATTCATTTTTATTTATTTGAAAGGCTGTGTGTTTTTCTGTGTGTGTGATAAAGAGAGAGAACGCAAAAGAGAGAGATTGATTTTCACTAATTAATTCCCAAACACCCACAACAGTCAGATCAGGTCAAGGCCAGGAGGTAGGAACTCTTGAGCCATTATCTTCTGCCTCCCAGGCACATCTGCAAGAACCTGAATCCAAAGTGGAGGTGGAATTCAATACTAAGCACTCCAGTATGGTATACAGACATCCTACGTGGTACCACAATGCCCACTGCCCATATTTTTTTTTAAAGATTTATTTATTTGAAAGGTAGACTTACAGACAGAGAGAGGGAAAGATGGAGAGGTCTTCCATCCACTGGTTCATTCCCCAAATGGCCACAATGGCTGGAGCTGGACTGATCTGAAGCCAGGAGCCAGAAGCTTCTTCTAGGACTCACAAGTGGGTGCAGGGGACCAAGCACTTGGGCCATCCTCCACTGCCCTCCCAGGCCATTAGCAGGGAGTTGGATCAGAAGTGGAGCAGTGGTGCCCATATGAGATGCTATCACCACAGGTGAAGGCTTAACCTACTATACCTCAGTACCAGCCCTCTCTCCCCATACTTAAAAACACTTTTTTAAAGAGTTTATTTATTTAAAAGGCAGAGTTGCAGAGAGAGGGCAAGAGAGACACAAAGATCGATCTTCCATCTGCTGGTTCACTCCCCAAATGGCGGGTCAGTCAGGGCTAGGCCAGGCTAAAGCCAGGAGCCTGGAACTCCATCCAGGTCCCCATATGAGTGGCAGGGGCCATCTCCTGCTGCTTTCCCAGGCATATTAGCAGGGAGCTGGATTGGAAGTAGAGCAGCCAGGACTCTAACAAGTGCTAATATGGTATGCTGGCATCACAAGCAGTGGCTTAACCTGATGCACGACAACGCTGCCCCCTCATATTAAAAAATTTTTAAAAGCAACATCTCACCTTCACTGATGGCCTAATAAATAATGCCTATTAAATCAATCTGTGGTACCCATGCTAGGATGCTGACCTCCAAGAAGTATAATCAACAGGATAAACAAACCCATTTCTTCATTTTTTTTTTTTTTCTGCTAGGCAGAGTTTGAGTGAGTGAGTGAGAGAGAGAGAGAGAGAGAGAGTTATAGACTATGAGAGAGAGACAGAGAGAAAGGTCTTCCTTGCATTGGTTCACTCCCCTAATGGCCGCCATGGAAGGCACTGCACCGATTTGAAGCCAGGAGCCGGGTGCTTCCCCACCAGTCTCCCATGCGGGTGCAAGGACCCAAGCACTTGGGCCATCCTCCACCGCCCTCCCAGGCCACAGCAGAGAGCTGGGACTGGAAGAGGAGCAACCGGGACTAATACCTGGTGCCCCAACTGGGACTAGAACCCGGGGTGTGGGCACCACAGGCAGAGGATTAGCCAAGTGAGCCACGGCGCTGGCCCATTGATAAACCCATTTCTATACCCAGTACACAAGATAATAACAATATCTCCTTTACCACTGCCAGTCTCTATGTTCGTTACTCCTGGAAGATGAAACCGACAGATAGGAAGAAGTTGAAAGCCCACTATCTCCAAGGCATTACAGCCAATCCAAATCAACTGTAGACACTTAAGCTCTAAGCAACTGTCTGGGTGGTCTCAGTTCCCCAAACACTATAATAGGCAATTATTTTTAATAAAAGGAGACAATGCGCCAGCGCCGCAACTCAATAGGCTAATCCTCCTCCTGGCACGATGCCATCAGAGGGTGAACCAACAGCAAAAAGGAATACCTTTCTCTCTGTCTCTCTCACTATCCACTCTGCCTGTCAAAAAAAAAAAAAAAAAAGGAATTGTTGTTTCTTTGAAAAAGAAAGTAAATACTTTAAGAATGCTCAGCATGTGGCACAGCAGGTTAAGCCAGCATCCCACATGGTCGACACCAGCATCCCACATGGTCGGTTAAAGTCTCAGCTGATCCATTTGATTCAGCTTCCTGCTAATGTGTCTGGGAAGGCTATGGAAGATGGCCCAGGGAGCTTGCATTCCTGCCAGCCATGTAGAAGACAACAAAGGAGTTCCTGGTTCCTGGCTTCAGCCTGGCCCAGCTCCAGGTGTTGCAACTATTTGGGGAGTGAACCAGCAGATAAAAGATCTCTCTATCATCTCTCTCTCTCTCTCTCTTTCTCTCTCTCTCTTTTTCTCTTTCTCTATCTCTTTCTCTTTCTCTCTCTTTCTCTCTTTCTCCTCTCTTTCTCCATCTCTGTCCCTCTGCCTTCCAAATAAATAAATCTTAAAAAAAAAAAAAAAACTGTAGGCATACTATAGTAAGCACAAAAATTAGGGAAAACTGCAAAAATCTACATGTAGGGGCCCATGTTGTGGTGCAGGTTTAGCCACTGTCTGCAACGCCAGTATCCCATAATGGGTACTGGTTTGAGTCCTGGCTGCTCTACTTCCAATCCAGCTCCCTGCTAATGCACCTGGGAAAGCATTGTAAGATGGGGCAAATGCTTGGGCCCCTGCACCCAGGTGGGAGACCTGGATGAAGTGCCTGGTTCCTGGCTTCAGACAGACCCAGCTCTGGCCATTTTCAGCCATCTGGGAAGTGAACCAGCAGAGGAAGATCTCTTTCTCTGTCTCTCCTTCTCTCTGTACCTCTGCCATTCAAATAAATAAATCTTTTTTTTTTTTTACTTTTATTTTATTTTTGACAGGCAGAGTGGACAGTGAGAGAGAGAGAGACAGAGAGAAAGGTTTTCCTTTTGCCGTTGGTTCACACTCCAATGGCCACCGCGGCCAGCGCGCTGATCCGATGGCAGGAGCCAGGTGCTTCTCCTGGTCTCCCATGGGGTGCAGGGCCCAAGGACTTGGGCCATCCTCCACTGCACTCCCGGGCCACAGCAGAGAGCTGGCCGGAAGAGGGGCAACCGGGACAGAATCCGGAGCCCCGACCGGGACTAGAACCTGGTGTGCCGGCGCCGCAAGGTGGAGGATTAGCCTGTTGAGCCACGGTGCCAGCTCTCTTTTTTTTTTTTTTTTAAAGGTTAAAATTGTGTATAAAAAAAAATCTACAGGTAATCTTCACTCAGGTTTTGTAATATTCTTTAGTTCTCACTCCAAAGAAAGAAAATAAGAAAGAAAGAAAAAAAAAAAAACCTAGAAAACCTAATCAATGCATTATGGATATAGTTTATCCAAGGAAAACAATGTAGGCATCTGATTTGTGGACTCATAATCTAGGGAAATACATATACCCTTCATCAAAAGTTAGCTAACTATATAGTTACATGTTTTGAGTTAAACTGAGTTTAATGGATGTATATATCATTTTTAGGATTACCAGACTGAACTGACTTTTCAATTATCCAATCAACTATCCTACTAGATCACATCAGATAAAGAGCTTCTGCTCTGTATGTAATTTTAAAATAGCCACTAACAAATTGTATTTTTAAAAAAACAATTTCCATATGGGCCAAAGAACATGTGTTTCCAGTAGTAAACCAAGACAATATCATATAAAATGTCCACTTCAGTCATCTAAAGTTTTACACTTTCATAGTCTTACAATTTAGCACTCATTTTTCCTGCGTAACACCTCTTTTCCATTCAGAAGGCAGGTCATGCAGCAGGCAATACCACTTGCAGTGCTGATGGCATGTTTTTGGCCCACAAAGATTCCCAACCACATAAGGATGATGCCTTTGAATCACAAATAAAATCACTTCCAGAAAACCAACCTGAATCATTTCCAGAACTCTATTAATAAAAGAGCATAATAACTTCCAACCAATAAAAGGCAATCCACTTCCTTTTAGCATCAGTTATACTCAGCAACGCACAAGAAGAGTTTCTGGAAAAGCTTTTCCTTGTCCATGCTAATGTGACATTAGGTCTTGAGTTCAATTTGATTCTACACAAAACCAACTCAACTGCATTTCGACCTTTTACAATTCCTGTTACAGATACAAGATATTCTGTGAAACACAGAAGCAGCTCAGATGGAAGACTATATTTTTTCCATCAAATTCCTTGTTTCAATCCTCCATTCCTTGTTGTTAAGCATTCTCACTGTATTGCACTATAGGCACCTAAATGCCAGCTCTATCTTCTAATACCCTAAATACCTAGTTTGGCTTCCTCTTTTCTATTCTGTTCTAAACCAGACAAATCTTGGTTATTCAACTAAGTCTGTTTCAAAGTACTTTCCCAAGTTCCAGCCAAGAAACAGGAGCTAGGAAGCAACATGACTTGTCTGAATCTATACCTGATCTAAAACAGGAGTCTGCAACTTCATATTTTAAGCCAAAAGTTACAATATGAAGTCTCAGGAACCACATTCAGCCAACAGATGCTTTTTGTTTCATCTACAGTATTTAACGAGAACATTGCTGCCAATATCTAAAAATCGAAGACTTTACATAAAATATATGAGTCCTTGGGGATGACACTGCGGCACAGAAGGTAAAGCCACTGCCTGTGACACTGGCATCCTATGTAGGAGCTGGTTCATGTCCTGGCTGCTCCACTTCCAATCTATCTCCCGGCTAATGGCCTGGGAAAAGCAGTGGAAGATGGCCCAAGTGTTTGGATCCCTGCCACATACATGGGAGAGCTAGATGAAGCTCCAGCTCCTGGCTTTGGCCTGACCCAACCCTAGTTGTTGCAGCCATCTGGGGAGTGTACCAACAGGTGGAAGATCTCTCTCTGTCTCTCCCTCTCTCTGACTTGAAAATAAATAAATAAATCTTAAAAAAAAAAAAAAAATCTGAGTCCTCATGAGAAACTGGAAGATTTAGTAACCTCAAAAGAGCATCCCCATAAGAAATTAACTAGAGCTGATTACTGGCTGTGCACTTTAGATGGCGAATGTACTCTTCAATTAAACAGTCTCCACTACTTCACCTTCAAACTATATCCATAACTCAACCACTTCATACTAATTCATGGTTATCTCTTTAGTCTTAGCCAACACCATCTCTCACCTGATTATTACAATGGCCTCCTAACTGAACTCTTCGTTTTCTACCACTTCCCCTTTCAGGGGCTAGAATGATCCTATTAAAGTTATAAGCTATTCATTCATTTGACAAACATTTATTGAACACCCTTACATATACCAGCTACTGCTCTAGTACTTATAATACACCAGCAAGCAAAAGGCAAAAGTTCCACTACTGTGTGGTTAAATATCATTCTTTTGCCTAAGAACCAATCTGAACACTAAAATAATTATAGTAATGAATTATGACCTGAGTAAAATAAACCTCTCAGTCCATACAATAAGAATGAAATATTTTTCCTTATAGCACAATGCCAATTAATAAATACAGAAGACAGAAAATCATCATCTTTCAACCATCACAGAAATAACTGATTCAGACTAGAATTATCAATAGATGTTAAAACTATTAGGTAAGGGGCCGGCACTGTGGCCTAGCAGGTGAAGCCACCACCTGTAGTGCCAGCATCCCATATGGGCACCAGTTCTAGTCTCGGCTGCTCCAGTTCTGATCCAGCTCTTTGCTATGGCCTAGGAAAGCAGTAGAAGATGGCCCAAGTCCTTGGGCCCCTACACCTGCATAGGAGATCCGGAAGAACTCTTGGCTTCAGATCAGTGCAACTCTGGCCTGGCCGTTGTGGCCAACTAGGGAGTGAACCAGTAGACGGAAGACCTCTCTCTCCCTCTCTCTCTAACTCTTTCAAATAAATAAATAGTCATTAAAAAAAACTATCAAGCAAAACTTTGAAGAGAAACAGTATAGTTACACAAGCATTTCAAAGTATCTCCATTCAAATTATTTATTAATTATAAAGGGAAAAATTACGAGCCGGCACTGTAGTGTAGTGGGTAAAGCCGCTGCCTGCAGTGCCAGCATCCCATATAGGCACTGGTTAGAGTCCAGGCTGCTCTACTTCTGATCCTACTCTTTGCTATGGTCTGGGAAAGCAGTAAAAGATGGCCCAAGTCCTTGGGCCCCTGCACCCACATGGAAGACCTGGAAGAAAGCTCCTGGCTCCTGACTTCAGATCAGCTCAGCTTCAGCCATTGCAGCCATCTGGGGAGTGAACCAGCAGATGAAAGATCTCGCCCCTCCCCACCTCTTCTCTGTAACTCTGTCTTTCAAATAAAGTAAATGAATCTTTTTAAAAAAATGGTAACTTTCCAGTTAAGAAATCCAGCAGAGGCAGGCATTTGATTTAGCAGTTAAAACACCACCTGGTTGGGTACCCACATCCCATATTGGTGTGCCTGGGATCAAGTTTCGGCTTTGCTTCTGAGTTATTTCCTGATAATGCACATCCTGGGAAAAAGCAGGTGATTACTCAAGTACCTGGGACTCTACCACTCATGTGAGAGACCCAGACTGAGTTCTATGCTCGTGGCTTTGACCTGGCCCAGCCCTGACTGTTGAGAACTGATCCAACATATCAAAGATATTCTCTATCTGTCTGTCTGTCTCTGTCTCTTTCTCTGGCTGCCTCTGTGTCTCTCTCTGCCTTTCAAATAAATTTTCTTAAAAAACTAGCTGACACCAATCTTAATCAAGTTAAAATGGTTAAAGCTAAAATCATGGGGCCAGCATTGTGGCATAGCAGATTAAGCTGCCATCTATGACGCTGATATCCCATGTGAGCACTGGTTCAAGTCCTGGCTGCTCCACTTCCAATCTGGCTCTCTTCCTGGGAAGGTAACAGAGGACGGCCCAGATACTTGGGCCCCTGCCACACACATGGGAGACCTGAATGGAGTGCCTAGCTCCTGGTTTCAGTCTGGCTCAGCCTCAGCAGTTGCAGCTACTTTAGGAGTTAACCAGCAGATGGGAGATCTCTTTCTCTCCTCTGTAACTCCACCTTTCAAATAAATGAAATGAAATTTTTTTAAAAAAAATTATATTAAACAAACAGAAAGAAACAATACATCCTCATTTTCTCAATATACAAAGGTTCAACCTTTGTGAATCCTCAATTTTACTGTCAGATTGAAGACAGACAAAAATAACTCCACAGAATGACAGAAATGACCAAACATCAGCTTCCAAATAAATGAAATGAAATTTAAAAAAAAAATTATATTAAACAAACAACAGAAAGAAGCAATATATCCTCATTTTCTCAATATACAAAGGTTCAACCTTTGTGAATCCTCAATTTTACTGTCAGATTGAAGACAGACAAAAATAACTCCACAGAATGACAGAAATGACCAAACATCAGCTTCCAGTGGCCATCTCCTCCTGTGGATTGTTAGTTCCTTTTGAGCTTCAATCAGAAAGGATACAAAGAGGCAGGGTTCCCCTCCCAGACTGCCATAGCAGTCATCATAGTATGATGATAGCCAATCAGAAATATGAACCCTCTTGTATTCCATCAATTGGCCACCCACCACCCACAAAAGATCTAGGTTTTGCTCAAACTGTCCCAGCCCTTGACCATTATAGTCAGCTTCACTGATCTGAGCATGGAAAGCAGGGAGGTACTATGCAGAGAGAGACCTCTAGTAAGCAGACTTACGCTGTGAGTAGAGCAGGATTTGAAACTCCAGAAGGGCACAGGTAAAAAGCTGGAACACATTTTCCACCCCAAGCAGTTCAAAGACTTCTCTGACAGGAAAGTCAAATAATGGAAGCTCATTGGTACTTGGCCTCTGGCAGATTACTGGCCCATAGACTCCAGAAAACTTCAAGGACCGGCCAGGAGGTGGGAGTGGCACCTCATAGAGTACATTATATATGTAGCTCTCAAGGGGCAGTGGAGGGGGCTGAGGTGAAGTGACTGCCTGGTGGAGCTGTTCCAGCACACTCCGGCATGCCTTCATGAAGGACATGGGTGTGATGAGACAGATGCACTTAGAGACGTAGAGAGTGTCCCGGCTAATGTCGTAAGAGTTGAAGCGCTGCAGCTTGGTCCCAGGAGTGCCATCATCATCCTCCAAGCCACTCTGGTCTTGGCCACCAGCAAGGGCAGTGTGTAGGCCATCATACTCAGCATTGTGCATGTGGTAGAGGGTCTGCATTGCACTGCAGATCTGCTTGCTAGTCACTTCTTCATAAAAGGTGAGGGCAAACCCAAATGTCCGAGAGCCATCCTCCCTTGTGATAATAAAGGCATGGAACTGGGGCTCCCTGGGATCAGCTTGGGTCTTGAATGCCAGCCCTTTGGGCATACACAGCTGCAAAAAGCAACAAACAGTAAGAATATTTACTGATGAATTCCTTTTCAAAACTATTGATTTATTCCTTCACTCACTCATTCATTTATAGAATACCTATTATGCTAGGTGTGTATCTTTCCTAAAGCTCTTCCACTCTAAGGCAAGACAAATATTAAATAAAATGATGATGTACTTATTAGGGCTATAGATCAGAAAAAGCTTCTTCAGAATGAGGTTATGCTAGAATTCATCAGGGAGAAAAGGAAAGAAGGGTATTTCAGGAATAGGGAGAACACATATAGATATGGAAGTAAAAGAAAGACTGCAGAATTTAGGAAATAGTAAATAGTTAAGCATAACAGCATGATACACAGTAAGATATGTATTTGGAGATGATGCTAGAAATACATCTAGGCTGGTGCCATGGCTCACTTGGCTAATCCTCTGCCTGCGGCACCAGCACCCTGGGTTCTAGTCCCAGCTGGGGCGCTGGATTCTGTCCCGGTTGCTCCTCTTCCAGTCTAGCTCTCTACTGTGGCCCGGGAAGGCAGTGGACGATGGCACAAGTACTTGGGCCCTGCACCCGCATGGGAGACCAGGAGGAAGCACCTGGCTCCTGGCTTCAGATAGGCGCACCACGCCGGCCATAGCGGCCATTTGGAGGGTGAAACAACAGAAGGAAGACCTTTCTCTCTATCTGTCCAAAAAAAAAAAAATCTAAAAATCAGACACATGAAACTTCACAGCTAAAAACAAAACAAACTGACCTAATGGCTTTAGACTCTAACCAGCTCACAAAACTCTTTTAATATTAAAAGAGTGTTCAGGGGTAGGTGCCTGGCATAGTGTTTGGGATATCAGTTGGGATACCTGAACCCTACAATGGAATGCCTGGGTTTGATTCCTGGCTCCAGCTCCCAATTCTGGCTTCCTGCTGATGCAGACCCTGGGAGACAGCAGATGATGACTCAAGTAACTGAGTCCCTAACACCCATGTAGAGACTTGGATTGAGTTCCTTCCTGGTTCTGGCTCTTGGTTCCAGTTCCTAAATCCAGCCTTTGCCACTGTGGGCATCTATGGAGTCAGCCAACAGATAGGAGTTCTCTTTCTCTCCCTGCCTTTCTCTCTCTGCCTCTCAAGTAATATATATTATTTTAAAGCGTTCATTGGGGCTGGCGCTGTGGCACAGTGGGCTGAGCATCTGCCTGCAGTGGCAGCATCCCATATGAGCATTGGTTCGTATTCTCGCTGCTCCTCTTCTGATCCAGCTCTCTGCTATTGCTAGGGAAAGCAGTGGAGGATGACACATGTGCTTGGGCCCCTGCCCCTGCATGGGAGTCCTGGAGGAAGCTCCTGGCTCCTGGCTTTAGACTGGCCCAGCTCCAGCAATTGCGACCATTTGGTGAGTAAACTAGTGGATGGAAGATCTCTATCTCTCCCTGTCTCTCTATAACTCTACCTCTCAAATAAATAAATAAATCTTTAAAAAAATGTTCATTTCATATAAACCAAGGAGCTTACATAATCAGGATAAAAATATACTTTTTTTCACTGCAACTCAGATAGGTTATATAAAGAAACTTGGACAGTTAATCAAACTGACCTGAATCAATCAGTCCCCATTTTCCAATTTTACATGAACCCAGCTATTCAAATAAAATACCAACAGCCTGAGTTAATATAACAACATCACATATTATGTTATATCCATTAGCTTTGAACTTGACTTCCCAAACCCAAGGTGTTTCTAGAATACAGAATATTAAAATTAAATAAGCTTTGGATTAGGAGTCAAAAACTTTGATGCTGATACTTGATTTCTTCATCTGTGAAATGATAATGACATAAATTATTCTACTTACTTCGAAAAATAACAGTATTAAATATTTAACAGAGAGAGGCCGGCGCCGTGGCTCAACAGGCTAATCCTCCGCCTTGCGGTGCCGGCCACCAGGTTCTAGTCCCGGTAGGGGTGCCGGATTCTGTCCCGGTTGCCCCTCTTCCAGGCCAGCTCTCTGCTGTGGCCCGGGAGTGCAGTGGAGGATGGCCCAAGTGCTTGGGCCCTGCACCCCATGGGAGACCAGGAGAAGCACCTGGCTCCTGCTTTCGGATCAGTGCAGTGCGCCGGCCGCGGTGGCCATTGGAGGGTGAACCAACAGCAAAGGGAAGACCTTTCTCTCTGTCTCTCTCTCTCACTGTCCACTCTGCCTGTCAAAAAAAAAAAATTTAACAGAGAGGAAAGGTGTTGTGGTACAGCGAGTTAAACTGCTACTTGGGATGTGTGTATCGGTATTTCTATTTCTCTTTCTCTGTCTCTGTCTCCCCACCCCACCCCCCACCGTTGCTCTGCTTTTCAAATAAAAAATAAATACATATAATTTTAAAATGTAGCAGAAGCAATACAAAGATGTAGTTAGAGCAAAAGGCTGTAATCAGATTACATGTCCAAACTCCAAATCAACTACTTATTAGCCATATGAACTTGAACACATTACTTAATGTCTTTGGATCTTAGTTTCTTCATCTGTAAAATATGTACACTTGTGTATTTATGTTATTACTGATGTAAGGGAACCATGAAGATTAAATGACTTAATTCATATAAAATGATCACTGAAGTGCCTAGCACAAGGTGAATATTCAATGAAGATTGGCTTATTCTTGGCAGTATTCTATGATACTGTAAATGCTGTCCTATCTAAAATCATGATGAAACAAAAATACTCATTTCTGCCATATCATACAGTGCAGAATGATAGAAAACTTTAAACTTCACTCAAGTAATCAATGCGATAAATAATCAACAGCTCAGTACTATAATATTTATTGATCCAATACCGTTTATCTGATACAATAGAAGCACATTGTGACTTTTAATATATCTGATATATTCTAAATATTTGATATATTGACCAACATGCAGAATCATGAATAATATGCATTTCAATTCCTTCTTCAAAAGTGGTTAGTTCTTGATGGGACCACTGAAATCATAGCCTCACTTCACGTGCCTACTATAAATTACTCTGTAAATTATTTCACACTTGTAGCTAACAAATACTAACCATTCCCACTGCATCTTGGTCAAAGGGATTCCATTCTACGTTCTCAGGATATCGTGCAAGGACCTTGGACTTGAATGTTCGTCTCAATGGTGTCTGCTCAAAATTTTCCCCTGTAAGAAAAAGAATGAAGCAAATTATCTCTATAATGTCCCTTTAAATCACAGAGTTATGAATGTCTGAGCTTGGTACTCCAGCAAGGTACAGAAATGAAGGCAAGGAGGTTAGTATGCCAACCTTCTAAGAATAGGAAAGGCGTTAAAGTTATTAGGTCAGTAAAGAAGCTGAAAAAGTATAGCAGAGTTAATACTGGATACCCTAGCTATCTTTGCTTTTCTCCAAAATGAAATTATTACTACAAACCCAATGGTTAATTTTCTCGGGAGAGATGAGAAAGCACACAAAATAATAAAACACTGTATCCATCTTTTTTCCAATCTGAAAGTCATATTTAATTTGTTTCAAGTCAACTGAAAACATAACAGAAATATTATTTTAAATTCTTTAAAAAATGCATTCCTATGATCCTGAAAAAATAGAGACTAAAAGATACAGGAATATTAAGGAAGCAGATTTCAAAGTAAATTTAATGAGCTATTTTGCCAATTCAGAATCATTTGAAATGTCTAGAGTTCTACTTTGTTTCCTCCTTCCCCCTCCTAAAAACACTAGAGTAAATTGAAATTAGGAACATTAAAGGAAGAACCAAAGAACCCACCACCTAGGAGGATACAAATCTGAAAAATATGGTCAAAAAAGGCACAAGAAAGTTAGAAGACCAAAGGGTACAAAATGACACTAGGGTGATTTATTTAAGAACCACCAGAAAGTGTTAGGTGTTCTCAATTTTTTGTTTTTACCTTCAGTCGTACTTGAAATGAAAAGGCTGGCACCATCCCTGGCTTTAGAAGCCTGTATGTACTGGCATAACGCTATATGATAAATGAAATAACAGAGTATTACAACAAAGAAGTGTTATTCAAACTTTTTTGACCGTGACTCCAGTGTAAAATACATTTTATATAATAGAGCAATAAGTATATGTATATATATAAATTTACTTAAAGTTTTCACAAAACAATACTTACCTTTACTGTATGTGATGCCCTGTCATATTTTTTATCCCATATCATTAAAACAAAAGAATGCTGACTCGAAGACCTACTAATGGTCACAATTCACAGTTTGAAAAACATTAATATTTAATAAGTTTGAAAAACAATAAGGTTTAATAGAATGAAGAGCTCAACCAATTCCAAATTACTATAAAGTCACCAGTGCTTTATCCAAAAAATATTGCCCCAAATAATGCTTTTCTCAAAGGGTTAGAGAATTGGTGATAAATTAAATATGTCTAAATAGTACAAACAAGTAAGTTTAGTAGATGTCATAGAAAAATATATGGAAACATGATCAAGGACAATTCAGGTAACCGAATCTCATGACTATTTACTGAGAAACCATGTAACACACCAGGGTCTTCAGTACTGGAAAGGATAGAGATGACCCAGATAAGGCACCTACCCTCAAGAATGTCACTACCAAAGCTACAGGACAAAGAACCTTACAAAGAGCCACATTGTATGGAGCTTAATTATTATCTGGGAGGCTCCAGATCTTTAGCCTATGTGTTCTAACCACAGAGAGTACACCTGCCCAGAATCCTGTTAACCTGCCCTAGCTGACAGAACAAATTCTGATCCAATTAGATTCTCAGAGTGGTATTTGGAACTCAGAGTAACTGGCAATTATTAAGGAAGATGCATTCTTCACCATTACAGGTGAAGTCAGAAAATCCTTCACTCTAAATGCTACCAGAGGTACCTAAAAAGTTTCTTACAAAAAAGTTTGTAATACTTCTAGAGCACTTATTCCAGAAACAAATAATAATTCCAATTAGACAATTATTGTTTTTAAAACTAAAATATCTGTTCTACTTACCCTGAGGTTATGTCCATCCTCAGAAGCAATCACTTATACCTAATTTTCAACTTTCAACAAGACCTTTCTGTTAGGAAAGCCAGTACCACAATTTCAATTCCCCTCCTTTTCTGATCCCTTCTTCTGAAACTTTTCAAGCAAACTTCATCTCTCAAGATATGTTTGGGCCGGCACCGCAACTCACTGGGCTAATCCTCTGCCTGCGGCGCAGGCACCCTGGGTTCTAGTCCCGGTTGGGGTGCTGGTTCTGTCCCAGTTGCTCCTCTTCCAGTCCAGCTCTCTACTGTGGCCCGGGAGTGCAGTGGAGGATGGCCCAGGTCCTTGGGCCCTGCACCCGCATGGGAGACCAGGAGGAGGCACCTGGCTCCTGGCTTTGGATCGGCGCAGAGTGCCAGCCATAGTGGCCATTGGGCGGGGGAGGGTGAACCACCGGGGGAAAAAAAAAAAAAAAAAAAAGGAAGACCTTCCTCTATGTCACTCTCTCTCACTAACTCTGCCTGTCCAAAAAAAAAAAAAAAAGACATGTTTGGTATTCTTCTCTAAATACAAGACTAACAAAATCAGTAAGGAGCTGGTAATAGCTGCAGCAAGGAAGGCTTATGAAGAGCTTCCTCAGAGCTTTCAGCAGTACCTGCAAAGGGCCTGCCCATGGCAAGCCTGCACTTACTGTACGGCAGCAAGCAGCTATCATAATAATGATCTTCTCTATGGTCTAAGCTTCTCAGAATGTATTTTTAAATTGCATTCAGTTCTGAGAGAAGATAAATATTTCTTTCTCCTAAGCTTCTTCACTTCTAGTTGTCAGTTTACTCATCTTCTTCCTAACTAGGCTAGAAAATCCCCTCAGTTAAAAACCACAAAATAGCTGAGCATACTTAAGAATCAGAGCAGTTACCACATCCTATATGAAAGCTTTTCAAGAACGATGCTCTCCTAAGATGGTTAAAAGCTTCCTCCTAGTAAGACAGGATGAGCTTTCAGAGAATGGATTGCACTGCGGATGGAGAGAATTATAAACCAGTGAGATGAAGACTGGAGCCAGAGGTAATAAGCATGCTGAGCTGATCTGAGTGGCCAGAGAAGAGAGGGGAAGCCATGAAACCGGGCAGAAGTATTGATGGAGCCTGTCTCCACCATATCTCCACCACTACCTCTCCACCTCACATCCCTTAATTTTTTTTTATGTATCTATTCTTTGTTTCTTTTTTATATATTTTCATTTTATTTGAAAGGTAGACAGAGATACAATCAGACAGAAATCTCCTATCCACTGGTTTATTCCCCAAATGCCTTCAACAGCCAGGGCTAGGGAAACCAAAGCCAGGAACATGGAACGCAATCTGGGTCGCCCACATGGGTGGTAAGGACCCAACTACTTGAGCCAGCATCTGCTGCCTCTCAGCATGTGAATTAACAGGAAGGTGGATTGAAATAGAGAAGCCAGGACTGGAACCAAGCACTTCGATTTGGGATGCAGACATTCCAAGCAGCAACCTAACTGCTGTGCCACAGGTGCCATCATGCCCTTATTTTAATAAAAGCTAAGGGAAAGATGTCTTATGAAAGAATCAGGTTCTGAATAAAGGGACCATGCAGACACCAATCTTAGATGAAAGTCATTCTATGAATTAGACCAGACTAGTAGCAGGAACATACAGTATTTTCACAGCAAGAAAGGAGGCATGTAAAGGAGGTGTGTTTGAGGGCTCTGAGAGGTACCATATAAAGAATGTCAGAAAAGAGAATAAGAAGATATACAAACTAAGATCTCTTATTGAAACAATTTAATTTTTCATCATTTACTGAGGGCTTGAGTTTTAAAAATAAACATTAAAAACACCTGCAGAAACCCATGTCCTGAAAACTGTGTCACATACAAATACCTTAAATTCTCAATTATTTAGACCTTTGGAAATTCAAACAATATTAGAAATAAAACATCACAGTCATACTGTTCAACTATCTTAGAAACACCGGATAATTATTTTTTAAAATTTTTTACTATTTATTTATTTGACAGAGTTATAGACAGTGAGAGAGAGAGAAAGGTCTTCCTTCCGTTGGTTCACTCCCCAAATGGCCGCCACGGCCAGAGCTGCGCCAATCTGAAGCCAGGAGCCAGGTGCTTCTTCCTGGTCTCTCATGCCTGTGCAGGGGCCCAAGCACTTGGGCCATCCTCCACTGCCCTCCCAGGCCACAGCAGAGAGCTGGACTGGAAGAGGAGCAGCCGGGACTAGAACCCGGCGCCCATATGGGATGCCAGTGCTGCAGGCAGAGGATTAACCTAGTGAGCCACGGCGCCGGCTCTAATTATTTAATACAGAGTATACAAATATCAGCAGGTTTGGATATACAGGTGCATTTCTAACAGCAACTTAAAAATTAGTCAACTAGGAGCCAGCATTATGGTGTAATAGGTTGGAGCTACCACCTGTGATGCCTGCATTTTATGTGGGTACCAGTTCAAGTCCCGGCTACTCCTGATTCAGCTCCCTGCTGAATTCTGGGAAGGCAGCAGAAGATGGCCTAATTGCTTGGGGCCCTGCCACCCATGTGAGAGACCCAGAGGAGGTGCCTGTCTCCTGGCTTCAGGGTGACCCAGCCCTGGTCACTGCAGCCATTTAGATAGTAAACCAGCAGATGGAAGACCTCCATCTCTGTCTCTGTCTCTGTCTCTAACTCTTTCACTTAAAAAAAAAAAAAAAAAAAAAAAGTCAACTAGAATTTGCCTCTGGGAAGTACAGTTCAGATAAATCAAAACATCTTTTTTTTTTTTAAGCCTACATGCCTTACAAAGACTACTAATGGGTTCTAATGGGTTCTTTGTGCTGCTATTGGCCCAGCATTGGTACTAACATGATTTGACCAACCCTAAATGGAGGACATTTAAGCTGGGAAGCTTCCAAAGAACCCCTAAATTCTCTTAGGTGATTTATAAAATGCTATATGAATATATGTGTATTTTTCTGGGGCAAGAACCACATTTTCATCAGATTTCAGAGTTCCGTAACTCAAAATAGTTAGAAACTCATGGCTTCAAATGTTTCTCTTAATTGGTCAGGAAACATCTGACATTATATAAATTAACCTAAATGTCCAGGTTTTCATACAAGCTAAACATACACACCTTTAAATAACTGCTTTCCAGGCTGTCTCCTGGCTTCAGGGTGACCCAGCCCTGGTCCAAATTAGAAGAACATTATTTTCTCCTGTCCTATCATGAGAAGCTTAATGTTGACTGAATGCAAAATTTTCTCCTTTTAAACAAAAACACAAGTAAAGAAATTTAAAAAAAAAAAAATCTCCAAAACTTCTGCCTGAAGTACAGTGCCATTTCTGAAAATCAGAAAATGTTGACCAAAATCTCAAAGTTGTACATTTATGCTAACGTATTACATTTGCAGAGACAATGACAGTTTTGAAATGGTAAAAGCAGATATAAAAGGTATATCCCACACAGGTACCCTGAGAGAGACCTATGTGATGAAACCCATGCTGGTTTATGCTGAATCACATGAAGCAACTGCAAAACATAGTGCCAGGTTAGATTCAAGCTTCATTAAGTAACCATCTCCTACTCGGGTGCAGGGGCCCAAGGACTTAGGCCATCTTCCACTACTTCCCCAGGCCATAGCAGAGAGCTGGATGGAAAGTGGAGCCACTGGGACTCAAACCAGTGCCAATATGGGATGCTGGCACTGCAGGCGGTGGCTTTACCTGATACGCCACAGCACCAGCCTCAGAAATTCATTGTTTAAAAACCATCTGGGGGCCGGCGCCACAGCTCAATAGGCTAATCCTCCGCCTGCGGTGCCGGCACACCGGGTTCTGGTCCCAGTCGGGGCACTGGATTCTGTCCCGGTTGCCCCTCTTACAGGCCAGCTCTCTGCTGTGGCCCGGGAGTGCAGTGGAGGATGGCCCAAGTGCTTGGGCCCTGCACCCACATGGGAGACCAGGAGGAAGCATCCGGCTCCTGGCTTCGGATCAGCATGGTGCGCCGGCTGCAGCACACCGGCCGCGGCGGCCATTGGAGGGTGAACCAACGGTAAAGGAAGACCTTTCTCTCTCTCTCTAACTCTGCCTGTCAAAAAATAAAAAATTAAATATTAAAAATAATGCATCTTTCGGATGTCGCAAATCTCAAAGAGAAAAAAATATGGAATAGTTAAGTAGATTAATAAAGTTTTCCTGATTATATATCATCTAGAAATAAAAGTAAAAAGAGGAACAGTTAAACCTCACTAGAATCCTAGTGACTTCAAATCATGCTTAGACCCTTACTTAACTCTACATAACTTAAGACATCTGAAAAGAGACAAATTGTGATTTAGGCCATACTTCAAAAAATAAGGTAGTATAAGAAAAATCATTTTCAAAAAATTTAAATCAAGGCACTAGCACTCTGGCATAGTGAGTAAAGCCACCACCTGCAGTGTACACATTCCATATGGGTGCCAGTTTGAGTCCTGGCTGCTCCATTTCCGATTCAGCTCTCTGCTATGGCCTGGGAAAGCAGTAAAAGATGGTCCAAGTCCTTGGGCCGTGTACCCATGTGAGAGACCCAGAAGAAGCTCCTGGTTCCTGGCTTTGGACTGGCCCAACTCCAGCTGTTGTGGCCATTTGGGGAATGAATCAGCAGATGGAAGACATCTCTCTCTCTCTCTCTCTCTCTCTCTACCTCTCAAACAAATAAATAAATCTTAAAAAGAAAAATTAAAGCAAGACAGAACACTAAAGGAAGAAAAGAGTTTGGCCTAACAGGATACTAGTTAAGATCCCCTCATCCCATACTGGAAGGCCTGGGTTTGGGATGGAGTTCTATAGCTCCTGATTCCAGCTTCCAGCCAATGCAGATCCAGGGAAGCAGCAGTTGATGACTCAAGAGTTTGGGTCCTTGCCACCCACATAGGAGACCTGGATTGAGTTCCTGGCTCCTGGCTTCAATTTCAGCTCAGCTCCAGCTGTTGTAGGCATCTGGGGAATATGTTAGCAGACAAGGGATCTCTCTCTAAGTAAAACTGCTTCCTGCAACACTAGTATGTTCATGTCCCAACTACTCCACTTGTGATACAGCTCCCTGTTAATGCGCTTGGAAAAAGCAGCACAAGATAGCCCAAATGTAGGGTCCCTGGCATCAACATGGGAGACCCAGATCCTGGCTTCAGTCTGGTACAGTGCTGGCCATTGGAAATGGAGGAGGGTGAGCACCTGTAAGGCCTATCTGTTCAGAGTCTTCTTGGACTCTGTGTAGAGAATCCAGATGAAGCAGGACCCCTCAGGAATGATGATCTGGAGGAAAAAGGAGAAGAGAGAGACCTTTTTTGGTTTTAGACTTTGCTTTGGAGATTTTTTTTTCCAAAGATTTATTAATTTTTTTTTGACAGGCAGAGTGGACAGTGAGAGAGAGAGACAGAGAGAAAGGTCTTCCTTTTTCAGTTGGTTCACACCCCAGTTGGATCACACCACACTGATTCGAAGGCAGGAGCCAGGTGCTTCTCCTGGTCTCCCATGTGGGTGCAGGGACCAAGCACTTGGGCCATCCTCCACTGCACTCCCGGGCCACAGCAGAGAGCTGGACTGGAAGAGGAGCAACCGGGACAGAATCCGGCGCCCCGACCAGGACTAGAACCTGGTGTGCTGGCACTGCAGGCAGAGGATTAATCTATTGAGCCGCGGTGCCTGTCAAAGATTTATTAATTTTTTTGAAAGGCAGAGTTATAGAGACACAGAAGAAGAGAGAGAGACATAGACAGAGGCCTTCCATCTGCTGGTTCACTCCCCAAATGGCCGCAATGGCCAGCGCTGGGCCCTCCTGAAGCCAGGAACCAGAAGTTTCTTCTGGTCTCCCATGAGGGTACAAGGGCCCAAGGATTTGGGCCATCCTCTACTGCTTTCCCAGGCCATAGCAGAGAGCTGGATCAGAACTGGAGCAGCCGGGACTTGAACCAGAGCCCATATAGGATGCTGGCACTGCAGGCAGCAGCTTTACCCAATACGCTACACTGTCGACCCCAAGTTCTAGTTTTTGTGACTCACCTTGGAGAAGAGGAATTCTGTTTTCCACCACTCACTTCTGGGGAGAAAGTGTGGTAACAGGATGGCATGAAAAAGTCAATGAGATTTAGCTTCAAAGGCCTTCCGATCTCCTTTAGGTTAAAGTATTCAGCATGCCAGGTGTCATACTTTCGCGTATTGCTTTCTAAGCCCCAACAATTTCTTGTAAACTGTACAGATCACAGCTTGCTTGTAATATATGACACTCTGAACTAATTCAAAGCAAATTATTACAGACTGGGGTGGATATTTGGCCTAGTGGTTAAGACACCCATATTCCATATAAGATATCTGCCTGCAGCTACTGACTTCCAAATTCCAGCTAATACAGACCCGGGGAGAATAGTTCAAACAGTTTGGTTCCTACCAACAAATGGGAAAGCTGGACTGAATTCTCAGCTTCAACCATGGCTTGATCCTTCTGGCCATAGCAGGCATTTGGGGAATGAATCATCAGATGGAGGAGTGCTTCTCTTGCACATGCTCCCTTTCTTACTTGCTCGCTGTCTCTCAAAAAAAAAAAAAAAAAAGGGGGGGGGGACAGGTATTTGGTGTAGCAGTTTATGTTGCCACTCAAGATACCCACATCCCATGGTAGAGTGCCTGGTTCAAGTCCTGGCTACTCTGCTTCTGATCCAACTTCCTGCTAATGTGCATCCTGGGAGGCAGCAGGTGATGGTCCAAGTAAGGGGGACCCTGTCACCCATGTGGGGAACTTGGATGAAGTTCCAGGCTCATAGCTTTAGCCTGTCCAGCCCTGGTGTTATGGTCATCTGGAGAGTGAACCAGCAGAAGGAAGATTTCTCTCTTTCTCTTTCTCACTGCCTTTCAAATACAATGAAAATAAGTTAAAACAATTCTTTTAAATATTGCAGTGGTAGTGCTAGTGTCAGGTAAGAAGTGGTAGATAAAAATAAAATGAATTAACTTATCAATTAATTTTGAAAATAAAATACGCTGGGGGTCAGGATATACCATCTAAAAATATGCCTGTAGGAACCAGATATGGCAGTTCAAACTATATTGTTAGGCATTATTTCCAGTAGGTTATTTTGGGAAACTGCAGACATAAGCCCGCTAGAAAGCTGGCTTTATGCAAAGGAAATTTACATCTATAAAGAAAATCTATATTTGTAAAAAGTACCAGTATCAGGAAGATAGCTGTTCTCAGACAATTTTTTATCTGAAAACAAGGCAAACTTTAGTCACCATAATGCCTCCCCTCACCCTCCCATAATTTTTGTTCCCATCACCCACAAAAGCCCCAAGCCACAACTCCTCTATGTTTTCTAACCTTTATTTATTTTTTTTTTTTTGAAAGGGAGACACAGAAAGAAGTCTCCCATCCTTTGGTTCACTTTTCAAAGGCCCACAACAATCAAGGACAGGCAAGGCCAAAGCCAGAACTTTCTGGGTCTCCCATGTATGTGGCAGAGACCCAAGTACTTGTCACCTGTTGTCTGCCAGGGTGCACATTAGCAGGAAGCTGGAATGGGATGACAGCCTGACCTTGAACCCAGGCACTCCATCATGGGATGGCAGCAAATTAACTACTGCACCAAATGCCCACCACCACTGCCTCCTTTCTGTAGCTCAGGACGCTACACAGACTTCAATTACTTAGAACTTCTTCAAGTTTCATGTTTTGAGGAATTCCCACGTGTATGCATGTCATTAAAATGGTTTTTCCCGTTAATCTGTCTTATTTAATTTGTAGCCCAGCCAAGGAACCTAGAAGGGTGAAGGGAAGCCAATATTCCCTCCCCTCCAGTGAAAGGAGGTAGAATATAAAAAATAGCTCATCCTGCTCATTTGTGCCTAAAAAAAGGTGAATACTAGAGCACTAGCATGTCATGTTTCTCCATTAAAACTGAAATGTAATGAAGTATTTATACAATATTAACAAAATATTTGAAAATTTAAAAGAACAAAACTTTAAATTCAACTCAAAGCCAAAACAACTGTAGTATGAGTCCTGACTCATCATCTGTGAAGAGGTTTGTACAGCTGTGTTATTCAGAACAAAAGTAATACCCATCACTCCCTATCTTGTTACTAAAAATTTCCCTGGCAAGAAAAAGTATGTGTAATTCATAACATAATACTTCTTTATGGTAGAAAATCTACCACCAAGACTCTGGATTTGGTTTCCAAATTGAGTCAGCATTGGTCTTTCATAAAATACCACAAATGAATAAAGAAAGTCCTCTCAATTAGCAGAACAGGGATAGCCCCTCAGAGTCTTTCCACACTGCTCCAACAGTAAAACCCCAGGCACAAGTAACAAATGAGGCTAAAACGGAAGTGCAATCTAAAGCCACCACTGCTGCCAAATCATTAAGCTACATGTTCTTAGAAGGAGAGTAAGAGTGAAAATTTTATATATATATTAATTTATTTGAAAGACAAAGTTACAGAGGAAGAGAGACAGAGAAAAAGATCTTCCATCCACTGGTTCACTCCCCAAATGGCCACAATGGCCAGAGCCAGGCTAGGCGGAAGCCAGGAGCTTCTTCTGGATCTCCCACATGGGTGGCAGGGGCCTAAGGGACTTGGGCCATATTCCACAGCTTTCCCAGGCACATTAGCAGGGAGCCAGATCAGAAGTAGAACAGCCAAGACTCAAACTAGCACTCATATAGGATGTTGGCACTTGTAGGCAGTAGCTTAACCCACTGTGCAACAGCATCGGCCCTGCAAGTTATTTTGTTAAAGACTTATTTATTTATTTGAAAGTCAGAGTTACAGGGACAGGGAGAGAGAGAGAGAGAAAGAAAGAGAGGAAGAGAGAAAGAGAGAGGGAGGGAGAGAGGGAGGGAGGGAGGGAGGGAAAGAGAGAGAGAGATGTTCCATCTGCTGGTTCACTCCCCAGATGGCTGACAACACCAGGAGCCAGGAGCTTCATCAGGGTCTCCCACATGGGTGGGTAGGGGTCCAAACACTTGGGCCATCCTCCGCTGCTTTTCCCAGGCCATCAGCAGAGACCTGGATAGGAAATGGAGCAGCCGGGAAACAAACTGGCACCCATATGGGATGCCAGCATTGGCCCCAAGAGTGCAAATGTTATAATCATTCTACCTTTTCCATGTCAAGTATCTTTTACATCTCTCATGTTTTCTTATTCAGACTATGAAAATTAATCTGCTCCATTTAAATAAGAATTATTATGCCTATTAATGCTAAACGGGGGACCCCAGCAGACTAACGGAATAGAAATTTCCCTGCAACAGAGTTATTTTTAGAGGCAACAGTGGCAGTTGATAGTCTCTTTGTTCCATAATTTTTTTTTCAGTTCATTCTGTTTGGTATCCTTGTTTTATTTATTCCCTCTCCTAGCTCTCAATTACTATCTTCTAGATAACCTATGTTCTGACTATGCTTCAATATTACCTAAACATGCCTCATGATTGCCTACTCATCCACCTTCCTTCCATCCCATTCACATTCTCCTTGCCTAAGTTCTTACTCAAATGCCATCTTTATTATGCATTTTCCCTAATCACACTCAACATACATAACTCTCCGAGTACTCTCTAAAAGAGCTAAATGGCAGTATCATACTGAGACTTAACTGAAGCAAACATTTACATTTAATTCATTTCAGTTCTTATAACTCAGTTTCCAGTGAAAATGTAATTCATTAAAAAGAACGAAATTTATCTTTTTTTTCCTAATACATACTAAACTTTGATATCAGAAAATGCAACACTGAAAAGGTCCCAACCAATAAAGGGGTCAACCATAAAGTAAGTTCAACCAATCAGATAGCTGTTTAAAAAAAACCATACTCTTTGATCTGCTAAACCTACTACAATATTACCCAAAAGGTATCAGGAAAAAAAAAAAAAAAGACAGTATACACTAAAATAGCACTCAAACAGCAATAAAAAATAAAAGTAGTACCTCACAGTACAGCTATTTACAGCTTAATTTAAAAAAAAAAAAAGTATGAGCAAGTGTTTAGCTTAGTGGTTAAGACACCAGATGTCCATGTCCCATATCATAGTACCTGGGTTCAATTTCAACTCCAGTTCCTGACTACAGCTTCTGCTAGTGTAGACCCTAGGAGACGGCAGTGATGGCTGGAGTGTTTGAGTTCCTGTAATCCATGTGAAAGACCTAGATTGAGTTTCTGGCTCCTGGCTCAGAATGGGAATGGCCTCAGCCCAGTCCCAGCCATTGCAGGCATTTGAGGGAGTAAACCAGCAGATTGGAGCTCTGGCTCTATTTCTCTAATTTTTTATAAAATCCAAATTAAATGTCTAATAACAACAGAAAATCTGGCACATCAATGTAATGAAATGCAATGTAAGCATTAACTCAACATATAATGGGAAAAAGTTGAAACCATTTCCTCTGAGATCTTAAATAAGATGTCTACTTTCACCATTTTTTAATTTATTTACTTTCACTTATTTGAAAGGCAGAAAGCTAAAGACAGGGGTAGAAAGATCTTCCTCCCACTGGTTCGCTCTCCAAATGCCTACAAGAGCCAGGACTGGGCCAGGTTGAAGCCAGGAGCCTGGAACTCCATTACGGACTCTCACATCAGCCGGCGCTGCAGCTCAATAGGCTAATCCTCCACCTGCGGCGCCGGCACACCGGGTTCTAGTCCCGGTCGGGGCGCCGGCTTCTGTACTGGTTGCCCCTCTTCCAGGCCAGCTCTCTGCTATGGCCCGGGAGTGCAGTGGAGGATGGCCCAAGTGCTTGGGCCCTGCACCCGCATGGGAGACCAGGAGAAGCACCTGGCTCCTGCCTTCGGATCAGTGTGGTGAGCCAGCTGCAGCGTGCCAGCTGCGGCGGACATTGGAGGGTGAACTAATGGCAAGGGAAGACCTTTGTCTCTTTCTCTCTCACTGTCCACTCTGCCAGTCAAAAAAAAAAAAAAAGGACTCCCACATCAGTGACAGGGACCTAAGTATTAGAGTCATCACCTGCTGCCTCGTATGGTACACATTAGTAGGAAGCTAGAATTAGAAGCAATGCATGATGGCAAAGATGTAGAAAAATGGAAATTCTCATATAATATTAGCAGGAATGTAAATTACTGTAGCCCCTGTGGAAATAGTATGAAGATTTCTTTTTTTTTTTTTTTAAAGATTTATTTATTTATTTGAGAGTTACAGTGAGGCAGAAGCAGAGGCAGAGAGTCTTCTAGCCGCTGGTTCACTCCCCAGATGGCCATATCGGGCAGAGCTGCACTGATCTGAAGCCAGGAGCCAGGAGCTTCTTCCAGGTCTCCCACGTGGGTATAGAGGCTCACAGACTTGGGCCATCTTCTATCGCTTTCCCAGGCCATAGCAGAGAGCTGGATCAGAAATGGAGCAGCCGGGACTTGAACCAGCACCCACATGGGATGCTGGCACTGCAGGCGGTGGCTTCACCTGCCATGCTACAGCACCAGCACTGGAGATTTCCTTAAAAACCAGAAATAGAACTGCCATATGACCCAGTAATACCACTACTGGCTATATACTCAAAACAAATGAAACCATATCAAACAGATAACTTTACCACCATGTTTATTTGCAGTACTATTATAATAGTTAGGGAATGGAATCAATCAATGAATGCATAAAGAAAATGCAGTACACACAAACACAAAGAAATATTATTTAGTTATCAACAAGAATGAAATTCTGTCACTCTCAGAAAAATGGATGGAACTGGAGGATATTACATTAAGTCAAACAACCTAGACACAGAAAGACAAATACTATGTGTTCCTTCATATGTGGAAGCTATAAAAAAATTTTTTTTGTTGAACATAGAATAGGAATTACTAAAGCCTAGGAGGGGTGGAAGGAAGATGGAGGAAGGTTTAATAATGAGTACCAACTCAGAGTTAGATAGAAGGATAAGTTCCTAGTGTTAGCACAGTAGGGTGACTATAATTCACAATAACTTATGAAATATTTTCTAAGCAAATTTTAGAGAGGTGCTCTAAGGCTACAATCACAGAGTAATGACAGGAGGAAATGTTAATTGCCAGGATTTGGTCAGTACACATGGCACACATGTACTGAACTGTCATATCGTACCCATAAAAATGTACATTATTGTAAGTCAAAAAAAAGCAGCAATTTAAATAGTAAAGGGGACTGAAAGTATCCATTCATTACTATATAATTTCTGAGTTAAGAAGTCTAGACACAACAAGGGTGGTCAAAATTTTTAATATCAGTGGCTCTCTACTAATGATAGCATCACCATTCTTAATATTCAAAAAGCTATAATAACGTTTATGAAAATATTTTATAAGCCAATTAAAAGGTCAGATTTTTTTTTAAAGATTTATTTATTTATTTATTTATTTGAAAGGCAGAATTACACAGAGAGAGGAGGGGGGGGGTGTCTTCCATCTGCTGGTTCACTCCCCAGTTGGCCACAATGGCCGGCGCTGCACCGATCCGAAGCCAGGAGCCAGGAACTTCTTTTGGATCTCCCACATGGGTGCAGGGGCCCAAGGACTTGAGCCATCTTCTACTGCTTTCTCAGGCCACAGCAGAGAGCTGGATGAGAAGTGGAACAGCCAGGACTAGAAGCAGTGCCCATATGGGATGCCGGCGCTTCAGGCCAGGGAGTTAACCTGCTGTGCTATAGCACCGGCCCCCAGATCAGACTTCTTTACCTTTTGCAGAAAATATATTAATCTCATAGGTACTGGGGCCGGCACTATGGCGTAGCAGGTAAAGCCACCGCCTGCAATGCCAGCATCCCATATGGGCACTGGTTTGAATCCTGGCTGCTCCACTTCCAATCCAACTCTCTGCTATGGCCTGGGAAAGTAGTAGAAGATGGCCCAAGTCCTTGGGCCTCTGCACCCACGTGGGAGACCCAGAAGAAGCTCCTGGCTTCGGATCGGCACAGCTCCGGCCGTTGCGGCCAGTTGGGGAGTGAACCAGCGGATGGAAGACCTCTCTCTGTCTCTCGTTCTCTGTGTAACTCTGACTTTCAAATAAATAGATCTTTAAAAAAAAAAAAAAATCTCATAGGTACTAATTACTATAAAGCAATTAAGACTTTTTTAATTGGGGGCCAGCGCTGTAGCACAGTGGGTTAAAACACTACCTGCAGTGCCAGCATCCCATATGGGCCCTAGTTCAATTCCCGATTGCTCCACTTCCACCCAGCTCCCTGCTAGTGTGCCTGGAAAAGCAGCAGCAGATGGCCCAAGTCCCCTGGGTCCCTGCCACCAATGTGAGAGACCCAGAAGAAGCTCCGGGTTCCTGTCTTCGGCCTAGCTCAGCCCTAGCCATTAAGGCTTTTTGGGGAGTGAAAAAGTGGATGAAAGATCTGTCTTTCCTCTCTCTCTGTAACTCTGCCTTTAAAATAAATAAATAAATCATTAAAAAGAAAGTTTTAATTTCCTATATCTTTGATTAACCAAGATATTTTTTTGAAAATAAAAGTTTGCTTCGGCCGGCGCCTGGCTCAACAGGCTAACCCTCTGCCTTGTGGCGCCAGCACACCGGGTTCTAGTCCCAGTTGGGGCACCGGATTCTATCCCGGTTGCCCCTCTTCCAGGCCAGCTCTCTGCTATGGCCCGGGAAGGCAGTGGAGGATGGCCCAAGTCCTTGGGCCCTGCACCCGCATGGGAGACCAGGAGAAGCACCTGCCTCCTGGCTTCGGATCAGCACAATGCACCGGCCGCAGCGGCCATTGGAGGGTGAACCAACGGCAAAAAGGAAGACCTTTCTCTCTGTCTCTCTCTCTCTCTCACTATCCACTCTGTCAAAAAAAAAAAAAGTTTTAAAACAATAACTAAATTGAAGCATGAGCCAAATTCAATACTGATACAAATTTAAGTTTCTTGGGAGGTCAAAATGTATCAGGCAAATTTTCTTAACATCTCTGCAGGTAGAAATTTTGAACAATACAAAACAATTAGAAGCAATGCAAAAACATGTAAAATAAGCCACAGTTTAAATATAAGCTGAATGTAAATTACCTCGGTTTTTGTAAATATTTGAGAACAACATATGTATTTTTAATAACTTAAAGGTGAATGTCTATTCTTAGTGTTTCTTACTCCTCCCAGGAAGCATAACTTTTTTTTTTACTAGATTTAAATAATACAAATACTTACTCATGGTAGAAGATTCTGGCACTAACTATAGTTGAGTTTATCAGAAATAGAAAGTCATAAGAACTTACTAAGCATTTAAAAATCACTTATGGTAAAGTCCTTTAAAGCCCTAGATGAGAAAGACAGGTCTCTACTTTCTTTCTTTTCTTCTCTCTCTCTCTCTCTCTTTTTTATTTGAAAGGGAGAAGTACAGAAATAGAGAAATCTTCCATCCACTGGTTCACTCTCCAACTGGCCTCAACAGTCAGGGTTAGGCCAGGCTAAAGCCAGAAATTCAGGACTTCTTCCAGGTCTCCCACGTGGATGCAGGGAACCAAGGACTTGGGCCACCCTTGGGAGCTGGATCGGAAGTGGAGTAGCCAGGTCTTGAACCACAGCCCATATGCGATGCTGGCATCATAGGTCACAGCTTAACCCACACACCATATTACAGCACTGGCCTCCAGGTCCCCACTTTGTAATAACACCTGAAGTTTGCATTGCATAATATAATTTACTGGAACAGCATTCTATAAAAAAACAAATAATTTATAGGAAATTCACCTATTCAGTAATGTTTCATTAAAAATATTTGGCCAAAATACTAACTTTATAAACTCCATTATGTTGACATTACCAGAGGTATTAACTTAGCATCATGTCACCTTAATGATACCATTTATTAAATAGAAAGGAAAATGATACATTCTGATTTTTACTTAAAAGGAGATTTAATTCCATAATGTGATTTGTCCCTACTTGAAAATTACATTTTCTTCCTCAGCACTGAATGGCAATGAAGTAGGAGCATCTTTCCTAGTCGCCAACTTCCCTTTAGTGGAAGGCATTATGGAATCTTGGCATTGAACATCATCTGGTTCTTACTCAAACCTAGCTCCAAAAAATATGAGAGAGAATTGAAGATATAAGTTCTGTTCAAGGCAATATTTCAACCTCAAATATTTCACCCCAACAATTTATGTTATAGTAGCTGCTCCATTACTGAATAGGAAATTATCACTGAAAACAATAACAGTACCCTCCATTGCTGTCATTCAGTACTAATTTTTACATAAATTGTCATATCCAAACATATGCATATAAAGCATTTGAATAGATAAATTATTAAAAATGCACAGTTACATTCACAAATGTCCTTTCTAAATATTCTGAAATTTTACAAGCTTTTCAAGACTGGAAACCAGAACATCCAGGCTACATATCAGAACCTGCAATGTTATGAGGAGCTCTAGAACTTACCATGTTTATCAAAGCAAAACTTTCGTTATTGCTTTGTCCTCTAATTACGTTTAAAAAGCAGACCACTGAATATTAAAACAGGATTTACTGGATAGTATTGATTTCTTTTTTTTTTTTTTTGACAGGCAGAGTGGATAGTGAGAGAGAGAGACAGAGAGAAAGGTCTTCCTCTTTGCCGTTGGTTCACCCTCCAATGGCCGCTGCGGCCGGCGCATCTCGCTGATCCGAAGCCAGGAGCCAGGTACTTCTCCTGGTCTCCCATGCGGGTGCAGGGCCCAAGGACTTGGGCCATCCTCCACTGCCTTCCCGGGCCATAGCAGAGAGCTGGCCTGGAAGAGGGGCAACCGGGATAGAATCCAGCGCCCCGACCGGGACTAGAACCCGGTGTGCCGGCGCCGCAAGGTGGAGGATTAGCCTGTTAAGCCACGGCGCCGGCCGATAGTATTGATTTCTACTAGCCAAACACAGGCATCACAAACCAACAGCTGAACCCTGGATCATCTTTCTCACTCAGCATACTGTCTTTTAGGAGTCTAAGACATTTTCAATTAAAGCCTTATTTCAACACCTTTTCCAAAAAAAAAAAAAAAAAACATTTCTTTTCAGGATTTATTTATTAATTGAAAGGCAGTGTTACCGAGAGGGGGAGAAAAATGAACAACTGGTTCATTCCCCAAATGACTGCAACAGATGGGGTCAGGCCAGGCCAAAGCAGGAACCCAGAACTCCATCCAGGTTTCCTATGTGGGTGGCAGGGACCCAAACACTTGAGCCATCCCCCACTGATTTCTCAGGCACACAAGCATGAAGCTAGATTGGAAGTAGAGCAGCCTGACATGATCTGGTGCTCATATTGGATGCTAGCATTATAGGCAGCAGCTTAACCCGCTGCACTACAACATCAGCCCCCACCATAAAATTTTTTAATTAAAAAATGAAATTTTTTAAACATTACCACAGGACTATTATTAAGCCTACAAAAATTTAACCAAAAAATATTTAATGCCAAATATCTAGTCTATTCAATTTCCTTAACTGTCCCATAAATGTCTAAAATCAGCTTTCAAAATTACTAAGTATACCTAAAGGAAACTACTATATAATGGCCATTAATCATAAATAATA
Organism: Lepus europaeus; assembly: GCF_033115175.1. NCBI lineage: Eukaryota > Metazoa > Chordata > Mammalia > Lagomorpha > Leporidae > Lepus > Lepus europaeus. The sequence goes on along the minus strand of NC_084833.1, from coordinate 55,874,886 downwards.
ATAATAATGTTTCCAGGAATTTGTTTATATATAAAGTTGTTTAAGAACATGAGAAGTAGGGGTGGAGGTAATATTTTTTTAAGTAAACCATAGACAAATTAGAGAAATGTCAGGTCTGGCATAAAATCAGATAAGAAGGATAAATAGCCAAGCATGATTTTCAAAATGCTTAACAATCAGTGCAGTGTGAACACCAACCAAACAGAACAAACCTGGTCATAAACGTATAACATATGGGCTAGCTATCAACAGTGGATAAAGCCCTAACTAAAGAATAAGTAAAGAGACCAAGTAAAGAGTGCTCAGAAATCTGCTTCCCATGCTGACATTCAATTCTGTGTGCAGTACACAATAAGCTACAACCACATCTGACACAAGAAAATTACCACACATCTTGATAAACATTATCTTCTACTTGGCACAAGCTGTTAACTGCTGGATCACTATAACTGTCACTGATCATTCTTACATCTGTCATTTGAAACGGGCAAAGAAAGTCCTCTTTTAAAAAATGATAAAGTAGAAAGCGTTCTTTATTGCGGCATGAACTGGAATATAAGCTGCCACATCTAAAAGTTAAAACTATAATATATGGCACTGATAACTAGGATAGTTAGTGTCCTTCAACCTACTGCTTGGAGGTCACACCTTTTCTGATGAGTTCTGTAACTTACTAAGGAAGGCAAAAGATAGTCTAGTGTGACTGTTTAGAATCCTTGGCATGGCAGGTAAAGCCACCACTTGCAGTGTTGGCGTCCCATATGGACATCAGTTGGAGGCCCGAAGATAGTCTAGTGTGACTGTTTAGAATCCTTGGTTGGGGCCGGTGCTGTAGTGGGGAGGGTAAAGCCGCCGCCTATAGTGCCAGCATCCCATATGGGCGCAGGCTGGAGACCCAGCTGCTCCACTTTTTTCTTTTCTTTTTTTTTTTGACAGGTAGAGTTAATAGACAGTGAGAAAGAGAAAGGTCTTCCTTCCGTTGGTTCACTTCCCAAATAGCCGCTACAGCCAGCGCTGTGCAGATGCGAAGCCAGGAGCCAGATGCTTCTTCCTGGTCTCTCATGCGGGTGCAGGAGCCCAAACACTTGGGCCATCCTCCACTGCCCTCCCAGGCCACAGCAGAGAGCTGGACTGGAAGAGGAGCAGCTGGGACTAGAATCCGGCACCCATATGGGATCCGCAGGCGGAGGATTAACCAAGTGAGCCACAGTGCCAGCCCTGCTCCACTTTTGATCCAGCTCTCTGCTATGGCCTAGGAAAACAGTAGAGGATGGCCCAAGACTTGGCCCCTGCACCTGCATGGGAGACCAGGAAGAAGCTCCTGGCTCCTAACTTCGGATCAGCAGAGCTCCGGCCATTGTGGCCAACTGGGGAGTGAACCAGCAGATTATAGACCTCTCTCTCTGCCTCTCCTTCTCTCTCTGTGTGTAATTCTTTCAAGCAAATAAATAAATAAATCTTTAAAAAAAAAAAGAATCCTTTCATAAACAGTGGACAATCCCTGATTATTTTAAAATAAATCTAAAACAATACTCCAAAAGGAAGAGAAGGGGAGAACTCTAGAAGGAAAGTGAGAAAGCCTACAGTTCTGGTTTGATACAATCCAAGCCTTAAGCACATCACTTTTGTCTTCCAGGGCTCCAGTTTCTCGACTTGCATTTAAGGCTCCTGTCAATTCCCAATCCCATCTCCCATTATGCCCCTCTCTCCCTCTGTACACATTATCTGTACTGATTTAGTTAGAGTACACCAAATAGGAATGCCTTCTCTTGCCTTCCTTCTTTTGTAGATGCTATTATTTGCCCAGAATACCTTCACACTCTTCTTTGCCTAATCAATCTACATTTATTCAAATGAGTAGTTTCAAGATCTATAGTATTCTAACACTTCTCCATGCCTAAGGTCTTCTGGAACTCTTCTATGGGGATCTATCATGAAAGCCACTTATTGGTCATAAAAACAAATCTGCTTCTTTGAATATAGTCCATATGACAGACTTTCAGTTCCCTCACCGCCCTAGTTCCTAGAACTAAAATCTACTCTGAGTATAGTCTAACACTATTTAAAAACAGACCACCCACTCCCTGTTCTGACAATCTATCTATGAAGGCAAGCTAAAATCGCAACTTTTGGCAACTAAACAAAACTTGGCCATAAATCAAACTTGAAGTCAACTAAAATCTTGCATTTTTAAAATATATTTATTTATTTATTTGAAAGGCAGAGTGACAGAGTGAGAGCAAGAGCGAGAGCGAGAGAGAATGAGAGAGACAGTCCATCCACTGCCTCACTCCCCAGATGGCTGCAACAGCCAGGGCTGTGACAGACCAAAGCCAGGAGACCAGAACTCCATCCAGGTCTCCCACTTGGGAGCCAGGGGTCCAAGTATGTGGACCATCATCTACTGCCTTCCCAGGTACATTAGCAGGAAGTTGGATTGGAAGCAGAGCAGCACACCAGATGTGGGCATCACAAGCATCCATTTTTAAACAAGCACTGCTATAATCACATCTCTTTCTGTATTTCTACTTCTGCATAACCTATTTTATCACGGAACTCAAATTTCTCCCCCATCCTCAAGTATATCTAAGTCATTCTGTCAAACATCCTGAATTCAGGGGCACAGTAAGTTAAGTCACAGCTTGGAACACCCACACTCCTTACTGGAGTGCAGGGGATCAAATACTGTCTCCATTTCCAGTACAGCCCTCTGCTATTGTGCCTGAAGACAGCAGATGATCGCCCAAGTACTTGGATCCTTACCATCTACACAGGAGAACTAGATGGAGTTTCAGGCTCTTGGCTTTGCCAGGCCCAATCCTGGCTGTTGTAGGCTTCTGGGGAGTGAAGCAATGAATGCAAGATCTTTGTCACTCACTCTCTGTCATTTTGCATTTCAAATAAATAAATCTTTTTTAAAAAAACCTAAAACCAAAAATGTTGGCTGATAATATAATTCCTTTCTTCCAGTGTATTCACCTTAATGAAGAAAATGTAGTTAGTCTGACCTAAAACAGTCTTAGTGGATTCATGATGGCTCTTAAGAATCCATTGCTTTTTCTAAACCCTGCGCTAAATATTTCTAAATTTTTATTACAAATACATCAAGCTCTTACCTTCATCTCAGCCTTGAAAATATGTCTTTTGGGGCCAGCGCTGTGGCGCAGTGGGTGGCCTGAAGTGCTGGCATCCCATATGGGCACTGGTTCAAAACCCAGCTGCTCCACTTCCGATCCAGCTCTCTGCTATAGCCTAGTAATGCAGTAGAAGATGGCCCAAGTCCCTGGGCCCCTGTACCCGCGTGGGAGACCTAGAAGAAGCTCCGGGCTCCTGGCTTTGGATCGGTGCAGCTCCAGCCACTGGGGCCAATTGGGGAGTGAACCAACGGATGGAAGACCTCTCTCTCTCTGCCTCTCCTCTCTGTGTAACTCTTTCAAATAAATAAATAAATCCTTAAAAAATATATGTCTTTTGTGGTAATTCTATCATTTCTCAAAAGTTACTGACACTGACCAAATTATCTTATCACAAAATTCTTTAGAATTCTGGGATATAACCTGTCTGAATCAGGAGACTTTAAATTCATTCAGAGCAATCAAACGGTCCTGTATAAATTCCTAACAATCTCAGTTTCCATCTTCTCTTCCCAATTCAGTTTTATACTTTCCAATTTTTAAATAATTTGCTTTGACCAAAGGGAGGAAAAATCTTTCTGGGTCTGCAGATAATTTTCTCAAATGCAGTTACTTGGGGTTTAACATTTAGAGTATCAGCCAGCATAGAGTATCTTTCTTAAAGAAATATGTACCACCATAAAATTTCTTCTCTCCTTAGATCCTTCAAAACAAGGCCATAAATTTGCTCAAGGAAGCAAAAGTGCTAATTATAACACAGTTCTTACCAGAGCAGCAAACACCAAAAAGCCAATCTATTATAAAATGAGCTAAAGAAAAACTTTTAAAACAGACGTATCAGGGCCAGCGCTGTAGCGTAGCAGGTAAAGCCACCGCCTGCAGTGCCGGCATCCCACACTGGTTCGACTCCCGGCTGCTCCACTTCTGATCCAGCTCTTTGCTATGGCCTGGGAAAGCAGTAGAAGATGGCCCAAGTCCTTGGACCCCTGTACCCAAGTGGGTGATGCAGAAGAAGTTCCTGGCTCCTGGCTTCGGATCGGTGTAGCTCCAGCCGTTGCAGCCATCTGGGGAGTGAACCAGAAGATGGAAGACTTGTCTCTCTCTTTGCCTCTCCTTCTCTCTCTGTGTAACTTTTTCAAATAAATAAATAAATCTTAAAAAAAAAAAAGACATATCTCTGCTACCATAAACAGAAGAAAATATTAATTCTCCTTCAAAGTAAAAATCTGTCCACAATTTGACATATCAACCTCTCATAATAATAAGAGAAGATAAACTTACTTTATGACTTCTTGGGGCCAGAGTTGTAGCACAGCGGGTAAGGCCACTACCTGCGATGCTAGCATCCCATATGGGCACCAGTTTAAGTCCCAGCTGCTCCACTTCCCATCCACCTCCCTGCTAATGTACTGGGAAAGCAGAAGATGGCTCAAGTGCTTGGGCCCCAGCCACCCATATGGGAGACTTGGATGAATCTCTTGGCTCCTGGCTTCAGCCTGGCCCAGCCCTGGCCATTGTGGACATCTGAGAAGTAAAAGAGGATGATAGATACCTCCCTACTTCCCTCTCTCCCTCTCTCTCTTTTTCCATACTTCTGACTTTCAAATAAATATTCTTTAAAAAAAGACTTTTTATAGTAATAATATTTTTAACACAATTTACTAACCACTAAAATTTTACCATTTGCTCAAAGCACAAAGACTAGCATTTGTTTGACAAAATGTGCATTAAAAGCATTGTATTGGTCATTATCAAAGACTTGTTGTACTTCAGGCACAGCTGTGAGGGCAATAGAAATGTTTCCCTTTCACTTTGTAGAATGCTAAAAGAAAAACAGCCAGAGCTTTTTCAGTCAGTACAGAGTAGTGATACAGCACTGTGTATAAGAGGTCCAGCTCTGGGACTGCAGATCTACATATGAAGGGGGAAACAATAAAGCCTTTAGAAAAGAACACAGAACATCTTCCTGATCCTGCAAAAGCAGATACAGAAGGCACTACACATAGTGAGAAAACTGATAAATTGGACTGTTACAATTTAAAACTTTTGTTCCTTGAAAGTTACCATTAAGAGAATAATAAGGAATCACATAGATTACAAGAAGGCATTTTCATACGTGTAACTGACAAACGACTCCTATAAAACATATAAAGAATTCCACTGAATCAGTAAGAGAAAAAAAGACCACCTGAAAGAAAACTAGCAAAAAAATGCAAATAGATACTTCAAAAGTATACAAATCCCTGATAAACTTATAAAAAGTGATCAACTTGATTATAATAATCCAGAAAATGCAAATTTAAATAGCTCAATATTATTTGGGGCCATCAGAATAAAGCAAAAGAAAAGGAAGGAAAGTGCCAAGTGTTGGTGAGGATAGGGAGCAACATGCACTCTAATGCACTACAGGTAGAAATGTAAATTGGTACAACCATAGTGGAAAACCCTACGGTAGTATCCACCAAAGCTGTACATAATATTAAGATAACCAAGACCTGGCAACTTACAAAAAGCTACATATACAAATGTTCACATGTCAATATCATAATATTCAAAGTGTGGAAACTAACCAAGTACTACCAACTCTAGAATTGAAAGATAAGCTGTGATAAAGTCACACAACAGAAAACTATATATATAAAAAAAAATAGAACTAAAAGGTAAGCTTGGGGGCCAATGTTGTGCCATAGTGGGTAAAGCTGCCGCCTGTGACACCAGGATCCCATATGGGTGCCAGTTCAAGCTCTGGTTGCTCCTCTTCCAATTCATTCAAAGAGTTAGAGAGAGAAGGAGAGAAATCTTCCATCCACTGGTCCACTCCCCAGAAGGCTGCAACACTCAGGGTTTTGGCTGGGCCAAGCCAACTCCAGGAGCATAATCCAGGCCTCCCATGTGGGTGACAGGAGACCAAACACTTGGGCCATCCTCTGCTGCTCTTCCAAGGCTGTTAGCAGGAAGCTGGATGGGAAGTGGAGCAGTGGGGACATCAACTGGCAGCCACAGGAGATACCGGCTTTACCTGCCATGCCACAATGCTGACCCTAAATAAATCATTAAAAAGAGAGAGAGAGAGAGAGAGAGAGAGGCACCAACATGGCAGCAATTCAAGGAACAAGAATAAGGAAGACAACACTTCAATACTAGAATGTGAAAATGAAGAGATTGAAGAAATGCCAGAAATAGATTTTAAAAATTGATCATAGGATTACTTAGAGAAGTAATTAGAAGCAAATCAAAGAACTAAAGAAATCTGTACATGACATGAAAGAAAATTTTTCTCATGAAATTGATATTTTAAAGAGAAATCAAAATGAAATACTGGAAATGAAGAATTTAGTAGAACAGATAAAAAAAATGCAGTGGAAAGCCTTAACAACAGAATCAGTGAGGCAGAAGAAAGAATATCTGAGTTAGAAGACAAAACTGGAAATTTTACAGTCAGATCAAAAAAGAAAGAAGAAATTAGAAAACTAAAAAACAATGTTGGAGATTTATGGGATACTATCAAATGACCCAACTAATGGGTCTTAGGAGTTCCTGAAGGCATAGAAAAAGAGAATGGATTAGAAGGCCTTTTTAGTGAGAAATAATTACAGAAAGCTTCCCTAATTTGTAGAAAGAAAAGGATGTCCAAGTATAGGAAGCACATAGAACTCCTAATAGACATGATCATAAAAGATCTTCACTACCACACATTATAGTCAAACTCTCCACAGTAAAACATAAAGATTCTAAACTGTGCAAGAGAGAAACACCAGATTACTTTCAGAAGATCTCCAATTAGAATCACAGCTGACTCAGCCGGCGCCGTGGCTTAACAGGCTAATCCTCCGCCTTGCGGCACCAGCACACCGGGTTCTAGTCCCGGTTGGGGCGCCGGATTCTATCCCGGTTGCCCCTCTTCCAGGCCAGCTCTCTGCTGCGGCCAGGGAAGTGCAGTGGAGGATGGCCCAAGTGCTTGGGCCCTGCACCCGCGTGGGAGACCAGGAGAAGCACCTGGCTCCTGCCATCGGATCAGCGGGGTGCGCCGGCCGCAGCGCGCCAGCCGCGGCAGCCACTGGAGGGTGAACCAACGGCAAAAGGAAGACCTTTCTCTCTGTCTCTCTCTCTCCCACTGTCCACTCTGCCTGTCAAAAAAATATATATATATATTAGAAAAAAATTTTAAAAGCATCTCTGTCTTCTCCACTGCTCCCCTCCAAAAAATGAAGAGAAATTATAACAAGCATATAAACAAGCAACTCACAAAACAAATATAAAAGATTAAGAAATAGTTTTTTCTTTATTTTAGTAGTAAAGAAATACAGATAAAAACATATCAAAAAATGAAAAATGCCAAATATTACCAAGGATGCATAGAAATTAGAAATCTTATACACAATTAATAAGAATGTAAAATGGTACAGCTGCTGTAGAAAACAATTTGACAATTCCTTAAAAGCTTTATAAACAGTTATCAATATGATCCACCAATTCTACTGTTGAGTATATATTCAAATAGATATTTAAACAAAAATTTATACAAAGGCCGGCGCCGTGGCTTAACAGGCTAATCCTCCGCCTTGCAGCGCCGGCACACCGGGTTCTAGTCCCGGTTGGGGCGCTGGATTCTATCCCGGTTGCCCCTCTTCCAGGCCAGCTCTCTGCTATGGCCCGGGAAGGCAGTGGAGGATGGCCCAAGTCCTTGGGCCCTGCACCCGCATGGGAGACCAGGAGAAGCAACTGGCTCCTGGCTTCGGATCGGCGTGATACGCCGGCCGCAGCGGCCATTGGAGGGTGAACCAACGGCAAAAAGGAAGACCTTTCTCTCTGTCTCTCTCTCACTATCCACTCTGCCTGTCAAAAAAAAAAAATTTATACAAGAATGTGTATAGCAGCACTGTTTAATAGCAAAAAGATGGGAACAATTAAAATGACATTAAAAATGAATGGACGGGGGCTGGTTTGAAACCCAGCTGCTCCACTTCTGATCCAGCTCTCTGCTATGGCCTGGGAAAACAACAGAAGATGGCCCAAGTCTTTGGGTTCCAGCACCCACATGGGAGACCCAGAAGAAACCCTAGCTCCTGGCTTCAGATTGGTGCAGCTCCAGCCATTGCAATCAATAGTGGGTGAACCAGCAGATGGAAGACCTCTCTCTCTCTGCCTCTCCTTCTCTCTCTGTGCAACTCTTTCAAATAAATAAATACATCTTTAATTTAAAAAAAGAGAGACTGAGCTTTGCCTATGAGACAATAAATTGTGAGATATTAAACATACTATTTAAAAAAAAAAAATGAATGGACAGGGGCTGGTATTGTGGTGTATCAGGTGAAGCTGGCTTCCCATATGGGTACTTTGAATCGCAGCTTCTCCACTTCCAATCCAGTTCCCTGCTAATGCACCTGGGAAAGCAGCAGAAATGGACCACATCTGGAGAGTGAACCAGTGGATGGAAGACCTTTCTATTACTCTACCTCTCAAATAAATAAATAAAATCTTTCAAAAAAAAAAAAAAAGAAAGAAAGAAAGAAAAAACCTGCATTTCCAAGTTGGGTATGCACCAGAATCACCTGGAGAGCTTGTTATGGAGAGCTTGTTAAAATACAATTTCTGAGTCCTTCCCCCAGAGTCTGGTTCAGTGGGATGTTGCCACCTTCACCTCTAACAAGTTCCCTGGGTGATATGGATGCTGCTGGTCTAAGGATTAGGTTTTAAGAACTGCTGTTCGCCGGCGCTGTGGCTAACTAGGCTAATCCTCCGCCTTGCGGCGCCGGCACACCGGGTTCTAGTCCCGGTCGGGGCGCTGGATTCTGTCCCGGCTGCCCCTCTTCCAGGCCAGCTCTCTGCTGTGGCCCGGGAGTGCAGTGGAGGATGGCCCAAGTGCTTGGGCCCTGCACCCCAAAGGAGACCAGGAGAAGCACCTGGCTCCTGCCATCGGATCAGCGTGGTGCGCCGGTCGCAGCGCGCCAGCCGCGGTGGCCATTGGAGGGTGAACCAACGGCAAAGGAAGACCTTTCTCTCTGTCTCTCTCTCTCACTATCCACTCTGCCTGTCAAAAAATAAAAATAAAATAAAATAAAATAAAAATTACAAAAGAACTGCTGTTCTAGATCTTCCCTAAATTAATCTTAATGGATAACTGACTGAAAGGAAAGGAAAGCCATTTGTTCAGATAAGTATAATCATGGGTCCCTGGATGGATATGTTGTTTACTGTTAAATGAGGGATCTGTTAAATCTTATTCCACTTCTGTGCAAAGATTAAGTTAGAAAATAAATCAATGGGGCCAGGCACTGTGGCAGAGGGTAAAGTCGTCATCTGCAGTACTGGCATTCAATACGGGTACTGGTTTGAGAACCAACTGTTCCACTTTCAATCCAGCTTTCTGTTTCTTGTTAATTGCCTGGGAAAGCAGAAGATGGCCCAAGTGCTTGGACTCCTGCACTCCAAGAGGGAGACCCAGAAGAATTTGCTGGCTCCTTGATTGACCTAGCTCTGGACATTGCGGCCCTTTGGGAGTGAACCAGTGGATGGAAGATTCTTTCTCTCTCTATGCCTCTGCCCCTGCCTCTAACTTTGCCTTCAAATAAATAAATAAATATTAAAAAAAAAAAAAAAAAGATGGCCCAAATGCTTGGGTCCCTGCACCCACAGTAGGAGACCTGGAAGAAGCTCCAGGCTCCTAGCTTCAGCCTGGCACAGACTCTGCTGTTGCGGCTATTTGGGGAGTGAACCAAAGAAAGATCTTTCTTCCTCTCTGTCACTCTGCCTCTGAAATAAACAAACATGTTTGGAAAAAAAAAGTATAAACCACCAAATAAAATGTTTATAAAGTATATTCAATGACATGAAACAATATTCAATACTCATTTAAAAACATGGAATTAGTAACTTAAAAGATAAAAAATTATATTTCTCAATCCTAATTTTATAAATATAAATTACATATATGTATATATATTTTCACTGCAGGTATTTCTGAAGTTTTGGTATATTGCTTACAAATTGCTTTTATTACAAAGAAATATATGTGGACCAGATAGGGAAAATATTCCTAATGAGGAATTTCCACAAATCAATCAGAAAAAGACATAGATCACAACAGAATTATGAACAAAAGAGCTGAATAGGAAATTCATAACATACAAATATATATGAAAGATATGGAAAAACGTTCACTCATAATAACTAAATTCAAATTAAACAAAGCATTTTCTTTTTTTACTTTGTTGAAATATTTTTATTCATCAAATATCATTTTTTTAATTTATTTTTTAAGGAATACAAATTTCCTAAGTACAACTTTAGGAATATAGTTATTCCTCCCACCATATCAGCCTCCCACCCACACTCCCACTCCTCCACTTCCTCCCTCTCCCCTTCCCAGTCTCATTCTCCATTAAGATTCATTTTCAATTTAAAAACAAAGTGTTTTCTTTCTAGTTGATGGGAAATTATTTAGAAAAATAGTAGCATTTAATTGCAGGTATAGAGAAACCGGAAATTTTAAACACCAATGGAAGGAGTCTGAATTGATACAACCTTTGAGGAATGCAATTTGGCAATATCTACTAAAATTTTAAATGTACATTTCTTGACTCAACAAAGTCCAATTTTGGCAATTAATACGACTTATGTGGCATCTTCTATGATGTTATCTGTAAACATATAACATGCTATAATTTGAAAGAAGCTCCCTTCACATTGCTCAAGTAGGATTCTATTTCTTGTAACTAAATAATTCTTAATTGGACCAGTGAATTTTTTTTCCCTGAAGGACAGAGAGATGCATTACAAAAATCTCCCATTCTCTGGTTCACTCCCTAAATGCCTGCAACAGCTGAGACTTGGCCAGGCCAAAGCCAGAAGTAAGGAACTCAATCTGGGTCTCCCGCATGGGTGGCAGGGACCTAGATATTTAAGCCATTACCTGCCACTTCCCAAGGAGCGCATTAGCAGGAAGCTGGAATCAGAAGCAGAGCTGGAACTGGAACCAGGCACTCCAATATGGGATGTGAGTATCCCAAGTGGCATCTTAATGGCTGTGCCAAGCACCTGTTTTAATCAATAGAATTTAAGGAAAATAGAACTTGATATTTAGAAATATTCACTCTAGGGACCAGCGCCGCGGCTCACTAGACTAATTCTCCGCCTGCAGCGCCAGCACACCGGGTTCTAGTCCCGGTCGGGGCGCCGGATTCTGTCCCGGCTGCCCCTCTTCCAGGCCAGCTCTCTGCTATGGCCCGGGAAGGCAGTGGAGGATGGCCCAAGTGCTTGGTCCCTGCACCCCATGGGAGACCAGGAGAAGCACCTGGCTCCTGGCTTCGGATCAGCGAGATGCGCTGGTCGCAGCATGCCGGCCGCAGCGGCCATTGGAGGGTGAACCAACGGCAAAAAGGAAGACCTTTCTCTCTGTCTCTCTCTCTCACTATCCACTCTGCCTGTCAAAAAAAAAAAAAAAAAAAAACTCAATATTTTATGGCCGGCACCACGGCTCACTTGGCTAATCCTCTGCCTGTGGCACCGGCACCCCGGGTTCTAGTCCCGGTTGTGACGCCAGATTCTGTCCCAGTTGCTCCTCTTCCAGTCCAGCTATCCGCTGTGGCCCGGGAGTGCAGTGGAGGATGGCCCAAGTGCTTGGGCCCTGCACCCGCATGGGAGACCAGGAGGAAGCACCTGGCTCCTGGCTTCAGATCGGCGCAGTGCGCCGGCCGTAGTGGCCATTTGGGGGTGAACCAAGGGAAAAGGAAGACCTTTCTCTCTGTTTAATTCTGCCTGTCAAAAAAAAAAACACAACTCAATATTTTATTATTTTTTAAGGTTTATTTATTAATTCATTCATTCATTTGAAAGGAAGAGACAGAAAAAGAGATTGTCATTCTACTGGTTTACTCCCCAAATGCCCACAACAGCTGAGTCTGGGACAGGATAAAGCCAGAAGCCAGGAGGAACTCTGTCCAGGTCTCCCATGTGAGTGATAGGAACCTAAGTACTTGGGCCATTATCTGCTGCCTCCCAGATGCCTTAGCAGGAAGCTGGATTGGAAGTAAAGCAGCCAGGACTTGATCATAAACATTCTGATATGGGATCTGAATGACAAAAGCAGCAGCTTAACTAACTATACCACAACACCCCCACAACATTTTATTTTTTTAATTTTTGAAGGATTTATTTATTTATTTGAAAGGCAGAATTATAGAGGCAGAGAGGGAGAGAGAGGTCTTCCATCTGCTGGTTCACTCCCAAAATGGCCACAATGGCTGAAGCTGGGCCTATCCAAAGCCAGGAGCCAAGAGCTTCTTCCAGGTCTCCCATGTGGGTACAGGGGCCCAGGACTTGGGCCATCTTCTACTGCTTTACTAGGCTATAGCAGAGAGCTGGATCAGAAGCAGAGCAGCAGACTCAAAACAGCACGTATATAGGATGCCGGCACTACAGGCAGTGCCTTTACCTTCTACGCCACAGCACCAATCCCAACAATATTTTATTTTTAAAGAGGGAAAAAGCAATACTCTATATGGATAACCTTCATGGATTTTTTTATTTTAAATCTCTGATTCCATAAATTGTGTATTGATCCACAGGTGTTTTTTCATAAATAAGTGTTGAGCTCTTTAAAGAATAAATCAGAGAGGACTGGCACCCTGGCTCACTTGGCTAATCCTCCACCTGCGGCGCCAGCATCCCATATGGGCACCGGGTTCTAGTCCCGGTTGCTCCTCTTCCAGTCCAGCTCTCTGCTGTGGCCCGGGGAAGGCAGTGGAGGATGGCCCAAGTGCTTGGGCCCTGCACCTGCATGGGAGACCAGGAGGAAGCACCTGGCTCCTGGCTTCGGATAGGCCCAGCGCCAGCCTTAGCGGCCATTTGGGGGGTGAACCAACAGAAGGAAGACCTTTCTGTCTCTCTCTATATATATAACTCTACCCGTCAAATAAAAAAAAATTAAAAAAAAGAATAAATCAGAGATAACATGTTTCTTCAGGGTCACACCCAGAGCGTGACCCTATGCAGTAAATTTTGCAAGACATAAACTGCAAAGCCAGAGAATATTTTTCCCTCTCTTGAACCCCACTAACACAATATTATCCTTTCTTCTCTTAAAGAACTGATCCTTGGGGCCAGCACTGTGGCGTAGAGGGTAAGACCACCGCCTGCAATGCTAGCATCCCATTTGGGCGCCAGTTCAAATCCCAGCTGTTCCACTTCCAATCCAACTCTCTGCTAAGGGCTGGTAAAACCAGCAGAGGATAGCCTAAATCCTTGGGGCCCTGCACCCACGTGAGAGACCTAGAAGAAGCTCCAGGCTCCTGGTTTCAGAAAGGCCCAGCTCCAGCCATTGTGGCCATTTTGGGAGTTAACCAGCAGATGAAAGAGCTTTCTCTCAGCCTCTGCCTCTGTAACTCTACCTTTCAAATAAATAAATCTTTCAAAAAAGAAAAGAAAGAACTGATCCTTGTTTCACAGTACACAATCTACCCTTCTCTTCACCAGCACACAGGCAGCACAGAATCTAAGTTCATAAACTTCGCAGAGCCAAGACTCACAAGAAAAGCTCAATGGAGGAAGGCAGGAAGAAGGTTGCTGAGTGATTCCAGATAGGCATCCACCTATGATAGGATCACTACTGCCTCCCAGGGTCTGCTTAAGCAGGAAGCTTGAATTAGAAGCCAGAACCCAGCATGGAACCCAGTACTTTAATGGGCATCTTAACCACCAGGTTAAACACCCACCCATAAGGCTTTTATAACCGGAGAAAAAGTGAAGTGCTTTTAAATGACTATTGTCAAGTAAAGACACTGGGAAAAAAAGAAAAGAGACATCTAATCATACAAAATTAAATCTCTGGTTTTAACAATATAATAATATAGCCCAAAATTAATACCTATCTTCAAAACTAGGCTAAAACACTAGGACAATTATTCTAAAACTATAAAAACAAAGAAAGAAACAACATAGCTTAGAAAAGAACCAAGTCTTTTGACATTCATGGAAAGTAATTCTAACATATTAACATTATAACAAATGTTACATAATAAAAATACATCTTTTATAAATTGTTTATCCACTTATTGTCTTCTAAGTTGTGGCCTGTGATTATTTCTAATTCAGCTCTTCTCTCTGTGATTATTTCTAATTCAGTTCTTCTCTCTTCATGTCTTTAAAATCCTAAAAATATGGTTACTTCCCATATTCTTTTTCTTTTTTTTACTTTTTGACAGGCAGAATGGACAGTGAGAGAGAGAGAGAGACAGAGAGAAAGGTCTTCCTTTGCCGTTGGTTCACCCTCCATTGGCCACCGCGGCCGGTGTTCTGCGGCCGGCGCACCGCGCTGTTCCGAAGCCAGGAGCCAGGTGCTTCTCCTGGTCTCCCATGGGGTGCAGGGCCCAAGCACTTGGGCCATCCTCCACTGCCTTCCCGGGCCACAGCAGAGAGCTGGCCTGGAAGAGGGGCAGCCGGGACAGAATCCGGCACCCCGACCGGGACTAGAACCCGGTGTGCCAGCGCCACAAGGCGGAGGATTAGCCTGTTGATCCACGGCCCCCATATTCTTTCATTCTAAAGAATATGGATAGTTAACTGGAGGTCACAGGCAGCCCCCAAATTACAAAAGATGTAAACTCAGGCTACACTAAGGGATTTCAAAGAAGACAAAAAAAAACTAAAATCCTGAAATAGTTATTAAAAAAAAAGAGCTTCTTAGAAGGAAAGCCCTAAGGGTCTGCATTATGGCATAGCAAAAAACAGTAGAGCCACACTGCCTGTGATGCTGGCATCCCATATGGGCACTGGTTAGTGTCTTGGCTGCGCCACTTCCAATCCAGCTCCCCCTACTTAATACACCTGGAAAGCCCCAGAAGATGGCCCCAGTGCTTAGGCCCCTGCCACCCCCAGGGAAGACCCGGATGAAGCTCCTGGCTCCTGGTTACAGCCTGGCCCAGGACTGGCTGTTGCAGGCCCTCTGGGAAGTGAAGCAGCAGATGGAAGATATCTCTCTCTCTGAAATAAATCTTTAAAAAAAAAGGAAAGCTCTAGTAACTAGTCTAAAAAAATTTATTTTTTATTTTTAAGGTGTAAGGGAAGGGGCAAGAAAGAGAAAGAGAAGAGAGCCGTAAGAGATCAAGAAAGAGATAGAGAGATCAGGAGATGAAGAGAGAGACGTGTTCAGGAACAGGTCCTTTTAAAACTTTGCCAGGGGGCAGGCAGGGAAGCAGGAACAGCAAACTCCATCAGGATGGGGGTGGGGCTGACACCGGTGGTTGGGCCATGTGGCCACCTGGCTTACAGCAATGGCAGTGGGGGCTAGAGCCTAGGATGGTGTCAGGGTGTAGATCATGCCATAGATAAGACTGCACCATTTTACTAACATTCTCCCTTTTGTTTTTTATAAACCAGGAGTTGTTTGGGATTACATTAGTCCCAAAAGTCCAGGAGGGGTAGAGGGACGATGATCTGTCTTTAGAGCTACTTCCTGCAACGTGTATTTATTTGAAAGAAATATACAGAGAGAGAGAGAGAGAAGGGGAGAGAAAGAAGAAATTTTCCATCTGCTAGTTCACTCCCCAAATGGCCACAATGGCCAGGGCTAGGCCAGACTAAAGCAAAGAGCTTCCTCTGAGTCTCCCATGTAGGCACAAGGGCCCAAGCACTTGGGTTATCTTTTGCTGCTTTCCCAGGTAGATTAGCAGGGAGCTGGATTGGAAGTGGAGCACCCAAGACCCAAACCAGCACCCACATGGGATCCTGGCATTGTCACAGGGAGCTTTATCTGCTATGCCACAACACTGGCCCCAGAAAAACATCTCTAGAACAGATAAAGAGTGGGTAAGGAAAGAGGATAAAACAACCACCAGCGGCATTACTATAATTCAGAAAACAAGTGACCTGCCTCCTCTCCTGACATAGTTTCTCTGTTGCAGTGTGGTTTGGGAACTGAACCACAGCTCTGCTATTTAGTGATTAATCCCCACATCTATAATGAAAAAAATTTAAAAATAAAAACTTCATCAATAGTGAAACAGCATACAGAAGAGGTAGATTCTAACAATTCTTACTTATTGAACACTGAACCAAAAAATTGTATTTCAAGTGGGACTGAAAAAAAATAAAATGATTTAAAAGTATATTATAGGCCGGCGCTGTGGCTTAACAGGCTAATCCTTCGCCTTGCGGCGCCAGCACACCAGGTTCTAGTCCCGGTTGGGGCGCCGGATTCTATCCCGGTTGCCCCTCTTCCAGGCCAGCTCTCTGCTATGGTCCATGAAGGCAGTGGAGGATGGCCCAAGTCCTTGGGCCCTGCACCCGCGTGGGAGACCAGGAGAAGCACCTGGCTCCTGGCTTCGGATCAGTGCGATGCGCCGGCCGCAGCGGCCATTGGAGGGTGAACCAACGGCAAAAAGGAAGACCTTTCTCTCTGTCTCTCTCTCTCTCACTGTCCACTCTGCCTGTCAAAAAAAGAGTATATTATAAAACCCTAAAGTCATTTATAAATATTAATCCTTACCATCTGCTGAAAGTGCTAACTAGACTATCTTTGATTTCTAGCTCTAACATTCTTTATTCTGTGATCAATATAAACAAATGTACATTCATATCATATTTTGCCAACTGGAAACCGTTTACAAATCCCACATTCACAGACTGGAATGAAGCTGACTAGGTGGAACTTTCCTCCACAGACCTTCTCACTGCTCAGGGCTCTCAGCCGTCCAGGAAAGCATTTTAAACTAAGTGAGTTAGTGAAGTCCACACAGTAGACCTAAGATGGCCTAGTAAAATTTGACCTGACTTACCCATCACACTAATGAACATCAAAAACTATTAACTTTGTCCTCTTTAACAGGAAGCTACCAGAGATTCCACAGATGACAACCAGGCAAATATTCTAAGATGTGAGAGACAAGTCATCCGAATTATACCTGTTACCATTGTATTTCCTGGAAATACATGTGACCCTGGGAGCACACTGAAAACACCTGAGATCTTGCATCATCTGTACTCTCACTTTTCATCATGCCAGGATCCTGCCACTCACAAACTCAGAACAGGGTTCAACATACTCTAAACTAACACACAGAATCACAAACTATCTGGAACAGGGGTATTTGAAGAGTATTTGCGTCACTAAGTAACTTTTAAGAACTAAATCCAAACCCCTGGGAAGGACAGCCTGTGTTTAATCACTCAATTCCGCAAGAATTCACCAGCTTCTCAAAGGCAAGCCTTTCTCTTTCTCACTGGATCCTATGCAATATCCAGCAGGCACTTAAAACATAAAGTATAGGTTCCCTCATGTGTACCCAAGTTCCGGAGAGACTTCTAAGATCCCTTCAGACTAATCTGAATCCAAGACTGGCAAGATGAATTGAGAAGCTGAGCCAAAGCTTTCCATCAGGGTTAGCCAAAACACAAGTTTATAAAAGGATATGGGATGGGAAAAAGGGTGTTGCCAAAAGAGGCCTTAGGCAGAGAAAACTTTATTTTTAATCTAGGAAGGAAGGAAGGGCTGAACAGTGTAAGAGAACTTTGTTTAAGCACCAAACACTGTGACTCAGGGTTTCCTCCTAAGAAGAAAGAAGCAGGGCACCAATGTCATTAAAGTAAAACCCACTTATTTCCCATGTGGTCCTCCCCACCTGATAAAGTCAAGTACAGTTCTCTTATGTTCTGACAATATTCAGTCTCTCCAACTGAAGTTAGTGGGTGTTTGAAACGGTCTCATCTTAGGGACTGTCCCCTAATACAGCAGCCTTGACCTCCGCAAATGCCTGAGGGAAGCTATCAGGACTCAAGCACTGCTGCAGCTAGGAATCTAGGCTTCCCAACAGAGATGCCTTTATAAAACGACCATAAGGGAATCTGCCCCAGAAGTGACAAACTGGCACAGAAAGATAAAAACTTAAGTTTAGGGCCCAGCGTTGTGACATAACGGGTAAAAGCCGCCACCTGCAGTGCCGGCATCCCATATGGGCACCGGTTCAAGACCCGGCTGCTCTGCTTCCGATCCAGCTCTGTGCCATGGCCTAGGAAAGCAGTGGAAGATGGCCCAAGATGGCCCCTGCACCCACGGGAGACCAGGAGGAAGCTCCCGGCTCCTGGCCTCGGATCGGCGAAGCTCCTACCGCTGCAGCCAACTGGGGAGTGAATCAGCAGATGGAAGACCTCTCTCTCTCTGCCTCTCCTTCTCTCTCTCTCTCTGTGTAATTCTTTCAAATAAATAATAAATCTTAAAAAAAAAAAAAAACTTAAAAAAAAGAGATGTACCTACGCAATTTGTATTCATTAAAATACAAAAGATTTCTTAAAAAAAAAAAAAAAAAAGAAAGAAAAGAAAAAGATTACTTCATACCAATTCCCAGTTTGAAATTGGCTCACTTAGGTGTTTGCTTTGTTCTGTTTTAATTTGGAAGGCAGAAAGAGATCTTCCATCCACTGGTTTACTCCCCAAATGCCTGCAATAAGCAGGGCTCTGGCAGGCCAAAGCCAGGAGTTCAGAACTCAATCCAGATATCCCACCTGGGTGGTAAGATTCAACTACCTGAGCTACTACCTGCTGCTGCCTCCCAGGGTGTACATTAGCAGGGAGATAGAATCTGAACCAGAGCCAGGACCCAAACTCAAGCATTCTCAAACTTTTTATAGCTGTTTCATCTCTTGGGAAGGCCTGGCTTTTTTATTCTTTAAAATAAAATATCAGACCGGCGCCGCGGCTCACTAGGCTAATCCTCCACCTTGCGGTGCCGGTACACCGGGTTCTAGTCCCGGTCGGGGCACCGGATTCTGTCCCGGTTGCCCCTCTTCCAGGCCAGCTCTCTGCTGTGGCCAGGGAGTGCAGTGGAGGATGGCCGAAGTGCTTGGGCCCTGCACCCCATGGGAGACCAGGAGAAGCACCTGGCTCCTGCCATCGGATCAGCGCGGTGCGCCGGCCGCAGCACACCAACCACGGCGGCCATTGGAGGGTGAACCAACGGCAAAGGAAGACCTTTCTCTCTGTCTCTCTCTCTCTCACTGTCCACTCTGCCTGTCAAAGAAAAATAAATAAATAAATAAATAAATAAAATATCTGCCTCAGCCATCAAGGATATGCAAATCAAAACCATAAGATACCACCTCATACCCACTAGGATGGCTATAATCAAAAAAACAGTAAGTGTTGGTGACAATACAAACACTGTTGCTAGAAATGCAAACCAGTGCAGCTGCTTTGGAAAACTGATTGGCAGATAGTCAAAAGGTTAGACACAGAGTTACCATATGACCTAGTGACTTCACTCCTAGATACATAGCCAGGAGAAATGAAAATACATGCCATCTAAAAATGTGTCCACAAATGGTCACAGCAGTGTTATTCACAATAATTAAGGAGTACAAACAACCCAAGTGTCCATCAACTAATGGACCATCATATTATAGAATATTATTCAGTCATAAAAATCAATGACTTGGAGCCAGAGTTGTGGCATAATGGGTTAAGCCACCACCTGCAATGCCAGCATCCCATATGGGTGTCGGTTTGAGCCCTGGCTGTTCTACTTCCAATCAAACTCCTTTCTAATGTGCCTGGGAAAGCAAAAGAGCATGGCCCAACTGCTTGGGTCCCTGCACCTTAAAGGAGTCCCAGATGAAGCTCCTGGCTCCTGGTTTTGGTCTGGTGCAGTCCCAGCCGTTGCAGCCATTTGGGGAGTGAAGCAGCAGATGGAAGATCTCTCTCGCTCTCTCTGTAACTCTACCTCT
This sequence comes from Lepus europaeus, assembly GCF_033115175.1. Classification (NCBI taxonomy): domain Eukaryota; kingdom Metazoa; phylum Chordata; class Mammalia; order Lagomorpha; family Leporidae; genus Lepus; species Lepus europaeus. Next base: position 55,855,039 of record NC_084833.1, on the reverse strand, counting down.
CAAATAAATAAAATAAATCTTCCAAAAAAAGTGACTCACTGACACATGTACAACATGGACAAATCTTGAAAACATTACGCTAAGTGAGAAAAACCAGTAATAAGGGACTAGGCGATATATGATTCCACTTACATGTAATGTTCAAAATCGGCAGCCTACAGAGATTGAAAGTAGGTTAGCAGTAGCCTACAGTCAGGAGTTAACATAATGAGAGAAAATGGGGAATAACTGTTTATGAGTATAGGTTTTGGGGGGAGAATAATGATCATATGCTAAAATGGATTATACTCATAGTGATGACTGCACCACTCTGTGACTATACCACAAATCGCTGAATTGAATGCATTAAAAAATAAGTGCAGGCCGGCGCTGTGGCATAGCAGGTAAAGCCGCTGCCTGCAGTGCCGGCATCCCATATGGGCACTGGTTTGAGACCTGGCTACTCTACTTCTGATCCAGCTCTCTGCTATGGACTGGGAGGGCAGTGGAAGATGGCCCAAGTCCTGGGGGCCCCGCACCCATGTGGGAGACCTCAAAGAAGCTCCTGACTCCTGGCTTCAGACTGGCCCACTCCAACCATTGTGGTCATCTGTGAAGTGAAGCAGCGGATAAAGGATCTCTCTCTCTGCCTCTGCCTCTCTGTAACTCCACCTTTCAAATAAATTTTTTAAAAATCATTAAAAAAAAGTAAATTACATGGCATATGAAATATATCTAATAAAGTCACTTGTGTATGCATGTCTGGTGTATATGGAGGGTACACATATAAGTAATACAGCAAATGGGGCAAAATGTTAATAATTCTAAAGAATGTGCTAGAGTCCTCTGTTCTAGTCATGTCAATGTTTCTTAAAGTATAAAATTATATCAAAAGTTAAAACAAAAAATTATGATACCCATAATGATGATCACACACAGTATTCTACATTAAAATTAAACCGAAACCTGGACTAGGGAAAAAAATGCCATAATGTCTGTTCTTGCCCACACAACACAAATATTTACTTGCCTCTGCCTCCATCAGATTACTACAAAGAATGCAAAATAAAAAAAATTTTTAAAAGAATGCAAAATATCCTCAAGTAGCAGAAAAGAATGAAACACAGCAAGAGAAGACAGATATTCTCCCACTTTCACAGGACCTCGTTTCCTCATCTGTAAAATCAGAAGGTTATATCATTTTTCAAGGGTGCATCCATGTTTGACATCCCATGATTCTGAAGTTCTAATATAGCACAATATGTTAAAGAAGACTATGAACTGATGAGTCTTTAGGTTTTTCTGGACAGTTAGCAGTTTTTCTCTCCTAAGAGTGACTTGAACAGACTATTTCAGTGTATTCTCAATGTTTTAAGTAAGTTCATACAGGATCCTTGCCAGTCTCCATCTATCCTTCTCTCTATCCCTTTTTCTTCAATTCTTGGCAAGTCACTCTGCTAGAGCCTGGGAAAATTGGCATACTGGATGAAAGAACTCAGGATACTTACATGCCAATACTGAGATTGGGTCAGTTCAGAGGAACTTAGAGATACCAAGGTGAGAAATGAGTCATAAGGATTCTGGAACCTTAATTCTCAGGCAGATGGGAAAAGTAAACTCAAATCCCATCTCACCATAAAGTCTTCTGCTGTCACGGATGCTGACAATAAGAAGAAAGGAGGGGCTGGTGCTGTGGCATAGCGGGTAAAGCCGCTGCCTTCAGGGCCGGCATCCCATATGGGTGCCGGTTCGAGTCCCGGCTGCTCCACTTCTGATCCAGCTCTCTGCTATGGACTGGGAGGGCAGTGGAAGATGGCCCAAGTCCTTGGGCCCCTGTACCCACGTGGGGGACCCAGAGGAAGCTCCTGGCTCCTGATCAGCACAGCTCTGGCTGTTGCTGCCAACTGGGAAGTGAACCAGCGGATAGAAGACCTCTCTCTCTCTCTCTTTTTCTCCCTGCCTCTCCTTCTCTCTCTGTGTAACTTTGACTTTCAAATAAATAAGTAAATCTTTGGAGAAAAAAAAAAAAGAAGAAGAAGAAAGGAAAATGAAGACGCCAGGACACAACTACATTAAAGGGATGGAAAGAAGGACTGGACTCTACTACCATCTGCCTCCTCACTTAGGATGGACCAACAGAAATAGAAAAACAGAAATTAGAAGCAATTCTTCCAGATTTTCTTATCTAACCAATAAGTTCAAAGAAGACAGAAAACATATACCATTTCCAAAAGTTAACCAGATTTGTACTTTACCCATAGATTACCTTGCTCTACTTCCAACTCAAAGTACTTCCTCAACAACCAGAAGAAAAAACAAAAATTAATTTTCACACCATCTTCATCTGCTTGCACAACAAAGAACTACATGACTTGCTTAAATGCTTGAGTTTGCAAGAAAGGGGAAGGAGAGGACAAGGCGAGACTCCTACAAAACCCAGTGAACTCAGCCCCTATCATCACAGCAAGCTGTGCTCACTACCGTAAACAGAGGCACAAATCTTACCCCTTCTCCACAAAACCAGATGGAACACTGGATAGCTTTGATTTGCTCATTTTGGGTTCACTTTTTAGGAAGCTACCTTAGGTATGCCCACACAATTTAATTTGCTTGGAGAGAACACAGACTCCTCAGTACCTCCCTAGAGAATCTAGGTGCAATTCACAATTTCCTAAAGTTTTACTGGCTATGACATCATCAGTTTGGGAGCTCTAAGGCAGGCTGAGAAGAGAAAATGCACCCTGGAGAGTCTCAGCATGGACTCACAGAGAGCTATTTGTATTCCATTTTGTCTTATTCAAAGATTCTCTCTTGGTAGTCCAGATTCCCCTACCAACCCCCAGAAATGAACTGAAGGAGAAAAAAAAAAGTCCTTCAATCAGTGCCTATTCTAACAAAGGTCAGCTATTAGATAGTTTTGGCATTCCACTACTGCAACCACATTTAAAAAGACAGAAATGCTCTCCTTTGTATATTTTATATAGCTCAACCTCCTTTCTTTATTCTTCCAATAAGCTTTCACATAGTACAACAGAGAATAATAACATTTCTCTTTTAATGAAATGTTGAGATTTTTTTCACATTTTTTGAGAGTCTACTTGATGAGGTGTTTTTTTTGTTTTTTGTTTTTTTTTTTACTTAGATCCTCTCTTCCCTGGCAGAATTATTAAACTCATCCCCAGTCACAGAGATAGTCAACAGCAAAACAGAAATGTTTGACCCCAAAACCCATTAATAGTACTTCCCAGCTTCATTCCTATATTTTATCATTTGCAAACCTCTCTATTTTCCAAAACCTATGTCTATACAATTTAACACATACTCAAAAGCACAGCATAAAAATAACACTGGTTTATTCTACCACCTTAAACATTCTGTTAAGAAGACCTTTGTTATTTTCAATCTTTCTCAACCTGTTAGTGCTTTCTAAACATCTGCAGTCAGGCCAATGAGATGCAGTTGAGTGTCATGGGAGGAGCACAGGACAAAGGGTCAAGTTATTAACTGGGATTTCGCACTACTATCCTTCCTGGGCCTCATCTTCCTCTCTGAGATCCTTTCCAGCAACAATACCTTGAACTGAATTCCAACTGCTACATCAAGCTGCAAACTTAATCCAAATAAGACCAATAAAAAAATTAACATCTGTATTATAAGTATCTGAGTATCTAAAAAAGTGAACTTGAAACAATAAATAACCCAACAAAAGGCCTAATGGTAACTACATCACCAGTTCATGATTTTTTTTTTCATCTACCTACTAGTAATTTGAGGCAATTTAGTATCTTTTCTGGCCTTCTTAAAGCACCAATTTATCTCAATTTTTTTTTAAAAGAAACAGTCTATGTTTTGTCATTTGAAGCATGCACACAACTTTTTTTTTTTTTCCCCAGAAGAAACCCTGGAATTTTTCTGGTGACCAGGCAATCTGTCCTGTCATCTCTGAAGCAAAGTAAAATTAGTCAACAGGCTATTCACTTTTGAGAGTGACCACATCACGACAGAAAAGTGCAAAGGAGTTTCCCTCATCAAATCAGGATGACACAACTTAAAAGTCTAACACAACAAACCTCCGCCCACTTGAAATCTGCTCACGGGGTGCTCCAGCCAAAAACTTTTCCAAGTTGTTGCAATTCCAAGGCTCCAATGGTGGTGCAGTGGAATTCAGGGGTGTTTTAATAATTCTGACCCTGATCTGCACCGAATGCCAGATGTGGTCAGGGCCCCTCTCCACTCCCCCACTACCTTGGCTTGGAAAGATGGCTTGAGTAGCCTCTCCACAACCCAGCCCCCTCGGACACACACAAACGACCCTGGTCCTCAAAAGGGACATGGATTACTTTTCACAAAAGGGCATGGCCGGGGGGCCGCAAGCCCTTCCCAGCGCCAAGGGACCTTCCATCCTGGTGCGGGCCAACTTCACTTTTTTACTTCACGTCCCAGCCAGAGGGGCAGAGCAGGAAAGCCCAGGGGCCTGCGTTATAACGGTTTTGAGGAACTGGTGTCACAGGCTTGTTGGGAAGAGGCCAGCTAAACTCACCAAGTTTTTGTTTTGTTTTGGCACGGGGTGCAGCGGGGGAGGCTTACTTTCCCTAGGACGCGGGATGCCTTTTCTCTCCCTAACCGGTGTTTAGAAGACAAGTTTCCCCTAATTTGACACTACGTCTCTCACCCCTGCCCTCGTCCCCGTGGCCGACGACGTGCCCCCAGCGCCTAGGGCCGGAACGGCCGCTCGCTCCCTCTCCGCGCAGGGACAGTGCGGCCGCTTCCCTCCTCTGGCCCTGCGTCCCCTTCGCCCGCGCCGCCCGGAGCCCTCCCGACGACCCTCACCCGGTTCCCGGGACAAAGCGGGGTGCGGGAAGCTCCCCTCAGGGCCCCTAGTCGCGGCGGGCACTGCGCGTACTCACCCGACAGCTCGTCCGGCTCCAGCCCGGTCTCGGTGTCCAGCCCGCAGATGACAAAGTAGTCGGCGAAGCGATTGGGCGCCGAGCCCCCGCCGCCGCCGCCGCCGCTCATGGCGCCGGGGCCGAGACGGGCCGGGCCGTGCGGAGCGGCGCGGAGCCCCCGCACCCGGGCTCCCGCCCGCCCGCCCTCAGGCCGCCCCGCCCGCCGCTACCGCGGCTCAGGCCGCCGCCCCCGGCCCTGGCCCGGTCCCCGCGGCCGCCGCGGCTGCCGTGACGGGGCAGGGGGGCACTGGGCCCCCCCGCGCCGCATCCTGGACTCCTTCCCCTCTGCGCCGCCGCCGCCAGCGGAGAGCGCCGCGAGCCGGCGGAGCTGAGAGAAGGGCGGAAAGCGCCGGGAAGAGCTCCGCCGCGGGCCCCTCCCGCCGCGCCTGCGCACGCGCCGTCGGGGAGGGGGCGGGCGCCTCGCGGAAAGGATGACGTGATGCTCTTCAGGCCGCGCGGGCCGCAGCTTCCCCGGCTGCCGCCGCAGCGCGGCTGTCCGCTGCCGGGTCCCCCGCAACCGCCGCCTCCCGGACTGCGACTCCCTTGGGGAGGGCTGAGGCGGTGCAGGAAGAGTGGGTATATATCCCGCAGAGCTGTGGCCCTGGCCCGTGCTGTGCCGCTCTCCCAGTCACCTGCTAGAGGCCCTAGATCTCTTTAACCTGGCGTGTCAGGGGCTCAGGTCGCAGGACTGAGCTCAAAGCCTGCCCAGTAGAGTCCCTAGGCTCAGCCTAGTCGCCCCTTACAGCGCCTTCTCCCTGCCTGCTACCCTGGTCTTTTCCTCAGTATACTGAGTTGAGGATGTCCCCTTTCTCTTTTTTGAGGGGGTGGGCCAGCTGGTCTTAAATGTATCCATGTTTTACAGGTGGGGAAGCTGAGGCCCAGGGAAGGTTACATGGAGTTGAAGAGACAAAGCCTGGACCAGGATTCCAGGCTTGAGGTCAGCTCCCGGCTCCCCATCCTCCAGCCAGGCCTTTTCCCACGCACCTCTCTTCCCCTCTCCTGTCACTCCAGCTCATCCCTTCCTCCTCTTCACTGTGGGAATTACCAAGTCCATTCTTTTCTCTTTTTTAAAGATTTATTTATTTGAAAGAGTTACACAGAGAGGAGAGGCAGAGACACAGAGAGAGGTCTTCCATCTGCTGGTTGACTCCCTAGATGGCTGCAAAGACCGGAGCTGCGCAGATCCGAAGCCAGGAGCCAGGAGCTTGTTCTGGGTCTCCCACATGGGTGCAGGGGCCAAGGATTTGGGCCATCTTCTACTGCTCTCCCAGGCCACAGCAGAGAGCTGGATCGCAAGTGGAGCAGCCAGGACTTGAACCGGCGCTCATATGGGATGCCAGCACTGCAGGCAGCAGCTTTACCCGCTATGCCACAGTGTCAGCCCCTCAAGTCCATTCTTGAGCAGCTTTTCCTGCAAAAATAAGGTGAGAAACGGGGTGGGGGGACACCTCCTGGTCCTTTTCCTGGGACCCTCCAAACTCATTTTCACAGAAGCAAGGCAGGGGTATCCTTATATCACCTGAAATGGAAGATCAGAGGCCCAGAAGGCTTTACAGTGTAGTGTTCACTCACATGGGCTCTAACGTAATCCTCAAATTTGAAACCCTGCTTTATCATTTATTGTATCATTTTGGGCAAGTTATTTAATCCCTAGGCTCCAGCAGTTGTGGTTTTTGTGAAGATTACAAATATAGGCAAAGCAATGAAAATAGTGCCTGAAACACAGAAGGTATTCAGCAAATGTTACCGAAGTTATTAGCACTGATATTGTTGTTCCAGAAAAGATTGTGCTCAAGATTTGCTCTGGCAGGCTGCCACTAAACTGGTTTCCACAAACGCTGAGCCAGGGTGCTCTCCTGGGTTCTCTCCTGAATAATTCTCTTAAGTATTGGTTCCCTGGGGGAGGATGGCCTGGAGGTCACAGCCAACATCACTCAGAACACAGCAGCCACTCCTCCCTGTATCTAACCTGCCTGAACTAACAGGAGGAAAGTGAGGAGAAGGTGCCATTCAGAGGGATGGAGGCCCCAGCCCATGCTGCTGTTCCATGCTGTGAACACCAGCAGCAGAGAAGAATCAGAGAACGCCAACAGTTACAGAGCACAGCAAGGGCAGCTCTCCAGGTTGGAAAATGATCAGGGAAGGTTTCTAGAAGTTTTTACTCCGACCTGAGTTCTGGAGGATCGACAGGAACTCCTCAGGTATAAGGGGAAGGGAAAAAGATGTTTGATGCAGCATGTGGGATGATAAGGAGTGACAGATAAAAGTGTGTGAAGGCAACAGCAAGCAATTCATCAAGGCTAGAGATGGAGAGATGAAAGGAGCCAAACCAGGGAGGGAGGAACAGGACACAGTGAAAACAGCCTCAAATGCCAGGTTGAAGAATTACTCCTGAGGGCTGGCATGGCTCAGCGGGTTAAAGCCTTAGTCTGCAATGCCAGGCACTGATTCAAATCCCGGCTGCTATGCTTCCCATCCAGCTCTCAGCTAAGGCCTGGGAAAGCAATAGAAGATGGCCAGGTCTTTGGGCCCCTGCACTTGCGTGAGAGGCCTGGAAGAAGTTCCAGGCTCCTGGCTTCAGATTGGCACAGCTCCAGCTACTGTGGCTGTATGAGGAGTGAACCAGTTGATGGAAGACGTCTCCCCCTCTTCCCCGCCTCTCTTGTGACTCAGCCTTTCAGATAAATAAATACATCTCTTTTTTTTTTTTTTTTTTTTTTAACAGGCAGAGTGGACAGATAGAAAGACAGGGAGAAAGGTCTTCCTTTACCATTGGTTCACCCTCCAATGGCCGCTGCGGCTGGCACACCGCGCTGATCCAAAGCCAGGAGCCAGGTGCTTCTCCTGGTCTCCCATGGGGTGCAGGGCCCAAGCACTTGGGCCATCCTCTACTGCACTCCCGGGCCATAGCAGAGATCTGGCCTGGAAGAGGGGCAACCGGGGCAGAATCCGGCGCCCCAACCAGGACTAGAACCCAGGTTGCCAGTGCCGCAGGCAGAGGATTAGCCTATTGAGGCGCGGCATCGGCCAATAAATAAATCTTAAAAAAAGAATCCTGGTGTCATCGCCCTCCACCCCTACCCCATCCATTCTGTGGCTCAGCGATGCGGTATCAAGTCCAGGCTGCTCCACTTCCGATTCAGCTCCTTGATAATGTGCCTGGGAAATCAGCAGAAGATTGCCCAAGTTCTTGGGCCTCTGCCACTCATGAGGGATACCCGAATGGAGAATCAGGCTCATGGCTTCAGCCTGACCCAGCCTTGGCCGTTGCTGCCATTTGGGGAGTGAACCAGCAGATGGAAAACCTTTCTCTCTTTCTCTCCCTCTCTCTGTAACTCTACCTCTCAAATATATAAATAAAATCTTTTTAAAAAAAATCTTAAGAAAATTAATCCTGAGGCCATGGTTGTGGTGCAGCCAATCAAGCTGCTGCTCCCAACACCACCATCCCATAGTGGAGTGCCGGTTCCAGTCCTTGCTGCTCTGCTCCTGATCCTGCTCCCTGCAAATTTGCCTGGGAAAGCAGTAGATGATGGTCCAAATATTTGGGCCCCTAGCATTCAAGTGGGAAACCACATGGAAGAGTTCCATGTTCCTGGATTCAGCCTGGCCCGGCCCCCTGCCATGGCATCCATTTGAGGAGTGAACCACCAGATGGAAGATTCCTTTCTTTCTCTCTTAAATGAATCGAGAAAGAAATACAGAAAAAGAAAAGAAGAATCGACTGTATAGGATGTATGGATGGACAGGGCCAACTGGGAGGAATTTAATCCAAGGAATAATAAGATCTGACCTACAGCTTAGAAAGTTTACTCTGGGGTTCATGTGGAAGAAGGGACTTGAAATAGGAATAAATGTTATGGGCTTAAAAATCCAGAAACTTTCAATCCAGTGTATCCAGAGTGATCAGGTATTGGAAGACCTCTCACACTAACTCAACTCATAAAACAAGTTAAAAAGAAAAGCAGAGGCTGGCTCTGTGGCCTAATGGGTAGAGCACCACCTGCAGTGCTGGCATCCCATATGGGCTGCTTCTCTTCCGATCCAGCTCTCTGCTATGGCCTGGGAAAGCAGCAGAAGATGGCCTAAGTCCTTGGACCCCTGTACCCACGTGGGAGACCCAGAAGAAGCTCCTGTATTCAGATTGGCCCACCTCCCGCTATTGCAGCCATATGGGGAGTGAACCAGCAGATGGAAGAATTATCTTTCTCTGTAACTCCACCTTTCAAATAAATAAACTTTTTTTTTTTTTAAAGCAAGATTGTATTAATTTGCCCAGGGAAATGTAACTGCTTAGAGGCCCAGAACACTCAGTTGTAAAGTGATCTCCTTCCCAGTAGAAAATACATTTGGCAGAGTGGTTTCTTCTTAGAGAGTCAGAAAAAAAAATATAGAACTGGATTTTTTTTCAAAGATTTTTTTTTTTTTTTTTGAGAGGCATAGCTACAGATAGACAGAGGGAGGTCTTCCATCCACTGGTCCACTCCCTAGATGGGTGCAACAGCTGGAGCTGGGTCGATCTGAAGCCAGAAACCAGGAGCTTCTTCCAGGTCTCCCACACAGGTACAGGGGTCCAAGGACTTGGGCCATCTTCCGATGCTTTTCCAGGCCATTAACAGGGAGCTGGATTGGAAAGTGTGCACCCAGGACTCAAACCAGCACTCAAATGGGATGCCAGCACTGCATGTGGAAGCCTAACCCTACTACGCCACAATCCTGGCCCCAGATGTTCTTTTGATTTAATGTTTAAATTCCTGCTCTCATTCTTACTAGTTGTGTAAACTGATGACATACATTAGCCTCTCAGGAATTAGAATAGCATGACACAGCAGGTAATACATCACTTGGAACATCAGCACCCATATCAGGCTATCTGGGTTTCAGTTACAAATCCACTCCAAATTCTAGGTCCCTGGTAATACACACCCTGGGAGGCAGCCAGTGATGGCTCAGGTACTTGAGTCCCATGAAAGATGGGGTTCTGGGCTCTTCATTTCTACCTGGCCCAGTCCTAGCTGTTGGTAGGCATTTGAGGAGTGAACCAGCTGATGGAAAATCTCTCAGTCTCTCTCAGATTCTTTTTTTTTTTTAATTATTTTATTTTTGACAGGTAGAGTTATAGACAGTGAGAGAGAGAGAGAGACAGAGAGAAATATCTTCCTTCTGTTGGTTCACCCTCCAAATGGCCACTGCGGCCGGCACCACGCTGGCCCAAAGCCAGGTGCTTCGTCCCAGTCTCCCATGTGGGTAAGGGGCCTAACCACTTGGGCCATCCTCCACTGCCCTCCCGGGCCACAGCAGAGAGCTGGACTGGATGAGAAGCAGCCGGGACTAGAACCCGGCACCTATATGGGATGCTGGCGCCACAGGCAGAGGATTAACCAAGTGAGCCACGGCACCGGCCCCCGGATTCTGTCTTTCAAATACATGAAAATAAAGATTAAAAAATTTTTAAATAAAAAATTATTGAAAGTAAGAATTTTTTTTAAAGATTTATTTATTTATTTGAAAGTCGGAGTTACACAGAGAGAGGAGAGGCTGAGAGAGAGAGGTCTTCCGTCCGATGGTTTACTCCCCAGATGGCCACAACGGCCGTAGCTGCGCTGATCCGAAGCCAAGAGTCAGGAGCCTCTTCCAGGTCTACCACATGGGTGTAGAGGCCCAAGGACTTGGGCCATCTTTTACTGCTTTCCCAGGCCATAGCAGAGAGCTGGATTGGAAGAGGAGCAGCCGGAACTAGAACCAGTGCCCATATGGGATGCTGGCACTTCAGGTCAGGGCGTTAACCCACTGCACCACAGCACCAGCACCTCTTTTTTTTTTTTTTTAATATTTATTTATTTATTTAAAGAGTTATATAGAGAGAGGAGAGGCAGAGAGAGAGAGAGAGGTCTTCTATCCAATGGTTCACTCCCCAATTGGCTGCAACGGCCAGAGCTGTGCTGATCTGAAGCCAGGAGCCAGGAGCTTCCTCCAGGTCTCTCATACAGGTGCAGGGGCCCAAGGACTTGGGCCATCTTGTACTGCGTTCCCGGGCCATAGAAGAGACCTGGATTGGAAGTGGAGCAGCCGGGTCTCGAATGGCGCCCATATGGGATGCTGCCACTGTGCCACAGTGCTGTCCCCAGATTTCTTTTTCTATTATGAAAATGGAGGTGGGGGTCAGCACTGTGGTGTAGTGGGTAAAGCTGCCACCTGCAGGGTTGGCATCTTCACTTTCAATCCAGCTCCTTGCTTATGGCCTTGGAAAACAGTGGAAGATAGTCCAAGTGCTTAGGCCCCTACACCCACATGGGAGACCTGGAAGAAGCTCCTGGCTCCTGGCTTTGGATTGGCCCAACTCTGACCACTGTGGCCATTTTGGGAGTGAACCAGCAGATGGAAGAAATCTCTCTCTACCCTCTCTCTGTGTAACTCTGCCTTTCAAATAAATAAATACATATTTAAGTAATGGTAGTAGACTAGACACAAGAAAACTTACCTTCATCATTTTTAAGTGGCATTAAGGACATTCAGGTTTTGTGTGACCATGGTCTCCAGAGTTTTTTTCATGCTGCAGAACTGAAACTGTACCCATTAAATAGTAATTCCTCATTCCCGCATCCCACACCAGCTTCTGGAAACCACCATTCCACTTTATGTTTCTATGAATTGACTAATCTCAGTACCTCATATGAGTGAATCATACAATATTTGTCACTGGGGTCAGCACTGTGTCACAGAGTGTTAAGCTGCCACCTGTGATGCCAGCATCCCACATCAGAGCACCAGTTCAAGTCCCAACTGCTCCACTTCTGCTCCAGCTTCTTGCTAATGCATCTGGGAAAGCAATGGAACAGGGCCAAATTACCTGGGCCCCTGACACCCACGTGGGAGACCCAGGTGGATTTTTAGGTCCCTGACTTCAGCCTGGCCCAGCCCCTGTCATTGCAACCATTTGGAGCGTGAACCAGCAAATGGAAGATATCTCTGACTCTTTGTCTCTCTGTATAACTCTGCCTTTCAAATAAATAAGTCTTTAGGAAACATGTACACAGGAGCTGGCCTTGTGGCATAGCAGGTAAAGCCACTTGTGACACCAGTATCCCATATATGTGCAACTTTGTGTCCCAGCTACTCCACTTCCAATCTAGATCCCTGCTAATGGCCTGGAAAAAGCAGTGGAAGATGGGCCAAGTGGTTGGGCCCCTGTCACCAATGTGGGACATCCAATGGAGTTCCAGGCTCCTGGTTTCCTCCTGGCCCACCTCTACCCATTACGGCAATTTGGGGAGTGGACCACCTGATGGAAGATTCTCTCTCTCCCTCTTTCTCTGTTACTCTGCCTTTCAAATAAAATAAATCTTAAAAAAAATTGTGGGCCCGGCACCGTGGCTCACTTGGTTAATCCTCTGCCTGCGGTGCCGGCATCCCATATGGACACCAGGTTCTAGTCCCGGTTGCTCCTCTTCCAATCCAGCTCTCTGCTGTGGCCCGGGAGTGCAGTGGAGGATGGCCCAAGTGCTTGGGCCCTGTGCCTGCATGGGAGACCAGGAGAAGCACCTGGCTCTTGGCTTCGGATTGCCATAGCTCTGGCCATAGTGGCCATTTGGGGGGTGAACCAACGGAAGGAAGACCTTTCTGTCTGTCTCTCACTGTCTAACTCTGCCTGTCAAAAAAAAAAAAAAAAAAAAACCTTGAAAAAAAATTGTGAGTGGCTTATTTAAATTAACAAAATGTCTTCAAATTTCATCCACGTTGTAGTGTGTGTCAGAATTTCCTTCCTTGTTGAGTATTATAGATATATTTATATATATGATAAAATCTTTTACATTGTGCCCACAAAACTCTCCATGATCTGTCCTCCCATTCCCTTCCCCTCCTACCTTGGTGATAGTAAAGCTAGTTGCTGAAACAAAGAAACACAGTAACTGTGGCTTAGCACTGAAGTTTATTTCTTGCTCACAGAACATTCCAGTGTGGGTATTCTTGGTCAGCTGTAGCCTTTCCTGCATGGGCTTGAGTCAGAGATCCAAGCCACACCCTTTCTGTCTCCTATTTTGCCCTTCTTAGAAACTCAGAATCCTACTTCTAGTTGTCAGAAGGCAAAAAAGAGAGCAGAGAGGCTTCATTTGCTACTTAAGTGCTCTCACATACCACTGACCTACAGGAATTCCCACATACATTCTGTTGGTGAGGACTAATTACCTGGCCACATCTGAATGCAGGTGGGTTGAGAAATGTCTTGAGATCCAGGCACAGTTTTTTCAAAATATGCACTTTCCATTAACTTTTTGAAGGCTGCTTATATGCATACATTTGAAAATCTTTTGTGTCAAAATAAACTTACATTTAAACTCCATTTTTCATGAACCTTTTGAAGTACCCTGGTATTATGTCCCAGATATTTTTAAAAATTCTTACTTTTGGGGCCGGTGTTGTGACACAGTGGGTTAATGCCCTGGCCTGAAGTGCTGGCATGCCATATGGGCGCCGGTTCTAGTCCTGGCTGCTCCTCTTCCAATCCAGCTCCCTGCTATGGCCTGGGAAAGCAGTAAGAAGATGGCCCAACTCCTTGGGCCCCTGCACCCACGTGGGAGACCTGGAGGAAGTTCCTGGCTCCTTGCTTCAGATCGGTGCTGCTCCGGCCATTGCAGCCAATTGGGGAATGAACCATCAGGTAGAAGACCTCTCTCTCTCTCTCTCTCTCTCAGGTGGAAGACCTCTCTCTCTCTCTCTGCCTCTTTACTTTTTATTTTTTGACAGACAGAGTGGACAATGAGAGAGAGACAGAGACAAAGGTCTTCCTTTTTCCGTTGGTTCACCCCACAATGGCCACTGCGGCCGACACGCTGCGGCCGGTGCACCGCACTGATCCAAAGCCAGGAACCAGGTGCTTCTCCTGGTCTCCCATGTGGGTGCAGGGCCCAAGCACTTGTGCCATCCTCCACTGCCTTCCCGGGCCACAGCAGAGAGCTGGACTGGAAGAGGAGCAACCAGGACAGAATCTGGCGGCCCGACCGGGACTAGAACCCGGGGTGCAGGCGCCGCAGGCGGAGGATTAGCCAAGTGAGTCACAGCGCCAGCAAATAACTCTGACTTTCAAATAAATAATTTTTATATAAAAAAAGAAATCTACAGTTGGAGGAAATAAAAAGCATTTTGAAGGTAATTCATCATTCTTTGAATGGCAGAGTTACAGAAAGACGTGGGTACAGGAGCCCAGTAACTCAGGTCATCTTCTACTGCTTTTCCCAGATGCATTAGCAGAGCTGGATCAGAAGTGAAACAGCCAGAACTCAAACTGGTGCCTATATGGGATGCTGGCTTCCAAGGCGGCGGCTTTACCCACTATGCACAATGCTAGCACTCTCACTCTCTCTCACACTCTGCTTTGCAAATAAATAAAATTTTTAAAAGATTGATTTATTTATTTGAAAGGCAGAGTTTACAGAGAAAGGCAGAGGCAGAGATCTTCCATCCACTACTTCACTCCCCAAATGGCCATAAATGGATGAAGCTGCACCAGTTCAAAGCCAGGAGCCACGAGCTTCTTACAGACTCCCCTGTGGGTCCAGGGGCCCAAGGACTTGGGCCATCTTCTGCTGCTTTCCCAGGCCATAGCAGAAAGCTGGATCAGAACTGGAGCATGGGGGCCGGCACTGTGGCACAGCAGGTTAACGCCCTGGCCTGAAGCGCCGGCATCCCATGTGGGCTCCAGTTCAAGTCCCAGCTGCTCCTCTTCCAATCCAGCTCTTGGCTGTGGCCTGAGAAAGCAGTAGAGGATGGCCCAAGTGCTTGGGTCCCTGAAACTGCATGGGAGACCTGGAAGAAGCTGCTGGCTCCTGGCTTTGGATCGGCACAGCTCCAGCCGTTGAGGCCAATTGGGGAGTGAACCATAGGATGGAAGACCTCGCTCTCTCTCTCTCTCTCTCTCTCTGTGAATGTGTGTGTGTGTGTGTGTAACTCTGACTTTCAAATAAATAAATAAATCTTTAAAAAAAAAAAAAGAAGAAGAAGAACTGGAGCAGCCAGGACTCAAAGCAGTGCCCATATGGGATTCCAGCATCACATGTGGCAGCTTTATCCACTACACCACAATACTGGCCCCAAATAAATATTTTTCTTTTTTTTTTTTAGATTTATTTTTATTTTATTTATTTATTTTTTAATTTTTGACAGGCAGAGTGGACAGTGAGAGAGAGACAGAGAGAAAGGTCTTCCTTTTGCCGTTGGTTCACCCTCCAATGGCCGCCGCGGTAGCGCACTGCGGCCGGCGCACCGCGCCGATCCGATGACAGGAGCCAGGTGCTTCTCCTGGTCTCCCATGGGGTGCAGGGCCCAAGGACTTGGGCCATCCTCCACTGCACTCCCTGGCTACAGCAGAGAGCTGGCCTGGAAGAGGGGCAACCGGGACAGGATCGGTGCCCCGACCGGGACTAGAACCCAGTGTGCCGGCGCCGCAAGGTGGAGGACTAGCCTAGTGAGCCGCGGCGCCGGCCAGATTTATTTTTATTTATTTAAAAGGCAGAATTACACAGAGAGGAAGAGAGACAGAGACAGTGAGAAAGATCTTTCAATTTCTGGTTCACTTCCCAAATGGCTGCAATGGTCCAGGCTGTGCCATGCCGAAGCTGAGTCTGGAGCTACTTACCTACTCCCATGTGGGTATAGGGGCCCAAGCACTTGGGCCATCTTCCACTGCTTTTCCCAGACCATTAACAGAGAGTTGGATCAGAAGTGGAGCAGCTGGGACACAAACCAGCCCTCATATAAGATGCCAGCATCATAGGCATAATCAACTTGACTCACTAAGCTACAATGCCAGCCCTTTCAGTTAATGTCAAAAGGATTAGTTCCCTGATTTATATTCCAGATTTATAAATTTTACTATTGGGTCTTCTGGCATAACAAATGCTATTATAGAATCCTGTAGGTAGTGTGAGTTCATGAAGTCATATTCTCCAGGTTCAAATCTTAACTTGACCATTTACAAAATCTGCGATTTTACGTAAATTTCTTGGCCTATCTATTCCTCAATTTCCTCATCTGTAAAATAGAGGCAATACTATTAATGCCTCATACGTTTGCTGTATAAATTAAATGAGATGATACAAGAACAAAAGATAGTGTTTGTTATGTTACTTTCCATATATGAGTAGCATGTTATCTATATATAAAAGAGTAAATAAAAGAACAATGTAATTCTTTCTTGTGTGTGTGCAGACTACTTTCTGAATAACAATAAAACACTTAAAAGTGATTGCTGCTGGGGAGGGAAACTGAACAGCCTGGATCAGAAACAAAGGTTTCATTATACTCTTTTGCACCAATATAAACTTAATTTTTGGGGCAGCATTGTGGCACAGCAGGTTAAGCTGCTGCCTGCAATGCCAGCATCTCATATGGACACCTGTTTGAATCACGGCTGCTCCACTTCCCATCTGGCTCCCTCTAGTATGCCTGGGAAAGCAGCAAAAGATGGCCCAAGTGTTTGGGGTCCCTGAACCCTCACGGGAGACCTAGAAGAAGCTCCTGGTTCTTGGCTTTGGCCTGGCCCAATCCTGGCTATTGTGGCCATTTGAGGAGTGAACCAGCAGATGGAAGATTTCTCTCTGTCTCTTCCTCTCTCTGTAGCTCTGCATTTCAAATAAATAATTAAATCCTTAAAAAATAAGTAAAAATACTTACCTTTTATTTCATTTTCCATGAACTTTAAAGTATCCTCATATATTGTTTCAGATTTTTTTTTTTTTTTTTTAAATTTTTGACAGGCAGAGTGGACAGTGAGAGAGAGACAGAGAGAAAGGTCTTCCTTTTGCCGTTGGTTCACCCTCCAATGGCCGCAGCGGTAGGCGCGCTGCAACCGGCGCACCGCGCTGATCCGATGGCGGGAGCCAGGTGCTTCTCCTGGTCTCCCATGGGGTGCAGGGCCCAAGGACTTTGGGCCATCCTCCACTGCACTCCCGGGCCACAGCAGAGAACTGGCCTGGAAGAGGGGCAACCGGGACAGGATCGGTGCCCCAACTGGGACTAGAACCCGGTGTGCCGGCGCCGCAAGGTGGAGGATTAGCCTAGTGAGCCACGGTGCCGGCCTTGTTTCAGATTTTCCAAGCTGTGAAGTCTATTTGTATAAGTCAGCATTCTCTAGGGAATCAGAACCAGCAGGGTATACACAAATATATATAAAGAGATTTATTGGGGCCTGCGCTGTGGTGTAGCGGTAAAGCTGCTACCTGTGGTGCAATATGGGCACTGGTTTGAGTCCCGGCTGCTCCACTTCTGATCCACCTCTATGCTATAGCCTGGGAAAGCAATGGAAGATGCTCCTGGCTCCTGGCTTTGGATCGGCACAGCTCTGGCCATTGCAGCCATCTAGGGAATAAACCATCAGATAGAAGCTCTCTCCACCTCTGCTTCTCTGTAACTCTGCCTTTCAAATAAATAAATAAATCTTAAAAAAAAAAAAAAAGAAAAGAAAAGAAAAAGAGATTTATTATGAGATTGGCTTATATGGGTATGGAGGCTAAAAAGTTCCTTGACGTTCTCTCTGCTGGTTGGAGGCACGGGAAAATCAGCAATGTAACTCAGCCTGAACCGGAAGGCCTCAAAACCAGGAGGCCCAGTGTCCACACAGAAGATGAATGTCCCAGTTCAGGACATTAGTAGTTAAGGCATCTGTGTCCATATGGGAAAACTCAGGTATGATTCTCAGCTCTGGATCCTGACTCTGGCTTCCTACTGTTGCAGACCCTGGGAAGCAGTGGTGATGGCTCAGGTAATTGGGTCTCTGCTACCCATGTGGGAGACCTGATTTGAGTTCCTGGCTCCCAGCTTTGGCCAGTTGAGGGCATCTGGAGAGTGGACTAGCAGATGGGATCAATCCCCATCCCCCTGTCTGTCTCTGCCTCTCAATAAAGTGAAAGAGCAAATTTGCATTTCCTATGACATTTTGTTGGATTCAGGCCCTCAATGGACTGACGGAATGGTATGTACTTAAACTGATTAGGGCATCTCAGTCTACAATTTAGATGCTAGTCTTTTCCAGAAATACTTTCACAGACACACCTGCAAACCATGTTTTGCCAGCTATCTGGGCATTCCTTAGCCCAGCCAAGTTGACAACTAAAATTAACACTGTTTTAAAAATAGCATAAAAACTTTTTATATATTTTTTTCCCTTCTTCCAGTCTCCCCTCCTCACACAAGATTAATCAGCCAGGGCCAGTGCCATGGCTCACTTGGTTAATCCTGCGCCTGCGGCACCAGCATCCCATATAGGTGCTGGGTTCTAGTCCCAATTGCTCCTCTTCCAATCCAGCTCTCTGCTGTGGCCCGGGAGTGCAGTGGAGGATGGTCCAAGTGCTTGGGCCTCTGCACCTGCATGGGAGACCAGGAGGAAGCACCTGGCTCCTGGCTTCAGATCGGCACAGCGCTGGCCATGGCAGCCATTTGGGGAGTGAACCAACGGGAGGCCTTTCTCTCTGTCTCACTGTCTATAACTCTGTCAGATTAAAAAAAAAAAAAAGTTAATCAGCCAGCCATATAACACTGTTCCTGCTACCCCACATCAGTCAGAATCCATGGTGGGACTAGTACTGTGGCATACTGGGTAAAGCTACCACCTGCAGTGCCAGCATCCTATATGGGCAACAGTTGGAGTCCTGGCTGTTCCACTTCCAATTCAGCTCTCGGTTATTGTGTCTGAGAAAGCAGCAGGAGATGGCCCAAGTGCTTGGCCCTGCACCCACGTGGGAGCCTGGAAGAAGCTCCTGGTTCCTGGCCTAGCCCAGCCAGGCCATTGCAACCTTTTGGGGAGTGAACCAGCAAGTGGAAGATCTCTCTCTCCAACTCTCCTTCTCTCTGTAAGTGTGCCTTTCAAATAGGTAAATAAGTCTTTACATTAAAAAAAAAAAAAAAAAAACAATAACAACAAAACCTCAGGAAGCAGGAACATCCCCAGGCAATGTCTGATACCCAAAGCAGACTAAAATATGAAATTGAGCAATAGGAGGAACAAATTGTTGATCGTGTCTCCAAGTGATGCAACTTTCCCAAAACTGCTGTGAGCATGTACACGCATTTATGCACAGGTATATGTCTATTTGAGCTTATTCCTATGGTTAAGTAAGCATTTGTTCATAGGGATGATCATGTATATATATCTGCTTATATATACTAGATGTATACTTGTGTATTAGCATGTGTAAGTAATTGTTTTGTGTGAGTGTGAGAATGAGAGGCAGGGTGGTTGGCTCTCCACAAGCTCAGGACTGACTCAGAGTGTGCTCCCCTGACCTCTCTCCTCCCCTCCTGTGTTCGTCCCCCTGGACTGAGCATTTTGAGAGTCTGAGTGGATGGCCTTCTGTGTGCTGCAGCCAGCTCTCTCTCTTAGACTGAACACAGTGGCCTGCTTATTCCCATCAGTTTAAAGACCAAGAGCTTCCTGGAAAGGCAGAATGGCCTAGGGAAGGGAAGTAAAAGGCCACTGAATCAGATCCCAAAGGAAGATAAATTTAGCCATAGTAGAGCTCTCAAAGATTTGGGAGGTTGATGGAATTGCTATAAATCTTGATTATGGTAGTGGTTACATAATTGTGGTTTCTTTTTTAACTTCTGTTTATCTAATTTTACTTATTTGAAAAGCAAGAGACGGAAAGACAAAGACAGAGTTCTTCCATCAGCTGGTTTACTACCCAAATGTCTACTACAGCCAGGGCTGGGTCAGACTGAAGCTGGGAAAGGAAACCTCAATCTGGGTCTCCCATGTGGGTGGCAGAGACCCAGCTACCTGAGACCCTGGCTGAGTTCTCAGCTCCCAGCTTAGTCCTGCCCCAGCCCTGGCCACCAAGGATATCTGAGGAGTGAATCACCAGATAGGAGCTAGCTTTCGGTTCACTCTGTCTCATTGTCCTTCAATTAAGCTGTTTTTGTTTTTTGTTTTAATTTTAAAATAGAAGAACCTTTGAGAACTATTTTATTGCTTTTCTACCTTAGGGATCCTATGAATAGAAAGATATCTCTGAGGGGCCGGTGCCATGGCTCACTTGGTTAATCCTCCGCCTGCGGCGCCAGCATCCCATATGGGCACCGGGTTCTAGTCCCGATTGCTCCTCTTCCAGTCCAGCTCTCTGCTGTGACCTGGGAGTGCAGTGGAGGATGGCCCAAGTGCTTGGGCCCCTGCACCTACATGGGAGACCAGGAGGCACCTGGCTCCTGGCTTCGGATCGGCGCAGTGCCAACTGTGGCGGCCATTTGGGGGGTGAACCAACGGAAGGAAGACCTCTCTCTCTGTCTCTCTCTCTCTGTCTGTAACTCTGTCAAAAAAAAAAAAAAAAAAAACGATATCTCGGAATTTATAGTCAGTTTTCCATTACCAAAAGATTCATTCTCTGGTGCACATAATTTTAATAAACACAAGATATGTGGACCACAAAGAGTTAATATGATTCCAGATAAAAGCAAAAGTGAGTGGATTTTTTTGTTGTGAGTCTATGCAGGCTTCTCCTGTGTAAGAAAATTACTCCCAGGGGGTAAATTTTGCCAAATGTTGAAACTGCCCATAAGCCTTCACTACCAGTCTTTGTGCGCTGCCAAAGGCCAGCAAAAAACTACTGGCTCTGATTCTCTGAGTGGGAGTCAGGGTGGGGCTGGGCCATCGCTGGGGCTGCCACTCAGCTCCTGCCTGCCACCCACTGGGTTTGCTCAGCTAAGGTTCTGAGTCATCAGCATTTATGCCTCTGGCTCTTGAGGTTCCTGAGGTGTAACAGAGCCGCTGCTCACGTTTCTACAAAGTGTACCATGAAACATCATTCCTTATCATTACTTTCCATAGCTATCATGAAAGTTTTTAAACTGATGGCAAATTATCTTACAAAAGGGGCATCCTTACCTTGCAGCCACCCTCTGAGCCAACCCAGGCCTATATAGGCTCTACCTGGCCCCACACGGTGCTGGTCATCAGCAGGACACAGGAACCTGCCGAACAACCAAGTCAGCAGCCAGCAGCTGTTGTGCTCTTCCTTCTGTGCCTCTGCTCCATTCTTCTCTGTCACCTTTCATCTTCACTGTTTCTAAGAGCTCTGTACTAGATGTAGTAGGTTGGCAGCCAACATCTGTTCCCACCGCCTTCTACTGTGCCCAGGGCCAGCTTTGTGGGCATCTTGCTTTCGCACAGGGCTCCATGCTTGGACGGTCACACACAGAGTTTAATGCTCTGCTGCTGTTGTCTTAAAATTCTCAGTTAATTTTAACCTTGAATGTGTTTTGTAAGTGAAGTCTGATAGGAATGATGGGTCTCAGAATGGCAACCTGAGAAGGTGAGACTTAGAAACACCGCATACAATGCCAGCATCCCATCTGGGCGCTGGTTTGAGTCCCAGCTACTCCACCTCAGATCCAGCTCTCTACTATGGCCTGGGAAAGCAGTAGAAGATGGTCCAAGTCCTTGGGCCCCTGCACCCGTGTAAGGGACCTAGAGGAAGCTCCAGGCTCCTGGCTTCGGATCAGCACAGCCATTGGGGAGTGAATCAGCAGACGGAAGACCTATCTCTCTCTCTGCTACTCTACCTTCAAATAAATAAATAAATCTTTAAAAAAATAAGAGTCCCCACTATTACGCTTCTGATTCAGCTTCCTACTATTGCATACTGGGAGGCAGCAGAGGATGGCTCATGTGCTTGGAGCCTGGCCCAACACTGGATATTACAAGCATTTGGGGAGTGAAAATAGCAGATGGAAGATCTCTCTTTCAAGTAGATGAAAATAAACATTTTTTAAATGTTTAAAATGAAAAAAAAAATGTTTAAAATGAAAAAATTTTTAGAAGTCAAACAAACCAAGAGTTACTTATTTTATTTTATTTACTTGAAAGTCAGAGTTACAAAGAGAGGGCGAGAGAGAGATCTTCCATCCAGCTGGTTCACTCTCCAAATGGCTGTAATAACTAGGGCTTAGCCAGGCGCCAGGTGTTTCTTCCAAGTCTCTCATTGTCAGTACAGGGGCTCAAGCACTTGGGCAATCTTCTGCAGCTTTTCCAGGCCATTAGCAGAGAGCTGGATCAGAAGTGAAGCAGTTGGGAAAAACCCAGTGCCTATATGGGATGCTGGCGTCACAGGTGGCGGCTGTACCCACTGCCACGATGCTGGTTCCCACCCCCCACCTCCTCACCATGCTTCATTTCATCCTTCACCACTAAACAGAGTAGCTCTAAGCCCAGCTTCTCCTTCCAAAAATTGCTACCCATTTCTGACCACTCTTCTCCCTACCTGCCCATCTTCCCACCACCATTCTCAATCCCTTTATGCTTCCTTTGCTTCAAGCAATACCAGCTGGTGGGGCCCTCAACAACCTTACTCCAAATTAGCAAAGTTCTTGACCTCAAAGAGCTCATGATTAGTCAGGAAAGGCAGAAGAGTAAATAAAATCTAACCATACTGGAAACTTTATCAGCTATACAAAATAAGGGAGGCCACCTTGTGGTTTAACAGTGAGACTCCAAAGACTACCTTTTTTTTTTTTTTTTTTTCAATTTAGTATTTTATTACTTTTGCCTTTTTAAACATTATTTTTATTTGAGGCTGCCAGAGACACAGATGGACAGATGATCCATCTGCTGGTTCACTCTCTCCAAATGTCTGCAATATTCAGGGCTGGGCCAGATGGAAGCCAGGAGTCCAGAACACAATCCAGATCCCCTACATGGGTGGTAGGTCTCAGGTAATCAAGCCATTATTACTGTCTCCCAGGTTACACATTAGTAAGAAGCTGGCTCAGAAGCAGAGGAGCCAAGACTGGAACCAAGCATTTTGATGTGCAATGTAAGCATTCCCAGCAGCAATGTAACTTGTGCTGAATGCCCACCCCCAAATAATAAACATATCCTATTAATAATAAACATATTTGTTCATATCTAGCAACCTTGCTAAAACCTTAGTTTAGTTTATTAGTTTATTCTGCTGGGATTTATTTAAAAGGCAGAGTTATGAGGGGTGGGGAAGGGAAAGAGAGTGGTATCTTCTATTCACTGGTTCACTCTCCAAATGGCCACAATGGCCAGGACTGGGCTAGGCTGAAGCCTAGGGCCAGAGGCTTCATCTGGGTGTCCTATAAGGGTATAGGGGTCCAAGTACTTGGGCCATCATCCACTTTTTATTTATTTGAAAGGTAGAGTTACAGAGAGGCAGAAGAAGAGAGAGAGAGAGAGAGAGGTCCTTCACCTGCTGGTTTACCCCCCAAAATGGCTGTAACTGTCAGAGCTGGGCCAATCCAAAGCCAGAAGCCAGGAGCTTCCTCCAGGCCAGGTCTCCCATACCAGTACAGGGGCCCAAGGACTTGGGCCATCTTCTACTGCTTTCCCAGGTCATAGCAGAGAGCTAAACCAGCAGTGGAGCAGCCAGGACTCGAACCTGTGCCCATATGGGATGCCGGCACTGCAGGTGGTGGCTTTATCTACTATGCCACAGTGTTGGCCCCCATCATCCACTGTTTTCTCAGGAGCTGGATTGGAAATGGAGCAGCTGGGACATGAAATGGCGGAGATATGGGAGGCCAACATTGCAAGCAATGGCTTTATCTGCTATGCCACAAAAAAGCCCCTCAACTTAATATTTTTAATTAGAAGGGCCTATTCATCTTTCATCATTTTTTTCTTTCTTTTTTTATTTTTTTATTTTTTATTTTTTATTTTATTTTTTTGACAGGCAGAGTGGACAGTGAGAGAGAGAGACAGAGAGAAAGGTCTTCCTTTTGCCGTTGGTTCACCCTCCAATGGCCGCCGCGGTAGCGCGCTGCGGCCGGCGCACCGCGCTGTTCCGATGGCAGGAGCCAGGTGCTTCTCCTGGTCTCCCATGGGGTGCAGGACCCAAGGACTTGGGCCATCCTCCACTGCACTCCCTAGCCACAGCAGAGAGCTGGCCTGGAAGAGGGGCAACCGGGACAGGATCGGTGCCCCGACCGGGACTAGAACCTGGTGTGCCGGCGCCGCAAGGCGGAGGATTAGCCTGTTGAGCTACGGCGCCGGCTTTCATCATTTTTTTCTAAGATTTATTTATTTGAAAGGCAGAGTTACAGAGACAGATGGAGAGAGAGAGAGGTCTATCCATCCGCTGGTTCACTCCCCAAATGGCTAGGAGCCAGAAGTTTCTTCTGGGTCTCCCACATGGGTACAGGGGCCCAAGGACTTGGACCACCCTCTGCTACTTTCTCAGGAGCATTAGCAGGGAGCTGGATTGGAAGTGGAGCAGCTGGGACTCCATCCAGTGCTCACATGGGATGCCATGGCTTAAACCCGCTGTGCCACAACCCCTCATTAATTTCTGAGATTCCTATCATGTCTGAGCTGTAAGGATCCCAGACCATAAAGCTCACTTACTCCAGAAATGTGGTGCAGAGCTTAACAATATCCTCACCTCTCCCAAGTTGGGTGACTATCAAATTTGTGCTAGATTAAGAAAGAAAAAGAAAAAGAAAAAATCAAAATAGAGCATTGCAACTCAGTAAGGTCCACCTAGGAGTGGTGCTTAACCGAGCATTAAGAATGCCCACATTCCACACTGGAGCACCTAAGTTCCATTGCCAGCTCTGGGTCCTGACTCCAGCTTCCAGCTAAAGCAGACCTGACAGGCAGCAGTGATGGCTTCATTAGATTCCTGTCACTTCTGTGGATTGTGCTCCACGCTTTGGTCCCGGCTGTTGTAGGCATCTGGATAGTGAACAACCAAGCTTTTGGCATTCTGGGAGTAAAACAGCAGATGGGAGCACTCTCTCTCTCTGCCTCTCTATATTAAAAAAAATAAGTAAAAATAAAAATCCACCTTCTAACCTAAAGTACAATCACTGAATGATTACTTGCACATCAGGGATGCTTTGGCCCTTCTCATTTACTCTTCTCATTTCAAAAAACCAGAGAAGGGGCCGGCCCTGTGGCATAGCGGGTAAAGTCAATGCATGCAGTGCCAGCATCCCATATGGGTGCCAGTTCTAGTCCTGGCTACTTCCAATCCAGCTCTCTGCTATGGCCTGGGAAAGCAATAGAATTGGATCGGCGCAGCTCTGGTCATTGCGGCCAATTGGGGAGTGAACCAGCAGATGGAAGACCTCTCTCTCTCTGCCTCTCCTCTCTCTGTGTAACTCTGACTTTCAAATAAATACATCTTAAAAAAAAAAAAAAAAAGAAAAGAAAAGAAATAGTACACTAAAAGTTACTAGAGTCTGAGAGAGAAACCACAGACTAAGACAAGAACGGTCTCGCTTTCATTAGTGTTAACTTCCTAGTTAGTTTGCTCATCACCTCTCCACTACAGAGGTTTGTTCTCTTGTGGTTATTATGTAACTGGGTAACTTCAAGACTTAGCTGAAGCTTGAATTTATATTAGGCATCAGGCCAAGCCTGTGAATCTGTGTATAAAGGCTACCAACTGTATTTAGGGACAAAACAGCTAAAGCCTACCAAAAGTTTTTTTTTTTTTTTTTTTAAGATTTATTTATTTACTTGAAAGAGTTACTCACAGGGAGAAGGGAAGGCAAAGAGAGAGAGGGAGAGGGAGAGGGAGAGGGAGAGGGAGAGGGAGAGAGAGAGAGGGAGAGAGAGGGAGAGAGAGGGAGAGAGAGGGAGAGAGAGGGAGAGAGAGGGAGAGAGAGGGAGAGAGAGAGAGTCTTCAATCCATTGGTTCACTCCCCAGATGGCCACAACAGCCAGAGCTGTGCCGATCCGAAGCCAGGAGCCAGGAGCTTCTTCTGGGTCTCCCACATGTGCACAGGGACCCAAGGACTTGGGCCATCTTCTACTGCTTTCCCAGGCCATAGCAGAGAGCTGGAATGGAAGCGGAGCAGTCTGGACTCAAACTGGCACTGCAGGTGGCGGCTTTACCAGCTATGCCACAGCGCCAGCCCCAAAAGGTTCTTTCATGACAGTCAATGATAATGGATCTGGCAAAACTGGATATTCTCTTGAGAGAAGAAAATACATCCCACCTAAAGTGGGAGCTAATTTTCTAACAGGAAAAAAAATCGTATAAGGGAAAAAATCAATAATAAGGACCGGGAAAATACTGTGAGAAAAGAGTAAACACAACACACATACACACAAGTAGCAAAGCTTCTCCTGAATCCAAGCTCTTTTATTTTTAAAAGGCTCATAAAAATTCACTCAAGTATCTTTCATACAGGTATATTTAGTGAACTTTGTCCAAAAAGGCTGTGTTTTAAGTTTATTTGTAAAAATAACAAAAGCTTTATCACCCAGTTTCTGGCCAGTAATAAAAGAAGAAAATCTTATTAAAAGTAACAATAAATAATTTCTAACAAAATGCCAGGTGACATAAGAATACTATATTAATCTATATATTTTCTTTGTATTTACAATAAACCCATTTATTAATACTGTGACAGAAAAAATAAAGAATTAATCCACATTATGTAGCAGAAAACAAGTTTTGAAGATGGTTATACCTCTCATAATAAAAATACACAAGGGCTTCTCACACAGCTGAAGTACTTTTCAACATAACGACAGTTTTGGGGTAAAGGTAAAACTGACAAGAGTACTTTAGATTGGCTACGTCCTAGAATCAAGGAATCCAAGGCATAACCATTAACCAAGCAGCAAAAGTGGGTTCATTTTTCCAGAACTATTTAAATATTGTATTTCCCATGTGAGAAATTAATTTTACTTTGTAAGTTAGAAAAAGTAAAAACACTAACTGGGAAACTGCATTAATCAAAAGCAGTCCCAAACTAAAAAGCCAAACAGAAATGAAATAAGGCATTCTTATAGGTATACCATGCATGAAAAGGATAATTACATAACACCTTCCTTAATGACTAGACTAATAAATAAATGAGGTAAATTTTAGTCACTGAAACAAACTATATTTAACTACTTAAGAGCTGTCCTTCCACTGTTTCTATTTCAAAATATAATTAACCTAATGTTTAAAAACTGCATACTTTGAGTGTTTGTTTTTTAGATCCCCTCCTGTGATAGAGGTATTATAACAAAATATTATCTGAGCATACAAATTATCAACACCAAATGATAGTTATCATGTAATTCATGTTTTGTATATGTACAGTGGAAATACTGTAAAAGCTAGAAAAAAGAATGAAAACAGCCTAGCCAGAATTTTAAATTTCAGACTAGTGCATGATAAAAATTTAGAACAGAAAAATAAAATTCACAAAATAGGTAACTTGCTATCTTTTCCATATTCTGTGGTCAACTAAGATGTAATCTCTAAACAAATCCATTACCTTAAAGGATACAAAGAGGAAGAAAACATAAATCTCTTATTAGTTATCTGTTTTATTTGCTGAAAGAAGGCTAACATTAGCAAGAACTGTAACACTATTTATAAAGTCTAGAATATATTTTAGTTATTAGACTTAAAAGAGAAAAATGTTAATTGAATATTTTCTACCACATTGCTATTATCTATAACTACCTTTAGTACCATAATTTATAAGATGTCCACCATTAACTAGACAGCATTTTTCAGAGTATATCAATGTCAATTTATGCTTTCTTCGTCCCCTTACCATTTAAAACCATTATTTTAAACTGATAGGAAGTTTTATTTTACAAATTCCTTGTTTCAATTACTGAAGATGTGATTTAAAAACATAAATGGATGCACCTGCCAATCTTGAGATGATGATGATGATGATGATGATGATGGAAGGAAAATGAAAAACTTGGCAACTTTTTACTCAAATTTCTGCTTTAGTTTTTTTTGGAAGATGGCTGGCAAAATAGAAAGAACAGCCAAGATCATCAAAATAAATACTGAGTTCCAGGAAACAGCTTCCCCTGCTGTTGTAAGCTGGTACAGAGTTGTTCCTGCCTTAATTGCTACAAAAGATGGAGGTGCAACACCTAAAATAAAAAATAAAACATACTGTAAAAACCACAAAATATTATTAGAAGTTAAAATTTTCTGTCTGCATAAATTTTCTTCTAAGAATTTAAGTACAGCTATTTCCCATTTTGGAAAAAAAATTCTTTAAGAATTTAAAGCTTCTCAAGTTTATTTCCATATAAAGAATTCAACTTCCTATAATCATCATTTTGTACTAAGTGTTTTAGATAATATATCCTTAAAAATTCAAAGGAAGTATCCAGAGAATAACTTTACAATATTTCTCAATAATCTTAAAAAACACATCCTGTGCTACAGTAATTTCAACTGTAGGAAATAGCATTTATAAACAAAGACACGGTTTCAGGGAAGGTTATTAAGCTAGTCAGGTAATTTTTTAAAGTAGCAATAAATAATTGGCTGTGATTATTCTTTTTAAAAAGATCTACTCTCACAAGTACTAAAACTGATATGCAGTACATGAAAAATATGCTCATTTTATTAGTATCTGAACAATTCAAGGAAAGAAAAGCAAAACACTCTTTCTAAAGAACCACAAAAATTCACAAAATAGTCATGTCTACTGATGAATTTAAAAACTGTTGTCAGTTTCTTGAAACTATGAATGTCTGTTGATCCTTGGTTCCCCATACTTTCACTAAAACCCACAATAAATACTGATTTCAATTTAAAAAATAGGATCAATTCTCTACCAAAAATTCAAGTCTATTTCAATCTTCAAGTAGACGATAAAGGAAAAAATAATTCAAAAAAGGCAACTTAATATTTCCCCCCTCAGTATTTTTTTTTTTTACAGGCAGAGTGGACAGTGAGAGAAAGAGAGAGAAAGAGAGAGAAAGGTCTTCCTTTGCCGTTGGTTCACCCCACAATGGCCGCCGTGGCCAGCACGCTGCGGCTGGCGCACCGCGCTGATCCGAAGCCAGGAGCCAGGTGCTTCTCCTGGTCTCCCATGTGGGTGCAGGGCCCAAGCACTTGGGCCATCCTCCACTGCCTTCCCGGGCCATAGCAGAGAGCTGGCCTGGAAGAGGGGCAACCGGGATAGAATCCGGTGCCCCGACTGGGACTAGAACTCGGTGTGCAGGCGCTGCTAGGCGGAGGATTAGCATATTGAGCCGCGGCGCCGGCTTTCCCCCTCAGTATTAAAGAAGAGAATGGAGTTATCGAAAGTCCTATTTAGGTGCCAGCATTGTGGCACAGCAGGGAAACTCGTTGCCTGTGACACCAGCATCCCATGTGGACACCGGTTCAAGTCCTGCCAGCTTCACTTCCAATCCAGCTCCCTGCTAATGTACCTGGGATAGCAGAAGATGGTCCAAGTACTTGGACTCCTGCACCCACGTAAGAGACCCAGAAGAAGCTCCTGGCTCATGGCTTTGGCCTGGCCCAGCCCTGGCAGTTGCTGCCATTTGGGGAGTGAACCAGTGGATGTCTTTCCCTCTCCCTCTCTTTGTAAACTCTGCCTTTCAAATAAATGAATACTTAATAAAGTAAAAATAAAAAATAATAAAAACAGTATTCAGTATAAAGTACTCTTCTTCAAAGAAATTGGACAAAACTAGCTAACTCAACACAATCCAACACACACTTCTGAGCACCTAATTATCAGGCAAGGCTTTAGGCCCAAGATTTCTACATGGTGCTGGCTATCTGCACACAGCATACAATGTAATTCAGCAGGACCCCTTCAGAAGCAGATACAAAGAGCTAAAACACAGTGCAAACTACGGGTGGGAGTCTTACCTAGAAAAGTGCCAATAAAAAAAACTTTCAAAGGCACGTTTATCACAGGAGATGTAATATTAATAAACCAGTTAGGCAGGAATGGTGTTATTCTTAAAAATATAATGTAGTTAATGAGATGTTCTCTATGACGTTCAACCTGCCATAGAAAGTAAAGAATTAGTATCCTAAAAGGCCAAAATTGAAACTAAGTTGTTTAATAGCAAATAATTTTATTTCAAGTTCTCATCCCTGATACTTCAGAATTTATCCAATAAAAACAATCAACTTAATGATGATCAATCATAGTATTTTAAAACTAAAATGCTAAAATTATATAACTAGATATGATACACATTAAGTGGCCAACTTTCAATGTCTTTAATTTTCTACCATGTAATGAGCTAATGTATCAAATGAACAAATCTAATCCCAAATAAAAAAAAAATTCAGATGGTATTGTGACATAGCCTGTAAACTGCAATGCAGGCATCCCATATCAAAGTACCCACTTCCAATCCAGCTCTCTGCTAATGTGCCTTGAAAAGTAGTGGAAGGTAGCCCAAGTGCTTGAATCCCTGCTACCCACATTGGAGAACAGGATGAAGATCCTGACTCTAGCTTCAGCCTGGCCCAGCTTCAGCTACTGCAGTCACTTAGGAAGTCACTTAGGAAGTGAATCAGCAGATGAAGGATTTCTATCTCACTGCCTCTCTCTCTGTCACAGAGAGTTACAGACAGAAAGTTCCTCCATCTGCTGACTTACTCCCCAAATGGCTGCAACAGCTGGAGCCAGGCCAACCTGAAGCCAGGAGCCAGGAGCTTCTTTCAGGTCTCCCATACTGGAGTAGGGGCCCAAGCACTTGGGCCATCTTCCCCTGCTTTTTCAGGTCATAAGCAGAGAGAGCTGGATCATAAGAGGTGCAACCAGAACACGAACCGGCACCTATACAGGATGCCGGTGCTGCAGACTGAGGCTTAGCTTACTACACCACAGCGGTAGTCCAACAAATAAATCTTTAAAAAACTTTAAGATACATTTTTTAAAAATATTTTTATTTATTTATTTGAAAGAGCTACAGAGAGGCAGAGGGCTCTTCCATCAGCAGGTTTACTCCCCAGATGGCCACAATGGCCAGAGCCAAAGCCAGGAGCCAGGAACTTCATCCATGCACAATGGTGTAGGGGCCCAGGCATTTGGGCCATATAGATAAGTATTTATGCTATCAAAATATATATCACATGTGTGAACTCATTCATTATTGACAAATGAGTTTAAAGGATATGGAAATACTTATCTGATTAAATATAAGCAAAGATTAGCTTATACTTTTTTTTTTTTTTTTGACAGGCAGAGTGGATAGTGAGAGAGAGAGACAGAGAGAAAGGTCTTCCTTTTTGCCGTTGGTTCACCCTCCAATGGCCGCTGCGGCCGGCGCATCGCGCTGATCCGAAGCCAGGAGCCAGGTGCTTCTCCTGGTCTCCCATGTGGGTGCAGGGCCCAAGCACTTGGGCCATCCTCCACTGCCTTCCCGGGCCATAGCAGAGAGCTGGCCTGGAAGAGGGGCAACCGGGATAGAATCCGGCGCCCCAACCAGGACTAGAACCCAGTGTGCCGGCGCCGCAAGGCGGAGGATTAGCCTGTTGAGCCACGGCGCCGGCCTTATACTTCTTTCTAACAGCTAGTGAGTTCACTTGAAAAAGATAAAATAGCAAGCTGGGAAGGCAGTGGAAGATGGCCCAAGTGCTTGGGCCCCTGCACCAGCATAGGAGACCGGGAAGAAGCTCCTGGCTCCTGGCTTCAGATCAGCTCAGCTCCGGCTGTTGTGGCATTTAGGGAATGAATCAGTGGATGGAAGACCTTTCTCTCATCTTTCTGTATCTATAACTCTACCTCTTGAATTTAAAGAAAAAAAAAAAAAGCTTTTCCAAAGAAAAACCTTTTTTTTTTAAAGAAAAACCTTTTTTTAAAGATTTATTATTTACTTCAAAGGCAGAGAGCTACAGAGAGAGGCAGAGAGGCGGGGGTGGGGGTGGGGGAAGGTGTTAGGTAGGTCTTCCATCCACTGGTTCACTCCCTAGATGACCGCAATGTCTGGAGCTCAAGTGATCCAAAGCCAGGAGCCAGCTTCTTTAGGGTCTCCCATGCGGCCGCAGGGGCCCAAGGACTTGGGCCATCTTCTGCTGCTTTCCCAGGCCATAGGAGAGAGCTGGATCGGAAGTGGAGCAGCTGGGACTTAAACAGACATTCATAAATGCTAGCACTGCAGGTGGTGGCTCTACCTGCTACGCCACAGCACTGGCCCCCAAAGAGAAACTTACAAGCAAAACTATTCATTCAGTATATATCGTTTAGATATATATGTGTATATATCTGAGATTCTAGACCTTGCTTTGGTTTTAGGGCAAAATATTAGATTTTCTAATCTGTACAACAAAGAAGTAAGACAGGTGATCACAAACTCCTGTGATATATAACATTCTTTCTTCTGATTCTTTACAGAAATAGGATTCTCTGAGCAATACTATGGAAGCCCTTTGTGTATAGTACTGCTTGTATTTATCATTGTTAGTCATTGAAGAGATCCAGACTAAAGGTCACAATTGTTTGCAGTGAAAATACATTAAAGGAGTCCACGGATACAGGTTTTGTGTGACCCACTGACAGCATGCTGCACCAACAACAAACAGGTAAGGTGTCTAACTATGGCAAATAAAAAGGATTTATTTATTTTATTTGAAAGGTAAAGTTATAGAGAGAGAGGGAGAGACAGAGAAAGATCTCCCATCTGCTGGTTTACTCCCTGAATGGCTGCAAATGCCCTGGGCTGTGCCAGGCCAAAGCAGGAGTTCCAGACTCCATCCAGGTCTCTTATGTGGATAGCAGGGGTACAAGCACTCAGACCATCATCCACTGCCCTCCCAGGCACATTATCAGGGAGCTAGATTGGAAGTGGAGCAGCTGGGACTCGAAGGTGCTCATAAAGGATGACAGTATGGCAGGTGATGGATTAACCCTTTGTATCACACCAGTCTCAACCTCTCTAATTAAATTTAAGGGATATAGAATTCAAATTACCATCATAGGCATGTAGAATTTATATTCAAAATTATTAACATTCATATTTGCCTACTTCATGATTATGTCAAAAGATTATTTTTATCATCTGAGTTCATCTGTAAACTAAACCTATGTAGGGGCTACATAAATTTACATAGGGACTATACACTGACAATTAACCAAGGAGTTCTATTACATAACTTAAAAAAGACATGTTAAGGGGCTGGCGTTATAGTATAGAGTGTTAAGCTGCTGTTTATGATGCTAGTCTTCCCTATAAGAGTGCAGGTTCAGTCCTACTCTGCTTCTCATCTAGATACTTGCTAATGGAGCTGGGAAGACAGCAGAAGATGGCTCGCGTACTTGGGCTCCTGCCACACATGTGGGATACAGGGATGGAGTTTCTGACTCATGGCCTCAGCCTGGCCCAGTCCTGGCTATTGTGGCCAGGTCTTTCTCTGTCTTTCCCTCTCTCTCTGCATTTCTAATACACAATTCCAAAACAAACAAACAAACAAACAAAAAAAACATGCTTACCTGTTGTGACCATTTTACTGCTTTCTCTGTTAGGTATTTGTACACAACCGGTCTCCCAACTAAATAGGAGAGCATATAACAAAATGAGGCACCAAGTCCAGAACACTGGAAAATAACAAGAAGATACAAGCATTTTGTACTTTGCCATGTTACTCACATCAAAATATTCACCCATGGAAAAGCTTAATGTTTCCTTCTGGGGAGAAGGGAGGATACTATGTATGATATCTCTTGTGTAGAGATCAAGAATCTATTTGATCTAGTCTTTTTCTTAGATCAAATTGAAATTCAATGAGACTACTTAAAATTGGCACCATGATTAAACAGTGACTAAATCCAAGCAATTAACATTAGCCTAAGAATGAAAATTTCAAAGACAAATTTTTAGTCAATTTCTATGCTTAAAAACACCACCCTCAGCCCTACGACTTAATTTACTATGCCCAGCAATACTCTTGGATGATCCAAGTTACAAAACAAAACAGAAAAGAAAAGGCTAAAACAGAGCTTATAAATGCAATTAGTTTTATGATACCTCTGTTCTAGAAAAAGATCCATACTATAAGATTTTATGGAGGGACTTAACAGGTATCATATTAACTCCTCTTAAGCTAACAAGTTTATGCTTGTATAGGCAAGTGGGGCTAAGATACCATCATCATCTTCATTGTATTTAAAGCCACTTTTTTCCAGTTTCTCAATTTCATTTTATATACTTACCAAACAAACAAGAAATAAGGCTAGTGGAAAGGGATAAAGAAACCCTGAGAGTATACTGAGAAATATAGAGCCTGGTATAGCAAATGTTTGCAAGCTGTTAACTTCTAAGTTAAGGACTAAAGCATAATTAAATGGAATTTTAAAAAGACAAGTCCAACATTTCAGAAAAAAGTATAAATACAGGAATTATCATGTTAATGAGATTATACCCACATTTCAGTATAAGTTGAGTATTCCTTATCTGAAATGCCTGGAAAAGAAGTGTTCCAGATTTTCTCAAACTTGGAATATTTAGAGCACATACATAATGAATATCTTGGGGACAGGACTTAACCTAAACATGAAATTCATTTATGCCTCATATACATCTTAAACACACAGACTGAAGATAATTTTATACAACATTTTTAGTGTGCCTGCATTTTGAATGCAACCTGTCGCAGGAAATCAGGTGTGCAGTTTTCCTCTTGTAGTAATATGTTGACATTCAAAAAGTTAGATTTTGGAGCATTTCAGATTTTTGGATTAGGGATACTCAACCTGTATTTAAAAATAAAGTAAAATTATACACAGAAACTTTAAAAATACATGACTCCTCAGCTGTCATGCCTCCAAACTGACCATTTACTAAGCAATAAATACAATGTCAATCCAAGTGTACTACTTAAAAAAAAATCAAGACAAATATTCAACATGTACCAGATAGAGAGGAATTGGACAATTTGGCCAAAAATAAATAAATAAGCTCTTCAGATTTTTTTAATAACTGCTTCTCTAATGCATTTTACTCCAAATACTTTCAAGAAAAGTAATTTCTCTAGAAATCTAGGTATACACATAAGGTCTAATAATTTATTTCTAATTTAACTCTGAAAATTCACCTCAATTCACTACACCTTTTTTTTTTTTCTTTAATTTGACAGGTAGAGTTATAGACAGTGAGAGAGAGACAGAGAGAAAGGTCTTCTTTCCATTGGTTCACTCTCCAAATGGCCGCTACAGTCGGTGCTGCGCCAATCCGAAGCCAGGAGCCAGGTGCTTCTTCCTGGTCTTTCGTGCAGGTGCAGGGACCCAAACACTTGAGCCATCTTCCACTGCCCTCCTGGACCACAGCAGAGAGCTGAATTGGAAAAGGGGCAGCCGAGACTAGAACCTGGCAACCATATGGGATGCCGGCACCACAGGCGGAGGATTAACCAAGTGAGCCACGCACCAGACCCACTACATCTTTAAAAAGGTAACAGAAAAAAGGATAATGTAGTAAAAATCTCAAATCTTATTTTCAAAATAGAATTATCCTTTTCTAATTTCCTTTACTTTCTAGTTTTGGTCTGGCCCCCTCTCTACTCCTAATATGATTTACTTACAAGTCAGCCAGACTGAGTGAATTACATCAACCACCCTCCATCCTATTCCACTTTGTCACTCTATTTCTCTTACCAATCACTATTGTCTTCTAAAAGCAATAAAACCAATTTGAGACAGTGTTTCTCAAACTCTTTTGATTTTGTTCCACAATAAGCCATGTGTTCCTGGCTTCAACATGCCCTGGCCTTGACTGTCGAGGCATTGGGAGCAAATGAGCGGATAGAAGACATGTATAAATCAATCAAACTGGGGCTGGTGCTGTGGCACCACAGGCTAAAACCCTGGCCTGAACCACCAGCATCCCATATGGGCACCAGTTCTAGTCTCGACTGCTCCTCTTCTGATCCAGCTCTCTGTTATGGCCTGGGAAAGCAGTAGAGGACGGCCAAAGTCCTTGGGCCCCTGTACCCACATGGGAGACCCAGAAGAAGCTCCTGGCTCCTGGCTTTGATCGGTGCAGCTCTGGCCATTGCGGTCATCTGGGGAGTGAACCAGTGGATGGAAGACCTCTCTCTCTGTCTCTACCTCTCTCTGTAACTCTGTCAAATAAAATAAATCTTTAAAATAAATAAATAAATAAACCAACAAATCTAAAAAAATAAGCCCATATGGGATGCTAACACTGTAGGCGGAGGCTTTACCTGCTATGCCACAGCACAGCTCCGCCCCCCCCCCCCCCCCCCCCCCCCGCCAAGCTCCCTGTTAATGCACCTGAGAAAGCAGTGAAAGATGGCCCAAGTACTTGGACCCTGGCACCCATGTGGGAGGACCAGATAAAGCTTCTGGCCACTGCCTTTGGCCTGGCCCTGTCCTGGCCATTGTAGCCATTTGGGGAATAAAACAGCAAACAGAAACTCTCTCTGCCTCTGCCTCCCCTCCTCTCTATGTAACTCTCAAATATTTTTTAAAAATTAAATATACTTGATATTATATTTCTATTAATCAGCCTGTACTAGTAAAAACAAAACTTTGTTATATATCCTAAGACAAAAGTGTTTCCCTAATGTTCACCGAGTTTAAAAGTACATTTTTTTTTGACATTCAGAGCTTAAGACTCAAAAGTGTAAATAATGGCCCCGGTGTTGTGGAGTACCAAGTTAAGCCTCCACCTGCAATGACAGCATCCCACATGGGCATCAGTTCAAAACCTGGCTGTTCCACTTCTAACCCAGTTCTCTGTTAATATGCCTGGGAAAGCAATAAAAGATGGTGCAAGTTCCTGGGCTCCTGCACACATGTGGGAGACCTAGAAGAAGCTCTGGGCTCCTAGCTTTGGCCTGGCCCAGCCCTTGCTGTTGTGGCCATTTGTGGAGTGAAGTAGCGGGATAGAAGACTCCCCCCCCCCCTCCCCGTCTCTCCTCCTCCCTTTGGAATTCTGCCTTTCAAATAAATTAAAAAAGAAAAAAGTGTATGGGACTGGCACTATGGTGTAGTGGGCTAAGTCTTCACCTGTGGCATTGGCATCCCATACGGGCGCCAGTTTTAGTTCCAGTTGCTTCTCTTCTGATCCAGCTCTTTGCTATGGCCTGAGAAAGCAGTAGAAAATTTGGGGAGTGAAGCAGAAAATGGAAGACCTTGCTCTCTGTCTCTCCCTTTGTCTGTAACTCTACCTCTCAAAATAAATAAATAAATTTTTTAAAAAGTGTAAATAAATAGAAATTCTGTAATTTAACATGCTATTAAAAAATCTAAAACATGATGTGAAATCACCACAATTAACAGTAACACCATGCAATAAAATACACATTGTCAATACTAACCAATATAATAATATTTTAGACTAAATGTAGTTTATAATAATAAACCAAATCTCATACTGTCAATTCACCTTCTACAGGGCAGTTTACTATTTTCTACAACATAGACTTTAAGACAACAAGGCTATCATATCCCACGGAAGACGAGGACTCAATTACACAACTGTCTGATGGGCCGGAAGGGTAGTTCTCCCCTTCATCCCTTCCAAAGGTAACAGG
The DNA here is from genome assembly GCF_033115175.1 of Lepus europaeus. NCBI lineage: Eukaryota > Metazoa > Chordata > Mammalia > Lagomorpha > Leporidae > Lepus > Lepus europaeus. The sequence goes on along the minus strand of NC_084833.1, from coordinate 55,817,877 downwards.
CAAACTGGGCAAAGAGGAGGATCTCCAAAACTAAACAGAAATTTTATGCCTTTTCACAAAAACCTTATAAAAGACAAATGAGAATGATGAACCAGGTTTGTTCCTCATTTGGAGAAAACATTTCAACTTATGATTTAAGTATATAAAGGCAAAATAACCTATAAGCCTAACACTAAGGTTTTCACAGGTAGATGACAAATGGAGTTAATAGGAAAAGATAGCAGTTACAGGTTTTTTAAAAATAGTGTATGCAAAATTAGATTGCCAGTAGATGCCCCAAAAAGCCTGTCATAAAGATAGGTACATACTAATTATTCCCCCAATTGTTTCTGGAAATAAATAGGGAAGATAAGGATAAAGTACCTACATAAGTCACACTACCTAACTGCAAATGCATCCTCACCATGCCAGCAAGGAGGAATGTGCATTAGCAGCAAAAGCTTTGTAAATATTCTTGTTACTAAGCTGATTATGTTGGAAGGAACATCCGGCCGGCGCCGCAGCTCACTAGGCTAATCTGCCTGCGGTGCCAGCACACCAGGTTCTAGTCCCGGTCAGGGCACCAGATTCTGTCCTGGTTGCTCCTCTTCCAGCCCAGCTCTCTGCTGTGGCCTGGGAGTACAGTGGAGGATGGCCCAAGTGCTTGGGCCCTGCACCCGCATGGGAGACCAGGAAAGGCACCTGGCTCCTGGTTTCGGATCAGCGCAGTACACCAGCTGCAGCGGCCATTGTGGGGTGAACCAACGTAAAAGGAAGGCATTTTTCTCGGTCTCTCTCTCACTGTCCACTCTGCCTGTCCAAAAAAAAAAAAAGGAAGGAACTTCCCTAATGTGTGTACATATTTACTCAAGACATTTGCCTAAGGAAAAGATATATAATATCTAATCTAATACAAATCCAAGAAAAAACAATGTGTTCAATTTAACAGGAGAGTTGAAAAACCCAACAAACTAAAAGAAATTCAGGAAATAAAAAAGAAAGCACAAATATAAATACTTTGAAAAAAATTAACAAAGTGACAATCTGCCTTTTTAAATTTACTTTCACAACACCAAGATGTAATGTCTTTCATTGGCTAAGATTTGGAATATAAGTTAGATAAGAATAAAAGGTATAAAAATCAGAAGTAAAAGGTAAAGTCTACAAATGAGAAGACTAATCACAAATAGCAAAGGTTGCTTGAAAATAAGTAGATAGAACAAAGATGTTTTCCTGTCTAGTTAAAACAAATAATTCTATAAAACAAATATATCATACATATTTATGTATATACATAAGTGAATCCTATCAAAGATATATATACACACATACACAAAGAATTATAAAAAACATTCCTTTGAATGACTAATTATTCTCTTAGGAAATTTTACAAAGGCAACTAAATGGCAGAAAAAAATAAACAAAGGAGATTCAAATAGAATACACACAAAAGCAATAGACTGCAAACTATACCTCTAAATCTAAGGGAATGTTCAAAAAAATAATATGGTGACTATTAACTCAAAACAATTAAATTAATCAGTTAACTAATAAAATATCTTGAATAGTGAGGAGAAAGGAAAATGCTTGTTAAGTTGAATACAAAAGAACTGAAAATGAGTATTCAGAAATAAAAATAACTGAGTTGAGGAATAGACTTAACTGAGATTTTTTTTCATTTAAATTTTTTCAATATTTCATTGAATACTATATTAACAATTCTAAACATGAAAAAGTTATATATAATTGAACAGCAAACCTTTTAAATCTTTTCTTGAACAAAACTAGGAAAAGGATACAAAATATATGTAGCAAAATAAGCTACAAGTACTTGTACATAAAAGGTGTCCTTATATTTGGATAAAATTTTTCCTAGAGCCTTGGCATCATCCATATCTCTGGGGACCTTCATATTCAATCTTTCTTCTCTAAAGAAATAAAATTAAAAACTTTTAAGAGAATTTTGCCAAAATAGTATCTAAGTCAACTTCAAAACATGAAGTTTTATCCAAAATGATTTGATGCCTCAATCTGTAATACGTTAAGTTCAAATTAGCAATTTTTAAATACAAAGGTCTAGAAATCATTTGTTTTTTAATGTTTTCACATAATATCATGAGATATGTGATCTATATATGAAAGCTCAGGATGACGCAAACTGAAGGTTAAACATTTGCTCCAACACTGATTTGAATTTTAAATTAAAAACATTTCACATCATTTTGGGTAATCCTCATGATACGCTAACATCAATAATCATTAACAACAGAAATTAAGCAAGAATTTTAATCATAATGAATTAATAGTTCATGCTTTTTCTGAAATATCCCACCTCAAAGTTCAGAAAAAAGCTAAAAACACTCTTCCCTTTACATTATTACTTTGTATTCAGTTCATTGTTTGGAACTGATTTTTTTGCTTTTGAAAGTTTTAATCTCCTTTGCGTATTATGTTCACTTATGTGAGAAAATTTAAATTGACTATGCAGAACAATGAAAGGATGCTGCTTTAAATCCCATTAAAATACCTGGTAACTAAAATGACTTGTCATTCACAGAATTTTAAAACTTGCAGTAGGCATTTGATGCAGCAGTTAAGACACTGCTTAGGACATCCACAATCCCTTATCAGAGTGCCTAGGTTCAAGTCCCAGCTCTACTTCTAATTCAAGCTTCTAGCTAATGAGCCCTCTACAAGCCAGCAGGTCATGGCTCCAGTAATTGCCACCCATGTGGGGAACCCAGATCAAGTTCCTAGTTCCTGGTTCTGACCTGTCTCAAACCTGCCTCAGCCCTGGCTACTGTATGCACTTAGGAAATGACAACAGCAGATGGGAGATTTCTCTCTCAAATAAATTTTTAAAAATCTTAAATTCAGGCTGGCGCCGTGGCTCAATAGGCTAATCCTCCGCCTGCGGCGCTGGCACACTGGGTTCTAGTCCTAGTCAGGGCACCGGATTCTGTCCCAGTTGCCCCTCTTCCAGGCCAGCTCTCTGCTGTGGCCCAGGAGTACAGTGGAGGATGGCCCAAGTGCTTGGGCCCTGCACCCGCATGGGAGACCAGGAGAAGCACCTGGCTCCTGCCATCAGATCAGCGTGGTGCGCCAGCCGCAGCACGCCGGCTACAGCAGTCATTGAGGGGGTGAACCAACGGAAAAAGGAACACCTCTCTCTCTCTGTCTCTCTCACTGTCCACTCTGCCTGTCAAAAAAAAAAAAAAAAAAAATCTTAAATTCACTGAGTTATATACATAATCCTCATAAACATTATTTTTAAAAATTACCAAAAAGTAAAAAACTAAATTCTTTTCTATAGGAGTGTATATACATGAGCAGGTATGTATGAACACACACATAAGCAAAGGTACTTCAAAAAGTTTGTGTGGAGCAGAGGTTGGACACAGCAGGTAAGACATCACACGGTTAAGATGCCACTCCCATACTGGAATTCCTGGCTCCACTTCCAATTTCAGTTTGCTCCTGATGTGTACCCCTAGGAGGCAGATGGTATCTGTCACCCACATTGGAGAACCAGAGGGAATTTAGGCTCCTGGCTTCAGTCTGCCGTGGCCTTGGCTATTGTGCCTATTTGGGGAACCAGCAGATGATAGATCTCTCTCTTTCTTTTGACCTTTCAAATAAAATGAAAATTGAAAAAAAAAAGAAAAGAAAAAAAGGTTTGTGGTAAAATAGAATAAGATAAATTAAGGCGGAGGGTACTGTGGCACCAACGGTTAAGCTGAAGCTGGCATGCTGACATCCCATACTAGAATGGCAGTTACAGTCTAGGTTATTCTCTTTTAATTCAGCTTCTTGCTAATGCATCTTGAAAGGCAGTGGATGATGATGGTCCAGTGTTTGGGGCCCTGCCATTCATGTAGGAGATCTGGATAGAGTTCTAGGCTCCTAACTTTGACCTAACCTACTCCTGGCTATATCTGGGGAATAAACCAATAGATGGAAGATACTGCCTTCTGTTGCTCTGCATTTCAAGTAGACAAAAAACATTTTTAAATAAGAATAAAGGGGCCAGTGCTGCAGCACAGCGGGTTAAAGCCCCAGCCTGCAGTGCTGGCATCCTATATGGGCACCGGTTCAAGTCCAGGCTGCACCAATTCCCATCTAGCTCTCTGCTATGGCCTGGGAAAGCAGAAGATGGCCCAAGTCCTTGGGCCCCTGCACCTACATGGGAGACCTGGAAGAATCTCCTGGCTCCAGGCTTCGGATCGGCACAGCTCTGGTTGTTGTAGCCAATTGGCGAGTGAACCAGAGAATAGAAGGCCGCTCTCTCTCTCTCTCCCTCTGCCTCTCTTTCTCTCTGTGTGTAACTATGCCTTTCAAATAAATAAATCTTTTTTTTAAAAAAAGATGATGATGAAATAGAAATAACAGAAAAACACCCTTTGTATCATGAAACTTTAACTTAGTTTTAGATTTAGATGAATGCAAGATTGAAGGGGAGAGGTGCAGGATCATGATATAAAAATGTGTTTTCCCATTATAGTACCTTTTTTAAAAAAAAAATTATTTACTTATTTGAAAGGCAGAAATACAGAGAGAGGAGGGGGAGGGGGAGGGGAGAGGGAGGGAGGGAAAGAAAAGGAGAGAGAGAGAGACAAGAAGGGAGGGAGGGAGGGAAAGGGAGAGGGAGAATGACAGAGAGAGAGAGATACCTTCCATCTACTGGTTTACTGCCCAAGCGGCCATAACGGCCAAGGCTAGGCCAGGTCAAAGTAAGCAGCCAAGAGCTTCTTCTTTGTCTTCCACATGGGTGCAGGGGCCCAAGTACTTGGGCCATCTTCCACTGTTTTCCCAGGGGCATTAGCAGGAAGCTGGATTGGAAGTGGAGCAGCTGGGACTCAAATCGGTGACCATACGGGATGCTGGCACTGCAGGCGGAGGCTTAACCTTCTACACCACAGCACTGGCCTCTATAATGTCATTTTTAAAAAATGTTGAAAGTTATTAGAAAGCTAAGGCCATAACTAGGAAAACTGCATAGAAAATTAGGAGGTATGGGGAGAGTGGTGTAGTAGTTAGAATGCTTCTTAGGATGCCCTCATCCTATATCAGAGTACCTGGTTCTGCTCTAGGATATGATAATGTATACTCTGGGACTTAGCAGGTAATGAATGATTCCAGTACTTGAGTCTTTGCCATTCATGTGGCAGGCCTGGGTTAAGTACCCAGCTCTTGAATTTGGTATAGCCCAGCCATGACTGTTGCCAGCATTTGGGGTATGAACCAGTGGATGGGAGACCTCTGCCTGCCTGCCTTTCAAATAAATAAATAAAAAAGCTTTAAAAATCAAGAGGCAATTGTGAAAAGTACTTAAGAGTGTTGATGAGGGCCGGCGCTGCAGGTCACTAGGCTAATCCTCCGCCTACGCCGCCAACACCCCAGGTTCTAGTCCCGGTTGGGGCACCGGATTCTGTCCCAGTTGCTCCTCTTCCAGTCTGGCTCTCTGCTGTGGCCTGGGAGTGCAGTGGAGGATGGCCCAAGTGCTTGGGCCCTGCACCCGCATGGGAGACCAGGAGGAAGCACCTGGCTTCTGGCTTCAGGTCAGCGCAGTGCACCGGCCGTAGCAACCATTTGGGGGATGAACCAACAGAAGGAAGACCTTTCTCTCTGTCTGTCTCTCTCACTGTCTAACTCTGCCTGTGTAAAAAAATAAATAAATAAAAGAGTGTTGATGAGGACTTCTCTAAGTCATGAAAACTGATACACAATCACCCCAACAGTTCTGTTGCTTAATGTACCTTTAAATTTTAACTTTTAATCCACTTTCATCTGTATAAATATCAAGACATTTTCAGTTTCTCTATGGGTATACTTACTCACTAAGCTGAGGAAAATTTTTGTATACCAAAAACATAACAAAAGCTGCAGATAAGAAAATGGACACCAATATAAGGAGTGACATTCTTGCTGACCCAGCTTCTGCCCAGGCTTTTTCTGAAAGAAAGAAAAAAAGGAGTATATAATTAAAATAAAGGAAGACAGTATTCCAAGCCAGTAAACAGTAAGACCCCACTTATGAAGTCTGCATCCCATATCAGAGTGCCTGGCTTGAGTATTGTTATTCTGCTTCCACCCAGCTTCCTGCTAATGTGTACCCCTCAAGGCAGCAGATGATGGCTCAAGTACTTGGATCTCTCCCACCCACATGGGAGCCCCAGATGGAGTCCAGGCCCTCTTGGCCTGGCCCAGTCCTAGCCATTGTGGGCACTTTGGGAATCATTTAACAAATGGAAGATCTTTGTCTCTCTGTCTTTCAAATAAAGCCAAAACAAAGAATTTAAGCAAACAAAAAAGGTTTAAAAAAATGTTTTTCTTTCCAGAAAACTGTTCACATATTTGTCTAAAACATTATGATGTTAAATTATAGTACAATATAGTATTTGAAGTTTACTTTTGGGGCTATATCCATTTTAGAAGCATGAATGAACAGAACACTAGAATTTACAGCATTGATTTGTCCTTCAAGTCAAAGAAGGAAAAAAGAGCACTACTCTAAATGCTCTAAATATTGTCACTCATTCATATTATCATTTTATCTATCTATATTGGGAGCCAAGAGCATAGACTGAATGACATCTTAGAAAAAAATAAAGTAATCTGGCAATTATTTCAACTATTTTAAGAACACAGGTAATCACTAAGAACTGGAGGATGATGGCCGGCACCGTGGCTCACTAGGGTAATCCTCCATCTGCGGCACCAGCACACCGGGTTCTAGTCCCAGTCGGGGCACCAGATTCTGTCCCAGTTGCTCCTCTTCCAGTCCAGCTCTCTGCTGTGGCCCAGGAGTACAGTGGAGGATGGCCCAAGTGCTTGGGCCCTGCACCTGCATGGGAGACCAGGAAAGGCATCTGGCTCCTGGCTTCGGATCAACGTGGTGCGCCAGCCACAGCGGCCATTGTGGGGTGAACCAACAGAAAAGGAAGACCTTTCTCTCTGTCTCTCTCTCTCACTGTCCACTCTGCCTGTCCAAAAAATAAAAAAATAAGAAAGAAATAAAAAATAAAAAAAGAAATTTAAAAAAAAAAAAAAGAACTGGAGGATGTTGTATTCTCTTTACACCAAGGGCTTCAAAATATATATAGTTGAACCTCAAATCTTTTGGATAGTTCTATGACTCCAAGAATGAGAATGTCTACATTTCCTCAAAAGGTAATCTCAATATTATACCTTAAAATTATATGCAAGGGGCCGGCGCTGTGGCATAGAGAGTGAAGCTGCCACCTATGGTGCCGGTATCCCACATGAGTTGCAGGTTCGAGTCCCAGCTAATCCACTTCTGATCCAGCTCTCTGCTGTGGCCTGGGAAAGCAGTAGAGGATGGCCCAGGTCCTTGGGCCCCTGAACCTGCATGGGAGATCCAGAGGAAGCTCCTGGCTCCTGATTGGCGCAGTTCTGGCTGTTGTTGCCATCTCAGAAATGAACCAGCAGTTGGAAGACCTCTCTCTCTCTGCCTCTCTGTAACTCTACCTTTCAAATAAATGAATTTTTTCTTTTTGGCAGGCAGAGTTAGACAGTGAGAGAGAGAGAGAGACAGAGAGAAAGGTCTTCCTTCTGTTTGTTCACCCCCCAAATGGCTGTTACAGCTGGCGCACTGCGCCAACCCAAAGCCAGCAGCCAGGTGCTTCTCCTGGTCTCCCATGCGGGTGCAGTGCACCAAGCACTTGGGCCATCCTCCACCGCCCCCCTCTCCCCGATCACAGCAGAGAGCTAGACTGGAAGAGGAGCCAACCGGGACAGAATCCGACACCCCAACCGGGACTAGAACCCAGAGTGCCGGTGCCACAGGTGGAGGATTAGCCCAGTGAGCCACAGCACCAGCCATGAATAAATCTTTGAGGAAAAAAAATTATATGCAAGAGGGGCTGGCACTGTGGTAAAGAAAGTCATGCCCACAGTCTCCACATCCTTTATGGGCACCAGTCTGAGTCCCAGTTGCGCCACTTCCCATCCAGCTGTTGTGACCATTTGGGGAGTAAAAAGCAGATACAAGATCTCTTTCATTCTCTCTGTATATCTGACAAATAAATCTTTTTTTAAAAGTATCATGTAAAATAAAGTACGAAATGAGACCCAAGAAACAGTAAGCAGAAAAATGAGCAGCCCTGGTTTGCCAGGAAGCAGTGAGTAGTAAGGAGGCCAGGACAGGTAAGCTACTAAAGTACTCACTGGGAAAATGGTAGGAGAGGATGACTCAGTTTCTTTGCCCACTTTTACCATTAGCTCATGGATAATTGATAACTCAGGGAATTAAAAAATATGTATACTGTTATTGGGACTTATTATTTTCAGTTCCCTGAGGACGGATCCACAGCTACATGAATCCTCCAGCTACTTACTCCCCACAGAGCCTTTTTTTTAAGAAACAAAAAAGATTCATTTATTTGAACATCAGAGTAACAGAAAGAGACGGAGAGACAGAGAGAGATCTTCTATTCACTGGTTCCCTACCCAGATGGCCACAACAGCCAGGGCTAGGCCAGGCCAAAGCCAAGAATCATGAGTTTCATCCAGGTCTCCCAAATGGATGGCAGGGGCCCAAGTACGTGGACCTTCTTCCACTGCTTTCCCAGGCACATCAGCAGGGAACTGGATGGGAAGTGAAACAACCAGGATAGGAACCAGAGACCATATGGATAATGGTGTCTCAGGCAGAGGTTAAACCCCCTATGCCACAACACCAGCCCCTATTTATTGGTTTCTAAATTTTTTCTTCCCTTGAAGCCTGGCTGTAATTTAATTTTTACTTAGGAATGCCAGTAAGACTGCTAGATACACACACACATACACACATATATGTATATGTGTATACATATATTATATGTTCTTTTTTTGTGCTGGTTTAAAACAATTCCTGTCCCTTTCGATCAAAAAATCTTTAAGATAAACTGCATTTTTAACCATTATGGTATTTTGTGTGTTTTTGTTTTTTAAAGATTTATTTGTTTGTTTAGTTACAGAGGCAGAGGCAGAGCGGGCGAGATCTTCCACCCACTGGTTCACTCCCCAGATGGCTGCAACGGCTGGAGCTGCACCGATCCAAAGCCAGAAGTCAGGAGCTTCTTCCAAGTCTCCCACACGGGTACAGGGACTCAAGGACTTGGGCTATTTCCTACTGCTTTCCCAGGCCATAGCAGAAAGCTGGATTGGAAGTGGAGCAGCTGGGACTTGAACTGGCATCCATACAGGGTGCCAGCACTGCAGATGGCAGCTTCACCCACTTCGCCATAGTGCTGGCCCCGTGGTAGTCTTTTACTGAGTGATTTTGCTAAATTTTATGCTGAGCAAAGCAATAGAAACCATCTAGCTTCTTGCTACTCAAATTGTGTTCTGCAGTTTACATGAATCAGTATCGCCAAGGAGCTTGTTAGAAATGCAGACTCTCAGGCCGGCGCCATGGCTCACTTGGCTAATCCTCCACCTGAGGCACTGGCACCCTGGGTTCTAGTCCCATTTGGGGCGCCAGATTCTGTCCCGGTTGCTCCTCTTCCAGTCCAGCTCTCTGCTGTGGCCCGGGAGTGCAGTGGAGGATGGCCCAAGTGCGTGGGCCCTGCACCCGTATGGGAGACCAGGAGGAAGCACCTAGTTCCTGGTTTTGGATTGGCACAGTGCGCCGGCCATAGCGGCCATTTGGGGGGTAAACCAACAGAAGGAAGACCTTTCTCTCTGTCTCTCTCTCTAACTCTGCCTGTCAAAAATTTAAAAATGAAATTAAAAAAATTTAAAAAAAAAGATTTATGTATTTGGAAATCAAAGTTACAGGGAGAAAGGCAGACAGACAGACAGATCTTCTATGCACTGGTACACTCCCCAAATGGCAACAGCCAGGGCTGGGTCAGGCCAGGGCTGGGTCAGGCCAAAGCCAGGAGTTTCTTCCAGGTCTTCCACATGGGTACAGAGGCCCAAGCACTTGGGCCATCAGCTGCTGCTTTCTCACACACATCAGCAGGGAGCTAAATGGAAATGGAGCAGCCAAGGACTCAAAAAGGTGGTGCCCATATGTGATGCTGGAATTGCAGGAAGTGGCTATACAGCAGGCTGCTCCACTTCTAATCCAGCTCCCTGTTACTGTGCCTAGGAAAGCAGAAGATGGCCCAGGTACTTGGACTCTTGTCACTCATGGGAAAGACTAGGATGGAGTTCTTGGCTCTTGGCTTTTGTGGCCATTTTTGGAGTGAACCTGCAGATGGAAGATCTCTGTCTCTACATCATGCTTTGTAACTCTGCCTTTCAAACCAATCAATCTTTTTTAAAAGTTTTTTTTAAAAAAAGAAACAAAGATTCTCAGGCCCCAGCCTAGACATACCTGAATCAAAATTTAAATTTTAATAAAATATCTAGGCCGGCGCCGCGGCTCACTAGGCTAATCCTCCGCCTTGCGGCGCCAGCACACCGAGTTCTAGTCCTGGTCGGGGCTCCAGATTCTGTCCCAGTTGCCCCTCTTCCAGGCCAGCTCTCTGCTATGGCCAGGGAGTGCAGTGGAGGATGGCCCAAGTCCTTGGGCCCTGCACCCCATGGGAGACCAGGGAAGCACCTGGCTCCTGCCATCGGATCAGCGTGGTGCGCCTGCCACAACGTGCCAGCTGCGGCGGCCATTGGAGGGTGAACCAACGGCAAAGGAAGACCTTTCTCTCTGTCTCTCTCTCTCACTGTCCACTCTGCCTGTCCAAAAAATAATAATAAATAAAGCTATAAAAAATAAATAAAAAATATCTAGATGACCTATATATACACACCTAAAAGCTTCTAAACCACTCTGCCTATAAACCACTCTGCCTATTTTATAGGTAAGTACATAGGGGCTAAAAGAAAAGGATGCACCCTCTATTTTTAGAAAATCCTGTAGAGGTACAGGTGTTTAGCTTCGTGGTTAAAGTGACTGCATCGCATACTGGAGCATCTCAGTTCCATTCCTGGCTTCAGCTCCTGATTTACCTTCCTGCCAGGGTAGACTATGAAAGGAAGTGGTGATAGCAAGTAACGTGCTCCTGACACCCACATGGAAGACCTGGGTTGCATTTTGATTCCCAGCTTCAACCTTAGCCCAGATGTGGCCACTGCAAACATCTGAATAGTAACCAAGTAGATGTGCACACTCATTTATTTGCATGCTCTGTCTTTCAAATAATGAAATGATTTTTTTTAAAGCTTGTAGAGAGCAGAGTAGTTACAAGGGAGGAATAGGAAGGGGATGGAGAAACAATGGTTAACAGTCCTCCAAGATAGGAGGAATAATAAGTTAAAATAGTCTGTAACACAGCAGGATAACCATGGTTGACAACTAATTCTATATTTCAAAATGGCTAGTAGTAAGAGATTTGGAATGTGGAGTACTAAGTTAAGCTGCCGCCTGTGGTGTTGGCATCCCATATGGGTGCCGGTTCCTATCTCTGCTGCCCCTCTCATGATCTGTCTCTCTGTGATGGCCTGAGAAAGCACTGGAAGATGGCTAAAGTACTTGGTACCTTGCACCCACGTGGGAGACCCAAGGGAAGCTCCGAGATCTTAGCTTTGGATCAGCCCAGCTATGGCCGTTGTAGCCATCTGGAGAGTGAACCAGCAGATGGAAGATATCTCTCTATCTCTCTCTCTCTGCCTCTGCCTCTCTGTAACTCTGCCTTTCAAATAAATAAATAAAACTTTAAAAAATTTTTCAAATTATCTTTTTGAATTTCTATAGGCTAACCTCCCAACTAGTCCCTGTTATTCTATCTTGGTAATATTTCCTCTTAGCCTCAAATGTTATCTGCTCACATCACACTGCAGGAAGGAATGGGATCATAAGACAGCACAAAATATGCCTCCAAAATGGATTAATAAATCTAGCATGTCTGCCTTCAAATAAGCTATTTATTTTTTAAATATATATTTTAAAGATTTAGTCATTTATTTGAAAGGCAGAGTTACAAAGAAATACAGTGAAAGAGAGAGAGAGAGAGAGATCAATATTCCACCTGTGCTTTACTTCCCAAATGGCTACAACATCAAGTCTGGGCTAGGCCAAAGTCAGGAGCCAGGAACTCCATCCTGATCTCCCACATGGTTTCATGGGCCCAAGTACTTGGACCATCTTCCATTGCCTCTTCAGGCACATTAGCAGGCAGCTGGATCAGAAGCAGAACCAGCACACAAGGTATAGGATATGGCTGTTCTAAGTGGCAGCCTAAACTGCAGCACCACAATGCTGGCATCTGATGAACTATTATGCACAGGTTTTCTTTTTGTTTGTTTGTTTGTTTGTTTGTTTTTTGGTAGCACAGAGAATTAAAAACATACCTGAAACACCTGACGAAGGTCAAATATGAAAACATATCTGGGCTGGCACTGTGGCATAGCAGGTAAAACTTCTAAGCTTCTACCTGTGGTGCCAACATTCCATACGGATGCCAGTTGAGTCCCAGCTACTTCACTAACGATCCAGCTCTCTGCTTGTGGCCTGGGAAAGCAGTGCAAGACGACCCAAGTGCTTGGGCCCCTACAACAGCCTGGGAAGACTGGAAGAAGCTCCTGGATTTTGGCTTCAGCTTGGCCCAGCACCGGTCGTTAAGGCTATTTGGAGAGTGACCAGTGAATAGAAGATCTCTCCCTCTCTCTCTCTGTTTGTCCTTCTCTCTCTCTGTAACTCTGCCTTTCAAATAAATAAATCTTTTTTTACAAAATCAGAAAAAGAAAGAAAAGAGTAATTAGTTGAAAGCTACAAAAATATTAGTACAGAGGCCAGTGCTGTAGCACAGCCGGTTAAATCCCCAGCCTGCATCGTTGGCATCCTATATGGGCGCCAGTTCAAGTCCCAGCTGCTTCTCTTCCGATCCAGCTCTCTGCTATGGTGTGGGAAAGCAGTACAAGATGGCCCAAGTCCTTGGGCCTCTACACCCATGTGGGAGACCTGGAAGAAGCTTCTGGCTCCTGGCTCCAGATCAGCTCAGCTCTGGCCATTGTGGTCATTTGGGGAGTGAACCAGAGGAATGGAAGACCTCTCTCTCTCTGGTTCTACCTTTCTCTGTAACTCTTTCAAATAAATAAAAAATAATTCTTAAAAAAAAATTAGCACATGCTATAACAAAGTCTATCAAGAATGAAGTTTTGGTTTCTGAATGGAAATCTTTTTAAATACAAACTATTCTCACAAGATAAAGTTATTTTTCTACTTTATTAAATAAAAAGACACTATTGTAAAGGAAATCAGTAAGAAATAATGAATTTTTGAGTATATGTTTGTATAGGCTGACTATGCAAACACATCTTACACACAGAGGTGGTCCCTGTATTTTTTCAGGATGCCTATTGCTTCTTAAAGGTATGTGCCTTTTAAATGTATCTGGTATTGACTTGCTATAGTCTACAATTTTAATTCCCATGCTAGAATCAGGCCCAGAGTATAAAGACTAACACAAATAATTTAGTATTATGGGCATCTTTTAAATCCTTCATAGCCACTAAGAATTTTGTTTTGTTTCCTCTTGAGGATGTGGACACGAGAATGACTTCTAAGAACAAATGGCTGATCCTTCTCCCTTTTACAGAACTTGTCTTTAGAACTTCTACTATGTGGTATAGAAGGTTAAACCTCTCCTGCAATGCCAGAATTCCATATGGGCACTGGTTCGAGTCCCAGCTCCTCCACTTTTGATCCAGCTCCCTGCTAATGCACCTTGAAAAGCATTGAAGGATAACCCAAGTACTTGAGCCCCTGCACCCATGTGGGAGCCGAGGAAGAAGCTCCTGTCTCTTGGCTTTGGCCTAGCTCTGCCCTGGCTATTGCAACCATTTGAGGAGTGAACCAGTAGACAGAAGATCTGTCTCTCTCTCCCTAATTCTGACTTACAAATAAATGAATAAATCTTTTTTAAAAGACATAAAAAATTATTAATCAATTTATATTTAAAACAAAACAAAACAAAAAACTCTGAACAGGTAATGTAGTCCTATTAAGTTAAAAATTAAATAAGATATTTACTATATTTGCTATTAAAATTAAACTACACTACAGGTTTACTACTCCTTATGCAAAATGTTTGGGACAGACATGTTTCAGTTTTTTTTTAACATTTGTATTTCATAATGAGATGTCTTAGGGTTGGAACCAAGTCTCAACATAAAATTCTTATATGTCTCATATAAATCTTATACACATAACCTAAAGGTATCTTATACAATATTTGCAATGCACCTGTGTTTTGACTCGAACTTATCACATGAGGTCAGGTGTAGAATTTTCCACTTGTGACATCATATCTATAACTCAAAGTTTTGGATTTTGGAGCACTTTGGATTTCAGACTAAGGCTTCTCAACCTGTATTTTTCTTCACTCTATAAATATACCTGTTCTAAGTAAGAGTCAGACAAGAGAAAGGTTATCAGACAACTGTTAATTGTACTGCAGATCATCACTCTTGCTTTTTGCTGAGAACCTCTCTCTCTAATTGCAATCTGTTGCCTTACATCCAGATGATGAAATATATAGACATCTGAACAAAACTAACCTCCAGATTTAATTTGAAATCTATTTTCTTCACTCTATAATTAGAAAAACTTTTTCAACAACCATGTAAGAAAATAACAGATAACAATACCAAAATAAAAATAGTGATATTCAATTTTTGAAGCTTTTTTTTTTTTTTTTTTTTTTTTTGACAGGCAGAGTGGATAGTGAGAGAGAGAGACAGAGAGAAAGGTCTTCCTTTTTGCCGTTGGTTCACCCTCCAATGGCCGCTGCGGCCGGCGCATCGCGCTGATCCGAAGCCAGGAGCCAGGTGCTTCTCCTGGTCTCCGACATGGGTGCAGGGCCCAAGCACTTGGGCCATCCTCCACTGCACTCCCGGGCCACAGCAGAGAGCTGGCCTGGAAGAGGAGCAACCGGGACAGAATCCGGCGCACCGACCGGGACTAGAACCCGGTGTGCCGGCGCCGCAAGGCAGAGGATTAGCCTGTTAAGCCACGGCGCCGGCCTGAAGCTCTTTTTTTTTTAATATTTTATTTATTGGGGCTGGCACTGTGGCATAGTGGGTAAAGCTAAAGCTGCCGCCTGCAGTGCCAGCATCCCATACATATGCCAGTTTGAGTTTCAGTTGCTCCACTTCCAATCCAGGCTGCTCACTAACCATCCAGCTCTCTGCTATGGCCTGGGAAAGCAGTAAAAGCTGGCACAAGTCCTTGGGCCCTTGTACCCTTCAGATCGGCACAGCTCCAGCCATTACAGCCAATTGGGGAGTGAACCAGAGGAAGGAAGACTTCTCTCTCTCTCTCTCTCTCCTCTCCTCTCTCCTCTCTCCTCTCTTTCAAATAAATAAATAAATAAACCTTAAAAAAAATAAAGTGGAGTAGTTGGGACTTGAACTTGCGACCATATGGGATACTGGCATGCAGGCCTGGGCGTTAACCCACTGCATTACAGCATTGGCTCCAATAAATAAATCTTAAAAAAGCCGGCGCCATGGCTCAGTATGCTAATCCTCCGCCTGCGGTGCCGGCACACCGGGTTCTAGTCCCAGTCAGGATGCCAGATTCTCTTCCAGGCCAGCTTTCTGCTGTCGCCTGGGGAGTGCAGTGGAGGATGGCCCAAGTCCTTGGGTCCTGCACCCCATGGGAGACCAGGAGAAGCACCTGGCTCCTGCCATCGGATCAGCGTGGTGCGCCGGCTGCAGCGCGCTACTGCGGCGGCCATTGGAGGGTGAACCAACGGCAAAAGGAAGACCTTTCTCTCTCTGTCTCTCTCACTGTCCACTCTGCCTGTTAAATAAAAAAAAAGGAAACAAACTTAGCTAAAGCTAATAACATGAAACAAATCTGATACTGAACATTCTGGTCCCAGTCTGAAGCCACTAAATTCTATTTCATCACTAGATTTTTCAGCTACATGAACCAATAAACTCTCTTTCAACAAAGGTTTAAGTTCGGTTTTTTAACGATTATAGGCAAATAATAATCACCACATATAATATTTGGGTTGACACTGAATCACATTCTTTCTAAAGACTGATTGATGTATTTATTTGAAAGGCATTAGGGAGAGAGCAGGGAGAGAGATCTTCCATCCACTGGTTCACTTCCCAAATGGCAACAATAGCTGGAGCTGGGCTAGGCTGAAGCCACAGGGTCTGGAACTACACCCAATTCTCCCACATGGGCGTTAGGGACCCAAGCACTTGGGGCATCTTCTGCTGCTTTCCCAGGCACTTTAGCAGGGAGCTGGATTGGAAAGTGGAGCAGCTAGGAGTAAATCAGTACTCACATGGAATGCCGGAGGTGGCTTAATGAGCTGTACCACAAAGCTGGCCCCTAATCAAATCATATTAATATCTTGGTTGATGTCCACTTGCCAATTCTACCCTTGGATCCCCTTTATAAGTAATCAGAGCTTCCTTCTGCCTCCAAGCTAGTATCTTGCCCCTAGCAGATGCTTAAGTTGTATCTCTTGAACCAAATTAACAGGGCATGACCCAAAAGAGATTTGAGAGAAATTTATTATACAAGGTAGAACAAGTCTTCTAAAAGCAATAAAACTAATTTTGAGACAGTGTTTCTCAAACTTTTTTGACTGTGTTCCACAATAAGCAGTGTGTTTCAGATTACAATGTGGTACACACAATCTATGTAACTGGAAAAAAGAAAAGATGTTAAGAAACAATACTTGCCTCTTTCTACATGCAAAGCACTCTAGTATTTTCCATTCCTTGTTTAAAATATTCATCATCATCCATCAAACTGACTCCACACCCCATACAAGGGTAATGAATGATCTATACACTGAAAATACAAGGGTAATGAATGATCTATACACTGAAAATATTAGTCCTGGGAGTTCTCTCTTTTTTTTTTTTTTTTTTTTTTTTTTGACAGAGTGGACAGTGAGAGAGAGAGAAAGGTCTTCCTTTTGCCATTGGTTCACCCTCCAATGGCCGCTGTGGCTGGCGCGCTGCGGCTGGCACACCGCGCTGATCCGAAGGCAGGAGCCAGGTGCTTCTCCTGGTCTCCCATGCGGGTGCAGGGCCCAAGCACTTGGGCCATCCTCCACTGCACTCCCAGACCATAGCAGAGAGCTGGCCTGGAAGAGGGGCAACCAGGACAGAATCCAGCGCCCCAACCGGGACTAGAACATGGTGTGCCAGCGCGGCAGGCAGAGGATTAGCCTATTGAGCCGCAGCGCCAGCCGGGAGTTCTCTTAAAATGGGGAACATGCCTGTAAACGGGTCAGGACAAACAGCACAGTAAGAATATATTCTGGTCTAGACACCCTTAAACGTAGATTAGGTTAAAAACTTTTTTTTTTTTTTTTGACAAGCAGAGTGGATAGTGAGAGAGAGACAGAGAGAAAGGTCTTCCTTTTTGCCGTTGGTTCACCCTCCAATGGCCGCTGTGGCCGGCGCATCTTGCTGATCCGAAGCCAGGAGCCAGGTGCTTCTCCTGGTCTCCCATGCGGGTGCAGGGCCCAAGCACTTGGGCCATCCTCCACTGCCTTCCCGGGCCATAGCAGAGAGCTGGCCTGGAAGAGGGGCAACCGGGATAGAATCTGGTGCCCCAAGCGGGACTAGAACCCGGTGTGCCGGCGCCGCAAGGCGGAGGATTAGCCTGTTAAGCCAAAGCGCCGGCCTAGGTTAAAAACTTCTTAACTAGTTCTACTTCTTGTCTGCTCTCATCTTTCCCTATCATGCAAGAATTATTAGACTTTCAGGGTTGTTGCTCAATTCTTCAAAGTGGTCAACAGTCTATTAGACTCAGATCTTTTTTTTTTTTTTTTATTTTTTGACAGGCAGAGTGGACAGTGAGAGAGAGACAGAGAGAAAGGTCTTCCTTTTGCCGTTGGTTCACCCTCCAATGGCCACCGCGGTAGGCACGCTGCGCCGGCGCACCACGCTGATCCGATGGCAGGAGCCAGGTGCTTCTCCTGGTCTCCCATGGGGTGCAGGGCCCAAGCACTTGGGCCATCCTCCACTGCACTCCCTGGCCACAGCAGAGAACTGGCCTGGAAGAGGGGCAGCCGGGACAGGATCGGTGCCCCGACCGGGACTAGAACCCAGTGTGCCGGCGCCGCAAGGCAGAGGATTAGCCTAGTGAGCCGCGGCGCCGGCTAGACTCAGATCTTAAACATGACCAGAGTCATGGCAACAAATCCACTAAAAGAATAAAATAATTTTTTCATTTATTTAGGGGCATAATGGGTAAAGCCACCACCTGCAATGCAGGCATTCCATTTGGGCACCGGTTGGAGTCTCAGTTGCTCCACTACCGATCCAGCTCTCTGCTGTGGCCTAGGAAAGCAGCAGCAGATGACCCAAGTCCTTGGGCCCTTGCACCGACGTGGGAGACCTTGAAGAAGCTCCTGGCTCCTAGCCTGAGATCAGCAAAACTCCTGCTGTTGCGCCCATCTGGAGAGTGAACCAGCAAATAGAAGACCTTTCTCTTTCTCTGCCTCTCTGTAGTTCTGCCTTTCAAATAAATAAATAAATATTTTTTTTAAAAAAAAGGATTTATTTATCTATTTAAAAGACAAAGTGACAGGAGAGGGAGAGAGAATTCATTTGAGGCCAGTGCTGTGGTACAGCAGGTTGAACCGCCATCTACAGCCCCAGCATCCCACATGAGCACCAGTTCATGTCCTGGTTGCTCCACTTCCAATCCATCGCCCTGCTAATGTGTCTGAGAAAGCAGCAGAGGATGGCCCAAGTGCTTAGAACCCTGCATCCACGTGGGAGAACTGGAGGAAGCTCCTGGCTCCTGGCTTCAGCCTGGCCCAGCCCCAGCCACTGCAGCCATTTGGGGTATGAACCGGCAAATGAAGATCTCTCTCTAATTCTGACTTACAAATAAATAAATAAATCTTTAATATATATACATAAAAAATCATTTAAAGTGTCATGGAACTTACAAGAACATTCTATTACTATGAATTTCTCAAGGGTTACAAAAACCTTTCTCTTCAAAGTCTACTTTTTCTGTATCCTAAATTACCACCTACAATTAATAAAAGCTGTTCTTCAAATCTTGGAATATCAGATGCTAATGCCATCACATCAACAGATTACCACCAAACCCTATCAGGTAAGAGGGCCACAAAAATCATTTGCCTATCAAGAGAATTATTAACATTAAAGAGAGAGAAAGTAAAGAAGAAAAAACAGGGAATCATTAAAACATGATGGATCGGGGTACATAAAGCCGAGTCCTGCAGTGCAGGTATCCCATATGGGCAGCAGTTCAAGTCCTGGCTGCTCCACTTCCAATCGATCCAGCTCTCTGCTGTGCCTGGGAAAGCAGTAGAAGACGGCCCAAGTCCTTGGGTCTCCCACGCGGGTACAGGGGCCCAAGGACTTGGGCCATCTTCTACTGCTTTCCCAGGCCATAGCAGAGAGGTAGATTGGAAGTGGAGCAGCCGGGACTCGAACCGGTGCCCATATGGGATGCCGGCACTGCAGGCAGTGGCTTTACCCACTTCCACAGCGTCAGCCCCTAGATTTATACTTTAAAAACCAATTCATGGGGCCAGTAGTGTGGTGTATTGGGTTAAGCCACCACCTCTGCTGCTGGCATCCCATATAGGCAGCAGTTTGAGTCTCGGCTGTTCCCTTCTGATCCAGCTCCCTGTTAATGTGCCTGGGAAAGCAGCGGATGATGGCCCAAGTGCTTGGGCCCCTGCACCCATGTGGGAAACCCAGATGAAGCTCCTGGCTTCCACCTGGCCCAGCTGTTGCAGACATTTGGGGAATGAACCAGTTAGGAAGATCTGTCTCTCCCTCTCTCTGTGTAACTGACTTTCAAATAAATAAACAAATATTAAAAAAAAAAAAAAACTGGATTCATTTGATTTTCTGAAGCTACATTAAGCTATTTGGCTCTATAGTCTATCATTCACAAAAGTATCCAAATACATAAAGCTTGAACAGTCAAATTAGAATGCTGAAAACATCTTGAATTATTTGAAAATTACATTAACATTTCCGCATACACTCTTCAAAGATCTTCTCTTTAGCCATCACAGTGACAGAACTGCAGACAACTTAATGGTGATTTGTTAAGATCACTTCAATTCATGAGCTTTAAAAGCATTTAAAGAGCTTAATCATTTCATCTGGAAAGTGACAAACAATTCCACGCCAGGATGGAACCAAAGTTTTTAGTTTCTAGGTATTCAGGACTCTGAAAAATGCCAGGATGGTGTACTGGGGAAAAAAGAACTTTAGAATGAGTCATAATAGTAATTGCTAACATTTATTTAGTCCCCTCTCACACAGGCCCAGTATTATTTAATTCCTTTACATTAATTATTTCATTTAACCCATGTACCAATTTATTAAGTAGATACTACTATTATCCCCAACGAGTCCAAAGTCATAAGTAAACGGAAGGGAATGGACTCGAATCCAGGAACTCTTATCACCTGGAAGTGGCACCTAACTACTACTTCGGTAATCTGCAGAAGCCAAATACACCCTGAGCCTGTTTATTCATCCGTAAAAACGCAGCGAGCGCTAATGTTCCTTCCAGCTCTGCCTAGGTTTATCATCAACCTTGTGAGCTGCCTGAGCGTCAAGACAGTGTCATTCCTTCTCTTAACTGAATTCAATTGCAAAAAAAAAAAAAAAATTTACAACAAATCCAATGGGTGGCCGGCCGAGCACTGCGCGGGGCCCCAGCCCAAGCCCCCCACTCACTGTGCGTTCGCCCGCGGGCGTCAGCAGGCCCCCACTCTCCCCACAAGTCCAACAGACCCACCGAGGAACTCTCCCCGCGGGCGTCCCCCCAGGAACACTGGCGCCCCCGGGCCAGCCCCAGCTCCGGCTCCCGGGCCCACTCACCCTTCAGGTGGTCTCCGCTACCTGACGCCGCGGGACCTCGCGTCCTCGCCGCCCCATCTCGCACTGGGGTCGTGTGCAGTGCCTCCGGCGACGATCGTTCGACGACTCTGCCTTTCGCCATGGCTGCCACAAGGGAAGGAGGCAGCGGGGTGGTGCCGCGCCCACTTAACAACTAAACTCGCCCCGGCAGGAGCTTCCAGCACCGAGTTGCCACAGCCGGAGCCTCTGCCGGCGCGACCTCCTCACCTGACAGGACCTCAGGCCCCGGAGCACCGTGACGCTCCGGAACCGCAGGGCGGGCAGACTAGGACTAGGCTCCGCCCCGCCCCGCCCCCGAGCCTCGCGCGCTCGCGCCGGCCCAGTAACCGTGAGACAAGTCAGGGTCCGGCCCCGCCCCGTTCGCGGCCCCGCCCCTCGCCTGAGGGGAGCATGCGCACTCGCGGCCCCCGAGTCACCAGGCTGCGGCTCGCGCACGGTCTTGAATTGCGCAGCTCGAAAGAGCCGGAAGTGCAGTCCCAAGCACTTCAAAGCCTTTGTCCCTGCCGCCGGAAGTGCTGGCCAGTGATTAGTTGGCGTTTCGCGGCTGACGATTCACTCCATTGTTTTGTACGCCAATTGCACGAGCCGGTGTCTAGAATCGGAAAGGGTAGAGAACGCGTGATCTGAAGATGGTGGGAAAAAAAGCCTGATCCCTATCTAACTGCATTTCAGGAAGCTATGGCTTCGGGAGGCGCTATAACCTGTGAAGGTCACAGGGTGGCAGAAGTGGATTTAGAATCCGGTTTTTCTTGCCTCCGAGCAAGTGCTTAGCATCGTCCGGCCCACCCTCACTAGTAAATCCGGGTCAATACACTTAGCTTTTCTTCTTGCTGAACCCAAACTTGCCTTTTAGACATTTCTATTCCTACCCCTCAGAGCAGCGTTCAGCTTGCTCTCACAGCTGACTATTGGAACTCCCTCTTAAACGCACACTTGGCAATGTATAAAAATGTTCTGATTGTTCCTATTCAGGCACAGTTACAGCTCCAGGAAATTCCTCCATCAAAACAAACGTGCAGAAGGATTTGTTCTGATCAACAGTATTTGTTAGTATAATGGCAAGAATGTGCAAGCAATCTAAAAACCAACAATAAGGGAAAATGGCTAAGTAAATTATAGAAGACTCATTCGATGGTATTGTGTAAATGTCCTTTGTCTACTTCTGAGGTCTTCAAAGAGATACTTCCCCATTTTATTTCCTGCGTAGTCATTATTAAAAACAATACTGACATGAGTTACTTATTTTGCACCTCCACCTCAAGAATATAAGGGACCTTATCTTTTTGAGTACCATTGTGGGCATTCAATTAACTTACTGAATTTTCAATCATAGAAAATCATTGGCCGGCGCTGCGGCTCAATAGGCTAATCCTCCGCCTGCGGCGCCGGCACCCCGGATTCTGTCCCGGCTGCCCCTCCTCCAGGCCAGCTCTCTGCTGTGGCCCGGGAAGGCAGTGGAGGATGGCCCAAGTGCCTGCACCCCATGGGAGACCAGGAGAAGCACCTGGCCGCAGCGCCATTGGAGGGTAAACCAATGGCAAAAAGGAAGACCTTTCTCTCTGTCTCTATCTCTCACTGTCCACTCTGCCTGTCACAAAAAATAAATAAATAAGTAAAAATTTAAAAAGTAAAAAAAAATAAAAAATATTAGGAAAAATACACAAGCAAGTAAATGTGCATCTTTAGAGTAAGGCAGGTCTTAATGAACAAGAAGCAAAATTATTTAGAATACATTTGATGTATTTTACTACATAAAAAAAAATAACTAATGGGGCAGGTATTTAACACAGCAGTTAAGACTCTAATTGGGATGCCAGCATCCCATATTGAAGAGCCTGAATTCAAGGGAGGCAAGAGGTAATGAATGGCTCAAGTACCGGGGTTCCTGCCACCCACCTGTGAGGCCCAGACTGAGTTCCTGGCTACTGATTTAGGTCTGTCCCAGTGCTGGCTGGTGTAGGCATTTGGAGTGTCAACCAGCTGGTGGGAGACTATCTGTGTGTGTGTCTCTCTCTCTGCCTTTCATATAAAAATAATATATAAAGAAAAATTATTAAAAACAAAAAATTTACAGCAAAAACAAAAATAATCTCTATAAAAAAAGACTGAGAAGAGAATTAGCCACACAAATAAGAATTACTACAAGTCAGTAAGAATATCATAACTCAATAGGAAAAAGAGCAATGAACATGAATCATCAATTCACACACACAGAAAAAGCAGCCAATAATCAACAACCTGAGTGGCACGGCAGATTAAGCTGCCATTTGTAATACCAGCACCTCATACTGGAGTGTGGGTTTGGTTCAAGTCTCAGACATTCCCTTTCCCATCCAGCTTCCTACTAATGCACCTGGGAAGGCAGTGGATCGCCATCCATCTAAGAGCCCCAGATGGCTTTGGCCAGGCCCATCTCTGGTTATTGTGGCCAGCGGATGGGAGATATCTCTCTCTCTCTCTCTCTCTCTCTGTCTCCTCCCTTCTCCCTCCTCTCTCTCTCCTCTCTCTTTTCCCCCTCCTCTTTCCTTTTTATTTTTCTTTCTCTCTCTCTCTCCTCTCTCTTCTTTCCTCCTCCCCTTCTTCTTCTTGTTCTTCTTCTCTTCATCTCTTCTTGTTCTTCTTCTTCTTCTCTCTCCCTCTTCTCCTCCCCCCACCATGGGACCCACAAGAAGCTCCTGGCTTCAATTGGCCCAGCTCCAGCCATTGTGGAAGACCTCTCTCTCTTTCTCATTTTTGTAACTCTGTCTGTCAAATAAATAAATCTTAAAAAAAAAAAAAAACTATCTTGTCTCCCTCTGTCACTCTGCTTTTCCAATAAATAAATAATATATATATATATGTATGTATTTTTTTAAGCCTGAAACAAAGGGCAGGAGACCAGAAAGAGAGATAGGAGCAGGGTTTTATCACAAAGCCTGAAAGCTTGAACTTAATCCTCAAAGATACATGAAGCCATGAAGCCATTGAAGAACTTTTCACTGGAGAGAACTTATTAAAGTAAAACTGAAAGAGTGTCACACCAGCAACAGCAAGAGAGGTTACAAAGTTACTGTAATTAGCCTGGTTTGAGCCAGGATTGTGGCCCGGAAACAAAGGAAAAATATCATATATAAGGTGATGAATGAAAAAAACTGTTTTCAAACTTTTATTACTTTTTAAAAATATTTATTTATTTATTTGAAAGTCAGAGTTACACAGAGAGGAGAGGCAGAGAGAGAGAGAAGTCTTCCATTTGCTGGTTTACTCTCCAACTGGCTGCAACGGCTGGAGCTGCACCCATCCGATGCCAGGAGCCAGGAGCTTCTTCTGGGTCTCTCACATGGGTGCAGGGGCCCAAGGACTTGGGCCATTTTCCACTGCTTTCCCAGGCCATAGCAGAGAGCTGGATTGGAAGTGGAGCAGCCGGGTCTCGAACCAGTGCCCATATGGGATGCGGGCGCTTCAGGCCAGGGCGTTAACCTGCTGCACCACAGCGCCAGCCCACATACACTTTTATTACTTTAATTACATGAGTAAATGCAGTCATTCCAGAATAGTATTGACAAAGCAAATTATCAGTCAGAAAAACATTAAAATTATCTCTGATATTAATACCCATAGATAATTTTATGTGGGACATATCTTTCTGGAATACTAGAAATGTTAAAGAAGTAGAATCCAGGGGACTTAGTGTCCTAATTAGATGGGGATGTTAGTGATAGGGAAGGGACTCAGTATTTGGAGAGTTTCTGCTTCAGGAAGTTGAAGGGAGTAATTGTACTAAGACAATAATTGTACTAAGACTACAAGAAGAGCAGGACTGGAAGGAAAGACCCTGAGTTTCGCGTTGGATACTCTCTACCTGCCTCTGCCTTATCTCCTGACTTCTACCACCCTTTCTCAGCTAAAACTTTCCTTGCTGTGGTCATTAATGAGCTTCTTTTTGGTGAATATATGGTTAGTTTCCTGTAATTTACTACCTGTCTACATTGCTTCATACATTAACTGCTCCCTCCTGCATGGTTTTCATAATTCTCTGACCATGTATTAGACACTTTTGAAGGAACATCTTTACCCCGCAACCTAAATTCTGGTATTTTCACCAAGGTGTCCACTCTGTTCACAATGCTTAAGTTCTGGGCAAGCCTAGTCACTACTTCAACAACCACTCACAAAGAAATGTTTTTCTCTTTTTCAGTCCTCTTTATGTTGCTGTAACAGAATACCACAGACTAGGTAATCTATAAACAACAGAAATGTGTTTGGCTCACAGTTCTGGAGACTGGAAAATCCAACATCAAGGTGAGGATCTTTCTACTACTACATAATCCCATCACGGAAAGCAGAAAGGCAAGTAAACAAAAAAAAGGCAGGAGAGTGCACCAGAGCAAAACAGAACCTACTCTCAATAATTGGATTTTTTTTTTTTTTTAAATTTGAGACACAGAGAAAGAGCTCCCATCCACTGGGTTATTCCCCCACATGCCTGCAACAGCCATGGTTAGAGCCTGGAACTTAATTCAGGTCTCCCATGTGGGTGATAGGGACCCAACTACTTGAGCCATCACCTGCTGTGTCCCAGTGTCAGAGTTAGTAGGAATCTTGAGTCAGAAGCAAAGCTGGGAGGTGAACCCAGGCACTTTATGGGATGCAAGCATCCTAATTTTGTCTTAACCACTAGCCTGCCTCCCAGAAACTTTTTTTTTTTTTTTTAAAGATTGATTTGAGAGCTACAGAGAGAAAGAGGGGACAGGGGGAAGAGAAAGAGAAAGGTCTTCCACTTGCTCACTGGTTTACTCCCCAAATGGCCACAACAGCCAGAGCTGGGTTGATCTGCAGCCAGGAGTCAGGAGCTTCTGCTGGGTCTCTCACATGGGTGCAAGGGTCCAAAGACTTGGGCCATCCTCTACTGCTTTCCTAGGAACATCAGCAGGGATGCTGGTTTAGAAGTGGACTTGAACCAGTGCCCAGATAGGATGCCGGCGCTGCAGGCTGGGCTTTAACCTGCTGTACCACAGTGCCGGCCTCCCAGAAACTCCTTTCTTAAAGGCAGCACTCATGTGGCCTCATCACCTCTCAAAGGCCCCACCTCTTAACACTGTTAAAATGGTGATTAAATTTCAACATGAATTTTTGAAGGGACAAACATTCAAATAATAGCAATCTCATATGCCAAATGATGCACCTAAAGCCTGTTAGACATTTACACCAGCGTGTACCAAAAACATGTCAAATTCACAACATTTAAATATGAAATCAACATCTTTCCTTCCCAACTTAATCTACTCTCTGTATTCACAATTTTTTAAGATGGCACCACCAGTTTCCCTTTTATACTCAGGTGAGAAAGCCAAAAATTCTCATTTAATGTTCATTTATTACATTCAACTTGATGGATGAATGAATTCCTTCCTGACTTCCAAACTTAAGTCCAGTAAAAACACTTAGTCAGGCTGGTCTCCATCTCCTTACACTCTCTCTCTCTGATTTTTTTGTTTGTAAGTTTGTTTTTTGTTTTTTTATTTTTTTGACAGGCAGAGTGGACAGTGAGAGAGAGAGACAGAGAGAAAGGTCTTCCTTTTTTCCGTTGGTTTACCCCGCAGTGGCCGCTGCGGCCGGCGCTTCTCCTGGTCTCCCATGCGGGTGCAGGGCCCAAGGGCCTGGGCCATCCTCCACTGCACTCCAAGGCCACAGCAGAGAGCTAGACTGGAAGAGGAGCAACCAGGACAGAATCTGGCGCCCCAACTGGACTAGAACCCAGTGTGCCGGCGCGGCAGGTGGAGGATTAGCCTATTGAGCCACGGTGCAGGCCTCTTTCTTTTTTTAAAAAGATTATTTATTTTATTTGAAAGGCAGAGAGAGAGATAAAGTTTCCTATCTGCTGGTTCACTCCCCAGATGGCTGCAACAGCTGGAGCTGTGCCAATCCAAAGCCAGGAGCTTCTTCCTGGTCTCCCACATAGGTACAGGGGTTCAAGGACTTGGGTCATCCTCTGCTGCTTTCCCAGGCCATAGCAGAGAGCTGGATGGGAAATGGAGAGCCAGGACTCGAACCAGCACCCATATGGGATGCCAGCACTTCAGGTAGCAGCTTTACCCACTACACCACAGTGCCGGCCCCTCCTTACTCTCTTTATTCACATTTCATGATCCCTCTTTTGACTTACCTCTGATCAATTTTCTATGTTACTACCAGAGTGTTCTCTAAGAGACAATTGTGAAGTCCTTCAGGATCTGACCAAAGCTCAAATGATCTAGCTGACTCTGAATCCAATATGAATAAATACATAAATGAAGTAGAAAGGTATATATAGTACTCTGGACATGCCACCCTCACTAGCTGTGCTGTGCCCTTGCAGTAATTAACCTCCTGCTTTAACATCTTCTCCCCAGTGTTTCCCTATGATCAGCTGTGCTTATCTTTGAAAATCTGGCTTAAGGGTACTATTAGAGGTTCATTTGCTTAGAGTGTCCCAAATAAAGTGGTTAGTGTGAGTTGCTCCAGGAAAGCTTTATTTACAAGAGACAGTGGTCTCTTTAGGTATAGTTCCCTAAAAACAATTGCTGCTTCAGATGCCCACACCCCACATTGGAGTACCTGAGTTTTAGTGCTGGCTCCGCTCCCAGCTTCCTACTAAGCATGCCCTGCAAAGCAGCAAGTGGTAGCTCACTACCACCCACCTGGGAGACCTGACTCCTTGGCTTTGGCGTCTAGGGAATAAACCAGGAGATAGGACCTCTCTCTCTCTCTCTCTCTCTCTCTCTCTCCTCCCTCACCCCCATCACTTTGCCTTTCAAATGGTTAAATGAATGAATATTTGGAAGAGAATAAAAGAAAAGAAAATCAATTCCACAAAATAATATTGAAGAGGAGAGGGAGCGGGAGAGGGGAGGGTTGCGGGTGGGAGGGAAGTTATGGGAGGGGGAAGCCATTGTAATCCATAAGCTATACTTTGGAAATTTATATTCATTAAATAAAAGTTTAAAAAACTGATTATTTTTGTTTGTTGTTTGAATAGAGACAGTTAATAAACTCCTTTGAACACGTCTGTACTTCCTGTTTATTCTCAGTTCTACCCCTTTTCTCTTCCCTCCTAGTCTCCAGAGCAAAAACATCCTCTTCTGTTTTTAGTCTTGCCCCACAGGTCCCAGAGGCCTAGCCTTTGGGAAAGCACAGCAAAATATTTTTCTAATAAAAGTTAAGAAACTTTCTGAGAATCTAAAATTAACATTTATGAAAGTATACTATACGGAGGAATAGACATAATTAAGCATCACAGCCTACTTCACAAACTCAACATGAGAGTTGAGAAATCAGGAAAAATACAATTGCCAGTACCCCAGAAGATCCTCATATTTCCAATTCACTATTCATCTCCCTGAGAGAAACCACTGGAAAATCTTTTTAAAATATAATACAGAAACCAATTTGAGATTTCTACTCTGGCCACAGCAAAGTAATTGGTACCAGATTGGCCCCATCTCTGTAAACAACTGGAAAGCTGGACAACATATCCAAAACAACTGATTTTTGTTTGTTTGCTTGGTTTTTTTTTAAGATTTATTTATTTTTATTTTAAAGGTAGAGTTACAGAGAAAAAGAGGCAAAGGCAGAGAGACAGAGGTCTTCCATCAGCTGGTTCACTCTCCAAATGGCTGCAACGGCCGGAGCCGCGCGAATCCGAAGCCAGGAGCTTCTTCCGGGTCTCCCATGTGGGTGCAGGGGCCCAAGGGCTTGGGCCATTTTCTACTGCTTTCCCAGGCCAAAGCAGAGACCTGGATTGGACTTGAACCAGCACTCACATGGGATGCCAGTACTGCAGGAGGCAGCTTTACTCCCTATGCCACATCACTGGCCCTGAAACAACTATTTTTAAATATTGAATTAAAACATCCAGCCAGGGGATATGATCCTTGGGAGAAAGGAAACAAAACAAAAGGTAAACCTCATGTTCACCAATGGGTTTCTATCTGAAGGTTCTTTCTGGACCACAGCACAAGAAGGAGTAGCTCAAAGAATGCAGTGGTGTTATTGACACAAGAAAGAGACTGGAGTTCTAAGTTATCAATATGACTGCAGGACAGGATACCAGAGAGAAACAAAGCAGCTTTAGAAAGCTGTTGGGACTGGTGTTGTAGCCCAGAGGTTTAAGTCTCCACCTGCAATGCCATCATCCCAAATGAATGCCAGTTCAAGTACTTCTAGTCCCAGCTGCTCCACTTCTGATTGAACTTCTTGCTAATGCACCTGGAAAAGCAGAAGAAGATGGCCCAAGTGCTTGGGTTTCTGACACCCACGTGGGAGACCCGGATGGAGTTCCAGGCTCCTGTCTTTGGCCAGGCCTGGGCCTGGCAATTGCAGCTATTCAGGGAGTGAACCAACCAGCAAATAGAAGATGTCTCTCTAACTATGCTTTTCTTTTATTATTATTATTTTTATTTTTTATTTTGTTTAAAGGTCTTCCTTCCGTTGGTTCACTCCCCAAATGGCCGCTACGGCCAGCACTGTGCCAATCCGAAGCCAGGAGCCAGGTGCCTCTTCCTGGTCTCTCATGCGGGTGCAGGAGCCCAAGTACCTGGGCCATCCTCCACTGCCCTCCCAAGCCACAGCAGAGAGCTGGACTGGAAGAGGAGCAACCAGGACTAGAACTTGGCGCCCATATGGGATGCTGGCATCACAGGCAGAGGATTAGCCAAGCGAGCCATGGCGCCAGTCTCTAACTCTGCTTTTCAAATAAATCATTTTAGAGAGAGAGATAGAGAGAGAGAAAAAATTTTTAAAAAATTTAAAAAGCTTGTTGAGGGGGGAGGCCCTGGCTTTGCAGTCTAGCTGGTAGAATCATCACCTTCACCGCCAGCATCCCATATGGGTGCCGATTTGAGTCCCAGCTGCATTACTTCAAATTCAGCTCCCTGCTAATGTGCCCAAGATAGCAGTGGAGGATGGCCTAAGTACTTGGGCCCCTGCTGCCCACGTGGGAGACCCAGATGGAGTTCCAGGTTCAGCTGGAAGCTCTTTCTCTTTCTCTTTCTTTATAACTCTGCCTTTCAAATAAATGAATACATCTTTTGAAAAAGTAATTAGGGGCCTGGCTATGGCACTGTGGGTTAACACCCTGGCCTGAAGTGCCAGTATCCCATATGGGTGCAGCTTTGAGACCCAGCTGCTCCACTTCTGATCCAGCTCTCTGCTATGGCCTGGGAAAGCAGTACAAGATGGCCCAAGGCCTTGGGCCCCTGCACCCACATGGGAGATCTGGAAGCTCCTTGCTCCTGGCTTCGGACCAGCGCAGCTCTGGCTGTTGTGGCCTATTGGGGAGTGAACCATTGGATGGAAGACCCCTCTCTCTCTCTCTCTCTCTCTCTCTTTCTCTCTCTCTCTTTCTGCCTCTCCTCTCTCTATGTAACTCTGACTTTTTTTTTTTTTTGACAGGCAGAGTGGACAGTGAGAGAGAGAGACAGAGAGAAAGGTCTTCCTTTTTTGCCGTTGGTTCACCCTCCAATGGCCGCTGCAGCAGGCGCATCACGCTGGTCCGAAGCCAGGAGCCAGGTGCTTCTCCTGGTCTCCCATGCGGTGCAGGGCCCAAGGATCTGGGCCATCCTCCACTGCCTTCCAGGGCCATAGCAGAGAGCTGGCCTGGAAGAGGGGCAACCGGGATAGAATCCGGCGCCCCGACCGGGACTAGAACCCGGTGTGCCAGCGCCGCAAGGTGGAGGATTAGCCTGTTGAGCCACGGCGCCGGCCCTGACTTTCAAATAAATAAATAAATAAATCTTTTTTTTTAAACAAAGGTCTTTTTTTAAATTTTTTTATTTTTTATTTCATAAATGTGAATTTACAAAGTGCAACTTTTGTATTGTTGTGGCTTCCCCCCAACCTCCCTCCCGTGGCCCTCCCCTCCCCCTCTCCCTCTCCCATTCTGCCCTTCATCGACTTTCATTTTCAATTACCTTCATATACTGAAGATCAACTTAGTATATACTAAGCAAGGATTTCAACAGGCTGCATTCACACAACCGCATAAGGTATAGGGTATTGTTCGACTAGTAGTGTTTTTAAGTTTCATAGTAAAACACATTAAGGACAGAGATCCTATGTGGGGAGCATGTACCCAGTGACTCCCGTTGTTGATTTAACAATTGGCACTCTTATTTATGACGTCAGCAATCACCCGAGACTCTTGCTATGAGCTGTCTAGGCTATGGAAGTCCCTTGAGTTCACCGACTCTGAACTTGTATAGTCAAGGCCGTGTCACAGTGGAGGTTCCTTCCTCCCTTCAGAGAAAGGTGCCTCTCTCTTTGATGGCCTGTTCCTTCTGCTGGGGGAACAAAGGTCTTTTAAAAAGATTTAATTTTCAATCGAGACTTTCATGGTCAGAGAACCGGGCTTTTTGTCTTTTTTTCAGCAATTCACAAAATCCACAGGATGAAGGGGACGAGGGCTGAGGCTGACGCACCGGAGCCTGGCCGCCATGCGCGTCCAGAAATAGATGCCTCTCATTGCAAGGCTCTTCAGCCCTCGCCCCTGAGATGAGGGACTGAGCGTGCTTCAGCCCCGCCCCCTCCAGCATCCAGGCATGTGCCACACACACGCTCTGCAGAGACGCGGGGCAGGGACACCCGGCACGGAGCAGGCCCATCCATACCAGCAGCGATGGGAGTCGGCACCCCCTCCCGCCCCCAAAATAAATAAATCTTAACAAGTAAAAAAGTAATTAAATATTTTTATTAAAAGAAAAAGCTACATGACGTTTTAAAAAACTGCATGGAGGGGCCAGCACTGTGGCCAAGTAGTTTAAGTAGTAGATTAAGCCCCTGCCTGCAGTGCCAGCATCCCATATAAGCACAGGTTCAAAACCCTGCTGCTCCACTTCTAATCCAGCTCCCTGATAATGGCCTGGAAAAACAGTGGAAGAAGGCCCAAGTGCTTGGGCCCCTGCACCCACGTGTGAGACCAGAGGAAGCTCCTGGCTCCTGGCTTCAGATTGGCCCAGTTCCAGACATTGAAGCCATTTGGAGAGTGAACCAGAGGAAGGAAGATCTCTCTCTTTCATTCTCTGTCTCTCTCCCTTCTCCTCTGTAACTCTGCCTTTCCTAAATAAATAAATAACTTTTTTTAAAAAAGAAGGAAAAAATTGTGATCCATAACCAGAAGAAAAATCAACAAATAGGCTCAGAATTGACTTTTTAAAAATGTATCTATTTATTTTCAATTTACTTGAATGACAGAGAGACAGAAAAGACAGAGAGATCTTCCATCCACACCCCAAATACTTGCAAAACCCAGTCAGGGCCAGACCAAAGTCAGGAGCTACAACTGAATCTGGGTATCCCTTCACAGGTGGCAGGGACCCTAGTACTTAACTGAAACCATTACCTGCTGCTTCTTAGGGAGTACACTAAAAGGAAGCTGAATTGGAAGTGGAAGACTGGGACTTGAACCAGGTACTCGGACATAGGATGCAGGCTCAGATATGGGATGCAGGCATCTTAAGTGGTGACCTAACCACTGTGCCAAATAGCATTTCCAAGAGATTACTTTTTAGGAAAGCAATTGTAAACCTATTTAAGAATGTAAAGGAAGCTGGGACCAGCATTGTAGCGCAGTGGGTTAAGTCACTACTTGCAACACTGGCATCTTCTGTGAGCACTGGTTCAAGTCCCAGAGCTGATCCACTTCCAATCCAGCTCCCTGCTAATGTGCCTAGCAGACCCAGATGAAGTTATTGACTCCTGCTTTGGCCTGACCCAGCTCAGGGAGTGAACCAGCAGAATGAGGAGTATCATATAAAGAAATGTAACTTATAAATCATTAACAAAATAGAAATTATAGAACTGAAAAACAGTTTCTGAAATGAAAAATTACTTAACTGACTTAATAGCAGTTTAGATACCACATGAAAAAGGACCAGTGAATCTGAAGACAGGTTAAAAGAATTTTCTCAGATTGTAGCACAGAAAGAAAATGGGCTGAGTCTAACATATGTCTAGTCAGAATTTCAGAAAGAAAAAAAATTATTGTATTTGAAGTAACTGAAGAAATTATAGATTTATTGAAAATATTAAGACTAAAGATGAAAAATTTAATGAACCTCATACAGGATAAACAAAAGAAAATAAACTCAAGCACATTATGGTGATACTGCCAGTCAAAGATGAACAGAAAATTTTCAAATGACCTGAAGAAGCCTGGGTGAGAAAGACACATTTCATGTCTAGAACAAAAATGAAAACAAATTCTGACTAATCATAAAAAAATAAACAAACAATTGTAAATAAGAAAATGGAACAATTCCTGAAAGTACTTAAAGAAAATAAAATGAAATTGTGAATCAAGAATTTTAAAACTATCAAAAATGGCTGCATCTGTAAAGGACACAAAAAGAAAATGAGGGCATTTGAGACAAAAGCTGATTTATCATCAGCAGACTTGGAATATAAGGAATGTTGAACAGGGGCCAGCACTGTGGTGCTGCAGCTGGAGCCACCTTCTGCAGCACCTGCATCTCATGTGAGCACCAATTCTAGTCTGGCTGTTCCATTTGCAATCCAGCTCCCTGCTAATGCACCTGGAAAAGCAGCAGAAGCTGACTCAAGTTCCTGGGCCTCTGCACTCATGTGGGTGACCCGGAGAAGTTCCTGGCTCCTCCTGGCTTTGGCCTGGCCCAGCCTTGGTTGTTGTGGCCATTTGGAGAGTAAAGCAGCCAATGGAAGACTTCTCTTGGTTTCTCTCTCTGCCTCTGTCTCACTCTCTCTGTAATTCTGATTTCAAATAAATGAGTAAAAATCTTTAAAGAGAGATGTTGAACAAGACTGTTGGCAGAAGAAAATGCAAACCCACAGAGGAATAAAGAATGTAAAAAATGGTAAACATGGGCAAACAGAAAAGACTTTTCTCTCATTACATAATTTCTTAGTGATAATAGGTACTCAGATATTGTTGGTAGGAGTGTTAAATGGTGCAAACACTTCGACAAAAGTTTTGGCAGTTCCTTACAAAAGTAAACAAACATCTACCTCACGACCCAGCAGTGTTATTCTTAGGTATCTACCCATGAGAACTGAAAAGCATACGTCCACACACACACACACACACACAAAACATTCACAGCAGCGTTGGTCACAACAGCTACAAACCACAAACAAGTGGGTGAGAACCAGTCCCTGAAGTAGTGCAACCTGGCACAGGGTGTGAGGGCCCAGACAGAATGAGGAAAGTGGCTCCGCACAGAGGCCTACGCACCAGGCAGACTGAAGAGAGTGTTCTACAGAGAGGCAGCCCAATATGGAGTTGCAGAACCCAAGCAAAATGGGTCAGGGGTACCCACGTCCGCTCCCAGGTTTGATGATTAGCTAGCAGGATGCATGGGACTCAACATGCAGTTACAGCTATGACTATAGCCACGCCTGTGACTTACAACAACACAATGAACCAAATCAGCATAGGAGAAGACACCTGGGGCAAGGTACAGAGGCAATCAGGGTGAGCTTCAAAAGTTCCCTCCCAGTGGGATCACACATTCCACATGCTTCATTCCTCCAGAAGAAACTTGGCACGGCATACTGGTACAGGAAGTGCTGTTTCCCAAGGAAGCTTGTTAGAAACTCAGTGCCGGCTGGTGCCATAGCTCACTAGGCTAATCCTCCACCTGTGGCGCTGGCACTCTGGGTTCTAGTCCCGGTTGGGGCGCCAGTTCTGTCCTGGTTGCTCTTCTTCCAATCCAGCTCTCTGCTGTGGCCCGGGAAGGCAGTGGAGGATAGCCCAAGTGCTTGGGCCTTGCATCCGCATGGGAGACCAAGAGGAAGCACCTGGCTCCTGGCTTCGGATCAGTGTGGTGTGCTGGCCGCAGCGCACAGGCCCTAGCCATGGAAGGAAGACCTTTGTCTCTCTCTCTCTCTCTCTAACTCTGCCCGTCAAAAGAAAAGAAAAAGAAAAAAAAAAAGAAACTCAGTGCCCAAGGTTTATATTGGGGGCTGGTAATGTGGGCACTCTTGGCCTAACATGCACCAAAATTCTAGATTCCCACAAGGAAAACAGTTGTTCATCATAAACTACATTGTTTATGCAAGCAGTTTGGGCCCAGTGATCTACCCTAATCAGTGTGGGGATGGTGGGAAACTTGTGAAACCTAAGTTCCTAGATGCCAACTAAGGGCCAGCTGGAAAGCAGAGCTTTGTATAGACAGCATCTAAAACCTGCTATATTGATTTATATTAATTATTATGATGATTGAATATTAATTATATATTTATTTATTTGAAAGGTGAAGAAATAGAGTGATCTTCCATTTGCTGGTTCATTCCTCAAATGCCTACAACAACCAGGGCTGGGCCAGGCTGTGAGCTGGGAACTCAGTCTGAGCCTTTCATGCAGATGGCAGGGATCTAAGTACTTGAGCCATCACCTGCTGCCTCCCAGGGTGCACATTAGCAGGGAGCTGGAATCATAAGCAGTGATGAGACACAAACCACAGGGGCACCAGTTCAAGACCTCGCTGCTTCACTTCCAATCCAGCTCTCTGCTATGGCCTGGGAAAGCCGTAGGAGATGGCCCAAGGCCTTGGGCCCCTGCACCCGCATGGGAGACACGGAAGAAGCTCCTAGGTCCAGATCAGCACAGCTCCAGCCATTGAGGCCAATTGGGAAGTGAACCAGCGGATGGAAGACCTCTCTCTCTCTCTCTCTCTCTCTGCCTCTCTCTCTCTGTGTAACTCTGACTTTCAAATAAATAAATAAATCTTTTTTAAAAAGTTGTTATGGGGCCGGCGCCGTGGCTCAACAGGCTAATCCTCCGCCTTGCGGCGCCGGCACACCGGGTACTAGTCCCGGTCGGGGCACCAATCCTGTCCCAGTTGCCCCTCTTCCAGGCCAGCTCTCTGCTGTGGCCAGGGAGTGCAGTGGAGGATGGCCCAAGTCCTTGGGCCCTGCACCCCATGGGAGACCAGGAAAAGCACCTGGCTCCTGCCATCGGAACAGCGCAGTGCGCCGGCCGCAGTGCGCCTACCGCGGCGGCCATTGGAGGGTGAACCAACGGCAAAAGGAAGACCTTTCTCTCTGTCTCTCTCTCTCACTGTCCACTCTGCCTGTCAAAAATAAAAAAAAAATAAAAATAAAAATAAATAAAAATAATAATAATAAAAAAGTTGTTATGTTGGATTAAACTTGAAGTTACTAGGATAAAATTATGGTTTTTGATTGATAAATGATAGTTAGATGTAGACTTAAGTATAATTGTAAATTAAGAAGCAGTAAGACTCCAAGAACATTGAGCATCCTTAATGTCAAGATCTTGTCTTCTAAATAATATTATCCACTAAAAGAAAGAGGACTTCTTAGAGATAAGGCTGATTACAGGGTTGAGGCACAGAAAAACATGAGATGAACCCGGAACATCTTGTGCAAGAAGCAAGTAAGTACTCAAAGAATGAGATACGTAAACAAAGGTCTCAAGATCCAGCTCACAGGAGCACTGACAGTAAAATAGGTTTAATCTGAACTGCAAAATAAATATTAATAGATTATAACCCACTGAATAAAGTATGAAATGATGAGCCCATATTAGTTTTGAAATAAATGCATAAAGTGAAAAAGCATAGGGGCCGCCACTGTGGCGTAGCAGGTAAAAACCACCACCTGCAGTGGTGGCATCCCATATGGGCATCAGTTCAAGTCCCGGCTTGCTCCACTTTTTTTTTGTATTTATTTACTTGAAAGTCAGAGTTACACAGAGAGAGAAGGAAAGGTAGAGAGAGAGAGAGGTCTTCCATTCGCTGGTTCACTCCCCAACTGGCCGCAACGGCCAGAGCTGCGCTGATCTGAAGCCAGGAGCCAGGAAATTCTTCTGGGTCTCTCACGTGGGTGCAGGGGCCCAAGGACTTGGGCCATCTCCTACTGCTTTCCCATGCCATAGCAGAGAGCTGGATCTGAAGTCGAGCAGCCAGGACTCAAACTGGCGCCCATAAGGGATTCTGGCACCACAGGCGGCAGCTTTACCCGCTATGCCACAGTGCCAGCCCCTTGCTCCACTTCTAATCCAGTTTTCTGCTGTGGCTGGGAAAGCAGTAGAAGATTGCTCAAGTCCTTGGACCCCCGTATCTGCATGAGATGTCTGGAGGAACCTCCTGGCTCCTGCTTTCAGATCCGCACAGCTCCCGTGGTTGCAACCATCTGGGCAATGAACCAGTAGATGGAAGACCTCTCTCTCTGCCTCTGCCTCTCTGTAACTCTACCTTTCAAATAAAATAAATAAATATTTTTTAAAAAGTGATTAAAATGGAATATTTATAGAGGTTCAAAGTTAGCTATCATTAAAAGATTGATCAAAACAAAAGGGAAAAATACCTTTATATATCATATCATAAATTCATGTTCAAATGGCTAAAGAAAAATTCTTTGTATTGCTGGCAGCAATTCTGAGAGGAATAAACACATAAGTCATAATTATAAATAGAAATTTCACTTCTCAATAATTAAAAGCACAATTGTTCTGTATCTTGATCATATTAATTGTGTGAATCTACTTGTTAAAATTCATTGAACAGTACTGCAAGTCAATTATACTTAATGATAAATGTTAATTATGAAAATAATATATAATGAGAGAGACAGGAACTAGGAAAAGAAGAGCAAATGAAACCCAAAGTTGGCAGTAGGATGTAAATAACAAGGATTAGAGTACAAGGGCAAGTGTTTGGCCTAGCAAACAAGCCACCACAGGACACCTGCAGCCCATATCGGAGTGCCTGGGTTCCAGTTCCGGCTCTGCTCCCAGTTCCAGCTTCCTGCTAATACAAACCCTCTGAGGGAGTGGTTGATGGTTTAAGTACTTGGATCCCTGCTACCCAGGTGGGAGACCTGAACTGAATTACAGCCAGGCCCAGCCTCAGCCATTGCAGGCTTTGGGGGGAGTAAAGCAGCAGGCAGGAGATCTTTTTCTCTCTCTGGCACAGCAGCAAGCTCTGTCCCAAAACTGTGTGAGGAAACGCCTTGGGCTCTAGTCAAGAGCAATCAGCCAGACCAGACTTCCCAGACTGACATCACTCATGCACCCTCTATCCTCCAAAAAAGCAGGCGGCTCAGAATGCCTTTTTGTGCTGGGTGGAGAGTGCTGGACAAGAGTTCAAGTGATTCAGGCTCTGAGGCAAGGCCCTCCGGCCCACTTCTCTCAGTGCTGCTAGTGGCTCAGGCTAGTAGAGTTCTGGTCTCTACATAGTGCAGATTATCTGAAGAAATAGGACAACCTTTTTGAAAGAACAGCTTTCTTATTTTAATTAATTTTTTCCATAGTACTTATCATCAGTCATCATTGTCTCGCATGACATAGTTTAATGGGTTAATTTGTTTTCTGATGTTTTATTGGAATGTAAGTTCCATGAGGGCAGGGAACTTTTTTCTGTTTCAGATGTTTTTTGTTTAGTTAGCAAAAAGTTGTTATAAAAGGGCCAAATGGCAAAGCTCAACAAGTGAAAATTAAGAGTCCCTGACCATAAATCTATCTAATTCTACTCCCTCAACAGAACCATTATAACATTTTTATAAGGACAAGTGTTTGGCATAGTGGTTAAGACGCTGCTTGGGATGCTCACATTCCATATCAGAGTGCACGAGTTTGAGTCCCCGCTTTGCTCTCAAGTTCCAGCCAGTGCACACCCTGGGAGGCAACAGGTGATGGTCTAGTACTCGTGTTCCTGCAACCCACCTGGGGAACTTAAAGTCCAGGCTCTTGGCTGCAGTTTGGCCAGGTCCCAGCTGTTGCATCTGAGCAGCAAAACAGTGAATGGGAAATTTCTGTCTGTCTGTCTGCCTTTCAAGTAAATAAACAAAAAGAAATTTTAAATGTTTTACTGTATATTATCAATTCTAAAACCATCATGTTTATTTCTGCAGATCTTAAGCAGAGCATAGGGCCTGGCATTGACAGAAATTCTTGATAAAAAGAAAACTATTTAAAAATGTATTGAATGTCTTGTAAGCAGTCTTGGGGTTGGGTTGGGGTCACTAAGAAAAGAGGGATTGGCAGCTATAGGCTATTTCCCCAAACAAGTTAAGATCAGCTCCGTGATTTCAGCATTCATTTATGCATTGCGGTTAACTCTCTCTACCATTTATACAATGCTCCAATCAGGCACTGTGGGGAGGAATTTGATTCACCCACCCTCTTGACTAAGAAAGACTCCCTGCCCTATTGCACTGGCTCAAAGCTTTCCTACCAAAGCAGGCTGGGCTGGGGAGGCAGAACTCCTATCCCTTGGGCCTTCCCATGCTGCTTTGCTGCCAGCTCAACAGGACGAGACTCTC
The DNA here is from genome assembly GCF_033115175.1 of Lepus europaeus. Lineage (NCBI taxonomy): Eukaryota > Metazoa > Chordata > Mammalia > Lagomorpha > Leporidae > Lepus > Lepus europaeus. Next base: position 55,778,772 of record NC_084833.1, on the reverse strand, counting down.
CTAAGGGCCAGCAGACACTCAGGTTAATGCCCAGCACATCCGAATGGAACACCACCCAGTCAGGACCCCGGCGAGACAGCGAGCTGCCGACATCACTCTGCAAGGCTATCTCCAGGAATTTGTCTGAGTGCCAGCTTCTCTCTGGAAGAAGCAGTGCAAGCCAGAGGAAGCGAATGTTTCTCTCATACTGAAAATGCAATATTGAAGCGCTAAACTGGGATGTGGCAATTTACAGCTGTCATACCAAACTCAATAAGTGAAATCACATTGTGTGCCCGACTTCCAAAGACATAATCATATGAAAACTATTTTTATTGCCTTGAATCATAAATAAAAGCAGTTTGCCACAAGTACAAAGAAAGCATACTACAGTATCTTTGTTGAGAAGCATAAATTAAAAAAAAAAATCAAAGTGGTTGTTTTCTATTTTACTTCATAAAAATGTGTATTTATCAACAAAGTGATGCACTAAGCATAGAAGAATGACGTGGGGTGGATTTCTTCACAGTTCATAAGTTTATAGAAACAACCAACTAAATCAAGTTTTCTAGATTCATCTTCATGATAGAAAAACTGTTTAGTAGGCCTGGTACAGTTTTACACTCCAAAGCACCTTTGTTTTCCTCTTGATACTTTCCGTACCTGGTTTTGTAACCTTCTTGAAGTCAAGCGGAATCTTCTGATCTTGATTGTACTTCATTCTGGGAGAGAGGGGAAAACAAAAGCGAACACGTGGCACCCATTCATGATCGGCATTCTTATTATCTGAAACACTGAGAGTTGCCGAATAATTCCCTGGGCCCTTGCATCTGCTCTCCCGTGACTTAGGAGGCTCTTTTCCAAAATCTCGGAGCGGCTGCCTCCTTGTCATTCAGGTTTCAGGCAAGTGTCAGCCCTCCCTGACTATCCTATTGCACCTTGTCCCCTGCCCCTTGTCCATCACTCAGTTTCATGATTCTCAGACTTGTTTTCCTCATACCACATCATCTGAAATTATATATATATACACACACATATATATTTACATCTATTTTCTTTTTTAAAAAAGATGTATTTTATTTTATTTGAAAGGCAGAGTTACAGAGAAAGGTAGAGACAGAGAGAGAGGTCTTCCATTTGATGGTTCACTCCCCAGATGGCCACAACGTCCAGAGCTGCCCTGATCCAAAGCCAGGAGCTTCTTCTGGGTCTCCCACAAGGGTGCAGGGGCCCAAAGACTTGGGCCGTCTTCTACTGCTATCCCAGGCCATAGCAGAGACCCGGATCTGAAGAGGAGCAGCCAGGACTAGAACCGGTGCAAAATGGGATGCTGGCGCCTCAGGCCAGGGCTTTAACCTGCTGCGCCACAGCGCCGGCCCCTATTTATATCTATTTTCATTTTATTTGAAAGCCAAAAGTGGCACCAGGTTGACACCAAGAGCCCAGAACTCCATATGGGTCTCCCGTGCAGGTATTGAGGACCAGCTATTTGAACTATCATCTGCCTCTGACGAGGCAGGAAGCTGGACTGAAGTGGAGGACCAGGACTTGAACCAGGCAGTCTGATATGAGATCTGGACATCCCAAGCAGCATCTTATCCTCTAAGGCAAATGCCCATCCAAGAAGTTACATTAGTTACTTGATTGTCATCTGTCCCCTAATGACCTAATGACAATGAAAGCAAATATCTTGTATACTTTGGTTACCATAGTATTCTATCATCTTGAATAATGACCCACACACAAAGACTTCCTATGAATATTTATTTATAATTGAGTAAGTAGATAATAGATGCAAGAAAGAAGTGATTAAGAGGAAGATGTTTGGAAGAATGATTTGGATAAGGATTTTAAAATAAGGATTTTAAGGTCCGCAGCGGTGGTACAGCAAGTTAAACTGCTGCTTGCAGTGCCAGCATCCCACACTTGAGTGCCAGTCCAAGTTCTGGCTCCTCAGCTTACAAGCCAGCTTCCTGCTAACATGCCTGGGAAGGCAGTGGAAGATGGTCCCATGTATTTGGGCCCCTGTTACCCATGTAGGAGACCCAGATAGAGTTCCTGGCTTCTGGTTTCCACCCGGCTCAGCCCTGGCTATTGAAGCCATTTGGGAGCCAACCAGCAGATAGAAGAGATCTTCATCCTTCTCTCTCTGTCGCTCTGCCTTTCAATTAAAAAAAAAATTATCCTTTATCTGTTTGAAAGGCAGAGTTACAGAGAAAAGGAGACAGAGAGAGACATCCTGTATCCATTGGTTTACTCCCCAGATGGCCACAACCATCAGGAGTGGGCCAGGCTGAAGTCAGGAGCCAGGAGCTTCTGCCAGGTCTCCTAAGTGGGTAGCAAGGGCCCAAGCACTTGGGCCATCTTCCACTGCTTTTCTCCGGCCATTAACAGACGAGGAAGCTAGATCAGAAGTGGAGCAGCTGGGACGTGAACCAGCACCCATCATGAGATGACAGCATTACAGGCAGAGGTTTTACCCACTATACCATAACCCCAGCCCCCTACTCTGCCTTTCAAATAAATAAAAACAATATTTTTTTAAAGGAGGATTTCAATTGTTAGTGAATTATTCCCTTGTCAAAAAGAAACAAAAAAGAAATGAATCAGCATTAGCATGTCTCTTATCACCCTTAGTTGTGCATTAGAACTGTAGCACAGTGCAAGTCTCCACACTGGTGTCTGAGATCAAAGGAAATCAAAAGACATTAGTTAGTAAGTCTTAGAGTAACTAAAACGTGTTTTCTTGAACAGCTCTTGGAAGAGTCCTGCTAAGGCACATTGTTCTTCAGCGGATCTTGCAGATTTAGTAGGTTTTTGGTTTCAGGAGGAAAAGCTCACTGGATTTTAAGATGAAGGGAGACTGCACATGAATAGAGAAGACAATTTTTAGGACAACAAAACATGCACACTGAACTTAGCAACAATAAGGTCCACCTTTTCCTTAGTTCTCTGTAGTAAAAAGACTGCAAGGATAGTAAAAAATTCGGACATTTTATGACCTTTATACATATGGTGAATTGATATACAGTGGAGATAGACGTTTGTATCAGAAAAAAATTAACATTAGACGAGATCGGGCGCGTTGAGGGTGGTATGGCCGTAGACAACAAGTAATTTTTCTGATTGAGAGGCAAATAGAACCTGATAGAAGGGGCTTGATAATAATCTGGTGGGCTTTAGGCCTTGTAAATTCAGAGGCCCAGACCTATCTATCTCTTCACATGGGGTATATCCTAAGGGAGGTGTGAACCTCCTAGGGGAAGGCACTCTGCTGACTTTCATTACTTGGCTGGCCTGGGAGGAGAGCTGGCCAGGTAAAGGCAGGGGGCATCTCTAACAAGAAATTTACAGTTCTGCCTGCAATGTTGCTGACCCTACTTGACCATACCCTCCGCTGCAGTGGTCACTTTGGAAGTTGGGCTGAGTGAAGGGCTTTTCAGCTTAGAGCCAATAAGATCTGTGGCTCTGACCTGGGCATCCTTCGACTCCAGGGCAGGTCCATTTCCAGTGATCCAACTCTTGGCAGAGCTGCCAGGGCTCTTCACAAGCTGACTTCTGCTGAAGCCCAGGCTTACCACATTGAAAGCCACTGCAGTGGACTGGCCTGTTGGGTCTCCTTGAGGGCACCTTTCTTAGCTCCTCTAATAATGACTCTGTCCTTTGTTCTAGGCCCTGTCTAGTGCACTTGGGCCTCATTCCTTTGTAATCATAACCTCTACTCTACCACCAATGGCTCTACTCCCAACTTGTGTGTACTGATGGTCCTCTTCCCCACTTAATGCTGTATAATTGTTCAAACCTGGTAAATGACACTCTTAGGATCATTGGTTACTATCCTCACCCTGTCTTTTATGACCTTGTCTAAATATGATCAGAGTCGGTAAACTTGGAAGGCTTCCATAGCCTTGGCAACTCATGACGACAGCCTAGGATGGTTACTGGCGCCATAAACTAGAGTGTCAATTTGTTGGGTCAACAACAGGAGCCACTGTGCACTTGCTCCTCATGTGGGATCTCTGTCCTTAATGTGCTGTACATTGTGATTTAATGCTATAACTAGTACTCAAACAGTATGTTTCACTTTGTGTTTCTATGTGGGTGCAAACTGTTGAAATCTTTATACTAAATTGATCTTCTGTATATAAAGAGAATTGAAAATGAATCTTGATGCAAATGGAAGGGGAGAGGGAGCGGGAGAGGGGAGGGTTGCGGGTGGGAGGGAAGTTATGGGAGGGGGAAGCCATTGTAATCCATAAGCTGTACACTGGAAATTTATATTCATTAAATGAAAGTTAAAAAAAAAATTAACATTAGCAGTTACAGCCAAATTCTAAATGTCAGAAAGAAAAAATATTTATTTATTTGTTTGTTTGTTTGTTTTTGACAGGCAGAGTGGACAGTGAGAGAGAGAGACAGAGAGAAAGGTCTTTCTTTGCCATTGGTTCACCCTCCAATGGCCGCCACGGCCGGGCGTGCTGTGGCCGGAGCACCGCGCTGATCCGAAGGCAGGAGCCAGGTGCTTCTCCTGGTCTCCCATGGGGTGCAGGGCCCAAGGACCTGGGCCATCCTCCACTGCACTCCCTGGCCACAGAAGAGAGCTGGCCTGGAAGAGGAGCAACCATGACAGAATCCAGCACCCCGACCAGGACTAGAACCCGGTGTGCCGGTGCCACAAGGCGGAGGATTAGCCTAGTGAGCCATGGCGCCGGCCAGAAAGAAAAATTATTAAGATTGCCACTCTGATCTCTAACCAGATTTTCTAGCTAAACGTGGAAATTAGTAAGAAACACGGTCCTTGGAGGAGAAAATAATGGGCTGTATATTTAAATTGTTACTATGACAGTGAGCCTAATGTTTACAACACTTTAGGGGCCAGCATTGTGACGTAGCAGGTTAAACCTCAGCCTGCAACATTGAATCCCATATGGCCGCAGGTTCAAGACCAGGTTGTTTCTCTTCCAATCCAGCTGCCCACTAATGTGCCTGGGAAAGCAGCAGAAGATGGCCTAAGTGCTTGTGCCCCTGCACCCACGTGGGAGACCTGCAAGAAGCTCCTGGCTTTTCGGCCTGGCCTAGCCCCGGTGGTTGCGACCATTTGAGGAGTGAACCAGTGGATAGAAGATCTTTTCTTCTTTCTTGTCTCCTCTCTCTGTAACTCTGCCTTTCAAATAAATAAATTAATAAATCTTTAAAAAGAAAAAAAAGCAGTGGAAGATGGCCCAAATGCTTGGGCCCCTGCCATCCACATGAGAGCTCCTGGCTCCTGGCTTTGACTTGGCACAGTCCCAGCCATTGCAGTTATTCGGGAGGTGAACCAGCAGATGAAAAACCTCTCTTGCTGTCTCTCTGAAACTCTGTCTGTCAAATAAATAAGTAAATCTTTAAAAACAAAATTCAGTGAGCCTAGCAGTTGTCTTCAGTTAAGGTGCCCACAGCCCACATTAGCATACCTGGGTTCATATTGGCTACCGACTCCAGTTTCCTGCGAATGCTGCCCCCAAAAGTCAGTGGTGATGGTTAAATTAATTGGGCACTGTCACCCATATTGGAGACCTAGATTAAGTTCTTGCCTCCTGCCTTCAGTCCTGGCACAACTTCAGCTATTGCAGTCAACTGGGAAGTGAATCGATAGATAGGGGCTCTTCTTTCTCTCTCTCTCTCTCTTTCTCTCTCTGCCTTTCAAGACAGTAAATGAAAAAAAAAAAAACACTTCAAAAGAGTATATGGAAGTCTTCAAATCTACACATTTTTATTCATCTATTTTTCAAAGCTGTCTGTTTAAACAAAATGTTTATTTAAGGATCTAAGAGGAGCCAGACCTGTGGCATAGCAGCACCTGTGATGCCGGCATCCCATATGGGCTCTAAAGGAACAAAGACGTAAGCCTCAGCCCTTCTCACTCATTGCCCATAAGACAGCTAAACATTGGAATTTATTCCTTGCCCTTGAATCTCAATTGGGTCTCACACCCTATTGCCTTCATATCCAATCTCTCACGGCCAACTGAAAGACCAGTTGCTAGAATTCACCTCTGCCTGCTGCTCCCTAGTCCCACCCCCATCCTTAGCCCTCCTAAAATATAAAAAGGCCCTGCACCTGGGGTTGGGGCCTCCTGCCACGTATTCCATCATGTGTGTGCCGGCAGTTGGTCACCCACCTCTACGAATTTATTTTCTCTGAATAAATTCAGACTGGCTGTAAATTTGTACACTGCCTCCCCATATGAGGAGGCACCAATCTGCAACTCTTTTCCTAACAGGCTCCATTTCTGATCCAGCTCCCTAAAAAAGCCTGGGAAAGTGCTTGGACCCCTGCACCCACATAAGAGACCCCAATGAAGCTTGAGGTTTCTGGCTTCGGCCTGGCCTAGCTCTTTTTGTTGGAGTCAATTGGGGAATGAACTAGTGGATGAAAGTTCTCGCTCTACCTCTCTGTCTCTCTCTTTGTAACTCTGCTTTTCAAATAAATAAAATAAATCTTTTTTTAAAAAAATCTAAGAAAGCTAGTGAAAAACATTTTATATCGCCCAAAACAGTAAGTCATAAAAATTAATTTCCAAGGAGAATTTATTTGGAGAAAATTAGGAACAATTTCACTGCTGAGATCTGAGGAAAATTCATGTGTGTTTTAACTAGCTGGCATGCCAAAAGAAAAGCTAAAAATCAATGAACTATCACATAGTATCTCATAAATATGCACAATTTGGAAAAAAAAAAACTAACATAAAATAAATAGAGTAAAAACTAAAACTCAGGGCTGAGACTACCATGAAGTGAATAAGATTCCCAGACTCAATCCTGAGACTGAACACCTCCCAAATTATATGTTTGCTTGTTTTTAAGATTAATCTATTGGCTGGCGCCGCGGCTCAATAGGCTAATCCTCTGCCTTGCGGCGCCCGCACACCGGGTTCTAGTCCCGGTTGGGGCACCGATCCTGTCCCGGTTGCCCCTCTTCCAGGCCAGCTCTCTGCTGTGGCTTGGGAGTGCAGTGGAGGATGGCCCAAGTGCTTGGGCCCTGCACCCCATGGGAGACCAGGAGAAGCACCTGACTTCTGCCATCGGATCAGCGCGGTGCGCCGGCTGCAGCGCGCCAACCGCGGCGGCCATTGGAGGGTGAACTAACGGCAAAAAAGGAAGACCTTTCTCTCTGTCTCTCTCTCTCTCACTGTCCATTCTGCCTGTCCAAAAAAAAAAGATTAATCTATTGATTTGAAAAGCAGAGTTAAATTGAGAGGGAGAGAGAGACAGAGATCTTCCATACACAGGTTCACTCCCCAGGCTAAAGCTGAGAGCCCAGAACTCTACCTGGGTCTCTCATGTGGGTGCAGGTACCCCAAGACTTAGCCATTCTCTGCTGCTTCCTCAGGCACATTAGCAGGCAGCTGGATCGGAGTTGGAGCAGCAGGGACACAAACCAGCACCTCACTTGCCTCACCTAATCCTGGCTCTGCTAAGAAGGTCAAATCCTCTGACAGTGTCATTCTAGGTGCTACCTCACTCACTTGAGAATATATGAGAATATTCTTGATCTGAAGAGAGATTATGAAAAGTTTTTTTGTTTTTTGTTTGTTTGTTTTTTTACAGGCAGAGTTAGACAGTGAGAGAGAGAGAGAGAGAGAGAGAGACAGAGAGAAAGGTCTTCCTTTTTCCATTGGTTCACCCCACAAATGGCTGCTATGGCTGGCACTGCGCCTATCGAAAGCTAGGAGCCAGGTGCTTCCTCCTGGTCTCCCATGTGGGTGCAGGGCCCAAGGGCCTGGGTCATCCTCCACTGCACTCCCGGGCCACAGCAGAGAGCTGGACTGGAAGAGGAGCAACCGAGACAGAATCCGGTGCCCCAACCGGGATTAGAACCCGGGGTGCTGGCGCTGCAGGCGGAGGATTAGCCTAGTGAGCCGTGGCGCCGGCCCAGCAGTGAAGTATTATGATGTCCACAACTTATCATCAACTGGTTCAGTGTGTGTGTGTGTGTGTGTTCAATGTGTGTGTGTGTTCAATGTGTGTGTGTGTGTGTGTAGAAAGAGAGAGCAAGCAAACTCGGGAAAATGTTAGTAGTTAGGCAATCTACTGATGAAGAGTATATGGGTAGTAAACATGCCATTCTTGAAAGTTTTTTGCAAGTTTAAACATTTTCCAAATAAAACTTTGGGAAATTATATGCACAAACCTATGTATATACTGTGCTTAAGAACTATAGCTTTTGTCCGCCCACATCACATTCTTCCTTCCTGTTATCACAGACCTATCCTGCTGCCTCCTGCAGTTGTTAGAACCCTTCCCCTGGCTACAGTGAGTGATCCAAGGCCGTGGTGACCATGCAAAGTACAACAATCAGCAGATCAAAGGTTCCAGTCAATCAAGTAGACACTAGATAATGGTTGCATCTAGGCACTAGCTAAAGAAAAGCACTGGTCCAAAGATAGGCATGTGACATAGGAAAAGCCAAATCAAGTTCTTCCCTTAGATGTTTGAAATTGGTCTTGAAGCAGAGAAGTTCCTTTTTTGGTATCTAAGCCCAATGTCATAAGAGAGAGAACTGGGTATAAAAGATAGAGGTTTTATAGGCTTTTTCCAATGTTTTATTTATTTATTTTTATTTGAAAGACAGATTGACAGGGGTTGGCGCTGTGGTGTGGTGGGTAAAGCTGCTGCCTGCAGTGCCAACATCCCATATGGGCGGTGGTTCGAGTCCCCGCTATTCCACTTCCGATCCAGCTCTCCACTGTGGCCTGGGAAAGCAGTAGAGGATGGCCCAAGTGTTTGGGCCCCTGCACCCACATGGGAGAACCAGAGGACTCTCCTGGCTCCTGGCTTCAGATCGGCACAGCTCTGGCTGTTGCAGCCATCTGGGGAGCGAACCAACAGATGGAAGATCTCTCTCTCTCTCTCTCTCTCTCTACTTCTGCCTCTCTGTAACTCTGCCTTTCAAATAAAATAAATAAATCTTAAAAAAACAAAAGAGTGACAGAGAAAGAATGAAGATTGAGAGAGAGAAAGATATTTTCCACTTGCTTGTTCACTGCACAAATGTCCACAATAGCCAGGGCTGCCACACAGAAGTCAGGAGCCAGAAACTCCATCCAGGTCTCTCACATGGATGGCAGGGGCCCAAGTACTTGGGACATCTTCCACCAATTTCCCAGGTGCATTTGCAGGGAGCTTCATCGGAGGTGAAGCAGCCGGAACTTGAACCTGCAGTCCAATATGGGATGCAGCCAAGTGCAGTGTCTTAACCCACTATGCCACAATGCTATTCCCAAGTGGGGAGGGCACCTTTTTATTTTTTAAAAAGACTTTATTTATTTGAAAGGCCCAAGCTGGGTCAGGCCAAAGCAAAGAGCCAGGAGCTTCTTCCAGGTATCCCACATGGGTAGCAGGGACCGAAACACTTGGGTCATCTTCCACTTCTTTCCCAGGCCATTAGCAGGGAGCTGGATTGGAAGTAGATGACTCTATATATAGAGTCAGGTCCCTTGACTATATCTTTCAAAGGAGAACATGTTCATATTATTAGTTTCACATGTGTTCTATTTAATTATCACCTATTGATATGAGACTTCTTAGACAAATATATTTTTTCAACATAATAACACAACACTTAGGGCTTCTTCTGGATTTTTCTTTTAAATGTTTGTTTATTTTATTTATTTTTCTGAAAAGTAGAGCAACAAAGAGAGGGAGAGAAAAAAAGAGATCTTCATTAACTTATTCACTTCCCAAATGGATGTAACAGCAAGTCCCGGACCAGGCTGAAGCCAGGAACCAGGAACCCCATCTTTGTCTCCCACATGGGTGGCAGGAGCCCAAGCACTTGGACCATCTTCCACAGTCTTCCCAGGCACATTAACAGGAAGCTGGATTGGAAGCAGAGTAGCTGGGACTTAAACCAGCATTCCAATATGGGATGCTGGCATCACAAGCAGTGGCTTAACCTGTTGTGCCACAGTGCAAGATCTGGATTTAATTTTCTTAATTCAGGCAAAGAGAAGAAATGTCCAGTAGTCCCTCCCTCAATTTACATAGGGGATATGTAAATTCCAAGACCCCCAGTAGTTTTATGAAACAGCAGATGATACCAAAACCTTGGCCGGCGCCATGGCTTAACAGGTTAATCTTCCGCCTTGCGGCGCCGGCACACCGGGTTCTAGTCCCAGTTTGGGCGCCGGATTCTGTCCCAGTTGCCCCTCTTCCAGGCCCGCTCTCTGCTATGGCCAGGGAGTGCAGGGGAGGATGGCCCAAGTCCCTGGGCCCTGCACCCCCATGGGAGACCAGGAGAAGCACCTGGCTCCTGCCATCGGATCAGCACGATGCACTGGCTGCAGTGGCCATTGGAGGGTGAACCAATGGCAAAAAGGAAGACCTTTCTCTGTCTCTCTCTCTCACTATCCACTCTGCCTGTCAAAAACAAAACAAAACAAAACAACCCTATATAGATTGTTTTTTTTCCTAACCTACATAACTATGATAAAGTTAATAAATTGGGGCTAGTAAGAGATTAACAACAATTAATAATGAAATAAAAATTATAGTAGTAAACTATAGTAAATTTTATTTTAAATTTATGGCTTACTTATTTCTGAACTTTTACATTTAATATTTTGGTCCGTGGTTGATGACAGATCATTAAAACTGGGGCAAGTAGAACTTCAGATAAGATGGGATGACTACAACAAATAAAGGGACAGTATAAATAACCAGTGCATTTATGGTTTCTGCTAAATTAATTTAAACAGCAAAGAATCAAATCTTTCTACAGTGAAATGGTATCACCAAGCAGCACTATGATAGACGTGGGCTATGTCCGAATGAAGTCCTTGTCTTTTGAGTACATCCTTCCCTGCTGCAACAGAGTTGGCTCACCGTCCATCACAACACCTCACGCCCATGGGCCCAGTGTTAGGAACAAGGAGAAGCAGATACTCCAAGTCTAAACAAATTTTTTTTTTTTTTTGACAGGCAGAGTGGATAGTGAGAGAGAGAGAGACAGAGAGAAAGGTCTTCCTTTTGCCGTTGGTTCACCCTCCAATGGCCGCCGTGGTTGGCGCGCTGCGGCCAGTGCACCGCGCTGATCTGATGGCAGGAGCCAGGTGCTTCTCCTGGTCTCCCATGGGGGTGCAGGGCCCAAGCACTTGGGCCATCCTCCACTGCACTCCCTGGCCACAGCAGAGAGCTGGCCTGGAAGAGGGGCAACCGGGACAGAATCCGGTGCCCCAACCGGGATTAGAACCCGGTGTGCCGGCGCCACAAGGCGGAGGATTAGCCTACTGAGCTGCGGCGCCGGCCCAAGTCTAAACAATTTGATCATTCCAAAGGCTGGTCAGACAGGAGCAAGTGGAAAAGGACTGATACACTCTACAATTTCAGAGCTGTTGGTATGAAAACCAGGCCAATTAGCAAGCATCTTTCTGACTGCTTGGACAAAGCCACATTATCAGAGAAAACAAGATTGATACACAAAAATAGCTGAGATAGTAGAAGAGAAGAAAGCAAGTCCTGACAACCTCCCATCTTTGGAGCTGGGGTCCCCAATGCCATTTCCACCTTTGTCAGGCCTTAGAGGAGCGAGACAATGAACTTCTCCTTTTGCAAAATGTTCTTTGACTTTTTTTTTTTTTTTTTCTTATAGGGCAATTGAGAGAGTTCAGAATTTCTGATGGTAAAAGTTGTGAAACTCCAGATGGGTTCCAATACTTTCCTTCTAAGAAAGCTCATTAAGAATTGTCTTAGGGGGCCGGCGCCGCGGCTCACTAGGCTAATCCTCCACCTGCGGTGCCGGCACACCGGGTTCTAGTCCCAGTCAGGGCACCAGATTATGTCCTGGTGGTTGCTCCTTTTCCTGTCCAACTCTCTGCTGTGGCCAGGGAAGGCAGTGGAGGATGGCCCAAGTGCTTGGGCCCTGCACCCGCATGGGGAGACCAGGACAAGCACCTGGCTCCTGGCTTCGGATCCGAATGGTGCACCGGCAGCAGCGTGCCGCCGGAGTGGCCATTGGGCGGGTGAACCAACCAACGGAAAAGGAAGACCTTTCTCTCTGTCTCTCTCTCTCTCTCTCTCTCTCTCTCACTGTCCACTCTGCCTGTCCAAAAAAAAAAAAAAAAAAAAAAAAAAAAGAATTGTCTAGGAAAAAAACACAGTTCTTTCTTTTTAAAGGTCTTAGGCCTAGATTTTCCCCCAGTGTGGTTTCAAAAGCAAGCAACCAAAAAGAAATCATTCAAATTCCCTGCGGTACATCTTCAGTCGGCTAAGATGTACAAATATGGGCATAAAAACACTGAATTACCTTCTGTTGTTATCCACCATGTTAAAGGCCTGCTTGGGAGGGAAAATTATTTCAAAGCTCCTAAAAATGCCTTTTTTTTTTTTTTTAAGTTTTATTTATTTATTTGAGAGGCAGAGTTGCAGAGAGAGGGAGAGACCAAGAGAGAGAGGTCTGCCATCAGCTGGTTCACTCCCCAAATGGCCACAACTGCTGGAGCTGAGCTGGATCCAAAGTTGGGAGCCAGAAGCTTCTTCCGAGTCTCCTACTTGGGCCATCTTCCACTGCTTTCCCAGGCCATTAGCAGAGAGCTGGATTGGAAAAGGAGCAGCTGGGACACGAGCCCTCTGAAAACGCTTCTTTGTTTCAAAAGAAAACTTTAACACAGGAACTGTTAACTACCAGTAGACATCTAGAGCTCTCTTGTTCCGCACAAGTAAACACTAGCCACCTCCTCAGTTAAGCACCCTAGATAGCTTCAGGTACATGAACCCCTGAGTAGAAAATATGATTCAGAATTAGCCTCTTCAGCACTTGATCTATTTTACCCAGTTATTTCTATACCTCTTTTCTCTTTGAACAATCTTTCATCATTTACTCTTCAGGGAACCTAAGCATTGCATTGCCTTTTGAAACTGGTTATGAAGCATTTCGAGTCCTTTGTTTGGTAAGAGCAGGATTTCCCACTGTGAGAAAGGTATTTTACTAGAAATAGCTATTACCTCTGATGGGTAGGATTGTACAGGACTTTTACTTCCCAAATTAAATATTTCTGAATTGTTTGAAATTTCTGTGACTATGTTTGCTTTTGTAATCAGAAAAAAATACATATTTCTTTTAAAATGTTCAATGCCTCCCAAAAAAGGCAATACTTAGAGAAAGATATTTTGCCTATAGAGTTCTACAGAAGTGGCATAGGCCTTTTGTCCTTTTTTTCTTTCTTCTAATGATGAAATCCTATGCTTTTCTAGCAATTTTGATGTCCTAAACTGAACTATTATAACCTCTGATCTGTGCTTCCCGTCTTGCCCTATTCAAATCATTCCTCATGCTGTTACTGGAGTGATCTTTCTAAAACAGAAACATCTGAGCATGTTACATCCCTGCTGCAAATCATCAGAGGCTCTTCACCCTCTGCAAGCTCCAAGGACTCTGTGAACCAATCCCTCCTTGCTGCCGCTCCAGCCTTACTGCCTTCTACTTCTCACCTGGCTCTTTAAGCGTCCCCAACTCTAGACTAGATAGTCCCTCAAGGGCCAGTGTGAATCGTCTCTCTCCATGCCTAGGTAAAGATGTGCAAAGACCTCCCTAAAAGTTTGCCTAGGTTGGGGTGACTCTGTCAGGTGTGTTCCTGTCAGTAGGACTGAGGTCACAGGAATTGGGACACAAGGGTTGACACTAAGGTGGGTGGAGTGTCATCACCTTGCTGATTGTCAACATCTCCTCATTCCTGTCCTAACCACAACAGAATCAGCAGTGCGTGGCCACATTCCTTTGATACTGATTTTCTCTGTGTGCTGCAGTGTCTGCTGTTTGGATCCCCTGGCATTTGTAACCAAGAAGCACCTTCAAAGTGAGTGTCATATAGGTCAGATGCTGTTGTGGCTTAGCAATATTAGGCCTCTTGAGTTCCTGTTGTTGCTGGAGGTAACAGGAAATAAGGGTTGGAGGGGGAAAGGGGACCTCAGAAGAGAGAGGCTACACTCCAGCACTTTTGTTCCCTAAAACACTGTTTTATCAAGGCCAACTACTTCCTTGCTTGCTTTCACTGTGCAGTGGCTGGGGAAGCACCGCAAGCTCTCACTGCTAATGCTTATGCAGTTCCTGAAGCAGAGTACTGTAAGAGCACAGAAAACACATGTTGGCGATTGCAACTGGGGCAGATGCAAAGAGAGGAGGTCAAAGTCTGCAAAGGAAAACAACAAGATATGAGTTGCTTTTTTTTTCCTTTTTAAATTTTTTTTTTTTTTTTTTTTTTTTTTTTTTTTTTTTTTTTTTTTACAGGCAGAGTGGACAGTGAGAGAGAGAGAGAGACAGAGAAAAAGGTCTTCCTTTTTGCCATTGGTTCACCCTCCAATGGCCGCCGCGGCCGGCACACCGCGCTGATCCGAAGCCAGGAGCCAGGTGCCTTTCCTGGTCTCCCATGCGGGTGCAGGGCCCAAGCACTTGGGCCATCTTCCACTGCACTCCTGGGCCACAGCAGAGAGCTGGCCTGGAAGAGGGGCAACCGGGACAGAATCCGGCGCCCCGACCGGGACTAGAACCTGGTGTGCTGGGGCCGCAAGGCGGAGGATTAGCCTGTTGAGCCACAGCGCCGGCCCTCCTTTTTAAATTTTAAACTGAGGGCTGGCGCTGTGGCACAGTGAGTTAAGACATGGCCTGCAGTGCTGACATCCCATATGGGTGCCCGTTGGAGTCCCAGCTGCTCTGCTTCCAATCCAGCTCCATGCTGATGTGCCTGGGAAAGTGGCAGAGAACGGCCCAAGTGCTTAGGCCCCTGGGCCTACCTGGGAGACCCAGAAGAAGTTCCTGGCTCCTGGCTTTTCAGCCCAGTTCCCACCATTGCGGCCATTGGGCAATGAACCAGCAGATGGAAGACCGCTCTCTCTCACTCTCTCTCTCTCTATCTCTCCTCTCTCTGTGTAACTCTGACTTTCAAGTAAATAAATAAATCTTAAAAAAAAAAAAGTCTGTTAAGACAGGCTAAAGAAGGGGGACTGCTGGCCCCCACTGAGACCTGAATTACAAAGGCCTAACTGTGATGCAATGTATGTATGTCTGCTATAGTTTGGATATGAGTTTGAGTATCTCCCAAGGGCCTATGATGAGTTAGAAGTTTTGTTCCCAAAATCTTATGTTATTGGTTTAATGGATTAAGGGTGGAGACTTAATCTAATTGTTAGGTCAAGAGTGAGGCTTTTGAGAAATGCTCAGATAGGTTTAGATTAGATTAAGCTGCTGAGTGGAGTGTCATGATTCAATCACAGTGGCTATAGAAAGATGGATGCATGTGGCATAGAAGATGAGCATGCTCCCTGCCTCTCAGCTTCTTGACTCGCTGTGTGATCATTCCTCCACCATTCTCTGGCCTTACCATGCCTGAGCCAATGGGGCTGCCCAGTCTTGGATTGAGAACCTCCCAAACTTCACCCCTCCTAAGTAGCTCCTCTTAGGATATTTTAGTTGTAAGAATAAAAAGCTGGGGCTGGTGCCCTGGCGCAGAGGGTTAACCCCATGCCTGTGGCACCGGCATCCCATATGGGCGCCGGTTCTAGTCCTGGCTGCTCCTCTTCCAATCCAGCTCTCCCCTATGGCCTGGGAAAGCAGTAGAAGATGGCCCAACTGTTTGGGCTCCTACACCTGCATGGGAGACCAGGAAAAGGCCTCTGGCTCCTGGCTTCAGATCGGCGCAGTTCCAGCCGTTGTGGCCATCTGGGGAGTGAACCAACGAAAGGAAGACCTTTCTCTCTGTCTCGCCCTCTCACTGTCTGTAACTCTACCTCTGAAATAAATAAATAAAAATCTTTAAAAAAAGAGAATAAAACCTGACCAAAATAATACCATAATCCTCATCCAAAAGACACCATGGAGCTCAATAGAATACACTCATATAATTAGAAAGTCACGGAAGTGCTCTCTCTTCTTTTTTTTAAGACTTATTTATTTATTTGAAAGGCAAAGTTACAGAGAGATAGAGGCAGAGAGAGAGGTCTTCCATCTGCTGGTTCACTCACCAAATGGCTGGAGCTGGGCGGATCCAAAGCCGGGAGCTTCTGGGTCTCCCATGTGGGAGCAGGGGCCCACGTACTTGGACCATCCTCTGCTGCTTTCCCAGACACGTTAAAAGGGAGTTGGGGCCAGCACCACGGCTCAATAGGCTAATCCTAGAACCCAGCACACCGGGTTCTAGTCCCAGTCAGGGCGCCAGATTCTGTCCCGATTGCCCCTCTTTCAGGCCAGCTCTCTGCTGTGGCCTGGGAGTGCAGTGGAGGATGGCCCAAGTGCTTGGGCCCTGCACCCCATGGGAGACCAGGAGAAGCACCTGGCTCTTGGCTTCGGATCAGCGCAGCAGCCATTGGAGGGTGAGCCAATAGCAAAAGGAAGACCTTTCTCTCTCTCTCTCTCTCTCTCTCTCTCTCTCTCTCATTGTCCACTCTGCCTGTAAAAAAAAAAAAAAAAAAAAGAGGGAGTTGGATCAGAAGTGGAATAGCCAGGACTCGAATGGATGCCCATACGGGATGCCGGCACTGCAGATGGCAGCTTTATCTGCCATTCCACAGTGCCAACCCTCAGAAGTTCTCTTCAAGGTAATTTACAGACAATCTGGTCCAATCTTCCTTGTAGAGAAAACAGAGACCCAGAGAGGTCGAGTGGTTTTCCACACTAGCATAGCTCATTTGTGGTAGAGGTGAAAAGAGAGTGCAGGCTTCTTATCTTTTGTCCAAAGGAAGGAGTAATTTTATTCTATCTTGCTACTGCCTTTCAAACTCGTTTCATTAACTTCTCCTTACTATCCCTTTAGACTACAGTTTTGACTGTTCCCTACCAGCCTCTCATCTGTCAGCTGAGGTAAAAACCTCAGTTTCTGTCCCATAACTCAGGACATTGTCCTGTGAGCTCTCTCTCCACATTCCACTCTAGCTCCCAGGGACCACAGAGCCCTTCACATGCACACATCAGCACCAAGAGGCCGGTCTCTCCTCCTGGCAGGTTCTCACTCTTAATCTTCTATTTTTGTTGTTCTTGCAAGACTTATGTATTCATTTGAAAGGCAGAGTTACAGAGAGAGAGAAGGAGAGACAGAGAGAGATCTTCCATCCACTGGCTTACTCCCCAAATGACCACAAGAGTCAGGGCTGGGCCAGGCCAAAGCCAGGTGCCAGGACCTTCATCCAGGTCTCCCATGTTGGGGCAGGGGCCCAAGTACTTGAGCCATTTTCCACTGCTTTCCTAGGCACATCAGCAGAGACCAGATCAGAAGTGGAACAGCAGGACTCAAACCAGCACCTACATGGGATGCTGGCATTGCAGGCAGTAGCTTAATCCACTGTGCTACAGCATCGGCCCCTTAACTTTCTCTTAACCATAGGATGCAGACAGTTTTCTTCAAATAAATTCGTGGCTTTAAAACTTCATTTCCTTGGTTTTCTTTTCTTAGACCAAAATCTGAATGATGGAATATAGGTTTCAGAATTGATTTGGGTGCCACCCCCTTGAGCAAGCCCTGCATAAATGATCAGACATATCTTTTTGTAATTTGGTGGCACTTACCACCTATTATTCTGAGCTCCAAAACTAGGAAAACAGGAAAATCTCATTTAACATCCTGTTTCAATTGTTTTTATTGTTTCCAGGTTCTCTTTGTTTCTTAATGCATTCCAGCTGAAATTTTTTAAATTAAATTTTTATTAGGCTATGCATTCCAATGACAGAACACATGCCTCTTATTTTAAAAGAAAAAAAAGAATATTTATTTGAAAGGCAGAGTTACAGAGAGGCAGATGGAGAGAGAAGTATTCCATCCATTGGTTTACTCCCTAAAAGGCCGCAACGGCTGGAGATGGGCCAAACCAAAACCGAATCCAGGAGCCTGGAGCTTCTGCCAGGTCTCCCGTGCAGGGGCCCAAGCACTTGGGCCATCCTCCATCGCTTTTCCAGACCACAGCAGAGAGCTGGATCAGAAGTGGACTCAAACTAGCACTCATATGGGATGCCAGCACTGCAGGAGGCAGCTTTACCCACTAAGCCAGAGTGCTGGCTCCTCTTTCTTTCTTTCTCTTTAAGATTTACTTCAGATTCCTGTTACATTTTTTAATTTGTTAGACCCTGTTGTGGGACCAGCCACTGTCTCCTTCCTTCCGCTTACCTGGGCATGCTGGGAATCAGCTGCAGGCTGTTTTAATCTAAGCCTGCCTAAGGGCAGGAGGAATTTCCTGCACTTAGTGTCCCACCCCATACCCCCAGGTTTTCTGTCAAGATTGTTGGCTATCCAAACTATCTCCCAGTTCTGTGAGATAACTGAACTTCAGCCTCATTCTTTTTTTTTTTTTTTCCCCTGGGCCAGGAGCCAGGAGCTTCTTTCAGGTGTCCCATGTGGGTGGGGGCCCAAGGACTTGGGCCTTCTTCCACTGCTTTCCCAGGCCATTAGTAGGGAGCTGGATCAAAAATGGAGCAAGGTCGGTGCCGCGGATCACTAGGCTAATCCTCTGCCTTGCGGCGCCGGCACCCCGGGTTCTAGTCCCAGTTGGGGCGCCGGATTCTGTCCCGGTTGCCCCTCTTCCAGTCCAGCTCTCTGCTGTGGCCTGGGAAGGCAGTGGAGGATGGCCCAAGTGCTTGGGCCCTGCACCCGCATGGGAGACCAGGAGAAGCACCTGGCTCCTGCCATCGGATCAGCACGGTGCGCAGGCTGCAACGCGCCAGCCGCGGTGGCCATTGGAGGGTGAACCAACGGCAAAGGAAGACCTTTCTCTCTGTCTCTCTCTCTCTCTCACTGTCTACTCTGCCTGTCAAAAAAAAAAAAAAAAAAAAAAGAAAAAAAAAAAAAAAGAAATGGAGCAGCCAGGACTCAAAGCAGCCCCACTATGGGAGGCAGGCCCTGCAGGCGGTGGCCTTACCTGCTGTGCCACAGCGCGGGATGGAGTCCTTCATTAGACTCCAGCTCCACTGCCTGAATTTCAGCCTAGTACCTGATGTAACCCTGACACCTTCCCAAATATCCTGAACCTCCGAGTCTGAGGTCTTCCTGCTTCCTTCACTTCCCCATTCTTGGGAAAGAGAATGCCTTTCAACTTTCGCCCAGTGGCTAGAGTCTTACTACATGCTAACTAGACTTATCTGTTTGTCTGGAATCCTGATGAATATCTGTTGTGTCAAAATTTTCTGATAGGCCCCAGATGCCAAATGCCAAATGCTTGCCTACGCTAGTGCTTGCTATTTGCCACAGTGGCCTCTCAACAGATTTGGCCTGCCCAATGCTACTGAAGCTAATACTGTATCCCTATGTGGTACCGGATCCCCATCTCTTCCTCTGAGTTGGGTCTAGGCTACCACAGTTCTCAAGCCATGCACGGATCATTTCCCATGAGTAGAATGTTCTATTACACACTGCTCTGAAGAACAATGCAACCTTTGGGACCAAACCAGGAAAGCATAGCCCTGGGTAGTGAGCCCTTTGAGGACAGTATTCATCTGCAATAGTTAGGGAGTTACCTACCATATCCACTTAGGCATTAACTAACCAAAGACTGTTAAGTTCTGGGTCCCCATTCAGTGCAAGTATATGTAACAGAAATCCATTTTTCCCAGCCAGCATCCTTTCTTCTGGTTGGATATCACTACTTTCCTTGCCTATATCTATTTCATAGAATTCTGGTAGGGCTGACCCAAATCTCAGCTTTAACTCTGGTCAATCAGAGCAACACAACATCTCGTGGACAGAATGATTGCTTCAGGCACATGCACATGATCCACACTGAGCCAATGACAGTCTCACCTGGGATTTCAAAAGGAATTATTAAGAAAGAGGTGCATTCAGCTGGGTTACTAAATTGGTAGGATAGAACCTGGAGCTGTTGATGGCCATCTTTGTCACCACATAGGGAGATCCTGCCTGGGAATGAAGCCAACTCAGGAAAGCAAGACTGAAAGAGAGAGGAAAATCTGTTGCAACATTCATTCAATCCTAATGACAGCAATCTACCTGTAGACTTCTTGGTCCATTAATCAATGTGTTTACTGTTATTATGTAAATCATATGAGTTGGATTGTATTTTTATTACTTGCAACTAACACATCTGGTAAGAGAGACTGACTAGTAATTCTTTCTGCTTTGCTAGCTGTATAAACGTCTAGCAATGAACTACACCAAAGAAAAAACAAATTTAAAAATGGGTTTAAAGTGTATTATTTATTTTAAACTATCACTTAAAAGCAGCATACTATAGTGAAAATAACACAAGATTTGCAACCTATTGGAACCCTAATAAAATCTTAAATCTCCTATATTCTAGCTATGTATGCTGGCCATATAAATTAATATCCTGGCCCTCTGTTTCTTCTTTTATAAAATGAGGAGAATATTATCTATCACATAGGATTATTATGAGGAGTAGACATAATGCATATGGTGCCTATAACTAAAAGGCTTTCAATAAATAATAGTTATTTAAAGTATCAAACACCTTGACCTGCAAGGATTTATGGGTACCATATTCTAAAAGGATTTTTAAAAAGCAAAAACATGACCTCTATGCCTGGCAACTCAAAATCTAGATTAGATGAGGAGATATGGGTGTGGGAGTTAGGCTCAGTGGTTAAGATGCTGCTTGTGACACCCACATCCCATATAGGAGAGCCTGGTTCCAGTCCTGCCTCTACCTCTGGTTCCAGCTTCCTGCTAAATGTGCATTCTGGGAGGCAGCAGATAATGGCTCATATACTTGGTGCCTAGTCGACCATGAGTCCCAGATGCTTCACTTCTGATGCAACTCCCTATTAATGCATCTGGGGAGGCAGCAGAAGATGGCCTCCGTGCTTGAGCCCTTGTACCCATGTGGGAGAAGTGATGGAGTTGCAAGCTCCTGGCTTCAGCCTGGCTCAGCCTCAGCTATTGCAGCCATTTGGGGAGTGAACCAGTGGATGGAAGGTCTCCCTTCCTCTTTGTGTCTCTCTTTCTTCTCTCTGTTTCTCCCTTTCTCTGAACTCTGCCTTTCAAATAAATTAATAAAATTTCTTGAAATTAAAATAAAATAAAACAAAAAGAAGAGGACACACAAATGTTAAACAGAGCCTTTGGTTACTAAGGGGAAGGAGAGGCTGGCGCCACGGCTCACTTGGCTAATCCTCCGCCTGTGGCGCCAGCACCCAGGTTCTAGTCCCGGTTGGGGCACCAGATTCTGTCCCGTTTGCTCCTCTTCCAGTCCAGCTCTCTGCTGTGACCCGGGAGTGCAGTGGAGGATGGCCCAAGTGCTTGGGCCCTGCACCCCATGGGAGACCAGGAGAAGCAACCGCCTCCTGGCTTCGGATCGGCGCAGCATAGAGGCCACTTGGGGGGTGAACCAACGGAAGGAAGACCTTTCTCTCTGTCTCTCTCACTGTCTAACTCTGCCTGTCAAAAAAATAAAAATAAATAAATAAATAAGGGGAAGGAGATAATTCCCTTTTGGCTGATCATAAAAAGAATTCATGAAGAAGTGAAATCTGGGCTCTAAAAGAATATGATTTTTGATAAGCAGAGATTGGGAGAAAGTGTCCAAGGAAGGAAGGGAGGTAAGGAGGAAGGGAAAAATGCATGCGCATGTCTGTGGACACCACAGAGCATGTCAACATGGCTGGAGTGTAGACTCCATACAGGAATACAGGGGAGCTACAACTGATGCCAGACCTGGGCTGGTAAATATGTAGAAGGTGTGGCTTTCAGTATCACATAGTGGGAATCTTTGAACCCATGAATGTTAGCAGTGTTGGTGCAGGGTAAAAGCTAAGGTTTGACCAGAAAACCACCTGGATCCTCATCAAACTGCTTACTCCCGACTGTCCCCTGCATCCTGCCTCAGTGAACTCTGGTAATTGAGGGGTGTGTCATCCCTCTCAACTGAGTGCTGGAACATGAAAAATGGCTAGAAAACATCAGCCCAGAGGCAGAGACTACTGATGACTATTAATTGTATGTGGTCAAAAGGGCACCTGGATCCAAAAGGGGAAGGTAGGATTGTAGTCTTCTTTCTCTTTCACTCTTAAAATTAATTCCTCTTAGCCACTTTCCCTGCCTCCAGGCTTCCCCCATTTCAAATTCTTTTATATTTCATGTCTAGATTAATCTTCCTGTTCTGATCCTGTCATTTCAACCCCAAACCATTAATGACAACTCACACCAACAGAACAGACTAAAAATCTTTGGCTTTCTATAGAAGACTCTTTAAAAAAAAAAAAAAGATTTATTTATTTATTTGCTACAGAGTGACAGAGAGAGAAAGAGAGAGAGAGAGGTCTTCCATCCCCTGGTTCACTCCCCAGATGGCCACAATGGCTGGAGCTGTGTCAATCTAAAGCCAGGAGCTTCTTCCAGGTCTCCCATGTGGGTGCAGAGGCCCAAGGACTTGGGCCATCTTCAACTTCTTTTCCCAGGTCATAGCAGAGAACTAGATTGGAAGTGGAGCAGCTGGGTCTCAAACTGGCGCCCACATAGGATGCTGGGACTGCAGGCGGCGGCTTTACCTGCTATGCTGTGAGACCTGAGCCTGAATCAAGGTGTAACTATTTTAAATTAGGCCTCCATCTTGTAACTTGGGCCTGACCAGGCCCTGAACCCTAAGCCAGAAGTAAATAAATGAACTCCCCTTGCAATAAACTCTCCTAGCAACAGCCAATTAACAGATAACAGAGAAATATCTAGAGTTCCTGGTGTCTTCTCAGGGCAGATAAGGTGATTGATAGCTACCCGAGACCCTGCATTTTGGCACGTACACCCCAGCAGCTCGGACCCTATGCTTTGGCCAATCAATTCAGAAGGCATCAACCCCAAAGCCATCCAACCACCTTTAGTAGCTCTGTTCCCGCCACTGGATGCACTAATCAATTCTAGGAGATGTCCTTTGAATTTCCCGCGGGATGAGATGATTTGCTAAATGGTACCATGATGTATAGAATGTCTCTGAAAACCCTATAAAAACCCTGTTAACTGAAGGGTCGGGGCTTTCAATTCAGACTCGCTGCATCAGTGTTGATTGAGAGACCAGGCCCGGACCTGTAATAAAACTCTCGTGTGCTTTACAATGGTATCGGCTCCTTGGTGGTCTTTGGGGACGACTGAACGGGGCATAACAATGCCACAGTGCCAGCCCCAGAAGATCTTTCTACTTGAGGCAGCAACCACCTTTCAGACCTCGCTGCCAGTTATCAGGTATCTTCTGGTTTGGCCACACGATCTGCTCATGAGTCCCCAGCTTTTCTGTCTTCACGACTCCTTTGTGCTGCTCATTCTGCCTCAAATACCACTTCACAGTCCCCTCAGCTGTTTCAATCTTCTGGGCCCTTGAAGACTCAGTTCAGATACATTTCCTCATCCCCCTCTGTCTGTTACCCTGACTTTGACAATGTCCTCCCATTTCAAACTCCCGTGGAACTTCACCTGTATCTCTCTTCAAGCACAGCATCATCTGCTTTTTAGAACTCAGTAACAGCTTAGTTTTATAGAAGCCAAAATTTGAAACAGTGTAATAGATAACAATCACACTTATTCCTACCACTCAGAATCACAAATGTTTAACAGTTTCATATTTGTTTCCATGGTTTTAAAGAAGTGAAACATCGTAGATCAAATTAAAGTCCCTTTTAGGGGCTGGCACTGTGGCACAGCAGGTTAAAGCCATGGCCTATAGGGTTAGCATCCCATATAGGTGTCAGTTCGAGTCCCAGGTGCTCCACTTCCAATCCCGCTCGCTGCTCATGCACCTAGGAAAGCAGCAGAGGATGGCGTAAGTCCTTGGGCCCCTGCACCCACATAGGAGACCGGGAAGATGCTCCTGTCTTTCACTTAGCCCAGTCCTGACTGTTGCAGCCATTTGGGGAGTGAACCATGGGATGAAAGATTTCTTTCTTTCTCTCTCTCTCTCCCCCCTCCCCTACGGCTTTGTAACTCTGCTTTTCAAATACATAAATTTGGACCAGCGCTTTAAGCCAGGGCGCTTTAGGCCACAGCGCCAGCAACCCATATAGGCACCGGTTCGGGACCCAGCTGCTCCACTTCCAATCCAGCTCTCTGCTGTGGCCTGGGAAAGCAGTAGAAGATGGCCCAAGTCCTTGGGAACCCTGTACCCACAAGGGAGACCCAGAAGAGGCTCCTGGCTCCTAGCTTCAGATCGGCACAGCTCTAGCCGTTGGGCCAATTGGGGAGTGAACTGGTGGATGGAAGACTTTTCTGCTTTTCCTCTATCTGTATAACTCTGACTTTCAAATAAATAAATAAATCTTTAAAAAAAATAAATAAATCTTTTTTAAGCCCTTTTAGCCACACACCCTCCCAGTCAGTCCCATTTCCCTTCTCAATTTCTAGTAGTAATGACACCATAAAATGAGTGTGTAACTTTCCATTTCACTCTATAATTTTAGATGCATCCAGATATGTATTCATCATCAATGGCTTATGATGCTACATGTGTTTTAAAATTTACATAGGGCAGGGGGACAATTGTTTAGCTTAAAGTTTAAGATGCTCATGCCCCAAAATGGAGTGCCTGGGTTCAATGCCAGTGTCTGGGCTCCAGCTCCTGATCCAGCTTCCTGATGACACAGACCTGGAAGGCAGTAGTAATGGCTCAATTGGTTGAGTTCCTGCCATCCACATGGGAGGCTTGGGTTGATTTCCTGGCTCCTGGCTTCAGTAAGTCTAGCCCTAGCTATTGCAGGCATTTGAGGGTTGGGCCAGAGGATGGGAATTCTGTCTGTCTGCCACTCAAATAAATGAATACAAACTAGAAAAAAATTCACATTGGGGCAAACATTAAGACAAAGTTTATGAGACCCATGTCCCAAATTGGAATACCTGGATTTGATATTTGGCTCTGGCTCCTGACTCCAGCTTCCCACTAATGCAGACCCTGGGAGGCAGTGGTAATGGTTCAAGTATTTGGGTCCCTGCCACCCTTGTGGGAAACCTATACTGAGTTCCAGGATCCTGCCTAGCCCAACCATGCTGTTATTTTACCTCTGGAGAGTGAAACAGCAGATGGGAGATACCTCTCCCCTGCCCATCACTCTGCCTATCAAATAAAATGAAAAAATTTTAAACTGTTAGACATTTGCATCACTAGTAATTTTTCCTTCTAAGTAAATAATACTTCAATGGCTATTACACATAAATGTAACCCCATATCTGTAATTATTGCCTTAATACTCATACATTTGAATGAAATTACTGAGAAATGGGTTTGCATGCTTTTATTTTTATCCATATAAAATGCATGAAGTTAAACATATTTTTAGAGGCTGATGTTGTAGTATAGTAGGTTAAGTCTGCCACCTGCAAAGCCAGCATCCCATATGGGTACTGGTTTAAGTTCCAGCTGCTCCACTTCTGATCCAACTTCCTGCTAATGGCCTGGGAAAAGCAGTGGAAGATGGCCCAAGTTCTTGCGCCCCTGCACCCACATGGGATACCTGGGTGAAACTTTTGGCTCCTGGCTTCAGCTTGGCCTAGCCTCAGAAATTGCAGTCACCTGTGGACTGAACCAGTGGAAGGAAAATCAATGTCTCTCTGTTTTTCCTTTTCTCTCTGTAACTTTGGCTTTTGAATAAATAAATTAAAAATATATTTTTAAGGCAAACTAATATTTTTTAAAAAAGATTTATGTATTATTTGAAAGGTAAAGTGTCAGAAAGAAAGGGAAAGACAGAGAGAAAGATCGTCCATCAGCTGGTTCACTCCTCAAATGCCTAGAACAGGAAGGAATAGGCCAGGTTGCAGGCAGGAGCCAGGAATTCCATCCAGATCTCCCACATTGGTGGTAGGAATCTAAGTGCTTGGACCATCATCCTCTGCCTCCCCAGTGCATTAGCAGGAAGCTAGATAAGAAGCATGGAGCTGCAGGGACTTGAACTGGGCATTCCTACATGGGAGGTCAGTGTCCCAATGACAGTTTAACCTGCTGTGTCACAACATCCCCCCTCCCCAATATTTTAATATCTCTAAAAAGTGTATGGTGAAAATAGTTTTCTTCCTCATTTCTCTTCACAGCTCAAAGACTGTCATTTCCCACTTTTTTTTTTTAACCTCCATATGAGTATTTACCTCCATATGGTAAAATAATGTGCTTATGCTTATACTATTTCCATATACATCTGTCTTTTTAAAAGATTTCATTTATTTATTTGAAAGGTAGAATTACATACAGCAAGAGGGAGAAGCAGAGAAAAAGGTCTTTCATCTGCTGGTTCACTCTTCAAATGGCCGGAGCTGAGCTGATCCAAAGCCAGGAGCTGAGAGCTTCTTCTGAGTCTCCCACACAGGTGCAAGGGCCCAAGCGCAAGAGCCATCTTCTACTGCTCTCCCAAGTCATACCAGAGAGCTGGACTGGAAGAGGAGCAGCCAGGACTAGAACCGACGTCCATATGGGATGCCAGCACCACAGGCAGAGGATTAACCTACTGTGCCACAGCCCCAGCCCTAATATATATGTCTTAAACATGATCTATTGTCTTCCTTTGTGCTAGATGAGGATGTGGTACTCTTACAATTACACCACATACCCATCATCACTTCTCCTTCCCCAGCTTCCCAAAGTAGTTAATTTTTGTTCACATCAAGAATCAGTTTATACCATGATTAAAATGTGTAATTTTCACAGATTAAGTCAAGCACTATACTGTGATTCCTTTCTTATAAAACTCTAGGAAATAAGGGGGCTCATTTTACTTTATCTGCACCAACATTGGTTAATAACTTAAAAAAAAAGTTTTCTCATATTAAAAGTGAAACAAGGGCAGGTGTTGCGGTGCAGCTGGTTAAGCTGCCACCTGACATGCCTGTATGCCGCAGGAGTGCTGGTTCAGGTCCCAGCTACTCTACTTATGATCCAGCTTCCTGCTAATGCATCCTGGGAAGTAGTCCATGATGGCTCAAGTGCTTGGGCACCTGCCATTCATGTGGGCGATCCAGATGGAGTTCTGGGCTCCTAGCTTCAGCCTGGCCCAGTCCTGCATGTTGCAGGCATTTGGGGAGTAAACCAGCAGATGGAAGTGCTCTCTCTCTCTCTCTCTCTCTCTCTCCTTCCCTCTATCATTGTTGCTCTGTTTTTCAAGTAGATGACAATAAATACTTAAATAAAAGTAAAATGTATTTATGATGGAAAATTTTTTCATTCAGAAAAATAAAAATTGAAATCAACTGTAATCACAGTCCCTGTTTGAACTGCTTCTCTCACCACCTCTTTGTTCCCTTGTCCTCTTTCCCCATAAGTACCCAAATCAACACTGCCTGGACCATCCGCAGGAGTCACTGAGGTGTCCTTGATCCCTGATGCACCTTGCAGCATCCAATCTGTCACTGTCAATTAGCATACCTCCACCGCCCATCTGCCTCTGGCCAGTAGGCAAACACCTGGCCTTTCCACACAAGCAGTTTTTAATTTTTTTATTTATTTTTTATTTTTTTTTGACAGGCAGAGTGGATAGTGAGAGAGAGAGAGACAGAGAAAAAGATCTTCCTTTTTGCCGTTGGTTCACCCTCCAATGGCCACTGAGGCCGGCACACCGCACTGATCCGAAAGCAGGAGCCAGGTGCTTCTCCTGGTCTCCCATGGGGTGCAGGGCCCAAGTACTTGGGCCATCCTCCACTGCACTCCCGGGCCACAGCAGAGAGCTGGCCTGGAAGAGGGGCAACCGGGACAGAATCTGGCGCCCCGACCGGGACTAGAACCCCAGTGTGCCGGCGCCGCAAGGTGGAGGATTAGCCTATTGAGCCGCAGAGCCAGCCTAATTTTTTTTTTAAGTGAGGAGTCCATAAGTGTGTTCTGGCTTCCTAAGAATTCAAGTCTTTCCAGCTTGCCACCCAGAAGAGGACCTGCACCCCTATTTGGTTGTTTCCATTTTAGTACATAGCCTTATTCTTCCCTGGTCTTACAGAATGCACCAAGAGGTTGAGTTGGAGTACGTTTAAGTATAACTTTATAGAATTCTCATAAACACTGTTGTCTTACACTCAAGCCCTGTGGTCCATTCCTTATTTCATTAAAATACTTTTTAAACATTTATTTATTTATTTGAAGGGCAGAGTTATGAGACAAGGAGAGAGAGAGAGAGAGAATCTTCCATCTGCTGGCTCATTCTACAAATGGCCACAACAGCCAGGCTGGGCCAGGTCAAAGCCTTGGGCCATGTGCTTCATCCATGCCTCCCATGTGGGTGCAGGGGCCCAAGAACTTGGGCCATCTTCCATTGCTTTCTCAGGTGCATCAACCTGGAGCTGGATCAGAAGTGGAAGAGCAGAGACTAGAACTGGTACCCACATAGGATGCTGGCATCACATTCAATGGCTCAACCAGCTATGCCACAACACCAGCCTCAATCAATTAAAAAAAATTTTTTTTTAAATTTTGTCTATCAGAGAGACAGTTCCCATCTACTAGTTCATTCTCCAAATACAAGGCTGGGCCAAATAGAAGCTATGAATGAGGAGCTCAATCCAGGTCTGTCATGTAGGTGGTAGAGACCCAAGTACTTCAGCAATCACTGTTACCTCCCAGGGTGTGCATTAGTGTGAAGCTGGAATCAGGAACAGATCCAGAATTCAAACCCAGGACTACAGTATGGGATGTGGGCATCTAGCTGCCCGGCAAATGCCCATCTGCCTGTGGCCCATGCTAATCCTTAAGGAGAGATCTCCTCCCTTAGTACAGGATTTTTCCCTTAAGGGATCCATTAGTCCTTCCTACAATCCGTGTTTCATCAGGTGATGTTCCTTTTTAAACCCAAATTTTCTTTCATAGCACTTCTGGACCCAAGAAAATCAAGGCCTGGAGCTAGATGTTTCTTGTACTCAATACAGCAGCATTCTCATTCAACAAGCCCTCTCCCAGTTAGCTACTCTCCTCTTACCCTTCAGTTCCCTTGGCTTCTCCCCACTCCCCCGCCCCGTTCCTACTTTGATCGGAGCCCTTATTGCCCGGTGTTAGCCCTATGTCACCATGTGGGTATCTTCCCCAGACTGAGCTCTTTGAGGGCAGGAATCCTGGCACCACAGAGGGGTAGGGCGCAGAGTAAGTGCAACATATTTACGGGAGGAATCGGTGATGGGTGTTTGGACAAGACTACACTACAATGATTTTAATACCGGGAAAGAACTTTCAACTTAAACCAAAAGTCAACAGCTCCCTCTATTTTCTTATGCCAAGGAATGTCTTGAAGAACACCGAGAAGAACCCTGAAAATGCACCTGGTCGCCCCGCGAGGGCTGGATGGGAATGCGGCTAAACCAGTTAGGGAGTCGCTCTGGTGGCCCTGCGGTGAGCTGCTCAGAGTGGGTGGAGTGGCCAGTGGAGACTTAGAACTACATCTAAAAGGCATTTCCAAGAGAAGAATAAAAGCCGAAATTCGCTGAGTTCCATGTGCTAGAGGTTACACCATCACCAACCTGGGCGCGGAATCACATCCATTTCGCCGGATGCAAAGCGACATTAGGCCAGATTAAGCGGCTGAGGGAAGGCGCGAGCCTGTCACACACCCCAAGAGCTTCCAAGCCTAACTCCTGTGTTTTCCTGCGCCTCAATGTGCTGGCAAACGCCTTGCAACTCCAGAACGTGGGAGCGCAGAGGTCGTGCATCAGGATGCCCGTGCTTCCGGGGCCGTGGAGAAGGCCGCTCCGGGTGGAGGCCGCCGCGCGCGGCAGGCGGCAGGGCCCCGGCGGCAGGCGGCCGCAGCTGCGCAGACTGGGGAGCGGAAGCGGCTGAGTCACCGCGCGGCCAGAGAGGCGGCCGGCTTGGAGCGCGCGCCGGACGCCTGCGGTCCCGCATGGCTGGGCCGTGACGCTCGGCGGGAGCACCCTCAGGGCAGTCGGCCCGGGCTGTGACGAGAGCGGCCGGAAGGGCTGAGTCAGCGCAGGCGACGCGCGCGGCGCTGGCGGGGAGGGGCGGACGCGCCTTCCCGCGGCCCCTGCTCCGGGCCCGGTCCGGGGGCCCCGCGCGCAGCCGCTGCCCCGGGTAGCCCGGCCCCTGCAGCCCGGCCGAGGCTCACTGGGCGCTGCTTGTCAGCGGATGCCGTCCGGGCCGTGCCATCTCAAACCGAAGTTTGAAATCACGGAGCGGCCTCAACCGACAAGGAGTTTGCCCAGGTTTCAGTGGAAGCCACTGGCTTTGTGAAAGGTCGGGGAGGTTTTGAAGATCAAAGGCGCTTGCTCAGGGCTAGAAATGATTTGCCTGACTCAGTTCCAAAATGCAATAGGTGATAATTAAAACACACAATTATTATTTTTTGTAGTGTAGGACCAAAACTTCCATACAGAGAACTTCCCATGGGTCCCTGATGAACTCGGTCCAAAGGGACCAGAACCCAGCGGATGCTTCTCCCTGTTCCCACACTGCTGAGACCGGAACCCAAATTTATAAAATAATATTTCATTGGTTTTGTTCAAATTTCTTTTTTAGACAATAAGCCACTATACTGTGGAGTATTCTGGAAAAAAAGGAAAACCTAATTGCAGCCCTTGAACCAAAACCACAATTGCTTTTGCTTCTCTCCCTACATTTTTTGTTATTATTCACAAGAAGAGATTTTTATATAGCTACATTAGAGCTGTCATTTTCTATGTTACTGTTTTCACTAACTCACATCAACATTTGCCCGTGTCTCATAGATCTTCAGAATCATTAAGATTTTATTGATTTATTTTCATTTATTTGAAAGGCAGAGATAGAGCACTTGCCCATTCACTGGTTCATTCCCCTCAAATGGCAGCAATATCCAGTGCTGAGCCAGTTTAAAGCTGGGCTCCAGGGACTCCACCCAAATCTCCCATGTGGATGGGCAGGTGCCCAAGTCCTTGAGCTGTGATCTGCTGCCCCCCAGGGTGTGCATTAGCAGGAAGCTGGAATCAGAAGCAGAGCCAAGACAAACTCAGTCTGATACAGGATACAGGTGTCCCAAGCAGTTTCTTAGCTGCTGTACCAAATGCCCACTCCAAGGATCGTTATTCTATTTCATCTTGTAAAATATCTATTCTGGGAGCCGGTGCTCTGGCATAGCTGGTAAAACCACTGCCTGCCCTGCTGGCATCCCATATAGGCACTGGTTCACATCTCAGCTGCTCTACTTGCAATCCAGCTCCCTGCTAATGGCCTGGGAAAAGCAGCAGAGGGTGGTCCAAGTGTTTAGGCCCCTACCACCCACTTGAGAGACCCAGAGAAAGTTCCTGGCTTTGGCTTGTCCCAGCCCTGGCTATTGTGGGCATTTGGGGAATGAACCAGCAAGCAGATGGAAGATCTCTCTCTTTTTTTAACTCCCACTTAAATTTTTATTTACTTGAAAGGCAGAGTGACAGAGAGAGAGAGATCCTCAATTTCCTGGTTCTCTCCCCAAATGGCCTTGTTAGGTAGGAAGTTAGGTATGAGCTTATGTGTGTATGACAAAGGCCTAAAGAGAAGACTTTTACGTCCAGCATATGCATCTACATCTCAAAGTCATCCCGATAATGTTTCCGGGGGCAGCCCAGTGTTCGTATCCTGCCCTGCGCCCTTCTACCTGATAACCTGTCAGGTGGGCGTCCGCGCCCCTTCTGCCTGACAAATCTTCCACAATCTCCCAGATGCAGTCCAGTATCTGCATTTCAAACACCCTGCTCTGGATCCCCATTATCTAGGGGGTCCTGCTCACCCTTTCGCTGAACCCAGGATGGCACCAGCTAGGCTTCCTCTTGTCTGATACCTTCAAGGGAAAACTCAGATAGGAGCTTCTTAATATTTACAGCCAGGAGGAAATGTGTGAAGACAGACACCCATCTCCTTAAACCCCTCCCCCGCCCCGGCCTAAATGTAGACCGGGCACTCTCTCTCAGGTCCTGTCTGGAGAGGTGCCCATCCGTTCTTCCGGATGTCCCTACCCTAATAAACTTTGCTACTTTTTACTTTCCACTACTCTGTCTGAATTCTTTCTTGCGCGAAGACAAGAACCCTGCATTTCTCTGGTAACAGCTTCAGTGGACAGAACTGAGCCAGGCCAAATCCAGGAGCCTGGAATTCCATCTGGTCTCCCATGTGGGTGCAGGGGTCCAAGCACTTGGGCCATTTTCTGCTGCTCTCCTAATATGCGTTAGCAGGGAACTAGATTTGAAGTAGTTGGGACTTGAACTGGTGCTTATATGGGATGCTGTTGTCACAGTTAACAGCTTAACCTATTATGGCCACAGTGCCAACCCTTTGTTCTCTGTTGCTTTCTTCTTCCCTAAGTTATTTATTTATTTGAAAGGCAGAGTGACAGAGTGGGAGGGAGAGACAAAGAGAAAGCTCTTCCATCAGCTGGTTCATTCCCCAAATACCTGCAAATGTAAAGGCTGGAGCAGACCTCAGTGAGGAGCCATGAACTCCATTCAATCTCCCAGGTGGGTGGCAAGAAACCAAGTACTTGTGCCATCATTCAATGCTTCCCAGGCACATTAGCAGAAAGTTGAATCAGAAGTGGAGAAAGGACTTGATCCCAGGCACTCTAGATTTGGAATGCAGGCATCCTAAGTGGCAGCTTAACCTGCTATGCCTCAATACTGTGCCTCTCAAATAAA
This sequence comes from Lepus europaeus, assembly GCF_033115175.1. Lineage (NCBI taxonomy): Eukaryota > Metazoa > Chordata > Mammalia > Lagomorpha > Leporidae > Lepus > Lepus europaeus. The sequence continues at coordinate 55,746,272 of NC_084833.1, read as the reverse complement.
ATGAATAAAAATTTTAAAAATATAAAAGTAGAAAGATTACAAAAAGGAGTCTGATGAGGTTGAGAACTAGTGCCCTACTCAGATAAACATCAATGACTTATCTTAACACTTACAGCTATCATTGTCTTGTCCCAGGTGTATTCCTTTTTTATTCCTAAGATCCTAGTATTGGAGCAGTGCTTTCTGTTCCCACAGCTCCATCTGTCACCTTGTTCTATTCTATAGGACTCTGTCACTTTTGACACACCCCTATGACCCAAGGCAGTCTATTTATAGTCTAGCCAATTGCCCAAGGGACTTGTTCAATAAGAATGATAATAATTAACCAGATCAATAAAATGTTCTCTTGCAAAGAATGACGTTCAGACCCAGATGGTAATGTGGTTAATAGCAGGGTCAGAAGCTGAAGGGCACACAGAGAAAAAGCAGTAACTAGAAGCTGTGATGTAGCAGACACCTGGCATAGGTAGAAGTCTTGAATACTGAAAAGCGCAGAGGGGATGAGTGGCAGCAGCAGGAGTAGCACACGCAAGGAGAGCATCCCCAACAACCACAGAAAGTGATCCAGCCAAAATGCCTCATTCCTTGAGCTGACTTGCATCTACAGCTCAAACCGAATGTAAAACCTTGTAAGGACTCAGTCCTACATGATTGAGATTTTTGTCTGTTTTAGGTTCCCACATAGCTTTAGAATAAATCTGTATCACTTACACTAAAGGGGTATTTGTAACCAAAGATCCTAACTACCAAATTTTCCAACCCATGCTCTCTTCCATTTCTGAACCTTTATCATCCCCACTGCTTGAATGTTCCGCCCTTATATTGTTGTTGCACGTTTTGGTTGTCCAAAGCCCAGCTCCTCCATTCAGCCATCTTTGATATCTGTTTTTTTGTTGTTGTTGTTTTTTGTTTTTCTTTTTTTCTTTTTTTTTTTTTTGACAGGCAGAGTGGATAGTGAGAGAGAGAGAGGAGAGACAGAGAGAAAGGTCTTCCTTTTGCCATTGGTTCACCTTCCAATGGCCGCTGCGGCCGGCACATCGCGCTGATCTGAAGCCAGGAGCCAGGCACTTCTCCCGGTCTCCCATGCGGGTGCAGGGCCCAAGGACTTGGGTCATCCTCCACTGCCTTCCCAGGCCATAGTGTTAGGTAGGAAGAGCTGGCCTGGAAGAGGGGCAACCGGGATAGAATCCAGCGCCCCAACCGGGACTAGAACCTGGTGTGCCGGCACCGCAAGGCGGAGGATTAGCCTGTTAAGCCACGGCGCTGGCCTGATATCTATTAAAAGTGGTAACTCCCTATTCTCAAATGGGAATCCACTTCCACTTCTTTTAAGAATATTTCTTATTCCCAACTCTGTGTTATATGAAGACATCATCTCTACTCGATTTTGAGTACCTTGAAATAAAGACAATGACTATTTCATCTGTTTCCGTCAAAACAAAGTCCAGCTTAGAAACATGCAAAGAAAAGGTATATAATTATTAAGTGCTCCTTCTATTGATGCAGTACCTGTCTTCTCCCCCCTTTTTTTAAATTCTTTGAAAGACAGAGGCAGAAAGAGAGAGAGAGAGAGAGAGAGAGAGAGAGAGAGAGAGAGAGACTGGTTCATTCCCCAAATGGCTGCAACAGCAATAGATGGGCCTATCAGAAGCAAGTAGCCTGGAGCTTCCTCAAGGTCTCCCATGTGGGTACAGGGGCTCAAGGGCTTGGGCCATCCTCCACTTCCCTCCCAGGCCATAGCAGAGAGCTGGATCAGAAGTGGAGAAGCTGGGACATGAACTAACACCCATATGGGATGCCAGCACTATAGGTGACGACTTTACCTGTTATGCCACAACGCCAGCCCCATGCTGTAGAATTTCAATCTGTGTTTGCTATATGGAAGATCTAGCTTCTATCTGATATCTAGGTCAACATCATCTCCTGTGCACTGGGCACCACAAGGATATATACAAATACCTCAAATTAAATGTTCTCCGTGGCAAACGTGTTCTTCCTTCTGCGTTGCTGTCTTATTGTAAGGGCATCTCTAAGTCACTTAGGTTTATAACTTTAAGTCATCTTGCTACTGCATTGAAAGTTCCATTGTAACACTCTGGGCTTCCACAAAAGTAGAATTTGAGACATAATGGAGGATTGTGGTGCAGGCAAAATGAAACTAGGAAGGAGAAATAGCTAATACAAGGAAAGGTTTTAGTTTTCTACTGCTAAGGGGGATAGGGTGTTTGATCCTGTAAGATTGTGAGGAGATTTGTGAAATGTGTCTCAGAACATCTGACCAAGGTAAGAAAGAGGAAAGCTTCAGTTCTCATTCACCATTGGTCAAAGGTTATCTCACATATTGTTAGCTTCCCCACACTTCCGGCTTGGACATGCAGAAGATTCGAGCATGTTTCTGTGGGTATACCACGGTATGGCTTCATGGATACTCTGAAGTAAGAAGTGAGAGGCCTGTGGCTCACGCCTGAGGTAAGGCCCGATCACACAGACAGTTGCATGTGTCTATGCCAAGAACTGTTTTTACGAGCTTTTGCAAACACAGGAAGGAGCTACAGTTTCATGGATGTTGACAGAGGGTACAAGAATCCTAGGGCAGAGACAAAGGACTTGTTCACTCAGCAAGCAGCACAAGCTTCATTGTCACATCAGTTTCCCTTGCCCTCATGTATCCCAGGCAGACCGAGGTAGATACTGTGCCTGTAGTGGATTCATGTTACCACTGAGGAATCCTGAACTTAAGAAACCTGTCCAACCCCAGAGAGAGACAGTATCGCTATCTTCCAAGGCTATTTGCTATACAAACATTCTTAAAAAGATGGTCTGGAGCAAAAGCTGACATAAAACATGCTGAAACAGGACAAAGCTATGGAGGATTATCTCTAAACAGAATAGATGTTGAAACCTAAGGAGAACTATCACCAAAGTCAAAGTTGAAATTTGAAGCCAGTAGATTTTATAGTGGTCCACAAGAATTGGACCAGAAAGTCTACTCCTTGCATCACCGACTCACTTAATTATATAATCTCCATTAAATCCAATTTTTAGCAGACTTCTCTTATTCTCAGCCAAAATTCTGGCTAATCTGGGAGTAACCCAAACCTTTATACCCAAGAGGTCTTGGTTTTCATACCCTGGCTGGGCTGTGGTTGCTAGAATTGGCTGTTAACCATCATCTCTGAGTTCATAAGCATCATGTTAATAAGGGTTGATTATACTCACTTTTTTTTTTTTTTTGGACAGGCAAAGTGGACAGTGAGAGAGAGAGAGAGAGAAAGGTCTTCCTTTGCTGTTGGTTCACCCTCCAATGGCCGCCGCGGCTGGTGCGCTGCGGCCACCGCACCGCGGTGATCCAATGGCAGGAGCCAGGTACTTCTGGTCTCCCATGGGGTGTAGGGCCCAAGCACTTGGGCCATCCTCCACTGCACTCCCTGGCCACAGCAGAGAGCTGGCCTGGAAGAGGGGCAACTGGGACAGAATCCGGTGCCCCTACCGGGACTAGAACCCGGTGTGCTGGCGCCGCAGGCGGAGGATTAGCCTAGTGAGCTGCGGCGCCGGCCTTGATTATACTCACTTTTATAGTAAATACTTTTTTTTCCCCCCCTCTGGTTCACTGGTATAACAAGTCTGGGATGGGCATTTGGCCTAGCAGTTAAGATATCCTCATCGTGGGGCTGGCACTGTGGTGCAGCGAATTAACACCCTGGCCTGAAGCACCAGCATCCCATATGGGCACTCGTTCTAGTCCAGGCTGCTCTACTTCCAGTCCAGCTCTCTGCTATGGCCTGGGATAGCAGTGGAAGATGTCCCAAGTCCTTGGGTCCCTGCACCCACATGGGAGACCCAGAAGAAGCTCCTGGCTCCTGCCTTTGGATCAGCGTAGCTCTGGCCATTGCGGCCATCTGGGGAGTAAACCAGCAGATGGAAGACCTCTCTGTCTCTACCTCTCTCTGTAATTCTGTCTTTCAAATAAATAAAATAAATCTTTAAAAAAAAATAAAAGATATCCTCATCCCATATTGGGGTGTCTCGGTTCTGTTCCTGCCTCTGGCTCCTAACTTCAGCTTCCTGCTACTGTGCATCCTGGGAGGCAGGCAGTCATAGCTCAGGTGGTTGGGTCTCTCCCACCCTGGTGGGAAATTTCAGTTGCATTTCTGACTCATTGCTTTGGACTTCACCTAGTCCTGGCCATCACAGTCATTTGAGGAGTGGCTCAGTGACTGAGAGTTCTCTCTGTGTGTCTATCCATATATCTCTGTCTCTTTACCTTTCAGATTAAAAGGAAGAGGAGGAGGAGAAGAAGAGTTAAATTTTTGCCTTTTTTTCCCCAGCCCCTTGCATTCTAGCTGCTTGGGAAAACTTTCCAGAGTAGTTCAGCACAGAATTACATTGTACAGCACTCCAAACCCACAGGGTGCTATCTCCAAGATGTTGCCCAGAGTAAGCCTTCAACAGGCCTCTTCAGTATTCTCTTAGCAGCCTATTAACTTTGTACTTCATTCGCCTCTCTAACATCCTCAACATGTGTTCATTCATGCTGAGGCATATTAGTCGGGGTCTGTAATTCTTTGGGTGTGTAACCTACTTTATTCCTCCCCCCCCCTTTTTTTTTAAGATTTATTTATTTATTTGAAAGGCAGAGTGACAGAGAGAGAGGTCTTCCATCCACTGGTTTACTCTGCAGATGGCCGCAGTGGCTGGAGCTGGGCTGATCTAAACCCAGGAACCAGGATCTTCTTCCAGGTCTCTCACGTGTGTGCAGGGACCCAAGGACTTGGGCCATCATCCACTGCTCTCCCAGGCCATAGCAGAAAGCTGGATTGGAAGTGGAGCAGCCAGGAATTTAACTGGCATCCATATGGGAAGGCGGCATGCAGGCAGTGGCTTTACCCACTATGCCACAGTACCAGCCCCCAAAATCCTTTTTTCTAGATTTTTATTTAGTAGAAAGAAATATACAGTAATTAACATTATCTATATTTATCCTACTATGCAATGGAACCTAAACTTCTCGCTCTTATCTAGGTACAATTCAGTAGCCATTAACCAAGCTTTCTCCATGTCTTCCTCACCCATTCCCTCCACAATCTTTGGAACCCCCATTATGCTTTTTAAATTATTTATTTATTTACTTTATTTGTTTGAAACTCAGAGAGAAAGAGACAAATAGACACAGAGAGGTTTCCCACCACTGGTTCACTCTCTAAATGCCTACAACAGCTTGAGTTGGGCCAGGCTGATGCCAGGAGCTCAGAACTCAATGTAGGTCTTCCGCATGGGTGGGAGGGACCCAGGTCCTTGAGCCATCGCCTGGCTGTACATTATCAGGAAGCTGGAATTAGGGGCAAAGTCAGGATTTGAGTCCAGACACTCTGATATAGGATATGAGTGTCCCAAGTAGCTTTTTAACTGCTATGACTAATGCCTACCTGAAGGAGCTATCATAATTTTAACTTCTATGATATTACCTTTTGTTTATTAGACTCCACGTATGAATGAGATCAAGTTACACTTTTCTATCTGTGCTTGAGTTACTTCACTTAGTGATCTCCAGTTCTATCCATGTTGTTGCAAATGACAAAATTTCAATCTTTTTATGGCTGAGTAGTATTCTGTTGTGTGTTTATGACACATTATTCCCATTTCTTGGCTGTTACAAATAGTGCTGCAATAAACAATTAAATAATCTTTGATAAAGGTGCTGGAACATGTATTGGGAAAAGGACAGTCTTCAATAAATGGTGCTGCAAAAGTTGGGTATCTACATGCAGAAAAATGAAATCAGATCCCTACCTCTCACTATACGCAAAAATCAATTCAAAATGGATTGAGGATCTAAATGTAAGACCTGAAACTTGGAGACTACTATAAGAATATATACGGGGGTTCGTGCTGTGGTGCAGCAGATTAAGCTGTAGCCTGCAGTGCTAGCATCACATATGGGTACTGGCCGGTGCCGTGGCTTAACAGGCTAATCCTCCGCCTTGCGGCACCGGCACACCGGGTTCTAGTCCTGGTTGGGGCGCTGGATTCTATCCCGGTTGCCCCTCTTCCAGGACAGCTCTCTGCTGTGGCCTGGGAAGGCAGTGGAGGATGGCCCAAGTCCTTGGGCCCTGCACCTGCATGGGAGACCAGGAGAAGCACCTGGCTCCTGGCTTCAGATCAGCGCGATGAGCCGGCCGCAGCGGCCATTGGAGGGTGAACCCACAGCAAAAAGGAAGACCTTTCTCTCTGTCTGTCTCTCTCTCTCACTATCCACTCTGCCTGTCAAAAACAAAACAAAAACCACATATGGGCACTGGTCCCAGCTGCTCCACTTCCAATCCAGCTCCCTGCTAATATGCTTGGGTCCCTGAACTCAGGTGGGAGACCAAAAAGAAGCTCCTTCAGCCTGGCCCAGCCACAGTTGTTGTGACCATTTGGGGAGTGAAAAAGTGGATGGAAAATCTCTCTCTCTCATCTTTCTCTGTAACTCTGCCTTTAAATAAACAAATAAATCTTTAGAAAAAAAAAAAAAGGAAATATAGGGGAAATGCTTCAAGGCATTAGAATGGGCAAGGATTTTTGACATGTTATCTGTGTTGATTATGGTGATGTGTTAGGGTTCTCCAGAGACACCAAAGCAATGATAGGTAGATAGGTAAAGAAGGAATTAACTACATGAATTGGTTCATGCGATTATGGAGGCTGAGAAGTTCTGCAACAGGCCATCCACAACCTGGAGATCCCAGCTCATTTCAATTCCAAGACCTCAAAACCAGGGAAGCTGGGGTGTAACTCTCAGTATGAGGGCAAAGACTGGAGAACTTGGAATTCTGTTGTCCAAGGAGAGGAGAGGAGGAAGTAACTCAGCTCCCAGGGAGAGAGAGGAAACCACCTTTTTGTACTCTCCGGATCCCCAGTAGACTGGCTGGTGCCTGCCCATACTGAGAACAAGTCTTCTCCATTCAGCCCATTGATTCAAATACTAATCTCCTCTATGAACACCCTCACAAACACATTCACACATAAATCTTTACCAGTTCTCTGGATAATCCTTCATCCACTCAAACTGACACCTAAAATGAACTATCAGAGGTGGTATTACACAGTTGTACAACTTTGTGAAAAATCATTGAACTGTAAGTTTAAATGGGTGCTTGTTGGTATGTAGATTTTTTTTTGATGAAGCTGAAGTTTAAAATTTTTATATTGCTTAGGACATGAATTTCAATTTTGTTTAGATCGTTATACTTAAAAGAAATGCAATGATAAAGTAGTCTTCAGTGACAATGTACAGGGCTAGGGTGTCTTTTATCTTTTGTTTTTACATACAAAGCTTTACACACACATGGTATCAAGCTGCTGAAGTGTAGACTTGCAGCTACTGGTAACAGTGCTCTGCAGGAAGTCCTCATTTTTTCATTCTGTTTAACTCTTCTTCCTTCCTTTCTTATTGTCCTTTCTCTTCAGCCTTTTCTGAATACCAACAACAATTTACATTTATACTAAACCTGAAAATTACAATTACTTCAAAATCTCATTTGATCTCCAGAATAATTTTGGTAGCCTAGGAAAGGATTTTTTTACTCATTTTACAGGATGATAAAATAAAAGTGAGGGGCAGTGAGATAAAAAGTTTTATGTAAGGCAATGCAATTTGCACATGCCTCAGAACAGAATTGTTAACACTTTTCTTAACTTCAATAATATTTATCCCTCTACATTTGAAATTGTTTAGAGTAAAAATCTTGTTTTTTGGATATAAGAATGAAGACCATTTATTTGCAAGTTAAATAATTACCTTTAGTGAAAAAAGCTAAATTTCATGAAAAAGATTTTTAAAATTTTTGTTTGTTTAAGAGACAGAGAGAGAGAGAATGCTCCCATTTGTTTACTCTCCAAATACCCACAGTGGCTATGAGTGGGCCAGGCTGGGGTCTGGGAACTTAATCCAGGTCTCCTACTTGGGTGGCAGGGACTCAACCACTTGAGCAATGATCTGCTGCTTCTGAAGCTGCATGTTATTCGGAAGCTGGAATTGGAATTGGATTGAGGACTTGAACCAAGGCACTCTGATATGTGATGCAGACATCCCAACCAGAGTCTAAACTGCTAGGTCGAACTCTCACTCCAAATTTTATGAAAAAGTTTGTCAAAAATGTTTTGAGAGGCCGGCACTGTGACACAGCAGGTTAAGCTGCTGCTGGCAGTGCCAGCATCCAGTATGGGTGTAATTCGAGTCCCCGCTGCTCCATGTCCCATGCTAATCCAGCTCCTTGCTAATGTGCCTGGAAAAGCACTGGAGGATGGCCCAAGTGCTTGGGCTCTTAGACCCACCTGGGAGACCCGGAGGTGGCTCCTGGATCCTGGCTTTGGCCTGGCCCAGTCTTGGTCATTGTGGCCATTTGGGGAGTGAACTAGCAGGTGGAAGATCTTTCTCTCTATCCTTCCCTCTTTCTCTCTCACTGTAGCTCTGCCTTTCACATAAATAAATAAATCTTTTTTAAAAAATTAAACTTTTTTTGAATATTTGAAATAGGAAGTTTCAAACAGATCAGCCCAGGGTGACTTTAGGTGTAGGACACATTGTCAGGGATCTCATTTCTATCTTTCTCCCACCGTAGCCTCCAATGGAGGGCTATAAAGAGAAGACTAATTCTTTCCATTCCCTTATAACTGTTATGATCACTCTTCAAGCTTTCCTTATCCCTCTTTTACCTGCAAGCAGCATTGTGTTTTCTGCTTCAATAATATTACTGTGTGTATCATCAGCTAGCTATCCCAATCACCCTTACCTTTTTTTTTTTTTTTAAGATTTATTTATTTATTTGAAAGTCAGAGTTACACAGAGAGGCAGAGGTAGAGAGAGAGAGAGAGAGAGGTCTTCCATCTGTTGATTCACTCCCCAAATTGCGACAACGGCCAGAGCTGTGCCGATCTGAAGCCAGGAGCTTCTTCTGGGTCTTCCATGTGGGTGCAGGAGCCCAAAGACTTGGGCCATCTTCCACTGCTTTCCCAGGCCATAGCAGAGAGTTGGGTCAGAAGTGGAGCAGCCAGGACTCAAATGAGTGCTCATATGGGATGCCGGCACTGCAGGCGGTGGCTTTACCCACTACGCCACAGCGCCAACCTCACATTTTTTCTTATCTCACCTCCCATCCTACTCAAGACCAGCTCTGAAACTGTTTTACACTATTCTGAATTCCTCATCCTTAACTTTGGCAAATGAGGCATAGATACCTCTGCCACGGAGCTGGGGTTTGAGGGTGTGTTCAGTTTACTCAATTGTGCTTAGACTAGTAGTTTTCTCTGCAGTCTTCATATATTTATTGAGCACCCATTTATTTCTGTTTTTGCCACAAGAAGACAGACATGGTCCCTGCCCTTGAGGCACTTACACTGAAAGTTCCAGTTTCATAAATCACATTCTCTGTGTCACTAACTTGATAAAATAAAATTAAACCTATAGGTAAGTTGAGGGTGCTAATCATTGCCTGCTAGTTCCTGAGGGCCATGTTCTTTTTGTGCATGCAGGAACTCTGGTTCCCAAGGTAGAGTATTGGACTCTGCAAAGCTCAAGTTCTACAAGCTTGGCTGTAAATCTGCATGCCCTGCTAGCTCTCAGTTCCCATCACTAGAGCTTAAAAATCCTATTTTTCACTGCCACTCCTTCTCCCTTTCAGTTTTAAGGAGAGAGAATTAACATTTTATGGCTCCCTTCTATAAGTTAGGTGTTTTTGCATGCATTGTACTCTGTTATCCTTACAATTCTATGATCAACAAGTGAATTCTTGGATCTAAAATGGATAGGTAATAGCACAAAGAGGACTGTATTTGGAATCATGAAGAATGAGGATTTAAAAAAAAATTTTTTTTAAAGATTTTATTTTATTTACCTGAAAGGCAAAATTACAGATAGAGAGAGACAGAGACAGAGACAGAGAGACAGAGATCCTCCATTTGCTGGTTCACTCCCTAAATGGCTGCAACAGCCAAGGCTGGGTCAAGCCAAAGCTAGGAATCAGGGTCTCCCACATGGGTACAGGGACCCAACCACTTGGGCCATCTTCCTCTGCCTTCTCAGGTGTGTTAGCGGAGAGCTGGGTCTGAAATGCAGCAGCTGAGACCTGAACTAGTGCCTGCATGGGATGCTGGTTTTGCAGGCAGCAGCCCAATAGGCCACACCAATAACGCTGGCCCCAAAGATGAGGTTTTAATTCTGGCTCCATCACCAAAGGTCATTTCTAGTTCATTATTCCTTTTTCATTATTTATTTATTTGAGAGGTAGAGTTACAGATAGAGAGAGGGAGAGACAGAGAAAGAGGTCTTCCATCTACTGGTTCACTTCCCCAAATGGCTGCAACTGCTGGAGCTGGGCCAATCCAAAGCCAGGAGCCTAGAGCTTCTTCCAGGTCTCCTACAAGGGTGCAGGGGCCCAAGGACTTGGGCCATCCTCCACTGCTTTCCTAGGCCATAGCAAAGAGCTGGATTGGAAGAAGAGCATCTGGGACACGAAGCAGCATTCAAATGAGATGCCGGAGCCGCAGGCAGAGGCTTAACCTACTGTGCCACAGTGCCAGCCCCATTGTTCCTTTTTCGTTTATCCACTAAAATATTTGTTGGATCTCATGACTAGAGCCTAGGGAGATTACTGACGCCATGAACAGGAGTGTCAAATTGTTAAGTCAGCAACAGGAGTCACTGTGTACTTACACCCCATGTGGGATCTGTCCTTAATGTGTTGTCTAATGTGAAGTGATGCTATAACTAGTACTGAAACAGTATTTTTATACTTTGTGTTTCTGTGTGGGTACAAACTGATGAGGTCTTCACTAATTATATACTGAATTGATCTTCTGTATATAAAGAGAATTGGAAATGAAAAAAAACAACCCGGTGTTAAATTGGAAATGGCATAGAAAATTAATTAATTTTTTTAAAAAACTATTATGTAGGATCTCTGTCTTTAATGTGCTATACATTGTTATTTAATGCTATAATTAGTACTCCAATGGTAGTTTTTTCACTTTATGTTGCTATATGGGCAAACTGTTGAAATCTTTACCTAATATGTACTAAACTGATCTTCTGTATATAAAGAGAATTGAAAATGAATCTTTATGTGAATGGAAGGGGAAAGGGAACGGGAAAGGGGAGGGTTGCGGGTGGGAGGGAAGTTATGGGAGGGGGGAAGCCATTGTAACCCATAAGCTGTACTTTGGAAATTTATATTCATTAAATAAAAGTTAAAAAAAAATATTTGTTGGATCCCTACTGGTTCTATGATACAAGGCGAAAGTGAAGAAAGCACAGCACTTGTTCTGAAGGCTGTCACATTCGGGAGTAAGGCGGTGAGAGGTAAATTCTTATACAGATTATATCACCACAATGATAGAAGTTTCTTCAGGTTATTCTTATGAACATTTTATGACTTTTCTCAATTTAAGTAGCTTATATGAGCCTTGAGTGGTTCATTTATAAATGAGGAATAATTATGCCTCACTTCCAGGCACAGTGACTGGCATGTAAGAGGTATTAATATTGCAAAGCCCACTATTGTGGGAAAGGCTTTTGTGTACCCAATCTTCTCCTTTTGGTAAACTAAGGACAGTAAATGATCATTTAATAAACTGTGTTTGAAATCCTATAATTTTAAGTATATTATAACTTTATTATGACAATTATAAGTTTGAAAGGAAATTATCTAAAATCTCATCACCCTGGAAAGTCAATTATTTCATTTTCTATTCTTGCCTTTCTGTATTTGTATTCTTACATAAATGCTTTTGTGTTGCTATGAAGTATATCATGTTAGTAATTTTTATAAAGATTTTATTTATTTGAAAGGCGGAGAGATAGAAATGAGAGAGAGAGAGAGAGAGAGAGAGAGAGAAAGGAAGATCTTCCATGGGGCCTGCACCATGGCACAGTGGATTAATACTCTGCCTGCAGCGCCGGCATCCCATATGGGCGCCGGTTTGAGTCCTGGCTGCTCCACTTCGGATCCAGCTCTCTGCTGTGGTCTGGGAAAGCAGTAGAAGATGGTCCAGCTCCTTGGGCCCCTGCCACCCACATGGGAGACCAGAAGAAGCTCCTGACTCCTGGCTTCGAATCGACGCAGCACTGGCCTTTGCGGCCATTTGGGGAGTGAACCAGTGGATGGAAGACCTTTCTCTGTGTCTCTCCCTCTCACTGTCTGTAACTCTACCTCTCAAATAAACAAATAAAATCTTAAAAAAAAAAAAAAAGAAAGAAAGAAAAAGACGGATCTTATATCCACTGGTTCATTCCTTAAATGGCTGCAATGGCTAGGGCTGGGCCATGTTGAAACCAGGAGCCAGGAGTTTTTTCCGGATCTCCCATGTGGGTGCAGAAGCCCAAGATCTTGGACCATCTTCTGCTGCTTTATCAGGCCCATTAGCAGCAAACTGGATCCATAATGGAGCAGCTGGGACTCCAAGTGGTGCCCCTATGTGTTGCCAGCACTGAAGGTGGTGACTTAACCCACTGTACCACAGTGCCAGCCTTTGTATTGGTAATGTTTAATGGCTGTGCAATATTTAATTGACTGGATTCTTGTAATTTGCTTACCCATTCCCTCATTGTTTCACATTCCTCATGAGAGGCAGAGTGATTCAGTAGGGAGAATGAAAACTTTGATGACAAATCTTAAGTTTGAAGTCCTAGATAAACTAGACCTTTTACTATCAGTGTGACCTACTGCAAGTTATTTATCTTTCTGAAACTGAGTGTTTCAAATATGGTAACTTTTTGATTATTTATTTTTTAAAGATTTATTGTTTTATTTGAAAGGTAAAGAGATCTCCTATCTACTGGTTCATTCCCCAAATGCCTGCAGCAGTGGGGGTTGGGCCAGGATGAAATCAGGAGCCAGGAACTCCATCTGGATCTCCTATGTAGGTGACAGGGACCTATGTACTTGAGCCATCATCTGCTGCCTCCAAGGCATTAGCAAGAAACTGGATCAGAAGTGGAGTAGCTGGGACTCAAACCAGGCAATCCCAATGCACCACAATGCCCATTCCTATTTTATTTTATTTTTGAGAGGAAGAGAAATAAAGATTCAGAGAGCTCCTTCCCGCTGATTCATTCCCTGAATGTCTGAGATGGCCAAGGCTGGGCTGAGGCCTATGCCAAAGCTTGGAGCCAGGAACTCAATTCAGGTCTTCCACATGGGTAGTAGGGATCCACCTATCTGAGCCATCACCACTGCTTCTTGGGGCCCTCCTTAGCAGCAAGATGGAGCCAAGAGCCAGAGGCAGCTGCAGATCCCAGGCATTCCCATGTAGGACACAGGCATCTTAGCATAAGACCAAGGGCCTGCCTCAGAGGTGAGTTTTAATAGGGATTGTGCTTTTATTTGCATTTAGAGGTCATTTATAAAAAATCCTAGCTAAAATTTCTATAATCAATGAAAATGCATAATTTCAGTATTTGATAGTTACAAATATGTAGTGTAATAAATACCTTTCACACATAAAGCTCATTTAATCTTTCATTACAATATTTCTTTAGAATAAATTCTTATGAATATGAATGAAATATTTAATTATTATTATTATTTTTAATATTTTTAAAACAGATTTTATTTATTTATTTGAGAGGTAGAGTTACAGACAGTGAGAGGGAGAGACAGAGAGAAAGGTCTTCGTTTCGCTGGGTCAGTCCCCCAATTGGCTGCAATGGCCAGAGCTGTGCCGATCTGAAGCCAGGAGCCAGGTGCTTTTTCCTGATCTCCCATGCGGCTGCGGACTTGGGCCATCTTCTACTGCTTTCCCAGGCCACAGCAGAGAGCTGGACTGGAAGAGGAGCAGCCAGGACTAGAACCCTGCGCCCATATGGGATGCTGGCGCCGCAAGTGGAGGATTAGCCTACTGCGCCATGGCGCCAGCCCCGAAATATTTAAATATTATAAATGTTGAGTCAAAGAGGGAACATTTTTATGGCATTTAGAAATACATTTCAAATTGCTTTTCAAAAGTTTCCTTCAATTACGCAGCTACTAGCAATGGTTTGCATCACACATTACATGAGATTCCTTTTATGGTCACATAGGATTATTATGTGAAGTTTTTGTAATCCACGATTATAATGTGCTTTCTGTGGAACTTGATATTTTAGCAAGACTGATCTTTGAGAGCAACAGCTCAAAAAGCCACGTGGGCTGAGGACTGCGTTTTGTGGACTACATTTCCCAAGGTGCCCCGCGGGCGCGCCGACAGGAAGTGGCCAGAGCATCTCCCGCCTCCACGCCGAGGCGAAGAGGTTCTATCCGGGGCCTTGGCGCTTCTCTTTCCTTTCGCGCCGGTTGCCGCTGCGGAGTGCGGCGGGTCCATGTGCGCAGTGAGTGGCGCTATTCCTGGCCCAGTTGCACCGGAGTCCCGGGTTTGACCGAGTCCGCGCTGCCATGGACCCCAACACCATTATCGAGGCCCTACGGGGCACCATGGACCCAGCCTTACGTGAGGCCGCGGAGCGCCAGCTCAATGAAGTAAGGACGCCCGGCTGGCTGTGGCGGCGGCGGCGGCGGCGGGCGGGAGGGCAGACGGTGGCAGGCCGAGCCCTCCGGCCTGGCCAGAGGCGCGGAGCGCGACGCCGAGCGGCCCAGCCGGAGGGGTGGGGCTGAGACCTGAAGGCGAGTGCCACGCCGGGACACCTCGGTCTGGTGTGGCGGCGGTGGCTGGTGCCAGGGCTGCCTGTGCGTCGGATCCTGAGCTGGGCCGCTGACTGCGGGCTAGGTTTGAGGAGCCGGCTGAAGCGAGGCGGGCGTGACGGGCTGGACACATGGCCGGCTCTGGTGGCCAGCCGCCCTCTGGCTCATTCCCAGCTCGTTCCTCGCGCCAGGAGGGGGCGAGATTCTCTGGGAGGTTTTTTCAGATGTTTCTGAGAACAGTCACCCCGGCGCCAGGTCTAGAGGGGCTCCTGGGAATTCAGCCGGGTCGTTTAGGGGCTGCGCCTGTCAGCCTTGTCACTTCGCGGGGCTGATCGGTGGCCGGTCTCTCGGGTACAACTTCCTCCGCTCCGGCTGAGCTGCTAGGGGAAGCTTTCAGAGACGAGCCTTGCCAAGGCAAGGGTAGTGCGGGATACCCACAGGAGTCTGATCCCTGCCCTTCTGTCATCATTTCTTCGTCGGGGAGGCAGGGTGATGTGCAAGGGGTCAGGTGAAGTGCACCCTTCTAGGTAGAGCTGCACCACTGATTGCTTGAGTGACCTTGGGCAGTTCTCTTAACCTCTTGATGCTGAGTTTTTTCCCATTCACAAAATTAGGCCACAGAGTAAGTTTGAGTGTCCTGAAATGTACCGGGCTGCACACAGTTCGGATACTCCATGGGCTGAGGGTTTTCTTTTTCCCTTCATTTTTTGGGGGGACTCCCCTATGGCGAGCAGCATTATTACATGGATATTTTATTGTGCTATCTTCAGCATCAATCTTTGTTTCTAGACTTTATTGGCTTGCAAGAAGCAGCAGGACTATTATTACTTAAACATCTTTAACTAGAGATCCCTGCTGTCAAGGAACTTAAGGATAAGTTCAGGACCACTCAGCAGAGTTCAGGTGAATTCCTGAATGAAGTTATTTCAAAATGAAGTCATCTTTCATATGTTAATGATTCATCATTATACTATAGTAAGAGTGACAATTGCGTGCTCAAATTCTTAGGCTCAGAGTCACCTTGCGAGGATTTCTTTTGGCTGTAATGAATTGAAACATATACCTACCTTGAATAATTACTACACTCTGGAGGGAGTTAGTGGATCACTTTTTGTTTTGATTTGTTTTGGAGGTAGATATGAGTTTATTTTGCTTATGCAGGCATAAGCCTAGAAATCAAAAGTTTGATTATGATGACTAGCCAGTACTTTTTAAAAATGATATATTATTTTGACTAAATATACTTGCTTGTAATTATTAATTTTGAAAATTATTGCTTGAGAGATTTGTTGATTGCTTTGTATGGATATTGGATAAATAACTGGCTGAAAATTTGAGATCAATTTATTCTCCCAAGCAGGTATTATGTGTGAAGTTACATGCACTAATACCTTCTAATAGAGACCTGGAGTAAATATTTCACCAACTAGTTTTGGGAAGATAAATAATCAAACAAAGCCTGTTTTGCTTAACCTTAAGCAGCTCTTTTAGAATACTATGGAGTAGCAATACTGCTAATCCTTTTCTGTCAAATATGTTATCTGGCCATTGTTTCTGTGCTTGTTAGCTGTTTGCATTTTTTGCAAATTTCTCAATTGTTGCACTTAGATATTTTAGCAATTTTCCTATGGTAAATTTAAAGAATATTTCCTCTCATCTCTAGTTTTTATTGTGTTTTGATGTACTTCCTTCGTTCTCCCATCTTTAATTTGAATACTTTTTTGCTTGAATTTCTTATTCCAGAACCTTAGGAATCAGATCCTAGGTTAGTTTTAAAGACCTAGAATATAGTTAAGAATGAGGAAGTAGTATTTACTTTGCAGAGGCTCTTGATCTGGAAAAGATAAGCCATCATTTCCATTGAGGCTGTATTTTGATTCATTTAGCTAAAAGAAAAGATCTTTGGCATCTGAATGCATCTCTTCACTAAGAGAAGTAAGTAACCATTGGATTCAAAAATTGTCAGTGTTATCAAGGTATTTGTTGTGTAGATAGTTCAGAATAAAACAGGGCTCTTGCCTCAATGCCTTTTTTCATTCAGTTATCTCCCTGACTTGTTCTCTGACTTCCTGATATCTGTTCAAATATCTCCTTGTCAATGAGAGGAGTTCCCTGACAGCTACACTCCCTATCTTTCACTTTATTTTTGTCTATAGCACTGATTTATCATACATGTTTTACTTATTTTTGTTCTACTATAGTTTTTGTATTTCATAAGGTCAGTAATTTATCTCATTTGTTACTGTTATTTCTTGATATGCCAATGTTGGACTTTATTGACTTCCTGTTAATAATAGATTACAGTCTAGTGTTAAATACCACGTCCACTTCAGGGATGTTGGAGTATTTGTAATTTTTAAATATTACTTATAGATAAAATTAAGGAAATTGCATTAGACTGATAGGAACCACAGTAAGGACTCTATTTTTGGTAGGTATATTTGACACGTATCTGAGTATTCCCCAGTTATTTATTCTGTAGTATGTTATATATTTTGATGGCTTTTTTTGTAACCATGGGTTTAATTTTGGAACTTAATTTGTAACACCCTAATTCTAAATATCTTTACATGGCCAGACATTCCCGGAAATATAATTGCAAGTCCTGTAGACATTCGATAATTTATTTTTTTAACTACTAAAAAGTTCTGCACCATTGTCCCTTGTTCACAGGGTTTTGGCTCCTGGATTCTACTGCCCCAGATACCAGTTTCTTTGGATGTTCAAGTCCCTTACATAAATGGGGTAGTATTTGCATATATCCTAAGTACATCTTCCCCTGTACTTTAAATCATCTCTAGATTACTTATAATACCTAATACAATGTAAGTGCTATGTAAATGTTGTTATTCTGCATTGTTTAGGGAATAATGATGAGTAAACATAGTTTGTACAGTTGTTCAGTACAGACGCATTATTTTTCTTGAATATTTTCCATCAGTGATTGGATCTGAAGATGTGGAGTCAATGGACATAGAAGGTAGACTGTACTTACATAGATCTAACTGTCTATCTACTAACATATGAAAGTTTTTGTTTTTGTTTTTAATATTTATTTATTTATTTGAAAGGCAGAGTTTCAGAGAGGCAAAGGCAGAGAGAGGGGTCTTTCATTTACTGGTTCACTCCCCAAATGGCCGCAGCTGCCGGAGCTGGGCCTATCCAGAGTCAGGAGCTTCTTTCAGGTTTCCCAAGTGAGTGCAGGGGCCCAAATACTTGGGCCACCTTCCACTGCTTTCCCAGGTGCATTAGCAGAGAGCTGGATCAGAATTGGAATCGAACCCATACGGGTTTGCTGCAGGTGGTGGCTTTATTCACTATGCCACGGTGCCACCCTGTGAAAGTTATTTAACTGCTGAGCACCAGTTTCCTTATGTAATGAAAATAGTATCTGTGTCATTGTGTTGTGTGAAGTGAGATGATGTAGAAAATTCAGTAAAATGTTTAGCACCTACTAAGTCCTTTCCCTATTATTTGAACAACTACATATGTGTCAGTTTATTATCACAATCGAGTTGACATGCTGTTTGTTTCTTGTCCAGTTTCTTAATTGTTATACAATTGTTATACATCTGAATGGAAAGTGATTGTTTGGACAGTGAGATTGCTAGTAGGTAGCATTGCTGTAAAAAGGAAATTGTTGGGGCCGTGCTGTGGTGTAGCAGGTAAAGCTGCCGCCTGCAGTGCTGCCATCCCATATGGGTGCTGGTTTGAGTCCTGGCTGCTCCACTTCCGATCCAGCTCTCTGCTATGGCCTGGGAAAGCAGTGGAAGATGGCCCAAGTCCTTGGGCCTCTGCACCTGCATGGGAGACCCAGAAGAAGCTCTTGGCTCCTGGCTTCAGATGAGCCCAGCTCCAGCCGTTTGTGGAGTAAATCAGAGGATGGAAGACCTCTCTTTGCTCTCTATAACTCTCTACCTTTCAAATAAATAAATAAATCCTTAAGGAAAAAAAATTGTCACATAATAGGCTCACAGTAAATAGTTGTTGAATGAAGAAATAGGAGCTTGAATAATAGAAATGTTAAGAATATTCATCTTTGGGGCCGGTGCCATGGCTCACTTGGTTAATCCTCCGCCTGCTCCTGGCTTGGAATCGGCGTAGCTCTGGCCGTAGTGGCCATTTTGGGGGTGAACGAACAGAAGGAAGACCTTTCTCTCTGTCTCTCACTGTCTAACTCTGTCAAAAACAACAACAACAACAACAACAACAACAACAAAAAAGAACATTCATCTTTGGGGCTGGCGCTGTGGCATAGCGGATAAAATAAAGCCGCTGCCTGCAGTGCCTGAATCCCGTATGGGTACCAGTTCAAGTCCCAGGTGCTTCACTTCTGATCCCACCCTCTGCTATGGCCTGATAAAGCAGTAGAAGATGATCCAAGTCCCTGGGCCCCTGCACCTGTGTGAGAGACGTGGCAGAAGCGCCTGGCTTCTGATAGGTGCAGTTCTGGCCGTTGCAGCCAATTGCAGAGTGAGCCAGTGGATGGAAGACCTCTCCGTCTGCCTATGCCTCTCTCTCTGTATAACTCTACTTTCAAATAAATCTTTAAAAAAAAAAGAATATTCATCTTTGGGTCAGATGTTGTGGTCCAGGGGTTAAAACCTTTGTGACTCCTATGTCCCACATGGGAGTGCCAGTTCAAGTTCTGACTGCTTTGCTTTTAATCTAGCTTCCTGGTAGTCCTGGGGCGGCAGATGATGGCTCAAGTACTTGAGTCCCTATCATTCATATGGGAGAGCCCTGGCTATTGTGGGCATTTGAGCAGTGACCCAGCAGATGAGAATGTTCATCTTTGAATCTTTACAGTTGTGGTCAGCATTGTGGCTTAGCAGGTTATGCCTATTCAAGACCTAGCTTTTCCACTTCTGATCCAGCTTCCTGCTAATGGTCTGGGAGAAGCAGTGGAAGATGTTTGGGTCCCTGCCACTCACATGGGAGACCTGGATGAAGCTCCTGGCTCCTGGTTGTGAACATTCAGTTGTGAACATTCAGGGGAATGAACCAGTGGATGGAAGATTTTTCGTTGTCTCTGTCTCTCCCTCTCTGTAAATTCTGCTTTTCAATAAATAAATAAATCGCAATGGCTGGAGCTGGGTCAGTCCAAAGCCAGGAGCCAAGAGCTTCTTCCAGGTCTCCTACATGGATGCAGGAGCCCAAGCACTTGGGCCATGCTCTGCTGCCTTCACAGGCCATTAGCAAAGAGCTGGATTGGAAGTGGAGCATCTGAGACTCGAACTGGCATTTATGGGATGCGAGCGGTGCAGACAGCAGCTTTACCTGCTACACCACAACACTGGCCCTTTAAATCTTTTTTTTTCTTTCTTTTTTAAGATTTTATTTATTTGAATGAGAGAGATAGAGAGGGTGAAAGGCAAGAGAGAAAGGTTCTCCATCCACTGGCTCACTCCTCAAATGGCTACAATGGCTGGTGCTGAACCAATCCAAAGCTAGGAGCCAGCAGCTTCTTCTGGGTCTCCCACATCGGTATAGGGACCCAAGCACTTGGGCTGTCCTCCACTGCCTTCTCAGGCCATAGGCAGAGGGCTGGATCAGGAGAGGAGCAGCCATGACATGAACTGGCACCTGCATGGGATGCTGGCACAGCAGGCAGATGCCTAGCCCAGCATGCCACAGCGCTGGCTCCCCATAAATCTTTTTTTTTAAAGCAATTTTAAAATTGATTTGTTACAGTGATCTGTCACTTCATTTAAATACTGTACTTAGATTGACACGCATATCTAGAAGCAGAATTTTAAAATATGTTTTGCATAGGTAATCTAAAGTATGTAATTTTGGTAGTCGTTTATTTAGCAAGTAGTGGAGTATTATGTTCCAGAGATTATTTGCTTTTGGGGATCAAAGATGCACACACAAAGACAAACATGGCAATACTTGTTTCTTCATTGTTAGATAACTGAAGGGTTTTGGCATCTCGATATAATAGACACCAGTCTCTTGGCTTTCTTCCTTTGGCTGCTAGTGTTCTTTAACAGAAACCTTCTATAGGCACAGCTTTCCTCATACTGCTTAAACTTTTTAAAGTTCTTATCACCTAATTTTTTCCTATCCGTTAGTCATCAGACCTATTTTAAATGCCTTTTTTTTCTAGGAAGTATTTCCCCATACTCAAGCTTACTTTGGCCTTTCCCTTTTCTAATCTAGCACTGTGTGAACTTACAGCTCATCTTTTAGCATCTAATCTTGTGCTCTCTCTTACATTTTAGTTTAAAATAATTTTCATCTCCAGTGGGAATATGATGATTAGATCAAGATCCATTTTGTAGAAATGCTGGAGTGTTTGCTGAAGTTGTTTCTATTCCATAAAAAATTGTGAATGCTGTTGTTTGGCCTGGCAGTTCAGAAGCCTGCATCCCACATCATGTTCCACATTGTGGTACCTGGGTTTTATACTTGGCAACAGCTCCTGACTTAAGTTTCTTGCTAATGCAGACCCTGAGAGGCAATGGTTAAGGCTCAAGGAGTTGACTTCCTCTCACCCTTGTGCAACACCTGCGTTGTTTCTGGCTTCCAGTGGTGGTTCTACCCAACCCCAACCATTTCTGGCATTTGGGGGATGACCAAGCATATAACAGCTTGCTTTCTCTGCCTTTGGTCTCTCTGTGATATTAAAAAAAATTTTTTTTTGAGTGCTTAGTGTGTGGCAGCTGTCATTTTCAATGCTGAGGATCTAATACTGCACACAAGACAAAGTCCTGGCTTTTGTGAAGCTCACATTTGAACTGAAGCTTTAAATGTAATGCAGAAAAAAAAATTATTTATTCTAGATGATAGGTCCCAGTCTGGTTCATTTAACAGCTGATGTCTGTGCTAGGCAGTGATCTGAGTACTTAGAAGTAGACTACTTACGTGTGGTCAGAGCTATAATAGAGCTCTGTGTAAGTTTTGGATGAGGAAACTATTAAATCTGACTTTGTTTAAGGCAGATATACTCTGCATATTAGTTGTACCTCCCCTGTTAAACTTGTAGCCAAGAAATATGCCTTAAGTAGAATGAGAAGGCTTACTTAGGACACATTTAAAATTTAAACCCTCTCCTAAGTTTAATGTGCTGTAAAATGGCTATGTAGGCAAATACTAGTTTCTTACATGCTTTATGTGAAAAAGTCGTAGGCTTGGTTTTGATGTTTCTTGATATTTTATATCTACTTATTTGAAAGGCAGGCACAGAATGAGGTCTCTCACCTGTTTCGCTCTGAAAAGACCACAACAGCCTAGGCTGGATTGTGTGTTAGGCTGAAGCACAGAGCTGACAACTCGGTTGGGTTTCCCACATGGGTGGCAGAGACCCAAGTACTTACTTGAGCCATCACCTGCTGACTTCCAGCATACACATTAGCAAAAAGCAGGAATCTGAAACAGAACTGTGACTAAAACTCAGATACTCCAGTATGGATTGCAGGTGTCCCAAAGAGAGTCTTAGCCACTACATCTAACACAACCCCACTCTACTGATGTTTTTTTTTTTTTTTTTTTTTTAAGATATTTATTTATTTGAGAGGTAGGGTTACAGACAGTGAGAGGGAGAGATAGAGCGAAAGGTCTTCTATCCACTAGCTCATTCCCCAAATGGCCAGAATGGCCGGAGTTGGGGCGATATGAAGCCAGGAGCCAGGAGCGTCTTCGGGTCTCCCACGTGGGTGCAGGGGCCCAAGTGCTTGGGCCATCTTCTGCTGCTTTCCCAGGCCATAGCTGGATCAGAAGTGGAGCAGCTGGGACTAGAACCAGTGCCCATATGGGATGCTGGCACTGCAGTTGGAGGATTAACCTACTGTGTCACAGCGCCGGCCCCTCCATTGTGTTTGTCATATTTTGTGTTAAAGATTTATTTCCTAATTTGAAAGGCAAAGTTAGAGAGAGAGAGAGAGAGAGAGAGAGAGGTCTTCTATCCACTGGTTCACTCCCCAAATGTCCACAACAGCTGAGACTGGACAAGGCTGAAGCCAGGAGCCTGGAGCTTCATCTGGGTTTTCCATACGGGTGCAGGGATTGAAGCACTTTTTTTTTCTTTCTTTCTTTTTTCTTTTTCTTTTTTTTTTTTTTTTTAAAATTTTTGACAGGCAGAGTGGACAGTGAGGGAGAGAAGACAGAGAGAAAGGTCTTCCTTTGCCGTTGGTTCACCCTCCAATGGCTGCTGTGGCTGGCGTGCTGCGGCCAGCGCACCGTGCTGATCCGATGGCAGGAGCCAGGTCCTTCTCCTGGTCTCCCATGTGGGTGCAGGACCCAAGCACTTGGGCCATCCTCCACTGCACTCCCTGGCCACAGCAGAGAGCTGGCCTGGAAGAGGGGCAACTGGGACAGAATCTGGCGCCCCGACCAGGACTAGAACCCGGTGTGCCGGCGCCGCAAGGCGGAGGATTAGCTTGTTGAGCCGCGGTGCCGGCCGAAGCACTTCTTTTAATATAAAGATTTATTTATTTGAAAGGCAGAGTTACGCAGAGGAAGAGAGAGAGTATGAGCGAGTGAGCTAGCATTCTTCTGCTGGTTCATTCCTCAAATGGCTTCAATGCATGCCAGGGTGAAGCCAAAAGTCAGGAGCATCTTCTGGATCTCCCACATGTGTGGAGGGGCCGAGTGCTTGGGCCACCTTCCTCTGCTCTCTCTGGCGTGTCAACAAGGAGCTGGATTGGAAGTGGAGCATTTGAGTCTCAAACCAGCACCTGTCATGGGATGCTTGCATTGCAGGTAGCGGCTTAACCTGCTTCGCCATAATGCTGGCCCTGAGCTTGGGCCATTTTCCACTGCTTTCCTGGTGCATTAGCAGGGAGCTGGTCAGGAAATGGGAGAACAGATGCTTATATGAGATGCCTGCCATGTTGCAGTTGGGGGCCCAAGCCTCTGATAATGCCAGCCCCCATTGTGTTTATTTTCAATTCTTTAAAGATTTATTTATTTGAAAGGCAGAGTTATAGAGAGGCAGAAACAGACAGAGTCTGGTCTTCCATCTGCTGGTTCACTCTCTAAATGGTTGCAATGTCTGGAGCTAGGCCAGTCTGAAGCAGCCAGGACTGGAACCAGTACCCATATGGGATGCCGGCCCTGCGGGTGGCGGCTTTACCTGCTATGCCGTAGCACTGGCCCCGGCAGAATTTTATATATATATATATATATATAGAGAGAGAGAGACAGACAGACAGACATAGCGAGAGGTCTTCCACCCACTGGTTCACTTTCCACATTGGCAAAATGAGCAGGATTTGGGCCAATCCAAAGCCAGGAACCAGGAGTTTCATCTGGGTCTCTCACATGGGTGTAGGGGCCCAAGGACTTGGGCCATCTTCGCTGCTTTCCCAGGCAGGCCACAAAGCTGGACCCTGGAGTCAGTCAAGTACTTGAAGCCTTCATCTAGGGGCCTGCAGCACCAGCAGCTCACATGGGCGCTAGTTCAAGTCCCGACTGCTCAACTTCCTATCCAGCTCCCTGGTAACATGCTTGGGAAAGCATGGATGATGGTCAAGTCCTTGGACCACTGCACCCACATGGGAGACACAGATGAAACTCCTGGCTCCTGACTTGGGCCTGGACCAGTGGTGGAAGATTTCTCTGTCTCTGTCTCTGCCTCTCCTTGTCTGTAACTCTCATTTTCAAGTAAAATAATAAATCCTTTTTAAAAAGGAAAAAAAAAAATCCACCTTCTTCTGCTTCCCAGGTGCTTTGGTGCATTAGCAGGGAATTGGGTAGGAAGTGGAGGAGCCAGGATGTAAACCCATACTCCTATATGGGGTGTAGATATTCCAAGCAGCAGCTTAACCTGTTGTGCCTGCCCCCCATTGTGCTTACCTTTTAAACTACTCTTAGTCATGTTTTGGATTGCACAGATGTTTACGTTACTGCTGTAGTGGTCGGTCTTATTTATACACGATTAATTTCATTTATTAAAGGAGTGATAAAATGTTTACTGGAAATATTAGACCTGGAAATATGCAAATTAGTGGCACATTTATAGGGAAGTTTGGCATGTCTGGAAACATAGAAATTAAACATGGGTAAAGTGTATATTTTTGGAAGCCAAAGTTGTCTGTAGTTTGTAACATTCATTAACTAAGAATACTTCAAAATAGATACCTTTCTGAATTTCCTAGAGGGAAAGACCTTGGATACTGTGGCTGTTAAATAGGAAGTTATTCAATGACATAGTATGTTAAAGATCCCAAAGAAAGATAATGCTATGTTAATATTTGTAAGAAAACAATACTTTTCATTTTTCAGATATAATGGGTGAATATATAATTTAGTGTTTCTGTCAGTGGCTCATTTAATGAGTAATTTAAAGTGGGTTTTTTCTTTCAATCTCTAGCTAATTTATAGTGAAGTTTCTACAAACTCTCTAGTTGAAAACATGTATGTGCATGGGGTTTGAAGGTTTTTCATATCAAAATAACCTTACCTTTTTTTTTTTTTTTTTTTTTGACAGGCAGAGTGGACAGTGAGAGAGAGACAGAGAGAAAGGTCTTCCTTTTGCCGTTGGCTCACCCCTCAGTGGCTGCTCCAGCGGCGCTCTGCGGCTGGCGCACCGCGCCGATCCAAAGCCAGGAGCCCGGTGCTTCCTCCTGGTCTCCCAGTGGGCGCAGGGCCCAAGGACTTGGGCCATCCTCCACTGCACTCCCTGGCCACAGCAGAGAGCTGGACTGGAAGAGGAGCAACCGGGACAGAATCTGGCACCCCAACCGGGACTAGAACCCGGTGTGCTGGCGCCTCAGGCGGAGGATTAGCCTATTGAGCTGTGGCGCTGGCCTAACCTTACCTTTTTTTAAAAAAAGATTTTATTTATTTATTATTTTTTTTGACAGGCAGAGTGGACAGTGAGAGAGACAGAGAGAAAGGTCTTCCTTTGCCGTTGGTTCACCCTCCAATGGCCGCCGAGGCTGGCACGCTGCAGCTGGCACACCGCGCTGAGCCGAAGCCAGGAGCCAGGTGCTTCTCCTGGTCTCCCATGGGGTGCAGGGCCCAAGGACCTGGGCCATCCTCCACTGCACTCTGTGGCCACAGCAGAGAGCTGGCCTGGAAGAGGGGCAACCGGGACAGAATCCGGCACCCCGACTGGGACTAGAACCTGGTGTGCCGGCTCCACAAGGTGGAGGATTAGCCTATTGAGCCGCTATTTATTTGAGAGTTGTAGATAGAGTGAGAGAAAGGTCTTGTATCAGCTGGTTCACTCCCCAAATGGCCACAAAGACTGGAGCTGGGTCGACCCGAAGCCGGAAGCACAAGCTTCCTCTGGGTCTCCCATGTAGGTGTAGAGGCCCAAGCACTTGGACCATCTTCTGATGCTTTCCCAGACCGTAGCAGAGAGCTGGATCAGAAGTGGAGCAGCTGGGATTTGAACCAGTGCGCATATGGGATGCTGGCACTGCAGACAGCTGCTTTACCTGCTGCACCACAGCACTGGCGCCTCCAGATTCCTTAGTAAAAGGAAAGGTGGAAATTCCTTGACTCTTGAAATTCATATTGTATTTGTTTCATGTAAAAATCTGAGGGGGTATGATCCTTAAGCTTCTTTGTTAAGTGCTCTAAAGTCCAATATTAATTAAAGTTCTCAGGTTTCATTTCAGTACAGAGAAACAACTAAATGTTGTGGTCTTAAAGTGGATGATTACATTGGAAAATGTGGGTCTAGAGGGGAAGCTGATTTTGGAGAAAACATAAGTTGAGATTTAAGTCTGTGAGTAGTGTGGTACAAGTACAAATGGTCTAGCAGGCAGTTGGAGTGTGGAATTGAAGTTTAGAGAAGCAGCAATGAGCAGTGGTTTTCTTCTGCATGTGATTAGAGAGAAAGGAGCAGAATCCACAGGTGAGGAGTGGGATAGAAGGCTGGACTTTGGGCTGTGCCCATTTTGGACACTTTGAGAAACAGGAAAAAGTAGTCTGGAGAATTATGGGTAAGAGTAGAGAAGTCAAGAAAAGAGTGTATGAAGAAGAGAGGTAAGGTTGGTTGATTATGGTTAATTTAGTTTTCCTTTTTCTTACATAGATTTCACAACCTTTTTTTTAACGATTTATTTTTATTCATTTAAAAGGCAGTGTTGGCCGGTGCTACAGCGCAGCGGGTTAACGCCCTGGCCTGAAGTGCCGGCATCTCATATGGGCACTGGTTCTAATCCCAGCTGCTCCACTTCCTATCCAGCTCTCTGCTATGGCCTGGGAAAACAGTAGGGGATGGCCCAAATCCTTGGGCCCCTGCACCTATGTGGGAGACCCAGAAGAAGTTCCTGGCTCCTGACTTTGGATCTGCACAGCTCTGGCCGTTGGGGCCAACTGGGGAGTGAACCATCAGATGGAAGACCTCTCTTTCTCTCTGCCTCTCCTTCTCTCTCTGTGTAACTCTTTCAAATAAATAAATCTTTTTTTTTTTTTTTAAAAAAAGGCAGTATTACAGAGAAAGGTAGAGACAGAGAAAGGAGTCTTCAATCTGTTGGTTCACTCTCCAAATGGCTGCAATGGCTGGAGCTGGGCCAATCCAGACCTAGGAGCTTCTTCTGGATCTCACATGCGCATGCAGAATCCCAAGGTTTTGGGCCATCTTCCTCTGCTTTCCTAGGCACATCAGCAAGGAGCTGAATTAGAAGTGGAACAGCTGGGACTCAAATTGGCACCCATATGAGATGTCTGCTCTGCAGGCTGGGGCTTTAACCTGCTGTGCCCCACAAATTTTCTAACAGTGAGCATGAATTACTTTTGCAATAAGTGAAAAAAGACTATTGGAAAAGGAAGAGGAGTTTTGATTTTTGGAATGAGTGAGGTTAAAGTAAACTTTCTTGGGGAAAAGATCTTTAAGGAATTAATAACCTTGGGGAATGCAGTTTGTGAGTAGAATTGCCCATAAGGTGTCAGGTTAAGATTTCAGGTTAAGAGTGATTTAGGGCTCTTGTTCTCTCTTATGCTCTCCTCCTCTCTCTTACCCTCTTACTCTCTCCCCATGGCCTATTGGGCTTCCCCCACCCGACTGTAAACCTTTCCTCTAACTCAGGTGTTTGGTGTGTTTTGTGGTGACCTTACAGTTTATTCCTTAGATTAATTTTGGAGACAATATTATCAATTTATAAAGAGGAAACTGAAATGGAAAGAGTTTAGAATTGAATTTGCCCACGGCAATATGGTTAAAAAGTCTAGGTTAAAGGCTAACCAAAATGAAATACTGGTTTAACAAAATCTTTTAGGGCCAGTACTTTCACATAGTGGGCTAAGCCTATGCTTTCAGGACCATATGGGCGCTGGTTCAAGTCTCTGCTGCTCCACTTCCAAAATAGCTCTCTGCTATAGCCTGGGAAAGCAATAGAAGATGGCCCAAATGCCTGGACTCCTGCACCCACGTTGGAGACCCAGAAGAAGCTCCTGGCGCCTGGCTTTGAATCCGTTTGGGTGTGGCTGTTGCAGCCATTTGGGGAGTGAGCCAGAAGATAGAAGACTTCTCTCTCTGCCTCTGCCTCTCTGTAACTCTGCCTTTCAAATAAATTAATAAATCTTTTTTTTTTTTTTTTTTTTTTGACAGGCAGAGTGGATAGTGAGAGAGAGAGACAGAGAGAAAGGTCTTCCTTTTTGCCGTTGGTTCACCCTCCAATGGCCGCTGCGGCCGGCGCATCTCGCTGATCCGAAGCCAGGAGCCAGGTGCTTCTCCTGGTCTCCCGTGTGGGTGCAGGGCCCAAGGACTTGGGCCATCCTCCACTGCACTCCCGGGCCATAGCAGAGAGCTGGCCTGGAAGATGGGAAACCGGGATAGAATCCGGCGCCCCAACCGGGACTAGAACCCGGTGTGCTGGCGCCGCAAGGTGGAGGATTAGCCTGTTAAGCCGCGGCACCAGCCAATAAATCTTTTATTAAAAAAGGAAAAAAAAGGGGGCCAGCGCTGTGGCACAGCAGGTTAATGCCCTGACCTGAAGCGCCAGATCCCATATGGGCGCTGTTTCTAGTCCCAGCTGCTCCTCTTCCAACCTAGCTCTCTGCTATGGCCTGGGAAAGCAGTAGAAGATGGCCCAAATCCTTGGGCGCCTGCACCCATGTGGGAGACCCAGAAGAAGCTCCTGACTTCTGGCTTCGGATTGTTGTAGCCCTGGCCGTTGCGGCCATCTGGGGAGTGAACCATTGGATGGAAGACCTCTCTGCCACTCCTCTTATTGTGTAACTCTGACTTTCAAATAAATAAATAAATCTTTTTTTTTTTTTTTTAAAGGAAAAACGTTTATTTAGGGAAATTTGCTGATGTGTGTTTTTTAGTTTTTTCCTCTTTTGTAAGAGTAACTTTGAGGGCAGAGTAAGAAGTGGGGAAACTGCTTATGGAGTTGAAGTGGTGGATAGGTGTTTGAGCCTGGTACCACGAGTACCTGATGTAGTAATAGTTTTTCATTCATTGTGTTTTATATTCATCAAGTCTCAAATTACATCCTTCATTCTGATTCAGAACTTCTTTTTATATTATAGATCTGATCATTTACAGACTTTCAGAAAAGTTTTCACTACTAGATTTTGATGTCACAGTTCAGCTATTCATTTTTGTCTTTCACTATTCTCTTCCATTCTCTTAATGAACTCTCACTTTTTTTTTTTTTTAAGATTTATTTATTTATTTGAAAGGCAGAGTTACAGAGAGACAGAGGCAGAGAGAGAGGGTCTTCCATCTGCTGGTTCACTCCCCAAATGGCCATAACAGCTTTAGCTTCTTCCAAGTCTCCCATGTAATGCAGGGTCATCTTCCACTGCTTTCCCAGGCCATAGCAGAGAGCTGGATAGGAAGTGGAACAGCCAGGACTCAAACCGCACCCCTGTGGGATGCTGGCACTTTAGGCAATGGCTTTACCCAATATGCCACAGTGCTGACACCTCTATCTCACTCTTTCCCTGTTTAAAACTTTTTCTCATTTCTTTTGGTTTAAATCTTTCAGCTTTTAAATCTTTTTGTTTTTTAAAGATTTATTTATTTATTTGCAAGAGTTACACAGAGAGAAGGAGAAGCAGAGAGAGAGAGAGATCTTCTATCCTCTGGTTCACTCCCCAGATGGCTGCAATGGCTGGAGCTGTGCCAAACTGAAGCCAGGAGCTTCTTCCTGGTCTCCCATGTGGGTGCAGGGGCCCAGGGACTTGGGCCGTTTTCTACTGCTATTCCAGGCCATAGCAGAGAGCTGGATCAGAAGAGGAGCAGCCAGGACTTGGACCGGCGCCCATATGGGATGCCAGCACTGCAGGCCAGGGCGTTAATCCACTGCGCCACAGCGCCAGCCCCTTAACTTTTAAATCTTAAAACTAGTTAGTCCAAGTGGAATTAACCTCCCAACATAACCTTGCACTGGTCTTTTTTTCTGTATCGTGTCTGGCATGTTGAAAGTACTAGTAAGGGATGTGAAATTAAAGGAGATTGGTAATAAAGTTGAGACTTGAAGAATTTTGATGAACTGAATTACAATTAAATCTTGAGATCATCTAGGTTGATGACGATAATGAAGGTATAAAGTTTATTTTTTTCATCCATTAATTACTAATATTGAGAACACTTGCAGCAGTAATTGAGCTTAATCTAGAGAAGATCAACTTACAACTTTTTATATCTCAATACCAAGTATTGGTGAGAGACAGTCAAAATAATTATGGTCAAAATTACTATGTTAGGAACTTATGATGCATTTGCTTGATGTTCATCTGTTCACACTCGATTCAGTTTTTAGTATAAGGTTCTTTGGCTGAAAGAAAGAACATTCGGTTTACTTCACTAATAGGAACATCTCTCAGTGCTGGGATGGCCTCTGCTTGGTATTTCTTCTGCTGCTGATTGTTAGCATAGTTATCTGTGATTGTATGAATGGAGTTGAGCGGAGAGGTACTCATCATGTTAATGCCAAACAAGAGTACATAACCAATGACTATAGTAATCAAGAGGTAGACAGGTAATGCAACTGCCCAGTAGTTTTGAGGCCAATAGGTCAGGCCTAATGAGTTTAGCCAAGATTCAGGAATAAAAGCCCACACGAGATAAAGTATGAAGCCAAACTGGGAGCTTAAGAACAGAACAAAACCATAGATCGCTCTTTGTGGCAGTGGCGACGGTGAATTTTCCACCATTTTTCCTGTGGCTCTAGTCCATCTTAGGTCCCTCAGACGCCCACCAGGGCTCCGGTGGACAGCTTGGCAGCCACCTCAACGCACCATCCTCTGCACAAGTGCCGACCAGGAAGCTACAGTCCTATGGGGGAGGGCGGGAGCGGGTAAATAGGAGAGTGAGGGAGAGCGAGCGAGGTGCCCCGGCTTGGGCGTGGGTGGGTAAATAGGAAAGAGTGAGGGAGAGCAAGCGAGGCGCCCCGGCTCGGGCTCGGGCTCGGGCTCGGGCTCGGGCTCGGGCTCGGGCTCGGGCTCGGGCGGGTAAATAAATAGGAAAGAGTGAGGGAGAGAGGGAGGCCTGAAGGTATAAAGTTTAGAAAGGTGGTTTTACGTTATAGTTAGCAGCTTCTTGATTTGAGTATTAGGAGTTTAATATGTATATGCCCTGCCGGCACCGCAGCTCACTAGGCTAATCCTCCACCTGCAGCGCCGGCACCCTGGGTTCTAGTCCTGGTTGGGGTGCCGGTTCTGTCCCGGTTGCTCCTCTTCGAGTCCAGCTCTCTGCTGTGGCCCGGGAGGGCAGTGGAGGATGGCCCAGTCCTTGGGCCCTGCACCCCATGGGAGACCAGGAGGAAGCACCTGGCTCCTGGCTTCGGATTGGCACAGTGTGCCAGCTGTAGCAGCCATTTGGGGGGTGAACCAATGGAAGGAAGACCTTTCTCTCTCTAACTGTCAAAAATATGTATATGCCCTAATTAATGATATATAATGACTTGTGTGTTGTTTGTGTTCCCCTGGTTGTCTGCTAGAATCCAGGAGCTTTAAGAGGACACTGGTTTGTAGTTAGTCAGTATACAGAAGTTACTTTTTTTTTTTTTTTTTTTAAATTTTTGACAGGCAGAGTGGACAGTAAGAGAGAGACAGAGAGAAAGGTCTTCCTTTTGCCGTTGGTTCACCCTCCAATGGCCGCCGCGGTAGGCGCGCTGTGGCCGATGGTAGGAGCCAGGGGCTTCTCCTGGTCTCCCATGGGGTGCAGGGCCCAAGGACCTGGGCCATCCTCCACTGCACTCCCTGGCCACAGCAGAGAGCTGGCCTGGAAGAGGGGCAATCGGGACAGGATCGGTGCCCTGACCGGGACTAGAACCCGGTGTGCCAGCGCCGCAAGGCGGAGGGTTAGCCTAGTGAGCCGCGGCGCCAGCCCAGAAGTTACATTTTTACTTTGACTCATATGGAAGATCTATTGTGGCATTACATTAACTGAGGCCTAAATCTGCGCTTACAAACTGTTGAGAATAATACCACAGTTACTCAAATTTCAGAGTTTTTCTGATAAAGATTGATGCTAGGGATATTTTTACTTTTTAACTCCCATAAAATATGCAGAAATATGTGATAGCTTGCTGAACCAAGAAATGCCAGAAACTTGTTAGAAGTTAAGTAATGCTTGGTCCGGCCCAGTGGCATAGTAGGCTAATCCTCCACCTGCGGCACGGGGACCCGGCTGCTCCACTTCCAATCCAGCTCTCTGCTATGGCCTGGGAAAGCAGAAGATGGCTCAAGTCCTTGGGCCCCTGCACCTTTGTGGGAGACTGGTAGAAGCTCCTGACTTTGGATCGGTGCAGCTCCGGCTGTGGCAGCCATTTGGGGAGTGAACCATCGGATGGAAGACCTTTTTCTCTGTCTCTCCCTTTCACTGTCTGTAACTCCGCCTCTCAAATAAAATCTTTAAAAAAAAAAAAAAAAGGAAACTAACCAATGCTTAAAGTAATTTTTTTCTTCCTAATTTTATTTCTAAAGATTTATTTATTTATTTGAAAGTCAAATTACAGAGAAGGAAAGGCACAGGCAGAGAGAGAGAGATCTTCCATCTGCTGATTCACTTCCCAAGTGGCAGCAATGGCCAGAGCTGGGCAAGACTGAAGCCAGGAACCATGAAATGCTTCCAGGTCTCCACATGAGTGCAGGGGCCCAAAGACTTGGGCTATCCTTCACTGCTTTCCCAGGCACGTCAACAGAGACCTGGCTTGGAAGTGGGGCATCCGGGACTGGAATCAGCATCCATATGGGATGCTGGCATTGCAGACAGTGGCTTAACCCACTACACTACTACGCCAGTCCCTTTTTAATTTTTTTTTTTTTTGACAGGCAGAGTGGATAGTGAGAGAGAGAGAAAGGTCTTCCCTTTTTGCCGTTGGTTCATCCTCCAATGGCCGCCGCGGACGGTGCATCTCACTGCTCCGAAGCCAGGAGCCAGGTGCTTCTCCTGGTCTGCCTTGCGGGTGCGGGGCCCAAGTACTTTGGCCATCCTCCACTGCCTTCCCAGGCCATAGCAGAGAGCTGGCCTGGAAGAGGGGCAACCGGGATAGAATCCGGCGCCCTGACCGGGACTAGAACCTGGTGTGCTGGCGCCACAAGGTGGAGGATTAGCCTGTTGAGCCACAGCGCCGGCCGCCTTTTTAATTTTAAAGAAAGATTTACTTACTTGTTTGAAAGGCAGAATGAGAGGGAGAGAGAGTTTTATCTGCTGGGCCACTCTGCAGATGAGAATGCAACAGCCAGAGTTAGGCCAGGTTGAAGCCAGGAACCAGAAACTTTACCTGTGTCTCCCATGTGAGTAGCAGAGATCCAGATTCTTGGGCCATCATCCACTTGTTTCCCAGGCACAATAGCTGGGCTCTGGATTAGAAGTGGAGTAACCGAGACTTGAACCAACACTTCGATATGGGATGCAGACGTTGCAAACAGTGGTTTAACCTGTTGCTCTGCAATGCCAGTCCCCAGTTTTTCCTAATTTGAAGGGTTAATGTATGTCTTTTATTTAAGTGGATCTGCATCCTCCCCCCACCCCATTTTAAAGTATAATTTGTACACTATAAAGTTTACCTGTTTTAACTGACAGTGATTTTTAGTAGATTGATAAAATTGTACAGATGTCACCACTAACCAGTTTTTTTTTTTTTAACATTTCTATCTTTTTTAAAAAAAGATTTATTTATGTGAGAATCAGAATTATGCAGAGAGAGAGAAGTCTTCCATCCACTCGTTCAATCCCCAATTGGCCACAATGGCCGGAGCTGTGCTGATCTGAAGCCAGGAGCCCAATGACTTGGGCCATCTTCTACTGCTTTTCCAGGCCATAGCAGAGAGCTGGATTGGAAGTGGAGCAGACGGAACTCAAATCGACGTCTGTATGGGATGCTGGCACTGCAGGCTGCGGCTTTACCCACTACACCACAATGCTGGCCCCAACATTTCCATCTTAACGATATGCCTTGTGCTAATTTTTTTTTTTTTTAAGATTTTATTTAATGGATTAGTGCTGTGACATAGTGGGTAAAAGCTGCTACCTGCAGCGCCAGCATCCCGTAAGTAAATCTAAAAAAATAAAATAAAATAAATAAAAGAAGCTACATTTAATAAAAAAAAAGACATTATTCTGATTATTGTTAAAAAATATTTGTTTGAGAGGCAGAGCTGCAGCAGAGAGGGAGACACAGAGAGAAAGGTCTTCTGTCCGCTGGTTTGCTCCCAAAATGGTTGCAACGTTTGGAGCTGGGCTGATCCTAAGCCAGGAGCTAGGAGCTTCTTCAGGGTTTCCCAAGTGTACAGGAGCCCAAGCACTTGGGCCACCGTCTGTTTTCCCAGGTCATCAGCAGAGAGTGGATTGGAAGAGGAGCAGCTGGGACTAGAACTGGCGCCCATATGGGATGCTGGTGCCGCAGGAGCCTACTGTGCCACAGTGCCGGCCCGCCTCATACTAATTTATAATTCATCTTCCATTTAATCCTCAGCCACAGGCAATTGCTAATCCGCTTTCTGTCTCAATGTTCTTGAGACACTGCTGCCCAGTATTTAGTATTACCTTAAGTCCACATGTTACCTTCTTTAGAATGTAAAGCTTTATGCTTTTGTGATTTCAGCTGAGGTGACAATTTGTATGGGACAGGTAGATGGGTATCAGCTTGAATTTCCTTGTGCTGTACTCACAGAAATACTCTTTCTTACTTTATTCTAGGTCAGATTTCTTATCAGCTGTACTTTTAATGTTCATACTTTTTTGTGTTTGTAAAGGCAGTGAACAAGTTTATTTTTTATTTATTTTTTTAGGATTTATTTATTTGAAAGGCAGAGTTTTACAGAGAGGGAGAGTCAGAGGAAGATCTTCATCTGCTGGTTCACTCCCCCAAATGACCACAATGGCTGGAAGTGGGCCAGTCCGAAGCTAGGAGCTTCATCTGAGTCTCCCATGTATGTGGGTGACAGGGGTCCCTCCGCTACTCTCTCAAGCATATTAGCTGGAAGCTGGATTGGAAGTGCAACAGCTGATACTCAGCCAGCGCCCATATGGGGTGCTGGTGTCACAGATGGCAGCTTCACGTGCTACACCACAATGCAGGCCCCTGTTTTGTTAATTTAAAAAAAACAAAACAAACAAAAAAAAACTTCATTGAATTTATCCACTATATAATTCAATGGTTTTTAGTATATTCACAGAATTATGCAATCATCACCACAATCTTTAGAACATTTTTGTCACTCCAAAAAGAAAATCCATACCCATTAGTATTTATTTATTTATTTATTTGACAGAAGACACTAGTAAGCCACCCCCAATTTTTAAAAAAATATTCATTATTTATACTTTTTTTTTTTTTGACAGGCAGAGTGGATAGTGAGAGAGAGACAGAGAGAAAGGTCTTCCTTTTGCCGTTGGTTCACCCTCCAATGGCCGCCGCGGTAGCGCACTGCGGCCAGAGCACCACGCTGATCCGATGGCAGGAGCCAGGTGCTTCTCCTGGTCTCCCATGGGGGTGCAGGGCCCAAGCACTTGGGCCATCCTCCACTGCACTCCCAGGCCACAGCAGAGAGCTGGCCTGGAAGAGGGGCAACCGGGACAGAATCGGTGCCCCGACCGGGACTAGAACCCGGTGTGCCGGCGCTGCAAGGCGGAGGATTAGCCTATTGAGCCGCGGCGCCAGGCACCCATTAGTATTATTAGTATCTTTCCCCATTCTACTCACACACATCCCTGCCATAGGCAACTATCAGTCTATGGGTTTGCCTATTCTGTTTTTTTTTTTTTTATTAAGATTTTATTTATTTATTTGAGAGGCAGAGTTACAAATAGTGAGAGGATGAAACAGAGAAATGTCTTCCGTCCGCTGGTTCACTCCCTAATGGCTGCAATCGTCTGAGCTGTGCTAATACGAAGCCAGGAGTCAGGAGCTTCTTCCTGGTCCCCTACATGGGTGCAGAGGCCCAAGTACTTGGGCCATCTTCTACTGCTTTCCCAGGCCATAGCAGAGAGCTGGGTCAGAAGAGGAGCAGCTGGGACTCAAACTGGTGCCCATATGGGATGCTTGTGCTTCAGGCTAGGGCTTTAACCTGCTGCGCCACAGCGCCAGCCGCACACTTCATTGTTTTGTTGCCAAATAGTATTTTGTTATATATGGATATGCTACATTCTTTTTATTTATTCTACAGTTGTTGGACATGTAGATTCATATAGGTTATTTCCACTTTTGTGCTATTATGAATCATGCTGTGAACATTTGGGTAATAGTTTTGTTGATTTTTTTTTTTTTTTTAAGATTTGTTTATTTGAAAGGCAGAGTTACAGAGAGAGAGAGAGATCCCATCTACTGGTTCACTCCCCAAATGGTCTCAATGGCTGGGGCTGGACCAGGTCGAAGCCAGTCTCCCACATTGGTGTCAAGGGCCCAAAATCTTGAGCCATCTCCTGCTGCCTTCCCACGTACATTTGCAGAGAGTCAGATTGGAAGCGTAACAGGCAGGACTTGATCCGGAGTCCATATGGGATACCGGTGCTGCAGGCACCACTGTACTGTCCCCTTGATGGTTTTTAAGTTAATAATTTGCATTTAGTACAAAACTCAGATGGTAAGTTTTTACCTAATTATATTACTAGAGTAACCACCACCTAAACCAACATACATACACATATATAACATTTTCATTGGCCTAGAGTACTCTTGATCTTTTTTGTTTGTTTTAAAGATTTGTTTATTTTTTTTAAAATCAGTTATGGGGAGAGACAGAGACAGAGCTCTTTGACCTGCTTCAATGACCACAACAGCTGGAGCTGGGGTGGCCTAGGTTGAAGCAAGGAGGTCAATCCAGGTCTCCCATGTGGGTGGCAGGGGCCCAAGTCAAGCACTTGGTCCATCTGCTGCTTTTCCCAGGCCATTATCAGGCAGCTGGATTGCAGGTAGAGCACCTGGGACTCAAACTGGCCATCTGTGTGGAATGCTGGCATGTCAGGACAGTTTAACTCGCTA
The DNA here is from genome assembly GCF_033115175.1 of Lepus europaeus. Classification (NCBI taxonomy): domain Eukaryota; kingdom Metazoa; phylum Chordata; class Mammalia; order Lagomorpha; family Leporidae; genus Lepus; species Lepus europaeus. The sequence continues at coordinate 55,709,275 of NC_084833.1, read as the reverse complement.
TGCCCCAACACCAGCCCCCGGTTTGATATGTTTCCTACACCAGAATTACATGCTCTTTATTCTGGGGGGCTGGTCTTTTCAACATGTTTTTGAGCTGTTATTGATTGATTCCGTAGGGTGGTTTTACAAATGACTCTATAGCATGATGGGCATTTAGCCTAGTGATTAAGACACTGGTTCACCACCCACATGTTTCACATCAGAGTGCCTGGGTTCAATTCCTTTCTCTGCCTCCTGATTCCAGCTACCTAATGTAAGATTGAAAAGTTATGAGATTAGTTAAGGGCCATTCTTTAGATTGAACAATAGGAAAGGATTCTCTAAGGAAACAATATTTAAACTGAGACTCAAAGAATGCAAAGCTATGAGCCAGTTAACTGGTGGAGCATGGGAGAGAAGGATTTTGTAGGTAGAAGGTCACAACATGATCAAACTCTTAAATGGCATTATGTTCTTTGGGGAAAGAACTGAAACTTGATTGTGAGGGCAGAGTGAGTGATTAGCCTAGCAATTAAGGCACCTGCCTTCCACATTGAAATGAGTGTCTAGGTTTGATTCCCTATTCTAGCTCCTGGCTCTGATTTCTTGCCAAAGCAGACCCTGGGAGGCAACTGTGATGGCTCAGGTGGTTTAGTTCCTGCTGAGTTGGTGGGAGACCTGGATTGAGTTCCTGCCCTGTCTTCTGGCTGAGTTGGGCTATTGAGGATATTTGGGTAGTGAGCCAGCAGGTGGAAACTTTCACTCTTATCTGTCTGCTCAGCAGTAAGTATTTAAAAAGAAAAAAAGAGATTATTGGCTGCTAAATGGGTAATTGTTGTGGGTACAAATAATTAAGAGGGATCATCTGGACTAGGTTGGTGTTAATAGGAATGGAGTAAGTGGATTTTCTTTTAAAAATATATATTTATTTGAGAAGCAGAGAGAGAGGTCTTTCATTCCCTGGTTCACTCCAAATGGCCACAACAGCCAGGAGTTTTTTCCGGGTCTCCCACGCGGGTGTGGGGGCCTAAGCACTTGGGCCATCTTCTACTGCTTTCCCAGACCATAGCAGAGGGCTGGGTCGAAAGTAGAGCAGCCAAGACTCAAAACTGGCGCTCATATGGGATGCCTGCCTTGCAGGCGGTGGCTTTACCTGCTGTGCCACTGTGCTGGTCCCATGGATGTAATTTTTTTTTAAAGCAAGAATTTTAGAATTGATAGGACTTGATGTGTTAAATTGGTGAAGAAGAGGGAAGATAGTGTGAGAGGTTGTGAGATGTGATACAGGGAAGAAGAATAAAAGCATTTAGGGAAAAGATGCTTTGAAAAAAGTGTTAATGATTAATTGTATTCAGATATAGTTAGAGTACTAGAAAGGGTTAGTACCTCTGTTTCAATCACTGCTGCTTGCACCCGGCATCCCATATGGGTGCTGATTTGAGTCCTGGCTGCTCCGCTTCCAATCCAGCTCTCTGCTATGGCCTGGGAAAGCAGTAGAAGATTGCCCAAGTCCTTGGGCCCCTGCACCCACATGGGAGACCTGCAAGAAGCCTGGCTCCTGGCTTCGGATTGGCACAGCTCCGGCTGTTGTGGCCATCTGGGGAGTGAACCGTCGGATGGAAGACCTCTCTCTCTGTCCCTACCTCTCTCTGTAACACTGTCAAATAAATAAAATAAATCTTTTTAAAAAAAACACATGTTTTTCATGTCTTACTTCTTCTAGGAGATTGTCCTTTTGATTCATATTACCTTTTTTTCCCCCCAAAGACCTATTTTTATTTATTTGAAAGAGAGAGTTACAGAGAGAGAAAGGTCTTCAATCTGCTGGTTCAGTCCCCAAACAACAACAACTGCCCCAGCTGAGCTGATCCGAAGCCAGGAGCCAGGAGCTTCTTCTAGGTCTCCCAGATGGGTACAGGGGCCCAAGGACTTTGGCCATCTTTTACTGCTTTTCCAGGCCATAGCAGAGAGCTGGACTGGAAGAGGAACAACCAGGACTAGAACTGGCACCCCATGGGATGCTGGCACTACAGGCAGAAGATTAACCTCCTGCACCACAGCACTGGCCCCAGCAGGCTAATTTTTAAGTCGATAATTTTGCAAGGCCTGTAAATGATGTTAGGAAATATCCAAATGGGCCGGCGCCGTGGCTTAACAGGCTAATCCTCCGCCTTGCGGCGCTGGCACACTGGGTTCTAGTCCCGGTCGGGGCGACGGATTCTGTCCCGGTTGCCCCTCTTCCAGGCCAGCTCTCTGCTATGGCCTGGGAAGGCAGTGGAGGATGGCCCAAGTGCTTGGGCCCTGCACCCCATGGGAGACCAGGAGAAGCACCTGGCTCCTGCCTTCTGATCAGCGAGATGCTCCGGCCGCAGTGGCCATTGGAGGGTGAACCAACGGCAAAAAGGAAGACCTTTCTCTCTGTCTGTCTCTCTCACTATCCACTCTGCCTGTCCAAAAAAAAAAAAAAAAAAAAAAAAATCCAAATGGTCATTGGCAGAAAAAAGGTTCCCCACACATACCTTAAACCTGAGGTGGACCGCGTGTTTATGTTTTGCTATTGATTTTTATTTTTTCAGTTTTAAAAAATGAACTAACACATTACCCTAATCCATTTTCCATAGCCAGAGTGTGGGTGGTTTTTTTTTTTTGTTTGTTTGTTTTAATTTTAAATCATTGATTTAAGAGAGAGTGAGCCGGTCTTTTCACATGTTCCCCCAAGGCTTGGAGTGTGGGTCTCTTCTTGGTGGCAGTTTGAGAGCAGAGTGAGAGCTGTGCACAGGAACCATGGCAGGACAAGCATTTAGGAAGTTTCTTCTGCTCTTTGACTAAGCATTGGTTGAAGGATTGCCATCGAAATCATAACCAAGGGAAGCATTATACTCCAGAAAAATTCAAGAAGTATTGCAATAAACAGTAGTAGTAGTTGCGTCAAGCTCTAGAGGAAAGGATGGAGAGATTCAGTTAATGTGGAAGTTGGAGATAAAGTTCTTCCAGAGGTACCAAAGTAGTTCTAGATGTCAAGAATTATTTTGTATTTAGAGATGGTGACATTTTGGGAAATAATGTAGGCCAAAATCTCGATTGAAATGCCTTCTCATGAAGCGGCCCATCCATTGAAGTTGTAAAGTCTTTCATCATGTAAATAATTTCCATATCTCTTTTATAATAAACTAATGACATCCCTTATTATATAAATGGAGGGGACAAAAACCAGGCTAAGCAAGTGCCCTCATCCACTGGTTCTCTTACCATATGCCCATAATGTTTGTGGTAGGCAGAAGCCAGGGGCAAGGAACATGATTAAGTTGTCCCACTAGTAACTCGAGCAGTCTCACTCAGTGTCTGCATTGGTTGGAAGCTGGAGTCAGGCATTCTGATGTGGGATGTGGGTGTCTTGACCATGAGCACTTGCTTCCTAGAGCTATTAATTTGTAACTTCCTATTAAAATACAACATGTATATAGAAAAGTTATAAAGGTATAGTTGATTTTCAGAAACTGAACATGCTGTTAAAAATAGCAACCTGTCAAATAAACTTTAGCATCTTGGAAACCACACTTAAACTGTTAGATTATATTCATTAGTATGTGTTTAGCCACTTAATAGAACATCTCATATGGAGAAATTAATACCAAAGTGGGGAGAAAGATATCACAGAATATAACTATTTTTGAGCTGCTACCAGTGTAGGTTAAGATGCCAGTTGGGATAAATGGGAAGTGCAATGAAGGCAAATATGAACATCCAAAAAATTTTTACATCATCAAATTCATTCAAGTTCAACATGGAGGATTGATGGGAAATAAGTCTGGCACCAGGTAGGAAGAGCTTTCTGTGTAAGCCAAGCAATGGAAGCATACTGAAGTTCTTTAGATATTTGATTTTAAATGTTTACTTGTTTGTTTGAAAGCATTAGAGAGAGAGGGAGAGACAGAGAGAGGTCTTCCAACCACTGATTCACTTTCAGAGTGGCTGCAATAGCCAGGCTGAGCCAACTTCTGGGTCTTCCATGTGGGCTGCAGGTACTCAAACATTTGAACCATCTTCTGTTGCCTTTCCGAGGCTGTTAGTAGGGAGCTGGATGGAAAGTAGAGCAGGTGGGACCTGAACCGGTACCCATATGGAGTGTCAGCAGCTTTACCCACTTTGCCACAATGCTGGCCTCTGTTATTTTAATGTTTTACTTATTTGAAAGGCCAAGTGACAGAAGGAGGGAAGAGAGAGAGACCTTCCATCTGCTGCTTTACTCCCCAAATGTCCACAACAGCCTTAGCTGGGCCAGGCCTGGCCAAAGTTAGGATCCTGGGTACTCCATCCATGTCTCTGATGTGAACAGTAATCCAAGTATTTGAGTATAGTCTGCTGCCTCCTAGGCACATTATCAGGAAACTGGATCTGAAGCAGAGGTGTGGCCTGATTCCAGGAATTCTGACAAGGGATGCAGCATCCCAAGTGGTGGCTCTTTTTTCTTTTCTTTTCCTTTTTTAGAGATTTATTTATTTATTTGAAAGAGTTACACAGAGAGAGGAGAGGCAGGGAGAGAGAGAGAGAGAGAGAAAGGTCTTCCATTCTCTGGTTCACTCCCCAGATGACTGCAACGGCAGGAGCTGCGCCGATACGAAGCCAGGAGCTACTTCTGGGTTTCCCACGTGGGTGCAGGAGCCCAAGGGCTTGGGCCATCTTCTGCTTTTCCAGGCCATAGCAGATCGCTATATTGGAAGTGGAGTAGCCGGGACTCAAACTGGCGCCCATATGGGATGCCGGCACTGCAGGCGGCAGCTTTACACGCTGCACCATAGCACCGGCCCCCTAAGTGGTGGCTCTTATCCTACTGTGCAACAAGCCCTTCCTTGGAACTGTTTAGTATATTTATTTGCAGAAATTTAAAATGTACCATTTTTGTTTTTAGGCACACAAGTCTCTGAATTTTGTTTCAACACTGCTGCAGATTACTATGTCAGAACAACTGGATTTACCTGTGAGACAGGCAGGCAAGTTTTCTGTATTGTGTTTCTTAAGTTTGTGTAAATATATTGTTTAAAAGGTTCATAAATTGAATAGCAGAAGTATTTTGGGATGCCTTTCATTGCCTGTCTTTCTTGAGAACCCATTTGTTCTCAATGTTAACAGTAGTGATTGTATTTGGTGACAAAATTTAAAGGAATAATTTGATATTCAGTGAAAGAGAAGCTGGATTAGAAGTAGAGCAGCTGGGTATTGAACCGGCACCCATATGGGATGCCGGCACTGCAGGCAGCGACTTTAACCACGATTTCACAGCGCTGGCCCCTTACTTTATTGTAGGAAATCTAAAGTACCAGTAATTTTTCCACCCCAGAAAAACAGATGATTTTTTTTTCTTGCTATTACTTCACCTCCTATGTTAAATCTTTTTTACTCTCTTCACTTAATGTTGGATAGTAAGCATCTTCCTTTTCTTTATGTAATTTTAGTCTTTTTTTTTTTTTAAGTTTTTTTTTTTTTTATTTGACAGAGTTAGACAGTGAGAGAGACAGAGAGAAAGGTCTTCCCTCCGTTGGTTCACCCCCCAAACACCGTTACAGCCAGAGCTACGCCTTTCCAAAGCCAGGAGCCAGGTGCTTCCTCCTGGTCTCCCATGCGGGTCCAGGTGCCCAAGCACTTGGGCCATCCTCCAGTGCCTTCCCGGGCCACAGCAGAGAGCTGGATTGGAAGAGGAGCAACCGAGACTAGAACTGGCACCCATATGGGATGCCGGCACTGTAGGCGGAGGATTAACCAAGTGAGCCATGGCGCTGGCCCCTAATTTTAGTCTTACACACTCATATTTTAGTGGCTCCTATATCATAATGTGCCAGATACATTGAACCATTTCTCAAGTGTTAGACACAGAATTTCATCTCAGATCTGTTAGTAATTGTATTCCTGGTGCCTAAACATTGCCTGGCAAACTGTAGGTGCTTATGAAATTAGTGAATATTTTGCTTATGATTTTTTAACAGCCAATGTTATTGAAATAGCACAGTAATGGGACGTTTTTATACCAAATATTATAGTGATTTCACTTGACCCTTTCAGCAATACATCTTTTTTCTTTTTAAGTTTTTAATTTAGTAGAAAAGGTTTTCTTTGAATATTTGAGTCTCATTTTTCTTTTACTAATGAAGTTTACATTTTCCCATGTTTATATTAAAAAGCTTTTCATTTAAATAAATTTTTTAAATGGTTTATTTGAAAGAGTTAGAGGGAGAGACAGAGACAATGAAAAAGAGAGATTTTCAATCCTCTGATACACTCCCCAGGTGGCTGAAGCCAGGAGCTTCATCTGGCTCCTCCATGTGGGTGGCAGGGGCCAAAACACTTGGGCCATCCTACCCTGCTTTTCCCATGTCATTAGCCGGGAGCTGGATTGGAAGTGTATCACCTGGGACAGGAACATGTGTCCATATGGGCTGCTGGCATTGCAGGTGGCAGCTTTACCTACTATGCCACAATGCTGGACACTAAATCACTAATTTTAACTAAGAAGTTAATATTTGGCATTTAAGAAGGATCTTAATACATTTTAGACATTTGATTATGTGTTTTGGAAGTTAAATTATACTAGAAAGTTGTTCCAGTATATATAGAATTAGAATAAAAATTACGGAATTGGTCAAGAAATTTTAAATATGATCATTAATTCAAACATTAGACTCTTGAAACAATTAAAAGATACCCAGTAGTTCCTGGCACATGGTAATTTCTTCTGCTACCTTCCTGTCTTTCTAGTAGAGCTGCAGACATTCTCAGTGGAGTAGACTGAATTGTGAGAATCTTGCATTGCAGTTCTGAATTGTTTTTGTTTTGTTGGAATAGAAATTTTTTTTTTTTAAGAATTTTTTTTTTTTTTTTTTTTTTTTTGACAGGCAGAGTGGACAGTGAGAGAGAGAGACAGAGAGAAAGGTCTTCCTTTTGCCGTTGGTTCACCCTCCAATGGCTGCCGCGGTTGGTGCGCTGCGGCCGGCGCACCGCGCTGATCCGATGGCAGGAGCCAGGGGCTTCTCCTGGTCTCCCATGGGGTGCAGGGCCCAAGCACTTGGGCCATCCTCCACTGCACTCCCGGGCCACAGCAGAGAGCTGGCCTGGAAGAGGGGCAACCGGGATAGAATCCGGTGCCCCGACCGGGACTAGAACCCGGTGTGCCGGCGCTGCAAGGCGGAGGATTAGCCTAGTGAGCCGCGGCACTGGCCTGGAATAGAAATCTTATCAACACCAAATCAAATAAGTATATATCTCATTCTTTTATTTATTGTGAGGGGAATGCATCCAGAGACAGAGACTGTTACCATCTCTTAATTTTGCTCTCCTTTCTGATTTGGAAATAACGAATAAAAATTACATTCTTTATTATACATATAGTTTATCTTTTTTTGTTTTTTAAAGATTTTTGTATTTTATTTGAAAGGCAGAGCTACAGATGGCCACAACGGAAGGAACTGAGCTATTTTGAAGTTAGGAGCTTCTTCCAGGTCTCCCACATTGGTGCAGGGGCCCAAATATTTGGGCCATCTTCCGCTGCTTTCCCAGTTACATTAGCAGGGAGCTGGAATCAGAAGTGGAGCAACTGGGGCTCAAACCTGTGCCCATATGGGATGCCTTGCACTGCAGACAGTGGCTTTACCCACTATGCCACAACGCTGGCTCCCATATTGTTTATCTTAAAGCTTTTTTGAAGAGTATTTTAATGTTAATCCCTTTTAATGTAATTGCTAAGATAAAAGGGAATAGAATAAATGATCATTTTTCTATCAGTTATCCTTGTTCAAGTAGGTACAGGATGCTTGATGGGAACTGGCTATCCCGCAAAATTTAGGAAATAACTAAAATAATTTCTCCTTACAATACATCTTACACATATATGACCTCCGCCTCAGAGAGGGCTGAGTAAAAAGCATTATTAGCCATCTAGATTTTACGAAATGATCACTTTGTTAACTTTGTCAATAACAGTGTGCAAAAGTAGCTGTATGATAGCTTATAGAAAGTAATAATCTATAATTTGGAGCACTGCAAATTCTTCCATAAAGTAACTTGGGCTTATGTGATATATGATTGGAATACTTTATTTTATAGACTTAAGAACCTTTATATACTATGATTTTTTTTAGTGACAAAAATTTACCAAGTTTGCGTGATTGGTTGTAGAATGTATTTATTGATATGCAATAGTTTTGTCTTTAGAGGCTTCGTTTAGAAATCTGATTTGATAAAATTAATTTAACTCCTATAGAAAACAGGGTGAATATAAAAGTATAGCGATTTTGTTTGTGTGTGTTTGCAGGGTTCTTTTTGGCTAAGGGTTTAGTAACTAGATGATTTCTATAACCGTTAGATTTGCGTTTCTATTATAACTAAATATATTATTTCATTAATAGCTTTACTAGCAATGACATGAAAGAAATAATTGAGGTATAAACACTGTAGGTTATACAAGCAGTGCTTTAAAAGTCAATTATTTTGTCAAACTGATCTGTATTTTAGGTGTTATCTATTTGAAAAATATGATAACACAATATTGGCCTGATCGGGAAACGGCACCAGGGGATATATCTCCTTATACTATTCCAGAAGAAGATCGACATTGTATTCGAGAAAATATTGTAGAAGCCATTATCCATTCTCCTGAGTTAATCAGGTATGTCTTTCAAAATTTTACACATTGTTGCAGATTTGGAAAAGGTTTTTTTGGGAGTGGTACATGTATAATTTCAGAAAAGCAAGGCTCTCTTATTTATTTTTTAAAAATTTATGTGAAAGTCAGGGTTTAGAAAGGGAGGGAGAGTGAGGGAGATAGCTGCCTTTTTGTTTTTTTAAAGATTTGTTTATTTATTTGAAAGTCAGAGTTACACAGAGAAAGAGAGGGAGGGAGAGAGAGAGAGGTCTTCCATCCACTGGTTCACTCCCGAATTGGCTGCAACAGCCAGAGCTGCACCAATCCAAAGCCAGGAACCAGAAGCTTCTTCTGGGTCTCCCACGTGGGTGCAAGGGCCCAAGGACTGGGGCCATCTTCTACTGCTTTCCCAGGCCACAGCAGAGAGCTGGACCGGAAGTGGAGCAGTCAGGACTCAAACCAGTGCCCATATGGATGCCGGCACTGCAAGTGGCAACTTGACCCACTACGCCACAGCACCGGCCCCAGATAGCTGTCATTTTTGTAGTGGACCTGCATTTGCCGCATATTGGTTGGGTTCTTTTTTTTTTTTTTTTTTTCTTTATTTTACATTTATTTATTTGAAAGGCAGAGTTACAATGAGAAGGAGAGACAGAGATGTTTTCCATCTGCTGGTTCACTACCCAAATGATTACAATGGCCAGAGGCCAGAGGTGGGTTCAGCTGAAGCCAGGAGCCTGGAGCCCAGAGCTTTTCTCATGTCTCCCACCTGGGTGCAGGGGCTCAATCACTTGGGCCATCTTCTGTTGCTTTCCCAAGTGGATAACAGGGAGCTGAATCGGAAGTGGATTAGCCGGAACTCAAAACTGGTACCCATGGGGCTGGTGCTGTGGTGCAGCGGGTTAACGCCCTGGCCTGAAGCGCCGGCATCCCATATGGGCGCCGGTTCTAATCCTGGCTGCTCCTCTTCCCATCCAGCTCTCTGCTATGGCCTGGGAAAGCAGTAGAAGATGGCCAAGTCCTTGGGCCCCTGCACCCACGTAGGAGACCTGGAAGAAGCACCTGGCTCCTGGCTTGGGATCAGCGCAGCTCCAGCCATTGAGACCATTTGGGGAGTGAACTAACAGATGGAAGACCTTTCTCTCTCTCTGCCCTCCTCTCCTCTCTCTGTGTAACTCTGATTTTCAAATAAATAAATCTTTAAAAAACAAAAAGGCTGCCGGCACCACCGCGGCTCAATAGGCTAATCCTCCACCTAGCAGCACCGGCAGACCAGGTTCTAGTCCCGGTCGGGGCTCCGGATTCTGTCCCGGTTGCCCCTCTTCCAGGCCAAATCTCTGCTGTGGCCAAGGAGTGCAGTGGAGGATGGCCCAAGTGCTTGGGCCCTGCACCCGCATGGGAGACCGGGAGGAAGCACCTGGCTCCTGGCTTCAGATCGGCGCAACGCGCTGACCACAGCAGCCATTTTGGGGGTGAACCAACAGAAAAGGAAGACCTTTTCTCTCTGTCTCTCTCTGTCAAAAAAACAAAAAGGCAGCTATACATATTTATAAATAAATTTTTAAAACAAAACAAAAAACTGGTACCCACATGGGATGCCAGCTCCTCTGGTGGCAGCTTTACCCCCTTTGCCAGCAGTGCTGGGCCCTAATGCTTTTAAATTCATTGGAATGGATCGTTTTTTGCTGAGTGTCTTATTTCAGATCATCTATACTCTGTATACATCCACATATCAGATGGTTTTTTTGTTTGTTTTGTTTGTTTTTGTTTTTGATAGAGTGGACAGTGAGAGAGAGACAGAGAGAAAGGTCTTCCTTTTGCCCATTGGTTCACCCTCCAATGGCCGCTGCGGCCAGCGCACCGTGCTGATCCAAAGCCAGGAGACAGGTGCTTCTCCTGGTCTCCCATGCGGGTGCAGGGCCCAAGCACTTGGGCCATCCTCCACTGCACTCTGGGCCACAGCAGAGAGCTGGCCTGGAAGAGGGGCAACTGGGACAGAATCCGGCGCCCCGATCGGGACTAGAACCCTGTGTGCCGGCGCCACAAGGCAGAGGATTAGCCTATTGAGCCGTGGTGCCGATCAGATGGTATTTTAAATTAAGTTTTGTCTGAACAGCCATTTTCCTTTGTGTGCCTTAGCAAAATTTTAACTCTGCAGCATTTCTTCCTCCTTACTATTTATTTTTGGCTTTCAGAGTACAGCTTACTACGTGCATTCATCACATCATCAAACACGATTATCCAAATCGCTGGACTGCCATTGTGGATAAGATTGGCTTTTATCTTCAGTCTGATAACAGTGCTTGTTGGCTAGGAATTCTTCTTTGCCTTTATCAGCTTGTGAAAAATTATGAGTAAGTGTCTCTCCCAATTCCTGTGGAGTTGGAGAAGTGGGAAAAGTTGGAAATTTAAGCCCATTTCCATACTTAAACTTACAGTTGAGATAATAAAAATACTGAATTATATATTAACTTTATTTTAGTATTTTCTTTTATTTTAGTATTTTCTTTTTGAAATAGCATTCTTGTTCTAATTCTGCAGTTTGTTCAGATTCCACTGAGAAATTCCTTGTGTCCTGTTTTTAAAATGACTGTCTCTATACTTATTCAGAAACTTAAGTTATCTGAAGTTGTGCACTTCGATAGGTGTTGATAAAAGTCCTTTTTCAGTAAGTTCTTCTTAAATGTTAAGGTGATCAGAGTGCAATTGAGCGTTAGAGCTTTTTACTACTTGTGGCTTTCTTTCTATGAAGTTCTCTCCTAATATGGGATCTTGATAAATTTTAAGAATTTATCTCCTAAGTCTTTAAGAAGAATATACTGGAATTTCAGGATTGTTTTCATCAGTGTGTTTTGAAGGATTCAAACGTAGTTTATTATTTGCATATTTGAGCAAGAAAGATTTTAGCACAAAGGATTACTTTAGGTCTGGATTCAGGGATTAGAAAGAAAAATATAATTTTGTGATTTGAGATATAGCACTGAGTGTTAAGCTAAACATTGAAGTGATTTTCTCCTAAGTGTGTATTGATAGAAATTAAATTGATAGGCACTTGAAAGTTTTGATATGGGAAAATTACGAGGAAGGCACGAGGAAGATTTTTACACCAAGATGATGACATTATTTCCAGTCCTAACAGCTACACAGATGCCATTGTGAGCCCCTTAGTTCTGGGACTTGTGGTTAGCCTCCAATAAATGATACCATTTTTGGGTCCCAGCTCAAAGTAGCTGGTGAACTGCTGCTGTTATTCTGAGCAGGAGAGAGTATACCATTTACAACATTGGTACTGGTGTTTTCTTGTGTTCCCACCAGCTACCCATCTTCCTGCTAAGGAATGTTCCAGCTGTTGCTCCAACCTCTGTCAGAGTGCCAGTTGTTGTAGTTCTGGTAAGTGAGTGACTAAAATTAGAGAGAATAACAACAATAAGCTGTTAATGTCACTGAGGAAGTTCAAGTCTCTCCTGTCCTGTAATCTTAACAGGAGAGAATGTGACTGGGATTTTTAGATGGAAGCTTTAGGAGGCTGCTACAATATTGGAATTCCAGTTCATTTTCAGCCAGTGTTTGATTGTGGAGCACAAGGTGTTTACAAGGGATCTGTGTGGACTGAAGCAGTTTTAAGGCATTCATTTGGTACCTTCAGGAGTGTAGATCCTCAGGGAATGCTTGAGGCTTGAAGGAGCATTTGAAGAGGAAGAAGGCATGTCATACCACATGGAGTAGTAGGAACAGGAAAAGAAAGGTACAGAGGTGGAAATGAGACACTATATATGTAGTGGATTGTAAAGAGATCACTTAATGGTGTGGATAATTTCTGATGAGAGGTTAGGAATGATAGTGTAGTGGTAGTATATTCAGATTCTGTTAAAGAGGATTTTGAATGACACAATGAGAAAAGGAAGTGATTTTGTTTTTAAGCTTTTTTTATTTGAAAGGCAGAGTGAACAAAAGGACACTCTCCAAATGGCTGCAGTGGCCCTGAACTTAGGCTGAACCCAGGAGCACAGAACTCCATCCGGGTCTCCCACATGTGTGGCAGGGGCCTAAGTACTTGGGCCATCTTTCACTGCCTTCCTAGGCACATTAGCAGGAAGCTGGATTGGAAGCAAAGCACCTAGGACTTGAACAAGCACTCTGATACGGATGTCAGTTTGAAAGCGGTAGCTTATTGTACAAATGCCGGCACCTAGATTAATCTTTTTAAATACTGAGGGACCATTGGGGATTTTTTTCTTGAAGAAAAGTGATGGATTAGTACATAAGGATTTCTATGACCATGGCTCACCAATTTGATACTTTACAGCCTTGTAGCCTTTTGTTGTTAATCACATTTTCAAAAAATTTTGGGGTACTTACAGTACTAATTAGCACTGACTGCCAGTCCACTTTTAGTGTAGTGAGGGAAGTAGGAAAGAAGAAATTCTATCAGAATGAGCATTCACATGTTAGTGTATATGAACATAGGTGGATTAAGGGATAATATAGTTCTTCTCACTTTATTATAATTTTTTCTATAATTATTTATATAGTCATATTGAAGATTACAAGCAGCGTTCTTTTATAAGTTATGTTTCATCAACTCAACAAAGGGTACAGATAACCTTTAAAAATGTATAGAAAGTGTAATTCATTAGCACATTAAACTCTATAATTTATCAGTTACTTGTGTTATTAGCCTCAATAGTCACTATTATTGTGAACATTTTTCTTGGAACTTTTCATTCTGGTCATTTTACTTTGGTTCTTATTTCACCCAGTAGGAAAAATAATTCAGCTTTTAAAAAGACTCTCCTTCTACCTTTGAAAAATGTACATAGAGATTCAATTCTTAACATATTTTCTCTTAAAGAAGGTTGCCAATAAATTAAACTGGGGATTGCTATGGAAAACCAATGTGGTGTGTGTGTGTTTAAAAGTTTTATTTTTATTTATTTGAAAAACAGAGTTATAGAGAGAGGTAGAGACACAGAGAGAGAGAGAGAAAGAAAGGTCTTCCATCCACTGGTTCACTCCCCAAATGGCCACCATAGCTGGACCAGAGCCAATCTGAAGCCAGGAGCCTAGGGCCAGGAGCTTCTTCCAGATCCTACTACTTGAGTGCAGGGGCCCAAGTACTTAAGCCATCCTCTGCTTCCCAAGCATAATAGCAGGGAGCTGGATTGGAAGTGGAACAACTGGGACTCAAACTGATGCCCATATGGGATGCTGGCGCTGTAGGCGGGGGCTTTAATCCAGTGCACCACAGTGCTGGCCCCCTCTGTGTGTTTTTCAGAAGTTTTACTTATTTATTGGAAGTCAGTTACAGAGAAGGGGAAAGATAGAGGTCTTCCATTTGATGGTTTACTCCTCAAATGGCTACAACAACCAAGGCTGGGCCAAGCCGAAGCCAGGAGTTTTATCTGGGTCTCCCATGTAGGTTAAGGGACCAAGTACTTGAATCAGCTTCCTTGCTTTCCCAGGTGCATTATTAGCAGGGAACTGATTTGAAAATCTGTACATCCAGGACTTGAATTGGTGTCCACATGGGATGCCAGTGTCACTTGTGGTGGCTTAACCTACTGCACCACTACACTGGCACTGGAAAAACAATTTAAAACATTTTAGATAATCATCTGTTCCAAAAAGATAAGCTGTGGCTGTTGAAATCATGATTTCTGTAACCAATAAATCTGTATTGTGGTAATCTAGTCTGTTGACTCAATAATGGAAGCAGGAATTCCTTTTCCATAATTACACCTATAAGTTTGATTTTTTTTAATATACTTATTAACAATACTGTTAAAATGCTTAGTAATCTATATGCAGAAATGTCTCCATTATATCAGTAATTTTTAATCCATAATCCTTGGAGCAAAATGGAACAGCTTTTCAGATTTTAGGAATGTAATAGAGGTTCAATTGTCATGTAACAGAGCTGTTAATTTGTGTAGTAGCACCCAGTAGTCAAATTATGTCTGCTATGAAATGTGTGAATATTGACCACAACGATGTAATCGGTGAAGATCATAAATAGTTAGAAGAGTCATTTTAATACCCTTAGAAATAAAATTTTCTGCCTTCCTACCTGCCATTTCTTCCTTAAGGCTGTTGGTTATTCATCAGCTGTTACTGTTTAAAATCCAGTCTTTGTAGCTCCTCCTTGTATAGTTATTCACAACTAGAAATAACATAGTAACCTGGTTAAAAGGGCAGACTGGATCAAAATTGCCTAGGTCTTACCTGGATGAATAACACTAGGAAAGATATTTAACATCTGTACCTCGGTTTCTTCAGCCATAAAAGGGGAAAGACTAATTAGAGGCCTTAAGGATTATTTCTTAATAGATATTAAGTAAATATTAGAGATTCTATTACTTGAGGTTATATTTGTGTAGATAAACAAATATTTTAAATACACACACACACATACAGATGTAGATGTAGATTGCAGAGATTAATTCTTACAGAATTAGTTTGTATTCTTTGTATTCCTATCCAAAGGTACAAGAAACCAGAGGAGCGGAGCCCATTGGTAGCAGCAATGCAGCATTTTCTGCCGGTTCTAAAGGATCGTTTCATCCAGCTGCTTTCTGATCAGTCTGATCAATCTGTCCTCATCCAGAAACAAATATTCAAGATCTTCTATGCTCTTGTTCAGGTAATTTTTAAAAAAAAAAAATATTTATTTATTTATTTATTTATTTGAGAGGCAGCGGCAGAAGTAGATGCAGAGAGAGAGGTCTTCCATATATGCTGGTTCACTCTCCTAGTGGCCTCAATTGCCAGAACTGGGCTAGTCTGAAACCAGGAGCTTCTTCAGGGTTTCCCATGCAGATGCAGGGGGCCCAAGCACTTGGGCCATCTTCTGCTGCTTTACCAGGCCATAGCAGAGAGCTGGATGGGAAGTGGAGCAGCTGGGTCTTGAACTGGCAACCATATGGGATGCTGACACTGCATGCGACAGCTTTACCAGCTATGCCACAGTGTTGGCCTCTTTCAGGTAATTTTTAGAAAGCAGTTTTTATATATAAAATGTCAATCTGCTGCTTTCCATGGTTTTTGAATCTAGATTCAGTGGGTGGGTTGCTAGAAAAATAACAGTTGTCAAAATTAATAATTTGAGGCTGGCACTGTGGCTCACTAGGCTAATCTTCCACCTGTGGCGCTGGCACCCCAGGTTCAAATCCTGGTTGGGGCGCCGGATTCTGTCCCGGTTGCTCCTCTTCCAGTCCAGCTCTCTGCTGTGGTCCTGGAGTACAGTGGAGGATGGCCCAGGTCCTTGGGCCCTGCACCCGCATGGGAGACCAGGAGGAAGCACCTGGCTCCTGGCTTCGGATCAGTGCAGCGTGACGGCTGCAACGCGCCATGCGTAGCGGCCACTTGGGGGGTGAACTAACGGCAAAAAGGAAGACCTTTCTCTCTCTCTCTCTCACTCACTCACTCACTGTCTGACTCTGCCTGTCAAAGAAAAAATTAATAATTTGAGAGACAGAGAGAGAAACAAATAGATGGTAAACTCTCCTCTGGTTAAGTCCTTTAATTTTATTGATTTACTGGGATGGCCAGGGAGCAAGCTTAGGAGCTGAGAACTTAATCAAGGTCTTCCAGTTGTGTGGCAGAGGAACCCAATTTTTTTTTTTTTTTTAAGGTTTAGTTGTTTATTTGAAAGTCAGAGTTACACAGAGAGAGAAAGAGGCAGAGAGAGAGAGAGAGAGCGAGATCTTCCATCAGCTGGCTCACTCCCCAACTGGCTGCAACTGTCAGAGCTGTGCTGATCTGAAGCCAGGAGCCAGGAGCTTCTTTTGGGTCTCCCATGCAGGTGCAGGTCTACTGCTTTCTCAGGCCATAGCAGAGAGCTGGATCAGAAGTGGAGCAGCCAGGGCTCGAACTGGTGCCCATATGTGATGCCAGCACTGCAGGTGACAGCTTTACCCTCTACGCCATAGCACCAGCCCCAGAGGAACCCAATTACTGGAGCCAGTACCACTGCCTTCCAGGATCTTTGTTAGCAGGAAATTGGAGTCATGAACGGTAGATATGAAACCTAGACACTACAATGAGGGATGTGAGCATCTTAACAGGTGTCTTAAGTGCTAAGTAAAATGGCTGCTTCAGCAGTCCTTTTTGAAAACTATCCCAGTGAATAGGCAAAATAAATACTTGTCTTTTCTACTTAGTTTTTGAGATTATACTGATAGCACAATATAACCCTGTACCCCTTAGGAAAATGGATGTCCAAACATTCTAAATAACATGTGATTTTTATCATCCTAGTGAGTTATATAGGATTTATACCAGAAATGTAAGAATGGATCAGTAGTAAAAATTTTTTTAAAAGATTTATTTATTTATTTGAAAGTTAGAATTACAGATAGGGAGAGAGAAAATAGAGAGAGAGAGACCTTTCCACTGGTTCCCTCCCCATATGGCCACAACAGTCAGGAATGGGCCAAGCCAAAGCCTGGAGCCGGGAGCTTCATCCTGTCTCCCACCTGGGTAGCTGGGGCCCAAACACTGGACCATCTTCCTTTGCCTTTCCCAGGCTATTAACAGGGAGCTGGATTGGAAGCAAAGCAGCCAGGACTTGAACTGGCGCCCATATGGGATGCGGGAGTCTCAGATGGTAGCTTTACCTGCTACACCGTAATGCCAGCCCTAAGAACTTATTTTTCATGATTGGCCCTTATATAATATTGAATAAAAGGCTTGTAATTATCTTTATGTCTAACAGGTAGAGCTTTTGATAAGATTAAGCACCCATTCCTGGTTTTTTTTAGAAAGAAAAAAAAAAGACCTGTTAGAATCCTAGAATAGAAATTTCTTCACCTTCGTAAAAGGTGTTTACTGGAAATCTACAGTAAGCATGCCTTAGGGTGAAAATCACATATAATCCTAGTAAGTTGGGGATACTGTAAAGGTGCTTGTACTCACTGCTTCTGTTTACCATGGTAAATAACTAACCAAAGAAATTTGCCTATGTACTAATGTGGGTATGTGGATTGAATGAAATATTTTTACTAGGTACTTTGAAGAGTAACAGGAAATGGGATTTTATGTAGTAAGAATTTAAAAATATTAATTATTAACTTTTATTTAGTATACACTACCGCTGGGAGCTGATAAACCAACAGAACCTGACAGAGTGGATAGAAATTTTAAAGACTGTTGTGAACAGGATGTACCTATGTAAGTTTCTGATGCTGTCATGTTTTATTGACTATAAATATTTAATGATGTTTTGAGAATTGTAATGGTATTTCCTATAACATTCTTTATGAACTTTAAAGAATTTATGCTTTTTTCTAGATCTACCTTTTCTTTACATATGTGCATATTGTAAGTAAAAACTTGGGTAGTTACTGATAAGTTTTTTTGTTTTGTGTGTTTGTATTTTTTGAAAGGTAGAGTGACAAAGAGGGAGAGATAGAAAAAGAGATCTATCCATTAATTCAGTCCCCCAAATAGCTGTGATGGTCAGGGCTGGATCAGACTGAAACTAGAAGCCAGGAGCTCTATCCAGGTCTCCCACATGGGTGGTCAGGGGTCCAAGTACTTGCCTTCCCCCCACCCCACCCCTTTAAAGATTTTTTTAAATTTATTTGAAAGGCAAGTTATGGAGAGGCCGAGACAGAAAGGGAGAGAGAGATCTTCCAAGTGTTGTTTTCACTCTCCAAATGGCCACAACAGTTGTAGCTGGGCCAATCCATAGCCAGGAGCCAGGTATCCTACATGGGTTCAGGGACCGTCTTCCGCTGCTTTTCTAGTCACATTAGCAGGGAGCTGGATCAGTGGAGCACCTGGAACTTGAACCTGTGCACTTGTCATCTTTGTCTGCCTTCCTAGGTACATTATTGGGAACTGGATTGAAGTAGACAGCTAGGACTTGAACTGGAACTCTGTGTGGGTTTCCAGCTGTGCCACAATGATGGCCCCTTCTCTGTATTTGTTTATTTCATCCTAATTCTGTTTCTTAATTCCCATTTCTTAATTAAATTAAGAGTTCATGGCTAGGCTTTAACACCATGATTTGTCATATGCCCATTATAGAGGAAAAACTTGATTATAAGTTGTCAATACTCGTAGTTATTTTGAGGAATAATTTTATTGAGATTTATATACTTTATTTAATTTACCCTTTTAATGTACACAATTCAGTGGCTTTTAGTATTCAGTTTTTTAGTTTTTTTAACATTTAATCACAGTCTTAAAGTTATCATACTTTTTCTGTATAATTTGTTTTCTATACAGGTAGAGGATTTATAAGTTTCTTAATACCAGATATGTTTTTAAGTGCTATTATATATCTTATTTGATCTTCAATAAAACCCTTCTGATTTATAGTTTAAACTTAGACATGAGTAGAGTTAATATAATTTCTCCTGAATAAGCTTTAGTTAAAAAATAATGTGTTTAGCACTTTCACAGGTCCTCCCCTAGGCAGTGGGCCAGGATTTGGTAGCTGGTGCTGAAAGAAAATCCTGATTGTATCTTTGCCTGGGATTGTACCAGTGGCAGTTGACACTCAATCGGACAGAGAGGGGAAAAAAAATAGCAAGGCTGAAGCTAAGAGGCTAGATCAAAACATCAAGGTCTCCCTCATGGTTGCCAGGGACCCACATCTTCTACCTTCCAGGTGCATTAGCAGGAAGCTAGACTGGAAGCAGAATAGACGGAACTCCAGCTGACACTCCAATATGAGATGCAGATGTCCCAAACAGCAACTTAATCCACAATGCCTACCCCTCCAAAGCAAACTATTTGAGAGGTAGAAAGCAAGGGCTCCCATCTGCTGTCTTTCTCTGAAATGCACACTAGTAGCTACAAAAGCCTGTGCTGGGAATACAATCCAGTTCTCACACAAGAGGCATAAACCCAGTTAGTTTAGTCATCATTGCTGCTCCCCTGTGTCTGCATGGGTGAGAAGCTGTACTCAAGAGCTGGAGTTAGGAATCAAGATCAGGCACTGCAGTGTGGGATGTTGACGTCTCAGCCACTGGGGACTTGCTCTGCAAAATGTCTGTCCAGTTATTTTAAAAGGTCAACACAGGAGAAGCATTCACCTTTTTTTTTTTAAAAAGATTATTTATTTGAAAGGCTAAGATAGAAGTAGAGAAATAGATCCTCCATCTAGTGGTTTCCCTCCCTAGATGACCTCAATGGCCGGGGCTGAGCCAGGCTGAAGCCAGGAGCTTCCTCTGGGTCTTCCACATGGGTGGCAGGGGCCCAAATACTTGGGCCATCTTCTGCTTTCCCAGGCGCTTTAGCTGGGAGCTTGATCAGAAGTGGAGCAGCCTGAACTCGAACCAGTGCCTGAATAGGATGCCCTGAGTATTCACATTTAAAGAAACAAAACATTTTTGAAGTGGGTCTCATGTTGTTCCTCCTGGATTGTATTTAAATAGTTTTTTATCTTTAAAAGGAAACACTTCAAGTTGAAGAAGATGATAGACCTGAGTTACCATGGTGGAAATGTAAGAAGTGGGCTTTACATATTTTAGCAAGGCTCTTTGAGAGGTAAGCTGCTATCTATGTAGGGTAATTCAATTTATTAATCTTTTGCTTTTACAACTATAAATATAAATAATTAAAGAGAAACAATATTTTAATTTTTAAAAATTTTATTCATTTATTTTATTTAAGGTATACAAATTTCAAGTATTTCCTATGTACTGATATAGGAATATAGTGATACTTCCCACCCTACCCTTTCTCCAGCCCACACTCCAATCCTTCCTCCCCCCTCCTCTTATTCCCTATTTTAGTTTTTATGGTGATCTACTTTACTTTATACTTGTAAAATTAACCATAAACTAAGTAAAGAGTTGGACAGATGGTATGAAGGAAAAAAACAAAACAAAACACTATTCCTTAATAGTAGAAACAAAGCTGTAAACAATCATTGCATTTCAAAATATCCATGCTTTTATTTCCCTTGGGTGAATTGCCAGGAGTGAGATCGCTGGATCATATGGTATATCTATTTTCAGCTTTCTGTGGTATTTCCATATTGTCTTCCACAGTGGCTGTACTAGTTTACCCCACCAACAGTGGGGTTAGGGTACCTTTTTCTCCTCATCCTCACCAGCACTTGTTGTTTGATTTTAAATGAGAGTCATTCTAACTGGGGTGAGGTGAAAACTCATTGATTTGCATTTGATGTTTTTTTAGATATGGAAGCCCTGGCAATGTTTCCAAGGAGTATAATGAATTTGCTGAAGTATTTCTGAAGGCATTTGCTGTTGGTGTCCAGCAAGTAAGTCTAGAATAGCGTCTCCAAGTATGATCTGCCTTATTTCCAATGGGTTTTATTACTTAAAGAGTATTCTTTGAACCCTGTAGTGCTTCTCAAATTTTTGGTCTAGTGATCTCTTTTTTTATATTTTTAAATTACTAAAGACCCCAACAGATTTTCAATTTTGTCAGCTTTACCTAGTGGTATTCACCATAACAGAAATAAAATTATTTGTTTTTTAAAAGATTTATTTGAAAGGCAGAGTTACAGGGAGAAAGAGAGAATGAAATCTTCCATCTGATGATTCCCTCCCTAAATGGCACAATGGCCAGGCCTGAGCCAGATCAAAGCTGGGAGCTGGGAACAACTTTTGATTCTCCCACAAGTATGCCAGGGACTCAAGCGTGTGGGCTATCTTCTGCTTCTTCCAGCTGCATTAGCAGGGAGCTGGCTCAGAAGTGGAGCAGCCAGAACCTAAACTGGCACCCATATAAGATGCCGGTGTCAAAGATGGTTGCTTTACCTGCTGTGCCCCAGTGCCTGCCCCCAAATTTATTTCTTAATGGAAATTCCACAATACTACTTTTTTCTTTGCTTTTCTTCTTCATTCCTTCCTTTCTGTTAAATGAAATTTTTAAAAATTTTTTAATTTAAAATTTTTAAAAAAATATATTTATTTGAAAGGCAGAGTTAGAACGAGAGGCCAGGAACTTGGAACTCCATCCGGGTCTCCCATGTGGGTGGCAGGGGTCCAAGCACTTGGGCCATCTTCCACTGCTTTCCCAGATGCCTTAGCCAGGAGCTGGATCGGAAATGGAGCAGTCAGGACTCAAATGCAGCACTCTGATAAAGGATGTTGGCATTGCAGTTGGCTGCTCAACCTGCTGTACCACACTGCCAGTCCCAATAGTTTTTTTCTCAAAAGTTGTAAGAATCAAGGTGGAGTTTGAAACTATGACAGCAACCATTTTGCATTGTGTTAGATTAAAACTTACTAGTCTTTGTTACAGTTTGAATGATCCATATATGCATTTGTAACACCTTGCACTGGTCACTTTAAAAATGTTGATTCTTTTTAGTTAATGCAGATTTTCCAAATCTTAAAATGTATCATACAATTTGAAAAGAAAGTCACAGTTGGAAATATCATCCCAATCTCATTAGAAATATCTTAAAATATTGGGAAGCTGTCAGACTAATGATGGGATCTCTTGAAAGCTCAGATTTTCACACCAGTAACATACATATTGTCAGCTATCATTTGTCCATCAATTCTTTCAAGTATATAGTAGTGTTTTATGGAATAAGTGACTTCTTGCAACTTGCAATCTCACAAGTGCTTTCCTTTCAGTCTTTGTATTGTGTTATGTAGTAGATGGGATATATTTATATATGTGTACATATATGTGTATGTATTATTTACTAATCATTTTTCTAGTTCATTAAGGACATTTTTAAAGAAAACTATGTGGTGACTTCAGTTCCATTCCCTTGATTCTTGTTAGTACCATTCTTGGTACTAACAGTAAAATGCAGAGGAGCGGGAAAATAATATCTTAGTACTATTTTGAAAATAGTTTTACTCTGCTAGACTTCTGAAAGAGTCTTAG
The DNA here is from genome assembly GCF_033115175.1 of Lepus europaeus. Lineage (NCBI taxonomy): Eukaryota > Metazoa > Chordata > Mammalia > Lagomorpha > Leporidae > Lepus > Lepus europaeus. Next base: position 55,686,840 of record NC_084833.1, on the reverse strand, counting down.
AGGCTACCATAAGTCTGAAGATCCAGTTTGAAAATTCATGTCCTGAAATAATCAAGTACATTTGGAACTCCTGACTTAGCTAAATCGGTCTGGGTAAGGTTTTCCTAGAAGATAACTGACAATATAGGACTGTCTGAGAATATTTGCTCAATAGGTAGCATGCAGTTTTTACTTAGTCAGAAACTAGTTCTTTGACACATTGTTAGTTGATCTTGTTTTTTGTTAAATACCTTGGAAATATGTTCTCCTACAAATAATTTTTTAATTATTTGTTTATTTGTTTTATTTATTTTTTTAAGATTTATTTGTTTATTTTAAAATTAGAGTTACACAGAGAGAGAACGAAAGGCAGAGAGAGAGAGAGAGAGAGAGAGAGATCTTCCACTGGTTCACTCCCCAATTGGCCACAACTGCCAGAGCTGCGCCGATCCAAAGCCAGGAGCCAGGAGTTTCTTTCTGGGTCTCCCACATAGGTGCAGGGGCCCAAGGGCTTGGGCCATCTTCTACTGCTTTCTCAGGCCATAGCAGAGAGCTGGATTGGAAGTGGAGCAGCTGGGACTTGAACTGGTGCCTGTATGGGATACTGGCACTGCAGGCAGAAGCTTTACCTGCTATGCCACAGCGCTTTAAAAAAAAAAAAAAAAAAAGATTTACTTATTTATTTGAAAGTCAGAGCTACACAGAGGGAGAAAGAGAGGCAGAGAGAGAGAGGTCTTCCATCCGTTGGTTCACAGCCCACTTGGCCTCAACGTCTGGAGCTGTGCCAATACAAAGCCAGGAGCCAGGAGCTTCTTCTGAGTCTCCCACATGGCTGGATGCAGGGGCCCAAGGATGTGGGCCATTTCTACTGCTTTCCCAGGCCATAGCAGAGAGCTAGATGGGAAGTGGAGCAGCCAGGACTCAAATGGGTGCCTGTATGGGATGCCGGCATTGCAGGAGGTGTCTTTACCTGCTGTGCCATAGCACCGGCCCCCAAATAATTTCTTAAGAAGAGTTTGGTGGTTATTTTGTGATGACCTGAGCATTGTTAAGTGTCAGTTGTTTTTACTGGCTTATAAGTGGTTTACGCTTTCTGTTTGAACCTTGTTTGACCTAAATTTTTCTTTCAAAGGTTTTGTTGAAGGTATTATATCAGTACAAGGAGAAGCAATATATGGCTCCTCGAGTTTTACAGCAGACATTAAATTATATTAATCAAGGAGTTTCCCATGCTCTTACCTGGAAGAATCTGAAGCCTCACATACAAGTAATAATTTTCTATCTTGAAATGTTTTTCTAGCAAATAAAATAGAAATGGCTTTAGTTGACACTAAAGATTGTAAAAATTACATATTTTACTTTATTGTGTTACTTAGTCTAGTACTTGTGATTGATAACATAGCAGAAGTGATGTGACACTTTGAAATAAAATTATGAGTATTTTGCTTGTTTTTCAAACCTACAGCTGTTATTTTCAAACTTGCATTTAAGTTTTTACTTTCAGTTAACATTTTAATAATACAATTTGGAGTTAGCAGTGGATTTTATCAAATTGATTTACCAAGTTAATTGAGTAACATTTCCTTTATAGTTATAGGATTTAATAGATAAAATTTCATGTTGTATTTTCTCAGAATGCTTATTTGCTACTTAACTACTTAGCTATTTGCTAATTAACTTGTACACAGAGGGTAGAAACCAAAGTTTGATTCTTGTTCTTAGAATGCATTATTAAAGTTTGATGTTAAGCATCAAATATATATTATACTTTCATTTTCCTACTTAAATGAAATTTGACAGTTTAAACTTGAAAGCTGAAGGCTGTTACTTTCTTAATTTTTAAATTGCAGGGCATTATCCAAGATGTCATTTTTCCATTGATGTGCTATACAGATGCTGATGAGGAACTTTGGCAAGAAGACCCTTATGAATATATACGCATGAAGTTTGGTAAGGAATTTTCATTTTTCTTTAAACAATATGTCAGCAGTTAAGACAAAAAGAGCCATTCTAGGGTCCTTAGATATAGTATTAGAAAAACCGTCTGTTGTTTTACTGTAGTATGTCCTTTGTTTAGACCCTTTTGGGATTATTTACTTATAATGGCATTTTAATAATGATAATCTTTATTTTTAGCTGACAGAAATGCAATAGTTATTATTTATTATAATTGGCTGTGCCTATGGCATAGGCCAAAACTGTTAGATATTTAATATTACGCCTTTATCACTAAGCATCTAAATACACTTTTGGATCCTATGTCAGTAATCTTATACGTGGGACTTGAGAGAATACAAACTGGAACCCGGAGTCTACACGAAACTAAAGAGCTGTGATTTTGCTAATGTTGGGATTATGTCCGTCTTCCTACCCAAATCTTCCAGAATTCTTATAATTTGGACTTTTATGAACCTATTATGAAAATTCTCTCATAAGTAGTGTTTTGTATGAAAGAAAATTATTAAAAATTGATTAGTTAACATTTAATTTGCTAATGAAATGGAATTAGGCTTTACAAAGTTATATAGATATCTGGGTTCATTTTCATATTTCATTTATGTGAGGATATAGCAATTTTTTTAAATGCCTGGTTTTATTTACAGAATATTATTTGTAAATTAGGCTATATGAGAATGTTTTAAACTTTTATCTTCACTTTGAATTTGTTTTCTAGATGTATTTGAAGATTTCATTTCTCCTACCACTGCTGCCCAGACACTTCTGTTTACAGCCTGTAGTAAAAGGAAAGAAGTAGGTTACTTAATGTTCACTTAACTTTAGCAGTATAACTTACAATTTACTCAAATGTACACTTTCAAATGTTAATATTTTGAATCATTTTGTTAGCATGTTTTTAAGGACTATTGGAATATCCAGTAAATTATTACTTACCTTTTTTAAATTTAGGTACTACAAAAGACTATGGGATTTTGTTACCAGATTCTTACAGAACCAAATGCTGATCCTCGAAAAAAAGATGGAGCCTTGCATATGATTGGCTCTTTAGCTGAAATACTTTTGAAGGTATTTTTTCTTCTATATGTATGCATATATGCAACTAGTTTATTTAAATTGACAATTTTTTTTTGTGATACCATACACAAACCATGCAGTTTGTCCAGTTAAAGAATACGACTTGATGATTCTTAGTCTAGCCACAGAGTTATACAACCATTACCCCATCTAATTCCAAAACATTTTAACACTCCAGCAGTAAACCCTGTATAAATTAATAGTCATCTACATTTTACCCTAAACTTCTGAGCCTGAGGCTTCCCTCAGTCTACATTTTTTTTTCCTGTGGATTTAATTCTGGACATTTTATAAAAATGTAGTGAAACAAACCATAGTCCTTTGTGAGTGGCTTTATTTGAAAGAGTTACAGAGAGGGAGAGACATTTATCTACTCATCAGTTGATGTGCACTTGCTTTGTTTCCACTCCTTGGCTTTTGTGAACAGTGCACCTATGAACATTCATGTACCTGAATGGTAGCTATCCAAAGTGTAAGTAAATATTTAGTCATTGACTGCAGCAGGGACTTGCACCAGTTGCCCATAAGGGATGCTGGCATAGCAGGCTGCAGCTTAACCTGCTGGGCTGCAACACAAGCCTATATCCCCCAACCCCTAGTCTCTTAACATTCATAACTTACATAGGACTGGCACAATTATCAAAATGAGGGAATGAATCTGATATGATATTATAACTTAATATAGAAACCTTTTTTGGCTGGCACTGTGGCTCAATAGGCTAATCCTCCGCCTGTGGCGCCAGCACACCGGGTTCTAGTTCCGGTCGGGGCACCGGATTCTGTCCCGGTTGCCCCTCTTCCAGGCCAGCTCTCTGCTGTGGCCCGGGAGTGCAGTGGCGGATGGCCCAAGTGCTTGGGCCCTGCACCCGCATGGGATACCAGGAGGAAGCACCCGACTCCTGGCTTTGGCTCAGCTCAGTGTGCCGGCCGCAGCGCGGTGGCCATTGGAGGATGAACCAACAGCAAAGGAAGACCTTTCCCTCTGTCTCTCTCTTTCTCACTATCCACTCTGCCTGTCAAAAAATTAAAATTAAAATAAAAATTAAAAATAGAAACCTTTTTCAAATTTCGAAAGATTTCCCATCAGTATCCTTTCTTCTGGTCCATGATCTTATCTAGGATCCCGTATTAGATGTATTTGTTTGCTTTTTAAAAATAATTCTTGGCCGGTGCTGCAGCTCACTAGGCTATAATCCTCTGCCTGCGGTGCTGGCACTCCTGGTTCTAGTCCCGGTTGGGGTGCTAGTTCTGTCCTGCTTGCTCTTCTTCCAGTCCAGCTTTCTGCTATGGCCCGGGAAGGCAATGGAGGATGGCCCAAGTGCTTGGGTGCCTGCCACCGCATGGGAGACCAGGAAGAATCACCTGGCTCCTGGCTTTGGAACAGCGCAGCGCGCCGGCCATAGCAGCCAATTCAGGGGTGAACCAACGGAAAGAAGACCTTTCTCTCTGTCTCTCTCTCTCTCTCACTGTCTCACTCTGCCTGTCAGACTAATAAATAAATAAATAGATGAAAATAATTCTTAGCAGTAGTTGCTTAGGCCCATTTATTTTGTCAAGCTAGTGCTTGAGGCTTCCACGTCCTATACTGGAGTGCCTGGGATCAAGTCTCAGCATCAGCTCTGAATCATCTTTCTGCTAATGCTTATTAGATGATGGCTCAAGTAGTTGGATTCCTGCCTCTTTTCGAATACCTGATGGAGTTCCCAGCTTTACCCTGTGCCAGCCCTGGCTACTGCTGGCAGATAGATCTCTGTTTCTTTTCTGTCTCCTAGTCTGCCTTTTATTCATAGGGGTGGCACATGGTAGAAGGGACCTCACTGCTTGAACCATTTCAGCTGTCTCCCGGGTTATCTGAAGCGCATCTGGTCCTAGAAAGCCAGGCATTCTGATTCGGGATACAGTTTAAATCAGCTTTGTAACTGCTATGCTAAATGCCTGCCTCTTTTTAAAGTTTGTCTTTTTTTTTTAAGTTTTTTTTTTCCCCCCACTTTCTTTGAAAGGCAGTGACAAAGATGGTCTATCTGCTGGTTCACTCCCCAAATGGCTGCAATAGGCAGGGATGGGTCAGGCTGAAGCCAGTAGCCCTCAACTCCACCTGGATTTCCCAAATGGGTGGCAGAGACTCATGTACTTGAGCTATTATCTACTGCCTCTCAGGTGCACAATAACAAGAAGCTGGATCAGGAGCGGAATAGCCAGGACTTAAACCAGGCACCATGGTATGGTATGCATGCATCCCAAATAGCAGATTAGGCCACTGTGCCAAGCTTCTGCCCCATTGTTCTGTTGTTTTAAAAGATTTATTTTATTTATTTGAAAGGCATAGTTATAGGGAGATAGGGAGAAAGAAATTTTCCATCTGCTGGTTCACTCCACAAATGACCAGAATTCCATCCAGGTCTCCCTTGTGGGTGCCAGGGGCCCAAAATACTGGTACCTTTATCAGTTTTTAATGTCTAGTTCAAGGAACTCTTGTAAAAAACTGGTTAACAGGAAATACTCATGAGAGTAGCTTTTTGTGTATCAAATTTATTAGTTTGTAATTGAATTTTTCTCAAGCTATGTTATTTTGATATTTTAATATTATTTTATAGTTGAACAAACTAGGTTATTCTATTATAAAAGTTCCATCAAAGAAATTTTATAAGGTAAGCGATAAAATTAACCATAGTACCATAAATAAGACACTGTTGCCATTAAGATTTGTAGTGGTGCCAGCGCTGTGGTGTAGCAGGCATCCCATATGAGCAGTGGTTCAATTCCTGGCTGTTCTACTTAGTATCCAGCTTTCTGCTATGGCCTGGAAAAACAGTAGAAAATGGCCCAAGTCCTTGGGCCTTTGCTTCTGTGTGGGAGACCTGGAAGAAGCTCCCGGTTCCTGGCTTGCAGCCATTTGGGGAATGAACCAATGGATGGAAGACCCCCACGTGCCTGCCTATGCCTCTTTGTAACTCTGCCTTTCAAATAAATAAATCTTAAAAAAAAAAAAAAAGATTTGTTGTAACTTATTTTTCAGTGTTAACATTTTACAATATATTCAAGTATTTTTGGTGATAGAGTACTAAAATAAGAATATTGGTTGCAGGTCCTGAAGTTCAAAGATTCAGAACAAACATTGTGACATGTTTATTAATTTATAAAAAATTTTTGTCCTTATTCACTGCACTTATGTCTCAAGGCTAGTACATAGTGGAAAGTGGAACACAAATTAAATATTTGTATTTATCTAAGGATTGTTTATATATTAGATTTTATGACTAGTTTTGTTCTATTGGATGTGTTTAATGTTTAGTTGTTTTTAAACCATATTATATGTCTCTTTGGGAATTTAGGTGCTTGTATTTGGAACTGCATATAAATAATTGCTATTTCTATTTACAGAAAAAGATCTATAAAGATCAGATGGAATACATGTTGCAGAATCATGTATTTCCTCTCTTCAGCAGTGATCTAGGCTACATGAGGGCACGGGTATGTTTTAAAGCTATATTGATTTCTCTATCTTTTAATGGATAACTTGATTTTTTTATTGGAATATTCTTATGTTCACTCTCACAGCCATAATTCATCTTAGTGGTGACTGTTTAATGTGAACTTTAAAATGGCTGCTATAATGTGTGCGTAGCTTTAATCTGTGTCTGGTAGCAGTGTCTGTCTGTGTTTTGCATTCAGATGTTGTTACTCACACATAATATCATGCAGCCAAAGAATAACATGGGATCATAGTACTGGTCTAGTGCTGTCTCTTTGGACATAACCACCACTGGCCAGCCTCCAAACTCCCATACACAAAATGCTGGGAATAGAAATGGCTTGGAGGCTGGTGCTGCAGCTCAATAGGCTAATCCTCCGCCTGCGGCACTGGCACACCGGGTTCTAGTCCCGGTCAGGGCGCCGGATTCTGTCCCGGTTGCCCCTCCTCCAGGCCAGCCCTCTGCTATGGCCCGGGAAGGCAGTGGAGGATGGCCCATGCACCTGGCTCCTGGATTCGGATCAGCGCCAGGCGTCGGCTGCAGCAGCCATTGGAGGATGAACCAATGGCAAAAGGAAGACCTTTCTCTCTGTCTCTCTCTCTCACTGTCCACTCTACCTGTCAAAAAATTTAAAAAATAAATAAAAATTAAAAAAAAAATAAAAAGAAATGGCTTGGAGTAATGCAATGTGATTGTATGAACTTATTGTGTTTTTTAAAAAAGGCTTGCTGGGTACTTCACTATTTTTGTGAAGTGAAGTTCAAAAGTGACCAGAACCTTCAAACAGCTTTAGAACTAACAAGGAGATGTCTGATTGATGATAGAGAAATGCCTGTGAAAGTGGAAGCTGCAATAGCTCTTCAAGTGTTGATAAGCAATCAAGAAAAAGGTAAAGGACTTTTATGTCATAAATAGTATAAGCTTTTACATGTAAAAAATTACACAAAGCATAATTCAAGAAACTTAGTTTATATGTGAAAGTATTTCTTTTTCACTCTTTGATGTATGTCATCAGATTTTTAAATCTCTTTCCTTCTACAGCTAAAGAATACATCACACCATTCATCAGACCTGTAATGCAGGCTCTTCTTCATATTATAAGAGAAACAGAAAATGATGATCTTACCAATGTAATTCAGAAAATGATTTGTGAATATAGCGAAGAAGTTACTCCTATTGCAGTAGAAATGACACAACATTTGGTATGTTTAAAACTAACAGTGATGAAGACACTTTAATTAGTGGTATGACTTAACAGCAAATGTTTTAGATTTGACAGTGTAGAATGTCTTGTTCTAAGGCCTTGACAGATTTTTTAAAAAGATTTATTATTTGCAAGGCAGAGTTATAGAGACAGAGGCAGAGAGACCTTCCATTTGGTGGTTCACTCCCCGCATGTACTCATGGCTAGGGCTAGGCCAGGACGGAGCCTGGAGCTTCATTCAGGCAGGGTAACAAAAAAAAAAAAAAAAAAAAAAAGGTGAGATTCAAATTGGCACTCCAGTATAGGATGTGGGCATCCCAAACAGCAACTTAACGTGCTATGCCACAGCACACTGAGTAACCTGGACTAGAACCTCACACCCATATGGGATGCCGGCACCTCAGGTGGAGGATTAACCAAGTGAGCCACGGCGCTGGCCCCGCCACAACACACTTCTAAAATTGGGACTTTTTTCTTTTTTCTTTTCTTTCTTTTTTTTTTTTTTTTTTTTTTTTTTTAAGATTTATTTGAAAGAGTTACAGAGAGAGAAGGAGGAAGAGAGAGAGAGATCTTTGATCCGCTGCTTCACTCCTCAGATGACCGCAACAGCCCGGGCAGGCCCAGGCTGAAGTCAGGATCCAGGACCTTCGTCTAGGTCTCCCATGTGGGTGCTGAAACCCAAGCACTTGGGCCATCCTGTGCTGCTTTTCCCTGGCCATTAGCAGGGCGATGGAAGTGGTGTAGCCAGGACAACCAGCATCCATATGGGATGCTGCTGTTGCAGGCAGTGGCATTACCTGCTATTCCTCAATGCCAGCCCCCACAAAGGGAACTTATCTTTTTGAGAGGCAGAACAGGACAGATAATTCTCATCAACTGGTTCACTCTCTCAAATTCCTGTGACAGCCAGGACTGGCCAAGGTTGAATGCTGGTCTCAGGAACCCAATCCAGGTCTCCCATGTGTGTATCAAGACTCAGTGACTTGGCACTTAGCCCTCTGCCTCGCTGTTGAGCCGCCCGCCTGGCCTGGCCAGGTGTACTCCAGTCAACCATGTATCCTCGCTCTTCCCCCTGTCCAAGCGACTGGGCACTCTCTCTCAAGTTCTGTCTGGAGAGGTGTCCATCCGTTCTTACGTCCCTTCCCCTGTCCCTTCCCTAATAAACCTTGCTATTTTACTTTCCACTTAAAAAAAAAAAAAAAAAAAAAAAAGACTCAATGACTTGTCCTATCTTCTGTTAGAGTGCACATTAGCAGGTAATTGGAATTGGGATAACAGCCAGGACTGCAGAAGTTATGATACGGAATGCGACCCCTCTGACTGGGGTCTTCACCAGGCCAAACTCCCGCCCCTATAATGAGAACATTTTTAAAACTAAAACTCTTATACCAAAACATGTTTATAATGCTTCAGTAACAAACCTAAGTTAATTCTCTTTGATGTAGGCAATGACATTTAACCAGGTAATCCAGACGGGGCCAGAAGAAGAAGGAAGTGATGACAAAGCAGTCACTGCTATGGGAATTTTGAATACAATTGACACACTTCTTAGTGTAGTTGAAGATCATAAAGAGGTAAGAAAATGATCTAGTGTTGCACATGTTTTTCAGGCAATATTACATTAGCCGTTTGCATTATTTAAAACATACAAGAAAAATAAAGAATAGGGAAAACTATAACATACCTCTTGGTCACCATCCAAATTTTTTAACATTTTACAATTTTCCTACTTTCTTAAGCCATAGGATTTCAAATTGCCCTGAAAATGTGAGATTTTTAGTAAACTATTATTTTATTCTGTGTTATAATTAGAAATAGGGAAAAGACATTATAGAAATATCATTAGTATTTTATCAGATGAGTTATTGATTTGAAAAGCTGATCAGAAAAAATACATGTTGCAGAATCATGTATTTCCTCTCTTCAGCAGTGATCTAGGCTACATGAGGGCACGGGTATGTTTTAAAGCTATATTGATTTCTCTATCTTTTAATGGATAACTTGATTTTTTTATTGGAATATTCTTATGTTCACTCTCACAGCCATAATTCATCTTAGTGGTGACTGTTTAATGTGAACTTTAAAATGGCTGCTATAATGTGTGCATAGCTTTAATCTATGTCTGGTAACAGTGTCTGTCTGTGTTTTGCATTCAGATGTTGTTACTCACACATAATATCATGCAGCCAAAGAATAACATGGGATCATAGTACTGGTCTAGTGCTGTCTCTTTGGACATAACCACCACTGGCCAGCCTCCAAACTCCCATACACAAAATGCTGGGAATAGAAATGGCTTGGAGTAATGCAATGTGATTGTATTAACCTATTGTGTTTTTTAAAAAAGGCTTGCTGGGTACTTCTCTATTTTGTGAAGTGAAGTTCAAAAGTGACCAGAACCTTCAAATGGCTTTAGAACTAACAAGGAGATATTATGTTTTTGAAATGGATGCCTTTCAAATCTGATTAGTAGATGATATCCCCATTTCTACCCCTTTTAACATGCTAATGCGCTTCAGAAATTTCAGGTCCAATTGAGGACCATATTGACAGCTAAGAGTAAATTTTTGTATCTTGACACTCTTGAGTGACTTGGAGACTGAGGTGGCATTCCATGATTCACTAAACTATGAATAATGGTGGTTACTTAAGAATTACTGGGACTGGTTAGAATGATTCCTTGTTTCTGATAATTTCTCATTAAGTCATTGTAACTTCAACCAATCTAGACAGCGTTATTCTAAATTTATATTCTTTTTTTTTTTTTTTTTTTTTTTTTACGGGCAGAGTGGACAGTGAGAGAGAGAGAAACAGAGAGAAAGGTCTTCCTTTGCTGTTGGTTCACCCTCCAATGGCCGCCGTGGCCGGCGTGCTATGGCCGGCGCACCGCGCTGATCCGAAGCCAGGAGCTTATCCTGGTTTCCCATGGGGTGCAGGGCCCAAGCACTTGGGTCATGCTCCACTGCCTCCCTGGCCACAGCAGAGAGCTGGCCGGGAAGAGTGGCAACCGGGACAGAATCTGGCGCCCCGACTGGGACTAGAACCGGTGTGCCGGCGCCGCAAGGCAGAGGATTAGCCTATTGAGCCGTGGCACCGGCCGGTCTTGTTTAATTTTAAGATATACTTATTTGAAAGGCATCGTGTTGAACAGAGAGAGAGAGAGAGAGATTCCATCGACTTGTTCCCTGCAAAAAAAACCCAATTGGTCATAACAGCCTGGCCTAAGCCAGGAGCCTGGAACTCCTTCCAGGTCTCCACATGGGTGGCAGGGGCCCAAGCACTTTGGTCATCTTCTGCTGCCTTCCAGGCACATTAGTAGGGACTGAATCACAGAGCAACTGGGACTTCATTCTAATTTGGAATGCCAGCATTGTAGGTGGTAGCTTAGCCCACTACGTCAACACCACCCCAATTTCATTACATTGCAATATCAGATTGATTCACAGTTTTATAATATGTTCATTTCTTTGTTTAAACGTTTATTTATTTATTTGAAAGGCAGAGTTACAGACAGAAAGCAGGAGATGTTCCATCTGTTGGTTCACTCCCCAAATGGCCTCAGTAGCCAGGGCTGGGCTGGGCTGGGCTGTAATCAGGAGCCTGAAATTCCTTCCAGGTCTCCCACATAGATGGCAGGTACATTAGCAAGAACCTGAATCACAAATGAGCAGCCAGGACTCAAACTGATGTCCATTGGAATGCCAGCATCACAGTTGGCAGCTTAACTCTCTTGTGCCACAATACCAGCCATTTGAAAACAGACTTAAAATGATTTTTTAAGGGAAATTTTTTTAAAGGTTTATTTTATTTATTTGAAAGGCAGAGTTACAGAGAGAGAGAGAGGGCTTCCATCTGTTGGTTCATTCCCCAAATGGATGCAGTTGCCCAGGATAGACCAAGCTGAAGCCAGAGCTAGGAGCTTCTTCCTGGTCTCCCACGTGGGTGCAGAGGACCAAGCACCTGGGCCATCTTTCACTGCTTTCCCTGGCACATTATCAAGGAGCTGGAATGAAAGTGAAGCGGCCAGGACTTGAACAGGCACCCATGTGGATGCTGGTGCTGCAGGTGACAGATTAACCCACTATGCCACAACACAGACCCCAAGAGAAATTATTTTTTAACAATATTATTTTTAAAAATATTTGTTTATTTGAAAGGCAAAGTTGACTGAGGATCATAGGGGTTGAGACAGACCTTTCATCCACTAGTTCACTTCCCCAATGGCCAGGGCTGGGCCAGGCCAAAACCAGGAGTTGAGTGATTTATCAAAGTTTCCCATGTGGATAGCAGGGTCCCAAACGCTTGGGCCATATTCTCGTGTTTTCCTAGGCACATTAGCAGGGAGTTGGATAAGAAGTAGAGAAACTGGGACCAGTTATATGGGGTGCTGTTGTTGTAGGCAGTGTCCAAACCCACTGTTCCACAACAGCCATTAGATGTCATTTCAAAGATTCTTAAAATAGTTTTTTAAAAAGAGAAATTATTTCTTAACAATATTAGCTCTATATTTAAATTTATTGAATTACACTGTGGAGTATTTTATAAATTTATTCACAACTCCATGTGATTATATTTTTTCTTCTCTTTTAGATAACCCAGCAGCTTGAGGGAATCTGCTTACAGGTTATTGGTACTGTTTTACAGCAACATGTCTTAGGTATTATACCTCTGATTTTACTAAGAATTTAGTGTGATTTCACATGAGTAAGAATTTCTCAGTGTTGACTCCGTATTCTCTTCTAGAATTCTATGAGGAGATCTTCTCCTTAGCACATAGTTTGACATGTCAACAAGTGTCTCCACAGATGTGGCAGCTTTTGCCCCTTGTATTTGAGGTCTTTCAGCAAGATGGCTTTGATTACTTTACAGGTAAGTCAAATTAGCATGGAACTTCTGAGGGTCCCACCACTTTGATTACTTTGTAACTTATGCTTTTGAATGTTACTGTTGCTTCATTGTTTAGATAAGTTATTAGTGGCAGTTGTGCTCACTCAAGACACCTGGTGTTGATTGCTGTGTTTTTTTTCAAACTATGTTTAGTTTCTTAACATAAACATAACAACAGTCTGATAAAAAAGTATGTGTATGATCTTTACTAATTACAAAAGAATTTAACAGTCAACTAATTTCTTCCTGTAATTACAGTTGAATAAAATAGGGAACTTTAAAAACTTTATGGGAAATGGAAGTAAAGTATAAATTTGTTTTGGTGAAAAAAATTCGGGTATACAAGGATCCTTAGAACGATTTATACAGAGGCAGGTATTTGCTTCACTGGTTAACTCACTGCTTAGGATGCTCGTTTCCCATGTCCAAGTACCTGGTTTGAATCCTGGCTCCACTATTTCCAATCCAGCCTCTTACTAATATGTGTCCTGGGAGGAAGCAGGTGATAGCCTAAGTGAGTGGGTCCCTGTCACCTGTGTTGGCGACCTGGGTGGAGTTTTGGCCTCCTCGTGTCAGCCTGGCCTTGTTTTGGGAGTGTACCACCAGATTCAAGAGCTCCATTTGTCTGCCTTTCAAGTGAAATGAAAATAAATGTGCTTTTTGAAAAGTTTATGGAAAACTATATTGTAAACGATGCTACATGTTTAAATTATTTTTGTGACAGAAGACTGGTCTCCCATCTACTGGTTTACTCCCAGCTGTTCACAATAGCAAGGGCTAGGCCCTCACTGAAGCCAGCAACTCAGTCTGAGTTTCCCATGTGGGTGATAGGGACATGGCCATCACCTGCTGCCTCTCACAATATTCATTAGCAGGAAGCTGCAGTTAGGAACAGAATTGGGACTTGAACTAGGTAAACACATTTTAACCTCTATGATAAATGCCCTCCCCATCTCCTTTTTTTAATATGAAAAAAAATTTTTTTTTGCTTGATACAGACACACATAGAGGCTGTTCCCCTTGCTGATTCACTTCCCAAATGTCCACAAAGCTGAGTCTGGACTAGGCTGAATCTGGGAGCCAGGAGCTTAGTCTAGTCAACCACCTGGGCATTAGGGACTCAACTACTTTAGCAGCCTCTGCTGTGTCCTTGGATCCATGATAGCAGGAAGCTGGAGTCAGGTTTAAACATAGATACTACAAAGCAGAATGTAGGTATCTTAATACCTGGTAGGTCAAAAGCCTAGATTTATTTATTTGAAAGGGAGAGTTATAAAGAGAGACAGAGTAGGGAGGGAAAGAGAAAGATACTCCACCCAGTGATTCACTACTCAAATTGCTGCAACAGCTAGGATTGCGCCAGACTGAGGCAAGGAGCCAGGATCTTCTTCAGGTCTCTCATGTGGGCCATCTTCCACTGCTTTCCCAGGCACATTAGCAGGGAGCTGAATCAGAAGTAGAGCAGTTGGAATTCGAACTGGCAACCATATGGGATGCCAGCATTGCAGGTGGTGGCTAACCCATTGTGCCACAATGTCTTCTCCTCGTCTCATTCATATATATATATATATATACATATATAAAACCTTTTTATTTATTTTAAAGTACTTCTTACTGTTAAATTTTATTTATTTGAAAGACATATAGATCTTCTACCTGGTGATTCACTCTTCAAATGCAAAAAGATAAAGCATTTGTATTTCTGAAGATGTATAACTGATGCTTTTTATTAATACAGATATGATGCCTCTTCTGCATAATTATGTAACAGTTGATACAGATACTCTTCTGTCTGATACCAAGTATCTTGAAATGATATACAGTATGTGCAAAAAGGTAGGTCATTTTTGGAAAACATTTAATGACACTGTTGCTATAAAATGTATGAAATTGTGAAGAGAAATGCAATCCACATTGTGGTGAAAATTGTGGTCTACCAGAATTGTTAACTTTAGAAGTGATAAGAAAAAATTAATTTCTGGTCCCTAGACACAATAATGTCTTTGTAAGTATGTCTTCTGTCTATACTTTGACATTTTCTTGATGTTATACATGTTTGATTCTTTTTTAAAGATTTACTTATTTATTTATTTGAAAGTCAGAGTTACACAGAGGGGAGAGAGAGAGAGAGAGAGGTGTATTCCATCCACTGGTTCACTCCCCAATTGGCCGCAACGGCTGGAGCTGCACCGATCCGAAGCCAGGGGCCCAAGGACTTGGGCCATCTTCTACTGCCTTCCCAGGCCATAGCAGTGAGCTGGATTGGAAATGGAGCAGTCAGGTCTCGAACCAGGGCCCACATGGAATGCCGGCCCTCAAGTTAGAGAGGGAGGAGAGAGATCTTCATCTTCTGGTTCACTCTCCCAATGGCCACAATGGCTGGGACTGTGCCAGACCAAAACCAGAAGCCCAAAATTTCCTTGGGGTCTCCCACATGGGTGTAAATTTGTGTGAGATTTTTAAGTGATCAAGAATGACAGAGACATTTTAAAGGCAATGCTTGGAAACCATGAGCTTAATGGATGCTGCATAATAACAGTATTTAGGAAATAAAATAATGTAAGGTATTAAAAGTTCTGTGCTGTTTCTGAGAAGTCAAAGGATAAATGTATGGGGAATACTGTTGTTTTTTAAAATTTTTATTTATTTGTTTAAGAGATGGAAACAACTCCCATTCATTGCTTCACTCCTCAAATGCCTGCAATGGCTGCGGTTGAGTTAGGCCAAAGTTCCAAGCTAGGAACTCAGTCCAGATTTTCCATGCTGGTGGTAGGGATCAACTGCTTGAATCATCACCTGGATACTCTTATAAGGGATGTGGATGTCACATCTAGTGTCTTGACCTTCTAGGCAAAACACCCACCCCTACTGTTTATTTTTAAGAATGTTATTAAAAAATGTTATTTTAAAAAACACACAGTGGGGGATAAATTTTCAGTAACAGTTCAGCTTGCGGGGCTAGCACTGTGGCATAGTGGGTAAAGCTGTTGCCTGCAGTGCCAGCATCCCATATGGGCGCTAGTTTGAGTCCCAGCTGCTCCACTTCTGATCCAGCTCTCTGCTATGGCCTGGGAAAGCAGTGGAAGAAGCTCCTAGCTCCTGGCTTCAGATTGGTTCAGCTCTGGCTGTTGTGACCATCTGGGGAGTGAACCAGCGGATCAGACACCTCTCTTTCTCTCTCTGCCTCTCCTCTCTGTGTAACTGTAACTTTCAAGTAAAATAAATAAATCTTAAAAAAATAAAAAAGCAGTTTAGCTGGGACACAAAAATTGAATTAGGGTCCATCGGTATGAAAGGCAATATAATTGGTAGCATTTGAATTTCTAGCAATGTGTATTGACAGGAAGCATGCCATTAAACATCATTTTGCTCCATGGTGTTTTGGTTTTTTTGTTTGTTTGTTTTAAAACTTTAATTTAGATGGAACAGATCTTCTATCTGTTCTCCTCAAATGCCTGCAACAACCAGGGATGAAGCCAGGAAGAGTCCAGAATTCAATCCACTTGTCCCACGTGGGTGGCAAGGACCCAGTTACTTGACTCACACCTTGCTGCCTCCTAGGGTGCATGTTAATAGGAAGTTGTAATAGAAATTGGATCTCAACCACTCTGCCAAACACTCACCACCATTAATCTTTCAGATACGCTTGTCCTTCATTGATACTTTTCTCTTAACAATTAGTCATACAATAATCATCTAATTTTTTAGTCTATTGAATATAAAGTATTTTATACTTGGAGAATAGAGCTGTATCTATGCCATATTCTTTTTTTTTTTTTAAAGATTTATTTGTTTGAGAGTCAGAGTTACACAGAGAGAAAGAGGCAGAGAGAGAGGTCTTCCATCCGATGGTTCACTCCCCAGTGGGCAGCAATGGCCAGAGCTGTGCTGATCCGAAGCCAGGAGCCAGGAGATTCCTCTGGGTCTCCCACGTTGGTGTAGAGGCCCAAGGACTTGAGCCATCTTCTACTGCTTTCCCAGGCCATAGCAGAGAGCTGGATCAGAAGTGGAGCAGCCAGGACTCGAACCTGCACCCATATGGAATGTTGGCACTGCAGGCAGTGGCTTTACCCACTACGCCACAGTGCCGGCCCCGCCATAAACTTTCTTATTCCACAATACTTGTCCTTATATCCAGTCCTCTAATGGTAACTAGCACATCAAGTCCACGTTGTTTCTTTTTTGTCTGAGGTAACATTTGCCAACAATAGACTCTGAATTCTATTTCCTGCCCCCAACTCATTGTTTTTTCATTTTCTGGAATTTTATAGAAAATGGGCATTCCTGGACATGTCAGATCTTAATTTTTTGTAGTTCTTTTCATAAGCGCCAGATATCCCTGAGAATTTGTATGAGAAGTGATTGGTTATCAGCATGCCGTAGTCCATAATGGCACTATGGGATTGGTGCTTTCATTACATAGATCAGTATAACAGTGCTATATTATAACAACTACAAATCATCACAAGAGCTTTAGTGTATTATCTGTATAATGAATATTGCAGTAATTAATACTATCATAAGACCCTATACTCAGTCTACACATAGAAAAGGGAAATTGTGGCCGGCGCCGTGGTTTAACAGGCTAATCCTCCGCCTTGCGGCGCCGGCACACTGGGTTCTAGTCCCGGTCGGGGCACCGATCCTGTCCCGGTTGCCCCTCTTCCAGGCCAGCTCTCTGCTGTGGCCAGGGAGTGCAGTGGAGGATGGCCCAAGTGCTTGGGCCCTGCACCCCATGGGAGACCAGGAGAAGCACCTGGCTCCTGCCATCGGATCAGCGCGGTGCGCTGGACGCAGCGCACCTACCGCGGCGGCCACTGGAGGGTGAACCAACAGCAAAAGGAAGACCTTTCTCTCTGTCTCTCTCACTGTCCACTCTGCCTGTCAAAAAAAAAAAAAAAAAGGGGGGGAAATTGTTTCTGTCATTTAAAAGTCTCCTGAAGCCTTGTTATAAGTTAGATTCTCTATTGACCAGGTTCTTACAGGAGTTGCGGGAGAAGATGCAGAGTGTCACGCAGCAAAGTTATTAGAGGTCATCATTCTGCAGTGCAAAGGGCGTGGCATTGACCAGGTCAGTGACATTAACATAATGATTCATATTTCAGACTTCCAAGGGGACATAGTTAGAATGCTATTAATTACAGTCTTCCTGTGTCTTGCTATCTTTCTTTACAGTGCATTCCCTTATTCGTGGAAGCAGCTTTAGAGAGGCTGACAAGAGAAGTTAAGACAAGTGAACTTAGAACAATGTGTCTGCAAGTTGCAATTGCAGCTTTATATTATAACCCACACCTACTACTTAATACCTTAGAAAATCTTCGCTTCCCTAATAATGTTGAACCAGTTACAAATCATTTTATTACACAGTGGCTTAATGATGTTGACTGTTTCTTGGGGTAAGTGATGTAATTTGGAATTAATAAGAAATTTTGGTTATTAAGATTTAAAAAACAGAACGGTAGAAGTCATTTTATTTATTTTTTTTAGGCTCCATGACCGAAAGATGTGTGTTCTTGGCCTGTGTGCTCTTATTGATATGGAACAAATACCACAGGTTTTAAATCAGGTTTCTGGACAGATTTTGCCAGCTTTTATCCTTTTATTTAATGGATTGAAAAGAGCATATGCCTGCCATGCAGAACATGAGAATGACAGTGATGATGATGATGAAGCTGAAGATGATGATGAAACTGGTAAGGAATTTACAATGGAAGAGGCCAAAGCTTGTTTAGTTATGAATACCATTTGAGTGTTTTTTTCTTTGTATGTTTTTGTTTTTGCTTTAATTTGAAAGCCAAAGCACCAGAGAGAGAGAGAGAGAGTGAGTCTCCATTGTTGGTTCATTCCCTAAATGGGTGCAATAGCCAGGGGTAGGCCAGGTTCTCCATCCAGGTCTACCAAAACTGGTATCAGGGCTGCAAGTATTTGGACCACTGCACTCCCGGCCACATTGGCAGGAAGTCTATAAAGGCAGGAACTTTGTCTCTCCAACATGTAGAGCATTTCTAGACATTAAAATACCAAATCAAAAAAGATGTATTTTAAGCCCCAAGTCTGCTTCTGATTCAGTTTCCTACTAATGTGCCTGGGAGGCAGCAGATGATGGCTCAAGTACTTGTACCTGTCACCCACATGGGAAAGCCAGATGTAATACCTAACCCAGCGTAGGCCAGCCAAGCCCTTTCTGTTCTCGTCAGTGGGGGAGTGAACCAGTTAATGGAAGCACTCTCCATGTTTCTCTTTGCATTTAAAATAAATTTTTAAAAACTTAAAGGAAGAAAAATCCAAATAGTATTGTATGTACACAAGGTACTGATTCATGTAGGAGAGAGAGCTTCCTAAAGTTGAGAACATATCTGTAAGGGAGATAATAAAATAGTTCTACATTAACTGCATCTCATAAATGAAGATAAGTAGAAATACATTGATAATTGTGAGCATTATAAGAGAGAATCATTGATATTGAACACAGTGTTTGGCACATGACACTCAGTAATATTTAACAGAATTAATAGCATTAAAGAACGTACACATCTCATTACAGTTAACATAAAATACATACATAAAAATTAATACAAGATTTATGGTTTTAATGTGTTCTGAATATATTGCAAATGTCTGTTAGTGCTAAAACATACTAGAGTACCTGCACTATAAAATCTCGTTAATTAGGTGCTAAGACAAAAGATTACAAAAGTATAAAATTATAAAATACTGGTTTAAAGAAATTATTATTATTGTAATGGTTACAAAGATAGGTGACATAGCCATTTAGCCTAGTGGGTAAGATATCCACATCCCGCATTGGAGTACCTGAGTCCAGTTTCTGACTCCAGCTTCCTGCTGATGCATACTCTGAGACAGGGTTTGTTAAGTAAGTAAGTGAGTTTCTGCCACCTTATGGGAGCCCTAGATTGAGTTTCAGACTCTAGGCTTTGGCAGTGGCCAAGCCTCAGCTCCAGCCCCAATCATTAAAGCGTTTGGTGGGTGCCCAGTGCTGTGGCATAGCAGCTAAAGACGCCACCTGCAGTGCTGGCATCCCATGTGGGCACCGGTTTGAGTCCCAGCTGCTCTACTTCCAATCCAGCTCTCTGCTATGGCCTGGGAGACAAGCAGAAGGTGGCCCAGGTCCTTGGGCCCCTGCACCCACACGGGAGACCCGGAGGAATCTCCTGGCTCCTGTCTTCGGATCAGGACAGCTCCATCCTTTGCGGCCAGTTGGGGAGTGAACCAGCAGATGGAGATCTCTCTCTCTCTGTAACTCTGATTTTCAAATAAATAAATAAATAAAGCATTTGTAGCAAGTAGCAAGCTGAAGCTCTTTCTTAAAAAATTTTTAACTATCTTTGTGTGACAGTCTTTGTAAAAACATCTCACAAAAAGTTCTGTGACTGTTATTTTACTTTGAGTATTTGGTATGTAGCATTAGACTCAGCATTCTAATCTTATGTTCATAATGTGAAATCCTACTTAATGCTACCATGAATAGTATATTAAGTTGTGGTTGAGTTTCCTTGACTGTGAGAATTTTTATTTCTGTTTTCCGCTTAACATTTATTTAAACACTGACCCGTGGTTGAATTCATTGTGGCTTGTAATTTACTGAGCATTAAGATGACTGTCACTCACTTTGTTCAGTTACAAAATATTTCAGTGTTACATGGCACTTATTTTATGAATTGGCAGAGGAACTGGGGAGTGATGAGGATGATATTGATGAAGATGGTCAAGAATATTTGGAGATTCTGGCTAAGCAAGCAGGTGAAGATGGAGATGATGAGGACTGGGAAGAAGATGATGCTGAGGAAACTGCTCTAGAAGGCTATTCCACAATCATTGATGATGAAGATAACCCTGTTGATGAGTATCAGATATTTAAAGCTATATTTCAAAGTAAGTCACCTTGTTATATATAGATGCATTTATTGAACAAGTCTATTCTTTTGCCTGCCCCTGAAAGAAAAGGGTTGTTAGGCAAAGTAACCAGCATGGTTTCTAATATTGCCATAGTGTTTTTGAGTATTCTTCCCTCAACTTTTATTTCACACTTAGTTTGTAATTTTAGAAAACTGATATTATAGGAAAATAGAGTAGTTCAAAAAAGTCATCCAGTGGCTGGTCTTGTGGCTCCGCAGGTTAAGCCACTGTCTGCAGTGCTGCCATCTCACATAGCTGCTGGTTTGAATCCTTGGCTGCTTCAGTTCTGATCCAGCTCCATGCTAATATGCCTGGGAAAGCAGGGGAAGATGCCACCTATGTGGGAGACCTGGATGAGCCCGTTGGCTTCAGCCTGGCCTATCCCTGGCCAGTGTGAACATTTAGGGAGTTAACTAGCAGATGGAAGATCTTTCTCTCTCTGCTGTCTCCCTCTAACTCTGCCTTCCAAAAAGTAAATTAAGTTGCCAAGTGCTAATTCTTTCCTACTTCAGATTACCAGTCTCTTGGCTGCTTGCCTTAGAAGCAGCCAACTTTAAAAAAAAAAAAAAAGATTTATTCACTTGAAAGGCAGATTTACAGAGAAAGAGGAAGAAGGGGAGATATTCCATTCACTGGTTCACTCCCCAAATAGCTGCCAAAGCCGGAAGTATGTTGATGGCAAGGGCCCAAGTTGTTGGTCCGTGCTCTGCTGCCTTCCCATGTGCGTTAGCAGGGAGTGGGATGTGAAGTGGAGGAGCTGGGACAGGTACCCATATGGGATGCTTAACTCCTAGTTCTGTGACATTTTGAGAATGTTTTTCTCACAGTTTTGAGTTTGATTATTATTTAAGCAATAATTTATCAAAGTGTGTTTTAAACATAAGAACTGCCAAGCTGCTGCTGTTCTTTAGAGAGACAATAGTTATATATAAGAAAGGTTTTTTCCTGCATCTACCCATGTTTCTAACTTCTCAAATTTAAGGATTTGAGGATTCTGACCAACATAGCTTTGACCAGTTTCAAGTTGCTTTAACTCTGAATTTTACAAAATATTTGGATTAACTGTATTCCTGAAGTCACCTAAGTTTGTCATTTATGACTCTGAATCCTTTTTGGTAGAGATAGGAGTTAGGATTAGATACTTTATTCCTAAATATTGTATTTCAAAAATAGTAAATAGATTAAAATTTCAGTTTTGCTTGTGGTATAGGAAGAACAGAATAGAATGGAACTATCAGGCCTTCTTAGTAATCTCTTTCCCTTGTTTTTTCCCCCTCATTTTGATAGCTATTCAAAACCGTAATCCTGTGTGGTATCAGGCTCTGACTCATGGTCTTAATGAAGAACAAAGGAAACAGTTACAAGACATAGCAACTCTGGCTGATCAAAGGAGAGCAGCCCATGGTATGTTATTAAACCATAACCCTTCTAATACAGTTAATGGCAGTGCAGCTTTAAAATTTCAAGAAAGGACTTAACATGAAACATGGGGCTAGTGCAAGCGGAGGAGATGAACTCTAATCTGAGAGATTTAATACAAGAGAAATGACCTTTGTTTTTGGCTTCCATTTGTTGATTCTTAAGTGTAGCTGAAAACTGTTCAGTGTATAGTGATTTTAATGATTTACTTAAGCTCATTGTGAGTTTAATCACAGAAAGTTGTTAAAATATAAAATTTTTAAAAAATGTTACAAATCAACTTTTTTTTTCTCAGATTTAAGAAAATCCTATGTGTTTTCATCTTTAAACAGTTCAGTATTCATTTTTAAAACAGTTTTAGATTCTATACAGTCTTTTTTTTTTTTTTTTTTTTTTTTTTTGGACAGGCAGAGTTAGACAGTGAGAGAGAGAGAGACAGAAAGGTCTCCTTTTCCGTTGGTTCAGCCCCCAAGTGGCCTCTACGGCTGGCATGTTGCAGCCAGTGCACTGCGCTGATCCGAAGCCAGGCCAGGTGCTTCCTCCTGGTCTCCCATGAGGATACAGGGCTCAAGGACCTGGGCCATCCTCCACTGCACTCCCCGGGCCACAGCAGAGAGCTGGACTGGAAAAGTAGCAACCAGGACAGAATCTGGCGGATTAGCTTATTGAGTCGTGGTGCCAGCCAGAGTCTACAGATTCTTCTACAGGCCTTAACATGCAGCAAGCTCTAGAGTACTATTCAAAGAAAGATCTTTATAAATATTATCATTCTGAAGTATTTTGTTTTGCTTGCTATTAAATTCTAAAAATTCCTGTTAGAAATGGGATCTTATTAATATATTTGACTCAATATGGAGTACTTAATGATTTTTTTTCTTAACAATGAGATGTGAAAATTGGTTAAGAAGTCTGTAACATTATCTTCACAACATTATCTTCTCTACACAGCATATGCCCTTGTCCCTGTTCATATGGAGTTAAAATTGAGACCAACTTTGGCTAGTGTTGGTGGTTAAGATACTTGATTGTTAATATCATCACAGTTCCTTATTTTTCCCCATAAGGAAGTAAGATGATCAGATGCCCTATTAAAATTTCATTTATTTGTTTTCTAGAATCCAAAATGATTGAGAAGCACGGAGGGTACAAATTCAGTGCTCCAGTTGTGCCAAGTTCTTTCAATTTTGGAGGCCCGGCACCAGGGATGAATTGAATTATCATTTTCTTTCCTGCTGTGTGATTGTAGTGAAGAGCTTGTGTTCCTCCTAGTAGTGGTTCCAGAACTGGTTTATGTTATCTACTCTAAACTCATTGATCAATAGATGGACACAAAACAAAACCCCAGGAGGTGGGACCTGATCATGCAACCTGGCACTGGAAAATAAACCAGAGGGATTCTTGGGGGGAGGGGAGTAATGGGGGAGGTAGGGCTGGCATTTTCTTTATTTTTGAAGAAAGTAAGATCCTGACTCTGAAGCTTCAAGTGACACTGTGGAAATCTGAAACAAGAGGGGATGTCATGAAGGCAGCTTTTCTTTTTCTGAGGAAAAAATAAGCATGGGCTACAGGACTATTTAAAATGTCTCATTTACAGTATAAAACTCAAAGGTAGATGTAATTTTTACACCTATGAGTATTTGTCCGATTTGTCTATTCCTCACCATTGAGTATACTTTATATGTAAATAAGATAAGGTAATCTGATAGCCTTATTCAATCTTTATCATTTTCATTCATCAAAGATTGTTCCTATGTAGATTATTGGACATTTATTGTAGCACTACATGACTGATTTAAAAATCTGTAAATGAATTAGCACTTTCATATTGAAACAAGCCTGCTAGCCTATGTATAAAAGCAAAATGTTTGCTGTTTATAAAAGGAAGGGGATGTAATGGGGTGGGGGGTAGGGGTAATTTCAAGTTATTAATTTAAAAATGAACTAGCAATTTTGTACCTGGTGACTTTGTGGTGCACTCACCTCTGATAGTGACTTGAATTCGGTATGTAAAAAGGGGTTAGTGATATTTCATTGCTGCTAAAAATGGCAACTCCCTCTGTGTCCTGTTTTTTTCTTAAAGCTCTCAGTGTTTAAGTGGATATTTGGATATGAGACCTTACTGTAACAAATAAGAAAGGTGATATCTGAAGCATGTAAATTGGATATAAAGTTCTACTCTTAAAGAGTTGATCTTAAGAGTATGGCTAAACATCTATATATGCAATCTATTAAAAGAACTTAATTCGGCTATTATGTCTTGAATTGATTAGTTTTTTTCTAATTAGAAAATTTTTTTCTTCATTGGCCTGTTTTTATCCTTTACCTAGAAAGAGTGCAAAATGCACACTGAAATTTTGACATTAAACACCCACCCACTCTTCCCATTTCCTCTAACCCCTCTTTTGTTGTGGTGTCAGATTTTAACTATATGGGCTAAAGGCACATGGTTCCCTCCAAAAACCACTATTGATGCCACTGCAGAAACAAGCCAGCAACAAGTCAGTGTAGAGAGGTTGGCTTGCTTCCCTCTCTTCCTAATTGCATGCTCAAAAATAAGCCTTTATTGATCTTAAACATCTGTCAGATGAGTCATACATTGGGTTATTTTTTATATACATGTATATCACAATATTTCAAATTGAAAGCAACATCTCAGTGGATTAAAAACTATTACATGCTGTTGTCTAAAACAGATTAGAAAATTTATAACTGTAAAAATGAAATGCACATATTAATATTTAAAATGCATAATTAAAACCCATTGGTGTTGTGTTTTTCTTGTATACCAATAATTAAGCCACTACTGTTGGCACTGTTTGGTTTTCTATTTTACACTGAAGGAGTGAAAGTATTTCCTATATTTATGAATTTACTACTAAAATCTTGGCAAAAAAATGAAAAAAAATTGTCAAAAATGTGTGGATGAAAACTGTTGAAATCAAGTGTGTTGCTATTCCCCCCATTCCTCAAGTTGGACACCAACTGTATACCCTAGGTTGCTTAAGGGGATTTCACTATTATCTAAAATCAATAAAATAAAAATGGAGTAGTTGTATATATGCAACATTGTGTACAGAGGGGCGATATTGAATAGTATTAATATTCTTGTCTTCCTTTACCTTTGTCCCCTAATATTTAGTCTTCTCTTAAAATTTCAAAATTCACTGCAATTGGAATTAGTAATTCCAATTTTCACATTGTTATTGAAAAACCATATCTAATAAAGGTTTTAGTCATTCCCATGCACAGAATGAGAATTCTCATTTGCTGAGGTTTTATTTCAAGAGAATGTATTAGCATGTCTTTGAGATTAAATGTTAACTGCCTCTTGTCTTGTATAATCCAGACTAACCTACATTTACAGATTTTAACTTGAAATAAGACCTTAGAATTAACTACTGTTCAAACAATAATTTCTAATATGTCAAATATACCTGTTTTAATAATTTAATATCAAATTATAGTTTATTATAGATCATTAATCTTATTGGGTCTGGGTTTTAAGTGAGACTGTGGGACTTTGAGAAGACCTTTGGAAGGTATAAAGGGTCTTAAAATTAGGTGGTTATAAATTTTTAACCTCCGCCGGCGCCGTGGCTCAACAGGCTAATCCTCCGCCTGCGGCGCCGGCACACCGGGTTCTAGTCCCGGTCGAGGCGCCGGATTCTATCCCGGTTGCCCCTCTTCCAGGCCAGCTCTCTGCTATGGCCCAGGAAGGCAGTGGAGGATGGCCCAAGTCCTTGGGCCCTGTACCCGCATGGGAGACCAGGAGAAGCACCTGGCTCCTGGCTTCAGATCAGTGAGATGCGCCGTCCGCAGCGGCCATTGGAGGGTGAACCAACGGCATAAAGGAAGACCTTTCTCTCTCATTATCTACTCTGCCTATTAAAAAAAAAAAATTTTTAACCTCCCCTCAATCTTTTTTAAATAGCCTTTCCTGTAGTTTTACTATCTATAACTTCTTTATTTAATTCTGATTTTGTGTGGATTCCAGTATTTGTCTTTATTAGTGGTAGACATTAGTTAAGTCACTTTTTGTAAGCAGAAGCCATCCATTTTTTAAAAACCTACCTGCCAATATTAAGGGAAGTTACAATAAAAGAATGACAATTATATGTGGAGAGACCAGAGTATAGAGCAGGGTTGGCCAGGCTGTTCAACCCAAGATGTAGCTCCTGAAGCAAGTGCAAAGTAAAAGTTGTAGTTAATATGACTAAACTATACCTTTGTTAAGATCTAACACAACTTAAGCATAGGCATTGCCTAAGTATAAAATTAATAACCTAGGGGCTGATGCTATGTGTAGTGGGTAAAGCCATTGGCTGCAATCCTGGCATCTCATGGGAACTGACTGAAGTCTGGCCACTCCACTTCTGATATCCAGCTCCCTGCAGATGTTCCTTAGAAAGAGGTGGAGGATGACCTAAGTGCTTTGTGCCCTGCACCCACATGGGAGAACTGGAAGCAGCTCCTGGCTCCTGTCAGGCCCAGCCCTGGCTATTGCAGCCATTTGGGGAGTGCACCAGCGGGTGGATCGATCTCTGTGTGCCTCTCCCTCTCTAGCTCTGCCTTTCAAGTAAATAATCCCTATCCTTTGTATGTTTATAATGTTTTGTATACGCAACTAAATTGGTCAGTTACACTAAATATTTGAAACCCTATATTCTTTAAAAAAAAAAAAAAAAGACTTATTTATTTATTTGAAATTCAGAGTTACACAGAGAGGAGACAGAGGTCTTCCATCAGATGGTTCATTCCCCAGATGGCTGCAACGGCTGGAGCTGTGCTGATCAGGAGCCAGGAGCTTCTTCCTGGTGGAGCAGCTGGGTCTCGAACCGGCGCCCATATTGGATGCCAGCACTTCAGTCCAGGGAGTTAACCTGCTGAGCCACAGTGCTGGCCCCTGAAACCCTATATTCTAAATGCTTCCTATTAGAATCTCTTAAAGTTTCTCTAAATTTTTTTTTCTTTTTTAGCAACAAGATGCTTGTGTCCCATATTGGAGTTGCCTGGGTTTGAGACCCAGTTCTAGCTCCTGGCTTCAGCTTGTTGCTAATGCAGACCCAGGGAGACAGCAGTGATAGCTCAATAGGGTTCTTGCCAAGGGTGGGAGATCTAAATTTTAGTTTGCAACTACCAGCTTTAACCATCAGACAGCTCCATCTGTCTGCCTCTCAAAAGAAAAAATGAGAAAAAGAAGGAACTTTCTCAACATCTACTAAATCCTAAAGTGAATATACTTACTGGTGAAAGGCTAAAAAAGTTTCTTCCTAAAATCAAGAATAAGAATGTCCTCTTCAACACTATACTGTATATGTTTTAGCCAGGTTAATTAGGCAAGAGAAAATATACACAAACCAGTTGTATTTCCATGTAGTGGCAATACATGAGATTTAAGAAAATGCATTTTTTTTTTAAGATTTATTTATTTACTTGAAAGAGTTACACAGAAAGGAGAGGTCTTCCTTCCACTGGTTCACAATGGCTAGAGCTACGCTGATCAGGAGCTTCTTAAGAGTCCCATGTGGGTGCAAGGGCCAAAGGACTTGGGCCATCTTCCACTGCTTCCCCAGCCCATAGCAGAGTTGGATAGGAAATGGAGCAGCCAGGACTCGAACTGGCACCATATGGGATGCCAGCAGTGCAGGCGGTGCCTTTACCCTCTGCCACAGCACTGGCCCCACCATTTTAAGTAAAAATACTGAAATTTAGTAAGTTTTTCAACACAGTGTTGAAAGAGCTACATAAATGAAAAGACATCCCATATTCATGAATTGGAAGCCAATATTGTGAATATGGCAACAACCCAAATTGACTTACAGATTTGATGTAATCCCTACAAAATGGTTACCAATTTTTTTAACCACAGGTATTGCCATACTTACCCTAAAATCAATGTACAAATACTAAGGATGGGGCCAGTATTGTGGGTTAAGCCACTGCCTGCAACACTGGTAGCCCATATGGATGCTGGTTTGAGTTCCAGCTGCTTCACTTCTGATCCAACTCCCTGCTAATGTGCCTGAGAAGGCAGCTGCCCCAACTGTTCAGGCCCCTGCACCTTTGTGCAAAACCAAGAAGCTTCTGGCTCCTAGCTTTGGCCTGGCCCCACCCTGGCCATTGCAGCCATTTGGGGAGTAAACCAGCAGATGGAAGCTCTCTCACTTTCCCTGTAACCAACTTTAAAATAAATATTTTTGTTTTTTTGGAGATATACAAAAGCCAAAACAATCTTGAAAAAGAACATGATTCAGAAAAAATACTGGGCTGGCGCTGTGGTGCAGCAGGTTAACACCTGGTCTGAAGCACCGGCATCCCATGTGGGCACCAGTTTGAGATCCGGCTGCTCCACTTCTGATCCAGCACTCTGCTGTGGCCTAGGAAAGCAGTAGAGGATGGCCCAAGTCCTTAGGCCTCTGCACCCACGTGGGAGACCCAGAGGAATCTCCTGGCTCCTGGCTTCAGATCGGCACAGCTCTGGCTGTTGCGGCCAACTGGGGATGGAAGACTTCTCTCTTTGCCTCTCCTCTCTCTGTACCTCTTTCAGATAAATAAATCTTCTAAAAAAAATAGAAAAATAATCCACAAGTGGCTCTGAGATGTTTATGTGCAAAAACAATCATTTTTAGCCGGCACCGCGGCTCACTATGCTAATCCTCCGCCTGCGGCGCTGGCACACCGGGTTCTAGTCCCAGTCGGGGCACCGGGTTCTGTCCCGGTTGCCCCTCTTCCAGGCCAGCTCTCTGCTATGGCCCAGGAAGGCAGTGGAGGATGGCCCAAGTCCTTGGGCCCTGCACCCGCATGGGAGACCAGGAGAAGCACCTGGCTCCTGGCTGCGGATCAGCGAGATGCGCCAGCCACAGCAGCCATTGGAGGGTGAACCAACGGCAAAAGGAAGACCTTTCTCCCTGTCTCTCTCTCACTATCCACTCTGCCTGTCAAAAAAAAAAAAAAAAAAAAGTTTCAGTTCATTTGGAGATATAGTTTAACTTTCCAAAAATAGAAACTTCTCACTTTGTCTCAAGTATTTTTCCCCTCGGAAATGATTTTGAAATCTTTTATTTCTGGAAGTACCCACTGTTAAGAAAAGCGCAGATTGGTGCCACCTTACGTGGGGCACCAAAAATGTTAGGAAAAGCGGCACAGAATAGCGAGGCAGTGTATGAATCTATAGCCAGACTTAATTTATACAGAGAAAATAAATTCACAGACGTGGTGACCAACTGCTGCTGTCCACATTGATGGAACATGTGGCAGAATGCCTGGGTCCCCAGGGGCCGGGCCTTTTTATATTTTAAGAGCTAGGGTTGGCCGGCGCCGTGGCTCACTAGGCTAATCCTCTGCCTTGCGGCGCCGGCACACCAGGTTCTAGTCCCAGTCGGGGCACCGGATTCTGTCCTGGTTGCCCCTCTTCCAGGCCAGCTCTCTGCTGTGGCCTGGGAGTGCAGCAGAGGGTGGCCCAAGTCCTTGGGCCCTGCACCCCATGGGAGACTAGAAGCACCTGGCTCCTGCCTTCGGATCAGCACAGTGCGGCGGCCATTGGAGGGTGAACCAACGGCAAAGGAAGACATTTGTCTCTCTCTCACTATCCACGCTGCCTTTCAAAAAAATAAAAAAAATTTTTTTTAATTAAAAAAAAAAAAAGAGCTAGGGTTGTGGGTGGGGGTAGCAGGTGGAGGTGAATTCCTAGCACAGGTCTTACAGGTGGCTGTGTTGGGCCTTGGGAACCTGGAAAAAATGCAGGGGTGAGTTATGAAGGCAATAGGGTGTGGGACCAAATTGAGATTAAAGGACAAGGAATAAATTTTTATCTCTTTTGGGCAATGAGCGAGAATGGGTGTGGTTTATGTCCTTGTCCATTATGTTACCACTGCTGAAAACTAGACTTAATTACATCTAGGAACTACTGGAGGGGCCAGCACTATGGTGTAAGTGGGTATAGCTGCTGCCTGCAGCATCAGCATCCCATAGGGGACCCGCTCCACTTCTGATCCCAAGTGCTTGGCCCCTGCACCCACGTGGTAGACCCAGAAGCTCCTGGCTCCTTGCTTCGGACTAGCCCAGCTCCTGCCATTGAAGCTATTTGGGGAGTGAATCACCAGATGGAAGATTTGTCTCACCCTCTCATTAAGTCTAAACATACCCATCTGGGCTGCTCCTCTTCTGATCCAGCTCTCTGCTACGGCCTGGGAAAGCAGTGGAAGATGGCCCAAGTCCTTGGGCCCCTGCATCCACTTGAGACCCAGAAGCTCCTGGCTCCTGGCTTTGGATCAGCGTAGCTTCAGCCATTGTGGCCATCTGGGGAATGAACCAGTGGATGGAAGACCTCTCTGTCTCTACCTGTCTCTACCTCTCTCTGTAACTCTTTCAAATAATTAAAAATATATATTTTTTTAAAAAGTCTATTATAAATAAATAAAATACCCAGAAAATACAGGCAGTATAAATTAAAAAACTTGACTTTCTTCAACTCTATTTAAAAGGTTATCTACCTATTGGGAAAGAGTATTCAAAGAGCAAAACCCTCCAGTTTCAAGTGACCTAATCCTAAACATAGGTCATCTGAACAATATATGTCCCTGGAACGGCATTTGGGTATGAATTATGCAACTACGCCTTGGTTAGGGCCAGCTTAATCAGGAAAAGGTGGGGGGGGGGGGAGGCAATCTTTGACAGGACTGGCTATTTTAAATATCTTTTTGACTTAACCGCCTATGCACTTCATAATTATCTGAAATGCAAACACTAAATCAAACATCTTGCTGTTTTCCCAAGCAGAACCCAAATCTGTTCCAACGGGTCAACCTCCTCACTGTTTCAGCAACTCAACCACACCTTGCACGCCCAAGTTAACAAATCTGTTTACTTGGCCTGGCTGCCAAAGCAAATGAGCATCTACCGAATACCCCGACACGGCTAGTATTTCCAGTATTTTAGAAACGGATTGGATTCAGACGGAAAAGAAACATTATCACACTTGCCACAACTAATGCGTACACATGGGTATAGAGAGCCCGACTGAATGCTTTCCCCACCCTGTTTTAGTCTGCCAAGCCCCAAAAGGAAAAGAACATACAAAAGAACGTAGTGACACTACTTCAAACAACTTCAAATCCTGAGCCGGAAATATATTAAGGCTCAGAAGCATTCATAGTGCCTGTGCGCGAAGTTCAAGACCCGCCGGCCCGCGGCCAAGCTCCGCCGAAGGTTCCGCAGGAGACGAAGGATCACCCTCCCACCGCATGGTGATAGCCCACGGTGAGTGGGGAAGCACAGGACGGCTTGGAAGCCAGTCACCGGCATACAGCAAACAAGAAAGCATAGCCCTCGCCCCAGACTAACGGCCTCAAGCCGGCAGCAAAAGCCTCAAGGGAGCGGTCAGGTCTTTCCTACTCTCCCACTTCCTTTACCCTCCCAACCGAACATTCAGCAATCGCTAGGCTAAGCCCAGCCGTTCTCCAGAACGCGATCCGGCAAGCCCACCGGGAGTTCCAAGGCCGCCTCCTCGCCCCTGCGGGGAAAATGGCGCCCGTCACCCCTTCTCCCTCACGGGTGATCACAAGGACCAGCCTCCCTCCCTCGCTACAAAATGGCGCCTCCCGCTGGGGCCCCAGAATCAGCATAATTCACTTGTCAGTAAGGCGGTGTCGGTCTGGGATGAGCGGTTCTGCGAACCAGTCAGATACAGGAGCTTTGATTCAGCACTTGGCGCCAGCCATTCAAGCGCGGGTTGTAAGACCAGGTTTGGCTGACGTCAAGAGGAGGGGACGTCGCTAAGGCGGTTTCCTTTTGCGTCAGCTAGCTGTGGGCCAATGGCAAGCCGAACTCGACCAGTGAGTGACGTAGTGGCAGCCCAATGGAGGATGGGGGCGGGTCTCAGTTTCGCTATGCGGGTTGCGGGGCCTGGGGGCCGGACGGCTGTTTCCTGTCCTGGTGCATGGTGGTCGGACGAAGGAATTGTTGGAAAATTTTCTCGGAGGTTCGTATATAAATGTGTTTTTACCCAGTGTGCATTATTCTCCGCCCGGCCGCCGCCCTCAGCGCGGCGGCGCGGGCCCGCTTGGGCCCGGGCTCCAGCTCCGGCTCCTAAGCCTTAGTCACAGGCCCTGCCGATCCTACGGCCGGCCTCGGTAGCGGCGCCTGGGCAGAAGGGAGTTTATTAATAACCCGCGGCGGCCACTCTGGGGCGGCGGAGCTTTTCTCGCTGAGGACGCACCCCCTCCCCCCGCCTGGTCTCCGCGCACTGCGCCCCGCCTGTTCCCCTCAGGGGACCGCTGAGGGGAGGGAGAGAAGGCGGGGAGGGTGGAGCCCTCGGGAGCCTGGTGGCGTTGCTCGGCCTGACCTCCGCGCGGAGCGAGTCCCCTGGCACGCCGAGGCGGAGTTCTCCAGCTCGGACTCCGGGCCCACGGTTCGCGGCTGGCGCCGGCGGCAGGGCTGGCCCAAGGCCCGCTTGGGACCTGCCTCCGGGTCGCACCCAGAATTTCTCCTAACAGGATCGTGGACAGATTTCTTGTTTCCCCTGCGTACTTTAAAAGGTCGCTGAGGCCTGCCATAGAATATAAAAAATTGCCAATTTTATTATAATTCCTTTTCCCCAGTTTTGGCCAGAGTGAACAAGTCTGTATATTTATTTTATAGTGGGACGTGAGCCAGGTTTTTTCCCTTCCCTCTTTGTTTTTTTGCACATTATAACGAAGAGAGTAGGGAAGAACATCATTGCAGACCCATTATTTGTTTAAAATTAGCTCAGCTTTTGGACTTTTCTTAATCAGCCGGTATAGTCAACTTGGGGATATGGTGAGACATTGTAGGTTTCACGTTATAGTCGGCTTTGTCTTTAATAAAAGGTGCGTGTTTGCTGTAGTTGACAAAAACCTGATTAGTATTTCATAGTTTTTTTCTTATAGGGTACTAGTTTAAGTTCATTGTTAAATGTGGTAAAGAAAATAACATGAGTAGATCACCCAAAACATTGATTGGATGTATAATGTTATCCTGGCGTATTTTGAATATTTGGGATTCTTTTTTTCAACAACCTTCATTTAAAAAATTAAGTTTAATTGATGTCACATAACTTAGAATTCACCATTTACAGTGATAATGAGATAATTTAACATACACATTCATATTTCTACAGCCATCACCACAGTCAATTTTGGAACCCGTTCATCTCCAAAAAGAAACTACCTATTAGCCGAAACTCCCCATTCCATATCCCTCGATGCACACCCCCCACCGTAAACTGCATTTGCCTGTTCTAGACATTTCCCATAAATGGAATCATACAGTTGGGTGTTTGTGATTTGCCAGGTTCATGGATGTTACAGCATGTATCAGTACTTCATTTCTTTTTGTTGACAAATAGTATTTCATACCACATTTTATTTATCCATTCATCTTTTCATGGGCATTGCGATTTCCACCCTATGGCTATACTTAATGCTTCTGCTAACATTTATGTATAAATTTTTGTGTAAACATACATTTTCATTTCTCTTGGGTATAGATACCTAAGAGTAGAATTGCTGTGTTATATGATAATTCTTTGTTGAGCTTTTTGTGTAACGGTGAGACTTTTCCCAAGTAATCTGTACCATTTTCCTTTTCTTCCATTTGATGTGTAAAGTTTCCAATTTCTCTACATCCGTGCCAGACTTACTATCAGCCTTTGATTATAGCCACCCTAGTGGATATGCAGTTTGTCTCTTGTGCTTTTCATTTGCCTTTTTTTTTTTTTTTTTTGGTAGCTGATAATGTCAAGCCTTTTTTTCATGTGCTTGCTAGAGAAATGCTGTATCATAAGTCCAATTTTAAAGTTTATACACTGCAGGTAGAACTCCCTTGTCAGATGTGTAATTTGCAGAATGTTCGTAGCTGTTACTGACCATTGGACCACTGGGATAGTGCTTTGAAGTGAGAGGTTTTTGTGTTTTTTTTGTTTGTTTTGTTTTGTTTTTTGTTTTTTTATGATTTATTTATTTGAAAGTTAGAGAGAGAGAGAGATCGATCTTCCATCCGCTTGTTCACTCCCAAATGGCTGCATTGGCTGAAGCTGAGCTGATCCAAAGACAGGAGCCAGGAGCTGCTTCTGCATCTCACGCGTGGGTTCCTGAGCCCAAGGACTTTGGCCACCCTTTGCTGCTTTCCCAGGCACATTAGTAGAGTTGGATTGGAAGTGGAGCAGCAGGGACTGGAATGGGTGCCCAAATGGGATCCTGGTGCCACAGATGGCAGCTTAACCTGCTAAGCCACAGCGCAGGCCATATCTTGTTTTTCACAGAAAGATGACCTAGCTGCTTGGGGGAATTGTACCTTTAATGTTACTTTAGCCTTAGATTATTTATAATGTGTGTACAG
Organism: Lepus europaeus; assembly: GCF_033115175.1. Classification (NCBI taxonomy): domain Eukaryota; kingdom Metazoa; phylum Chordata; class Mammalia; order Lagomorpha; family Leporidae; genus Lepus; species Lepus europaeus. Next base: position 55,652,571 of record NC_084833.1, on the reverse strand, counting down.
CTTATGATCATTTGAGGAGAACTTTTTGACTCCTGAAGTTCTGAGATTTTCATCATTTTTTAGTTTTTGTGATTTTATCTAGTTATTTCCTGGAGGGACTGGAAATGTTGCTCAAATCAGTTTTTACCTAATTTTGAATACTTTTGCCCCTTGCTTTGTATCAGAACAGCGACTTTTGAAACAGGATGCCTGTGGCCTTCTTCCTTTGTATACTTTATTTTAAAGGATTTTTTTTTAACAGATTTATTTATTTATTTGAAAGGTAGACCAACAGAGGTGGGGCAGTATCTTTCTTCTGCTAATTCACTCCCAAATATCCATAATAATGAGATTTGGGGCGGGCTGAAAAAAGGAGCCCAAAATTCCATCCTGGCTCTTGCCTAGAGGAACCAGCTCAAGCGCTTGGGCTATTATGCACTACATTCCCAGGCACATTAACAGGGAGCCTGATTGGAAGTAGAGTTACCAAGACTGGAATTGGAACTTGGATATGGGGATGCCGATATTGCAAGTGGCGCTTTTACCCACTGTAACACATCAGTCCCAATATGATTACTTTTAGCTAGCTGGGTTTTTTCTTTTTCTTTTTTTTTTTTTTTTGACAGGCAGAGTGGATAGTGAGAGAGAGAGACAGAGAGAAAGGTTTTCCTTTTTGCCGTTGGTTCACCCTCCAATGGCCGCTGCGGCCGGCGCATCGCGCTGATCCGAAGCCAGGAGCCAGGTTCTTCTCCTGGTCTCCCATGCGGGTGCAGGGCCCAAGGATTTGGGCCATCCTCCACTGCCTTCCCGGGCCATAGCAGAGAGCTGGCCTGGAAGAGGGGCAACCGGGATAGAATCCAGCGCCCCGACCGGGACTAGAACCCGGTGTGCCAGCGCCGCAAGGCGGAGGATCAGCCTGTTAAGCCAGGGCGCTGGCCCTAGCTGGGTTTTTTTTTTTTTTTTTTTTTTTTTTTGACAGGCAGAGTGGACAGTGAGAGAGAGACAGAGAGAAAGGTCTTCCTTTTTGCCGTTGGTTCACCCTCCCATGGCCGCCGCGGTAGGCGCACTGTGGCCTGCGCACTGCGCTGTTCCGATGGCAGGAGCCAGGTGCTTCTCCTGGTCTCCCATGGGGTGCAGGGCCCAAGCACTTGGGCCATCCTCCACTGCACTCCCCGGCCACAGCAGAGAGCTGGCCTGGAAGAGGGGCAACCGGGACAGGATCCGTGCCCCGACCGGGACTAGAACCCGGTGTGCTGGCACCACAAGGCGGAGGATTAGCCTAGTGAGCCGCGGCGCCGGCCCTAGCTGGGTTTTTTCTTACTTTGGTGGGAAGAAGGGGTAAGTCTTTAAGAGAAAGGTTTTTTTTTTGTTTGTTTGTTTTTTTTAAGATTTTATTTATTTGAGAGGTAGAGAGACCGGGAGAAATAGAGATCTTCCATCAGCTGACTTATGCTCCAAATGGTCTCAACAGCCGGAGCTGGGCCTGTCCAAAGCCAGGGGCCAGGAGCTTCCTCTGGGTCTCCCATGCGGGTGCAGGGGCCTAAGCATTTGGGGCATCTTCCACTGCTTTCCCAGGCCATAGCAGAGAGCTGGATTGGAAGACTTGTAGCCAGGACACAAACTGGCACCCAAATGGGAAGCCTGTGCTGCAGGTGAAGAATTAGCCCACTATGCCATGGCGTCGGCCCTGAGAAAGGAAATTTTTAGGTTTTGGTGTCTCTTTTAGCCACCTGGAAAGAAATTCTTATGAGCAATCTTTTGCTTATAAAGTGTGTTTATAGTTTAGCTAGCTAGCTCAGCTTGGCTACAACTGGTAGGCACTTTTTTGTCAACTCTTAGTTACACTGATGTTGTGTTAAGTTTTCCATTTTCAGTTTTAAATTGCTAATATGAAACTTAAAAACTCTAAAGGTATACAGAAATGTTCAAGTATGTTCAGTGGAAGTAGTTATTTTCCACAGAAAGGATGTGCCCAGTGCTTCCATACTGTATTTTCCTCTGTCCTCTTTGGCATGCAAACACTCGGGTCTGCAGATTTTGTGTTTTTTTTGACAGGTAGAGTTATAGACAGTGAGAGAGGAAGACAGAGAGAAAGGTCTTCTCTCCATTGGTTCACTCCCCAAATGGTCACCACAGCCGGTGCTACACTGATCTGAAGCCAGGAGCCAGGCGCTTCCTCCTGGTCTCCCATGTGGGTGCAGGGGCCCAAGCACTTGGGCCATCCTCTAATGCCCTCCTGGGCAACAGCAGAGAGCTGGACTGGAAGAGGAGCAACTGGGACTAGAACCCAGCGCCCATATGGGATACTGGCGCAGGCGGAGGATTAACCAGGTGAGCCATGGCGTCGGCCCAGTGTCTGCAGATCTTAAAAACAATTAGTGACTGGGGCTGGCGCTGTGGCACTGCAGGTAAAGCCACAGCCTACAGTGCTGGCATCCCACATGAGCACTGGTTTGAGTCCTGGCTGCTTCACTTCCGATCCAGCTCTCTGCTGTGGCCTGGAAAGGCAGTGGAGGATGGCTCAGGTCCTTGGGCCCCTGCACCCGCGTGGGAGAGTATGGCTCCTGGCTTCGGATCAGCTTAGCTCCAGCCAATGTGGCCATTTGGGGAGTGAACCGGCAGATGGAAGATCTCTCTCTGCCTCTCTGTAATTCTGCCTTTCAAATAAATAAATAAATCATTAAAAAGAAACAGTGACTAATTTTGAAAAACATTTTTACTACTGTTCTTTAGTGCCAGTTAATCTGAAGCATATTGTAAGATCTATAAAAAATGATCCTCTGCACTAAAATGTGTGAATGAGGATTGTTATTTGCATTAAATTTATTTTGTTCATTTAAGTGAGTGAGAGACCTCAAGAGAGCCTTGACTGCCTTCCCATCCACTGGTTCATTCCCCAAATGCCTTCAATGGGTGGGGCTGGGCTGTGACCAGAACTGGGAGCAAGGAACTTAATTCAGGTCTCCTGTGCGGGTGGCAGGAGCTCAACTACTTGAGCCATCACCAGCGTCCTGCTTTAGTAGGAAGCTGGGGTTAGGAGCTTGAGCCAAGAATCCAGCCCAGGTACTGTGATGTGGAATGTGACATCTTAACTGCTGGTCTGAACTCCTACCCTTCACCTATTACTTTGATTTAAAGATTGAGAGGTAAATTATTTCGCTCAGTGGTTACTATGCCACTTAAGACCATGCATCCCATATTGTAGTTCCTGGTTCACATCCTGGCTTCACTTCCAATCCAGCTTCCTGCTAATGAGCACTGTGGAGGGTAGCAGGTGATGGCTCAAGTACTTGAGTCTCTGCTGCACATCTCAGAGACCCAGACTGGGTTCCAGTCTCCTGCCAGCCCTTGTTATTACAGGCATTTGGGAGTGAATCAGCAAATGGAAGATCTCTCTTTCCCTCTCTCTTTTGCCTTTCAAATAAAGTGAAGATAAAAATAAGTATTTAAATGGTCTTATTCTCACTGAATGAATAAAGTTAAAAGGTTTTACTTAAATACATTTATAATTGAAATACCACATTTGGCACTTTTTATTGTGATTCAAGTTTTTTTTTTTTTTTCAAATTGAAAAAATTCTGGTATTTCAAAGCTATTATAATATTCATGGGTTATTGAAAATGGGGTGAGACTGAGAAGGTGATTTGAAAATAAAGTACACTGATTCAGAGTAGAATTATTCCCCCAAATAGAAAATCTGAAGACTTTCTAAGGTGAGATTTGCTTTTTCCATCACTTAGACTAAACAGGAAGACAGAATGGGAGAAAATACTGCAAATCCTGTATCTGATTAAGGATTAATATATCCTGAATATATAAAGAACTTTTACATCTCAACAATAGAAAGGCTTCTCAGTTTTTAATGTAAGGAAAGGATCTTATAAGACCTAAATATGCCAAAGGTCATTTTTTAAAAAAGATTTATTTGAAAGGCATAGCTGCACAGAAGAGACATTGTCCAGTGGCTGATCCACTTCCCAAATGACTCAACACCTGAATCTGGACCAGGCCAAAGCCAAGAGCCAGGAATTCCATCCTGGTTTCTTGGATGGCAGGAGCCCTACTGCTTGGGCCATCTTCTGTCTTTCCAGGTGATTAAAGAGAAACTGGATCAGAAGTAGAGTAGCCAGGACTCGAACTGGTGCTGTGATATGGGATGCCAGTGTCGCAGCAGTACAAAGTGTGCTTTATCCACATGTTTACCCACTGTGCCACAATGCTGGCCCCTACCAAAGATCATTAAGCATGTGGAAAGTTGTCCAACATTGTTAGCCTTTAGGAGAATGCAAACGAAAACAACAGTGAGATACCACTTCATACTTACTAGGTTGCTATAATTTTTTTTTTTTTTTTTGGACAGGCAGAGTGGATGGTGAGAGAGAGACAGAGAGAAAGGTCTTCCTTTTGCCGTTGGTTCACCCTCCAATGGCCGCCGCGGTAGGCGCACTGTGGCCGGCGCACTGCGCTGATCCGATGGCAGGAGCCAGGTGCTTCTCCTGGTCTCCCATGGGGTGCAGGGCCCAAGCACTTGGGCCATCCTCCACTGCACTCCCTGGCCATAGCAGAGAGCTGGCCTGGAAGAGGGGCAACCGGGATAGAATCCAGCACCCCAACCGGGACTAGAACCCGGTGTGCCGGCGCCACAAGGCGGAGGATTAGCCTGTTAAGCCAGATTGCTATAATTAAAAAAAAATACTGAAAATAAATGTTATCTAGGGTGTAGAGAAATTGGAACCCTTATTCATTGCTAGTGGGAAAGTGAAATGCTGTAGCACTTTGGAAAAGTTTGATTCTTCTTCAACAAGTAAAGGGGGCTGGCTTTGTGGCACAGTGGGTTAAGTCACATCTTTTGATGCTGGCATCCATACCAGAGTGCCAGTTTATTTCAGCCACTCCATTCCTGTTCCAGCTTCCTGCTAATGGGTCTGGAAAGGCAGTGGTAGGTGGCCCAAGTGCTTGGGCCCTTGATTCCCATGTGGGAGACCCAGACGGAGTTCCTGGCTCCTGGCTTCTGGCTTCAACCTGACTTAATCCTGGCCATTGTGTTCATTTGAGGAATGAACCAGCAGATTGAAGATTTCTTTTTATTTTTATTTTTTTTGACAGGCAGAGTGGACAGCAGAGGGAGACAGAGAGAAAGGTCTTCCTTTTGCCGTTGGTTCACCCTCCAATGGCCGCCGCGGTAGGCGCGCTGCGGCCGGCGCACCGCGCCATTCCGATGGCAGGAGCCAGGTGCTTCTCCTGGTCTCCCATGGGGTGCATGGGCCCAAGAACCTGGGCCATCCTCCACTGCACTCCCTGGCCACAGCAGAGAGCTGGCCTGGAAGAGGGGCAACTGGGACAGGATCGGTGCCCCGACCGGGACTAGAACCTGGTGTGCCGGCGCCGCAAGGCGGAGGATTAGCCTGTTAAGCCACGGCGCCGGCTAGATTGAAGATTTCTGTCTTTCTCTTTCTCTCTCTCTCTCCCTCCCTCCCTCCCCTTCTCCTCGGTCTCTTCTCTCTCTCTCTCTCTCTCTCTCTCTCTCTCTCTCTCTTTGTCTTTGTCATTCTCCTTTTCAAATATACAAATCTTTTAAAAGAAAAAAGAAGGTTGAACATAGAGTTACCACATGACCCAGGAATTCCATTCCTCAGTGTATATATACACAAGAGAAATGAAATCTTTGTCTACACAAAAGTTGTATACAAATGTCTCTACAAGCATTATGTATAATAGTCAAAAGGTGGACACAACCCAAATGTCCATCAGTATGTGAGGAACAAATAAAATGTCATATTCATATGATAGAATGAAATTCTGCATTGAATTGTAGTGCTGCAATGAATGATACGTGGAGAATGATATCTGTCTCCTTCCCATCCCCTCTCTCCCTCTTTCTCTCTTGATTTCAAAGAAATGAATAAGTAAATCTTTAAAAAAAAAAAATCTGAATTTATGCTGTAGTAATCATTGCACAACTGTTTGAGTATACTAAAGATGCTGAATTATTCACCTTAAATGGATACATGTTAGGGTATGCAATTTATATCTCTGCAAAGGTTTTTTTTTTTTTTAATAAAGAAAAACGAGGAACATTCCTCATAAATAACTCATCACCAAAGTTTTTTTTTTCCTTGTTTTCTTGTATGGCAGTACCTTGTAGTAATACCAGAAAAATAGGGAATAAGACAGAGGTACATTCAAGTATAATCTCTTCTCATTTATCTCAAAACTATGAGGAAGCATTAATGGCAACAATGTATAAATGCAAGGTGCAGTTGTCCTCAGTAGCTCTCTGTGGGATGCAATTAGCCTTTTACAGAGAAGGGAACTGTGTCACAGAGCAGTTAATAACTTGCCCTTAGTCATATAAACAATATGTGGTAAAATGAGAATTTGAAGTAGGATGTCTATGTACAGCATCTTCATTCTTAAGTATCTCTTATAAACATTCCCTCCTAGGCATAACCTACCAGTTAAGTAACTTAAGTTGGTGACCAGAGCCAATTGGCAGTTAGATAAGGAGTTTGTGGAGGGGTCAGTGCTGTGGTGCAGTGAGTTAAACTGCTGCTTGCAATGCCAGCATCCCATATAGGTGCCAGTTCAAGTCCTGGCTGCTCCACTTCCCATCTAGCTCCCTGCTAATGCACCTGGGAAAGTAGCAGATGACCCAAGTACTTGGGTCCCTGTACCCATGGGAGAGACTCAAATGGAGTTCCTGGCTTCTGGATTTGGCCTTGCCTAGCCCCAGCCAAAGCAGCCATTTGAGGAGTGAACCAGCAGATAGAAGATATCTCTCCTTCTCTGTAAACTCTGCCTTTCAAATAAATAACTTTTTTTAAAAAAAAGTTTGTAGAATTAAAATAATAGTTTATTTTGGTGCAAGGAAAATTTGAAATCCATACATAATTAGGAGTCTTCAAAAATTCATAGAAAATAGATATTATGGGGGAAAAAAAAAACTGCCTGGATTTCAATGTTTTAAAGATTTGCTTGTTTAAAAGGCAGAGTGACAGAGAGAAAGAGGGAGAAAGAGGTAGATTTCCATCCACTGGTTCACTCCCCAAATGGCCACAACTCCTGGGGCTGAGTTATGCCAAAGGCAGGAGATTGGAACTCCATCAGGTTCTCCAGTGTGGGTGGCAGGGGCCAAAGCACTTGCACTATCTTCCGCTGATTTCCCAAGTGCATTAGGAGGGAGCTGGATCTGAAGGAGACCAGCCAGGACTGGAACTGGCCCTCATGAGATGCCAGCATTGCAGGCAGCTGCTTAAGCCACTTCGCCACAAGGTCGGCCCAGCTTATTCCTCTTGATTGTTGTATAGGTACTATTATACTGTAGAGATTTATTATAACTGGCTTAGCTCTTCTTCCTTGATGGATGTTTAGATTCTTTCCAATTCAGAATTATCATACTATAAACATTCTTTTAAAAAAGATTTATTTTATTTGAAAAAGTTAGGAGAGACAGAGAGATCTTCCATATGCTGGTTCACTCCCCACAACAGCTGGGGCCAGGGCATGCCAAAGACAGAAGCCTAGAACTCCAACCAGGTCTCTCATGTGGGTCGAAGGGCCCAAGTGTTTGAGCCATCCTCTGCTGCTTTCCCAGGGACATTAGCAGGGAGCTGGATTGGAAGTGGAGCAGCTGGAACTTGAATAGACACTCATGTAGGATTCTGGTATTGTAGGTGGTGGGCGGATTAACCTACTGCGCTGCAATGCTGGTCCCAACTGTGAACATTCTTGTACAGATGCTTTTGGGAATGTATGTTTTTATTTCTCGGTTAAATACATTGAATTTTATATGAAAGTAGAGATTAACATCCTAAAAGTTTCAGTAGAGTTAGAGATAGAAACTAGACAGTAGTGGGAAATCAAGAAGTATTCTTAGCAACGTCTTTTTGTTTTTTGTTTTTTAAAGCAACAACTTTGAAAGAAATTAGCTATGATAAGGAAAGAGAGGGGCCGGCTACTATACCTGGGAATGCAGCAGAAGATGGCCTAAGTCTTTGGGTCCCTGCACCCACATGAGAAACCTGGATGGATTTAGGCTCCTGGCTTTGGCTTGGCCCATTCCCGGCCATTACAGCAGATGTAAGATCTCTCTCTCTTCACCTCTCCATCGTTTTTTGTAACTCTGCCTTTCAAATAAATAAATAAATATTAAAAGAAAAAAAAAAGAAGAAGAAAAGGAGGGCTAGAAGCTGAGTAAGAGGTGAGAGTTTGCTTTTTTTATTTTTGTTGTTTTAAAATTGTTGTTGAGAAGGAACTGGAAGCAGGGGCAGGGTGGGTTGTTTGCAGCCCCCACCCACCCACCCGGAAAGCCAGATGCTCCGCAGAGAACAGTCTGGAGGCATTAGTCTTATTTTGCCTTAAGGAAGGAGAAAAAGAAGAAATAATGTATGATAGTATAGTGGAATGACAGGTTTGTTTCAGGCCTTTCTGATGACTTGTATATGTTTAATTTTCTGTCAAGTTGAGGGAGGGCTGATTAATTTGCTGAAGGTGAGGTTGGAGGAGCAGAAAAATGAAGGCAAATGGAAAGTGTGTTAAATAGTCACTTTGGAGAGATGAAAGTTTGCTGGACAGCTTTGGTGATCTAAGGAGGCTAGACGAGCCCAAGAACTTCTGTGGCCCTTTGGGACTATTCCATTTAACACTGTCCAAGAACTTATTGGAATCTGAAAAGTGCTTTATAACTATGAAACCTATCCAACTATTTCTGTCTAGAGGTATGTATTTTATCCATATTTAGTGCCCTATTGCATTCTCTTTTCAGACAAGGTCAATTTTGTTAGAAGTCTTAAGAGTTATATGTCAGGAATTTCTCCTCTCTCTCTTTTTTTTAAAGATTTTTTTTTTTTAAAGGCAGAGTGGATAGTGAGAGAGAGAGACAGAGAGAAAGGTCTTCCTTTTTGCCGTTGGTTCACCCTCCAATGGCCGCTGCGGCCGGCGCATCTCGCTGATCCAAAGCCAGGAGCCAGGTGCTTCTCCTGGTCTCCCATGCGGGTGCAGGGCCCAAGGACTTGGGCCATCCTCCACTGCCTTCCTGGGCCATAGCAGAGAGCTGGCCTGGAAGAGGGGCAACCAGGATAGAATCTGGCACCCCGACCGGGACTAGAACCTGGTGTGCTGGCGCCGCAAGGCGGAGGATTAGCCTGTTAAGCCACGGCGCCAGCCAAAGATTTATTTTTAATTATTTATTTTATTTTATTTTACACAAAGAGAGGAAAGGCAGAGAGAGAGGGAGAGAGAGAGAGAGAGGTCTTCCATCCAATGGTTCACTCCCCAGTTGGCCGCAACAGCTGGAGCTGCGCCGATCCGGAGCCAGGAGCCAGGAGCCTCCCCTGCGTCTCCCACACAGGTGCAGGGGCCCAAGGACTTGGGCCATCTTCTGCTGCTTTCCCAGGCCATAGCAGAGAGCTGGATAGGAAATGGAGCAGCTGGAACTCAAACCAGCACCCATATGGGATGCTGGCACTTCAGGCCAGGGCGTTAACCCGCTGCGTCACAGCACCGGCCCCAGGAATTTCTCCTCTCTGTAATTCTCACAATTGCCTGGCAATGTTTTGCTTTCCTTACCCAAGACAAGATGAACATTTTAGATTATAAAATATTAACATATTTAGTGTTTGTCTAAGGGAAAATAAAGGACACTGAAAGCAGACCAGGAGGGCGTGCTGAGCAAACTGCTCTGAGCATTTATGCCCTTCTAATCCCTCTCATTAGTGCCACTTCATTAAGATTTAAGAGAGATTTTTTTTTCTTAGTTCTAATACTCTTACCCTACATATTAAGTAAAATTTCATCTTATTTCAAGCATCATTTATATCCTTCAGAATTTGTTTATGGGGCTGAGGTTTTCTTTGTAACTTTCATTTCGTGTGCATTATTCTTTGTTCTCAAATGCCTATATTTTTCTTTAAGGTAGAAAATGTTGTTAGCCCAAATAAATCGAGATTCTCAGGGAATGACAGAATTTCCTGGAGGAGGAATGGAGGCTCAGCATGTTACCCTGTGCCTGACAGAGGCAGTAACTGTAGCAGGTGAGTAGTGGTGTTTGAAGGGATCCTGTGGGTTTGCAAATACCATTTATCTGAAGGAAAAATGAAAGCTTGCAACACTGTGCTTAGTTCCTTGTTTTTCATTTAGCTGAATACAACACAGTCCTGCCTTTCCAAGACATTTTTACCTGATTTTGGATGGTGGGTACAACAGGGAGGGAAACAATTTTGTAAATGCTAAAAGAAAGCCCATTTGAATCTATGCTAAGCAGCTTGCCGCTTGTCTAGCCTTCACCCCCTTAGAGTTAATTTAGTCAGCATGCACATACGGTAGTTGTCTAAAGAAAATAATTATTTTTTATAATAGATGGTGACAATTTAGAAAACATGGAAGGTGTCAGCTTGCAAGCAGTAACACTTGCAGATGGCTCTACTGCTTATATACAGCACAATTCTAAAGGTATGTGCCCCACATATAGCCGGTTTTGTTAATTAATACCAGCAATTCATAGACCCACAGTTGGAGTACCTAAAAACTATACTTTATTCCCAGTCTCTCCTAAGCATACTGTGTTGTATGTCATAATTTTAAATCATTTCATGCTCACTTAAATTTTGTTTTGATAATGTTTTTAAAGATTTATTTTATTTTATTTGAAAGAGTTACACAGAGAGAGAGGTAAAGATACAGAGAGAGAGAAAGATCTTCCATCCTCTGGTTCACTCCCAAGATGGCCTCAATGATTTGAAGCCAGGAGTTTCTTCCAGGTTTCCCACGTGGGTGCAGGGAACAAGGACTTGGGTTATCTACCAGTGCTTTCACAGGCAATAGCAGAGAGCTCTGAGGCAACTGTGCCTCAGTGGAGGCCCAGATTGAGATCCCTCCCTCCCCCCATACCACATTGGAGTGCCAGGGTTCATTTCCTGGCTCCAGCTTCTTGCCAGTGCAGACACTAAGAGGCGGCAGGTGGTGACTCAAGGAATTGGGTTCCTGCTATCCATGTGGGAGACCTGGATTGTGTTCCCAGGTCCTGGCTCTGGCTTCAGCTTCAGCCCCAGCCGCAGTCAGAAGTGGGCGTTTACTGAGTGAGGCAGGCAGATAGGAGCCAGCTTGCTCTCTCTGTCTCTCTCTCTAGTTCACTCTCATACAAATTTTTTTAAAAAACCATATTTATTTATTTGAAAGAGTTACAGAGAGCGGTAGAGACAGAGAGGTCTTTTATCTGCTGGTTCACTCCCGAATGGCCATAACAGCTGGAGCTGAGATGATCTGAAGCCAGGAGCCAAGAGTTTCCTCTGGTCTCCCACATGGCTACAGGCGCCCAAGGACTTGGGCCATCCTCCCAAGCACATTAGCAGGGAGCTGAATCAGAAGTGGAGCAGCTGAGACTTGAGCTGGTGCCCATATGGGATGCCAGAGCTGCAGGTCAGAGCTTTAACCTGCTACATCACAGCACCAGCCCCATTTTTAATAAATTAATAGCACCTTTGAGGTATTTGGAAGGTACTAGGGTATCAAATTCATTAGATAGTGAGGAGGAGGAGGAGAGGGTTTTTGACCTATGTCTAGTGAGATCTTTCTTCTGGTTTTTACCTCAGGTTATTATTTAATGATTTTAGAAAATACACTGAGAGGGGTGGCGCTCTGGCGTAGTGGGTAAAGCCGCCGCCTGCAGTGCCGGCATTCCATATAGGTGCCGGTTCGAGTCCCGGCTGCTCCACTACTGATCCAGCTCTCTGCTATAGCCTGGGAAAGCAATATAAGATGGCCCAAGTGCTTGGGCCCCTGCATCCACGTGGGAGACCTGGAAAAATCTCCTGGCTCCTGGCTTCGGATTGACACAGCTCCAGTCATTGTGGTCAGTTGGGGAGTGAACCAGTGAATGGAAGACCGCTCTCTCTCTCTCTCTCTCTGCCTCTCCTTCTCTCTTTGTGTAACTTTGACTTTCAAATAAATAAATAAATCTTTAAAAAAAAAAAAAAGAAAATACACTGAGAGTAAAGATGTTTGATTTTGCTAATACAATATTACCTCTGAATCAGTGTTTACTCTAGCCCAGTTCTCAAACTCCTTGTTTTTGAGGTTACCTACTGAGCACAAGTATATATAGACAAGGATCTTACAGCCCCTAGGAATGAGAATGACAGCTAGTCTCACATAGTAACATAACTGTCTCCCCAGCTTCAGTTTCTACACAAGTCAGGGTCACTGATCCTTAGTGGCCCTGAAAGGTATATGGAGGTTCAACTCAAGTAGCCTGCTGTGATGAGCCACTCTTCCTCTTGAACTTGTCTGATTGAAAATTGGAGGGGAGGAAGGATGGCTGAGGGAGGATTTTCTGCTTTCTGTAGGATCACTGGATGTGTTATTGAATTGCTTCAGAACATAGAGGGAAGAATCAAGATGAACATGAGCTTAAGTAGTGTATGTTTTTATAGTTGATATTATTTTGAAATTATATAAAGTTTACATTTTTAATTTGTGCTGATTTATTGGCTTGATTCTTTTGTTCCAGATGGAAAACTCATAGATGGTCAGGTCATACAGTTGGAAGATGGTTCTGCTGCCTATGTTCAACATGTACCCATACCTAAAAGTAGTAAGTATTTAAGCTGTAGCACAGGAAACCGTCGTAATTCTCATCGAATATTTGCTGCCTTCAGCTCCATCTTACTACTTAAACTTGGTTCTGCTCTCTAGTCATTTTCTGAAAAGTGAGATTAATAGATGCCACAGAGAGATTCTAAACACCATTTTATTTTAACTTAACCAACACTTTATTTCAAAGATAAAGGAAAAGAAGTTACTGGACTGCACTATGGAGCTAAATGGGCAGTAATCCTGAGTGAATGTTTCTGTTATTTGAGCTGAACCCTACATGTTCCTAATTTTCTTCTTTCCTCTTTCAACTCTCTTTATAGTCTGGTATATACGAGAGTATTTCTAAAATAAATATTCCAGTACCCTTTTAACTTTTAAACACTTTCTCCAACCAGCTTTACTGAAATTATTTACATGTTCAAAGATTCAAAAAGCAATTTTTTATGATGTTCTATAAAATGAGTAAACCAGAACAGGCCAGAAAACTTGGAATCTAAATGTAAGTGTCATTCTCGAGCAGGGGACAGTTTGCGTCTAGAGGATGGTCAAGCAGTGCAGTTGGAAGATGGAACCACAGCATTTATTCACCATACCTCCAAAGGTAAAATAGCTTTGGAAATATGAACAAAATGAGGGAGAAGTGTGAATGTGGGGAAAATAAGACCTGTTGTTGGCTGCTGAAGGGTGGTCATTTGAAAGAAGAACTGTGTTTGTTCGTTGAAGAAATAAGGTGGCAGATTTGGACACAGTTTAAGAAAAAATGTCTCATAATTTGAACTGTTCAGTAACAGGGTAGAACAGCAAAAATCCCTGGTCCCTGAAGGACTTCAATAGAAACTTTTTTTTTTTTTTTTTTTAATTTTTTTGACAGGCAGAGTGGACAGTGAGAGAGAGAGACAGAGAGAAAGGTCTTCCTTTTGCCGTTGGTTCACCCTCCAATGGCCGCCGCGGCTGGCGCGCTGCGGCTGGCGCACTGTGCCGATCCGATGGTAGGAGCCAGGTGCTTCTCCTGGTCTCCCATGGGGTGCAGGGCCCAAGGATTTGGGCCATCCTCCACTGCCTTCCCTGGCCACAACAGAGAGCTGGCCTGGAAGAGGGGCAACCGGGACAGAATCCGGCGCCCCGACCGGGACTAGAACCCGGTGTGCTGGCGCCTCAAGGTGGAGGATTAGCCTAGTGAGCCGCGGCGCCGGCTCAGAAACTTCTTTTAAAATATGAAGTTGGAGCTGGCACCGTGGTTCACTAGGCTAACCCTCCACCTGTGGCGCCGGCACCCTGGGTTCTAGTCCTGGTTGGGGCACCGGATTCTGTCCCGGTTGCTCCTCTTCCGGTCCAGCTCTCTGCTGTGTCCCAGGAGGGCAGTGGAGGATGGCCCAAGTGCTTGGGCCCTGCACCCACACGGGAGACCGGGGGAGGCACCTGGCTCCTGGCTTCGGATCGGCGCAGCACACCAGCTGTAGCAGCTATTTTGGGGGTGAACCAATGGAGGGAAGACCTTTCTCTCTGTCTCTCTCTCTTAACTCTGCCTGTCCAAAAAAAATATATTAAAATATGAAGTTGGGGCAGGCCTATTGTGCAGTAGCTTAATGGTTGGGATGCCCCAATCCCATATCAGTGCTAGCTTGAGTTCTGGCTCCACTTCTAATCCAGCTTCCTGCTAATGCTGATTGGAAGGCAGCAGATGATGACATTATCTTTAATTTACTGCTATTTTCTTCCAATCCCTCAGACAGTTACGACCAGAGCGCATTACAGGCAGTTCAGCTGGAGGATGGCACCACAGCTTATATTCACCATGCGGTGCAAGTTCCACAGTCTGACACCATCTTGGCCATTCAAGCAGATGGAACAGTGGCTGGTCTGCACACTGGGGATGCCACAATTGACCCCGACACCATCAGTGCTTTGGAACAGTATGCAGCAAAGGTACAGCATTTCACAGTGTTAATAACATCCCTACAATAGCTTCTTTATTTTTCATGAAAAAAATAAAAAAGCATAAATTATCAAGAAGCTAATAATTCAGGGTCAAAGTCAGCATGGAACCTAAAAGAAGTGACATGTGTGGCCGTTGCTTAACAGGCTAATCCTCCGCTTGCGGCGCCAGCACACCGGGTTCTAGTCCGGTTGGGGCGCCGGATTCTGTCCCGGTTGCCCCTCTTCCAGGCCAGCTCTCTGCTGTGGCCAGGGAAGGCAGTGGAGGATAGCCCAAGTCCTTGGGTCCTGCACCCCATGGGAGACCAGGATAAGCACCTGGCTCCTGGCTTTGGATCAGCAAGATGCGCCGGCCGCATCGGCCATTGGAGGGTGAACCAACGGCAAAAAGGAAGACCTTTCTCTCTGTCCCTCTCTCTCTCACTATCTACTCTGTCCAAAAAAAAAAAAAAAAAGTAACATGTGAAAGGACATACTGGAGGAAAAATAAGGAAATAAGGGAATGGGGTAAGGGCTTATAGAAAAGAAATGGATAGCAGGTTATTTGCAAAAAGAGATATTCAAGGATGAGTGTCATAAAAGAAAGAATAATCTATAGGTGGAATTAATTATGAATTAAGAAGTAGAAATGAGGAGCCAGTACCATAGTGCAGCAAATTAAACCTGCAGTGCAGGCATCCCTTTGGGCACAAGTTCTAGTCCTGGCTGCTCTACTTTAAATCCAGCTCCCTGCTAATGCACCTGGAAAAGCAGTGAAAGATAGCCCAGGCCCTTGGACTCCTGCCACCCACATGACAGACCCAGAAGAAGCTCCTGGCTCCTGGCTTTTCCTGGCCCAGCGCTGGCCATTGCTGCCATTTTAGGAGTGAAACAGTGGACGGAAAATTTCTCTCCCTGCCCCTCTGTGTAACTTTGCCTTTCAAATAAATTAATTAATAAATCTTTAAAAAAATAAAAAGTAGAAATTAGAGATTAGAAAAAGGAAAGTCTCAAATTCCACATCAAAAATACTGATTTTCCTTCCTGCATTGAACGTACATCTGTCATAACTTAAAGCCTTTTTTTAACAATTTGTATAAATTTTCAGGGAGGCACACAAATAAATGTCAATGAATCTCCATGTACTTACCACCTAAACCATTATCAAAATGTAAAATGTTCTTAAGCTTTATTTTATTTCTGTAGGTGTCAATTGATGGAAGTGAAGGTATTGCAGGTACTGGAATGATTGGAGAAAATGAGCAAGAGAAAAAAATGCAGGTATGTAAAGTTGCTTCTTTTTTTTTTTTTTTTAATAATATCCCTTAGCATTTCTATGTTTTTTTATGGATGAAAGCAAGAATAGGGGGTTCAATACCTGTACAGGAAAATCTCACCAGTTCCACAAAATGATGTATGTATGGGCAACTTTCTCACATCCTAAAGTTCATTAAAATATATGCAAAACAGCACCAAAGTAATAAGAAATCTCAGTGCAGCTTGCATTCTGGAATCTAAGGCAGTTTAAAAAAATATATACCAGAATGGGGATTTCAGGGGCAAGTGTTGTGTTCCAGCAGTTAAATTGCCCCTTGGGACACCTGTATCCCATATTAGAGTACCTAGGTTTGAACTGCAGCTCCACTTTCAATCCAGCTTCTATTAGTGTGAACCCTGGGAGGCAGTAGGCAGTACATGGGTGTCTGCTACCTTTTTGGGAGACCCAAATGGAGATTTAGTTTCCTAGTTTGAACATGGCCCAGCCTAGCTATTGCAGACATTTGAAAAATGAACCAGTGGATGTAAGATCTCTCTCTGTCTCTGTCCCTCTCTCTTGTTCTGCCTTTTAAATAAAAATAAATAAAACTTTAAAACAAGGAATTATAAAATTTAGTTTTTTTCCTATTACTTTTTTGTATTTTTGTATTTATGAAATTTTTATTTGCTAAATCTACGTTGATATGCGAGTGGTAGTGTGGCAGGAACTCCTATGGAAACAAGAATTTCCCTTTAACAGAAACCAGAGATTGTAACAGCTTTTTGGGAACAAGCCATTAGTGTGTTTATTTTGTTATGCCTCTTATTTGCAGATTTCTGTTTCAGCCTGTGGTATCTAGCATCTCCTTTGTCATGATGATCTTTGCTTCATTATTTTGAAGTTTTAAAAAAAATTTTTTTAAGATTTATTTATTTATTTGAAAGAGTTACACAGAGAGAGGAGAGGCAGAGAGAGAGAGAGAGTGCTTCCATCCGATGGTTCACTCCCCAATAGGCCACACGGCTGGAGCTGCGCCGATCCAAAGCCAGGAGCCAGGAGCTGCTTCTGGGTCTCCCACATGGGTGCTCAGGGGTCCAAGAACCCAGGCCATCTTCTACTGCTTTCCCAGGCCATAGCAGAGAGCTGGATCAGAAGAGGAGCAGCCGGGACTAGAACTGGCGCCCAAATGGGATGCTGGTGCTTTAGGACAGGGTGCTAACCCACTGTGCTACAGTGCCGGCTCCTGAAGTTTTAATGTTAAAACACCTCCATTAGAGTCGTTTTCGAGGTTTGTGTGACAGTTAACACAGATAGACCACTGCAACACCATTATCCCATGGCTCACAAAATAGAAAGTCATTCTTCAATCTTTATGACTTCTTAATTTCTAAAACAGGTGGTCATCTTTAAGAAACTTTGAAAATTGGGTGCTGTTGTTTGAATGCTGGTTAAACTGTGTATCAGAAAAATGATCATCTCCTGAATACCGATCTGGCTACAGATCTGGCTCATAGGGATTGTAGTGTTTCCTACTGAAAACTCCAATGACCTAATTCCCTTATTTTGATATCTTCTGAAGTGTTATGGAAGTTAACAATGCTTTTGACATTGTTTGTGGGGCATATGTCCCAAAGGAAATAAAGATATAGAAATATCCCTTGAGTTTGTCAGGGGATATCTTCATACAAGTGAGGTATGTCTTGGCTTATTTTCTAGAGTGGACTAGATCTGTGAGCTCCAGATGTGCACTCCCATGGCTTTCCTTTTGACTGCAGAATTACCAAGTCCATGCATGAAACAGAGTTTCTGACTTATCGGGACAGAATCTTAATAAAGTGATGACCTGAGACTGGAAACCCATTTTACAATTTTGTCTGTTTTATTCTGAAAATAGTAGTTTCATCTATCTTATTTGTATATAAACAATTTAAATATTACTGTTTGTCTTATCTAGATTGTCTTACAAGGACATGCAACAAGAGTAACTGCTAAAACTCAGCAGAGTGGAGAGAAGGCGTTTCGATGTAAATATGATGGATGTGGAAAATTGTATACGACAGCTCATCATCTTAAGGTATATATCAAAGAAATGCTGTGTCTAGTTATACCTAAGACATGAAACAGTATCATGATACAGCATTCAAGCACCAGTGTGTTTTTTTAAAAAAGATTTATTCATTTATTTGAAAGGCAGAGTTGTGGGGGGGCAGGAGGGGAGAGAGAGAGAGAGAATCTTCCACCCCCTGGTTCACTCCTCAAATGGCTACAAGGGCCAGAGATGGGCTGGTCCAAAGCCAGGAGCTTTTTGGGTTTACCATGTGGGTGGCAGGGGCCCAAACACTTGGGCCATCTTCTGCTGCTTTTTCTAGGCAATTAGCAGGGAGCTGAATCAGAGGTGGAGCAGCTGGGACTCTAACTGCCATCCATATTGGATGCCAGCACCACAGGCTTTACTTGCTGTGCCACACCACTAGCCCCTCAAGCACCACTATTGGCGCTCGCTTATTATACTGACATGCACACTCATACAAACACACAAATGCCTATACAGACTTTAGGACCTGTCAGTTTTTTAAGGTCTTGGATGGTATTTTCTTCATCTTTGTGTTATCTTCCTAACATCCAGCATAATACCTGGCACATTAGTTGGTACTCTGTATTTCTGAATACACTTTGTCATACACAAAACTTACATAATTACATGAGGGATGTATGAGTAATCACTCTGTTAACAGTAATTTTGTGGAATCTGACAAATATTGGCACTCATATGTCCTGTCTTTCAAATATTTGGGCTAAATATTTTTATTTTAATTGCACCTAAACACAACAGAACATACTCATAATATGATTAATAGCTAAGATTATTGCACAAATTAGTGTGTTGCAAAGTGTGCCCTTGGCATATGTGGAGTAGTGACCATAGAGCCTGTCCCCACTGCTTGTCAGTATGTAACCTTGGCATGTCATTTTCCTTATCTATGAAACTGTATCATAAAAGCACTTCCCTCACAGAATAGTTGTGAGAATTAACTTAGTACTGTCCATGTAAAGAACTAAACAAAGTGGCCTGATTTGCAGTAAAGGTTCAGTGAACGTTGACGATTGTTATGATGACTCATCCTTATAGCAACCCTGCACGGTAGACACTGTTGTATCCGCACTTTACAAACAGGTTTTTGGAGCTTGGAGAAAACAAGTGCCCATGGCCATACCATGAGGCAGCCATAGAGCCTTGCTTCAGATCCAGCCCCTTAACAGCAGCTCCACACTTTCCAGCCTTAACTTGTATAGCCTCTCCCTGCACTCTGCCCGTAGTTCTTACTACGTACATGTTCATGAAAACAGTATAGAAAAATGTAAAGCTCAGATGCTGTTGTCCTTTTTAATTTTTTATTTCTTAAAGATTTATGTATTTAATCAGAATTATGGAGAGAGAGAGAGAGAGAGAGAGATATCTTCCATCCACTGGTTCACCCCCCAAATAGCACCAACAGCCAGGGCTGGGCCAGGCTGAAGCCAGGATCCTAGATGTTCAACCAGGTCTCCCACATGGATGTAGGGGCCCAAGCTCTTGGGCCATCTTCTGGTGCTTTCCCAGGGACTTTAGCAAAGAGCTGATCAGAAGTGGAGCAGCTGGTACTTGAACTATCACCCATACTTAATGCCAGCACTGCAGACAGCAACTCAACCCACGGTGCCACAATACTGGCCCCTCTTCCTTTTTTTAATTTTTTAAATATTTACTTATTTTTATTGATTTGAAAGGCAGAGAGAGAGAGAGAGAGAGAGAGAGAGAGAGAGATTAATTGATTGATTCACTCCCCAAATACCAGCAATAGCCAGGCTAGGCCAGGCCAAAGTGGGGAGCCCAGAGCTCCAGCTAGGTCTCACACGTGGATGGTAGAAATCTAAATACTTTAGCCAAGCAGAAAGCTGAATTGGAATAGAAGTAGCAGGACTGAAATTGGCACTCTGGGAGCCAGCGATGTGGCACAGTAGGTTAATCTGTGGTGCCTGCATCCCATATAGGTACCAGTTCAAGTCCTGGCTACTCTTCTGATCCAGCTCTCTCTAAAAAAAGTTGGCAGTCTGACGTGAGATACAGACATCCAAAGTAGTGGCTTAACCCACTGTGCCATAACGCCTAACCCTCCTCTTTTTTTAAAAAAAATAAACTAAGTACTAACACTTAGTTCTACATTGAGCTATAGTTTTTGTGAAAATTTATCTTTTGTTTTTTAAGAAAAGCTTGCAACAGAGTGAGTGTTTAGCCTAGTGGTTAAGATGCCTGTTAAGATGCTTACATCTGTCGTTGGACAACTTGGGTTCAAGTCCCGGTTCTACTTCTAATTCCAGCTTCCTGCTAATGCAGACTCTGAGAGGCAGTAGTAATGGCTCAAGAAGTTGGGTTTCCCCACCTACATGGGAGACCTAGATTGAGTTTCCAGCTACCACTCTCAGCTTGGCCCAGTGCTCACCCTTGCAGGCACTTTGGAAGTAAACCAGCAAGTGGGAGTTCTCTGACTATCTCTATGTGTCCCTTTTTCTCTCTCTACCTCTCAAATAAGTACATTTTTAAAAAAGCAGCATACAACAAAATCAGTCAGTGATGAGGGGGAGAAATAGGTCTGTGTTGAGACCATATGCTTGAGGAGTGGGTAAAGGAAATAAAATCATGTCTGCGTTTTAATAACAGGTTCATGAGAGGTCACATACAGGAGACCGGCCTTATCAGTGTGAGCATGCAGGCTGTGGGAAAGCGTTTGCAACAGGTAAAACATAAATTTTCCTTGTTTCTTGGTTCCTAATAGGATCAAGTGAAGATGGGCCAGAGGCAGGAACTGACCCATTGCCCTTGACTACATTCTACAGAAGCCCTGACCTGGTTTTCAGTATTTGCTGATTGCCTGTTGTCCTGCTCGCCTGGACCTTCCCTGTTCCCCTTTACTTCACAGACCTGTCTGTGCCTAATGTGTTCAGTGCTTTTCATACCACACTCTGCTTTCTTTTATCAGGAAAAAGGAAAACTAAGCTTTAGAAGCTAACATAGTATTTTAACATTGAGACAGACCTTAGGGAAGCATGGAGAGCTGGGACTTAGCAGGGGATACATCTGGCAGGGTCAGGACTCCTTCCTTGTCTTGATTCCACCAGAAGCTTTTGGGGTTTGTGTTATAAACACCTAGTAAAATTGAAAAATTGAAAAGCAGGAAATATACATAACCTCTTCTAAACAGATGAAACTATTGAATTTCCGGTGTTGGCAGTCCTGAGCTGTCCATATTCTTCTATACTTTTAATAGTTATTCTGTTGTATTTGTCCAGCATTGTATCCTTGGTGATTACTATCTTTCTCAATAACTTAAACTCAGTGTGCATGTTTAGAGGGGTGTTGTGTAATTAAATTTATTTTTAATTTTTTTTTTAAAGGTTATGGGTTAAAAAGTCATGTCCGAACTCATACAGGAGAAAAGCCATATCGGTGTTCAGAAGATAACTGTACTAAATCTTTCAAAACTTCAGGAGATCTACAGAAACATATCAGAACTCATACAGGTACTAGTGTGAACAGATGTCATATCTAGGCCAAGAACTCTTAATCTACAGAGAGGTTACTTGGGGAAGGAGTCTCAGGAAGGGCTTTAAGGAATGAGCAGCAAGAGCTTCTCTTAAACTTCTCAGATTCCCTGTGGTTTGTTGCTGATGCATGCATGCTTCTCTCCACGATGAGGACCCATAACTGTTAGATTCATAAAAGGGTCCATGTCACAGAAAACATTAACGATGCCCATGGTCTGCAACCCTCTTAGTTTTCAAGTATTAGCTGAGCAATAAGCTTACTTACCTAGGATTTTATATCTGATTAGTAGCTGAACTGTGACTAGAAACCATGACACCCAGTTCCTTCTTATTTTTTTTTTAAGATTTATTTTATTTATTTGAAAGAGTTACAGAGAGAGACAGAGAGAGGTCTTCCATCTGCTGGTTCACTTCCCAGATGGCTGCAACAGCTAGAGCTATGCCGATCCGAAGCCAGGAGTCAGGAACTTCTTCCGGGTCTCCCAAGCGGGCACAGGGGCCCAAGGACTTGGGCCATCCTCCACTGCTTTCCCAGGCCATAGCAGAGAGCTGGATCAGAAGTGGAGCAGCCGGTACTAGAACCGGCGCCCACATGGGATGCCGGCACTTCAGGCAAGGGCTTTAACTTGCTGCACCACAGCGCCAACCCCACCCAGTTCATTCTTAATTTGATGTTGCTACTTCTTGTATGAGTTCCAAGGTTGCATGAAGGAAGAGAATATAATTGACAGAGTATTCGTTTCATAAGCTTAGATTTTAGAAAAGTATTATGTTCAGTAACTATTTTGATTTCACCCAAGCTTGAAGTTTTCTTCCAAGTATTATAGAGTACATAAAATAGGAGGTAAACTTTTTAGGGGATTCTAGAGTTACTCTAATACTTATTCTTGCGTCTAATTTTTTTCTGTTTTTTTCTCTGCTTTTTTTTTTTGACAGGCAGAGTGGACAGTGAGAGAGAGACAGAGAGAAAGGTCCTCCTTTTGCCATTGGTTCACCCTCCAGTGGCCACCGCAGTAGGCGTGTTGCGGCCGGCGCACCGCGCTGATCTGATGGCAGGAGCCAGGTGCTTCTCCTGGTCTCCCATGGGGTGCAGGGCCCAAGGACTTGGGCCATCCTCCACTGCACTCCCTGGCCACAGCAGAGAGCTGGCCTGGAAGAGGGGCAACCAGGACAGGATCGGTGCCCCGACCGGGACTAGAACCCGGTGTGCCGGCGCCGCAAGGCGGAGGATTAGCCTAGTGAGCCACGGCGCCGGCCTTCTTATGTAAATTTAAATTTGTAGTAGAACATGTTCTTTGCAGAAAAAAAGATAAAGTAAGTGCCTGAAAGGGAAACTCAGCACAAGAATGCTAGAGCCTCAAGAGTAATCCCAGGCAAAACCAAAGAATAAGACATTTCAATTTTCTACATATTTTTGCACTGCTTAATTTGTTTCTCTTTATATTTTCAGGAGAAAGGCCCTTTAAGTGTCCCTTTGAAGGCTGTGGTCGGTCCTTTACAACATCAAATATCAGGAAAGTCCATGTTAGAACACATACAGGAGAAAGACCTTATTACTGCACAGAACCAGGATGTGGGAGGGCATTTGCCAGTGCAACTAATTATAAAAACCATGTGAGGATACACACAGGTAACAGTCTCTGCTCTTTTGGTCTTTTATCATTCAAGGCTCAGTTTAACTCTTGCCTTCTCCAGAAACCATGTCTTGCTAATTTCTTTCACCTTTCCTACCACTTGGCATGGTGGAAAGGGATTAAGCAACTTAAAAATTTTCACCTTAGCATCCCGGCATTGACGTACTATACAGTTATTGGGTATTGATTGAGTTTTTCTCTGCCAGGCAGCAGTGATTCGGAGACAGCTGAGGTATTACCAGGGATGGCTCAGCTGGGTGAGATGGGAGACACAGTTGCTGCTGAGTGTTTTCCATTATATGAACAAGGTTCTATGGGAACGGAGAGGGGAGCAGTCATTTCTGTGGGTATGAGAGAAACATTATGCTTTATAGGGGAATTTGGCTTTTTAAGCTGTATCCTTAAGTTTGCCAGGTAGAGATAAAGGAATTTTATGGGATGCCATATAGGATGCCAGCACTCAGGCAGTGGCTTTACCTACTATGCCACAGCACTGCCCCCCCCCCCCACTGCTCTTGATGTTAAATTTTAAAAAAAATATTTATTTATTCATTTATTTGAAAAAGTTACACAGAGAGGGAAGTAGAGGCAGAGAGAGAGAGAGAGGTCTTCCATCTGCTGGTTCAGTCCCCATTTGACCACAACTGCCAGAGATGCTGCAATCCTAAGCCAGGAGCCGGGAGCTTCTGGGTCTCCCACGTAGGTGCAAGGGCCCAAGGACTTGGGCCATCTTCTACTGCTTTCCCAGGCCGTAGCAGAGAGCTGGATAGGAAGTGGAGCAGCTGGGTCTCAATCTGATGCCCATATGGGATGCCAGCACTGCAGTCTGTGGTTCCACCCACTACGCCACAGTGCCAGCTCCAATGTTAAATATTTTTAATGTGCTCATTAGCCATTTGTATCTCCATTTCTTTGGAGAAATGTCTGCTTAGTCCCTTTGCTCATTTTTTAATTGGGTTGTCTTTTCATTTTGTAATAATTCTTTTGTCAAAAATTTTTTTTCATTTATTTGAAGGGCAGAGAGACAGAAACAGGCAGCGATCTTCCATGTACTATTTTACTCCCCAAATGCCTGCATCACCTGGGGCTGAGTTAGACCAAGGCCAGGAGCTAGGAATTCAGTCTTAGTCTCCCACATGGATGGCACAGACGCAACTACTTGAGTCATCACCTGCTGACTCTCAAGATGTGCATTAGCAGGAAGCTGGAATTGGAAAGCAGAGTTGGGACTTGAACCGGTGCCCATATGGGATGCCAGCACTGCAGGCGGAGGCCCAACCCACTATGCCACAGTGCTGGCCCCTGTTAATTGTCTTTTTTTTTTTTTTTTAAGATTCATTTATTTATTTGAAAGAGTTACACAGAGAGAGAAGGAGAGGCAGAGAGAAAGGTCTTCCATCTGCTGGTTCACTCCCCAGATGGCCATTGTGGAGCTGTGCCAATCCAAAGCCAGGAGCTTCTTCTGGGTCTCCCACATGGGTATAGGGGCCCAAGCACTTGGGCCATCTTCCACTACTTTCCCAGGTCATAGCAGAGAGCTGGATCAGTAGTGGAGCAGCCAGGACTTGAACCAGCACCCATATGGGATGCCAGCACTGCAGGCGGTGGCTTTACACGCTATGCCACAGCACCAGCCCCTGTTAATTATCTTTTAAAATCCTGTGAAAACCTCAGAAGCCTAGAAAAGAAAGCTGTATATTAGAAAAATCAATATTTTGCCAATTTAATTCACATTCCTTTTATTTCTTTAAGGTGTTCATTTTTATTTTATTTATTATAAAGATTATTTATTTGAAAGTTAGAGTTATAGAGAGAGAGATAGGGAGAGACACAGAGATCTTCCATCTGCTGGTTCACTTCCCAAATGGCCTCAAAGGCAAGGGCTGGGCCAGGCCATGGCCAGAAGCCGGGAGCTTCTTCCAGGTCTCACACGTGGGTGCAGGCACCCAAGTACTTGGGCCATTCTCCACTGCTTTCCCAGGTGCACCAGCAGGGAGCTGAATTGTAATTGGAGCAGCTGGGACTTGAACTGGCACCTATGTGGGGTGCCGGCACTGTACTTTATCCACTGTGTCATGGTGCCAGCCCTAAGATGTTCAGTTGTAAATTATGGTACATGTTTACAGTATAGAAGGAAAACAAAATTCCTATCTGGTGCTGTACTGTATCATTGAGTTTACACATAAACCCACTTATGAGATCATTGACTGTTAAATAATTAATTGATGTTTTATGTGCTTCTTAAAAAGACATTCTTGGCTGGCGCTGCGCCTCAATAGGCTAATCCTCTGCCTTGCTGCGCCGGTACACCGGGTTCTAGTCCCGGTTGGGGCGCCGGATTCTGTCCCGGTTGCCCGTCTTCTAGGCCAGCTCTCTGCTGTGGCCCGGGAGTGCAGTGGAGGATGGCCCAAGTGCTTGGGCCCCATGGGAGACCAGAAGAAGCACCTGGCTCCTGCCTTCGTATTAGTGCGGTGTGCTGGCCGCAGCGCGCCGGCCGCGGCGGCCATTGGAGGGGGAACCAACGGCAAAGGAAGACCTTTCTGTCTCTCTCTCTCACTGTCCACTCTGCCTGTCCAAAAAAAAAAAAAAAAAAAAAAGACATTCTTTGTGGATTATAACACATGTGCCTGGGTCTTTTTGTGACATTTTGGGGAAAATTTGCAGGACATTTGGATGGGTTGATAAAATATTTTCCTGCTTACAACAATTAAATATAGACTGGTTATATGAACACATGCCATCTAGTACATTTTATATAGATTAGATTCTGGTAAGAGACATGCCTACATTAAGTATGGTATTTGGAACATTTTTGTATAGCAGTGCTCCTAAATAAGGCTACAGATGGGCTTCACCCTTTTAGAATAGGATCTGATTCCCCAGATCCTGTCTGTATAGATTATGACATAACTGCACTGAGATGAGGCCCAGGCACCATGATATATGAAAAGCCTCCCAGGTCCTTTATATGCAGACATGGTTGAGAATCATTGAAGCAGAGAGATTCAGTGAGTGATCATAAATATTGATCTGACCCAACAGGTATGTTTGGGCTGGAAGAAAAGATTGGCTAATAAGTAAAGGATACAATAAATGCCCATGTTATGCCATAAGTAAAGGGATTCAGACATGTAAAATGCAGTCAATTTTTGCCTGGTTGATCATGTGAGGCTATGCAGCTAGCCAATAGGAAGCTTAAAAGCTCAAGCCAGCCATTTATATTTTTTAATGACCTTTTAAAAATTTTTTTTAATTTATTTTTCATTTATCTGAAGGACAGATCTTCCCATCTACTGGTTCCCTCCCCAAATGCCTACAACAGCTGGTTGCTGGTCAGGCCAAAGCCAGGAACCTGAAACTCAATCTGGGACTTCCACCTGAATGGCAGACACCCCTGTCATCACCTGCTTACTTTGCAGGTGTGCAATAACAGGAAGTAGATCTGAAGTGAAGTAGCCAGGACTTGAACTAGGCACTCTGATATAGTGTGCAGACAGGCACCCTAACTGGGTACTCTGTTTCTCCAAGTGCCTGTCTCACCCTTCCACCATTCACTCCCACTTGACTGTGGTTTGATGCCACCTAGTGGTGCTTTTTGCTCCAGCCTGGGCTGATATTCCAAGTTGAAGTTGGCTGCCATTTATTTCTATTCTCTTAAACACCTTCCCCACAACCATCTACCAAGATAAGAATTTTAACCTGCCTGCTTTGAGAATAGGGACTGGGCAGAAGACAGGAAGCAATCTCCTGTTACTTTATATGTAAGACATACATAAGTATGATATTTTACTGTTTGTGAGTAGTTTTACTGTTTTTAGAACCATGGGAGGGGGTTGGCGCTGTAGCACAGTGGGTTAAAGCCCCTGCTTGTGGCGCTAGCATCCCATATGGGTGCCAGTTCAGGTACTGCCTGCTCTCTTTCTGATCCAGCTCTCTGTTACGGCCTGGGAAAGCAGTAGAAGATGACCCAAGTGCTTGGGCCCCTGCACCCCTCTGGGAGACCTGGAAGAAGCTCCTGGCTTCTGGCTTCGGATCAGCTCAGCTCTGGAAATTGTGGCCATTTGAGGAGTGAATCAGTGGATGGAAGGCTGCTTTCTTTCTCTCTCTCTCTCTCTGGCTCTACCTCTCTGTAACTCTGTCTTTCAGATATTTTAAGAACCATAGGAAAAGATGCAGTTTACCCAACAAAGGTGTAAAATGAGAATGAGGACATACATATCTATCCCCATTTTAGAACTGATGAGTGAGTTCCCACTAATATCTCCAAGTCCAGTTCTTCCCACAGGGCTCATTTTTCTTTCCTCCATTGCATATTTTTATGCCCCCTTTTCCACAGTGGGAACCCTGGTGTCCAATAGCATTGAAGCATTTATTCATTTGCTAAGGCTTTTGTTACATCTAAAATAATTTCAGAATTGCTTCTCTCATACCACTACAGTGAACAAACGTACTAAAAAAAGTTAGATGTGTTTGTGTTCCCCATCCCACTGCCTAGCCCAAGACTGAGGGCATTACTCAGATAACACATAGGTAACTTATTTTAATGAATTTATTTTCTTCCCCACCACAGCCCCTTCCCAGTGGCTAAAAGTGTTCATTTGAACTACAGTTAGGTTCACTTGTGCCAGCTTATTTTCAGCTTTAGGTCACCACACTATCACCACTAGCAGTGCCTAGATACTTTATGATATTAAATTATTATTTTACTTTACATTTTCTTTATAAAGGACCCATCTTTCAGATATACCTTCCGAACTGTTCACAATAATTCTGGGTAGGAAGATGAGGAATATATTTAGTAAATAAATAAAACAGTATTGGCCAAAAATTAACAGTTCAAGTTAGATGATCAGTACATGGGTACTGTGTCTCCATACTTTTGTGTATATTTGAAATTTTCTATGATACAATGTTCTAAAAATGTATGTACAACATATGGTGTACTCAAATTATTTCATGGAATAAGAATTACAGTTTTTACTTCTCTTTATTTTGCCTACTTGTTATTAGTGAATACTGAATAGCTTTTTTTTTTTTTTAATATTTATTTTATTTATTTGAAAGGCAAAGTTAGAGAGGTCCTCCATCAACTGGTTTACTCCCCAGATAGCCGCAACGGCCAGGGCTAGGCCCGTCCAAAGCAAGGAACCAGGAACTTCTTTCGGGTCTCTCATGTGGGTGCAAGGCCCAAGTACTTGGGCCATCTTCCACTGCTTTTCCCAGGTGCATTAGTGGGGAGCTGAATCAGAGGTGGAGCAGCCAGGACTCGAACAGGCACCATGTGGGATTCTGGCATCACAGGTGGTGGCTTTACTTGCTACACCACAGCGCTGGTCCCCTGAATAACTTTTGATTAGATGCAAGAAATCAGGCAAAGTTAAATGAAATATATGTGTCCTTTTAGATATATTGATGTACAACTATGTCTAACAGACTTCTTAGAAAAATTTATTTTTTAATTTTTATAAAACCTTTAAGGTAAGCTGTGTTACTTACAATTGCATTTGTTACTATCATTATTAGTATGGTATCATTAAAATTTTCTAGTTATTGGCCGGCGCCGCGGCTCAATAGGCTAATCCTCTGCCTTGTGGCGCCGGCACACCGGGTTCTAGTCCTGGTTGGGGTGCCAGATTCTGTCCTGGTTGCTCCTCTTCCAGGCCAGCTCTCTGCTATGGCCCGGGAGTGTAGTGGAGGATGGCTCAAGTGCTTGGGCCCTGCACCCCATGGGAGACCAGGAGAAGCACCTGGCTCCTGCCTTCGGATCAGCACAGTACGCTGGCCGTGGCGGCCATTGGAGGGTGAACCAATGGCAAAAGAAAGACCTTTCTTCTCTGACTTTCTCTCTCACTAACTCTGCCTGTCCAAAAAAAAAAAAAAAAAAAAAAGATTTTCTAGTTACAGGAAATAGTAAATTCCCATTTCATCAAAGGTAGAGTTAAATTGGGCAACATCTCCATCCTAACTTTTCTCGCCCTTTTTATTTTATTTTTAAATATTTGTTTTATTTATTTGAAAGACAGAGTTACAGAGAGAGGTAGAGACAGAGATAGAGGTCTTCCATCCACTGGTTCACTCCCCAAATGGCTGCAACATCTGGAGCTGAGCTGATCTGAAGCCAGGAGTTTCTTCCGGGTCTCCCACACAGGTGCAGGGGCCCAAGGACTTTGAGCCATCTTGTACTGCTTTCCCAGGCCATAGCAGAGAGCTGGATTGAAGAGAGCAGCCGGGACTAGAACTGGCACCAATATGGGATGTCAGCACTTCAGACCAGGACTTTAACCTGCTGCACCCAGCGCTGGCCCCACTTGCACTTTTAAATTAAGAGATGTTGATACACAAGGACAATACCTAGGATGCAGACCACCTTATTTTAAATTGTATTTTACTTATTTTGAGAGGCAGTGGGAGATAGACAGAAAGCTCCAATCTGCTGGTTTATTGCCCAACTGCCTGAAACAGCTGGGACTGGGCCAAACTGAAACCAGGAGTCAGGAAATCATTCCAGGTCTTCCATTTGAGTGTCAGGTACGGAACCATCTAAGCTATCAACTGCTGCCTCCTAGAGACTGCATTTAGCAGGAGGCCGGAACTGGGAGTGTGCGTCAGTTGTGAAACCCATGTAATTTGGTATAGGATTCAGGTGTCTTAGCCAGCATCTTAGCCACTAGATCAAGCATTGAGACACAAATCAAGACCATAGTTAGGGAGTCTTCTTTCTTTGTTTTTGCTTTTTGGTAGGCAGTCGTCTTGTACAGTAGGATAAGAAGGGATTTGGCAGCAATTTATTTTTAGAGTCTTTTTTTTTTTCCCTTCTCAGAGAGAAATGGTATGATTATACCTGCATATGTAAAAGGTTAATTTTTTTTTGCATTCTTAGGGGAAAAGCCATATGTTTGTACAGTTCCTGGGTGTGACAAAAGGTTTACAGAATATTCCAGTTTGTACAAACATCATGTTGTTCACACTCACTCCAAACCATACAACTGTAACCACTGTGGGAAAACATACAAGCAGATCTCTACACTGGCCATGCACAAACGGACAGCCCACAATGACACTGAGCCCATTGAGGAGGAACAGGAAGCCTTCTTCGAGCCTCCACCAGGTGACAGTTTTAATCATTTTTTTTATTTAAGATTGAGAATCAATAGTAATGAACATAATTCATGATTCAGACCATTTTCTCCAGTCATAAAGTGTCATTCATATAATCACATAAACATAGGCTTTATAACTGTGATATGTACTATTAAAGATACTTGGTGCTTTGGGGAATATATATGAGCGGAGAATTTGGTGTGGTCTGGGAGGTCACTTCCCTAGAAAGTGATTTTGAGACAGATCTAGAGGGTGAGTAGGACAGCTCAATTAGGTAAGGAAGTAAGGGTTGGTGGAAGGGGAAATGGAGCAAAGGCAAGAGAACCTTCAAATCAAGGGAATGACTCATGCCAAAATCCATGAGGTTGGGTAGAGCACAGCAAGTTGAAGATCCTGAAAGAAGCCTGGCTGGGATAGAGGGTCTGCCTGGGAAGGTGGTGTGAGATGAGGCTGGAGCGTGAGGCAGAGGCAGCCAGACTCTTTGCATCCATTAAGGATGTTGGTCTGAATTCATGAGTGGAGAAGCACTCCCAGATAAATCTTCATTGATTCAGATGCTGTTATTATATTCTAAGAGACAAAATTACTCATTTCAGTAAGAATAAACTCTTGGAAAAATGTTTTAGAGAACTACTTTCAGTGACTTTAATTAAATAATTAAGCATAGGTAAATAGGTTAAAGGAAATAGGTTTTTCTAAAACACAAAAACAGCGTTCATTGAGATACCTCCTAAATGAAGCAAATTTGATGATTAGAAGATGATACCTTTTCTCATTTTTGGCAACAGATACTAAAGCACTGAAAGACATTTAGATGAAAAAAGTCAATTGCAGAATAAGGGGAAAAATAAATCACCTGTTCAAATGATTCCCCGTAGTCCTAGTTTGTGTTTTCAGGTATTTATCAGGTGACTGACTGAAAACAACAGTTTCTTCAATCCTGATGGCTGTAAGGTGTTATTTTCTAGCCCAAACAATGCAAGTGTGCATGGTTAGATACTACACCTGGGGAGATACAGGTCAAAGGGTACAAAATTTCAGTTAGACAGGAAGAGTGAGTTCTGGAAATCTGTTATACAGCATGGTAACTATAGTTAGTAATGTACTGTATACTTGAAAATTGCTAAAAGAAAAGTAAATGAAAAGATATTAAAACAACTGCTGGATCATTTTAGTTAGAAAACAGGATTTAATGATGTCAAACTTAATTTATAAGACTTCTATTTTCAAGTTTCCTCAAGTCTCTTAAATGTTGGTATTTCAGATCAGAGGTCCTTGTTTTCTCTAAGATAGTCTATAATATACCTTTTGTTTCAAAAATTTAAGATCATTTTCCAATAAGAGAGGTGGATTTATGTTCCTTTTTCACATGATCCCTGCGTTTTGTAATCTGTTGGGATGATAAAATATAAATAACTGTGGGACAGAACAAACAGAAGCAAAATAATAAATGGCACAGCAGTTCTCCCTTGCTGACCTCAGGCACGTGAGTGCTAACATTAACCACTGACTTTGAGAAATACTCTAGATTATCATATTAAGTGCTTCTTTGAAGGGGGAAAATGTTTTTGGTGTTCTTTTTTCCTTGGTGGTGGAAAGTAATGGGAAAAAGAGAAGGATCTATAATCTCTCCAGTTACCAGGCACAGCAGTAATGGGCTATTAACTGCTGTTTACTTGCTGGCTCTTTATGAAATAAAGAAGTGGATGGGGGTTCCTTTTCTGTCACTTATTAAATGATTAACCTTACCCCAGATAATACGCCATTGTATGGTTTCTTTACACAGTGATGTCATTGTGTTCTGATGACTTGCAATCCATCACCTGTGTTAAAGACTAAGTTAGAAGGTTGTGTTTACAAACCATTCTGGTTTGTGGTTAATGTTTATGAAGATTGTCTTATCACTTTTAACAGCTTCTTAAGTGACTGCAGAAACTTTGTGCATAATTGCTCTATTGGAAGAGTTATTTGCCAGTTTTTCTGTACAGTTCCCTGCTCCCAACACACATGTTCAGAATCAAGTAATTACTCCAACTAAGAGAACAAGAGTTGTCTGAAAATTAGAACACTTAAATTTGATATGGAAAGATTTGATTAGATCTGCTTTAATGTTGTTTGGGCTTATAAATGTGGAGGTGGAGAAATTGAAAGGTCCTGGAAGCTATTTTTATTATTTAGAATATAGGTGTGTTCACATCTTAATTTATATAATTTTCTTCTGTATCTTTAAAATGTCCTCTGTTTTCTAAATATATTGGTTGGTTGGTTGGTTGGTTGGTTAAATAAATGAATCATTTGTTTTGAACAGGTCAAGGTGAAGATGTTCTTAAAGGGTCCCAGATCACCTATGTTACAGGTGTAGATGGGGACGATGTTGTGTCTACACAAGTAGCTACAGTAACCCAGTCTGGGTTGAGTCAGCAAGTTACACTTATATCCCAAGATGGGACTCAGCATGTAAGTATCCACCGAAAGCCAAACAAATTAACATTTCCCTGAAGCTGATCTTGAAAGGTATGCCAGGTCTCCCCTGAGGACAGCCTTGACTGTCAAGGCACAGACTTTGGACTTTAGCCTCTAGGCAGAGGCAAAGCTCCTAAAGTTTCTTAGTAGCCTGCTGTAAGAGATACTTGCAGAGAGATGAGTAGAGAGAAAATGTTGGTGATTGTTTAGAATCCAGATGGTGTTATTGCTACAGCCCTAAAGGGAGACAGTGAAGGTCAGAATCACAGTGAGACTGAGCTTGAAAAGTAATGGACCACGGGGCTGGCACTGTGGCAGAGTGGGTTAAGCTACCCCTGCAATACCCACATGCCATATCAGTGTGCCAGATCCAATCTTGGCTGCTCCCTTTCTGATTCAACTTCCTGATAATGTGCCTGGGAAGGCAGTGATGATGGCCCCCACATGGGAAACCCACATGGCGTCCCTCTCCCTCACCCCGTCCCTTCTCTCCCTCTTTTCCTCTTCCTCTACCTCTGTTGCTCTGCTTTTCAAATAAATAAATCTTCTAAAAAAAGTAAAGAAATAAAAGGAATGGATCCAGGTGAAACAGTTCAAAAGAGGAATAGGATTTGGTGGCTGATTCGATCCTGGAGGTGAGACTGAGAAATCAACAGAATCTCACCTGAGATAATGAGGCCACGTATTCTCATTGAATGACCCTGGGAAGTCAGTGATGGGCAATTCTGTAAAATTTCCAAAGTATGGCAGTCTTCTCACGAGGAATCACAGAAGTTCACTCATCTAGCTAGCTTCACAGAATTGATAGCACAGGTATCTTGATTTCCCCAGGAAAAGAACAGTGTATGATAATTTATTTTCTTTCTTTCTTTCTTTCTTTCTTTCATGATTTATATATTTTACATGCAAGGTGGAATGACAGGGAGAAGGCAAGACAAAGAAAGAGAAAGGTCTTCCATCCATTGATTCACTTCCCTAATGGCTGCGACACTTCAGGCTTAGGCCAAAGCTAGCAGCTAGGAATTCCATCTTAGTCTCCTCTAGCAGGGGCCCAAAAACTTGATCTACTTCCTTTGCCTTCCCAGGCACACTAACAGGAAGCTAGATTGGAAATGGAGCAGCTGGGACTGGAACTGACTCTTGGATATGGGATGTTGGCATTGCAAGTGGCAACCTAACCCACTGAGCCACAATACTAGCACTTTGTGGTCGTTTTTCTGATAGCCAAACTTGTCATTTTTTAGATGCCAATAGCCTAAAATACTTCAGCCTTGATTTCATGTTGACGTTCTATCTACATTGTCTTAGTAGTACCTGGTATAATCACATGGTTATGAAAGCTTCCTTACTCTCCTGTCTGCCTCTTCCATGGAGAATGCTCTTCTCCATTTTTCTCAGTTTTTTACTTTCTGTAATTAATCTGACCCTTGCTTTGATAGTTATTAAATGCTGATAATAACTAGAAGGCAAACATACTCAGAATTGGTAAATACAAAGCACCCATATCATGCCACTCATTACCACCCCCTCACTTTGGCATCACTAATTCCACACAGTTCTCTTTGTCTACTGACTAGCTTGCTAGATTAGACGTATTTACTTAACCCAGTTTTTTTTTTTTAAGATTTATTTTTGCCGGCGCTGTGGCTTAACAGGCTAATCCTCCGCCTTGCGGCACTGGCACACCGGGTTCTAGTCCCGGTCGGGGCGCCGGATTCTATCCCGGTTGCCCCTCTTCCAGGCCAGCTCTCTGCTGTGGCCAGGGAAGGCAGTGGAGGATGGCCCAAGTCCTTGGGCCCTGCACCCCATGGGAGACCAGGAGAAGCACCTGGCTCCTGGCTTCAGATCAGCGCGATGCGCCAGCCACAGCGGCCATTGGAGAGTGAACCAACGGCAAAAAGGAAGACCTTTCTCTCTGTCTCTCTCTCTCACTATCCACTCTGCCTGTCCAAAAAAAAAGATTTATTTTTATGTATTTGAAAAAGTTAGAGGAAGAGACAGAGCTTTCATCTACCAGCTTACTCCCCAAATGGCCATAACCAGCCAGGAGCCAGAAACTCCATCCAGGTCTCTCAGTGGGTAGCAGGGGCCCAAGTAGTTGGTCCATCTTCTGCTGCTTTCCTGGGCACATTAGCAGGGAGTGGGATATGGAGTAGCCGGGACTCTGACCAGAGCTCATATGGAATGCAGGCATCACCAGCAGCTACTTAACACACTGTGCTACACCCTTGGCCCACTTAACCCTTTTTTTTTTTTTTAAGATTTGATTATTTAAAAGACAGAGTTACATAGATGTAGAGGAAAAGACAGAAAGAGAGAGAGTTTTTCAAAACACTAGTTCACTCTCCAAGAGGCCACAACTGCCAGGGCTGGACCAGACCAAAACCAGAAACCAGGAGCTTCTTCTAGCTCTCCGTTGTGGGTGCAGGGGCCCAAGTCCTTGGGCCATCTTCTGCTGCTTCATAGGAACGTTAACAGGGATCCCGCTGGATTGGAAGTAGAGCAGCTGGCACTCAAACTGGCGCATAAATGGGATACTGGCATTGCAGACTACAGTTTTACCCACTGTACCACAATGCTGGCCCTACCTAACCCAGTTATTGGTTTTTTTTTTTTTTTTTTTTTTTTTTTTTTTTTTTTTTTTTGACAGGCAGAGTGGACAGTGAGAGAGAGACAGAGAGAAAGGTCTTCCTTTTGCCGTTGGTTCACCCTCCAATGGCTGTCGCGCGGTAGCGCACTGCAGCCGGCGCACCGCGCTGATCCGATGGCAGGAGCCAGGTGCTTCTCCTGGTCTCCATGGGGTGCAGGGCCCAAGCACTTGGGCCATCCTCCACTGCACTCCCTGGCCACAGCAGAGAGCTGGCCTGGAAGAGGGGCAACCGGGACAGGATCGGTGCCCCGACCGGGACTAGAACCCGGTGTGCCGGCGCCGCAAGGCGGAGGATTAGCCTAGTGAGCCGCGGCGCCGGCCTAGTCCTAACACTTTTTCTTGAACTGGAACATCACACACAGAGGCCTTCTGGAGGTCCTTTGATCTAATATCCCTCCTTCCCCTTTCTATAACAGCTCTCAAACAGCCACTGCCAAGATACCCCTAGTGATTAGGCAGTTTTTCTCTGTAAGAGGCAGTCTGTCCCATTGTGGGATAATTCTAGGGTTTATCAGACTAGAATCATTCCTGTATCATCCATTCATGACTCCTTTCTGACCATCAGAATAAGTAAAATCCTTCTTCATTTTTCTAAAACAACCATCTTTGAATTTTCTGTTTCCTCTAGACTTAATCTTCCCATTTTCTTTAGGAATTAGATTCCCATGCCATTCCTGATTAAACAGCAGACATATATTGAACATCTGCCCTATGGCAAACATTTGATAGACAGTATGAGGAGTACAGGAAGGAAGGTATAATAATCCAGCAGAGCAGAGATATTTCTTTTTTTGTTGTTTGTTTTTAAGATTTATTTAATTTTTTGAAACAGGGGGAGAGAGAGATTTTCCATCCACTGTTTGCCTCCCCACATGGCTGCAACAGCAGGGGCTCAGCCAGGCTGAAGCCAGGAGATTCATCTGGGTCTCTGATGTGGGTGCAGAGGCCCAAGCACTTGGGCCATCTTCTACTGCTTTTTCCAGGCCATTAGCAGGGAGCTGGTTAGGCGGTGGAACAGCTGGTACGCCAATCATCACTCATATAGGATGCCAGCATTGCAGGTAGTAGCTTTACACCCTACGCCACAATACAATCCCCAGAGAGAGATATTTCTAAAATGAATAATTGCTCACAATGAGAGGTATATAATTGATGAATAGATAAAGTTCTGTGGCATTCTGTGGACCAAAGTAAATGATTCTTCCTGAATCTTAGCATTCCCCATAGCAGACAGACATTCATTTGGGTCTTGAAAGATGTTCATGAGCTTGCCAGGCAGAGTGAAGGGAAAGACAGTTACAAAAATAGAATATGACACTCTGTGGGACTACAAATGATGAATTACGGCTGGAGTATCAGATGCGTGTTTGGAAATGCTGGAAGATGCGTCTGGGGAAGTAGATAAAGGCCAGATCGTGGACGTTTCAGAATGCCACAGAAGTGATCTTGAGCTCTGGGTGATAGGAGTCACTGAGGGTTTGAGCAGGGGCATAATGAGATTTGTTTCAGAAGGTGTCAAGGTAGGGGATGGCTGGAAAAGAGTTAGACTGGATATCTGGAGAAAAGTTGGCTTATTGCAGAAATTGAAGTAATAAAAAAATAAGGATCTAAATTTGTAACATGGAAGAGATACATTTAAGATTCATTAATTTTTCTGATGACTGAAAGAGTTTATCCCAGTATAAAAGGCTTATTTGTTGTTCTCAGAGGGTAAATTTATACAGGGATTAGGCCTAGACCTTAATTAAGATTGGCATATATCATAAGAAACATCAGTTGATTTTTAAAATGCATTATATTGCAGGTCAACATATCTCAAGCTGACATGCAGGCCATTGGCAATACCATCACAATGGTAACACAGGATGGCACACCCATCACAGTCCCCGCTCATGACGCCGTCATCTCCTCATCAGGAACACACTCGGTTGCTATGGTTACTGCTGAGGGTACAGAAGGGCAGCAGGTAATTACTTCTTGTCTTTTTATCATTCATTACACATAACAGCATCAAATCAGATACGCTGTAGTACACAGTGGTGGGGCACACAAACTTTGGACTGAATCCCATTTTTTCAACTTCTAGCTATTTAATCCTCAGACCTCCTTTTTCCTTACCTATAAACCTAGAATGATAGTTGGATCCCTCTCAGGGTTGATACCAGGATTAAATAAGATAAATTGTGTGAAGTACTTAACCTAGGTAAATGTTAAGTGTTTATTACCGGTAGCTACTCCTGTCATCATCATTACCATGTACTTAGGAAATGAATTCATTTGCAAAATTTACTTTATTTAATATATCAACATTTTTGTTTAAAAAAACTGTCAGTACAAGGCAGGGACAAACCCATCAAAAGACTTGATTTGTAATCTTTAATTTTTTAAAGATTATTTATTTATTCATTTGAGAGGAAGAGTTACAGACAGACGGAGAGATAGAGAGAAAGATCTTCCACCCACTGGCTTACTCCCCAAACAGCCGCAAAGGTCAGAGCTGGGCCGATCCGAAGCCAGGAGCCAGAAGCTTCTTCCAGGTCTGCCATGCCAGCACAAGGACCCAAGTACTTGGGCCATTTTCTACTGCTTTTCCAGGCCATAACAGAGCTGGATCACAGAGGAGCAGCTGGGACTAGAACCAGCACCCATATGGGATGCCGGTGTTGCAGGTGGAGGCTTAGTCCAATATGTCAGTGCCGGCACCATTATATCAGTATTTTAAAAATCAAAAAATATGTACAGTAAGAAGTCTTCCTCTCACTCCTGCCTGTATCAACTCAGTTCTTGTCCCCACAGATAATCCACTTTTTTTTTTTTAAGATTTATTTATTTATTTAAAAGAGTTACACAGAGAAGGAAAGGCAGAGAGAGAGAGAGAGAGAGAGGTCTTCCAATCGATGGTTCACTGCCCAGTTGGCCGCAATGGCTGGAGCTGCGCCGATCCAAAGCCAGGAGCTCAGAGCCTCCTCTGGGTCTCCCACGTGGGTGCAGGGTCCCAAGGACTTGGGCCATCTTCTGTTGCTTTCCCAGGCCAAAGAAGAGAGCTGGATTGGAAGTGGAGCAGCCAGGTCTCAAACCGTTGCCCATATGAGGTGCCGGTGCTTCAGGCCAGGGCATTAACCTGCTACACCCCAGTGCCGGTCCCTGTACAAGGTATTTTTAAGTCTTACTGCAGTTGGGGCCAGCATCGTGGTGCACTAGGTTAATCCTCCACCTGCAGCGCTGGCATCCCATATCGGCTCCGGGTTCTTGTCCCAGTTGCTCCTCTTCCGGTCCAGCTCTCTCCTGTGGCCCAGGAGGGCAATGGGGGATGACCCAAGTGCTTGGGCCCCTGCACCGTGTGGGAGACCAGGAGGAAGCACCTGGCTCCTGGCTTCGAATCGGCGCAGCGATGGCCGTTGCGGCCATTTGGGGAGTGAACCAGCAGAGGGAGGAACTTTCTCTCTGTCTCTCTCACTGTCTGTAACTGTACCTGTCAAATAAATAAATAGTCTTACTGCAGCTACTTTGCCCTGTTCAGAGAAAGTCTACAAAAGGAGCTGTCAGCCATCCAAGATTCATTTACATGCTTAATATCATCAAAATCAAAATTCACACAGGCTGAAGGTACAAATAAGTGGATTCCAAAATTCATAGGGTAGTAGGCATTTAACCTGGCAGTTAAGCTTGTGTCCCATATTGGGAGTATCTAGGTTCAATACCCAGCTTCCTGACTTCAGCTTTCTGATAAGGATGACTCAAGTAATTAAACTCCTACCACCCCCTGCACATGGGAGACCTGGATTGAGTATCTGGCTCCTGACTTTGGCCTGGCCCAGTCCCTGCTGTTGTGGACATTTGGGGAATGAGCCAATGGATGTGACCTCTGTCTGTCTTTCTGTCTCTATCTCTGTATCTCTGCCTCTCAAATAAATAAATAAATAAATAATTTGAAAGAAAATATAAAAATCAGAGGCAGCCCCCCCTTGGGCTGCATCTTAATTACTTTGCCAGATGGCTACCCCAGACTCCTATTTCAATATCCGGGTTGTGCTGGCATCAGAAACAAGTTGGGAGGTATTCCCTTCTGTGGTATGTTCTGATAGCTGTGTAGGTTGGCATTATTTCTTCTTTAAGAGTTTGATAAGAGAGCGCAAGTGTGTGTCACAGTAGTTAAGTCGCTGCTTAGGACATCTGCATCCCATATCAGAGTGCATGGTTCAAGTCCTGGCTACTCCACTACTTCTTTTTTTTTTTTTTTTTTTTAAGATTTATTTATTTATTCAAAAGTCAGAGTTACACAGAGAGAGGAGAGGCAGAGAGAGAGAGAGAGAGAGAGTGGTCTTCCATCTGGTAGTTCACTCATATGGTGCTCATATGGGCACCGGTTCTAGTCCCAGCTGTTCCACTTCCAATCCACCTTCCTGCTAATGTGCCTGGGAAAGCAGTGGAGGATGGCCCAAGTGCTTGAGCCCCTGCGCCCATGTGGGAGACCTGGAAGAAGCTCCTGGCTCCTGGCTGTGGCCTGGCCCAGTCCAGGTTGTTGCACCCATTTGGCGAGTGAATCAATAGATGGAAGATATATATATCTCTCTCTCTTTTCTCCTCTCATTCTGAAACTCTGCTTTCGAATAAAGAACAAATCTTTTGAAAAAAAATTTTATCTTATTTAGTTGAAAGAGTGACAGGCTGGCGCAGTGGCTTAACAGGCTAATCCTCCGCCTTGCGGTGCCAGCACACCGGGTTCTAGTCCCGGTTGGGGCACCGGATTCTATCCTGGTTGCCCCTCTTCCAGGCCAGGTCTCTGCTATGGCCCGGGAAGGCAGTGGAGGATGGCCCAAGTGCTTGGGCCCTGCACCCGCATGGGAGACCAGGAGAAGCACCTGGCTCCTAGCTTCGGATCAGCGAGATGCGCCGGCCGCAGCGGCCATTGGAGGGTGAACCAATGGCAAAAAGGAAGACCTTTCTCTCTGTCTCTCTCTCTCTCTCACTATCCACTCTGCCTGTCAAAAAAAAGAAAGAAAGAAAGAATGAGTGACAGAGAGGGAAAGACAGGAATCTTCTATTTTCTGGTTCACTCTCCAAATGGCCCCAGTGGCTGGGACTGTCCTAGTTCATAGCCAGGAGTCCAAAATTCTATCTGGTTTCCTACATGAGTGGTAGAGGCACAGGTATTTGAGCCATCTTCCACTGCTTTCCCAGGTTCCATTAACACAGAGTTAGATCCAGACTAAACCAGTTCTCCAACATGGGATGCCTGTGTTGAAGGCGACAGCTTAACTCCCTCTGGGCCACTGGAATTTTCTTTTTTAGGGAATTTTTTGATTATGAATTCAAGTTTGTTTGTTCATTTTTAACACATATAACACTACTACAGATTTCTGTTTCTTCTTATACCTATTTTGAAGGAGTTTTCCATTTCATCTGAGTTGTCATTTATTGAAATGAGTTATTATATTTCTTTATTATCCAATTAATATCTATAGGATCTGAAATTATATCCCTCTTCCATTGTTGGTATTGATTATTTGCATTTTTTCATGATCATCTTTGTAGGACTTTATGAATTTTATTAGTCTTTCACTATATTAACTCATTTTTTCTTCATTTCATTTATTTTTGTTCATAATATTTCCTTCTTTCTATTGACTGTTGTTTTAATGTTTTCTTCTTTATTAAAAGGGAAATTAAAATCATTGACTTAAAACCTTCTCATCTAATATGAAAATTTATAGCTACAAATTTCTCTGTGAGAATTGCTTTAGGGGCAGGCATTGTGGCATAGAGGGTTAAGCCACCACTTGGGATGCCACATCTCATATTGGAGTGCCTGGAATTGAGTCATGGCTCCTCTGCTTCCAATCCAGATCCCTGCACATCAGTGTCTTCCAAGTGGTGGATTATGCCTCAGGGACTTGAGTTCCTGCCATCCACATAGGAGACCTAGATGGACTTACTAGCTTCCGGCTTTTGCCTGGCCCAGCCCTGGCTATTGTAGTCATTCAGGGAGTGAACCAGTGAATAGAAGAGCACTCCATCTCTCTTTCCCTCTCTTTGTCACTCTGCCTTTCATACAGATAATTCTTTTTTAAAAAAAGATTTTTTTAACAAAAAACAGAATTGCTGGGACTAACGTTGTGATGCAGTGGGTTAACTTGCCACCTGCGACACTAGCATCTCATGTATACACAGGTTTAAGTCCCAGCTGCTCCACTTTTGATCTAGTTTCCTGATAATGTGCCTGGGAAAGCAGCGGAAGATGCCCCAAGTGCTTGAGATCCTGTATCCATGTGGGAGGCCTGGATGGAGTTCTGGGCTCCTGGTTTCAGCCTGGCCTGGTCCCGGCCATGTGATCATTTGGGGAATGAACCAGTGATGGATGGACAATAACTGTTTTCTCTTTCTCTGTCTCCCACCTTCAATAACTTTGCCTTTCAAATAAATAAATCATAAAAAAAAATTTATTTTAAATTGCTTTAACTTCAGTTCACAAATTTAGATATATTATTTTAACTTTCTTTGAATTCCAAATATTTTCTAGTTTTTCTGGTCATTTCTTTTATGGTTATTTACATTAATGTCACTTGGTGTAGGAGCTTGGCATTCAGTTAAGTCACCTGCATCCCCTAGTGGAGTACCTTGGTTTAGTGCTTGATTCCAGCTCCTGATTCTGGCTTCCTACCAGTGTAGACTCTGGAGGCACTAGAGAATAAGCCAAATAGTGGGCCCTGCGCTGTCATGGGAGACCTGGAGTTCTCAGAACCTGGCTCTGGCCCAGCCCCAGCTGTTATAGGAAGTCGGTGAGTGAACCAGCAAATAAGCAATATCTGTCATAAATAAATAAAATTAATTTTAAATTTTAGATGTATGTTGCTTAATTTCTCAATATTTAGTATTTTTCTAGATATGTCATTGTTATTTATCTTTTTCAAAACAGATTCATTTATTTATTTGGAAAGCAGAGTTACAGAAAGAAGGAGAGACAGAGAAATCTTCCATCCACTGGTTCACTCCCCAAATGACTGTAACAGTCAGGACTGGGCCAGGCTGAAGTCAGGAGCTTCATTTGGGTACAGGGGTACAGGGGCTCAAGCACTTGGGTGGTCTCCTACTGCTTTTCCAGATGCATTATCAGGGAGCTGGATGAGAAGTGGAGCAGCACCTATATAGGATGCCAGTGTTGCATGTGGCTTAATTATTAATAATTATCACAAGATTGGCCCCAAGAAAGTTTGTATCCACTGGTTCACTCCCCAGATGCCCACAACAGCCAGAGCTGGGCCAAGTTGGAGATAACTCACACACTCTCGCTCTCTCTTTCTCTGTAGCTTTGCCTTTCAAATAAATAAATGTTTAAAAAATTTTTTTTCAAGAATTGCTTTAACTTCAGTCCACGGGTCTCCTACGTAGGTGGCAGGGGCTGAAGCATTGGGCCATCTTCTGCTGTTCTCTCAGGCCATTAGCAGGGAGCTGGATATAGGATGGTGGCACTTCAGGCAGCAGCTTTACCTGCTGCACCACAACGCTAGCCCCAAGAGTCATTATTTTGAAATTTACTGAAACTTGTTTTTATGTGTCGCTCACCCATTTTCAATTGTATTCCATGTATATTTGAAAAGAATGTGTACTCTATATTTCTTGGGTATAGTGTATTATGGACATAAATTAGGTCCAGGTGCTCAATTGTGATGTGTGATGTTCAAATATCCTATAGCTTTTAATTTTTTTCCTTCTGTGTTCGATCAGTTA
This sequence comes from Lepus europaeus, assembly GCF_033115175.1. NCBI lineage: Eukaryota > Metazoa > Chordata > Mammalia > Lagomorpha > Leporidae > Lepus > Lepus europaeus. The sequence continues at coordinate 55,609,670 of NC_084833.1, read as the reverse complement.
CTGAGAAATAAGAATTAAAATCTCCAACTGTATGGAATTTGTATTTTTTCCCCCATTTAGTTCTGTTAGTTTTGGTGGGTTTTTTTTCTTCAAATGTTAGTTATTAGGTGCATACATGTTTCACTTTATTTATTTTAGAAATTTTATGTTTATTTGAAAGAGTGACACAGGAAGGAAGGGAGAGGGAGAGAGAAAAAGAGATCTTCTGTCTGCTAGTTCACTCCCCAGATGGCTACAACAGCCAGTTCTGAGTCAGGCTGAAGCCAGAAGGCAGGAACTCAATCCTGGTTTCCCGTGTGAGTGGCAGGAGCCCAAGCACTTGGGCCATCTGCTGCTGCTTCCCGAGTGCATTAGCAGGGAGCTGGATCAGAAGTAGAGTAGCTGAGACTTGAACGACTACTCAGATATGAGATGTCAGCATCACAACTGACGACTTAACCCACTGCACTGCAATGCCCACCCCTCATATTTCATGTTAATTCCTCTAAAGATTTCCAGATTATACCTTTAATGTTAATCTTTTTTGTTGCTGTAAGGATTACAGTATGCATCCTTAAATTAACAGTTTATAAGGGACTGCACTGTGGCATAGTGGGTAAAATCACCACCTGCAGCACCAGCATCCCATGTAGGTGCCAGTTCAAGTCCTGGCTGCTCCACTTCCAATCCAGCTCCCTACTAATGTGCCTGGGAAAGCAGCAGAAGGTGGCCCAAGTGCTTGGGCCCCTACACCCACTTGGGAGACCCGGAAGAAACTCCTGGCTTTGGATCAGCACAGTTCGGGCCATTGCGACCATCTGGGGAGTGAACCAGTGGTTGGGAGACCGCTTAGTCTGTGCCTCTCTGTATCTGTAAAAAAGATTTTTTATTTATTTGAGAGATAGATTTACAGACACGGAGAGGAAGAGACAGAGAGAAAGGTCTTCCATCCACTGGTTCACTCCCCAGATGGCTGCAACGACTGGAGCTGAGCCTATTCAAGGCCAGGAACCAAGAGTTTCTTCTGGATCTCCCACGTGGATGCAGGGACCCAAGCACTAGGGCCATCATCTATTGCTTTCCCAGGCCATAGCAGAGAGCTGGATCAGAAGAGAAGCAGCTGGGACTAGCACTGGCACCCGTACAGGATGCCGGCACCGCAGGTGGAGGCTTAGCCCACTAAGCCACAGCACCGACCCTGGCCCTATGTATTTTTGCTTTAAAGGATTTTTTTTTTGCTGAATACAGAATTTTTGGTTGGTAGTTTTTTCCTCCAGTTCTTTAAATTGTCCCTGTCTATGATTTCTGCTGAAAAGTCAGCTATGTTCAGATCACTGTTCCCTGTGTCATTTTTTTTTCTCTAGATGTTCTCCTTACATTTCTTTTTAACATTTTAATATGGTGTGGTTTTCCTTGCGTTTACACGCTAACCTTCTAAGTTAGTGACTTTTTTTTTTTCTTTACTAGATTTGAAGAGTTTGGCCATTATTTCATCAAAAATATTTTTATTTTTTTCCTTTTCTTCTAGGACTCTAATTATATGTATATTAACTTGGTTTTGTCCCACAAGTTGCTGGAGATGTGTTCAGTTTTTTAAATCTTTCTCATGGTTCTCCTAATCTGTGAGTTAATTTGACCCTTTCTTTTGCTTTCATTGTCTCTTGTTGCCCACTCAGATGATTTTTAATTTTAGATACTGTTATTTTCAGTTGTAGAATTGCCTTTGTAAATAATTTTGTCTGCTAAAATTCTTCCTGTGTTCATTCATTCTGGTGGCCATCTTTTCATTTAAGCCCTTGAATATATTCATAATAGCTGCACTAAAATCAGTGTCTTCTAATTCCAACATTTTGGTCATCTCAAGGTTTATTTCTATTTATTTCATTTTCTCTTGATTCCCATTCATATTTTCTTCTTCTCTTATCATTTTAAAAAATATTTATTTTATTTATTTGAAACACAGAGTTACAGAGAGAGATAGACAGAGAGAGAGGTCTTCCATCCGCTGGTTTACTCCCCAGATGGCCACAACTGGCAGAGCTGCGCCAATCTGAAGCCAGGAGCCAGGAGCTTCTTCCGGGTCTCCCACGTGGGTGCAAAAGCCCAAGGACTTGGGCATCTTCTACTGCTTTCCCAGGCCATAGCAGAGAGCTGCATCAGAAGAGGAGCAGCCAGGACTAGAACCGGCACCCATATGGGATGCCGACGCTTCAGGCCAGGGCTTTATTTAACCCAATGCACCGCAGCGCTGGCCCCATGTCTTATCATTTTTAAATTGCGTTTTAGACTTTGTGGATGATACCTTGATAATTTTTATTTTTCTCTGAAGAATGTTGATTTTTTTTTTCCCTCTCAGGTAGTTTTTTCTGCCAGTTCTAGAGGCTTGGCTTGGTTTAATACTCTAAGGCAGGTCTGTCTCAGTTTTACTACACCTAGTAAGGTCTTAGGGTAAATCTCTAGTCCTGACAATCTTTACTCTTAAAGCATGGTGTTTAGGGTTTCACTATAAAGTCTAAGGTGTTAACCAACTTCCCTCCACAAACTTGCTAGGACTGAAACTTGAAATGCTGTCTTTCTTGTGATGAGTGGTACTGAAATCTCTTCTCTAGCTTTTTAGACCTCCAGCTGCTGCTTTCTGCCAGGCTTATTTGGATCTTATTGGAAACTGCATACATTTGTAGTCTGGGGGCCCAAAGGACTTCAGACTTTATCCAGGGCTTTAGGGGTTCCACCCTCTGGGATACCCTTCTCAGGGTATAGCTATTCTAGTAACCCTGGACTCTATTATCTGATCCAGTAAGTTGCTGCATGCTGAAAAGTCGGGGTAGAACTCTACCTCGGCAGAAAATCTGTTTAAAGGTAGAGGTCACCCAGAGTGACTCCCTCCTTTTGAGATTCCCCGCCAGTTTCTTCCTGCTTTTTATTGTTCTCCAGGGCCTTCAAGCAGTTGCTTTTTGTAATTTTTTAAAAACTATCATTTAAAAGAGTGACAGAGAGAGGTAGATACAGAGATCTTCAATCTACTGGTTCACTCCCCAAATGGCCCCAGTGGCCAGGACTGGGCCAGGCTGAAGCCAGGAGCCAGGGACTCCATCCTTCTCTCCCACATGGGTGGCAGGGGCCCAGACACATGGGCTGTCTTACTCTGCCTTACCAGGCACATTAGCAGAAAGCTGGGTCAAAAGCAGAAAAGCTGGGACTCAAGCCGGCACTTAAACTGCTGCACCACAACACTGCACCCACTTTTTGTATTTTTGCCAAAAGTTTATAATTGTTATCTGCAGGAAGGTTAGTCCAGTGTAAACTGTTTTGCTATTGCTGGGCTAAAATCTGTCTTCCTTACTAGATTATAGACTGGAATTGATCTAAGATAAATATCTAGCTTAAGAATATGGCATTTTTAGTGGGTTAATGTCCTAGTAAACAGCAATTTTAATTTTTTAAAATTTGTATTTATTTTCATTTTATATGAAAGGCAGAGAGACTTATCATCCATCTGTTGTTTCACTCCTCTAAATGCCCACGATAGTCAAGGCTGGGCCAGGCCATGGCCAGAAACTTGGAACTCCATCTGGGTCTCCCACATATATGTATATAGCAAGGACCCAAATACCTGAGCCATCCTCTCCTGCCTCTTTGCATTAGCAAGGAGATGGACTGGAAGCAGAGCAGCCGGGACTCAAACCAGACACTCTGATATGGGATGTGGGTGTCCCATGAGGCAATTTAAACCTCTGCACCAAATACCTACCCCAGATTTTAGTTTTTAAGCATTTCTCTGAATTTGGCTGAGTAAAACGTTACAATATCTTTTAACAGAAGTAGTTGTTGCCTATGCCATACATACATTGTTTTTTTTTTTAATATTTTTATTTATTTTTTTTTTTTTGACAGGCAGAGTGGATAGTGTGAGAGAGAGAGAGACAGAGAGAAAGGTCTTCCTTTTTGCCGTTGGTTCACCCTCCAATGGCCGCTGCAGACGGCGCATCTCGCTGATCTGAAGCCAGGAGCCAGGTGCTTCTCCTGGTCTCCAATGCGGGTGCAGGGCCCAAGGACTTGGGCCATCCTCCACTGCCTTCCCGGGCCATAGCAGAGAGCTGGCCTGGAAGAGGGGCAACTGGGATAGAATCCGGCGCCCCAACAAAGACCAGAACCCGGTGTGCCGGCGCCGCAGGCAGAGGATTAGCCTGTTAAGCCACGGCGCCGGCCTACATACATTGTTTAAAACTACATTTGTGGGCCGGCGCCGTGGCTTAACAGGCTAATCCTCCGCCTAGCGGCGCCAGCACACCGGGTTCTAGTCCCGGTTGGGGCGCCGGATTCTGTCCCGGTTGCCCCTCTTCCAGGCCAGCTCTCTGCTGTGGCCCGGGAGTGCAGTGGAGGATGGCCCAAGTGCTTGGGCCCTGCACCCCATGGGAGACCAGGAGAAGCACCTGGCTCCTGCCTTTGGAACAGTGCGGTGCGCCGGCCACAGCGCGCCAGCTGCGGCGGCCATTGGATTGTGAACCAATGGCAAAAGGGAGACCTTTCTCTCTCTCTCTCTCTCACTGTCCACTCTGCCTGTCAAAAAAAAAAAAAAAAAAACCACATTTGTGGATCTGGTGGTGTTGCATAGCAAGTTAAGTCATTGTTTGCAACAACAAGTCCTAGCTGTCTCACTTCTGTTGCAAAGGCAACAGAAGATGGCCCAAATGCTTGGCCCCTGCAACCCATATGGGAGACCCAGGAGAGTTCTGGCTCCTGGATTCAGCCTGACCCAAACCTGACTATTGGGGCCATTTGGGTAGTGAACCAGCAGATGGAAAATTTCTGTCTCTACCTCTCTTTCTCTCACTCTGCCTTTCAAATAAATAAATCCTATGGGGAAAAATGTCAGCCCCTTCTTTTGAATTTGTGATTACTAATAGAGCACCTAAAAGGTAATCTATAGAAGTGAAATTGACACTTTGAGATGCAATGACTTTGAACAGCCCTAGTCTTGACTGTTGAGGAACAGTTCTTTTTTTTCTTTCATACTATTTGTTGAACTGTTTACTTACTATAGTTAATCACATATGTATAAAGTTAATTGAAAATAGAATACTTAAGAAGTGCATGAAGTTTGTATTCCTTAAATAAAAGGTTTCTGGAGGGGGGGAATAATAGTTTTCTAAATAAATAAATAACATTTTAAAAGATGGGCAATCTCTTGCAATAAGTGGACTTTAACCTGGCTTTTTCAATTTGCTTTGCTAAAGGTTGCAATTGTGGCCCAAGACTTGGCAGCGTTCCATACTGCCTCTTCAGAAATGGGGCACCAACAGCACAGCCATCACTTAGTAACCACAGAAACCAGACCTCTGACCTTAGTGGCGACATCCAATGGCACCCAGATTGCAGTTCAGGTGAGTGGAAAGGCAGGCTGTCCTCAGGCAACAGCAGTGCTGCTCGAGCTCTAACCCTTGTATGGTATGCTGGGTGTAAGACTGTTACAGGCGGTAGATTAACCTGTCCCCTAACCTAGTACAAGGAAACTGCTGTATGTGAGGTGGACTCAAGACTAACGCTTTGTTTCCTACTATTGTAGACTAGAGGTATTCATAGCAAGAAAAAAAATCTTCAGATATGCATCCCTGTGTGTACCCAGCAGGGTTCCATAAAGCACTTCAGAGCTATTCCTTGGAGGTGAAGCTGATGTAAACAGATCCTAAATCAGTCCTCTGAGAATCCCTGCACAGCCTCATGGTAAAGCAGAGAATGTTGGGGGCAGCATTGTGGCGCGGCAGGTTAAACCACCACTTATGACATTGGCATCCCATGTTAGAGTGCCAATTTGAGTCTTGGATGATCCACTTCCCATCCAGCTTCCTGCTAATGCTCTTGGGAAGGCAATGGATGATGGACTAAGTGCTTGCTCCCCTGCCACTCATTGGGGAGACCTGGATGGAATTCCTGGCTCCTAGCTTCAACCTGGCCTAGCCCTTGCTATTGGGGCCATTTGGGGGAGCAAACCAGCAGATGGAATATTCCCTTTTCTCTGTCTTTCCTTCTTCTGTCACTCTGCCTTTCAAATAAATAAATAAATCTTAGTGGGGAAAAAGTTAGGGAATGTTACAAGACTTAGAAGGAGCCATTCCCTGAGAAGACCTTGGATTCAAGCAGAGAATCTAGAAACCTTTGGTTTTATTTAGTTGGTAGGTATAGAAGGTAAGGACTTGGGGCCAGCTGTTCCACTTCTGATCTGGCTTCCTGCTAATGGCCTGGGAAAAGCAGTAGAGGATGGCCCAAGTACTTGGGTCCCTGCCACCCATGTGGGAGACCTGGATGAAGCTCCTGGCTTCAGCCTGGCCCAGCCCTACCACTTTGGTCCTCTGGGGAGTCCAGCAGATGGAAGCTCTCTCTCTCTCTCTCTTCATCTGCCTCTGTATCTCTCCCTCTCTCTGTGCAACTCTGACTTTCAAATAAATAAGTAAATCTTAAAAAAAAAAAAAAAAAAGGCAACAAAAGGCTTAGCAAAGCTGTCTATCCCCATTGGCCAAAGTGACCATCTTTTGTCCCTTACATCCATGTGAAAAATTTATCAAAACCCTAAATAAAGAACCTCCATTATTCTGCCTTGCAGAAGTTTGGTTTTGTGCTTTTAACGATTGGGTCAACAGCAGCATCTTTTAAAAAAATTTATTTATTTGAAAGGCAAAATTAGAGGGAGAGACAGAAAGATCTTTTATCCACTGGTTCACTCCCCAAATGGCCACAACAGCTGAAGCTGGGCCAGTTTGAAACCAGAAGCAAGAGCATCTTCCCAGTCTCCCACTTGGGCCATCTTCTACTGCTTTCAAGGTGCATTAGCAGGGAGCTGGGTTGGAAGTAGAGCATCCAGGACTCAAACTGGCACCCATATGGAATACTGCCATCACAGTTGGCAGCTTTACCTGCTGTGCCACAATGCCAGCCCTGACAGTAGGTGTCGGAAAATTAGAGAAAAATTTAACTTTTGGTATATAACATTTTTTTAGCATTATTGTCACTGTGGCTTTTGAGTTGTGAGTGTTTGATGTGTGTGTTGATGTTTCAGCTTGGAGAGCAGCCATCTCTGGAAGAAGCCATCAGAATAGCATCGAGGATCCAACAAGGAGAGACACCGGGGTTGGATGATTAATCGGAGGAACAGTGGAGCAATACAAACCAGGAGGAGCCTCTCATCTCTGGCAGCAGAAGTCCATGAAGCCCGGGCCCAGGAACATTGGGAGTTTTCCATGCCTGATACATTGTACACGTTTTTATGCAAGAGTGGAGAACATTTTATTCTTAACACTTTTGTGTATATAACCCTTGGAATAGATTCCCAAACTGATTCATTGTGTACAAGGAAGTATGAAATTAGGGCAGCACAGTCAATTTTCATGTTGTTCTTTTATCAGACCACAAACTCCTAGAGTCTATTTGCAAGACCAGTGAAGTCTTACAGGGTCTTAGGATGGAATTTTAACTTACTGTGAAAAAAATAAAGGCTATAGTATCTGAAATGTCAAAGGTTCTACATGTCAAGCGATCATAATTCCAGAAGCCATCATGAATGATAAAGGATAGAAAGCCTTCAGCCATTTCCCAGAGTTGGTAGAGTATCTACAGTTTTTGTTCACTATATACTTACCCATTTTTATTTGTATCTCATGGTTTGAAGATCATTCATTCATTGTTTCCAGTCCCTGTTAAAGACCAGCTCTCTTCAAGCTGAAATTAGCATTACATTGGATTATGTATAAAATTATGAAGTTTAGTTATTTAAAATTAAAAAAAATTAAATACAGTGTTTGGGTTTTGTTAAAGATTTTACTTACGGTTTTTTGTTACTGTTTTTTTAAAAAATAATGAACTATCAAAGTTTGACCAAAGGTTGGTGCCCGGGATAACAATGCTGTAATTGGAAATGGCTTTACTCTGAAAATTAGGTTAGTGGGTTGGTGTAAATTATTTATTTTTGCTTATGTACTTTTGTTTTAAAGCTTATTTACCCTAAAGTTTATTATTAATTTTGAATACAGCAATTTTTTAAATGTCAAACCTTTATATTTGTTTTATTAAATCGGTGCGGGGGTGAGAGAGAATGTTGCAGAATATGTCACACATGTAACAAATTATAGCCCGGTACACAGGTACTGAGAGTATGTTGTACATAAGGCACAGCGTCAGTACTTGTGCATATTTTTATGTCTTCACAGCAGTTTTGTGAGATAATGAGATTTACTGCTCCTAGGTTTGTGTGGTTGGTTGATTTTTAATATTTTTTTATTTAAGAATTAGAGTACACTCCTATCTGCTGGTTCACTACACAAACGCCTGCAACAGATAGGGCTGGGCCAGGGCTACACTGAAGCCAGGTGCCAGGAATTCCACCTGGGTCTCCCATGTGGATGGCAGGGACCCATCACCACTGCTTCCCAGGGTCTGCATCAGCAGGAGCCAAAGCTTGGTATCCAATGCAGGCACTCTGATGTGGGATTCAGGCGTCTTAACTACCAGGCCTTTATATGTGACTCTGACCCCAGGTCCAGCGTGGTGTTTCACTGCACCTCAGCTACCTCCTTAAATGACCAAGATGAGCGTTAGTGATTTCTGATTACCTGATAGCCTGAGCACTCAAAAGACTATTTTCTTTCTTTTTTTTTTTTAAGATTTACTTATTATTTTGAAAGAGTTACAGACAAGAATTAGAGACAGTAAGGTCCACCATCCACTGGTTCACTCCCCAGATAACCACAACAGCCAGCGCTGAGCCAGGGCAAAGCCAGGAGCCAGGAGCTTCTCCGGGTCTGCCATTGAGTGCAGGGCCCAAGCACTGCGGCCGTCCTCCACTGCTTTTCCCAGGCCATTAGCAGGGAGCTGCCTTGGAGCGGAGCAGCTGGGACACAAACTGGCACTCATGGGATGTCGGCGTCTCAGGCAGCGGTTTTACTTCTGGGCCACAAAGCTGGCCCCAAAAAACCATTTCCTAGCATCAGAAATTAAGCGGAGTCCACAAAGTTTAAAACAAACAAACAAACAAAAAACCTTAACTAAAAGAGCTGCCGTGCAGTGTGCGCTCCTGCACTGCCATTCACTGATCTCGTGCCAGAAAGCTGAAATGTGGCTGTTTCACCTCAAGCTTTGCAGTACAAAGGGGGAAAATACTGTGCTGTTCTAATGAATGGAAATGTTATCTTTGATCAGGTTCTCTGAACTCTTGCTCAAGAGGGTCAGACTTAGTCCTTTGAAGTAGGAAACCCTTCAGGGTCGAGCAGGGGATTGGCTGCTTTCCCTTTGAAGCCTTCACGGACAGCTTTAGGAAAAGACCTGGTCACCTAGCCTTCGTTTTTGGCAAAAACATTTAAACACAGAACTCCCGTGTGAGGCCTGCTGAAGCATGGTGGGAAGGAAGACCAGAGTATGTGGGATCACAGAGTGAGACTCCAGCTTCCCAGAGCAGGTCCCTGCTGCTGATGGGGAGCTGCTCTGCCTGGCGCAGCTTGTGCTTCCTGGGCCCAAAGCCCAAGCCGTCAGTCTCCCTTGGCCATCTAGAAGCCAACTGGGGTTGGCTGATGAATCCACAGAACAATGGAGCAATAAAGCAGGAGGAGCCTCTTTGCCAGTTGGATTGGGCAGGGCTGAGCTGGATTATCCTGCTCAATTACCCCTTGGCTCAAAAAATGCGTTCCTACTGGCGCCCAGAGAAGGGCTCAGGGCACTGCTGGTTGTCCCCGACCTGCCTTCCTGCAAATGGGACCTCAGGGACATAGGAGGTGGTATATTTCCCCCAAGGGAAGAGGCCAGCTGCCGTGGGAGCTCTTCCCAGTGCAGCATGTGGAAGGGAATCCTCCAGGGTTCAGCCCCTCTTCCCCCCAAGAAATGAGTACACTTCAGGGCACAGAGCCAACTGGGGCACGACCCTCTGCATCATGACCTGACGATACTCAAACCAAGCCCGGCCCAGCTCAACCTGCAGCCACTACAGAGAAAAAGCACATTGCCTACCGTCTGCACTCCTTGTAGGAACTTTCCTTAATCTACAGCACCAGCTGCCCAGAGGGGAGCTCTGCTCGCGCGTGGCCTCTCGCAGACCTCGGCGCCGCCTGCCTTCCTGGATAGCAGTCATAGGACTGGGTCAGCAACTTGGGAAACTACGTGCTGGATTCCATTTATCAACCCAAGGAAACTTTTTCCTGGTTCAGATAAGATCGCAGGCCAGGGAGCAGTAGTGGGAAGAATGATGCCCAGCTGCAATCTGGGCCAGGAGGGTAGGGGAGCACAGGGCAAGCAGAGCCAGGCTGCCGCAGCCCTCCACCAGGAGCACCTTTTGACCCGGCTTTCCTGGCCAGGATGAGGACACTCCAGCCAAACACCCCCTTTTCTTCCCTCTGAGGAACAGGACTGGCTTGGTGTGTATGTGGCCAGCACGCTGTGAACAAGGCCCAGCTCTTGAAATTTAATGTAGTGTGGTTGCATTCTTGAAATTTAATTTTTTTTTTTTCATTCTATTTGGATGGCAACAGAGACAGAGACCTTCCACCCACTGATTGACTCACCAAATGTCTACAACAGCCAGGGCTGGGCCAGGCTGAAACCAGAAGCCAAGGACTCCATCTGAGTCCCCCACAGGAGTGACGGGCCCAAGCACTTGAGCCAGCAGCTGCTGACTCCTGGGGTGCACATGACCAGGAAACTGCAGTGGAGGGGAGGGGTCCAGACTCGAACCAGATACTTCAATATGGGATGCAGGTGTCCTAAGCAGTGAATTAACCGTTACACCAAATACCCAGTTCGTGCAGTCTGGACATTTTTTTCCCCCTCTATTAGAAAGGCAGTCTATCTGAAGGGGCAAGGGAGGACAGATGGAGAGAAAGAGATCTTCCAATCTGCTGCTTCACTCCCCAAATGGCTGCAACAACCAAAACGGCCAGACCAAAGCCTCAGGAGCCAGGAATTCCATCCTGGTGTCCCACGTGAGTGGCAAAGACCATCTCAGGCACATTAGCAGGGAGCCGGATCAGAAATGGAATAGCCGGGGCACGTGAGTGGCAGCTCCATGCACTGGCCTTGGGTTTATCTTTATCTTCAAAGCTGTACTTTGTAAGTGAAGTCCCATAGGTATGCTAAGGGCTGCAGTGCCATGGGGGCTCACCTGGAATGCCAGTGCCATAGGCAGTGGCTTAACCTGCTGTGCCACAATGACCCCTCTCCCAATTTCTCAATTTTATTTTATGATTATTATTATTTTTGACAGGCAGAGTGGATAGTGAGAGAGAGACAGAGAGAAAGGTCTTCCTTTTTACCGTTGGTTCACCCTCCAATGGCCGGCGCAGCCGGCGCTCTGCGGCTGGCACACCAAGCTGATCAGAAGGCAGGAGCCAGGTGCTTCTCCTGGTCTCCCATGTGGGTGCAGGGCCCAAGGACTTGGGCCATCCTCCACTGCACTCCCGGGCCACAGCAGAGAGCTGGCCTGGAAGAGGGGCAACCGGGATAGAATCCGGCGCCCCGACCGGGACTAGAACCCAGTGTGCCAGCGCCGCAAGGCGGAGGATTAGCCTGTTGAGCCATGGCGCCGGCCCTAATTTCTCAATTTTAAAGATCCTTGAAGGGCAGGAATTGTGGCACAGCAGGTTAAGCTGCAGCTTGGAATGGCCACATCCCATCCAGGTGCCAGTTTGAGTCACAGCTACTGCACTTCCAATCCAGCTCTCTGCTAATATGCCTGTGAGGCAGCAGGTGATGGCTCACGTACATGAGCCTCCACCATCCATGTGGGAGACAAGGACAGACTTCCTGGCTCTTAGATTTGGCCTGGCGCAGTCCTGGCCTTGGGGGTGAATCAGATCAATCTATCATTCTAACTTTCAAACAAACATGGAGGAAAAAAAGACATTTGGGGTAGTCCATTTGCTGTGGGCTGGGGTGGCAGGCCTGTGGAAAGGGGAGACACCTGGCAGGAGGAGGAACCTGGCAGCTCTGAGAACTCCTGTAAGAGAGCACCAGCTGCAAGGCCCACCGCTCCCCACATCCTGGAGAGCTGTTTCATCAGATTCTGTGCCCACGCATTCTCTTTTCACCCACCCTGCCTTCCTGAGCCTGCCTTGTGTTTTATCTTCTAGCCAGTGTGAGATGAGCCACACCAATTCAAATTGCGTAATTCCAGTAATTCCAAATGAAGGTCAGATATCCTTGATATTTGCATTTAAAGTTGGCATCGCAGGCAGGGGTGGGTGCTGTGGCACAGCAGGTTAAGCTGCTCAGGATGCCTGCTGGATTCCAGTCTCAGCTCTGCTTCTGTCCCAGCTTCCTGCTACTGCACATCTGGAAGGCTAGCTGTTGCAGGCATTTGGGGAGTGAAACAGCACACGGAAGACTCATTCTCTCTGCCTTTCAAATAACTAAAGGTAATAAATATTTAAAAACATAAAATTGGCTTTGCAGGGCCATTATTAGGCAGCCTAGTGGTGAAGCCACCTGCCTCAGTGTGCTTGGGTTTGCTACCCACTCTGGCTCCCAAGCCCACCTTCCTGCTAATGCAGACCCTGGGAGACCGCAGTGCTGCTCAGGTAACTAGGTCCCTGCATACAGGTGGCAGACCTGCAGCAAGTTCCCAGTTCCTGGCCTTGGCTTCAGCTTACCCTGGCCATCACAGGCATTTGCATTCTCCCTCTGTCTCTCTGCCTCAAAAAAAAAAAAAAAAAAAAAAGGAATTGCCTAATACAAAAATGAAGGGTAGAATTCATACTTAAAGCTTAATTTTGGGGGGGCCAGCGCTGTGGCATAGCGGGTAAAGCCACCGCCTGCAGTGCTGGCATCCCATATGGGCACTGGTTCGAGTCTCAGCTGCTCCACTTCTGATCCAGCTCTCTGCTATGGCCTGGGAAAGCAGTGGAAGATGGCCCAAGTCCTTGGGCCCCTGCACCCAAGTGGGAGACCCAGAGGAAGCTCCTGGCTCAGATTGGCGCAGCTCCGGCCATTGTGGCCAACTTGGGAGTGAAGCAGTAGATGGAAGACTTCTCTCTCGCTCTGCATCTCCTTCTTTCTCTGTTACTCTTTCAAATAAATAAATAAATCTTTTTTAAAAAAAGCTTATTTTTGAAGTTTTTCTTTACTTACAACAATTAAACAGCAAACAAAACCCACTATAAGTCAAGAAAGAAACTACAATAGAGAGAAAACACTACGCCTACCTTTGCACATGTGTAGTAACACATAAATGACACAGATGTACTCCTAACCACCGCCGACACGCCTTTCCTGGGCAATAAGGGTTCACACTGCTACGTGGCCATCATCACCACACCTTTCCATCACCCCAAACGGAAACCTGAACCCCTGAACAACAGCGCGACCCCTGCGCACAGCCCTGTTCTGTTTTCCATCTCTATGCATCTGACTGCTGTCCATCCCTGACATTTGCCTGTCTGCACCTGGCTTCATGGCTACCTGTAAGAGCACTTTCTTCCTGCTTTTGGACCAGGAGGCCTCGTGGTTTCATTCTGTCCTGAGCCCCACAGATCCCATGGCCTGTCCTACTGAGGGGTGCACTCCCGCCAGCCCCTCTCTCTCTGCCCCCATGCGTGACTTGGAGGCCCAGCAGGGGAGCACAGGTGGTCTCCAGCTGTTCCCTCCAGCTCGGAACTCACCTGGCTTAAGTACACAGGCACCCTCAGTTCTCTGCACAGAGCCTCATTCTGCTGCCAGAGCGGAGCTAGAATGCAAGGACACGGGGTCATGCTAAGAGCGAGGCATGCTCCAAATTCAGCATGATTGCACCCACAGACAAAAGAAAACTCAGCCGGCAAAAGGTTTCTCGGCCAGCCTTTCTGCATTCGAGTAGAAGACAATGAGAACACTTAGGGCTCCACTGTGGCCCCTACGTGTTCCCTTGGTGGCCCCATGTCTGCAGGGTCTCCCGGTGGATGCAGGGGCCCCCAGCCCCAGGGCCCCCAGCCCGAGAACGTGAGGGAGCAAACCACTGCTCTCCTGCCGGCTGCAGACTCAGTCTCAGGAACTTGGACGCAATCCTGCAGTTTCTCTGAGAAAGCCCCGGCTCGCTTGTCTTTTACCAACGGAGACCTCTGGCTCCGAGCCAGCAGCAGGGCTTTTGTGCAGTGGAGGGCCCTGCAGGGCCCCAGGCCCCACATGGGAGCAGTCCCCCACTCACCAGAAGCCTTACCCGTGTAAAACTGCTCCGGCAGGTTTCCCCACTGCTTTGGGGCTGTTCTGACTTCCTGAAATTGCTTCATGTTCTTTAACCACAAAAGCAGGAGCAACAGAAAAATGCACCCTCTACCCCCCCGCCCCGTCCCTGCAAAAGTGGGCTTCACTATTATGAAGCTGCGGAGACTTGGAGGTATCGCAAAGCCAAAAAGAAAGGAAAGCGGTTAATGAATGAAAAGCCAGCTGGCGGGCGCTGGGGTTGGCCACCAGCAGGAGGCGCTGTGGAAGGCCAGGCGCAATCCACGGCCACATGGCTCCTTCTAGGACATGAACTACCTGAACTTTGGCCAGGACACTCTTTTCTCTGAGCTTTGTGGCAAAAGAAACCTCCCCTCTGCCTTCTGGTTTGATATTTGAGTCGTCTGAAATAAAGTGACAATGGATTAACTGGATTAATGGGAAAAAAGACACACAAATTAATTGTGTGCATCTGTGCATGGGATTCACACAAAATAATGAGACTCAAAGAAGGGCCAAATGGTGGAAGCTTAAATAACATTTTGAGCTACAAAAAGAAACGGAGGTAGGGGTTTCCTGGGGAGAGGTGGAGTAAATTATTTGTAGGGGAGATGAACGGGGCCGAAAAGCAGACACTGACCCGGGACAAAATTCATCTGGGCCCTGGACGTGGCGTCCACTTTGTTCTTCCTTCCTGTAAGTTAATCTGCATTCCGGTGGAAGAAAATGAGATTCCAGACTGATGAGGTCATACAGATGCTGCTCAAGACAACTGCACCCCTTCTGGAACCAAAGAGAAAAAAGAACTTTGGAGAAAACCCCTCCCTCTGGTTTAGGGAAGGCAGAGGGGTGGGAGGTAGGAGCTAGCAGGAAGGCAGACAGAAAATCTTGGTTCCCAGACTGCTTTTCTTTCTTTCTTTCCTTCTTTCTTTCTTTCCTTTTTTTTTAAAGTTTTTATTTATCTATTTATTTTGACAGCAACAACGTCTTTTTTATTTTACTTGAAAGTCAGAGTTACACAGAGAGAGGAGAGGCAGAGAGCTGGATGGGAAGTGGAGCAGCCGGGTCTTGAACCGGCACCCATATGGAATGCTGGTGCTTCAGGCCAGGGCATTAACCTGCTGCGCCACAGCACCGGCCCCCAGACTGCTTTTCTTTAGTGCAAATTCAAAGCCGGTCAGACCACACTGTGGGATATCAGTTATTGAACCCCTATACGTTTTTTAATTTTTAAAATTTATTTGAAAGGAAAAGACACACTGAGAGAAAGAGACAGAAAGATCTTCCACACACAGGTCCACTCCAGGAATGCCTGCAACATTCAGCGCGGGCCAGGCCAAAGCTGGGAGCCTGCAACTCCATCTGGGTCTCCCACGTGGCTGGCAGGGACCCTGGCCATTTTTCTGTGTGCTTGTGTTGTTTCTAACAATTGGTTGACAAGCACATTTGTACCCAGGGCCCTGGAAGTCAGCAGAGCTTGGGAGTGGAGGGTGAGAGTGGGCATGAAAGCAAAACAATGAACGAGGGGCTGGAGCTGTGGCGTAGCAGGTTAAGCCTTCTCCTGCAGTGCTGGCATCCCATCTGGGTGCCAGTTTGAATCCAGGATGTTCCACTTCCAATCCAGCTCCCTGCTAATGGCATGGAAGGCAGCAGAAGACGGCCCAAGTGCTTGGTCCCCTGAACCCATCTGGGAGCCCTGGAAGAAGTTCCTGACTCCTGACTTCTGGCCTCAGACTGGCTCAGCTCCAGCGGTTGCAGCCATTTGGGGAGTGAACCAGTGGATGGAAGATCTCTATCTTTCACTCTGTCTGTAACTCTGCCTCTCAAATAAATAATCTTTAAAAACAAACAAATAATGAATGAAACAAGGCTTGCCTTCTGAAAAGCCTTGAATGGGTGGCAGGTGCCTCAGTGACACTGGCCGTACCATGTGAGCAGTCCCAGCATTCTGCAGCTGAGAACCAGGTACAATGGCTTGTCCCCTGCACTCAGAAGTGGGCTGTGCAGAGCCAGAGGGTCTTTATTATCAGCGTCAGAGCACAAGGCTGCTTGTCTGGGACAGGTGGGAGGGCCAGTCTCACTGATGCGGCGGCTTGGGAAGCAGAAGCACAGGCCCTTTTCCCAAGGGCAAAGCCAGAGGAGGCTGAAAGGGCTGCAGGAAAGATGGCCCAGGCCCAGGTGACGGGGAAGAGACAGGAACTCCGAGTATGGCAGAAGAGGCAAGGGGCTGGCTCCCTGGCATGGGGTGGTGCCAGGCTTTCCTCCAGGCCCTCCAGTGAGCAGGCTCCGGGTCCTCCAACTGCTCCCTCTGTAATCCACACAACAACCCTCAGGGTTAGACTCGTTGACAATTTTGCATATTTCTCTAGATATATTCCCCTGTGATAAATGCTTTTTTTTTTTTTTTTTTTTTTTTTTTTTTTTTTTTCAGGCTGCCGTTCTCTCGTGCACAGGGAGACAGCCTGTCAGGTTTCCCCCACCTGACAATAAACCTTTTCCCTTAAAAATAAATAAATAAATAAATAAAAAAGCCGACGCCGTGGCGCAGTGGGTTTAACACCCTGGCCTAAAGCACCGGCATCCCATTTGGGCACTGGTTTGAGCCCCGGCTGCTCCACTTCCAATCCAGCTCCCTGCTTTGGCCTGGGAAAGCAGTGGAAGATAGCCCAAGTCCTTGGACCCCTGCACCTGCGTGGGAGACCCAGAAGAAGCTCCTGGCTCCTGGCTTCGGATCGGTGCACCTCCGGCCGCTGCTGCCAATTGGAGAGTGAACCATCGGATGGAAGACCTCTCTCTCTCTGTGTAACTCCGACTTTCCAATAAATAAATAAATAATAAAAAAAGTTTGTTTTAGGTTGTTTTCTTGTTACTGCTTTTTAATGGAATTATTCCACATTAGCAATTCCCCTTTCCCCATTGTTATTTTTTTTAATTAATTTTTTTTTGACAGGCAGAGTGGACAGTGAGAGAGAGACAGAGAGAAAGGTCTTCCTTTTGCCATTGGTTCACCCTCCAGTGGCTGCCACAGCTGCCAGCCCATCATGCTGATCTGAAGCCAGGAGCCAGGTGCTTCTCCTGGTCTCCCATGCGGGTGCAGGGCCCAAGGACTTGGGCCATCCTCCACTGCCTTCCCGGGCCATAACAGAGAGCTGGCCTGGAAGAGGGGCAACCGGGATAGAATCCGGCGCCCCGACCGGGACTAGAACCCGTTGTGCCGGTGCCACAGGCGGAGGATTAGCCTATTGAGCCGCGGCGCCGGCCCTTTCCCCATTATTTCATAGACATCTTTCCACTTTGTTCATACTACAGCTCTGGTTCATTATTCCATAGGCAGTGCAGTTTTTGGTGACATAAGTGACGCCAAGTTTTGCCATCATAAACTTGCCCATCTCCATTGGGCAGATTTCTTCCCTTCATTCAGGTTCCTGCGCAGACGCTGTCCCCTCAGGAAAGCATTCCTGAACTCCCTAAACAGCACCTCCCTCCAGCCCTCTACTACTTCTTAATCCCTCACTCTGCTTGCTTTAAAAAATATTTGTATTATGGGACCTGTACTGTGACGCACAAGGTTAAAGCCCTGGACTTCAGCGCCGGCATCCCATATGGCTGCCAGTTCAAGTCCTGGCTGCTCCTTTTCCGATCCAGCTCCCTGCTATGGCCTGGGAAAACAGCAGAGGATGGCCCAAGTTCTTGGACCCCTGCACCCGCATGGGAGACCTAGAAGAAGCCCCTGGCTCCTGGCTTCTGATAGGCTCAGCTCTGGCTGTTGTAGCTAATTGGGGAGTGAACCAGCGGATAGAAGAACTCTCTGTCTCTACTTCTCTCTGTAACTCTTTCAAATAAATAAAATAAATCTGTTTTTTAAAAAAATTTGTATGAGAGCGAACTAGAGAGAGAGACAGAGAGAGGCTCCTATCTGCCTGCCTCACTCAGTAAACGCCCACTCTGGCTGCAGCTGAGGCTGGGGCTGAAGCTGAAGCCAGAGCCGGGACCTGGGAACACAATCCAGGTCTCCCACATGGATAGCAGGAACCCAATTCCTTGAGTCACCACCTGCTGCCTCTTAGTGTCTGCACTGGCAAGAAGCTGGAGCCAGGAAATGAACCCTGGCACTCCAATGTGGTATGGGGGGGAGGGAGGGATCTTAATCTGGGCCTCCCCTGCGAGGTCAGACAGCTGCCCCTGCGCTTTCTCCTTTTATATCACTTATTACTACTGGACATTTGTGTGTGTGTGTGTGAGTGTATGTGTATGTGTTTACTTATGTGTTGTCTACCCCCACTAGAGGCCTCAAACATTTCAAAATAAGGTAAGGACTTCAACATCACTGCTGTGTTGCCACTGCCCAGCAGGTGCCAGGCCCAGGATAGAATCTCATTAAACACACTGCGATGCCAGCATGCCATAAGGGTGCTGATTCAAGTCCCGGCTGCTCCACTTCCATTCCAACTCCCTGCTAATGGCCTGGGACAAGCAGCAGAAGACAAGTGTTTGGGCCCCTGCACCCACATGGAAGACTTGGGTGAAGCTCTTAGCTCCTAGCTTCAGCCTGGACCAGCCCTGGCCATTGCGGCCAGCTGGAGAGTGAACCAGCAGATGGAAGACGGAAGATGTCTCTCTCACTCTGCTCGTCCCCCCAATTCTGACTTTCTAAATAAATAAATAAATCTCTTTTAAAAAATGATTGAATGAATAGTACATCAAACACATGCTTTTACATATTTTTGTAAATCTGTACAAATGTTTCAATAGAATTGCTAGGTCAGAGTATGAGTATTTAAACTATAATATAAATCATTAGAACAATCTTTTAAAAATGGCACCACCTCACACCCACCCCAACAGTAGGTAAGAATGCACTTCCCGCTAACTTCCCTGACATAGGATGGTACCAGCCTGTGATTTTGGACATTCAGGTTTTATGCTGAAACCAAAAAGGCAAAGATGCATGTGGGACTGCATCCAGACCCCACTTCCATGCTGACACCATCAGGCTGTGGGCCCTGCTCTCAGGGCACAGGGCCCTGGACTTCAAGATGCTGAGCCCACTGGCCCACCAGCTGCGCATGGCAGCCCTATCTCCACCAAGTCTCTTACTTAATCCTCGCCCTTCAGCTTACCCCACCGCTGGAAGAATCAGATTTCAAAGCCAGTAGGAATATAAAAGTACTTCAAAAAGTTTGTGAGCAATGGAGTTAAAAGGTAAGTCTGGGGGCAGGCATTTGGCCTAGGGGTTAAGGCCTCCATTGAGATGTCTTCATCTCATATCAGATGACCGGAATTCAAGTCCCAACCCTGCTTCTGATTCCTGCTTCCTGCTAATGCATACCTTGGGAGGTAACAGTTGATGACTCAGGTAGTTGGGTCACTGGCACCCATGTGGGAAACCTGGATTGAGTTTCTGGCTCCTAGCTTTGGCCTGTTCCATTCCTGGTTTCTGCCTCTCAAATAAATAAAATAATTTTTTAAAAAATTGTAAGGGCCAGCGCTGTGGCATAGTGGGTTAAGCCATCACCTGCAGCACGTGCATCCTATATGGGATGATTCAAGTCCCAGTTGCTCCATTTCTGATCCAGCTCCCTTCTTAGGCCCTTGCACCCATGTGGAAGACTTGACTTCAGTCTGGCCCAGTCCTGGTCATTGAGGCTATTTGGGGAGTGAACCAGTGGATGGAAGATTTCTGTCTCTCTCTGCCTCTGCCTGTCTTTCAAATACATAAATAAATCTTTAAATTTTTTTTAAAGGATATTGCAAGGTGTCCGGCGCATAACAAATCTTCCCAGGCAGACAAATCAATTAATTCACAGGCTTTTATTGGGGTTCCGCTCCCAGACAAGGTTCCACGGCCCCAACAGAGCAACAGAGCGGGGGCCGGGGAAGTCGCGCGTCAGAGATTGGGAGAGCTCCTTTTACAGATTCAGGGCATGGGGGTTAAAGGTTGAGGCAGGTCTGATCCTCATTGGTTGACCTTTAGGCACCTGCAGGGACCTTGACAAGGACTTTTCTTCCCCGGAAGTACAGGTAGGGACTTCTCCATTCCCGGAAGTATAGGCCTTCCCTCCTTGCGGATCCCAAAGCTACCATCCTGACCTTTTGATGATAGGAAATGGGGAGACGATGAGTCTCTCTGGCTACTTCCTGCTGACTGGGGACATTGTCTACGGGGCCCACTGGGGGTATCTTGGGGCTCCGCAGGGACAGGCATGAATGGATGGAGAAGCATCTGGCTGACTGCCTGGTTGCTGAAGGCCTTGGTTCATTCCATTATCACCTGCTATAAACACTTAAACAGACACTGTAGTATACAAGTCAGGGTGAGAATAGCAACTGATGATCCTAAGAGTGGCATTAACCAGGTAATGAAAGGATTTCATAGAGGAGAGGAAATGAGGGGGGGGTGTCTCTGGACCCTTGTGGGGACAGTTTGATGGGCGTGGTTTAAATGATCCCAGCCAAGACCAGGAGAAAGGCCACTCAACTTTTGCAGGTAGCAGAGTTTGTATGTAGAGAAATTTTGAATAATCATACAACATTAAGTGGCGGCCCCAACAGAGCAACAGAGCGGGGGCCGGGGAAGTCGCACGTCAGAGATTGGGAGAGCTCCTTTTATAGATTCAGGGCATGGGGGTTAAAGGTTGAGGCAGGTCTGATCCTCATTGGTTGACCTTTAGGCACCTGCAGGGACCTTGACAAGGACTTTTTTTCCCTGGAAGTAAAGGTAGAGATTCTCCATTCCCGGAAGTATAAGCCTTCCCTCCTTGCGGATCCCAAAGCTACCAGATATGATTATTTTGGTGAAAAAATTTTGGGAATCCATACATGATTTTTTAAAAGATGTGTTTATCATGATCTTTTTCAAAATCACTTATATGTATAGGTTTAAACATTTTTAAAAATTATTTATTAACTTATTGGAAAGGCAGAGAAAGAGGGGGAGAGAGAGATCTTCCATCTGGGAAGTTTACTCCCCAAATGCCTGCAACAGCCAGAGCTGGGCCAGCATGAAACCACAAGCCAGGAACTCCATCTGGGTCTCCCAAAGGATGGCAGGGACCCAAGCCATGTGCTACCTCCCAGACACACTTGCAGGAAGCTGGGCTGGAGGCGGGACTTGATCCCAGGTATCTCAACTTAGAATGCAGGCATCTCAAGTGGCCGCTGAACCTATGGTACCACAACGCCCACCCCGCAAAAATTTTCAGACCAGAAAAATACTTAACGTTTTAATTCCATTTTTCCATGGACTTTTTGGAGTATCATTGTACAACCTCAGCGACAGTCTCAGTAATCCTGGCTGGTTGTACCATGCAGGCATGGTTCTAGCTTCCCTGGGTTTCATTCTCGTCATCTGTAAAATACACACACACACACACACATGCCTTGGAGAGATCCCATAAAGATGAACTGAAATGCATGAAGCATCTGACTCCACCTCGCAGGCACCAACATTGTCCCAGCTCCCTCACAGCTCCCTCAGAAGCACCCTGCTGCACCGCTCTCCTGCTCTCACTTCATCAAGGCCAGCCTGCCCGCCCGGGAGTAGGCTGAGGGCACCGCCCAAACACAGGGGACGCTCAGCAGAGGACCCCAGGCACGGAGGACTTGTGCATGCAGCACCGGGATCTTTTCCCCCGTGGCTGTCTCTCCATAGCCAGACAGCTGATGGTATCGCCTAGGACTGGTGCTCTCCGCCCACTGGATGAGCTCATCTCTCAGGCCTGAGCTCATCATGGGCCTTTACAGAACTTCAGAGCCAACTCAGACTGGCCACTGAGTCATCTGAGTCTGAAACCTAGTCAGAGCCACCCCCACCGCCTCCGTTGCTAACAAAAGCCCAGCATGGGATGTCTGTCTTATCTCCTTCCCTCCCCTAATGAGGCAGGCCCCTTGACTCACTGCTGAAGAGTCATGCCTTCTTTTGTGCCTCAGCAAGCTGAACAAAGCTGGTTTAAATCATCACAGTGTGGCCAGCACACACCCAGCAGCCCTCATGGTCATCCAGGTCATTTCCTGTGGACTGTCTAAACCCAAGAGGAGAGGCCATTAATCAATTACCCACATGTTTATCGAGTGCCTGGACACTTCGAGGCACTCACCAGCCCCCGTTTATGGCATTCCTGCGGAATGACCTTTGCAGTTACTGAAACGCCTTACAAATATAGAGAAAAGCGGCCCTTTGTGCCTCCATAAGGGGGGTGGGGAGTACTCCATGTCCACAGAATAGGAAGCACACTCTTTGGGCTACCTGCTTCAGAAGGCTCCAGTTTTAAACTACTCTGGTGGAGAGCTCCCCCCTTATCTGGGTCAGTGGTCAGCATTTTCTCTTGGGAAAGATCTTGTAGTTAGCATAGTTGCAGCCGCCATCACATCTTTCAAGATGAGGGGCCTGCATCATGCGGAGAGCTGCTGAGATAAGCGGGAGCAACCAGGTGCAAGGGCTCCTTTCTCTAGGGAGGCTGGCTACAGCTGAGGTCCTATGCACACACAGACACAACCTGTACAACAGCGTGGGCTCTCGCAGCTGATGATCCCAAGCAAAAATCCAATGAGAATCTTAGGTCCTCAAGCTCTTTGTATAGAATCCATATACATGAGGGACTGGCAGCTAGGTGCCGTAATGGAATCTGCCTGTGAATTCCCCTATAGGAATACTCGGAGCATGGATGGAAGTAGCAGCCTTTACAGCTCAATTAGGCATAACAAGAAATAATGCTCGCTTCATTAAAGCAGGGGCCCTCAGCAGTCACTTTTCCTCAGTTATGCGTCTCAAGTTTCTATTACGTCAGTGCTCTCTCTGTTCTAATTATCTTGGTTGTGCAAATACATTGTCTGCCCATATGAAGCAAGTCTGGGGGCTATCAAGAAACACGCGGTGAATTTCCTGACTGCATAACTATTCACTAGTATAGATTATTCTCAAAAGTCACTGCTATAGGCCAGCGCCACGGCTCAATAGGCTAATCCTCCACCTGCGGCACCGGCACACCAGGTTCTAGTTACGGTCGGGGCGCCAGATTCTGTCTCGGTTGCTCTTCTTCCAGTCCAGCTCTCTGCTGTGGCCCGGGAGTGCAGTGGAGGATGGCCCAAGTGCTTGGACCCTGCACCTGCATGGGAGACCAGGATAAGCACCTGGCTCCTGGCTTCGGATCAGCGCGGTGTGCCAGCTGCAGTGGCCAGTGGGGGCAGACCTTTCTCTCTGACTCTCTCTCTCACTGTCCACTCTGCCTGTCAAAAAAAAAAAAAAAAGTCACTGCTATAATGAAAAGCACACGTACAACATTATCGTGCACTACTGTGCGAGGAACAACACTACCATCCCGTTTTGGCTTCGACGATCCTGTACTCTCAGGGCGAGCTGATGAACTTGTGGTGAACTGGTCAAGTAACTGCTTCAGAGGGAATGGGGCAAGTGACGAGGTGGAGAAATCCAATCCGTACCTGAGCGGTCACACAGGGAGCAGGGCCAGGAGTTGCCACATTCTAGCCTGAGATCTGGAAAGCTGGGGCCAGCCGGCGGTTGGGAACAGTCAGAGCTGGGCTGAGGTAGTCTGAGGTTTGTGGAGAGAACAAGCACAGGTGAGAGGTAAAGGTAACAAGGAAGATGAAGAAAGCTCAACTTTTGTTGTTAGTATATTATTTGTTTTGTAAGTGAAAAACGGATTTGACTTTTTTTTTAAAAATTACAGATGAATCAGAGTAGGTTCTAAATTTAGAAACACTGATTGTTTCTCCAAAATCAAAAGCATTCACTAGAAAATATTTAGCTCTGGGTAAAGTCTATCTATCTCTAGTCTTACGAAACATTCCTACAGACTGCAACACTGAGAGAAATCCCTGGTTCCGAAGGATTTGGTTCAAAAGGGCAAGGCTCAGGCTGAGAAGACCAGGCACGTCTTCCCGTGCTGTATTGAAAGTACTTGGCAGAGTGATCCGCAACTTCCATTTTACATCTTCAGGGCTAGAACCTTGCCTGTTTTGCTGCTAAGGAAGGGAGAATGGCTGGACAATAGTGGTATTAAAGCCTTTTACTGGCTAAGTCACGAGTCTTTGTAAAGAGGATAAACAGGTTAAGTTTGTTCTCCCAACAGCTAGAGGCAAGAGTTTTACTCAGTTATTACAACATTACCACAAACATGTGGATTCTGCAAAGTTGCCTAGCAACACTCCAGTTAGAGACAACACCGGCTGGGGAGAGGAACTGGAAATTTGAATAAGATATCCTGGGGCAGGTGGGTGGAACTTCTCTCTGGGGACAGTGTGTGCTGTACTTGGAGGAGCGTGAAATTTGAAAAATCAGTACAGTCACTTGAAATTTCAGTTAGGACGTCGCTGGAGTTCAACCATAACACCATGCCACAGTCCCAGTCATGGGACGCACGGCCCAGGTTTCTGCTTCATTTGGGCACTTTTGTTTTAAAGACCACTAGATTTTTATTTGATTATTCCTGAAACGTGTATTAAGCACTCTCTCCCAGGCCAATGAACCGCCGTGTATGGTGTCTCTACAGATAAACAAAACTTGGTTCCAGTCCCGGATGGGAGGGCAGCCAGACAAGTAAGCAAAGTCAGAGCATACCCAGTCAGTGTGCAAGGCAGCAGGAAGTTCCAGAATCCAGGAAAGGCTTGGGAGAGGAGGCAGCCCCAGCACCAAGACTCCTTTCCAACTTTGTGACAATTCCTTCTTCCCCATGGCCACTCTCTACACTTTTTGGGAACTTACCTTCAAGGTTCTGCACAGGGACCTGTGTGCCGAGAACTCACAGGCTTGGCTTGTGGACCAGGAGCTCTGCCCTTGTCTTCTAGAACCCAGGCTGTTTCACCTTGGCCTCCTTGAAGAACTTCCCAGTTTAGGGAAGCAGACAGGTGGCAAAGTAGGAGTTGATAAACAAAAGCCAGGGTTCAGACTGTTTACCACTAGGAAGGGGGAGCGGGCTGAGGACTGAAGGGATAGGAGGGGACTTGTGTACCACTTCAGTTCTTATTACGAGAGGGAAGAGCAGCGGACAAAGACCACAGAGAAGAAAAAAAAAAAAAAAAAAAAAGGAAAGAAAATGTGTGATACCTGCTAACCTCTACAAACTTAACAGAGTTATAATCTTCTGTTCAGAATCTTAAATAGGCAAATTAATCTGCAAACATAACAATTTAAGGAAGCAAATAAGCCAAAAAATATTTTAAGTAAGGGCTCTTTTATTAAGCTCACATGATAGTGAGCACTAAGCCATATCAGAATGCTGCAATCAACAAGATAGAGAAGGTCCCTAGCCTCAGGAATCTCGTTTTTCTAGGTGATAGACATCAACAACACCGAGATAAATATAAGGCTGTTAAGGAAATGGAAATACAGCAGTGTGTTGTGAAAGAGCTGGGGGGGGGGGGACCCGAGATTACAGGATTAGCCACGGGGACAGAATTCTATACAGGAGCCCCAGGAGAGCTGGGGGCAGGCACCCAAGGAGCTTTCATACCCCTCTCCCCTGAGAAAGCACACTGTTTTCACACATCCCTTGAGTTACAGAGCAATACATAGCAGTTTCTAAAGTTCTTTTTTGTATTGACACTTCACATAATATAGAGAAAATGTCAACTCTCCATATCAAGAGTGACAGGAGGGGAGGTGTTGGAGGAAGGCCACTGGAGCAGAGAATGCTGCCCCTTGAGCACCAGCACCAGCATAGACTTCTTGTCCTCCAAGAGCTTAAAATTAAGTTCGGCTTGACACACAAAAGAAGACATTTATATATCACTTAGCAAACACCTGAAGGAGACAGCTGTTGACCCTGTACTATCTTCAGCTGTGCACCAGGAAGCTGCCCACGGAATGTGTGAAGCATGAAGCTGTATTTTCATTAGAAATTCAGCTTGAATGGATTTAATTTTTGAAAAGTGAAAATACATACAACTGTGTTAACAGCCATAAAGTACTACCATAAGAAAAACAGACAACAGAAATAAAATGGAAATGTTAGACCCAGGACAACTGTCCAGTAATAGCAATTAGAGCAACAAAACCACATTAACAAAGCTTAAATGCCCACTGATGAGCATGCCCTAATCCACTGCCACTGTGTGGGGGCTTACATCCTATGACCCAGTAATTCCCACTCCAGGAATGTATCCTTAAAAAATAAAAAACCCCACAAACAAGAGAGATGCAAAAATGTTCTTCAGGGAGTTATTTACAACAGAAAAATTGGAAGAAACTTGTATGAGCAATAAGGGATTTGCTGAGTAACATTTTCGTAGAGCACCAGAAGAGGTTTTCCCCCCACCCCAATGAGAACTTAAGTCTGCAGCGAAGCGGGCCAGTGGTTTTGCCAACAGCTGTCCACGTGCAGGCAAACAAAGATAAACACCCCGGACGCACGGGGGGCACCTAGCTTCGTGCTAGGGCCGCCTCTGCTGCTGCTTCTATTTACGGTGGTCCGGCCTTGGGTCTACTGGAGGGGACTTCCCGCCTGGGGGAGGTCACCTCGCGGCGACACGCCCCCCGTGCAGCCGCCCCAGGGGGAAACTGAGGCACGGAGGCCGCCCCCACAGTGCCGCCAGACTTCGGCGGGCGGGCTCCCCACGGCGGCGGCTCGCACTGCTCCGGACGGACCGGAGGCGGAGTCACCATCCGCGGCTCGGACCTCGACCACGGAACGTGACGGCCCACAGCCACGCCCACAACGCCCAGTGGCCTGGCCCCAGGGGGACACCGGGCAGGAGACGGCCGCCGCGGGCACTGCCCGAAGCCACGCGGTCCCCGCTTCTTCCAGGCCCGTAAGGGCTCAGGGACGCTCCTCGGCCGCCCGCCCTGCTTCGGACCCCGGGAAGCCCGAGGAGCGGCGAGGAGGCCGCGTTCGTTTCGGTCGGGGAAAGCCCCGCACCCTTCGCCCCTCCCAGGAGGCCGCCTCGGCTCCGGGGCCCGGCCCCATCCGGGCGGTGTCCGGGTTCGGCCGGGTCGGGCCCCCGGCCGCCGGGGCTCCCTCATAGGCGGGCGGCGCCGGGACCCGCCCAGGCCAGGCGCGGCGCCGAGCGGGGGCGGAGCCAACAGTTCGCGCCAAAATCGCGTAGCTGGGCCCTCCCCCACGGGCTACGTCGCGCCCTCCTTTTTTTTCAAACCCGGAGCTGGGCGGGGATTGGTGGGCTGGGCGTTCACGTGGTTAACGGTCGCGGGAAGCCGCGGAGCCCGAACTTGCGCTGGACCTGCGGAGACCCCTGCCTTGGCGTCCAGGCTGTGCAGCCTGTGCGGGGCAGTCCGCGCCACCACCATCGCCGCCGCCCGGAGCCCGGAGCGCCCCGGAGCCGCAGCCCGCCGCGACGCAGTCTCGCCGCCGCCGCCGCCGCCTCCGCGCCCGGGCGCGCCCAGTCGCACGTGGCGGACCCGCCCCCTGGGCCGGCCTTGCGCTGGACTCCGCGGACCCCGGCTGTCCGGTCCTCGGCCCCGGCCCCAGGCCCGCGATGAGCTTCCTGAGCCGGCAGCAGCCGCCACCGCCCCGCCGCGCCGGGGCCGCCTGTAGCTTGAGACAGAAGCTGATCTTCTCGCCGTGCAGCGACTGTGAGGAGGAGGAGGAGGAGGAGGAAGAGGAGGGTAGCGGCCACAGCACTGGGGAGGACTCGGCCTTCCAGGAGCCCGACTCGCCGCTGCCGCCCGCCCGCAGCCCCGCGGAGCCCGGGCCCGAGCGCCGCCGCTCGCCCGGCCCGGCGCCTGGCAGCCCCGGGGAGCTGGAGGTGGACATGCTGCTGCCCGGCGCTTGCCCGAGCGCGGACGGGGCGGGCGGCGGCGGCGGCGCCGAGGGCGACTCCTGGGAGGAGGAGGGCTTCGGCTCCTCGTCCCCCGTGAAGTCGCCGGCGGCCGCCTACTTCCTGGGCAGCTCGTTCTCGCCGGTGCGCTGCGGCGGCCCGGGAGACGCGTCGCCGCGGGGCTGCGGGTCGCGCAGGGCCAGCGAGGGCCCCTGCTCGCCGCTGCCGGACCAGCCGGGCACGCCGCCGCACAAGACCTTCCGCAAGCTGCGGCTCTTCGACACGCCGCACACGCCCAAGGTGAGAGGCCTGGCGGCCAGGGCCCGCGCCGGGCGGCCGGCCGAGCCTTTTAAAAAGGCCGCGGCGCCGGGGCCGAGCGCGCCGCGGCCCGGGTTCGGTTACATAACCGCCCGGCCGCACCCCCCTCCCCCCGCTCGCTCTTCTGCGCCGCCACCCAAAGTTGGCAGCCCCTCGTGTGGGCCCTGCCCAGAAGTTGTCCGTTAAGATTATGTAACTGCACAATGGGCGACTTCTTGGGCTGACAAAGGGGCAGAAGGGCGCCGTCCGGGTGGCCGAGGGTTTGCCGCCCCTCCTGGAGCCGGGCTGCCCGCTAACGTGGTTCGCTAGGATGCTGGCCGGGTGCTGGCGCGGCCGCCTGACACTCCCGAGCCATATGGTGCCTTTTAAACGCAGCCACGGGGCCTGTAATTTGGGCGGCGCGGGCAGAAGGAGTTCGGTTGAAAAAAAAAAAAGGAAACCTTGCACTTGTGGTTTGGTGTGGTGTGGCGCGCCGGGGAAAGTTTGAGGTCTGCAGGGGCCTGGGAGTGGAGGCTGGCCTGCGGGCTCCTGGCGGCGCGCACGCCCCTGGCCCGACCCCGAGTGTCGGGTAAGCTGGTGTGTCTCCTGGGGTCCGCGGGGCACCGCCTGCCGTGGGTCCGGCGTCTTCGGGAGGTGTGCCGCACCTGCCGCTGTGCCTGCAGCTCGCCGCCTGCAAAGCGGTCCGGGCACAGCAGATTTAGACACACCTCCTCAGTGGGGTTAGCAGGGAAAGGGGAGCTTCTGCAGCGTCCGTTTTGTTTTCGCGGTACCGTTAGTCATAAACCTGGAGGAGTACGTGCGCCTGGGAGCTTTACTGCTGATTAGCCGCCTCGCCCGCGGCGGAATGAGGGGCGGAGTCCCGCGGAGGTGGCTTCCAAAGCCCTATTCAGAGGGGGGAGGGGAGCTTTTGTGGGACTGGCTGCTTTCTATTTTTAGATGAGTTGAAAAAAGGCTGGTTAACTTTTGGCCACCAAAATGAACTGTTTTAGCCCGCATAAATATTCTTTTTCGGCCTACAGACCGATTTCACTTTGTTATCTTTTCCCAAAAAGGTAGTTAGTTTCTAGCTTGAGACTTGTTCTGTGGCCAGTGTATTTTGCTTGCAGTATAACAAAGGCCTGTGTGTTGCTTTGCGTTCTGCCCCAGGAAAGGCTGGTGGAAAATTGGGTTGAGAGGGCTGTTCAGGGTGCAGATCCTAAAAATTTTATTTCTCCTCCCCTAGAGTTTGCTCTCCAAAGCTCGAGGAATTGATTCCAGCTCTGTTAAACTCCGGGGTGGTTCTCTATTCATGGATACAGAAAAATCCGGAAAAAGGGAATTTGACACACGACAGACCCCTCAAGTGAATATTAATCCTTTTACTCCGGATTCCTTGTTGCTTCATTCTTCAGGAACATGTCGTCGAAGAAAGAGAGTGTATTGGAATGAGTAAGTCATTTAACAATTTGCTTCCCCAAACCAACAAAGATTTTTTTTTTTAAAGATTGATTTATTTTGACAGAGTAACAGAGGGAGAGAGATCATCCATCCTTGGTTCACTCCCTAAATGCCCACAAAGGGTAGGTTGGTCCAGGCCAGAACCCAGGAGCCCCAGAGCTCCATCCAGGTCTCCCAGGCTGATAGGGGGCACGTTTAGCAGGAAGCTGTATTGGAAGTAGAGCAGCTGAGGCTTGAACTGGCGATAATACCGGATGCTGGCGTGGCAAGCACAGGCTTAACCTGCTGCGCCACAATGGCTGGCCCCTCACCTCACCCAAAATTGGTTTGGTATATTTATCAAAATTTAGTTTCTGTTGAACAGCATAGATATTTGTGCTTTGAAATTTTTTCCTTTACTAGCACTTATCCCCTAGAAGATAGAAATTAATGAATTATCTGTGGAGGAGGAGCAGTGTGGGAAAGGAAAGAATAAAATACCTGGATATCTTGCAAGAAATCTGGTGTCAGAAGTGAGGCAAGCAGACAATGTTAGTTTAGAAAGGCTTCAGTTTTGATATGTCATCAAGTGAGCATGTCTAAGCTGAGCCATTTTCTTCAGCTTGTCTGAATCTGGTGACTACAGAATTAAATGCTTTTATGTTTTTGTCCATTAAAATTCGATTTCATTGTACACTTATCAGATGAAGTTTTGGATCTCAATCTGTTCAGAGTGATGGAAAATTACATAATATTTTTTCAGTTCCTGTGGTGAAGACATGGAAGCCAGTGATTATGAATTTGAAGATGAAACAAGACCTGCTAAAGTAAATAGTTTACTTTTACTGTATCTGAAAATTTGGTTTTTTAGTGCTGAATAATAATAATAACACATGATAAGTACATGTTAAATAAGCATTAAACATAGTTACAATGATTTCTAAACTTCACACATGGTCCTTTTACCATGGCAAAAAGTCATTTTTACATATTTATAATGTATATTTGATATGCTTTTTATTTTTTCATTTTTATTTTAGAAAACTTTTATTTAATAAATATAAATTTTGAAAGTACAACTTTTGGATTATAGCAGTTTTTTCCCCCCATAACCTCCTTCCTGCCCGCTAACCATCCCATCTCCTACTCCCTCTCCCATCCCATTCTTCATTAAGATTCATTTTTAATTATCTTTCTGTACTGAAGATCAATTTAGTATATACTAAGTAAAAGGATATGCTTTTTATTACAGAGGATTACAATTACTGAAAGCAACATGAAGTCACGGTATACAACAGAATTTCATGAGCTAGAGAAAATTGGCTCTGGAGAATTTGGTTCTGTGTTCAAGTGTGTGAAGAGGCTGGATGGATGCATTTATGCCATTAAGCGATCCAAAAAGCCATTGGCTGGCTCTGTTGATGAGTATGTGCTAAACCTTTTGTCTTTTTGGTCTGGTGTGTGGTTAAATACATTAAGGTTTTCGGTAATTGAACACTGACTTTGCCTGACTTTTGAGATGTTAGAATAATTTAGTCACATCCTTTAAAAAAAAAAAAAACTTTCATTAAAAAACTTTTAAGATTTATTTTCATTTTATTTGAAAGGGACAGAGACAAAGATCTGCCATGTACTTGTTCACCTCAGAAATGTCCACGATAGCCAGGGGTAGGCCACGTTGGAGTCAGGAACTGGGCACTAATTAATGATTTCTTGTGTGCGTTACAGGGACCCAAGTACTTGGGCTAGCACATGCTATCTCTTACGATGCAGGTTAGCAGGAAACTAAAGGAGTAGAGCAGAACATTCCAATATGGGATGCAGGCATCTTAACCACTATGCGAAAAGTCCCTCACTCCTCAAGTCCTTGAAATTTTGTTAACTAGTTGTTACTGGATTTGGGGAATACTGTGAGTAGTTTGATTTTAGAGCCTAACAAACTTTTTTTTTTTTTTTTAAAGATTTTATTTATTTATTTGAGAGGTAGAGCTAAAGACAGACAGATGGAAAGACAGAGAGGTTTTCTATCCTCTTTCTGGTTTACTCCTCAAATGGCCGCAATGGCTGAACCTGGGCCAATCTGAAACCAGGAACCACGAGCTTCTTCCAGGTCTTCCATGTGGGTGCAGGGGCTCAAGCACATGGGCCATCCTCTGCTGCATTCCCAGGCCATGGCAGAGAACTGGATTGGAAGAGGAGCAGCTGGGACCCTAATCAGCACACGTATGGGATGCTGGTGTTGCAGGTGGAGGCTTATTAGCCCACCACGACATGTTGCCGGCCCCCAGTTTTTTGGTTTTTTGGTTTTTTTTAAATTTAGTTGAAAGGTAGAGTTAGATTCTGCATCTGCTTGTTCACTCTCCAAATGGCCTCCACTGTCAGAGCTGGGCCAGACTATAGCCTGGAACTCCATCCGGTTCTACATGAGTGGCAGGGACCCAAGTACTTAGGCCATGTTCCCCTGCATTCCCAGGCGCATTAGCAGGGAGCTAGTTTGAAAGTAGAACAGCCAGGGCTTGAACTGGCACCCATATGGGATTCTGGCCCTGTAGGTAGCAGCTTAACCCACTGTGCTACAATGCTGACCTTAACTTAAATTTCCTTTTTTCTAGTTGACACCTATGAATTCACAGGAAAATTTTTTTTTAAGATTTATTTATTTGAAGATAGAGTTACACAGAGAGAGAGAGAGAGAGAGAGGTCTCCCATCTGCTGGTTTACTCCCCAATCAGCCAATACGGCTGGAGCTGTGCCAATCCGGAGCCAGGAGTGAGGAGCTTCCTCCGGGTGCAGGAGCCTAAGGGTGCAGAGGCCCAAGGGTTTGGGCCATCTTCCACTGCTTTCTAGGCCATAGCACAGAGCTGGATCGAAAGTGGAGCAGCCAGGTCTCAAACTGGCGCCCACATGGGATACTGGCACTGCAGGTGGCGGCTTTACCCGCTATGCCACAGTGCTGGCCCCTACAGTAAAATTTAATCTTTCCTGAGTGCTAGGGCCAAAAAGATGTCTTCTTTTTGGCAGTCTTTAATGGAAGCCTTTGGAAACCCTCATGAGTTTTAACCGTGTGTCTTAAGCAAACTGTTTTTAGTATAATAATAGAAAAGTCAAGTTTTTGTGAAGTTTCAGATAAATTAATTCAGTTTAGGCTTGAGTAAAAATGATTTATTTTTCTATTGATTGCAATTTTCTTGTAGGCAGAATGCTTTGAGAGAGGTATATGCTCATGCAGTACTTGGCCAGCACTCTCATGTGGTTCGATATTTTTCTGCCTGGGCAGAAGACGATCATATGCTTATACAGAATGAATATTGTAATGGTAAGTGATGTAATAGTTCTCTCTCAGTTTGTGAGCTTGGGAAAATGAACACCAAAGAAAATTTATCATTTCAAATATTGCTCTGTTTCTCTTTTCTCTCTTAAAAATCCAAGGTCAAAGGCCTGGCATGAATTTGAAGTGCAATTAAAGATTGAAAACTTGGTCCCTTCTGCAGCCCCTGTACATAGCTTTTTTATTTATTTATTGGAGAGGTTGAGTTACAGAGAGAGGTCTTCCATCTGCTGGTTCACTTCCTAAATGGTTGCAATGGCCAGAGCTGGACTGATCAAAGCCTGGAGCCAGGAGCTTCTTCCAGGTTTCCTACCAGGGTGCAAGGGTCCAAGCACTTGGGCCATCTTCCACTGCTTTCTCAGGTAACTAGCAGAGAGTTGGATCAGAAGAGAAGCAGTCAGGACATGAATTGGTGCCCATATGGGATGTCGGTGTTGCAGATGGAGGCTTTGCCTACTATGCTACAGCACCAGCACCCCTCGCCCATACCTTAATAGGACTTTGCATGCTATTTATGTGTCTATAACTCAGATTAAACTGAACTTCTTTAGAGGACAATGACTTGGACATACATACATATGTGTCCTTAGCAGGTAGCATAGTGTGAGAGGCATACAATAAGGTGTATTGTCATCTGTTTGCCAAAGCTATAACAGAAATATCTGAGACTGGATAATTGATAATGAACAGAAGTTTTATTTGGCTCATGGTTCTGGAGGCTGGGAAGGCCAGGAGCACAGTGGACTGTGCTGTTTTATCCCATGGTGGCAGGTGGGAGGACAAGAGAGGGTTGAATTTGCTTTTATAACAAACTCATTACTATGGTAAGTACGCTAATCCATTCGTGGGAGTAGATTCCTAATAACCTAATTTCCCCTTTTTCAGCCCTGCCTCCTAACACCTGTATTGGGGATTAAGTTTCCAACACATGACTTTACACATTCAAATCATGACATTCTGCCCCCTGCCCACAAAATTCATGTGTTTCTCTCAGTGCAAAATACTTGTGTGTTAATATCATTCTAGTAGTCCCAAAAGTCTTAACTTAATCCATCATCATCTCAGAAATCCAAAGTCTGGAGTCTAATCTAAGCCAGATACAGGGGAGGTTCAAAGCACAATTCGTCCTCGGGCAAATTTCCTTTGCTTGTGAGCCTAGGAACTCAAGTTATCTATTTCTAAGATAACAATGGTGGAACAGGCATAGGACAAACAGTCCCACTCTGAAAGAAAGGAATAGACCAGGTTACTGGTTCTGAGTAAGTCCAAAATCTGACGGGGAAGATAATACAAAATCTTAAAGCTGGAGAATTTTTTATTGCATGTCATGCATCATGAGCATATTGGGCTGGGGGTTGGGCTCCAGGTTTAGTAGGCTTAGCCTGGGGTGGGAGTGCTGCCATTGCTACAAGTCTCTGCCTGGGCACCCAGCCTGTCTGTGATCTTTGAAATGTAGATGGAGGGAGCCTGCCCCTACATCTCTTGCACTCTGTATTCCTGCAGAATTAGCACTACATGGACACTGCCAAGGTTTATGGCTTAAGTTTGAGAAGTCATATGCTTGAGAGGCACTCGGGCCCACTTGAGTCACAGCTCAAGTGACTAAAGGGTATTGTGCTAGAATTGGTGGATCAAAGTCCTAGGTGGCCCTGGGCAGCAAGTACTAATGTCCGGACCTCAGTTACCTTTTTGGAAATCTCTCCCTTAAGGTCATCCTAGCTTGCTTCAGAGATTTCCAAAATCCCTTTGGGATGTTTTTCCCATTGTCTTGTTTAGTATCACCTGACTCTATTACCCTCCTAGGGAAAGGTCTCTTAGCCATATCTTTTACTTTGTTCTCCTAAAGATACTTTTCACTCTTTACATGGCAAGTCTCCAAACATCTAAAATCTTTGACTCTGCCTCCCTCCCCCCCCCTTTTTTTTTTAAATTTATTTGATAGGTAGAGTTATAGACAGAGAGAGAGACAGAGAGAGAAAGGTCTTCCTTCTGTTGGTTCACTCCCCAAATGGCCGCTATGGCCGGCGTTGCACCAATCCAAAGCCAGGAGCCAGGTGCTTCTTCCTGGTCTCCCATGCTGGTGCAGGGGTCCAAGCACTTGGGCCATCCTCCACTGCCCTCCCGGGCCACAGCAGAGAGCTGGACTGGAAGAGGGGCAACCGGGACTAGAACCCGGCATCCATATGGGATGCCGGCGCCACAGGCGGAAGATTAACCAAGGTGAGCCATGGCACTGGCCCTGCCTCCCCTTTTTTTTTAAAAAAAAAATTTATTTGAGAGGCAGAGAGGTCTTCCATCTCCTGGTTCATTCCCCAATTGGCCGCAACAGGAAGCAGGAGCTTATTCCATGATCTTCCACGTGGGTGCAGAGGCCCAAAGGCTGGGGTCATCTTCTGCTTCTTCCCCAGGCCATAGCAGAGAGCTGGATCAGAAGTGGGGCATCCGGGTCTTGAACTGGCACCCATAAGGGATGCCGGCACTGCAGGCTGCAGCTTTACCCACTATGCCACAGTGCTGTCCCCTCTGCCTCCCCCCCCCCCTTTTTTTTTTTTTTTTAAGATTTATTTATTTATTTGAAAGTTAAAGAAAGAAGGAAAGGCAGAGAGAGAAAGAGGTCTTCCATCTGCTGGTTCATTCCCCAGTTGGCCGCAGTGGCCGGAGCTATGCCAATCTGAAGCCAGGAGCTTCTCAGCAGGTGCCAGGGGCCCAAGAACTTGGGCCATCTTGTACTGCTTTCCTGGGCCATGGTAGAGAGCTGGATTGGAAGCGGAGCAGCCGGGACTCAAGCCGGTGCCCGTATGGGATGCTGGCACTGCAGGTGGTGGCTTTACCTGCTATGCCACAGTGCCAGCCCCTGCCTCCCTTTTAATAATAGCTTCTGTCTTAATAATTTATTGATGTCCTTCAGAATGCCTTGCAGTGGATTCCCAGCTCTGGCTACTGAATCCATCTGCCTGCTAATGCATACCCTGGGAGGCAGCAGTCGTGGCTCAAGTAGTCCGGTTTCTGCCACCCATGTGAAAGACCTGATGTTCCAGTCTCCCAGTTTTGCCTTGATCCATCTCTGGCTATTATGAGCATCTGATGAGTAAACCAATAGATGGGAGTTCTGTCTATCTGTATGTCTTGGTCTCTCTGTCTTATATTTATTTATTTGAAAGGCAAATTTAGAGAGAACCTTCTATCCGCTGATAGACTTCCCAGATGGCTGTCACGGCCAGGGCTGGGCCAATTAGGATTCAGGAGCTGCTTCTGAGTCTCCCATATTGGTGCAGGGGCCTAAGCACCTGGCCTTGCTTTCCCAGGCCATCAGCTACTGGGAGTGGAATTGGAAGTGGAGCAGCTGGGGCTTGAACTGACCGCCATATGGGAATGTCAGCGTTGCAGGTAGTGACGACCTATTAACGCCACAGTACCGGCCCCAAACATAGATATTTTTTAAAAGAAAGTAGCCATATACCGGCGCCGCGGCTCACTAGTCTAATCCTCTGCCTTGCGGCGCCGGCACACCGGGTTCTAGTCCCGGTTGGGGCACCGATCCTGTCCCGGTTGCCCCTCTTCCAGGCCAGCTCTCTGCTGTGGCCAGGGAGTGCAGTGGAGGATGGCCCAAGTCCTTGGGCCCTGCACCCCATGGGAGACCAGGAGAAGCACCTGGCTCCTGCCATCGGATCAGCGCGATGCGCAGGTCGCAGCGCGCCTACCGCGGCGGCCATTGGAGGGTGAACCAATGGCAAAAGGAAGACCTTTCTCTCTGTCTCTCTCTACTGTCCACTCTGCCTGTCAAAAAAAAAAAAAAAAAGAAAAAGAAAGTAGCCATATAGTTCCTTCAATATTGTGCTTAGAAATTTCTTCACTAGATATCCCAGTTTACCACTCTTAAATTCTGCCTTCCTTAAAGCCCTAGGGCACAGACACAGTTCTGCCAAATTCTTTGCAAATGTATAATAAGGATAGCTCCTACTCCAATTCCTTGCTCTTCAGTTCTATCTTAGCCCTCATCAGAATAGCTTTTACCACACATATTTCTGCGAAAATTGATCATGGCCATGAATAGGCATTTTTCTTTTTTTTATTTGACAGGTAGAGTTATAGACAGTGAGAGAGACAGAGACAAAGGTCTTCCTTCCGTTGGTTCACTCCCCAAATGGCCGCTACGGCCGGCGTTGCACCGATCCAAAGCCAGGAGCCAGGTGCTTCTTCCTGGTCTCCCATGCAGGTGCAGGGGCCCAAGCACTTGGGCCATCCTCCACTGCCCTCCCGGGCCACAGCAGAGAGCTGGACTGGAAGAGGAGCAACCGGGACTAGAACCCGCCTCTGATATGGGATGCTGGCACCGCAGGTGGAAGATTAACCAAGTGAGCCACGGTGCTGGCCCATGAATAGGCATTTTTCAAGAGAAGAAATTGAGATGGCAACAGACACTTGAAAAAATGCTCAGGATCACTAGCCATCAGAATGGCTCTCATAGAAATCAACAAACAACAAATGCTAGCAAGGATATGGGGAAAAAGGTACCCTAATCACTATTGGTGGGAATGTGAACTGGTGCAGCCACTGTGGAAGACAGTATGGAGATACCTTAGAAATTCATAAACAGACCTACCATATGACCCAGCAATCCCACTCCTGGGAATTTGTCCAAACCACAAAAAATCAGCATATGAAAGAGTGATGTGTACCCCTGGTGTTTATAACAGCTCAACTCACAACAGCTAAGATATGGAATCAAGCCAGATGTCCATCAACTGATGACTGGATAAAGAAAATGTATATACGCACTATGGGGTACTACTGAGCTGTAAAAAAAAATTGCAGTGCTTTCTCCTGCAACAAAATGGATGCAGCTAGAAACCATTATACTTAGTGAAATAAGCCAGTCCCCAAAACGCAGATATCATGTGTGTTCTCTGATCTGGGATACCTAAAATGTAATGTTTTAGAGTAAAATGGACATTTTGAGATTCGATGATTGTTTATAGCCCTTGTCTCTGCTGTTGAGGAACAGTGGTTTTTTTCTTTATCCAATTTGTTAGTGTAGGGTTAATCTTATGAGTATAAAGTATACTGAAAATGGATCTTTGTAAAAATTAAGAGTGACAATAGGAGAAGGAGGAGGAAGATGGGTTGGAGCATGGGGGGAAGGAAGGGAGAGAGGGAGGGAAGTATCACTGTGTTCCTTAATGTGTGTGCGTGTAGGTGTATGTGTGTATAATATCAAACTTAAATACTTAAATAAAATTTAAAGAAATTACTCATGGCCAATTTTCCAACAGTTCATGTTTCCTTTTGAGCTCTCAGCAAAATTTCTCTCTACATTCCATTTGTGACGGTTTTGTCTTGTTCTAGCTTGTTCATCCAAATTCTTCTAGCCACTACGCATTACCCAGTTCCAAAGCCAATCCCATGTTTTCAGGGATTTCTCACAGCAGCAACACCATTTCTGGTACAAATTTTTTGCCTTAGGTGCTTTCCTGGTTCAATAACAAATACCTGAAACTGGCTAATTTATAATGAACAGAAATCTATTTGGCTCCTGGTACTGAGAACTGGGCAGTCTGTGGGCATAGTGCTGGTGTCTGATGTTGGCAAAAAGGAATGTTCACATACAGAAGGGAGATCTAAATTCAGCTGTTCTTCAAAGCATTCTGTAATCCTGCCCCATTCCCACTACATCCAGCCTAGTTTACTGCTGGAACCCTCTAGCAATTCTCTATGAAATAAGTTACACTGTGTTCCCTAGCTGGTCCTCTGTCCCTCCACTTCCCCCCCAAGTGAAAGGAAACAAGCATGTTATAGGATCAGCTTGCGGCCTCTCTAGCTTCCAATTTTCAACAAAGGGCCAACGTGTGTCTCTTTTCTGTTCAGCCTTTACCAAAATTGTGGTCTGATTCTTGATCCTTGTAGACATTTGTTATTATATAGCCAAATCTTTATATGTAACGAACTCTTTTTTATATAAAAAAATCTAAGTGTTGAAGAATTTAGAGTTTAAGGAGCACTTGAGATTGCAAAGGTTTTTGTTGTTTGTTCTCATTTTTTCTGTTAAAATTATACAAGACCAGCCATCTCACAGCTTAGATGTAAGGAAGTGATAAATAGTGGATGAAGTCTCTCACTATCCACTCTGCCTGTCAAAAACAAACAAACAAACAAACAAAAAACAGTGGATGAAGGAACTGCAATTTAAAAAACAACAAAATAAGTGAAAGATTTCTTAAATCTGACTGCTCAAGTTGTCATTAGTTCATTATACTTGAAAGAACTTTTTAAGTATTCAGGACAGAGCATTGCTGCTAGTTTGTTTCACAATTCTTGAAATGTTTCTATTCATACCTTCAAAATATTTATGTAGCCATCTCATAACCTTGAGGACTTACTGTTTCTTAACCTTGGTTTTTCAGTTATCACATTTAATTTAGAACAATTTAACAATGATATTTTCTCTATTTCATATTTGCTAGATACCATCTCCTGCTAGACTTTTCTCTTTTTTTTTTTTTTTTTTAAAGATTTTATTTATTTACTTGAGAGGCAGAGAGAGAGAGAGAGAGAGAGAGAGGTGTTCCATCCGCTAATTCACTCCCCAAAGTGGCCACAACAGCCAGAGCTGGGCCTATCTGAAGCCAGGAGCCAGAAGCTTCTTCTGGGTCTCCCATATAGGTATGGGGCCCCAAGGACTTGAGCCATCTTCCCCTGCTTCCCTAAGCAATAACAGAGAGCTGGATCAGAAGTGGAGCAGCCAGGACTCGAACTGGTGCCCATAGGGGATGCTGGCACTGAAGGCCACGGCTGTACCCACTATGCCACAGTGCCAGCCCCTTCTCTGTTCTTTTTCTATAGCAGTGTTTATAGCTGTCCACATATCAACAACCCTCTAAATATGTGGTTGTGTAATTCAGATGATTTTGAGAAAATTTCAAGGCTTGGGTTTGGCTAGCCTCAGATTACTAAGACCTCTTCTTGAAATAAAGTTAAATTTTAAAATAATCTTTCAAAAATATTTTGAAGTAGAGTAAAACACTTAAAGAATATGAGTCTTTTAAAAATAGACCTGTGGGGGATCTGGGCTGTGGCATAGTGGGTAAAGCCACTGTCTGCAGCACTGGCATCCCATATGGGCGCCAATTCGAGTTCTGGCTGCTCCACTTCCGACCCAGCTCTCTGGTGTGGCCTGGGAAAGCAGTAGAAGATGGCCCTTGGGCCCCTATATGCTCGTGGGAGACCCAGAAGAAGCTTCTGGCTTCAGATCGGCGCAGCACGCCAGCCGTAGTGGCCATTTGGGGGGTGAACCAACGGAAGGAAGACCTTTCTCTGTCTCTGTGTCTCTCTTTCTCTCTCGCTCTTGCGCGCGCGCTGTCTAAATCTGCCTGTTAAAAAAAAAAAAAAGATTTATTTATTTGAGAGGCAGAGTTACAGATGGAGGGAGAGACAGAGAAAGATCTTCCATCTGCTGATTTACTCCCCTGATGGCTGCAACAGCCGAAGGTAGGCCAGTCTGAAGCTAGGAACCAGGAGCTTCTTCTGGGTCTTCCACATGGGTTCAGGGGCCCAAGCACTTGCTAATGTGCTTCCTCAGGCACATTATCAGGGAGCTGGATTGGAAGAGGAGCAGCTGAGACTGGAACTGGCGCCCATGTGGGATGCTGGCTTAACATAGAGGCTTAACGTAACAGCACAGTACTGGCCCCACCGTGTTCTTATCAAAATTGATCTAAGACTTAGCTTGCTTTGTCTGGCAAGATTTATTGATCTGTTCCTTTCTAGAACCTTCTTTCTTTTTTTTTTTTAAAGATTTATTTATTTGCAAGTCAGAGTTATACAGAGAGAGGAGAGGCAGAGAGAGGGAGAGGTCTTCCATCTGATGGTTCATTCCCCAAATGGCCGCACAGCCGGAGATGCTCCTGATCAGGAGCCAGGAGCCTCCTCCAGGTCTCCCACGTGGGTGCAAGGGCCCAAGGACATGGGCCATCTTCTACTGCTTTCCCAGGCCATAGCAGAGAGCTGGATCAGAAGTGGAGCAGCCAGTTTTTTTTTTTTTTTTTTTTGACAGGCAGAGTGGACAGTGAGAGAGAGAGACAGAGAGAAAGGTCTTCCTTTTGCCGTTGGTTCACCCTCCAATGGCCGCCGCGGTAGGCGCGCTGCGGCCGGCGCACCGCGCTGATCCGATGGCAGGAGCCAGGTGCTTCTCCTGGTCTCTCATGTGGGTGCAGGGCCCAAGGACTTGGGCCATCCTCCACTGCACTCCCTGGCCACAGCAGAGAGCTGGCCTGGAAGAGGGGCAACCGGGAAAGGATCGGTGCCCCGACCGGGACTAGAACCCGGTGTGCCCGCGCCGCAAGGCGGAGGATTAGCCTAGTGAGCCGCGGCGCCGGCCAGCAGCCAGGTTTTGAACTGGCGCCCATATGGGATGCCTGTGCTTCAGGCCAGGGCATTAACCTGCAGCTCTACAGTGCTGGCGCCTAGAACCTCTTTTATCAACCAGTTCAGGTTTTGAACAACTTATGTACATATATATAAGACTAAGATATCTAGATATGCAATTTATTTTTATTTTAAAAACATATTTGGGGGCCCGTGCTGTGGCGCAGTGGGTTAATGCCCTGGCCTGAAGCACTGGCATCCTATACAGGCGCTGGTTCGAGACCCAGCTGCTCTACTTCCAATCCAGCTATCTGCTATGGCCTGGGAAAGCAGTAGAAGATGGCCCAAACCCTTGGGCCCTTGCACCCATGTCGGAGACCCAGAAGAAGCTCCTGGCTCCTGGCTTTGGATGAGCACAGCTCCGGCCGTTGCGGCCAACTGGGGAGTAAACCATCAGATGGAAGACCTCTCTGTCTCTCTCTGCCTCTCCTTCTTTCTCAGTGTAACTCTGACTTTCAAATAAATAAATAAATATTTTTTAAAAATAAGAACATTTGACATTTTGTTATTCAGTTTTTCTCAAATTGTAGGACCTCCTTTTGTGACTAATATTATCATTGAACTTTCTGATTATGTTATTCCTAAGCTATAAACAGATTTTTAAAATTTATTTATTTATTTGACATGCATAGTTAGAGTAGGAGAAACACAGATCTTCCATGTGCTGGTTCATTCCCCAAATGGCTATG
This sequence comes from Lepus europaeus, assembly GCF_033115175.1. Classification (NCBI taxonomy): domain Eukaryota; kingdom Metazoa; phylum Chordata; class Mammalia; order Lagomorpha; family Leporidae; genus Lepus; species Lepus europaeus. Next base: position 55,567,625 of record NC_084833.1, on the reverse strand, counting down.
GTTGTACCAGGCCAAAGCCAGGAGCCAGAGCTGCTTCCAGGTCTCCCATGTGGGTGGCAGGGGCCCAGGTACTTGGGCCATTTTCTGCTGCTTTCCCAGGCACTTGGAAGGCAGCTGGATTGAAAGTGAAGCAGTCAGGACTTGAACTGATACATATGGGATGCCAGCACTGCAGGCGGTGACTTCACTCGGTGTGTCACAGTACTGGCCCCCTAAACAGATTTTTTTTTTTTTTTTAAGATTTATTTATTTATTTGAAAGTCAGAATTACACACAGAGAGAAGGAGAGGCAGAGAGAGAAAGAGAGAGGTCTTGCATCCGCTGGTTCACTCCCCAGTTGGCCACAACAGCTGGAGCTGAGCCTATCCGAAGCCAGGAGCTTCTTCTAGGTCTCCCACGTGGGTGCAGGGGCCCAAGGACTTGGGCCATCTTCTACTGCTTTCCCAGGCCATAGCAGAGAGCCGGATTGGAAGAGGAGCAGCCTGGACTAGAACCAGTGCCCATATGGGATGCCGGCCCTGCAGGCAGTGGCTTTACCTGCTACGCCACAGCACCGGCCCCTAAACATATTTTTTTAACAACTTCTGATTGTGTGAGATAAAGTATAAACTTACAAAGTTTTTCTGAAAGTTTAAATCAGTTAACTGTATAATTTCATGAACTCTTTAAAACCAGATTTATGTGATCATAAGGGTAATTAAAGCTGTACTAAAATACTAGTTTTTACTTTGAAAATTTGTGGACTGTTGGTAAGGATATGGTGAAACAAAGCGTTCTTATATATTGATAATGGGACTAGAAGTTGGTATAGTGTTCCTTTGAGGGACAAGGTATAAGTGTGATGTATAACACTGTGTACTTGCACATATTATAAATACATATACCCTTTGACCGAGCTAAGTGTGTAAAATGAACAATGGACAAGGTTATTCATGAGACCATAGTATGTAATAGTAAGGGCTTAGGAATAATTTCAAAAATGTTTAGGGGATTAGTTAATGTATTACTTACTGTTCAGTCATACGGTGGAGATTCTGTAGAGAGAGAAAAATGGGTTATGTTTTTATATTGGTTTAGAATTATCTTCAGGATAATGAACATGTGCTATCATTGTGTAAACAGTTGAGCACATTAAAAAGTGGTAATGTTGGTTTACTCTAGGAAAGAAAAGCAGATGGAATGCCGAGATATCTGAATGAGAAAGACTCCCCCCTTTTCTTTGAAAGGCAGACAGATAAAAATCTTCCATCTCATGGCTCACTCCCCAGATGCCCACAACAGCTGGCCAAAGCCGGGAGCTGGGAACTTAATCTTGGTCTCTCACCTGAGTGGCTGAGACCCAAGCATTTGAGCCCTCACTTGTTGCCTCCCAGGGTGTGCATTAGCAGGAAGCTGGGATCAGAAGTGGAGTTGGGACTCAAACCCAGGCAGACTGAACTGGGATGGAGTCATCCTACATGTCTTAACTACTGTGCCACATCCTACCCTGAAGGAAAAAGACTTTAACTTGATTTTGTACCCATGTGAATAAATTTCCTATTAAAAGAAAAAAAAATTTGATTTCACAAATAGATTGAAGGCAGGAAGCCCTATAAAATATCACTTTCTTGGTTGAGACTATGGTCGTTCAAAGATGGAATGAAGAAAATAAGAATGCTTCAGAAAAATAAAATAATATTAATTTTTGCTGTCTTTGCTAGGTGGAAGTTTAGCTGATGCTATAAGTGAAAACTACAGAATCATGAGTTACTTTACAGAAGTAGAGTTGAAGGACCTCCTCCTGCAGGTTGGCCGGGGCTTGAGATACATTCATTCAATGTCCTTGGTTCATATGGATATAAAACCTAGTAAGTATTACAGATCCTGATTATGTTCTTTGGGCTTTATAGAGAATAAATTGTTTCATTATAAGAATACTAAAGTATATTTTGTTTTTTTCATTGTTGGTTCTTAAGGGCCTTTGACCCACTTATCAGTATTGTTTTATGATTTTCCTTTACAGCTTCCCTTTTACCCCCCAGAATTAGATAACCAAACTCCTATTAAAAGCTGGAAAAAAAATTGCTGCATCTTACAGGAATGACATAGTGTCCAGTGGAAGTCTGATGGAGAGACTAAAAACCTCAGCACGACTACATTACAGTTTTCCCCAGTGGACAGTTGATTTGTGTAAATTATTGCATCTGGCTATATCCATTTTCCTTTTTCAGGTTTTCCCCTCACCTGCTTCTCAAGATTTATTTATTTATTTTGAAAGAGTTAAGAGAGAGAGAGAGATCTTGATCCACTGGTTCATTTCCCAGATGACTGCAACAGCCAGGCCTGGGCTGGGCTGGGCTGAAGCCAGGAGCCAGGAGCATCATCTAGGTCTCCCAAGTGGTTGGCAGGGGCCCAAGATTGGGCCATTCTCTGCTGCTTTCTCAGGCCATTAGTAAAGAGCTAGATCTGAGTTGGAGCAGCTCGGACTTGAACTGGTGCCCATAGGTTTCCAGCATCACAGGTGGCAGCTTTACCCTTTACGCCACAGGGCTGTCCCCACTGCCCCCTGCACTTCTAAAAAAATGATAGAAACTTTTCTTACAAGATGACTCTTCTGGATTTGACTGGTTACTTCCTTGTATATTTGTCTTGTTCCTTCCTCTCCTATATTTCCTATAAATTAGAAATTGTAATTGACGGTTGATTCATTCAGGGTCAACATTTTAGATAGGTGGTTTTCAGTTGAAATTAATGAGTTTCTTTTTTTTAATTTGTGAAAATATGTGTTAATTCATAGGAACTAATTTTATACAACTTTAATTTTAGAATTTCTTTTTTTTTTTTTTTTTTTTTTTTTTTTGACAGGCAGAGTGGATAGTGAGAGAGAGACAGAGAGAAAGGTTTTCCTTTTTGCCGTTGGTTCACTTTCCAATGGCCGCTGCGGCCGGTGCATCTCGCTGATCCGAATCCAGGAGCCAGGTGCTTCTCCTGGTCTCCCACGCGGGTGCAGGGCCCAAGGACTTGGGCCATCCTCCACTGCCTTCCCGGGCCATAGCAGAGAGCTGGCCTGGAAGAGGGGCAACCGGGATAGAATCCGGCGCCCCAACTGGGATTAGAACCCGGTGTGCCGGCGCCGCAAGGCGGAGGATTAGCCTGTTAAGCCACGGCGCCGGCCCAATTTTAGAATTTCTTATCTGTTAACATTACAATTTTTATTTTCAAAAGGAAAAATATATTTGGTCTGATAGCAGTAAATGTGAATTAGTAAGATGTAGCTATACTCACTTATATGTTACTGTATTAAGTGTCAGACAACTAGTAGACCAAGGTGCAAAAGTTTAAAATGTTAAAGGATGTGAAGTTTTAGAATCTTCAATTTTGGCCAGCGCCACAGATCACTAGGCTTATCCTCCGCCTGTGGTGCCAGCACCCCGGGTTCTAGTCCCAGTCAGGGTGCCAGATTCTGTCCCGGTTGCCCCTCTTCCAGTCCAGCTCTCTTCTGTAGCCCGGGAGTGCAGTGAAGGATGGCCCAGGTCCTTGGGCCCTGCACCCGCATGGGAGACCAGGAGAAGCACTTGGCTCCTGGCTTCGGATCGGCGCAGCATGCTGGCTGCAATGCGCCGGCCGTAATGGCCACTTGAGTGGTGAACCAACGGCAAAAGGAAGACCTTTCTCTCTGTCTCTCTCTCACTGTCTTCTCTGCCTGTCAAAAAAAAAAAATCTTCAGTTTCACAAATTCCATAATAAAATAAGTGGTCATAAATTGAGTGAAACTGAGTAGATGAATCCAATAAATATAACGTTTGTAATTCAGTATTTTTTTAAAGATTTATTTATTTTAATTGAAAGAGTACGGGGGAGAGAGAGAGATAGAGATAGAGATCTTGATCTTCCATTTGCTAGTTCACTCCCCAGCATGGCCGCAACAACTGGCGCTGAGCTGATTGGAAGCCAGGAGGCAGGAGCTTCTTCCAGGTCTCCCACATGGGTGCAGGGGCCCAAGTACTTGGGCCATCTTAATTGCTTTCTCAGGCACACTAGCAGGGACCTAGATCGGAAGTATGGGATGCTGGCTCTGCAGGTGGCGGCTTCAACCACTACACCATAGCACCAGCCCCTGTAATTCAGTATTACATTGATAAAACTGTTAAAGTGAAATATGCCTGTGAAACCTAACATTTGTCATGAGCATACTTGGATTTGAAGAAAATATTAGTGTATATACAGTAGGAAATACAGTGAACCATAAAGCCCTGTTTGGATGTGGATATTGTGTTAAATAAACTCACTGGCTAAATGATTCATTTTTTTTCCCACACTCGCCAGGTAGCACTAGATTACAATTTGTTTTTTGACAGCATTACAAATTACTATGTTACTGTCCTGTATTGTTTCTAAGTTAATAAAACTCCCAAAGATTAATATGCAGATGACAAGGTTGCTAGATGTTCAAGGAATCAGTGCCAGGATGCAAAATATATTCCCAGAAAATGCAGCCTGATTTTTACTCCATGGGTTTGGGTTAGAATGTGAGAATCTGCACTTTTTTTTTTTTTTTAAAGATTTATTTATTTATTTGAAAGTCAGAGTTACACAGAGAGGCCGGGGTGGGGGGAGGGTGGGTGGGGACATCCATTCGCTGGTTCACTCCCCAATTGGCCGCAACGGCCAGAGCTGCACCGATCTGGAACCAGGAGCTTCTTCTGGTCTCCCACATGGGTACAGGGGCCCAAGGACTTGGGCCATCTTAATTGCTTTCCCAGACCATAGCAGAGAGCTGGATCAGAAGTGGAGCAGCTGGGACTCGAACCGGCGCCCATATGGGATGCCGGCACTTCAGGCCAGGGTGTTAACCCGCTGCGCCACAGCGCTGGCCCCTGAATCTGCATTTTTAAAAGCTTTCTGTGCCAGCACCATGGCTGACTTAGCTAATCCTCCACCTGTGACGTTGGCACCCTGGTTTCTAGTCCGGGTTGGGGTGCCGGATTCTGTCCCGGTTGCTCCTCTTCCAGTCCAGCTCTCTGCTGTGGCCCGGGAGGGCAGTGGAGGATGGCCTAAGTGCTTGGGCCCTGCACCTGCATGGGAGACCAGGAGGAAGCACCTGGCTCCTGGCTTTGGATCGGCGCAGCACGCCGGCTATAGCAGCTATTTGGGGGGTGAACCAACGGAAGCAAGGCCTTTCTCTCTGTCTCTCTTTCTCACTGTCTAACTCTGCCTGTCCAAAAAAAAAAAAAAAAAAAGCTTTCTGGATGATTCTGATAGACATATGACCTTGTTTGTAAACTCTTTGTCAGGTAATATTTTTATATCTCGAACCTCAATCCCAAATGCTGCCTCTGAAGAAGGAGATGAAGATGACTGGTCATCTAACAAAGTTATGTTTAAAATAGGTAAGAAAGAAAAGTAACTACATTACTGTGTTAAAATAGACAGACTGTTTTGTTTTTAACTCCTGACAGTTAACTTTTTTAATACCTACAGGTGATCTTGGCCATGTAACAAGGATCTCTAGTCCGCAGGTGGAAGAAGGTGATAGTCGTTTTCTTGCAAATGAAGTTTTACAGGAGGTAAAACTTTTAACAATTTTGTTTTCTTTGTAATATTTATCAGTCAATAGAAGAATATACATCTAGGTATATAAAAACTAATAATTAGTGGAATGGAAGTATAAAATAGAAAGTCTAAATCTACAGGTGAGAATATTTAATCTAGCAAAAGTTCATGAAAACAAAGATTATTATGGAGTTGTGATAGAAGAGATGTTCTATACACTGCTGGTAGGATTTAAGATTTATTTATTGGGGCCAGCACTGTGGCAAGGAGGTTAAACTTCCACCTGCAGTGCCAGCATCCTGTATGGGTGCTGATTCGAGTCCTGGCAGCTCCACTTCTGACCCATCTCCCTGCAATACATCTGGGAAAGCAGCAGCAGATGCCCTAAGTATTTGGGCCCCTGCACCCACATGGGGGACCTGGAAGAAGCTTTTTTTTTTTTTTAAAGGTTTATTTATTTGTTTGAAAGTCAGAGTTACACAGAGAGAGGAGAGGCAGAGAGAGAGAGGTCTTCCATCCGCTGGTTCACTCCCCAAATGGCCACAACGGCCAGAGCTGCACCGATCCGAAGCTGGGTGCCAGGAGCTTCTACCAGGTCTCCCATGCGATTATTCCAAGTAAGCCACGGCGCTGGCCCCTAACTGAAGTCTTAGTGACTTTTCTTCAGTGATAATTTGAGAAATGCTGTAAGGTAACAGGATACCAAACTCATTTGGTTAATCCTCTGCCTGCGGCACCGGCATCCCATATGGGCGCCGGGTTCTAGTCCCGGTTGCTCCTCTTCCAGTCCAGCTCCCTGCTGTGGCCCGGGAAGGCAGTGGAGGATTAACCAAATGAGCCAAGACGCCGGCCCCTCCCAGGTGTATTAGAAGGGAACCGCATTGGAAGTGGAACAGCCAGGACTCAGCCAGCACTCATGGTATGCCTGCACTGCAAAAGTGACAGCTTTACCCACAATGCCACAGTGCCGGCCCTCTTGTGGGACTTTGAAATGGCACATCCTTTTTGGAGATTGAAGTATTAATATCTGTTGACATTTAAATCTTGTACCCTGTGATTTGGAAATTTCATTTTTGAGAATTTCTCTTATAGAAATACTCCTACAAAAACAAAAACTGAGAACAGTGTGAATAAGTTCTTAATAGGAGGGTGGTTAAGTAAATTATGACCACATTGTTGATAGAAGGGAATATAATTTCAGAATATATAACGTATTTCCTTTTTGTTTCAGTTTTCTATTTTATTGTGCAACTGGGGCAAAAGACTAGATTTTCTGTAACTATAATAGACAAAGATTAGAAAGGCTTCCTGGTGCCGGCACCATGGCTTACTTGGTTAATCCTCCGCCTGCAGCACCGGCATCCCATATGGGTGCCGGATTCTGGTCCCGGCTGCCCCTCTTCCAGTCCAGCTCTCTGCTGTGGCCCAGGAAGGCAGTGGAGGATGGCCCAAGTGCTTTGGCCCTGCACCTGCGTGGGAGACCAGGAGGAAGCACCTGGCTTCGGATCAGCACAGCGCGCCAGCTGTAGTGGCCATTTCGGGGGGTTGAACCAACGGAAGAAAAACCTTTGTGTGTCTCTCTCTCATTGTCTAACTCTGCCTAATTAAAAAAAAAAAAAAAGGCTTCCTTACAGGCTGAACAATAATAGGCATGGAATATTTTTGATGATTATATGATGACAGTTATACTTTCTAGCTGTTTTAGCACTCTGAAGAAAGTGCCCCATCAAAACATTAAATTGGTTGGGCATTTGGCCTACAGGTTAAGATACCCACATCCCATATCGGAGGGTCTGGGTTTGATTCCTGGCTCTGGCTCCTGATTCCAGCTTCCTACCAGTGCAGGCCTTAGGAGGCAGATATAATAAATAGCTCCAGTAGTTGGGTCTCTGCCGACCCCATGGCAGACGTGGATTGAGTTCCTGGCTTTGGCTTGGCCCAGTCTTATCTCTTACAGACATTTTGGGCAGTGAACCAGTAGATGGGAACAATCTCTGTGTCTCTCTTCCTCTCAAATTAAAAAAAAAAAAAAAGAAATTATACAAAGTGTTTACGATTTTTAAATCATTACCCATTAACAAAATTTTTAAATAAATTATTCGTCAAAATATGTTTAGCAATATAGAAAAAGCAGCATCAATAAATGCTACAATAGAGCAACTTACTAGTATATTGTAGGACTGTAATTACCACAAAGTCATAGAGTTTGAACTTAGTATAATCCTAATGTTTTACTTTTTGCAGGCCAAGTACCTATTAGTTACATTTTCTCAATTATTTTCCAAACAGCATTTAGATAATCAGATCTAACATTTTTTTATATGTTTGTTTTTAAGATTTATTTATTTATTTGAAAGGCAGAGTTACAGAAAGGCAGAGGCAGAGAGAGAGAGTGAGAAAGAGAGAAAGAGAGAGGTCTTCCATCCACTGGTTCACTCTCCAGTTGGCCGCAATGGCCGATCAGAAGCCAGGAGCTTCCTCCGGGTCTCCCACGTGGGTGCAGGGGCCCAAGGAGTTAGGCTATGTTCTACTGCCTTCCCAGGCCATAGCAGAGATAGGAAGTGGAGCAGCCAGGTCTTGAACCGGTGCCCACTTGATACTGGTGCTTCAGGCCAGGGCGTTAACCCGTTGCACCACAGCACCAGCCCCAAGATCTAACATTTTTATACTGAAGGTAGTAAGTGTGCTCCTACACATGAGTCCCTAGCAGTGAAATAAGGTCTCTTGTTCCTTACAGTGGATCCTGATTAGAATAAGCAGCAATCTGTAAGCATCTCTGTTCCTTTTTGAAACCAAGCAATGGGGCTGGCATTGTGGCGATGCCACCTGCAACATTGGCACCCCATAATGGTGCTGGTTTGGGTCCCAGCTGCTCTACTTCTGATCCAGCTTTCTGCCAACAGCCTGGGAAAAGCAACGAAAGATGTCCCAAGTGCTTGGACCCCTGCCACCCATGTGGGAGACCCAGATAAAGCTCCTGGCTCCTGGCCTCCGGCTTAAGCTTGGCCCAGCCCTGCCCATTGTGGCCATCTGGGGAGCAAACCAGCAGATGGAAGATCTCTTTAAGTCTCTCCCTCTCTGTGTAACTCTTTTCAAATAAAGAAATAAATCTTTTTTTTTTTTTTTTTTTTTTTTGACAGGCAGAGTGGACAGTGAGAGAGAGACAGAGAGAAAGGTCTTCCTTTTGCCATTGGTTCACCCTTCAATGGCCGCCGCAGTAGGCACGCTGCGGCTGGCGCACCGCGCTGATCCGATGGCAGGAGCCAGGTGCTACTCCTGGTCTCCCATGGGGTGCAGGGCCCAAGAACTTGGGCCATCCTCCACTGCACTCCCTGGCCACAGCAGAGAGCTGGCCTGGAAGAGGGGCAACCGGGACAGGATCGGTGCCCTGACCGGGACTAGAACCTGGTGTGCCGGCGCCGCAAGGCGGAGGATTAGCCTAGTGAGCCGCGGCGCCGGCTAGAAATAAATCTTTAAAAAAGAAAACAACAACAAAAAACCAAGCCAACCGCAACCTGAGTCTTGGATGCCAACAAATAAAATTGAGCATTGCTGCTGCTTTGCAGGGTCTGCGTTAGCAGGAAGCTGGAATCAGGAACTGGAGCTGGGAATCAAACCCAGGCACTCTGATATGGAATGTGGTGGCTTTTTTCTTTTTCTTTTTCTTTTTTTTTTTCCCTTTTTAAGATTTATATCTTGAAAATGCAGAGTGATGGAGGGAGAGATATATCTTCCATCTGTTGGTTCACTCCCCAAATGGCTGCACAGCCAGGGCTAGGCCAGGCCAAAGCCAGGAGTTGGTATCTCCATTCACATGAGTAACATGGGCTCAAGTATTGGGCCATCATCCACAGCTTCCCAGGCACCATACAGGAAGGGAGCTGGATGGGAAGTGGAACAGCAAGACTCCCAGCTGGCCCTCCACTGTTGGATGCCAACATTGTAAACAGGCTTAACCTGTTGTGCCACAATGAGCCCTGCAAGTGAGCCTTCATTTGAATCTCTAGAGAGACAGGCGTTTGTTCTGAGTGTTAAATTAGGCTCTTGATAAAAGGACAGACAGGATAAGCATTGTGGTACAGTGAGTTCAGCTGCTGTTTGTGACCCCTGCACCCATGTCCGCGTGCCAGTTGGAGTCCTGGCTACTCTACTTTTGATCCAGCTTCCTACTAATGCATCCTGGAAGCAGCAGGTGCTACTTCAAGTTCTTAGGCCCCTGCCACCAATCCACGTGGGAGACCTAGATGGAGTTCAGGCTTTTGGGCTCCAGCTGGCTCAGCCCTGGCTGTTGTGGGTATTTGGGGAGTGAAGTCGCAAATGGAAATAATTTCTGTTTGTCTCTGCCTTCCAAGTAGATGAAAAAATTTTTAAAGAGGTCTTTACTTTTAGATAGGTAGTTAAATTCCCCCTCCAGGGTGTGTATTACTTTATGAAACTTAACAATGTATTTTCTGAGTAGGTTCTTAAGTGTGGCATTGAAATTTTAATTTAGTCCTATTTTTCACCTAAGTCATTGTTGAGATATAATCTTATCTTATTTTGATTATTTTTTATGTTCCCTTATTTTTTTTTTTAATTTTACAGAACTACACCCATCTACCAAAAGCAGATATTTTTGCCCTTGCCCTCACAGTGGTATGTGCTGCTGGTGCTGAACCTCTTCCAAGGAATGGAGACCAATGGCATGAAATCAGACAGGGAAGATTGCCTCGGATACCCCAAGTGCTTTCACAAGAATTTACGGAATTGCTGAAAGTGAGCATTGTATAAATGAAGCACTTTATAAAAACAGTTCAGTATTTTATTGAACTGCATGTTTTTAGCTGAATTTTACTGTTCTTTTTAAGGTTATGATTCATCCAGATCCAGAGAGAAGACCTTCAGCAATGGCGCTGGTAAAGCATTCCGTACTGCTGTCTGCTTCTAGAAAGAGTGCAGAACAGTTGCGAATAGAATTGAATGCTGAAAAGTTCAAAAATTCACTGTTGCAGAAGTAAGTGAGGCGTTTTTGGTTTATTCTTTGACTTCCTATTCTCATTACTTCTCAGGTTTTATTAAGATGAGTTGGGCTGTCAGTAAAGGATGTGGTCGTTTGTACGCTGTTAGTGATGGTTTAGAGACTATGCCTTAAATTAATATTGACCTATTAAAATTGTTTTGTTTCTAAACTTTGCAATTTTGAGTTTTAAAAATGTTAAGACTAGCATGTTTGCAAATGATAAAAGTCCCCAGGCCCTAAATTATAGGAAAAACTAAGTGAAACTGTTAGTTTTTTTTCCAAACTCAAACCCAAAATTGCTTTCCTTGCAGCATTCTCTTCTGCCTATATTATGAAATGGTGAAATTAATATCATTTAGGCTAGTAAATGTTTCCTATATTTGGCCTGAGTAACTTGACATTTTCAGAAGGCTGGTTGTAATGACAAAGTTCATGAAAAGGACAAAACTATTGGACAGTATCAGTAACCACAGATTGCACTTGAAATTTTTTTAATTCATTGATACCATTTTGATTCTAGACTATTAAGATTAGATTATAGACATTTTATACCAAATATTAAAGCTTGTCACTAGTTTGGTATCTTGTCATAGGTCATACAGGTAGGAAGTAAAGTTTTCTTTGAGTCTCTATTTCTGTAAAAATAGATTTGAAGTATGAATTGGAGTTCTATTTCAAATATGGTTTAGGCCAAAAGTAGTTATGAGCATCTTTATTAATTATGTCCTTTTGTTCAAATGTATGTTTTGTTTTGTTTTTAAAAGATTTGTTTATTTGTTAGAGAGAGAGATCTTGCATCTGCAGGTTCCCTCCTCAGATGGCCACAACAGCTGGGGCTGGGCCAGGTGGAAGCCAGGAGCCTGAAGCTTCTTCCCGGTCTCCCACGTGGATGCAGGGGCCCAAGCTCTTGGGCCATCCTCCACTGCTTTCCCAGACTATCAGCAGGGAGCTGGATTGGAAGTGGAGCAGCTGGGATTCAAATCAGTGCCCATGTGGGATGCTGCATCACAGGCAGCAGCTTTACCTGCTATGTCACTGTGCTGGCCCCTATATGTGATAATTTAATTCAGGCACAAAATAATTTCATAAATTTATATTGTTTGAGTAGAAGCTGAAGTTTCATGTATTTTTTCTTTCCTCAGTTGCATCTTAGGATAATGAATGGCATATGACCATCTCCCAATTGTTAAAAAAGTTTGTGTTTGGCTTCTTAGAATCTCTCCTAGGATTAATACAGTAGGTGAAGTCTTGTGTCCTATTTTTATGTTCTTAGAGAACTGAAGAAAGCCCAGATGGCAAAAGCTGCAGCTGAGGAAAGAGCACTCTTCACTGACCGGATGGCCACTAGGTCCACCACCCAGAGTAATAGAACATCTCGGCTTATTGGAAAGAAAATGAACCGCTCTGTCAGCCTCACCATATACTGAACTACTCATTTCCCACCTCCCCCAAAAACTGTGATAAGAGGAAGCTAGGTTGAAATCACTGCTAGAACCCACTTTACAATTACTCTCTCGATTGGTGTCAGTAGTTGTTTTACTGAAATACCTTTTGGGACTTTCATTTGTGAATTACAGCTGAATGGCTGTATTTAGACCATGGCTTTATCAGGCTTTCGATTAGTGTTACCCACCAGTGTGTCTCGTGTAGGCTGGCAGTCACTGTTGGGTGTTACACCATCCTCCCGGGGTTAACCACTGTGGTGGTGCGCTGCTAACAGCTTGCTGTTGCATTGTAATAAAAGGTGTCTTTCCTTGTAGTGACTGTAAAAATGGACTCAAGGGCTTTGTTACACACATTCCTCCTTTGAAAGGGAGAATGCTAAGAGACTCTGTACTGCTCAGCCTTCAGTGTACCTGTGTGTCACTCTTATATTCCTTTTTTTATTCTTATATGTCTTTTTAAAATTGTGAATTATACTTGTATATCCAACTGGGAGCACTTTGTAGGCATTGCATGAACCATGGAATGATTCTGTGGAAGTATTGCCTTGTGAATTTGCTGCTATTTTAGTTTTTCTTTGCTGTAAAGTTGTAGCATTAAACAATCATCGTTGTTAATAGGCTTCTTTGAAACAATTATGTGAAATACGTAGTTGCTCTTGATGAAAAGCAGCTATTTGTGTTTTTTTTTTTCTTTGAACTTTGAAGCTAGTGCATTGAAAAAATGCACCTTTCTCCTTCCCCTCTCCCCCCGGAATTCTGTATTGATGTAGTGTAATCATTACTATTTTGTAATTTTTTCTGGTAACTTCCTTCCCTGACTTTTTTAAAAAATGTCTCCTTCCTCCTCTTCCCAAGTTTTGTACTTGAGTGTATTATTAGTCTGTTTTTAAATGTTTTGCCCTTCAATATTTGTGTATATAAAGTGATCTTGATGATACTGTATATAGCTGTTTGATATGCCAGACGACTTCTGACTGTTCCAAGTCTTTCACAAAATATATTTTATCTGTAATTAGCCATTTGACTAATAATACTGGCTAACAGATGTTGGGGAAAAGCTTTGTCTCTTTGTCTGCTTCTTTTCTCATTAATTTTGGTTTAAAACATGTTTGCACTTGTCTGTCTGACTTGTGTTTTATAAGCAATGATTGGCATATTAAAAGTCACTCTGAGCTTAAGTGTCTAAATTTTTGTGGTGCCTGTTTTCTACTGTTTTACCTCCATTATTGCCACATTATAATGTAGAGTATGATGTACATCAAATACTAAAAGCAAAGGGCACAACTCTTTTTTTAAGATTTATTTATTTGAAAGAGTTAGAGAGAGGTAGAGACAGAGAGAGAGGTCTTCCATCTGCTCTTTCATTTCCCAAATGGCCACAACAGCTGGAGCTGAGCTGATCAGGAGCCAGGAGCTTCTTCCAGGTCTCCCACGTGGGTGCAGGAGCCTCTGCTGCTTTCCCAGATGCATTAGCAGGGAACTGGACTGGAAGTGGAGCAGCTGGGACTGGAACTAGTGCCCATATATGCCGGGGCTGCAGGCCAGGGCTCTAATCTGCTGTGCCGCAGCATGGGCCCCTAGAGGGCACATTTTGATGGAATGTAAAACTTACTGGCTTTTTATTGGTGGACCTTAACCTATATTAGTTAAATTTTGGTTTCAAGAAAAATTTACCCCTCAATTTTGAATTTTCTTTTCATTACAAACACCTAATGTTTTTATATCACATTGCATATTACATATTGACTTGCCAGGAATGTGATAGAATATAATTCAGAGTAACCTCACATTGGGTGAATATAATAGCTACAACTCAACTTTCTAATTTGGCCTGTCACAGAACTTTTTTTTTAAAGATTTATTTATTCAAAAGAGTTACTGAGAAAGAGAGGCAGAGAGACATCTTGCATCCATCGGTTCACTCCCCAAATGGCAGCAACAGCCTATGCCAGGAGCCAGGAGCATCTGCGTCTCCTACAGTGGTGCAGGGGCCCAAGGACTTGGGCCATCTGCTGCTGCTTTCCCAGGTGCATCAGGGAGCTCGATTGGAAGAGGGGCAGCCAGGACTCGAACTGGCACCCATATGGGATGCCAACGCTACAGGCTGAGGGTTAACCTATGCCATAGCACTGCCCCCATCACAGAACTTTAAGGTGGGGAGGAATTCACTAAATTAAATTGAATTCACTAAAATAGGCTGGGTTTTAGGAATTGAGAGTGCAAATTGCAGTGAAAAACAAGTGCTGACAGTTTAAACCATAGAGTGATCACTGAGGGCAATGAGCAGCTAAAAGTGAATGTTGCAAGATCATGATGCTTTGGTCACGGCTACATTATCAGGCTCTTAATGAGGGTCTATTTCTACTTCAAACGTTTCTAACAAGCTTGATTATTTTAACGTGTTATCCTATGGTATGTTAGAAAAGCAGAACATCAGAGGAATTGGTGCAGATGGGGCAGTTAGATATGAAAGCTGGTGGTTGTGGGTGACAAAATCAAAGTAACACAGTTCAGTAGCCACCGAAGACCAAGCTATAGAGTACGGTAATTGGTGTTTGTATGTTAACTTCAAGTTACTAAGGCTCATTTTTCTAGTGCACTAGCTTCAAAGAAAAATTGGGATGTTTTTCATCAAGATTGACTAAATTTTTCACATACTATATTTAAGAACAAGATCTGGTGTTTGGTATTCAAAGATGGAATTCTTAAGTGATGAAAGCTGAGAGGAGAGTTGGCCTTGTGTTCAACATAACAATGAAGTGCCTTTTGTTTGCTAACTGTGGTAGTAGAACATAGAACTAGGGATGCAGGATAAAACAGAAGAGACCATTCTAAACAGACAGTGGCAAAGTGTGTTAAGTGCTTGTGTTAGGATTGTGCAAGGTAGAGTGACGGTTCAGAAGACAGGATATCCCTGGAGGAAGATAGTGGTAGCAGGAGATCACATTCAGACTGGTTTCAAGGCCACTATGGTAGTGAAGCAGGTAAGAGCAAGGCCTGGCCCAGGACCCTGCTGGGGATAGAAAGAGGATGGGAATTTAATGAAGTGGAGTGCTGCACTTTGAACACGTTTTACTTGTGTAACAGAATGAAAATCTGTAGCATAACAGTTTGGGCAAGCTATAAGTCCTAATAATAAGACTGAAGAACTTTCCAGAAATTTTAATTAAAATGTAGACATATGTTACTGTTTGAGACCATTACTTACCATTGACAAGGCTGTCTTGTTTTTGACAAGTTGACTTTGGTAAAGAAGAAAAATTGTCAGTACTGACTGTGCTGAGGTAGGAACCAGATGCCTGAGCTCCTTCCTACCAAGAACCCAAAAGCAGTGCCCCTTTAGTGAACTAATGTCTTTTTTTTTTTTTTTAAGATTCATTTATTTACTTAAAAGAGAGGGACAGGCAGAGACAGAGAGATCTTCTATCTACTGGTTCACTCCCAAAATGGCCACAATGGCCAGAGCCAGCCCAGACTGAAGCCAGGAGCTTCCTCCCAGTCTCCCACATGGGTGGCAGGGGCCCAAGTGCATGGGCCATCTGTTTTCCCAGGCAGGGAGCTGATTGGACCAGTGCCCATGTGGGATGCCAGCATCACAGGTGGCGGCTATACCTGCTATGCCACAATGCCAGCCCCAGCTGATGTCTTGAAGAGCCAGTTCTCAAGCTTTGGGTGTCACTCTGCTTTGATCCAGAGGTCAAGAAATGATGGCGTTTAAACACATTCCTCGCAGCTGGGTTTGGGTAACGCTTTAGGTGGCCTCACCATTCCTGGGTGGCGTCATTCTGACACTAGCTATGGTGTTGTTTTTTTTTTTTTTTTTTTTTTTTTTACTAGCTGGTTTTTCTAACCCAGTTCTCCACAGAGCACCTCACTGACTTTAATCGCAAAAATCAAGTAAGTTGTGTCCTTGGAGTATTTTTATTTGTGAAATTTTCAAAGGCCAATCAAAGCAATCAACAATGAGCCAAAAAAGCATTCTAGAAATGTTTAGGATATTGTGAAAATCTTAAGCCAGGAGCTAGGAATTTAGAGTAGACTGCCTCATAGAGTATACTCGAGGGCATTTGGGTAACTGCAAAAAAGCATCACTGACACTGACACTGCAGTGTGTAGATCTAGAAGCTTCTCTTGCAGACCAGGTTTTATTAGCAATTTCTCAGAAGCTGAGTGAAATAGAGTTTTATTTAAAAAAAAAAAATGGAAGGGTAAGACATCATTGGAACTGTCCCCCTCCCAATATTTCCCTTTCAGAAACTTGGTGAGGCATTCATCTGAACATTGAACTTTTTTCTTCTTTGTGGCAGATGACCCTAATTTTCAATGCAGTTCAAAAGTCTCTGGATAAGGAAAAATATCTATGTATGCACTAGGAAGAGTTACGAGGAAAGGACGGCATGTTGAGTCCAAGCATCCTTAAACTAAGAGTAAGAAACCTCGGCCAGTCCAGCCCATGAAGAAAATTACCTCAAAGGACATTATATCATAGTTCATATTGTTTAGTTTTATATGCATAATAAAATATCTTGAAGAGCAGGCATGTGTTTTGAGTTTTGACATTCTTGTGGTATGAAGTGGATTTCCAGGCCTGGAATTCCAGCCTATGCCTACTCATCCATTAGATCAACGGTGTTTTAATTGCTATGCCAAACGCACATCCAATGAGTCATTTCCAAGAAACATGGTAAAAAGGGGCCAGTGCTCTGGTAAAGCTGCCTTCTGCAGTGCCAGCATTCCATATGGGCACCAGTTTGTGTCCTGGCTGCTCCACTTCCAATCCAGCTCTCTGCTATGGCCTGGGAAAGTATTAGAAGATGGCCCAAGTGCTTGGGCCCCTGCATCTGCATGGAAGATCTGGAGGAAGCTCCTGGCACTTGGCTTCGGAGTGGTCCAGCTCCAGCTGGTACTGCCATTTGGGGAGTGAACCAGTGGGTTGAAGACCTCTCTCTCTGTCTCTTCCTCTCTCTCTGTCTCTCCCTCTCTTTGTCTGTAACTCCACCTCTCAAATAAATAAATATTTTTAAAAAACCATCGCTATTTAAAAAAAAGAAAAGAAACATGGCAGAAAAGGAAGGGGAAAGGAGGAAAGAGATACAGCTAGATGGGAATCTTCTTTGGGCTTTGATTTCTTCCTACCATTTATTATCACCCACTGTGTGCTAAGTGTTTCACATACGTGCTGACATTTGGTCCACATAAGAACTCGAAGTCAAAACTTCATTTTTTTTTTTTTAATTTGACAGGTAGAGTTAGACAGTGAGAGAGAGAGAGACAGAAAGGTCTTCCTTCCGTTGGTTCACTCCCCTAATGGTCACTACGGCTGGCGCTGCACCGATCCAAAGCCAGGGGCCAGGTGCTTCCTCCTGGCCTCCCATTCAGGTGGAGGGCCCAAGGACGTGGGCCATCCTCCACTGCCTTCCTGGGCCACAGCAGAGAGCTGGACTGAAAGAGGAGTAACTGGGACTAGAACCCGGTGTGCCGGCGCCGCAGGTGGAGGATTAGCCAAGTGAGCCACGGTGCCGGCCGAAACTTCATGCGGCACATACTTAGGTAAAGTATGTGACACAGCTGCAGTGTCAGCACTCAACCTAAAGCATTTGGCTGACACACCAGCCCATTCAGAGCAAGTCCTCTGAGTCTGAAGCAGAAGAGGAAGGAGTGGGTGAGGCATATTTGGAAGTGTTCTAGGGAGTGCAGAAACTTCCAGATGGCCTCTGTGCTGGAGGCTAGAACTGAGTCCCACGAACCTGAATGCTGTGACGCCCTGAGGAATGCTGTGTCACTCCACTGCCCTGTGCCTTCCGACTGGAATGTTCAAAGTTCAGAGTATATGAGGGGACTTCAAGAAATTTATGGAAAATGGAATTAAAAGGTAAGTTCAGGGGCATGCGTTTGGCACAGTGGTTAAGACAGCCGCTTGGGATACCTGCGAACCATGGCGAAGTGCCTGGGACTGAGTCCCCACTCCACCTGCTGATCCAGCTTCCTGCTGCTGCACACCTTGGAAGGCAGCAGATGCTGACTCGAGTACTTGGATCCCTGCCACCCACATGAGCGACTTGGTTGGAGTTCTGGGCTCCTGGCTTCAGCCAAGACTACACCAACTCACTCTGTCTCTCAAATAAAAACAAAAAACAGAATAATGATGAGTAAGCGAATGAAATAGGTATGCAAGAGGTCTTCGGCTTTCCCTGGAGGAAGAGGAGAGAAGGATGGCTTTCTCCACCCGGATGCTGCCCCCTTGGAGCCTCATAAAGCGCCTGGAGTAGCTGCCACCGCCGCCTCACGGCCCTGCCTTGAGCACCAGGCTCACTTGTCCCCTGTACCAGCCTCTTGCCCACAGTGTTCCTGGTTCTGTCTCCTCAGTGCCTGGGACTCGGACACTGCGGCTCTTGTGTCCTTTCCTGGCTCCCAGCACTGAATGCCCAGAGGCCCGCTAGAGAGAGAACGGGGGCCGGGGGAGGAGGGCAGGCCTGGACCTTGAAGCTGAGCACCTCTTCCCTCACGGCAGGGCAGCTGTTCTCTTCTTCGTCCTTGGTGTTCAGAGAGGACCAGGTAGATGCCTGCTCCCCCACCTACCTCAACAGCGTGCAGGTGTGCCGCTGAGCCCCAAGAGCACTGCTGCTGTGAGCTGAGGCTGGGGTGTAACGTGAACCCCGAAACCAGAGGAGGCCATCCTCAGCAAAGTGCCCAGAAGGCAAGAAATGGCAGAAATCTGAGGCAGCAGCAAGGACTAACGCACAAAGTCAAGTTCAACTGCAACTCAGAGGCAGAAGCTTTGGATCCTTCCTTGGATGAGAGTGAATGGAGAGGGGTGAGAACCCCCATCTGTCTTGGGCTGCCTCACTGCTTGTCATGGCCGTGGGGTTGGTGTCATACTGGCCCACACAGAAGTGACGCACAAGCCAGGTGACCCATGGTGGTGGGCGGGAGAGAGTGCCCTGGCTTCACCCAGGATGAGACCCAGGACCCGTGGGTGGAGTCTGCAACACACATGTTCCTTCTTCTCTCCTCTCCTCTCCTCTGCAACAGGTCTTGGGAGGAAATCCCTTCTCAGCCACCAGGGCCCTTCCCTGAAACTGCAGCTGGATCTGTTCCCAACTCCAGCACTTCCCAGCTCTCCCTTGGGCAAAATGAAGAAGAAAGCAATAGGACAGGAGATGATAAGAGGGAGTGAACGCAGAGGGAAGGGTTTGATTTGTTTTTCTTTTTAAAAGATTATTTATTTGAAAGTCAGAGTTACAGAGAGAGATCCTCCACCTGCTGGTTCACTCCCCAGATGGCCTCAATGGCCAGGGCTGGGCCAGTCCAAAGCTAGGAGCCAGGAGTTCTTCTGGGTCTCCCACATGGGTGCAGGGGCCCAAGCACTTGGGCCATCTTCCATTGCTTTCCTAGGCCATTCGCAGGGAACTCGATGGGGAGTGGAGCAGCTGGGACTCAAACTGGCACCCAGATGGGATACTGGTGTCACAGGAGGCAGCTGAGGCCTTAGAAGTCAGCAGGGGGTGGGGTGAGGCACAGGTGATAGGCCTACAGTTAAGACACTCAAGTCCCATATTGGAGAGCCTGGGTTCAATGCCCAGGTCCAGCCCCTAACCCCAGCCTCCTGTTAATGCAGACCTTGGGAGATATTGGTGAAGGCTCAAGTTGTTCCCACCCATGTGGGAGACCTGGATCTGAGTACCCAGCTCCTGGCTTCAGCCGCAGTCCAGCCCTGGATGTTGGGGTATTTGGGGAATGAACCAACAGCTGGATGCTGGCTCGCTAGCACACTCTCTCTCTCTCTCTCTTCCTCTCAGATAAAAGAAAAAATTGTCAACAGAGAGTGGACTGCTGAGGGGCCTTGGAGGCAGTGACAAAGCAAGGGCAGAGGGCACGGCTGGGTTCCTGTGTACTCTAGTACGTGGACTTAGCACAGGCAGAGTGCTGGAGTTATGTGTACTTTGCAGAAAGGTTGAAAAACACTTGGGGCTGGGGCTGGGGCGAAGCAGGTAAAGCTGTTGGCTGCAATGTCGGGATCCCATGTGGGTGCTGGTTTGTGTCCCAGCTGCTCTACTTCTGATCCAGTTCCCTGCTCTTGGTCTAGGAAGGCAGAAGATGGTCCATGTGCTTGGGCCTCTGCCACCCACGCGGGAGATCCATATGAAGCCCTTAGTTCTTGGCTTCAGCCTGACCCAGCCTAGGCTATTGCAGACATCTGGGGAGTGAACCAGCGGATGGAAGATCTCTCTCTCTCTCTCTCTCTGCTTTTCAAATAAATAAGTAAAACTTTTAAAAAATTTTCAAAGAAAAGCATTTACTTAGCAATGATGTAGCAATCCTTATGAGGGTTAGTCACCCATATTCTAATTTGAACTTTCTAATTGTAATTATAATTAGAATATTTCTTCCACCCTGGAAATTGTCTTGTCACCCAGCTAGGAGCCCAATAGCCAGATCTGTGCTATGTGAATCGGTCCCTGTGATACATCTGATTGAATCAAGAGTGGTCTTCAGATCTTTGCATAGCCCCACCTCTGAGAGTGCTATCTGCCCCTGAGCCAGGCCAGGCCAGGTCGGAGCAGAGGGAGAAGAGACCCAGCCATCTCTGCTGGGGGCAGGTGAGGTGGGAGTGAGGCCAGGCAGCTCCTGGCACTGCCGCGCTGGGGCGTCTGGGCTGTAGCAGGGACAGCTGAAGCAACACGCGGAGAGCCTGACACGGAATCCTGACACTTCAGCTGCTACTTGAAACACTCAATATTTCCAAAAAATCCCAGTCCCTGATTTTCTTTCTCGAAGCAGTTGGTGAGTTTTGGGCTTTCTTGCACGACACTCCAAGATTCTCTCTTGCACAGATGACACAAGGAGTAGGTTAAATGAATGACAGCCGAAGCCTCGTTGGCTCGGAGACCTGGGATTGCTCTGCATTCTCAGTGACAGCGGTGCCCCAGAAGCGCCGCACCTCTTGGCACTGCTTTGCTGTGGGCCCGTTGTGGAAACTCTGCAACCAGAGCTGGCTGCTCCCTTCCTAGGAAGCTCCCAGTCCACTTACCTAACACCTGGCACCTGCCTCTGGGGGCCCACAGCTCGGAGGTGATCTGGGGCATTTTACTGGAGTGTGCTAGGAGGACACCTACGTCCAGCCTTACGTGTGAGCCAGCCTCTTACAGTAAGCTTAAGAGCTAGCTGCGGCCGGCGCCGTGGCTCCACAGGCTAATCCTCCGCCTTGCGGCGCAGGCACACTGGGTTCTAGTCCCGGTCGGGGCGCCGGATTCTGTCCCGGTTGCCCCTCTTCCAGGCCAGCTCTCTGCTGTGGCCAGGGAGTGCAGTGGAGGATGGCCCAAGTGCTTTGGCCCTGCACCCCATGGGAGACCAGGAGAAGCACCTGGCTCCTGCCTTCGGATCAGCGTGGTGCGCCGGCCGCGGCGGCCATTGGAGGGTGAACCAACGGTAAAGGAAGACCTTTCTCTCTGTCTCTCTCTCTCTCTCACTATCCACTCTGCCTGTCAGAAAAAAAAAAAAAAAAAAAAAAAAAAAAAGCTAGCTGCGATGAAGCCAAAAACCATTCCTCAATGTGCAGGCAAACGCAGTTTCCACTCACCCAACTCTGCTCCCTGCTGTATGAGCCGTGTCCATCGCCGGTGCAAGCTGGGCAGCTGGCCCAGGCACAACCCTTCCTCTCCAAGTCACCTGTGGAGGAGAAGCCACAGGTGAGAGACTCAGGACCTTAGGGGGAAACTAGGTTCTAATGCGTTTCCATTCACCAACTTGCTCAACAAAAGGAAGGCTCAGGGAGCAGGCACGGAGCCCAGTGGTTAAGACCCAGGTCAGATGCCTCAGAGCCACATTGCAGTGCCAGGATTTGATAGCTGCTCCAGCTTCTTGCTAATGCAGACCTTGGTAGGCAGCAGTGATGGCTCAAGTCACGGGGTTCCTGTCACCCACACGGGAGATGTGGATTGCATTCCTGCCACCCAGCTTTGGCCCTAGCTCAGCTTTGGCTCTTTAAGGAGTGACCCAGCAGATGACAGCTCTCTCTCTTTCTACCTCTTAAATGAAACAAAGTCTTTAAAATGGAAAGTACTGGGGCCGGCGCTGTGGTGCAGCGGGTTAACGCCCTGGACTGAAGTGCTGGCATCCCATATGGGTGCCGGTTTGAGACCTGGCTGCTCCACTTCTGATCCAGCTCTTTGCTTTGGCCTGGGAAAGCAGTGGAAGATGGCCCAAGTCCTTAGGCCCCTGCACCTGCATGGGAGACCCAAAAGAAGCTCTTGGCTCCTGGCTTCAGGTCGGCACAGCTCTGGCCATTGTGACCAATTGGGGAGTGAGCCATCGGATGGAAGACCTTTCTCTGCCTCTCCTTTCTCTGTGTAACTCTTTCAAATAAATAAATAAATAAATAAATAAATAAACTTTTTTTAAAAAAATGGAATGTATTAAAGTCTAAGACATTTTAATATCTCTTCAATTGGTAATAATGAGTACTGTTCATATATCCTTTCCTGGGGCAAGTGTGGTAGTTCAGTGGGTTCAGCTACCCCTGGGGATACTTGCAACCCATATCACAGAGCCTGGCTTCCAGTGCCACCTTCGTATCCAGTCCAGCTTCCTGCTGTTGTGCCTGAGCGAGTGCAAATAGAGGAACACCACACACCAATAAAAGGAGAGCCTGCTCATGTCCTAAAGAACTCTCTCAACCCAGAAGCTCAAAGCAACAAGGTTTATAAAGGCCAAACCACAGGAGGGAGGGGGACTACATGGTTGCTTGGATTGGGGAGAATACTTGGTTACTAGGGTCAAGCTGACCTAAGGCCTGTGTGAAACTAATATCAATTACAATCTTGACAATAGACAAATTACAGTCTTAACATTAGTCCAGGTGCAGCCTCTGTTTTAAGCTTGAGCGATCATGCTAGGGAGGTTCTGTGTTCTGCCAAGTGGGATGCAGTGTACGGTTAGATCATAGTTTCAGACCAGAGTCTCACAGTGGGGGGTGCTTTGTGCTTTCTCAAGATGGAGTCTCGGGCGCTCTAAAATGGAGTCTCTGCTGTCAAGGTGTTACTTCATTACTAATGTACACCAGGGGGGCAGCAGGTGATAGCTCAGTTCCTGAGTCCCTGCCTCACAAATGGGAAACCTGGATGGAGTTCTAGGCTCCTGGCTTTGGGAAGAGATAACATCTGCTGGTCTTGCTGTGTGTTTTTCCAGGTTTTTACTCAGAGTGTGGTGCTTTCGTGAGGAGAAAGGGCAGGTCAGGCGAGAGAAGAGAAGTTTCAGTTCTGGGCGCGTCGACTTCCAGGCCCCTGAGAGGCAGACTGGTGGCGATATCCAATGGGCAATCAAGGCCTGAGGTTTAGACTTGGGCATCGCTGGCATTTGAGTGATTGTTGAAACCTGGGGTATGAGAATAATTTCTAAAATGACAAGAGCAGTAAACCTAGGGGCCCGGCACTGTGGCACAGCCAGCTAAGCCGCTGCCTGCAATGCCCACATTCCATGTGAGTGCAGGCTCAAGTCCCAGCTGCTGGCTTTGGCCTGGCTCAGTCCAGACGGCTGCAGCTATCTGGGGAGTGAACCAGCAGATGAAGATCCTTCTCTGTGTCTCCTCCTATCTCTCTGTAATTCTGCTTTTCAAATAAATAATTTTTTTTTTTTTTAAAGAGAGAGAGAGAAAGTAAACTTAGGACAGAGGCCCAGCAGTGGCAACGCTTACAGGAGTGATGGGAGGAAGAAATTAGTGAGGGAGCTGAGCTGGAGAAAGGGCATCCAAGAAGGTAAAATGAGTGGCGACCGGCGTCTGAGGACACCAGGAGGAGGGACTTCCAGGAGTGAAGACACTCACCCCAGAAGAGAGGACTGAGAAGATACAGACGGAAGTTGCCTCTGGTTTAGCAACAAGGAAGTCTGGTGACACCGGGAGAGAGTGACTTCAGTGGTGTAACAGAGAATCCAGAAGTCGCAAAGCTGAAGGTCCTGGCACCAGCTCACCGGACAAGGGCAGCCCCGCCCCGCTGCTGTGCAGCGTGTGTTCAGATGGAAGCGCACAGGCAAACAGGAGGCAGGGAGGAGAGGAAGGGAGGGTGGCAAGCGCCGGTGGCTGTGGTTGGAGGACGGGGGTGCTGGAGAGCACAGGCTCGGCAGGTGAACAGGGAAGGGGCGGCTCCAGCAGGAAGAAGGGCAAAGGTCACTGGGTCACTGGAGACAAGGAGGTCAGAGACTGAGATACTGTTGTAGCAGTTCAGTCACTGGTTAGGATGCCTGCACCCCATAGCCGAGTGTCTGGGCTTGAGTCCTGGCTCGCTGCGGATTCTAGCTTCCTGCTAAGGCACACCCTTGGAGGCAGCAGGCGGTGGCTCTTCAAGTAGGTGGTGGAGCTGTGCCGGAGCTGTGCCAGGCTGAAGCCAGCAGCCCAGAGCTGCTTCGGGGTCTCCTCCATGGGTTCAGGGCCCAAGCACTTGGGCCACCTTCCACTGCTTTCCCAGGTGCACTATCAGGGAGCTGGATTGGAAGTAGAGCAGTCGGGACTCAAAGTGGCACCCATATGGGATGCCGGTGTCGCAGCTGGCGGCTTTACCCGGTACGTCACAGCGCTGGCCACGAGGGTGTGTACTCTGAAGAAACTGCAGCCATTTCTGCTCTATGAGATGGAACAGCTTGGATTAATTGGGGTTCTCCAGAGAAACACACTCAATAGGCTATATACAGAGGGATAGGAGGATCTTACCACACCTAGATATACCAAGGGTCATTTAAAAATTTAAAATACATATTTATTATTTATTTACTTGAAAGGCAGAGCAAAAGAGAGACTCAGAGTGACAGAGAAAAAGACTGAGAGACAGAAAGAGAGATCATCCATTCATTGGTTCGCACCCCAATGCCCAAACAGTCAAGGCTGGGCCAGGAGGAACCCGGGAGCCAGGAGCTCCATCCAGGATCCCACAGGGGTGGCAGGGACCAAGCACTTGAGACATCCTCTGCTGCGCCCCCAGGTGCATTTGCAGGGAGCTGGACTGGAAGCCAGGACTCCAGCGAGGTACTCTGTATAGGATCCCCTGTGGATTTCCTTTGCCGTTTATTCTGTTGTTTCAAAGCTTCAAGGACGCTGACACATATCCATAAACACAGCTGTTTTATCTTGCTTAATGTCTTGTTCCGGTGACTTCTTTAAAATATCCAGCATTTTAATTCACGTGTTTGTATTTGGAATGTAAGGTCTTTCCTGCGACTTTTCACTCACTTTCCCGGGCATCCCTTACATGGTTAATCCTTGCTCACTGCCGTGTTTGGGAACGTTCCTTCTCTCCGTGTCCCACCCGCATTCTTTCTGTGCAGGCTCACTCCTTTCCGATGACCTCAGCTCTGGTCTTCGCTCCAGCCCAGCAGTGCCAAAGGAACATGTCGCCCCCTGCAGGCGGCCGTGGCCCCCGAGCTCTGAGAAGCCGGGGGCAGGGCCGCGTTCTCCGAGCTCTGGGGGACGTGTCGCTCTGTGCCTGCCGTGGATCGGCTCCGTCTCTGCGGTTCTCCGGGGCCCACGTCTCCAGTACCCGGCGGAGCCGAGCGCTCACCCTGCGGGGATGTGGGGGCTCCCCCTTGAGGGGCTCTGGCCGCGCGGGGGCCGGCTCTGGGCGCCGGTTTTCTCGCTCACTCCCCAGCTGCTCTCTGGGACGCCCGCTTCCCTCCATTCCCTCCCGGCAGCCTGCGGACTGCTCCCCTTTCTGCTGCGCGGCGCACGGCTGCAAGTGTGGTTGAGGCCCACACGGGGCAAACAGGAAAAGCAAAATCGTTGGTGCGTTCCACAGATGCGCACGCTCCCACGGGGTGCCGGACACCGGGTCTGAAGAGGCGCGGCCTGCGCCAGGCTTGGATGCCAAAGTCGGGACCAGGTGTCGTGCATCTCAGGGATGGAGGGCACCGCGAGGAGGAGGGCGCTGTGGGGGCCGTCCGGGATGGGGAGGCGGCTGGCCGTGAGCCCAGGAGACTGGCGACTTCCGCCTCCCTCTGCGGTCTCCCGGCCCAACCACCGCGCGCGTCCCGAGAGTGTGGGGAGTCCGCAGGCGCGCAAGGCCGGAGCGCTGGGGTTCAGGGCCCTGCGCCCGCCCCGCTTCGGGCTGGTGCCCAGGAGAGGGAGCTCGCGGGCAGGGCACTGGGCGGGGAGCCCCGGTGGGCGCGGCCACCCACGCTGGGGTCCCTGGGGGGCGGCTCGCGGGCGCGCACCTGCAGTACCCTAGTGCCTCCCCGGCACCTGGGTGCACACTGGTGACTACCCGGACACGCGCCGACAGTCCGTGTCTGGAAACCCCAGGCATAACCGGGGAATAAAACGTAAAAGCACGTGAGGCTACCAGCAGGTGCCCAAATGCTGGGCCAGCTCCCGGGGCTCCTGATTCTTGGACGTCGCACCCCAGAGTCCTGCGCCCTCTGGTGCCTGGTCCCCGGGGTAGCCAAGCGCGGCAGGGACCCTCCGGGGCTATTTGGAGGGCAGCCTGGCTGTGGAGCTCAGGACCTTTTTAGTACATTCCTTGAACTTCACTGCCCCTCTGGGAACATTTCTTCTGATGGGTTCGGTTTTTTTCACAATTCTAACAAAAACTTGAAAAGTAGCGGCCTTGTGGCACACGTTGTATGGAAGGCATTCTATTTATTCAGGTCCCTCGGGGATCTTAATCTGCAGTACAGGGAGGACTAGGAGTGCATAGGACTCAAGGGCGCATGGAGCCCCTAAAATGATTTCGGAATTGGAGGCTGATGTGCAGTTTTCTTGGCAAGAAGTTCCGCAGTGCGCAGGTGTTTGGCGCTACAGTTAAGTCCCTGCGTCAGGACTCCCGCATCCCATGTCTCAGGGCCTGCATCATGTCCCCTGTACTCTGCACACCCTGGGAGGCAGCAGGTGATGGCTCAAGTATTTGGGTCCTGCCAACCACATGGGGGACCTGGGTGGCGTTCTGGGCTCCTGGCTTCACCATGGCCCAGCCCTGGCCGTTGCAGGCACTTGGGGAGTGAAGAAGTAGACATCTCTTTCGCTCGGTCAAATACATACAAATAAATAAACAGCTCTGTGGCTTGTATGTTTACTAAAAAGTTCCTAGCTTTAGTTCATTAAGAAATGCTGGTCTAGGGACTGGCACTGTGGTAAAGCCACTGCCTACAACGCTGGCCTCCCATACGGTGCTGGTTCAAGTCCCAGCTGCTCCACTTCCAATCCAGCTCCTGGGAAGACAGCAGCGGATGGCCCAAGTCCTTGGACCCCTGCACTCAGGTAGGAGACCTGGTTGAAGATCCAGGCTCCTGGCTTCACACCAGCCCAGCTCCAGCTGTTGTGGCCATTTGAGGAGTGAACCAGCAGATGGAAGTTCTCTGTGACTCTGAATTTCAAATAAATAAATAAACATTTTTTCAGAAGCTGGTCTAACTCTCTGCTCAGTGAGTTTATGGATTCAGAATTTGGCGCTAACCCCAAGTGTGGGAAGCCCCTGATGATGGACCCTGCAGGAGGGAGAAGCAGGGCTCTCCCCGCTTACTGTGACGGAAGCCCCACCCCCACCCGCAAAAACTGCAGGGGCCCAGTTGGTTTCCTTTTAAAGCCAAGTTAGGTTCAAGTAGATTTACTTCTGCATTTCCCTGGGCTTAAATAGAACGGGCAGTCTGGTGGGTTTTTCGGGGATTAGTCATGCGAATCCAGCATGCCTCCCTCCCCGCTGGGTTTCAGCCTCTGGGCGGCCTCTGCACAGGCCCGCTCAGCCCCTTGCGCCATGGGAGCTGCTGTGCACGGGAGTCTCTGGGGAACTTTACCGCTGACTTCACTGCGCTCGGATTTTTCTCAGCCAATGTGCCTGGGGCCTTCAGACATGTTCCTTTTATGGAAAAAAAAAGACAAAGACTACAAGATTTTTTTTTATAGAGAAGAAAAAAATATTATAAAACCACCCTTAATTCCACTTACAGCCTACTAAATAGTTTTGTTTTTAATATCAGCCCTACGTATATACATTTGAGATTGCTATGATTATAGCAGGATGCTAACTGTATGTTAAGGATCATTGGGCCATGGCCGGCACTGCAGCCCACTAGGCTAATCCTCCGCCTGCGGTGCTGGCACCCCGGGTTCTAGTCCCGGTTGGGGTGCCAGTTCTGTCCTGGTTGCTCCTCTTCCAGTCCAGCTCTCTGCTGTGGCCAGGGGGGGCAGTGGAGGATGGCCCAAGTGCTTGGGCCCTGCACCTGCATGGGAGACCAGGAAGAAGCACCTGGCTCCTGGCTTCAGATCGGTGCAGTGCGCCGGCCGTAGCGGGCATTTGGGGGGTGAACCAATGGAAAGAAGACCTTTCTCTCTGTCTTTCTCTCTCTCTCTCACTGTCTAACTCTTCCTGTCCAAAAAAAAAAAAAAAAAAAAAAAAAGAATCATTGGGCCTGGCATTTGGCGGGGCAGGTTAAGCTGCCACCTGTGTTGCAGCCATTTAGGGAGTGAACCAATGGATGGAAGATCTTTCTCTTTCTCTCCCTCTCACTATCTGTAACTCTACCTCTCAAATATATTTTTTTTTAAAAAGGAACTGTCCCATTTTACAATCTGCTACTTTTCCTTAACAAATCATTACATAGTGTCTTTATTTATTTATTTATTTTATTTTTTTGACAGGCAGAGTGGACAGTGAGAGAGAGAGAGACAGAGGGAAAGGTCTTCCTTTGACGTTGGTTCACCCTCCAATGGCCGCTGCGGCCGGCACACCGCGCTGATCCGATGGCAGGAACCAGGTGCTTCTCCTGGTCTCCCATGGGGTGCAGGGCCCAAGCACTTGGGCCATCCTCCACTGCACTCCGTGGCCACAGCAGAGAGCTGGCCTGGAAGAGGGGCATCCGGGACAGGACCGGTGCCCCGACCGGGACTAGAATCTGGTGTGCTGGCGCCGCAAGGCGGAGGATTAGCCTAGTGAGCCGTGGCGCCGGCCAGCATAGTGTCTTTAATGTTGTGTACTTTTCATTCTACAAGCACAATTATCATTTCCCTTTGCTGTACATTTGCATATGTCCCAGGTCAGTGTGTGTGAGAGTGAGTGAGCGAACGTTGTGTCATGAACGCTGTGTTCAGAGTTTCACTGAGGTCTCTTTTCCCCGCCAGCTGATTTCTGCCATCACAATGGACACTGCAGCTCCATAGAAGCCATTCATTCATTCATTCATTCATCCAGTAAATATTTAATGAATGCCTGCTATATGCTAGTATTGAGGATACAGAAGTGAACAGGGCAAAACCTCTACCACAATGAAGCTTGTGCTCTAGCCAGGAGGGCCAGACAACAAGCAGATGCGAGTGTATTACAGGTCAGGAATGAAAGCATGGCAGGTGAAGCGAGCAGAGAGGCCAGGTGCACTTATTTTGGTACAATGGTCAGGGAAGATCTTTTTAAAAAATGCTTTTTTTTGTTTGTTTATTTGAGAGGAAGCAAGAGAGAGAAAGAGAGAAAGCTCACATCTGCTGGTTCACTCTCAAAATGTTCACAACAGCCAGGGCTGGGCCAGGAGGAAGCTGGAAGCCAGGAAATCTATCTGGGTCTCCTGTGTGGGTGGCAGAGACCCAAGTACTTGAGCCATCACCTGATGGCTCCCCAGGGTGCAGGATTGGGAGCAGAGCCATACATGAACCTAGGCACTTGGGTGTGGCATTTAGTTCTAACTGGCATCTTTTTTTTTTTTAAATTTATTTATATATGTGGAAGGCAGAAAAAGAGAGAGAGAGAGAGAGGTCTTCCATCCGCTAGTTCACTCCCCAAATGGCCACAATAGCCACAGCTGAGCCGATCCAAAGCCAGGAGCCAGGAGCTTCTTCTGTCTCCCATCTGGGTGCAGGGACCCAAGCACTTGGGCCATCTTTGGCTGCTTTCCTGGGCACATCAGGAGGGAGCTGGATCAGAAGTGGAGCAGCTGGGACAAAAACCAGCGCCCGTATGGGAGCTGACACTGCAGGTGGAGGGTTAACCTACTACACCACAGCACTGGCCCCCTAACTGGCATTTTTTTTTTTTTAACTGGCATCTTAACCACTGGTTCAAATACCCACCCTGGAAGACCTCTTTAAAAAACAGATTTTATTTAAAGATTTATTTGTTTATTTTAGTCCTGCGCCACAGCTCAACAGGCTAATCCTCCGCCTTGCGGCGCCAGCACCCCAGGTTCTAGTCCCGGTCAGGGAGCCGGATTCTGTCTCAGTTGCCCCTCTTCCAGGCCAGCTCTCTACTATGGTCTGGCAGTGCAGTAGAGGATGGCCCAAGTGCTTGGGCCCTGCACCCCATGGGAGACCAGGAGAAGCACCTGGCTCCTGCCATCGGATCAGCGTGGTGCGCCGGCCGCAGCGTGCCAGCCACGGCGGCCATTGGAGGGTGAACCAACGGCAAAGGAAGACCTTTCTCTCTGTCTCTCTCTCTCACTGTCCACTCTGCCTGTCAAAAAAAAAAATAATAAAATAAAATAAAAATAAAAAAATAAAAATAAATATTTATTTGTTTATTTGAAAGGCAGAGTGACAGAAGAGAAAGAGATGAGACATGTATCTTCCATCTGCTGGTTTGCTCCCCAAATGGTGGCAACAAGTAGGGCTGGGCCAGGGACAGAGCCAGGAGCCCAGAATTCCATCTTGGTCTCCCACATGGGTGCAGGGACCCAAGCACTTGGATCTTCTGCTGCTTTCCCAGATGCATTAGCAGGGAGTGGGATTGGACCCAGAGCAGCCAGAACTTGAATCTATACTCTGATATGGGACGCCAGCATCACACAAGGTAGCAGCTCAGCCCAATGCACCATAATGCCAGCTCTGAAAATGTCTCTCATCTGGAGCTGGTGGACCTATGTTTTTATTAGTCTGTTGTCTTGGAGTTAAACATTACATTGTATAAATAAGCAGATGAGATTGGAAGGAACTTGGTTGTTGCTGACATTTTTAATTTGAACCATTTCTGGGTAATATGCCAAAAATCACATAGCAAAATTTCAAAAATTAGTTTTAGTGTTGTATCAGCTGACAACTCAGTTTTCAGCTTTTAAAATTTATTTATTTGTTTATTTTTAATTTTATTTTAAAGGCAGAGCAACACAAACAGAGCCTGCCAGCCAGACTGGGAGATCTTCCATCTGCTGGTTTATTCCCCCAAATGCCAACAACAGCCAGGGCTGGGCCAAGCTGAAGCCAAGAGCCCAGAACTCAAATCTGGATCTCCCACATGGGTGGTAGGAACCCAAGTCCTTGAATCATCACTGCTGGCTCCCAGGGTGCACACTAAGGGAAACCGGAACCTGAAATAGAGTTGAGAATCAAACCTGGGCATTCTGATTTGGGATATGGGCCACCCAAGTGGCGTCTTAACTGCTATGTCAAATACCATTCCCTCAATTTTCAAGTTTGTTTTTTTTTTTTTTTTTTTTAGTTTTATTTATTTGACGTTCAGAGTTACAGACAGAGAAGAGGAAAGAGAGAGAGAGGGGGAGGGAGTGAGGGAGAGAGAGAGAGAGAGAGATCTTTCATCCACTGGTGATATCTTTCATCACTCCCCAAGTGGCTGCATCAGCCAGGGCCGAGTCAGACTGAAGCCAGGAGCCAAGAACTTCATCCAGGTTTCCCACGTAGGTGTAGGGGTCCAAGTACTTGGGCTATCTTCTGCTACTTTTCCCAGGAACATTAGCAGAGAGCTGGATTGGAAGTGGAGAACCCGGGACACAAATCAGCATTTCCATACAGGATGCTGGCACTGCAGGCAGTAGCTTTACCTGCTATGCCAGAGTGCTGGCTCCCAGGGTGTGCATTAGCAGGAGGCTGGCTTAGAAGCAAAATAGCTGAGAATTGAACCAGACACCTTGGTTCTGATATGGGATGCAGACAACCCAAGTGATAACTTTAACAGCTGCACCAGCACCCAACATCTGCCCCTGTAGCTTTCTTCCGTGAAGAGAAGAGGGAGTAGGAAAGGGGAGGGGGAAAGAGAGCACAGGCGGGGTGGTGGACACCACAGGGGCATCCTCAGATCCATGTTAGGAAGAGCACATATGGAAGTCAGTGTCTGCTTCAGTGAACCCCCTCAAACTGTCCGTAACTGCAATTGCATTCCCAGCTTAATTCAAAGCACAGTTCTTTTTTTAAGATTTATTTTTAATTTTATTTATTTGAAAGAGTTGCAGAAAGGTAGAGACAGAGAGGTCGGTCTTCCATCTGCTGGTTCACTCCCCAGATGGCCACAATGGCTGCAGCGGCTGCAGCCGTGCTGATCCAAAGCCAGGAGCCAGGAGCTCCTTCCAGGTCTCCCACGTGGCCTGTGCCACAGCGCTGGCCCCAAAGCACAGTTCTGATCACCAGCTTTGCAACCAAGAAAGAGTTCAATGGCTTCTCACTGCCTGCAGTGGTAGCTCCTGATCTGATTATCATCAGAAGTGAGGGTCACGGGGCCAGTGCTGTGGCGTAGTGGGTAAAGCTGCTGCCTGAGGCACCACCATCCCACAGGGGCGCCAGTTTGAGTCCCAGCTGCTCCACTTCCGATCCCGCTCCCTGCTAATGAGCCTGGGAAGCAGCGGAACACGCCCCAAGTCCTTGGGCCCTGTACCCATGTGGGAGACCCAGAAAAGACCTCTGGCTTCGGATCAGCCCAGCTCTGACCATTGTAGCCATTAGGGGAGTGTATCAGTGGATGGAAGCGATCTCTCGCTCTCTCGCTCGCTCTCTCGCTCTCTTTCTCTCTGTTTCTCCCTATCTCTGCAACTCTGCCTTTCTATTAAAAAAAAAAAAAGTGTGGGTCCCATCCCCAAACAAGGGAATTCGGGATTGTTAGAGACTTCAGAACAGGCATGCTAGCAAGGTTCCCCAGGCAATTCTAATGGCCAATGAGGAGAAAGTCAGGTGCTGAGGACTTGAGTTCATTCACATCCTTTCCTTCCACCTCTGCGGCATAGTTGCCATCAGTAACTCCAACGTCCAGGTGGCTGACCTCCAGACACGCAGCCTCTCAATCCTTGGCCTTCCAGGCCCCAGTGACATTGCCCACAACCCTCCTCACTGCAAAGGACACACCCTAGACCTTCCCACGGGAATCGCTACCTCCTCTGACATCGCCACCTCCCCTGTCTTGAGCTTACTCCTTGCTGTGATTGGCAGAACAGAGGTCTCCTAAAGAAATTCATATTTGGACCTCAGACAACCATGACTATTATCTTACAAAGCAAAATGGACTTTTCAGATGGATTTAAGGTTATGGACTCTAAAGCAGATCGACTGGAGGCTGGCGTTGGGGTGCAGCTGGTTAAGCCGCCTCCTGTGATGCTGGCATCCCATATGAGCACCAGTCTGAGTCCTGGCTGCTGTGTTTCCAATCCAGCTCTCTGCTAAAATGCCTGGGGAAGCAGCTGAAGATGGCCCAAGTACTTGGATCCCTGTACCCATGTGGGAGATCTGGATGGAATTCTGGGCTCTTGGCTTCAGCCTGGCCTAGTCCCAGCCATTGAGGCCATTTTGAACCAGGGGATGGAAGAGCTTTCTCTGTCTCTCCCTCTCTTTCTGTCACTCTGCCTTTCAAATAAACCAATAAATCTTGAAAAAACAAAATAGGTCGGTCATCCTGGGTTAGCACAGGTGGGCTCAGTCTGATCCTGTGAGTCCCTGAAACCAGAGAACTCTCTCTGGCTGGAATCAGAGATGCAACAGAAGAGTAAAGTAGAAGTGATGTGGCCCAAGGGGGAACAGAGAGATTTGAGGTGACAGAGGATTCTACCCGTGGCCACTGATTGGAAGATGGAGGGGGCATTAGTAAGGAAGGGACACAGGTTGAAGATGCTGATAGAGGCTCCCGGCTGGCCATCAGCGAAGGAATGGCCCTCAACCCCACCTCAAGGAACTGAATCCTGCCAACAACTGGAGTGGGCTCGGAAGCAGCTTTATCATCCCTGAGTTTCCAGAAAGGAATGAGGTGCCAGTGGCACATAGATTTCAGCCTCTGTGGGACTCCAAACTGAGGTCTGTGCTGAGCCAGGCCGCACCTGGACTTCTGACCTCCAGAGCCACGGGCTAATCCCCGGGCGTTGTCTCCAGCAAAGGGAACCGATTTGACCCGAGCACATTCTAGGACATTGACCCCCGTCTTTATTACTCTTGCTCAGCTTCTTTGGGTCCTTACTTCCCTTGTTCCCCGGTTGAGATTCTCTGGTCTGCCTCTGTCCCACACTCAGCTCTTTGGCTCTCCTCTCTTGCTATGCTGCCCACACGTGACCAGGCAGGGCATCGGAATCACCTGGAATGCTTGTTGAATGCCTGCTGGGCCCCACCCCCAGAGGGTCTGCTCAGGAGTCCTGGGTAGGGCCTGGGCATGAGCATTTCTCGTCTTTCAGTGATTCTGGTGCTGCTGAGTGGGGATCATACGTGGAGAACCACTGGTTATACGCAGCTCCGCAACCAAGGAGCTGGGCGTTGCTTAAGGAAAATTGCCAGAGCAGGCTGACCGTGCAGATTCGTGATTCCAGACCCTGAAAACGGGCCCTCACTAACTGCCTCGCCGTCTTTCCCTGTTCAGGGTAAAGTCCCTTCGTGTTTGCCGTACCCTGGCTGCTCTCTCTTCCTACACCCTTGTCCTGCCTACCACACAGTTTCACCTCTCACACTCCAGTGAGGAACTAGAGGCCAGCACACGGGAACTCCCTCCGCTTCCCTCCAACAAGGCTCTCACCTGCTTGAGGCTGCCCTATTTTCCCACTCATTACCGTGGAAGAACAGGTATGTTCCATTGCCAGGCAGCCTCTCCTGCTGTGTACTCAGCCCTCCAAGAACTCGGTTTTGTTTTTGTTTTTGCTTTTGAAAGATTTATTTATTTGAAATGCAGAGTGTCAGAGACGGGGAGAGGGAGGGAGAGAGAAAGAGACCCATCTTGCATCCACTGGTTCACTCCCCAAAAGGCTACAACAGTCAGGGCTGGACCAGGTCAAAGCCAGGAGCCCAGAACTCCATGCTGGTCTCCACTATGGGTGGCAGGGGCCCAAACACTTGGATGATTTTCCAGTGCTTTTCCAGGTGAATTAGCAGGGAGCTAGATCTGAAATAGAGCAGTGGGGCTCAAACTGGTCGTCTGATAAGGGGTGCTGGCGTTGCAAGCAGGAGCTCAACTTGCTGTGCCACAACGCTGGCTCCAAAACTCTGCTTCTTTAATCGCTTCCTCTTTCCTATGTTATTAATGTACATGCTGGCCTGGATTATTCCTTATATTCCTGCCTTTATTTATTTGAGAAGCAGAGACACAGAGAACTCCCTTCTGCTGGTTCACTCCCCACACGTGTACAATGACCTTGGCTAAAGCTGGCAGGCAGGATGCGATCCAGGTGAAGCCAATTACCCAAGTCATCACCGCTGTCTCCCAGGGTCTGTCTGAGGAGGACGCTGAGTCGGATGCAGGCCCAGGAATTGAACCCAGGCTGTGGACGTGGGGCACTGGCATCTCAGTGGTGAGGTCACCTGTCGCTCCCCTGTGTTCCCACGACGCCTCCTCCTCTGCCGGCTGTCTTCCTCTTTCTCTGCTCCCATTCAGAGCAAAGATTCTTGGAAATATTGTTGGCTCTATATTTCTGCCTCATGTCCCATTTGCTCTTTAGACAGTGTTTGGGACATGTATTTATTAAATAAGTGTTACATCAGGTGATTGATACTTGTCGAGTCTCATCCTGTGGTCCCTGTTTTCGTGAGCTCTTGGACAAAACTCCTGTACACAGCATTTATAGCTGGTAACACGCGCTGCGCAGAAAGCGGAGGGTTTTCACGGCTCACAGGGGCAGTCGCTAAGCTGCAGTCTGGCAGGAGCATCTAAGCACAGAGAACGCATCGGTGAAAAAAGCAGGGAAAACATCCTGTCCTCAGGGAGTTTAGTTCTGGTAAAAGAATGCAGAAGGCTGGCGCCCGGCTCAGTAGACTAATCCTCCGCCTGCGGTGCCGGCACACCGGGTTCTAGTCCCGGTCAGGGCGCCAGATTCTGTTCCGGTTGCCCCTCTTCCAGGCCAGCTCTCTGCTATGGCCTGGGAGTGCAGTGGAGGATGACCCACGTGCTTGGGCCCTGCACCCACATGGGAGACTAGGGAAGCACCTGGCTCCTGGCTTCAGATCAGCGCGATGCGCCTGCCACAGCAGCCATTGGAGGGTGAACCAATGGCAAAAAGGGAGAACTTTCTCTCTGTCTCTCTCTCTCACTGTCCACTCTGCCTGTCAAAAAAAAAAAAAAAAAAAAAAGTGGAAAAGCAACAGCAGTAAAGTAAGATTTCTCCGCTGGACGAAGGCGTGTGTTAGAAAGAACAGTAAAGCGGCAAGGGCTGGGATTGGGTTCAGGAGCTTGCCATTTTAATCAGATTGATGGGTCAGGTGAGAAGAAGGTGCATCTGAGCAAGAACCTGAGGGAGAAGAATGCAGGTACCAGGGGGAGGACCTCGGGGCAGAAGCCAGCCTGGCGGGTCGGAGACGACGAGAGGGCGCTCTGTTTGGAGCTGTGGGAGCAAGGCGTTGGGTGAGGGAAGTGAGCTCAGATCACAGAGGCACCGGGTTGCATGGAACAGAGGTTGGGAGGCTTCTGTAAAGCGCCGGAGAGTAAACATATAAAGCTTTGCAGGACGCATACGGCCTCAGTCACATATTCTTTTCTTTCTTTTTTTTATTGTAGAACAGCGCTGCGAAAGTGCAAAAGGCTTCTCTCCCCTGGCAGCACAGGAATTTGACCTCCCCTGGGACCTCTTGGCCATTGTAAAGGTTTCTACTTTCTTTTCTTTCTTTTTTTTTTTTTCTTTTTCTTAAGATTTAATTAAGAGCCAGGCTGTGGTGTAGTAGGCTAAGCCTCTGGCTGTAATGCCGGCATCCCATGTGGGTATTCCAGCTGCTCCTCTTCTGATCCAGCTCTCTGCTATGACCTGGGAAAGCAATAGAAGATGGCCCAAGTGCTTGGGACCCTACACCTTCATGGGAGACCTGGAAGAAACTCCTGGCTCCTGGCTTAAGATCAACCTAGTTCTGGCTATTGCCATCTGCTAGTTCACTCCGCAAATAGCCACAATGGAACCAGGAACCAGGAGCTTCTTCCATGTCTCCCACACAGGTGCAGGGGCCCAAGCACTTGGACCATCTTCTACTCCTTTTCCAGGCCATAAGCAGAGAGCTGGATCAGTAGAGGAGTAGCCAGGACTTGAACGAATGCTCATATGGGATGCTGGCACTGCAGGCAGCGGCTTTACTTGCTATGCAACAGCACCGGCCCCTTGATCTCTACTTTGAGTTGAGAAGAATTGGAGAATTCTGAGCAAAGGAGTGATAAACCTGTCTCACATTTTAAAAATTCAGGGGTGGAGGCCGGCGCCGCAGCTCACTAGGCTAATCCTCCACCTTGCGGTGCCAGCACACCGGGTTCTAGTCCCGGTCGGGGCACCGATCCTGTCCCGGTTGCCCCTCTTCCAGGCCAGCTCTCTGCTGTGGCCAGGGAGTACAGTGGAGGATGGCCCGAATACTTGGGCCCTGCACCCCATGGGAGACCAGGAGAAGCACCTGGCTCCTGCCAGGAAAAAAAAAAAATTCAGGGGTGGGCATTTGGCACAGCAGATAAGATCCCACTTCAACGTGCCTGGGCTTCTGTCCTGCCTCTGTTTCTGAGTCCAGCTTCTTGCTAATGTGTGCCCTGGGAGGCAGTAGGTGGTGGCTCAAGTGATTGGGTCCCTAACAAGTAGTCAAATTCTGGTCTCCTAGCTTTGGCCTGGCCAAGCCCTGGCTGTTACAGGCATTTGGGGGAGTGAAACAGGGGATGCAAGATCTCTCTCTCTCTCTGCCTGTTTCTGTCTCTTATGCCTTTCAAACAAAACAAAACAAAACAAAAAAACTGAAAATTAAGAAAAGCATCTTTCAGCTGTTGTGCTGAAAGGGAGCAGGGCAACCTGGAGGAAGCTGGGACCAGAGTCTACCAGAGTTTAAGTAATGAGCCGCAAACCATCTACTACATTAGAGGCATCGACAAGGTTACTGGGAGCCAGCACAGCAGGCTGTGTGTCTGTGGCATGCAATTTCTGCTGGGCCTGCGATGTCAACACGGTTTCTGTGTTCATGCATGTGGTCCCTTGGCCAGGCCTGCTGAGACACGTGGGGTT
The DNA here is from genome assembly GCF_033115175.1 of Lepus europaeus. NCBI lineage: Eukaryota > Metazoa > Chordata > Mammalia > Lagomorpha > Leporidae > Lepus > Lepus europaeus. The sequence continues at coordinate 55,529,546 of NC_084833.1, read as the reverse complement.
GGTTGCAATAGCTGGGCTGTGGCTCTCACTGTGGCTTGGATCACTCATTCACCTCCAGGTGGTTTCATAGACTCTGTCTTTTCACACGGCCCCTCCAGCAGAGCTGGAGACTTTTTTTTTTTTTTTTTTTTTTTGACAGGCAGAGTGGACAGTGAGAGAGAGACAGAAAGGTCTTCTCTGTTCCCGGGGCAACCAGGACAGAATCTGGCGCCCCGACCGGGACTAGAACACGGTGTGCCGGCCCCGCAGGCGGAGGATTAGCCTATTGAGCCGCGGCGCTGGCCACTGGAGACTTCTGACATGGTAGCTCAGCCCCTCAGCCTCCCCAGAGTGCAAGTACTAGCTGCTGGGCCCCCTTCTGCTTCTTCTTCTTCCTTTTTTTTTTTTTTTTTTTTTAATTTTATTTATGGGGCTGGCACTGTAGCGTGGTGGGTAAAGCTGCCTCCTGCAGTGCTGGCATCTCATATGGGCTCCAGTTTGAGTCCCGGCTGTTCCACTTCCGATCCAACTCTCTGCTAATGGCCTGGGAAAGCAGCAGAAGATGGTTCAAGTCCTTGGGCCCCTGCACCCACATGGGAGACCCAAAAGAAGCTCCTGGCTTCGGATCCGTGCAGCTCTGGCCCTTGTGGCCATTTGGGGATTGAACCAGCAGATGAAAGATCTCTCTCTCTTTCTCGCTCTTGCTGTCTCTGTAACCCTGCCTTTCAAATAAAGAAATCATTTTAAAAATAATGATTTGAGAAGCAGAGTTACAGAGACAGCAAGAGCGAGAGCGAGAGAGAGAGAGGTCTTCCATCCACTGGTTCACTCCCCATATGGCCACAACAGCTGGAGCTGGGCCAATCAGGAGCGAGGATCCAGAGCTTCTTCCAGGTCTTCTACACAGGTGCAGGGGCCCAAGCACTTAGATCATTCTTCACTGCTTTCTCAGGCCGTTAACAGGGAGCTAGGCCTGGAACATGTGCTCTGATGTGGGATGCCGGTGTTGTAAGCAGACGCTTAACTCCTTGTGCCACAAACTCAGTCCTAATTTGAGTATTTTTTATTTCAAGGATTTCTAATTGGTTCTTTCTCTTGTTTCATTTCTGCCTATTTTTGCTTAATAATTTCCTTTTGAGTTGGAAGGTATATATTCATTTCTGGACATTTTAAACATATTCTAAAGTCTTTTTATAAACTTCCAGAGGAAATTTTAAAAAATTTCTGGGCTCACTATTAATTTCACCGGCTGTCTTCTTAGCCAGTAGGATCTTTCTGTTTTATAATTGTGGTTCAAAACTTTTTTTTGCACGAGGAAGTATTTGTTTTGGTTCTATTTCTCTCTCTCTCTCTCTTTAATTTTTATTTGAGAGGCAGAGAGCCAAAGAGAAGAGAGCTCTTCCATTCACTGGTTCACTCCCCCAGGCTGTACCTGCCAGGATTGGGCTGAGCTGAAGCCAGGAGCCTGGCACCCAGCCCTGGTCTCCCGTGACAGGTGGCAAAGACCCAGCTACCTGAGCCCCCACTGCTGCCTCCCAGGGTGCCGGTTAGCAGGCAGCTGGCCCTGGAGCGGAGGTGGGTGTGGAACTGAGGCACTCTGAAATGGGACGTGGGCTTCTTAACGGTGAGGCCAAACGCCTGCCCCATGGTTTCTCTCCCTTTTTCACGTTGCCCTCATTCCTTCCCCGGATGCTTTGACCTGGCCTTTGGAGCCCTAACCTAGACTCAGGATTCAAGGTCATGACTGCTTACCCTTGAATGTTAACGAGGTGGTGGGTGCAGGTGCGGGGCCAGCAGCTGGCTTGACAGTGGGGTCGGTGCTTTCTGCTCCTCGCCTCCCCGGGCCTTGAGAAAGTTAGTTCACGGCTGACAGCTCTCGCTCTCACTGTCTCTTCACAGGCACTGGAGCCCTCCTGGGAGCTCCCTCCCCGTGGGGAGGGCTCCGCCCCAGCCAGGGTCCCACCTGCAGGCCCGTGAGCCTGAGGTTTCAGCCCCACCCATCTTACCGAGTTTTTGCCCTATTTCTGGCTCCTGGCATGTGTAAGAGTCTAGCACTGTGCTTTTAAAAAAGTCCTTTTTATGTTTTAAATGTCATGGCTATTTGTATGCACGAGGGGGTTTTTTGAGACATAAGCTCACTTCCTTGTGTTGACTTCAACCTCCTCACACCTGGTTTCTGTCCCTCACCCCTCTGCTGAATCCACTAAGCCAGGGTTACTGGTGATCTCTATGATGTCAAATCCAGTGGACAACTCTCTGGCCTAATCCTACTTGGCTCTCTGTCAGTTATTTTTTTTTTTTTTAATTTAAAAACATTATTTACTTTTATTTTATTTGAAGGGTGGAGAGACAGACACACACACATACAGAGAGAGAGAGAGAGAGAGAGAGAGAGAATGAGAGAGAGATCTTCCATGTGCTGGTTTACCCTCCAAACACCTGCTACAGCCAGAGCTAGACCAGGCCAAAGGCAGGGGCCTAGACCTCGCTCCAGGTCTCCCACGTGGGCGCCAGGGCCACAGATATGTGAGCTGTCACTTGCCACCTCCCAGGGCATGCATTAGCAGGAAGGTGGATTGGGAGCCGAGGAGCTGGGACTCAAATCAGGCATACTGATATGGGATACAGAGGTGGCTTAGCCACTAGGCCAAATACTGGCCTCTGAGGTGTGCATTTATTTGTATTTCTCTCAGTATCTTGTGACCCGCACCTGATGGATTATGTGAGTTCAGATCTCACACTGAGACATGAGATTCTAGTTTCTCGCTGTTGGTTCTTTTTCTCCCTGTGGCCGGTCCTCTCACAAGTTTTCTTGCTGTTTCCTCAGGATGGCAAGTCAAGTCCTTCTTTCCGCCTGTGGGGAGTAGACAGGATCTTTGCTCCAACTCCAGGTGTTGAGAAGGCTTTAGGCCTCATTTTCAGCTGCCACATCCACACTAAAATCCTATCCTTGGGGCCAGCGTTGTGGAGTAGGGGATGAAGCCACTGCCTGTGACACCAGTATCCCATATGGGTGCCGGTTTGTGTCCCAGCTGTTCTGCTTCCAAACCAGCTCCCTGCGAATGGCCTAAGAAAGGGGCAAAAGATGGCCCAACTGCTTGGGCCCCTGCCACCCACATGGGAGATCTGGAAGAAGCTCCTGGCAACAGCCTGACCCAGCCCCAGCCACTGTGGCCATCTAGGGAGTGAGCTAGTGGATGGAAGATCTCTGTATCTCTCCCTTTCTCTAACTCTGACTTTAAAATAAATAAATAAATCTTAAAAGAAATTCTATCCTTGGGGCAGGTGTTGTGGTACAGCTGGTTAAGCCATTGCTTGTGACTCCAGCATCTCCTATCGGAGCACTGGTTCAAGTCCTGGCTACTCCACTTTCAGTCCAGCCGCAGGCTAAATGCCTGCAAAGGCAGCATGAGGCCATCCAAGTGCTCGGGTCCCTGCCACCCATGTAGGAGACCCGGGTGTAGTTCTTGGCTCCTACCTTTGGCCTGGCCCAGCTGAGGCTGTTGCGGTCATTTGGGGAGTGAAGCAGTGGATGAAAGATCTCTATCTCTCCATCTCTGTCTGTCACTGTGCCTTTCAAACAAAGAAATAAATAAAAAAAAAAAAAACATGAATTTCCACTGTTAATCCAAGGTCCTATCTGTGTTTGGCTTCAGATTGTGTTTACTGTAGTAGCTTTGGGTTCCCTTTTGGTTTTTGGCACCTGGGAGTTCCCCAATGTGTCTGAAGAAACAATTACCTGTATTCTATTTGTCTGTGTGAGAGGTGAGTCTGCTTCAGTTCAGTCAGCTTGTTTGTTTGCAGGACACTATTTTGGGACTCAAAGCCTAGAACTGACATTTTTGACAAGGTTCTTTTGGGTCCTCTTTCTTGGGTCAGTAAGTTTCACCCCCAAGATCTGGTGCAACTGAGCGAGCTACAGTGAGTTTTGGTTACTTGTAGCCATTCCTTAATACAGTGGGGTTGCAATTTCTGCCATTATATTTTTTTATTCAGTGAGAGAAATGCATAGGAGAGTGAAGGCTGTATCTAAAAGGAGAGAGGAATCTGGATTCATACCGAGTACCAGGAGCCAGCCACGTGGAGGAGCATCTAGGCCAGGAAGCATGAGGCAGGCGGCCCGAAGGCCACGCACCCAGGAGGCACAGGGCCACATGGGCCCACACTGGCAAAAGGCCAGAAAAGGAAAGGAAACGGGCCAAAAGGTCTGGGCACACCATATCCCAGGCTTTTAATCCACTTTTAAAGGGGAGTGGTTAATGAACCTGATTGGCAGGTGGGCACACAGGTGTGGCCAGGTAGCGGCATGAGGTCACACAGGGGCATGGTGAAGGCGTGGTCTTCTAGCTCACAAACTTGATGAAGTTTGAGTGCCCGATTATCCTGATCCAACACTTCCTGTTATCCTCCCTTAGCCACTCAATGCTTTTAAATTTTTTAAAAAGATTTATTTATTTATTTATTTATTTGAAAGGCAGAGTTACAGAGGTACAGACAGAGAGAGAGGTCTTTCATCCGCTGGTTCACTCCCCAGATGTCCACAACATCCAGAGCTGTGCCAATCCGAAGCCAGGAGTCAGGAGCTTCTTCTGCTCTCCCACGCTGGTGCAGGGAGGCAAGGACTTGGGCCATCTTCTACTGCTTTCCTAAGCCCTAGCAGAGAGCTGGATTGGAAGTGGAGAAGCTGCGTCTCAAACTGGCACCCATATGGGATGCTGGCACTACAGGCAGTGGCCCTATTCGCTATGCCACAGTGCTGGCCCCTCATCCTCTTCTGATCCAGCTCTTGTTATGGCCTGGGAAAGCAGTAGAAGATGGCCCAAGTGCTTGGGCCCCTACACCCAAATGGGAGACCTGGAAGAAGCTCCTGGCTTCAGATCGGCCCACCTCCGGCTCAGATTGGCTGAAGCCCAAGAAACTTTTCTCCCTCAGACCCTAGGGTGGAGCCCTGACAGCAGCACGTGGAATGAGCATGGGCAGGTGCAGGCTCTCCAGCAAGAAGTTGGGGCATTTATTCCAGAATGGTGAGAAGATGCCAGATAAAAGTCACTGCAAGTGTCCACCATGGATGTGCTAAGGAGCAAACAAGGTAGTATCTGAGAGCAACTTTCAGACATAAATGATGATCGTCACACGGGTCTATCTCCTTGTGACACTTCACTCTTTCTTTCCTTCTTCACCCTGAACAGCTAGAGGGCAAGGTCACTTTTCTAGTCATCTCTGGAACATTCTTCCACTTCTAACTCAGCACCTAGAAAATACAAGGTACTCGCTTAATTAATGATTGTGAGACTTTTTTTTTTTTTTTTTTTTTGGACAGGCAGAGTTAGACAGTGAGAGAGAGAGACAGAGAGAAAGATCTTCCTTCCGTTGGTTCACCCCCCAGATGGCCGCTATGGCTGGCACGCTGCACCGATCCGAAGCCAGGAGCAAGGTGCTTCCTCCTGGTCTCCCACGCGAGTGCAGGCGCCCAAGCACTTGGGCCATCCTCCACTGCCTTCTTGGGCCACAGCAGAGAGCTGGACTGGAAGAGCAGCAACTGGACTAGAACCCAGCACCCATATGGGATGCCGGCGCCGCAGGCAAAGGATTAACCAAGTGAGCCATGGCTCCAGCCCCTGTGAGACATCTTTTAGGATCTAAAATTTGAAGTATCCTCCCAGTTCTGTTCATCTCCAGGCCACAATCTCAGGAGACTCTGGAGGGCATTACCCAGTTCCTGGAGTCAGCTCTGAATTTTTTTCCCGGTGGCAGTGGGGTGGAATGAGATAAGTAAGTTCAGGAAAATGTAGCCTTGCATCGATTTGTTGACTTGATTGACCTAAGACTATTCAGAGAAATGAAAGCCCTCTTGTTTGTTTATTTTGTCTCTGGTTTATTTTGCTCTTCCTGCATTAGGTAGGGGTTGGGGGTGGGCTTCAAGGAAGAGCAGATGGGTGAAATCACTTCCTAAAGGCACTGGCCAGCAAGGCAGGTACAGGGCTTCCTCCTGCTCCCGGAGGCCGGAGCTTCTAGAAGTATTGAGTTTGTTGAAAGGAACTGGATTATCAGTTCTTTTTTTTTTTTTTTTTAAAGATTTATTTATTTGCTTGAAAGTTAGAGTTACACAGAGAGAGAAGGAGAGGCAGAGAGAGAGAGAGAGAGAGGGGGGGGTCTTCTATCTGCTAGTTCACTCTCTAATTGGCCACAACAGCTGGAGCTGCACCTATCTGAAGCCAGGAGTCAGGAGCTTCTTCCTGGTCTCCCACGCAGGTGCAGAGGCCCAAGGACTTGGGCCATTTTCCACTGCTTTCCCAGGCCACAGCAGAGAGATGGATCGGAAGTGGAGCAGCTGGGACTAGAACCAGTGCCTATATGGGATGCTGGCGCTGCAGGCGGCAGCCTTACCCACTACACCACAGTGCCCGGCCCTGAATTATCAGTTCTAGTGCAACTGCTGGGAGCCTGGCCCAGTGTGTTTGTTCTCCCTCATTTCCTTAGATGTTCTAATTGAATACAGGCCTGCACTGAGCTCTTAACAGAGGCAGAGGGAATGAAGGATGTAGGACACCTCTTTTATTTATTTATTTGAAAGAGTTACACAGAGAGAAAGATCTTCCATCTGCTGGTTCACTTCCCAGATGACTGCAATGCCCAGGGCTGGGCCAGGCTGAAGCCAGGAGCCAGGAGCTTCCTTCAGGTCTCCCACATGGTAACATGGTCCCAGGCATTTGGGCCATCTTTGGCTGCTTTTTCTAGGCCATTAGCAGGCAGTTGAATTGGAAATGGAGCATCCGGGACACTAACTGGCACACCCATTTGGGATTGCATTTGCAGCATTGCAGGTGGCAGCTTTACCCACTATGCCACAATTCTGGGCCCAGGACTTATTTTATTTATTTGAAAAGCAGAGTTATATATATAGAGAGGCAGAGCCAGAGAAAGATGTCGTCTATCCACTGGTTCACTCCCCAGATGGCTGCAATGGCCGGAGCTGAGCTGATCTGAAGCCAGGAGCCAGGAGCTGCTTTCAGGTCTCCCATGTGGGTGCAGGGGCCCAAGGACTTGGGCCATCCTCTGCTGCTTTCCCAGGCCACAGCAGAGAGCTGGATTGGAAGTAGAGCTGCCAGGACTAGAACCGGGGCCCATATGGGATGCCGGCACTTCAGGCTAAGGCTTTAACCTGCTGCACCACAGTGGTGGCCCCCCAGGGCACCTCTTAAAATAGTCCATGTGTGGCCTGGAGCTGCCTTTTTTAAAATTTTTATTTGAAAGGCAGAGTTACAGAGAGAGGGAGAGAGAGATCATTTACCCGCTGGTTCACTCCCCAAATGGCTGTAAAGGCCAGGGCTGATCCAGGCCAAAGCCAGGAGCCAGAAGCCAGGAAATCCATCCATGTCTCCCACATGGTAGCAGGGACCCAAGCACTTGGGTCATCTTCCTCTGCCTTCCCAGGCACATTAGCAGGGACCTGGATTGGAAGTAGAGCAGCTAGATCTTGTACCATCGCTCTAGTGTGGGTGTGGGATGCCAGGATTGTAGGTGGTGGCTTTACCTGCTACACCACAACACCAACCCCAATGTAGCCTTTCTTATGTTGTAGCAATGATGTTCTAGGATCCTGGGCCCTTCCAGGCCAGAAACATCAGGGCCATATTTTAAAATATTACTCATTTATTAGGGAGAGAGAGAGAGAAATCCCCTTTGTTGAGTCACTCCTAAATGCAGGCATTCAAGGTTGGGCCAAGTTCCAAGCCAGGAACCAGGAACACAATCCAGATCTTCCATAGGATGGCAGGAACCCAATTACACCATCACTGCTGCCTTCCTGGGTCTGCGTCAGCCGGAAGCTGGAGTCAGGAGCCAGAGCCACAGACCCTGGATAATTTTAAAGGGGTCCTGGGTGTCAACCTTTAGGCTAAACACCTACCCCTGAGTGAGGGGTATTTTTAGAGAAGGAAAGGAACAGGATTCCAAGTAATCTGATAAGGGACATAGCACATAATTATATTGCAGAATCATTGTTTGAAACAACCTTTCTGCTTTTGTGGACCAAGGACAATTCTGGTGGGTGGGTGGGTGGGGGGAGTGAGAATTGCCCAAGGGCATTGTTATCAGGCCAGGGGTCACCAAAGGCAAATTTGAGCTTGGGGCTCAGCAGCACTGGCCCTGGTGCTTGGCAGGCTCTGCAGCACGAGCTGGCTATGCTTCACAGGAACTCTCTGTTCACTGTCTTACTTCCCGTATGGTCCAAGCCACTCCAAACTCATTTCTGAAAGGATATACCTTGACTTCCAGCTTCTGACCTTGCCTCTGCTTCCTGTCTCTGCCCCTGCCCAGCTGGCATCTTATCTCTCTTCCTGACGCTAGCTTCCTCTTTGGACCCCACTGATGCCCTTGCAGCTTCTTTGGGTGATGTTCCCCCTTCGTGCACCTGCTGTTTGGTCTCTGTCCTCCACGTACAACCACAGGTGCTTGACCAAGGGGCCTGCACCAGCAGGGCCTTACAGAAAGAGCTTGGATTTTGGAGGCACACAGATGTGGGTTCCCATCCTAGCTTTTCCTGTATTAACAAGCTGAATTTGAGCAAACTGAACTTGAACCTCTCAGTTTCTTCAACTGCAAAAGGGGGTAATTTCTCTTACTGGGCTTCTGGAAGGATTGGATAAGGTAAGGGACTTGGGACAGGGAGCAGGCTGACCCTTTGTAAATGGTGGCTTTTAGGAAGAGTGATAGGCAGGCCAGAGCAGACACATTGCACAAAGGACACCCTCCCTCCTCACCGTGATAATATCTGACCACTACCTGGAACGTTTACCCTACGCCAGAAAGCCCTGCCCGATGGAACCTCCACTTCCTCATTAGTAACCTGCTGTCATGTTTCTCAAAATTTGTACTCAGGAAGTCGTTCTGAATGTCTAACCTAAGTTCCTCCTGCTACAGTGTGTCATAACACACTAATTTTTAAAATAACACCGAAACAGGCCAGCGAAAATGACCCGATTTTCCTATGAGTCAGAGGCATTCCCTTGCTCTGGGTGTAGTCTTCAAGAAGTCGGTGCATCTCCAGTGTGTGAGCACCACAGACAGGGAACTGGGCAGTGCTGGGCTGTGCCAGGAGCTCCGGAGAGGTGTGCAGAGCCTCAACTCCTCTCAGCGTGTGTCCTCTGGGGACCAGCAGTCAGTCCCTCTGTTAGTTTTCAGTAGCCCGTGATTGATGGACGTTGCCAGGTGGTGAAGCCTAGGAACACAGCACAGGAGTGTGGTGAGAGCAGTCACGCTGGGCTTCATCAGTCACCAGTCACAGCTCGCCTTTGTCAAGTCATCGAAATGAAAGCTGTGTGGTGGGTCTGGGCGGCAGAGGGGGCGAGCGAACGTACGTTTGGGTCAGGGCTTAAAACACTTTGTTAAGGGGGCTGGTGCCATGGCATGGCGGGTAGAGCTGCTGCCTGCAGCCCTGGAATCTGGTGTGGGAGCCAGTTTGGTCATGCTGCTCCGCTTCCAATCGAGCTCCCTGCTGGTGGCCTGGGAGGGCACTGGAACATGGTCTGGGTTTTTGGGCCCCTGCACTCATGTCAGGGACCTGGAGGAGGTTCCTGGCTCCTGGCCTTGGATAGGCCCAGCTCTGGCTGTTGAGGCCATTTGGAGAGTGAACCAGCAAATGGAGGATCTCACTCTGTTTATCTGTAACTCTGCCTTTCAAATAAATAAGTAAAAAAACAAGCAAACAAAAACCCAAAAAACCCACTTGTTAGATGCTTGTGTTCCACATATGAGCACCTTGCTCTGGGGGCCGGAGGGTGTGGCCTTAGGGCACAGGGAGTTAAGCCACTAAGTGTATTGCTGGTCTCCCCTATCAGAGCACCTGTTGGAGTCCTGGCTGCTCTGCTGCCTACCCAGCTCCCTGCTAATGGGCCTGAGAAGGCAGAAGATGGCCTGAGTGCTTAGGTCCCTGCCACCCATGTGGGAGACCAGGATGGAGTTCCTGGTTGCTGGCTTTGGCCTAGCCCAGACCACTGTTGTAGCTTTTTGGGGAGTGAACCAGCAGATGGAAGATCTCTTTCTCTCTGTCTCTTCCTTTCTTTCTGTAACTCTGCCTTTCAAATAAGTAAATAAATTTAAGAAATCAGGTCAATTATAAATAGCCAAAGTATACTTATGTACAACCAACTGGAAAATCTGTCTTATGGTTGAGCCCTAAATTTATTTTAAACCAAAAATGAGTGCAAACAAATTTGCATCAATCAAGAGAGTTCTGAATGGTATAGATGATCCAAATAAAGCTTATAAAAGAGAAGAGCTTACAATAATAGATTGTGGTAAGGGGTTATAAATTGAGGAAGTAGGGGCCAGTGCTGTGGTGTAGTGGGTAAAGCTGCCGCCCGCAGCGCCGGCATCCCATATGGGCACCGGTTCAGGACCCAAATGCTCCACTTCTGATCCAGCTCTCTGCTATGGCCTGGGAAAGGAGTAGAAGATGGCCCAAGTCCTTGGACCTCTGTGCCTGTGTGGGAGACCCAGAAGAAGCTCCTGGCTCCTGGCTTGGATCGGCTGTTGCAGCCATCTGGGAGGTGAATCTCTGCCTCTCTGTATCTCTGCCTTTCAAATAAATAAATGTTTTAAAAAATTAAAGTATGAGATAGATTACTTAAATTTTTAAAAATATTTATTAAAAAAGATTTATTTATTTGAAAGGCAGCGTGAGAGAGAGAGAGAGATCTTTCATCTGCTGGTTCATTCCCCAAATGGCCGCAACAGCTGGAGTTGAGCTGATTCAAAGCCAGGAACCAGGAGCTTCTTTCAGTTCTCCCACATAGGTGCAGGGGTCCACATACTTGGGTCATCCGCTGCTGCTTTCCCAGGCACATTAGCGGGGAGCTGGATCAGAAGTGGAGCAGCTGGGATTGAACTGGCACCCAGATGGGATGCCAGCGCCACAGGTGGCAGGTTTACCCGCTATGCCACAGTGCCAGCTTCTTAAATTTTTTATTAGAACAAAAACGACACAGTTGAAAAAAAGTGATGCAAAGTAATGGCTTTAAAAAGAAAAATATGGGGCCGGCATTATGGCACAGGAACTCCTGCATCCCATATTAGAGCCTGGCTCAAGTTCCAGCTGCCCACTTCTGATCCAGCTCCCAGCTAATGGACCTGGGAAGGCAGCAGAAGATGGCCCAGTTACTTGGGGTCCAGCCACTGTGTCTGACGCCAGGTTGGAGTTCCTGGATCCTGACTTTGGCCTGAGGAACCCTGCTTGTTGTGGCCATTTAGGGAGTGAACCAGTGGATGGAAGATCTCTCTCTCTCTCTTTTTTCCCTCTCTCTTGTTGTTTTGCCTTTCAAATAAATAGATACATCTTAAAAAATTTTTTTTTCGGACCTGTCACTTAAAAACAATGTCCTTTGATTCACTGTCAAATTGGTTTGAACACTCAGTGTCCAGAGTTTGGATTCTACTATACTTATAGAAGAAATTTGGACTTTTTGAAGCAGATGCCTGGAGGAGGAACTTGTAACATTCAATAAGAGATTGATTTAAAAAATATTTGAGGGCTCGGCGTTGTGGCATAGCTGGTAATACTGTTACCCGTGATGCTGCCATCCCACATAGACTCCAGTTTGCGTCTGGCTGCTCCACTTCTGATCCAGCTCCCTGATAATGGCCTGGGAAAAGCAGTGGAAAATGGCCCACGTGGGAGACCTAAATGAAACTCCTGGCTCCTGGCTTCGGCCTACCCAGCCCTGGCCTTTGTGGCTATCTGGGGAGTGAGACAGCAGATGGAAGATCTCTCTCTCTCTCTGTCTCAGTCTCTCTCTTTCCCTTTTCCTCTGTAACTCTGACCTTCCAAAATAAATAAATAGTCTTCAAAAAATAATTCAAATGGTGCTGATGGGCCAATGGAGCCAATCAAAGAGGTTTCCTTCTGGCCATGTTGTGATTTTTTTGAGCATCAAAAAAAAAAAAAAAAAAAAAAAGTAGTGAGGCAGGTGTTATGGCACAGTGGGTTACAAAGATGCTTGCTATGCCTGTATGCCATATCAGAGTGCCTGTTCGAGTCACGGCTCTTCTACATCTGATCTAACATCCTGCTAATGCACCTGGGAGACAGTGGGTGATGATCCAAGTACTTGGGTCTCCGCCACCCACATGGGAGACCCAGGTGGAGTTCTGGGCTCCTGGCTTCCACCTGGGCCAGCCTCAGCTATTGCAGGTATTTGGGTAGTGAATCAGCTTAAGTCCACAGAGAGTAGGACCATACCTGCATGCTCATTGGTGGCTCTTTAGTGCCCAGCACAATGCGTGATAGGGACAAGATGCTCAGTATATATTTGTGAAAGGAAGAACGGGAGGAGGGCATGGGATGCAAAAGAGGGGAGTGAGAATGGAGAGAAATGCTTGCTGCCTTCCCTAGAATTAATATGAAGGACAGTTTTTTTTTTTTTTTTTGACAGGCAGAGTGGACAGTGAGAGAGAGAGAGAAAGGTCTTCCTTTTATCCGTTGGTTCACCCCCCAATGGCCACAGTGGCCGGCACGCTGCGACCAGTGCACCGTGCTGATCTGAAGCCAGGAGCCAGGTGCTTCTCCTGTTCTCCCATGCGAGTGCAGGGCCCAAGGACCTGGGCCATCCTCCTCTGCATTCCCGGGCCACAGCAGAGAGCTGACCTGGAAGAGGAGCAACCAGGACAGAATCCGGTGCCCCGACCGGGACTAGAACCCGGAGTACCGGCGCCTCAGGCGGAAGATTAGCTTAGTGAGCCGCGGCACCAGCCACGAAGGACAGTTTGAAGGGAGAGTAGGGCTGAGATGGGGCTGGAGCTGGGAAACTTTGGGCTTCTCTGGCTGTGCTGGACTCAGTCCTTTCATGGGCTCCTTTCTATCCCCCTTCCCTTTTAAAAAGTTTACCAGGCAGAGAGACAGAGAGGGAGCTCCCATCTGCTGGTTCACTCCCCAGATGCCCACAGCTGACCAGCTGGAATAGAAGCTGGAAGCTGGGAACTCTATAAGGTGTCCCATTTGGGTGGCAGAAACCTAAGCAGTTCAACCATTACCACTGCCTCCCAGGGTCTGCATTAGTCAAGAGGTAGGACCCAAACCCCAGGCACTGTGATGTGGGATGCTAGTGTCCGAACTGCTAAGCCCAAGCCAGCCCCTTCATGGGCTTCTCTCTCTCTCCCTCTCCCTCTCCCTCTCTCTTTAAAAGATTTTTATTTATTTATTCAAAGTCAGGGTTACAGACAGAGAGGGAGAGACAGAGAGACAGGGAGATCTGTCTGCTGGTTCACTCCCCAGATAGTCACAACGGCTGGGGCTGGACCAGGCCAAAGCCAGCAGCTTCACCCAGGTCTCTCACATGAGTGGCAGGGGCCCAAGCACTTGAGCTGTGACCTCCTACGTCCCAAGGTATATGGCTGTTAATAGGAAGCTGGGTCAGAAGCAGAGTTGGGATTCGAACCCTGTAGGGACTGCAGGTGTCCCAAGCAGCATCTTCCCCACTGTGCACAACATCATCTTCCAGGGCTCCTCTGTAGGCCACCCCTCCACGGGTGGGGAACCTTGTCTCTGCCAAGGGCTATTTGGCTATATATAACATCAGTAGTGGGTCATACACAGTTAGCAATTTAAGAAGAGTGAGCCTTCTATATAGAGTGAATGAATTTTGAGTCCTGCCTTTGGTTGCCTTGGCAGGGCCAGACCAAGATTCTGTGGGCCTTGTGTGGCCCATGGGCCGGCCATTCCCTACCCTGACCTAGAGTGTGATTTTCCCTGGGATTCTTTCCTAGACTCTTGTCTCATTGGAATTCCTGTTCTCCCTGGCTGATGTCTGCTCATCCATTTGCCTGTCACCCCCGAGCTGCACGTCAGGCAGGAGCCCCAGGTCTCAACCTCGCCCTCCTCAGCCAGAGCCACGTGAAGGCCTCAGGCATTTCTTCAGGCTCCAGCCTCCCACCTTGGGGTTTGATCTTAGGCTTGGCTTGGTCTCTCCAGTTTCTATGCCATTGGGTTTACACCAGATCCCCCTGGCCTCTGTCTAATCTTGTCAGATTCCATTGCTACTTGAGGATCTGCCTGGCATTTCCCCCCCAGTAACTTTTGTTATAGTAAAATACATACAACATGGAAATGATCATCTTAACCATTTTGAAGTTCACAGTCAGTGATATTAAATGCATTCCCAACACTGTCAAACCATCACCACCCTTCATAATTCTTGCTGTATTATTAAAAAATATCTCAGGGCCAGCGCTGTGGCACAGTAGGTTAATCCTCCGCCTGTGGTGCCGGCGTCCCATATGGTCCTGGCTGCTCCACTTCTGATCGAGCTCTCTGCTATGGCCTGGGAAAGCAGCAGAAGATGGCCCAAGTCCTTGGGCCCCTGCACTCACATGGGAGACCCGGAGGAAGCTCCTGGCTCCTGGCTTTGGATTGGCCCAGTTGTAGCCATCTGGGGTATAAACCAGCGGATATAAGACCTTTCTCTCTGTCTCTCCCTCTCACTGCCTGTAACCTTACTGCTCAAATAAATAATAAATAAAAATTTTTAAATATATATTTATTTGTTTGGAATGCAGAGTTACAGAGAGTGAGAGACAGAGGCAGAGAGAGAGAGAGAGAAAGAGAGGTCTTCCATCCACTGGTTTACTCTCCAAATGGCTGCAATGGCCAAAGCTGTGCCAATCTGAAGCCAGGAGCCAGAGGCTTCTTCCGGGTCTCCCACATGGGTGCAGAGGCCCAAGGACTTGGGCCATCCTCTATTGCTTTCCCATGCCATAGCAGAGAGCTGAATTGCAAGTGGAGTAGCCGGGATTTGAACCGGCGTCCATATGGGCTACCAGTGCTGCAGGTGGCAGCAGCTTTACCCACTTTGTCACAGCGCTGGCTCCTAATACATAAAATCTTTAAAAAAAAAAACAAAACAAAACCAAAAAAACTAAATCTCTATGCCCCTTATACAACAATTCTCCTTCCCCCTTCTCCCATAGCCCTTAGCATCCACCATTCTACTTTCATGTCTGTGGTTTAGACTATTCTAAATATTTCATATGAATGGAATAATGTAGTATTTGTCTTTTTGTGGCTGCTTTATTTCACTTAGCAAAATGTGCCCAAGTTTCATTCATGTTGCAGCATGTGTCAGCTTACCTTCCTTTCTATGGTAGGATAATATTCCATTGTGCATGTGGACCCCAGTTTGCTTGACCAATCATTTGCTGGTGGGCACTTGCATTACTTCCAATTTTTAGCTATTGTGGATAATGCTGTTATGAAATGAGCATACATATGTCTCTTTGAGACCTTGTTTTCAATCTTTTGGAAAGTGGGGCCGGCGCCGTGGCTCAACAGGCTAATCCTCCACCTTGCGGCGCCGGCACACCGGGTTCTAGTCCCGGTCAGGGCACCGATCCTGTCCCGGTTGCCCCTCTTCCAGGCCAGCTCTCTGCTGTGGCTAGGGAGTGCAGTGGAGGATGGCCCAAGTCCTTGGGCCCTGCACCCCATGGGAGACCAGGAGAAGCACCTGGCTCCTGCCATCGGAACAGCGCGGTGCGCCGGCCGCAGCGCGCTACCGCGGCGGCCATTGGAGGGTGAACCAACGGCAAAAGGAAGACCTTTCTCTCTGTCTCTCTCTCTCACTGTCCACTCTGCCTGTCAAAAAAAAAAAAAAAAAAAAAAAAAAGGAAAGTGGAACTGCTGGATCAAATGGCAATTCTATTTATAACTTTTTTTTTACTGTATTTTCTACAGTAGCTGTATCATTTTCCATTCCTATAAACACTGCACAGTTTCCAGTATCTTCATATTTTTGCCAAAGCTTGTTATGTTCTTTTTTTTTTTTTTTGATGGTAGTCATCCTAATTGGGTGTGAGATGATATCTCATTGTAGTTTTGATTTCTAGATCCTTAATGTTGAGCAGCTTTTCACATGGGGACATTTTGACTGTTCTTCAGAGAAACACCTATTCAAATCTCTTGTCAAGCTTTGAATTGGTTGTTTTTTGTTGTTGAGATTTAGGAGTTCTATATATATTTTGGGTATAATCAAATATTTGACTTGCAAATATTTTTTTCCCATTCTCTGGGTTGCCTTTTCAATCTGTTGACCTTGTCTTTTGATGTGCAAAATTTAAAGATTTTCATGATGTTGATTTGTCTCCTTTTTTTGTTGTTGTTGTTGCTTGTGTTTGGTGTCTTAACCAAGAAACTATTGCCAAGTCTAATGTTGTGAAGTTTTTGTCCTCTGTTTTCTTCTAAGACTTTTGTAGTTTTAGGTCTTAGGTTTGAATCTTTGATCTGTTTTGACAGTGATAGGTAAAGGGTTAACTTCATACTTCTGCAAATATCCTGTTTTTCTACCACTATTAGGTGATAAAACTATCCTTTCCCAATTGAATAGTCTTGGCACCCTTGCCAAAAAATCATTTGATCAAGAATGCAAAGGCTGGTGCTGTGGCATAGCAGGTAAAGCTGCTGCCTGCAGTGTTAGCATCCCATATGGGCGCCGGTTCGAGTCCTGGCTACTCCACTTCTAGTCTGGTTCTCTGCAATGGCCTGGGAAAACAGTAGAAGATGGCTCAAGCCCTTAGGCCCCTGAACCCAAGTGGGAGACCCAGAAGAAGCTCCTGGCTCCTGGCTGCAGATTGGCTCAGCTCTGGCTGATGCGACTATCTGGGGAGTGAACCAGCTGGTTCTGCACTATTTTCTTTTTTCATTGCTTTATTTGAAAGGCAGAGAGACAGAGGGAGAGAGATTTTCCATTCATTGGTTCACTGTCCAAAGCCTGCAACACCAAGGGCTGAGCTAGTCCAAACTACAAGCCTAGAACCCCATCTGTTTCTCCCATATGGATGATACAGGCCCAAGTACTTGAACTATCCGCTGTTGTCTTCCCAGGTGCATCAGCAGGAAGCTGGATCAGAAGTGGATTAACTAGTCCTCCAAACAGCACTCTAATATGGGATGTGACCATGATATGGGACGTGAGCATTGCAAACAGTGGCTTAACCCACTGTACCACAATGCCAGCTCCAATTCCTAAGTATTTTATTTTACTAAAACTATTGTAAATGAGATTGCTTTCTTGATTTCCTTTTCAGATTATTCAATGTTACTGTATGGAAATCCAACTGATTTTTGTGTGTTGACTTTGTATCTTGCAACTTTGCTGGATTCGTTTATTAGTTACAAAAGGACCTTTTGTGGAATCTTTAGGGTCTTTTACATATAAGAGCATGTCATCTGCAGGGCCAGCGCCGCTGATCAATAGACTAATCCTCCGCCTGCAGGTTCTAGTCCCGGTCGGGGCACCGGATTCTATCCCGGTTGCTCCTCTTCCTGTCCAGCTCTCTTCTGTGGCCCAGGAAGGCAGTGGAGGATGGCCCAAGTGCTTGGGCCCTGCACCCGCATGGGAGACCAGGAGAGGCACCTGGCTCCTGCCTTCGGATCAGCGCGGTACGCGGGCCGCAGCGGCCATTGAGGGATGAACCAATGGAAAAAGGAAGACCTTTCTCTCTGTCTCTCTCTCTCACTGTCTACTCTGCCTATCAAAAATAAAAATAAAAAAAAAATTTAAATAAAAGAGCATGTCATCTGTAAACAGAAGTCATTTTAATTCTTCCTTTCCAATTTGAATGTATTTTATTTCTTTTTCTTGCCTGATTACTCTAACTAGGACTTCTAGTACTACACTGAGTAGATGTGGTGAGAGGGGCCAGCCTTGCCTTTTTCGTGATCTTACACGAAAAATGTTCAGTTTTTCACTATCGTGGATGATGTTTGCTGTGGGTTTGCTGGTTCTGGATGCAGTTTTTCCCAAAAATAACTCAGATGGACCACCTTTCTGACTGCATAGACCAAAGAATCCGAGTCAAAACAACATTCTGTGTTCTTTCTTCTTCTTCATCTTCCACAGGCTCCTTTCCCCTTCTGTTTGGCCTTTGTACTTCTGCATATGATTCTAGAATTCTAGAATTCTTTCTAGAATATCCCTCTTCCCCTCTATACTCTCTGTGAACTTTTGCTCATTTTCAAGACTCAACCCCCGCCTCCCATAAGCCTCTTCTCACTCTGTCCCTGTCCCTGTCCTCAATGGATCAGGCTAATATGGGTTTCCATGCATTCACTGTGGCAGTGAGTCTGACCTTGGTTCCAGTAGATTATCATTACATTGAGATTTTTACATAAAATGTTGGGCTCAGGGTGACAATAATTTATTGTATATTTCAAAACAGCTAGAGGAGAGGGTTTTGAATGTTCCCAACACAAAGCAATGATAAATGTTTGAGGTGTTGATTGTGCTAACTACCCTCTTTTGATTATTACACATCAAACATTTGCATCAAAAAACACCTTGTACCCCATAAATATGTACAATTACTTTATGTCCATTTTATTTTATTTATTTTTTAAAGATATATTTATTTAAAAAGCAGAGTCACAGAGAGAGAGGGAGAGAGAGGGAGAGAGAGAGAGAGAGATCCTTTATTTGCCAATAAACTCCTCAAATGGCCGCAATGGCCAGGGATAGACCAGGCTGAAGCTAGGAGCCAGGAACTTCTCTTAGGTCTTCCACATGGGTGTAAGGGCCAAAGCACCTGGGCCATCTTCCACTGCTTTCCCAGGCCATTAGCAGGGAGCTGGATTGGAAGTGGAGCAGTGGGACTTGAACCGGTGCCCATATGTGATGTTGGTGTCGCAGGTGACAGCTTAACCTGCTATGCCATGGTGCCTGCTCCTTATATGTCAGTTTGAAAAATGCTAGGCTTGGCCTAAAATGCAGCAAGCGATGTCTGAGAAGACTTTCAGAGTTAGCCCTGCCATACAGTTATTATAATTAAAAGACCAGTGTTTGCTGCTTATCTGCCTTGAACAAGGCATTGAGCCCCAAGGCCTTAGAGGCCTCTGTCCTTATTAGCGTCAGAACTCTATTATTATTCTCCCTTTCCTGGTTGTCACTGTTGCCCCTCCCACTCGGATGGGCTACAGCTGTTATTATCTTCTTCATTCCTCATAATAGCCTGTGAGACAGAGAGGGATGTTGTTTTCGCCGGTTGAGTAGCTTGCAATCTTCTGTGGCTCGGAGGGCATGGGCAGCCCTGACTCCCTAAGGTTATGCTTAAATCCCCAGATTATCACATGGAATTTCCCACGGAGCCAGAAGCTTCTCCTCCCCAGGAAGTCATGAAGATGCTGGCAGGTGCTGCTGAGCCCAGTGGCCGGACTGGACACCACCCCCACATCTGCCGACTTCAGGGACAAACGTTCAGCCTTTCTGCTTCCTGCTGCCAGATTGCACCCACTGATTACAGGGTGTTTCAGACCTTGGGGGAAGATAAGAGCTCTGGAGAGCGGGCGGGCCTGGTGCTCCTGGCTCCTGGGGCTCACATGCTGCCTCCCCAGTTTCTCCTCTCATCTCCGTGTCCTCACACTCCAGGCTTACAGTCCTCCGCCTGGGTTTCTTGACTAAACCATCTTTGTGTTAGTTTACTTTGTGTTACTACAATGCGATAGCTAACGCAGGCTACCTGGTAAGGAAAAAGAGGTTTATTTTGGCTTACAACTGTGGAAACGCCAAGTCTAGGGGCCTCATCGTGTAATAGCATTTTCGCTGGCAGTCCCGAGGTGGGGCCAAGGCAGGGAGTCCACGTGTGTATGTGTATCTGTTTTCTCTTCCTCTCTCTCTATTTACCTAGAAACCTTTTATTTAAGGTATACAAACTTCATGCATTTCATATACAAATTTAGGAACAAAGTGATTCTTCCCACCTGCTCTCCCACCCTTCTTCCTCCTCCCTGTCCTATTTCCATTCTTATTTTTTTACCAAGATTCATTTTCAATTAACTTTATATACATAAGATTAACTCTACACTAAGTAAAGAGTTCAACAAATAGTATGAAAAAAACAAACAAACAAACAACAACCTGTTCTTCAATAGTCGAGACAAGGGCTGTTCAAAGTCATTGCATCTCCAAGTGTCCTATAGATTACTTTTTAGGTGCTCTATTTATTACCGCAGATCAGGGAGAACATATGATATCTGTCTTTTTGAGACTGGCTTATTTCACTAAGTACAATGTTTTCCAGTTGCATCTATTTTGCTGCAGACGATAGGATTTCTTTTTTCTTTTTTCTTTTTTTTTGGTGTCAGGAGTGGGGATTTCTTTTCTTTCTTTTTCTTTTTTTTCTTTCTCTCTCTCTCTCTCTTTTTTTTTTTTGACAGGCAGAGTGGATAGTTAGAGAGAGAGAGAAAGAGAGAGAGAGAGAGAAAAGTCTTCCTTTTTGCCATTGGTTCACCCACCAATGGCCGCCACGGCCGGCGCGCTGCGACCAGTGCACTGTGCTGATCTGAAGCCAGGAGCCAGGGGCTTCTCCTGGTCTCCCATGCGGGTGCAGGGCCCAAGGACTTGGGCCATCCTCCACTCCCGGGCCATAGCAGAGAGCTGTCCTGGAAGAGGGGCAACTGGGACAGAATCTGGCGCCCCGACCGGGACTAGAACCCAGGGTGCCAGCGCCTCAGGCCGAGGATTAGCTTAGTGAGCCGCGGAGCCAGCCCCTTCTTCTTCTTTTCAAAGATTTATTTTATTTATTTGAAAGACAGAGTTACAGAGAGAGGTAGAGACAGAGAGAGAGAGAGAGAGAGGTCTTCTACCCACTGGTTCACTCCTCAGATGGCCGCAACGGCCGGAACTGTGCCTGATCTAAAGCCAGGAGCTTCTTCCAGGTCTCCCACACGGGTGCAGAGGCCCAAGGACTTGAGCCATTTTCTACTGCTTTCCCAGGCCATAGCAGAGAGCTGGATTGGAAGAGGAGCAGCTGGGACTAGAAGTGGCGCCCATATGGGATGCTGGCGCTTCAGGCCAGGGTGTTAACCCGCTGCGTCACAGCACTGGCCCGCTTCTCTCTCTCTCTTTTTTATTTGACAGGCAGAGTTAGACAGTGAGAGAGAGACAGAGAGAAAGGTCTTCTTTCCATTGGTTCACTCCCTAAATGGCCGCCACAGCCGGCGCGCTGCGCCAATCCGAAGCCAGGAGCCAGGTGCTTCCTCCTGGTCTCCCATGCAGGTGCAGAGGCCCAAGCAACTGGGCCATCCTCCACTGCCTTCCCAGGTCACAGCAGAGAGCTGGACTGGAAGAGAAGCAACCGGGACAGAACCCGGCGCCCACATGGGATGTTGGCGCCACAGGTGGAGGATTTAACCAAGTGAGCCATGGCGCTGCCCCCCACCCCCCGACCTTGTTTTTAGTCACTGGGTAGCATTCCATGGTGTACATATACCATAATTTCTTTGCAAAGTCTTCAGTTGATGGACATTTGGGTTGATTCCATATCTTAGCTATTATGAATTGAGCTGCATCTCCCTCTTATAAGCCACCAGGATGCAATCATGGGAGCTCCAGTCTAAGGACCTTATGTAATCCTGATCATTTCCCAAAGTCTCACCTTTAAACACCCCAGATGGGTTATGTTCCACCCTCTTGACCCCCCACAATGGAGATTAAATTCTAACACATGAAAGCTTGGAAGACCCTCAAATTAGATTCAACCCTTAGCAGCCCTCCTGTCAGGTTGTTCTTGCGGTCTAGAAGGCTCTGGCTCCTTTGTTTTGCCCTGTTGACTGCAACTCTTCCTCTGGGACTCAGACTCACGGTCAATTCCTCATTCAAAGACTTCCCTATTTCCAACAGACAGCATGTTCACCTGTACGCACTCCCCTACCAATCCCCACTTTAGAGCACTTGGCAAGAAAAGGCAGGCTGGTCTGGAATGCAGTCCAGCGGGAGGGAATACCAATTTTTTGGAACACTTAGCAAGCCAGAAATGAGTGTCTGCCATGGCTACGCCAGCCCCACATCAAAGAACACTGTCCACGAGGCCAAAACCGATTTAAAACTATTTCAGGTCCTCTACTTGTGCCTTTGGAGCACTCTGGATGTACGCGGTCTCCTGTGGGACGTCTCAGAATCCCCATTTTACCCCTTTCTCATCCACCGCCGTTACCTCCCATAGCTGCTTTTTCTGTTTTCCGACTGCTTTTCTCCCCCCAAAACTCTGCATTGTGGTTTTATTCCCTCTTCCTTTCTTCCTAATTCTTCGTTACAAAAAAACAAGACCAAAACCAAAAGCAAACAAACAGAAACAGCTCAGGAACTGGTCTGAGGAGGGAGGTTCCTCCTGAGAGGCAGGTGGGGGGAAGAACCTATGGAGGCCAAGGCAGCTCCTTTCCCGCTGGGCGGGAGAAAGAAGCATCGTTGTGGGGACATGGTCTTGTCACTGCTGCTCACAATGCTCTACAGTCACCCTCCCCAAAACAGTGGCACCAGAAAACCACCACATTGCTGTGCTCAAGACTCGGACCACAAGTATGGGCAGGGCACAGTGGCCAGGGCACAGTGGGAAGGGACTTGTTTTTCTTCTGAGCCTTAGCTGGGTTGGTTTAAATGGCTGGAGGGAGTGGGGCAGCTTGACTGGGGTCGTGTGTCTGGACTTAGCTCTTCTCCATGTAATATCTATTGGAACCAGGCTGTCTAAGATGGCTCCTTTATTCATGTATCTGCTCTCTGGGCTGGGCCATGCTGGTTGGAACAGTGGGGAGCTGGCCAGCATGGCTGTCTCTCTCCACATATCCTATCCATATAGAATGGCAGCAAGATTCCCAGACGGAATAACCCAAGAGCAAGAGTTCAAAGGATGGCTTTTTTATGACCTGGCCTCAGAAGTCCCAGGCTATTAGTTGTGCCCCAGCTTATTGATTACACAAGTCACCATATCACACAAGTTCAGCTCGTATCCAAGAGGAAGGGAAATACAGTGTTTGCAGACACTGAGAGAGAAGTGTCATCTGGAGGTCAAGTTGAGCCTTGAGAACCAGGAGGGTTTCCTTTTTGTTGCTACTAAGATGAGCTGAATTGGCGTGAGCAAAACCCATGTGCTTATGCTGACTGGTGCACTTGGACTGCAGTTGGGGAAGATAAATGATAGAAACTGGATTCTGGGATGGTAAGAAAAGTGACAGATGGTGATTAGAATCAAGTTCCCATGGCTGTCATGGCAAAGGGCTGATGTAGGTTTGCTACTGTCTTTTTATTTTATTTTTTAAAGGTTTATTTGAAATTCAGAGTTACACAGAGTGAGAAGAAAGGGCAGAGAGAGAGAGAGAGAGAGAGAGGTGTCTTCTATCTGCTGGTTCACTCCCCAGATGGCTGCAACAACCAGAGTTGTGCTGATCTGAAGCCAGGAGCTTCTTCTGAGTCCCAGTGCAGGGGCCCAAGGACTTGGGTCATCCTCTACTGCCCTCCCAGGCCATAGCTGAGAGCTGGATCGGAAGTGGAGCAGCTGAGACTAGAACTGATGCTCATGTGGGGTGCCAGCACTGCACATAGGAGCTTTATCCGCTACACCATAGCGCTGGCCCTCACTTCTGTCTTTTCCCTTCAACTGGGCCATCTTTCCCTCTGCTCCTCCAGTTTTCCCCCTTTTTAAAAATTAAACTTGATGGGGCTGGCGCTGTGGTGCAGTGGGTTAATGCCCTGGCCTGAAGTGCCAGCATCCCATATGGGTGCCAGTCCAAGACCCAGCTGCTCCACTTCCCCTCCAGCTCTCTGCTATGGCCTGAGGAAGCAGTAGAAGATGGTACAAGTCCTTGGGCCCCTGCACCTGTGTGGGAGACCAGGAAGAAGCTTCTGGCTCCTGGCTTCGGATCGTTGCAGCTCTGGCTATTGCGGCCAATTGGAGAGTGAACCAGCGGATGGAAGATCTCTCTCTGCCTCTCTTCTCTCTGTGTAACTCTGACTTTCAAATAAATAAATAAATGAATAAATCTTTAAAAACAAAGAACCAATTTTTTAAATTATAGTTTATTTACTTGAAAGGCAGAGACATGAAAGAGAGATTGAGATTGAGTCCATCCACTGGCTCATTCTGCAAATGCCTGTAATAGCTGGGCTGAGTCAGGTCAAAGCTAAGAACTCCATCCTGGTCTCCCACATGGATGACAGAGACCCAAGGACTTGGACCATCATCTGTGTGCATTAGCAGGAAGCTGGCTGGAAAGCCAGGTAGTGGAGACTTAAACCAGGCACTCCAATATGGGATGTGGGCATCCCAAGAGGCAGCATAGAAGCAACTCCTTTTTCTGCATTTTCCAAGTTTCCTTTCCTTTTTTTTTTTAAATGACCATTTCCCTTTTAAATAAGGTATATATGTGTGCATAAAGGAACCTAAACCAAACTTTCACTGAAAACCACCTCATTTGGAAAACTCTTAACATTTATTCTTCTCTCTATATGATGGGGAGTTGCTCTAGGACTGGAGAGGAGAGGTGCTGTGCTTGGTGACATAATGCAACCAGAATCAGCCAGCAGCAGTTGCTACCCTGGAAGAACCCTTCCAGAACATCTGGTGCAACCATGCTCCTTTTACATGTGGAGAATCTGAAGCCCAAAGAGCGCGTGTGACCATTGTTAACGGACACCCATTGGACAGCTACTACCAGGAGGACGCACTTCGAGGCTTGAATCAGCTGTTTGCAGGGGTTCACCAGTTCTGGTTACTAAGATGGAGGGCCAGCCATGGGTCCTCCAGGATCTGCTACTATGCGAGCCCAGAGACTCCGGGCATCCAGCAGCACTGTGCTGGTCAAATCCTGCAGGATGTGAACCGACCCTCAAGAGCTGCGGATTAGAGAGAAAAGGTTGCCTGTCCCTCTGACTTCTTACCCTACTTTAAACCTCAGCTCTGTGTCTTGAAGCCCTACAGAGTAGGCACCCATAAGGTCTACCCGATTAACCAACCGACCTCCCTCGGAGGTCCTCACCTGCCTTCACCCTCCCTCAACATCCTTCCCGGGTCAGGCCTGGCCTCTTCCCAAGGCAGCACCATCGCACCCCCTTTTCACTGTGGGCGCCGCCTGGGGCCGGGAGAGCCGCTCTCCCATCTACTGAGAGCCGACCCGCCGACCCCACGCCTCCGCTCTGGCTCCCAGCGCCGAGGGGGCGGTGCCTCGAAGGGGGCGTGCCCCGGGAGGGCGGGGCCTGCCGCGGTCAGGTGACGGCGCGCGGGCGGCGGCGGCCGGGGCTGAGGGGCCGCAGAGGCGCCGTGGGGCTGACCTAGCAGGCGGGGCGTGCAGGGGCCGTCGGGGCAGCGGCCATGGGGGGCCTGAAAGACGAGCTGCTCAAGGCCATCTGGCACGCCTTCACCGCGCTCGACCTGGACCACAGCGGCAAGGTCTCCAAGTCCCAACTCAAGGTGGGCGCCTCCGGCCCCGACCCCTGCCCCCCCCGGCTCCGCGGGGCCCTCCGCGGCGCGCCCGCCACTTCCCCGGGTGGAGACCGGACCCGGCGGGCGGTGACCACAGGGAGGGGCGGGCAGATTGCGGCCGGGCGGCCTGCTCCCGGCGGAGCGGGCAGAGAGGGTCCGGTGTTTCTGCCTCCCTCGTGCCTTCGGGCCGGCGTGTTAGTCCCCTCAGGGCTCCCGGGGCGCGCGGTCCGCGCGGGGCGAGGCCGGCTCCCTGCTGGCGCGCGGGGTTGGGGGGGGGCGCCCGGAAAGTTTCGGCTCCCTTGGACACCCGTCCCAGAGTTTCCCCCTCACTCCGGGAGAGGAAGGGACTTGCCCCAGGTTCCTGGGCAGAGCCTTCTGCCGCGCAGAGCCCCGCCGCAGAGCGGCCCCACTGCGGCCCCCTGCACCCCAGGCGCCAGCGCAGTTCCGGGGAGCCCGAAAAACGGCCCGGGGCCGGGCTCCAGCGCCCCGGGGGGCTTCGGGGCCTGGGGAGGTCGGCGGCTTCGCCAGCCAGCGCGGGTCTGCCGCGAGCCCCACCGGGACCTGAGTTCCGGGTGAGGAGCGCTGACCCTTCCGGCGCCCTGCCGGAGCGCTGTGCTGGCGCCCGGGGACCCCGTCGCCAAGTGAGCCTGTACGGTAGAGGACGGGAAGCGGTGCTTGGAAGTTGAGTCACCCCAAGCAAGGAACGCGGCGCTCAGCCAGGAGAAATTGGCAGTTCTTGAAAGTATAAAATATAGAAACAGACAAAGGGAGCCTTTCACAGGCATTTTAAAATATACACATTTTGGATCTGAGTGTCTGGTTTTCTTAGCCTCTTCTGGGAGTGCATGTCTGAAGGCTGGGTTTGCTTTGTATATTTTGCTCAGTAATCAGGAAGTTCTTGGCTTTTATGCCACTAACATTTAGCATTTCTTCTTCCTTTTGCTCTCCTTTTTCTTATTTATAGACTCGTAGTCTGGAAGGGTTCATGGAAATCAGCCATTTAACTTTTATTTTATTTTATTATTTTAAAATACACATCTGGTAAAATTGATTTTTTTGCCATGTAATGTTCTATGAGTTTTAGCATGTGTACAGAATCGCTTAACGACCACCAGAACCAGGGTTTTGTTCATTCTGCCCCTCATGCTGCCCCAAGCATCCTAACACCTGGAAACCACTCATCTGTTCTGATTGCTGTATGTTTGCCTTTTCCATTATGGCAGTTAAGTGGAGTCGTACAAGACGTATATAACCTTTTGAAACTGATTTTTTTTATTCAACACTTATCTTTTTTTTTTTAATTTTTTAATTTTTATTTTTTTGACAGGCAGAGTGGATAGTGAGAGAGAGAGACAGAGAGAAAGGTCTTCCTTTATGCCGTTGGTTCACCCTCCAATGGCCGCTGTGGCCGGCACATTGCGTTGATCCAAAGCCAGGAGCCAGGTGCTTCTCCTGGTCTCCCATGCGGGTGCAGGGCCCAAGGACTTGGGTCATCCTCCACTGCCTTCCCGGGCCATAGCAGAGAGCTGGCCTGGAAGAGGGGCAACCGGGATAGAATCCGGCGCCCCAACCGGAACTAGAACCTGGTGTGCCGGTGCCGCTAGGCGAAGAATTAGCCTGTTAAGCCACGGCGCCGGCCTATTCAACACTTATCTTACGAGATTCATTCATCTTGTATGTAGCTGTAGTATGTTTTATTGCTAAGTAATACTCCATTGTATGGCTGTGTGGTTTAAACCACTCACCCTTGAAGATTTGTGTTATTTCCAGTTTTTGGTGATTATGAATAGAGCTGCATTTTACTTTTTACTGTTTTTGCATTTAACCTACCTGTACTGCTGTATTTTAAGTGGCTTTCTTATAGAGTATGTCCTGGGTCTTGTTTTTCATATGTTCTGACAATCTCTATAATTTAAGTGGCTTGTTTAGACCTTTTATATTGAATGTAACTATTGATATCATTAGATTTAGGGCTACCATTTTATTTGGTTTTATTTTTCTTTTGTTATTCTATTTCTCTTTTTATCCTTCCTTTGGATTATTTGAATATATTTTAATATTCCATTTTAATGCTGTTTTTTATTTTATATATATGTATTTATTTATTTGAGAGGTAGAGTTAAAGACAGTGAGAGGGAGAGACAGAAAGGTCTTCTCTCTGTTGGTTCACTCCCCAAATGGCTGCAACGGCCAGAGCTGCACCGATCTGAAGCCAGGAGGCAGGAGGCAGGAGGCAGGAGGCAGGAGGCAGGATCTTCTTCCAGTCTCCCACACCAGTGCAGGGGCCCAAGGACTTGCGCCATCTTCCACTGCTTTCCCGGGCCATAGCAGAGAGCTGGATTGGAAGAGGAGCAGCTGGGACTAGAAGTGGCGCCCATATGGGATGCCAGCGCTGCTGGCAGAGGATTAACCTACTGCGCCACCTTGCCATACCTGATTGTATTTCTTTTAAAGATATTTATTTATAAAATGTTCATTTCTATCTATTTGATAGAGTGACAGAGAGGGAGAAAGAGATATCTTGTATCCACTTGTTCACTCCCCAAATGTCTGCAACATCCAGGGCTGGGCCAGGCCAAAGCCAAGAACTTGGAACTCCATCTGGGGTCTCCCATGTGGGTGGCAGGGGCTCAAGTACTTGGGTCATCATCTGCTGCCTTAGAGGATGCATTAGTAGGAAGCTGTGCTGGAAGCAGAGGAGCCAGGACACAAACTGGCACTCTGATATGGGATGCAGGTGTCCTAAGTGGCGGCTTAACCCACTGTGCCACAATGCCCTAACCCAAATTTTTATTTATTTATTTGAAGAGAGTGAGAGCACTCCTATTCATTGGTTCAGTTTCCAGATGTCTGCATTGTGGTAGGGGGTGGATCCCAAAGCCAGGAGAAGGGAACTCAATCCCACATGGATGGTAGGAACCCAACTCCTAGCGCTGTCACTGCTGCTTCCCAGGGTCCGCATTAGCAGGAAGCTGGGGTCAGGAGTGGGAGCCAGGAACTGAACACAGGCAGCTCCAGTGTCGGACAAGGGTATCCTAACTGATGGGGCCAGTGCACACTCTGTCTATGTTACTTGGTGTAGTTTTTTCAGTGGTTGCTTTAGGTATATATATATACACACACATACATACACACATATATATTTATTTATTTATTTGACAGGTAGAGTTATAGACAGTGAGAGAGAGACAGAGAGAAAGGTCTTCCTTCCATTGGTTCACCCCCCAAATGGCTGCTACGGCTGGAGCTATGCCGATCTGAAGCCAGGAGCCAGGTGCTTCTTCCTGGTCTCCCATGCAGATGCAGGGGCCCAAGCAGTTGGGCCATCCTTTACTGCCCTCCCGGGCCACAGCAGAGAGCTGGACTGGAAGAGGAGCAACTGGGACAAGAACCTGGCACCTATATGGGATGCCAGCGCTGCAGCCGGAGGATTAACCAAGTGATCCACGGCGCTGGCCCCGCTTTAGGGTTTAAAATAGCTATATCTAACTTCTTGTCATCTCCTTAGAATTAGGATTTTACCGCTTTTAGCAGAATATAGAAACCTAACAGCACATGGTCTCCTTACTCTCTCTAGTTTATGTTGTAATTGTTGTATTTATGAATTTACATACTTGGAAAACCCCATCATATGTTAAAATTTTTTTTTGCTTTCAATCATTGTTCCTGTTTTAAAGATCTTAAGAGAATAGTTTATTTTTTCCCAGATTTCCAAGATCACCTTTTAATTTTATAGATACTGTAAATGAAAGTGTCTAAAATGTTTAGTGATTTTGCTCTTGTCACAGTTTTAACTAGTAACTAAGTTTAGAACCAAGATTGTCATACTTTAGAGCCAAGTTTTCTTCATTTTTTCTTCCTATTGATGGCATAAATGAGTAGTTTTTCTATTACTTTTGTTGTACTCCATTCAAAATTGTCTTTGCAGCTGCTTATAGGAAAAGCGCACAGCCACATTCTTGATGGTAAGCTTGGTAGGAGGTATTAAATCTCAGTTCATAACTTTTACTCATAAAATGTTGACAGTGCAGGTGTGCAGATGTATTTTGTTTCTCCCTTATCTGTAAAAGACTGGAATTGATTTAGTTCTGTTCATTTTAGTAGTATCTGTGGAATTGAAAATACTTAAGTCTTTCCTTTGTGGTGTTGGATTTGAATTTGATGTTCCGTTGACTAGGAGTAGAATTTTTGCCTTCATTTGTTGACTCATTCATTTAGTCTTAGGTTATCGTAGGTTAGTATTTTTAGGCTATTAAGAATTACATTTTGTGGTCGGCGCCATGGCATAGTGGGTAAAGCTGCTGCCTGCAGTGCTGGCATCCCATGTGGGCTCTGGTTCCTGTCCCAGCTGCTCCTCTTCTATCCAGCTCCCTACTAATGGCCTGGGAAAGCAGTAGAAGATGGCCCAAGTGCTTGGGCCCCTGTACCCATGTGGGAGACCTGGAAGCAGCTTCTGGCTCCTGGCTTCAGATTGGCCCAGCTCTGGCCATTGTGGCCATTTGGGGAGTGAAGCCAGGAGCCAGGAGCTTCTTCTGGGTCTCATGTGGGTAAAGGGGCCCAAGTACTTGGTCCATCTTCCAGTGCTTTTCAGGCCATAGCAGAGAGCTGAAAGGGAAGAGGAGCATCCGGGGCTAGCTGCAGGCAGAGGCTTAATCTACTACGCACAGCACCAATCCCTTTCACTCTCTTTCTCTCTTATTCTCTCTCTCTCTAACCCTGCCTTTCAAATAAATCTTTTAAAAAAGTTGTATTTCTGGCCGGCGCCGTGGCTTAACAGGCTAATCCTCCGCCTTGCGGCGCCGGCACACCGGGTTCTAGTCCCGGTTGGGGCGCCGGATTCTATCCCGGTTGCCCTTCTTCCAGGCCAGCTCTCTGCTATGGCCCGGGAAGGCAGTGGAGGATGGCCCAAGTGCTTGGGCCCTGCACCCGCATGGGAGACCAGGAGAAGCGCCTGGCTCCTGGCTTCGGATCAGCATGATGCGCCGTCCGCAGCAGCCATTGGAGGGTGAACCAACGGCAAAAAGGAAGACCTTTGTCTCTCTCTCTCACTATCCACTCTGCCTGTCCAAAAAAAAAAAAAAAAAAAAAAAAGTTGTATTTCCTTGGAGAAAATGTCATATAATTGATTTGTTAAACAGCAGACTGAGGGCCAGTGCTGTGGTGCAGCAGGTTAACACCCTGAAGCACCGACATCCCATATTGGCGCCGGTTCTAGACCTGTGGCTGCTCCACTTCCAATCCAGCTCTCTGCTATGGCCTGGGAAAGTAGAAGATAGCCCAAGTCCTTGGGCCCCTGCATCTGTGTGGGAGACCCAGAGGAAGCTCCTGGCTCCTGGCTTCGGATCGGTGCATCTCTGGTCGTTGTGGCCAACTGGGGAGTGAACCATTGGATGGAAGACCTCTCTCTGTCTCTCCTCTTTCTGTGTAACTGTAACTTGCAAACAAATAAATCTTTAAAATAAATAAATAAACAGCAGACTGAAAATTATACATGCAAAGTGGTGGTTAGAATTTATTGCTTTGGCCGGCGCCGCGGCTCAACAGGCTAATCCTCCACCTTGCGGCGCCGGCACACCGGGTTCTAGTCCCAATCAGGGTGCCAGATTCTGTCCCGGTTGCCCCTCTTCCAGGCCAGCTCTCTGCTGTGGCCAGGGAGTGCAGTGGAGGATGGCCGAAGTGCTTGGGCCCTGTACCCCATGGGAGACAAGCAGAAGCACCTGGCTCCTGCCTTAGGATCAGCGCGGTGTGCTGACTGCAGCGCAGTGGCCATTGGAGGGTGAACCAACAGCAAAAGGAAGACCTTTCTCACTGTTTCTCTCTCTCACTGTCCACTCTGCCTGTCAAAAAAAAAAAAAAAAAAAAAAAAAAAAGAAGAAGAAGAAGAAAAAAGAATTTATTGCTTTGGAAAGCTATATGGATAGTCTACAAATTTTATTTTATTTTATTTTTTTATTTGCGAGGTAGAGTTACATATAGTGAGAGGGAGAGAGGGAGAGAAAGGTCTTCCATACACTGGTTCACTACCCAATTGGCCGCAACGGCTGGAGCTGCGCCATTCTGAAGCCAGGAGCTAGGAGCTTCTTCTGGGTCTCTCATGCAGGTGCAGGGGCCTAAGCACTTGGGCCATCTTCTATTGCTTTCCTAGGCCACAGCAGAGAGCTGGATTGGAAGTGGAGCAGCCGGGACTAGAAAAGGCGCAAATATGGGATGCTGGCGCCACGGGCGGAGGATTAACCTACTGTGCCACAGCACTGGCCCCTAAAATATTTTTGACACTTGTCATTTTTAATTATTTCACAAAATTGACATACAGAATAGATATATTCATTAAATATATAATGGTTACTTCATGTGTTAGTGTGTCTAATGCTAAGAATGATATGATAATGCTAAGGATGATACGAAAGTTGGAAGAAAAAGAATATGAATCCTTGCCTTCACAGAGTTTATTTTGTAGGCAAATTAAGAGATTAAGCAGTCATTAAAGATGACATTCCAGTACTCTGTTGATATATAGTGTGTTATTCAGATAATCGTCCTCTATGTCAAAATGTAAAGTCTAGTGGTAGAGATAAGAAATACAGAGGGATATTTAATTTAAATGCAGAGGGTATACTTAACCCAGTGAGGTACTGGGTTAAGATGCCTCCTGTGACTCTGGCATCCCGTATGGGCATCCATTCGTGTTTGGCTTCTGCACTTTTGACCTATCACCCTGACTGGGAAAATCAGCAGAAGATGGCCAAAGTATTTGGGCCCTGCCACCCACGTGGGAGACCTGGATGAAGCTCCTGGCTCATGGTTTCTGCCTGGCCCAGCCCTGGCTGTTGGAGTCATCTCGGGAATGAACCAGCAGGTGGAAAATTCTCTCTCTCTCTCTGTTTCTGTGTCTCTCCCTCTCCCTCTGTAACGCTGACTTTCAAATAAATAAAATCTTTTTTTTTTATTTGACAGGCAGAATTAGACAGTGAGAGAGAGACAGAGAGACAGAGAAAGGTCTTCCTTTTCCATTGGTTCACCCCCCAAATGGCTGCTGTGGCTGGTGCGCTGCACCGATCCAAAGCCATACTTCCCCTTGGTCTCCCATGCGGGTGCAGGGCCCAAGCACTTGGGCCATCCTCCACTGCCTTCCCGGGCCACAGCAGAGAGCTGGCCTGGAAGAGGGGCAACCGGGACAGAATCCAGTGCCCCTACCGGGACTAGAACCCGAAGTGCTGGCGCTGCAGGGTGAGGATTAGCCAAGTAAACTGTGGCGCCAGCCTAAATAAAATCTTTTTTGAAAAATAACAAATATAAACTATCACTGGACAGAAGATGCTGAATGTGTCAAGATATGGAGTAGAAGATTTGAGAGGAAGGGCATTGCTTCTTACTGTGGGATTAGTTCATTAAAAAGCTCCTTTCAGTGAACTCTGAAGGAAACTGGGAGGTGATTATGTAGGAATGAGAGAGAATTAAACTCATTTTATTTATTCATTCATATAATGGATGGATGTTTATTGACTGCTGTCAGTTCTAGAGGGCTCTGTGAACTGTTGCAAGAGACAGGAATTAATTAGGCTTACATGGGGACTTCCATGTAATTTGCTTTGATTGGAGTATAGAGTATTTGCGTGTTTTCCTGTGTGTATTTATGAAAGAGTTACCACTGGTGATAAAGCTGTAGAAATAGATTGGGGTTAATGCATACAAGGCTTTGAGTGCTGGGCTGGTTAGATAGATGACAGGACCTCCAAGTCTTCTGATGAATGATGGTGATGATCAGAATTGCACTTTAAGGGCCAGAGCTGTGGCATAGCGGGTAAAGCTGCCACCTGCGGTGCCAGCATCCCATGTGGGCACCGGTTCAAGTACCGGCTGCTGCACTTCCGATCCAGCTCTCTGCTATGGCTTGGGAAGGCAGTACAAGATGGCCGAAGTCCTTGGGCCACTGCACCCATGTGGGAGACTGGAAGAAGCTCCTGGCTCCTGGCTTTGGATCGGTGCAGCCCCGGCCATTGTGGCCAACTGGGAAGTGAACAAGCAGATGGAAGACCCTCTCTTTCTCTCTCTCTCTCTGCCTCTCCTTTTTTCTCTGTGTAACTCTGACTTTCAAATAAATAAATAAATCTTTGAAAAAATAGTTGCACTTTAGATAGTTACTTGGGAAAAATAGCATATGTGTTGGCTGGAGTGAAATGGGTGGATTGGATTTAGGAAACCAGAGCAGTAGCCCAGATGAGAGGTAATGGGGGCTGGAGTCAGTGAAGATGGACTTGGGGGAAATGTGGGTCAAGGAATAGGCCTAGATGTGTGATTGGTATGACGAGAGAAGGAAATGGCAGACTTCAGAAACATCTTAATTTTCGGGTACTGATGACCAAATGCTTAGTAGTTTTTTTTTTTTTTTAATTTGTTTATTTATTTGAAAGGCAGAATTACAGAGACGCAGAGGCAGAGACAGAGAGAGAAGTCTTCTATCCACTGGTTCATTCCCCATACAATAGCCTGAGCTGTGCTGATCCAAAGCCAGGAGCCAAGAGCTTCCTCCAGGTTTCCCATGTGGGTGCAGCGGCCCAAGCACTTGGACCATCTTCCACTGCTTTCCCAGGAATTAGCAAGGAGCTAAATCAGAAGTGGAGCAGATGGGACTTGAACTGGTTCCCATATGGGATGCTGGTGTTGTAGGTGGTAACTTTGCCCACTATATCACATTGCCGGCCCCCTATCTTACTTTTTAAATTGAATTTTTCTAGATGTGTGGATTCCATATTCTGGGCAACTTTATCATTTAATATGCCACCTAAAACAGACTTTGTCACTTTTAGATTATGTTATACGTTTGTAAAAGTCATAATGGAAATAGGTGTAAGGTGCATTATTTGAAGTAGAGATGATATTTTCTCAATATTTAAAAATTACTTTCAAGGGTGGGTGTTGTGGTGAAGTGGGTTAAACCACTGCTTGGGATGCCTTCATCCACCAATGGAATGCCTGGGAATTTTCTAGTCATGCCCGTGCTTCTGATCCAGCTTCCTGCTAATTTACTTGTAGCAGATGATGGCTCAAGTGCTTGAGTTCCTGCCACTCATGTGGGAGATCCAGATGGGGTTTTTGGCTCCTGGCTTCAGCCTGGCTCAACCCTGGCTATTGTGGCATTTGGAGAGTGAACCAGTGGATTCAAGATATCTCTCTGTGTGTTGCTCTGCCTTTAAAATAAATAAAAATGAACAAGTAAATATAAAAAAATTACTTTCAGATTATTCAGAATTTCAGTGGTTTTGTTCAAAGATAGTAAATCTCTAATGTTACTTAGAAATACATACAATTCACGGGGCCAGCGTTGTGGTATAGTCGGTAAAACTGCCTCCTGCAGCACTGGCATCCCATATGTCTGCCAGTTGGAGTTCTGGCTGCTCCACTAGTGATCCAGTTCCCTGCTAATAAGCCTGGGAAAGCAGGGGAGGACAGCCCAAGTACTTGGACCTCTGCTACCCTACCCATGTCAGAGACCCCTATGAGGTTCCTGACTCCAGGCTGGCTCAACCGTGGCTTTTGTGGCCATTTGAGGAGTGAACCAGTGAATAGAAGATGGTTTCTCTTTCTCTTTCTCCCCGCTACTCTCTCTTTAACTCTGCTATTCAAATAAAATAAAATAAACCTTAAAAAAAGAAATAAATGCAATTCCAAGATGATAAACTAGATTATTTAGAAAAATTGGTACTAAAAATAAACTTTTTGAATAGTTCACATATGTACATGATCTAAAACTGAAAAGGACATTTATAAAAGTGAAAAGTTCCTCCCATCCTTTGATTTATTTATTTTTTAAAATATTGATTTATTTATCTGAAAGGCAGATTTACAGAGAAAGAGAGACATCTTCCATCTACTGGTTCACTCCCCAAATGGCCGCAGTGGCTGGACTGGCCAAGTCAAAGTCAGGAGCCTGGAAATCCATCTGGTTCTCCCATGCGGCTGGCAGGGACTCAAGTACTTGAGCCATTTTCTGCTAGTTTCCCAGGCAAATTAGCAGAGAACTGGATCAAAAGTGGAGCAACCAGGACTTGAACCATTGGTTGTAAAGGGATGCTGATGTTGCAGACGGTAGCTTAGGGTGCTGGCCACAGTGCCAGCCTGTCTCCCAACCTTTATCCCACATTTGTTCCCTCCCCTGGGGCTGTTATTTTCAATTTCTTATGTTAATTCCAGAGATCAAAATGTACCTCAAAATTAATACTTCTATTGTTGTAGTAAGTGATTGCCTCTCAAATATAGCAAAATCCAGTGATATTTTTACAACCTCTACTTTGCAATTATGGTTGGAGAGTGAATTACATGGTAGTGCTGGAAATGTCCTGAAATAAGCTTATTGGCTCTACATCTTTATCCTGTTAGTTTTAAGAAACAGCATTATTTTTAAAAAGATTTATTTATTTGAAAGGCAGAATGACACAGAGAGGGACAGACAGAGACAGATCTTTCTGTCGCCCTGATCCGAAGCCAGGAGTCAGGAGCCTCTTCGGGTCTCTCACACGGGTGCGGGGGCCCAAAGACTTGGGCCATTCTCTACTGCTTTCCCAGGCCATAGCAAAGAGTGAGATCGGAAGTGGAGTAGACGGGACTTGAAGCAGTACCCATATGGGATGCCGGCACTGCATTCGGGATTTACCAGCTATGCCACAGCGCTAGCCCCAACAGTGTAATTTTTAAAAAAGATTTATTTAGTTTATTTGAAAAGCAGATACACAGAGAAAGGAAGACAGACAAAGAGAGAGAGAGAGAGAGAGAGAAAGAGAGAGAGAAAGAAAGGTGTGTCTTCCATCTGTTGGTTCACTCTCCAGATAGCCTCAACAGCTGGGACTGGGCCAGGCTGAAGCCAAGAGCCAGGAGCTTCTTCTGGATCTCCCACCTTGGTGCAGGGGCCCAAGTACTTGGGCCATCCTCCTCCTCTTTCCCAGGCATACCAGCAGGGAGCTAGATTGGAAGTGGAGCACCTGGGACAGGAACCGGTGCCTAACTGGGATGCAGGTATCTCAGGTGGTAGCCTTATCCACTAGGGCACAACGCTGGCCCCAAACAATGTAATTTTTTTTAAAGGAGACAGTGCTTATTTTTTTTTTTAGAGATTTTATTTATTTATTATAGACAGACACAGAGAGAGAGACAGAAAGGTCTTTCATCCACTGGTTCACTCCCCAAATGGCCACAACAGCCAGAGCTGGGCCAATCTGAAGCCAGTAGCCAGAAGCTTCTTCCATATCTCCCATGTGGATGCAGGGTCTCAAGCACTTGGACCATATTCTACTGCTTTCCCACTCCATAGCAGAGATCTGGATTGGAAGAGGAGCATCTGGGACTAGAACTGGCGCCCATATGGGATGATGGCACCACTGGCAGAGGCTTAGCCCTCTATGCCACCGGTCCCAAATAGTGTAATTTTAAAAATGGAGTTGGCTAACATTTTTCTGTAATAGCATAGCCAAAATAAGAACTTAAATAATAATCTCATAGCTAGATTCACTTCGCCATCAGCGAAGTATACAGTAAGTAGAAAAAACCTCCCTTTCAGACAAAAGGGAAAGAAAGTTTTAAAGTGAGAATATAATTTTCCTCATGGGCATTGTCTACCTTAGAAAAACTACTACAGAACATGCCTGTGACTATAGACTTGTAGTTCAGGCCACTGAAGATTAGAGATGGGATTTGGGCACTCCCTTGACTTGCATCCTCTGGTCTGCTTTAACACAAACCAGGAGGAAAAGAAAGCTAGGCATCAGAAGCAATGGATGGCAGGCCTATTACTGGCTGATCTGTACAGTGATCTGCCCTCAAGGAGACCCAACAGGCCAGTCCACTGCAGTGGCTTTCAATCTGGTAAGCCTGGACTTCAGCAGAAGTCAGCTTGTGAAGAGCCCTGGCAGCTCTGCCAAGAGTTGGATTACTGGAAATGGACCTGCCCTGGAGTCGAAGGATGTCCAGGTCAGAGCCACAGATCTTATTGGCTCTAAGCTGAAAAGCCCTTCACTCAGCCCAACTTCCAAAGTGACCACTGCAGCTGAGGGGATGGTCAAGTAGGGTCAGCAACATTGCAGGCAGAACTGTAAATTTCTTGTTAGAGATGCCACCTGCCTTTACCTGGCCAGCTCTCCTCCCAGGCCAGCCAAGTAATGAAAGTCAACAGAGTGCCTTCCCCTAGGAGGTTCACACCTCCCTTAGGATGTACCCCATGTGAAGAGATAGATAGGTCTGAGTCTCTTAACTTACAAGGCCTAAAGCCCACCAGATTATTATCAAGCCCCTTCTATCAGGTTCTATTTGCCTCTCAATCAGAAAACTTAATTGTAGCTTAGATAGCACCTTTCTTAGCACATCTAATAATGACTCTGTCCTTTGTTCTAGGCCCTGTCTAGTGCACTTGGGCCTCATTCCTTTGTAATCATAACCTCTACTCTACCTCCAATGGCTCTACTCCCAACCTGTGTGTACTGATGGTCCTCTTCCCCACTTAATGCTGTATAATTGTTCAAACCTGGTAAATGCCACTCTTAGGATCATTGGTTACTATCCTCACTCTGTCTTTTATGACCTTGTCTAAATATGATCAGAGTCGGCAAACTTGGAAGGCTTCCATAGCCTTGGCAACTCATGACGACAGCCTAGGGTGGTTACTGGCGCCATAAACTAGAGTGTCAATTTGTTGGGTCAACAACAGGAGCCACTGTGCAGTTGCTCCTCATGTGGGATCTCTGTCCTTAATGTGCTGTACATTGTGATTTAATGCTATAACTAGTACTCCAACAGTATGTTTCACTTTGTGTTTCTATGTGGGTGCAAACTGTTGAAATCTTTATACTAAATTGATCTTCTGTATATAAAGAGAATTGAAAATGAATCTTGATGTGAATGGAAGGGGAGAGGGGGCGGGAGAGGGGAGGGTTGTGGGTGGGAGGGAAGTTATGGGAGGGGGAAGCCATTGTAATCCATAAGCTGTACACTGGAAATTTATATTCATTAAATAAAAGTTAAAAAAAAAATGGAGTTGGGACTGGCTTTTGGGACAGTGGTTAGGTCGTTGCTTGGGGTACCCAAGTCTCATATTGGATTGCCTGGATTTGAGTCCTGGCTGCTCTGCTTCTAATCCAGCCTCCCGTTAATATGCACTCCGGGAGGCAGCAGATAATGGCTTAAGTACTTGAGTGCCTGCTTCCTTTGTGGGAGACCTAGATGGAGTTCTGGGCTCTTGGCTTCAGCCTGGCCCAACGCTGGCTGTTGCGGACATTTGGGGAGTGAATTAGTTGATAGAAGATTCTCTCTCTCTCTCTCTATCTTTCTCTCTCTGTCTCTGCCTTTCAAGTGGATGCAAATAAATAAACATTACAAAGGATTATTATTCTAATAATAGTCAATTATTACCTTTTTTTTAAAAAAAGATTAATTTGTTTATTTGAAAGGCAGAATTACAGGGTAGAGGTGGGGGGAGGGAGAGATAGAAAGCTTCCATTCACTGGTTCACTCCCTAAGTAGCTGCAATGGTTGGAGTTGCGCCAATCTGAAGCCAGGAGCCTGAGTACTTGGGCCATCTTCTGCTGCTTTCCCAGGTGCTTAGCAGGGAGTTAGATTGGAAGTGGAGCAGCTGGGACTCAAACTGGCACCCATATGCTTTACCTGCTACACCACAGCACTGGCCACATGGCAATCAATTATTTAAAAAAAAGCATTGTAAATGTTTCACCAAAATGAACAGTAAAGGCAACTCTCAATAAAGAAAATATAGACATTTAGGAATCTTAAAATGGTGGTAATGAATTTGGGTTGTTTCATTTTCATTCTTT
Organism: Lepus europaeus; assembly: GCF_033115175.1. Taxonomy (NCBI): domain Eukaryota; kingdom Metazoa; phylum Chordata; class Mammalia; order Lagomorpha; family Leporidae; genus Lepus; species Lepus europaeus. The sequence continues at coordinate 55,490,523 of NC_084833.1, read as the reverse complement.
ACTTGCCAGAAACTTTTCAGTGAGATGACTTTGATTTAAAAAAATAAAATATGCGTAGACTTTACTGGCAATAACATGCAAACTGTGAGGGACTTTTTTTGGTGTTTGTCTCTTCATTTTAATACCCAGTGTGTGTCTGATCCTGTGACTCAGAGCTCTTAACCTTCCTGATCCCCAGTTTGTATTTCCTCTGGAGTCTCACCACAGTCCCAGAGGTACACGGTAACAAAGCTAGAGATGGAAGTGGCTTTCAGTGACCTTTTCCCACTTGCTCAGTTTGCCATCACTCACTCTCCCAACATGAGGGTTTTTTTTAATAGAACTTTAGTCTGCACTTCAGAACTGGGTGGAGTACTCTGAATTGTCTCTCCTTGGATGCTCTTCAGCATGTTCTTAGTTTCTTCCCATCACATTCCCCTGAGGGAGCGCTTTGCCTCAGCTTTCTTTATCTTCCCCAAGACTGCATTTCATAAAGCTATCTTTTCTGCTCTGCCTTCTACTTTATTTCCTTCTTCTCATTCCACCTTCACCTATCCACCCTTCCTCTCCTCTCTCTCTCTCTCTCTCTCTCTCTCTCTCTTTCTTAAAACTCAAAGCCTGCATCTACTTGAAATTGCAGCTGTCAGCAATTGAAGGAAAAGTGTTTAGGAGGAAATTTGTGTATACATATACATTAATTTTTTGTATATATATATTTATATAAAATTTACTTACATATTTTCATCAATCATATCAGGTCTATATATACATGAATTTCATACAAGAAGATCTTGTGATTTGGGAGAGACTTTTGTCTGCAGTTTTGGAAAAACTGATATTTTCATCTTAGGACTCTTAGGCGCTTTCTTTAACTTTATAACATTTGATTTGGACCACGATTTGGTGGTATATATGCACATGTGTACTGGTCAAAAGAAGTGATACCAGGAAGGATAAAGTTGTTCTGATTGTGTGGGCGATGTTGAAATGTGTGACGTTTCATTGGATAGGCAACTCTGGGAAGATGGGGTACTATCTGCTTGCCTGACAGCACATTCCCATCAGCTCTTTCACTTCAGAGGGTGAGGGATGTTCAGCTTGATGACTGTTTCACCAGAGTTGAGAGCAGTGGCTGGTGGACAGCTGACTCAAGTCTTTTTTTTTTTTGACAGATAGATTTAGACAGTGAGAGAGAGAGACAGAGAGAAAGGTCTTCCTTCTGTTGGTTCACCCCCTAAATGGCCGCCACGGCCGGAGCTACGCCGATCTGAAGCCAGGAGCCAGGTGCTTCTTCCTGGTCTCTCACATGGGTGCAGGTGTCCAAGCACTTGGGCCATTCTCCACTGCCCTCCTGGGCCACAGCAGAGAGCTGGACTGGAAGAGGAGCAACTAGGACTAGAACCCAGCGCCCATATGGGATGCCAGTGCCGCAGGCGGAGGATTAACCAAGTGAGCCACAGCGCTGGCCCCTGACTCAAGTCTTAGTGACTTTTCTTCAGTGATAATTTGAGAAATGCTGTGAGGTAACAGGATACCAAACTGTTAGTAGATCAGATGAGGTTGGAATTCTTAGGTCCTTTATTTGGGTGACATTGGAAAACTTCCTTTGCTTCTTGTATTTTAAGATTATCTGTTAAATGCAAATGAACAGACATATAACAACTTGAATTTATAGAGCTCACAGCCTTTATATGTGACAGCAGAAATTCTACTAGCCACTTATCTCCTGCCAAATGTTGATGTTGAAGAAAACTAATCTACAGGACATTAGATAAATTTGAAGGGTTTCAGTTTACTGAGTAATTTTTCTTAGGTACTCTGCAGAAGAAAAAGAATGTAATGTTGTTTCTTACCGTGTGGAGTGTATGGTTTCATTAGGAAGATTATACATGGGTGGGCATTTGGCCTGAGCATTATGACCCTAGTTAAGATGCCTGCATCTTATTGGAGTACTTTGATTTGACATCCATCTCCAGTTCCTAGCCTAAGTTTCCCTCTAATGTGAATACTGAGATGCAGTGGTGGTGGTTCAAATAATTGGGTTCTCGCCTGCCACATGGGAGACCTGGATTGAGTTTCTAGCTCCTGGCTTTGGCCTCAGCCTGGCCCCACCCACTCTGGACATTTGGGGAGTGAGCCATCAAATGGGAGCTTTCTCTCTATCCATTTACCCCTCTGCTTCTCAACTAACTAACTAAATAATTTAAAAAATCAAATTAATAAATTTTTAATATGCACTGGATTTCAAATACTTAGTGCCAAAAATGTAAAATATCTCTTTAATAATTTAAAAAATTGATTGCATGTTGAATGATAATATTTTAGATATATTATTAAAATTAATTTCACCTTTTTCCTTTTACATTTTTTAATGTGGCTTAAAAATCCTAAATTCTTGAAAATGAATCTTGATGTGAATGGAAGGGGAGAGGGAGCAGGAAAGGGGAGGGTTGCGGGTGGGAGGGAAGTTGGTGGGGGGGAAGCCATTGTAATCCATAAGCTGTACTTTGGAAATTTATATTCATTAAATAAAAGTTTAAAAAAATCCTAAATTCTATATATGTTTTGCATTATGTTTATATCAGACAGCTGCTATAGAAATTCAAAGGAAATAGAGAAAAGGATGCGGACAGTTATAGACAAGGCAGGTTCCTTGGAAGAGATAGAACTTCAGCTGTTTCTTAATAGAATGGGACAGAGCTTGTCCAGTATGCGTTTAATCACAGAAAAGTATCAGATATCACGGTGACATTGTATATAAGAGAGCCTAAACTTCAAAGATTTGTGAGTAGTAAGGAAATACTCTGGAGTAGAATGTTATTTTGAGACAGAAGGAAAATCAGGATTTAAAGAGAAATGTCTTTGATTGTTCTTGTATAGAATAGATGGTTAATACATATTTGTTCATTAAGTGTTAGAAAGACTAGCTCAGAATTGATTGTAAAAAGGGGGGAAGTCATTATTAAGTTTTTAGGTAAATATATGACATAGGTGTGTGTGTGTGTGTGTGTGTGTTTAAAGATTTTATTTATTTGAGAGAGTTACAGACAGAGTTAGAGACAGAAAGGTCCTCCATCCACTGGTTCACTCCCCAAATGACCGCAACTGCCAGAGCTGGGCTGATCCAAAGCCAGGAGTGAGGAGCCTCCTCCAGGTCTACCATGTGGATACAGGGGCCCAAGCACTTCGGCTGTCTTCTGTTTCCCCAGGGGATAGTACAGAGCTAGATCGGAAGAGGAGCAGCTGGGACACGAACCGGTGCCCATATGGGATGCCGACACTGCAGGGGGAGGCTTAGCCTACTCTGCCATAGTGCTGGACCCAGTAGATGTGTTTATAAGGCTATTGTGATGCTGTTTATTTACGATTATCCAAGTGGTTTGATGATTAGAATTGAGAGGTTGGAGATAGAGATCAGTTAGGGGGCTTGTATGAAATCTAGGTAATTTGGTGAGTCCTAAACAGGGATGGTGGCAGTGAGAATGGCGTTAGTCCATTTTCTGTTGCTAATAACACACTACTATAACCTGAGTAAGTTATAAATGAAAGACATTTATTTATTTATTTTTAAAGATTTATTTATTTGAAAGAGTTACACAGAGAGAGGGGGAGAGGCAGAGAGAGAGAGAGAGAGAGAGAGAGAGAGAGAGGTTTTCTATCTGCTGGTTCACTCACCAATTGGCCGCAATGGCTGGAGCTGCGCCGATCTGAAGCCAGGAGCTTTTCCTGGATCTCCCACATGGGTGCAGGGGCCTAAGGACTTGGGCCATCTTCTACTGCTTTCCCAGGCCATAGCAGAGAGCTGAATGGGAAGTGGAGCAGCTGGGAATTGAACTGGCACACATATGGGATGCCAGCACTGCAGGCAGTGGCTTTACCCACTACATCACAGCACTGGCCCCAAGACATTTATTTTGGTTCACAGTTCCAGTTCAAGGTTCAGGGGGCCGGCGCCGTGGCTCAATAGGCTAATCCTCCACCTGTGGCGCCAGCACCCCAGGTTCTAGTCCTGGTTGGGGCACCGGATTCTGTCCCGGTTGTTCCTCTTCCAGTCCAGCTCTCTGCTGTGGCCCGGGAGTGCAGTAGAGGATGGCCCAAGTGCTTGGGCCCTGCACCTGCAAGGGATACCAGGAGGAAGCACCTGGCTCCTGCCTTCGGATCAGCATGGTGCGCCGGCTGCAGCAGCCATTGTTGGGTGAACAAAGGGTAAAGGAAGACCTTTCTCTCTGTCTCTCTCTCTCACTGTCCATTCTGCCTGTCAAAAAAAAAAAAAAAGGTTCAGGGGGCCCATCTGGTGATGGCCTTCAAGGTAAGGGATACATGTTGAGAGTCAGAGTATCTGTATGTATTTATATCCTGTGATCTCTCATTCTGTTCTATATAGTCTACTTGATTAAATCATGAAACGTCACACTGATGACCTTATCTAATTTTTTTTTTATTTAAAGTTTTTTTTTTTTTTATTGATTTGAAAGGTAGAGAGAGAGAGAGAGTCTTCTATCTGCAGGTTCACTCCAAAAATGGTTGCAACGGTCAGGGCTGGGTCAGGCCAAAGCCAGGAGCCTAGAACTTCTTCTGGGTCTCCCACATGGGTGCAGGGGCCCAAGGACTGCTGCTTTCCTAGGAGCATTAGCAGGGAGCTGGTTGGGAAATAGAGCAGCTGAGTCTTAGACAGCCATCCATATGGTTGTAGGTGGAGGCTTAACCTACTATGCCACAACACTGCCCCCCCCCCCCATCTAATTCTAATGATTTCCCAAAAACCCCACCTCTAAACACCCTCTTAATACTGTGTGGTGGGGATTAAACCCAATATGAATTTCAGAGGGTACAGACTATATTCATACCATGGCAGGATTTGGAACAGGTATGTTCTCTACCTTTATGGAGTTGTATTTGTGAGTGATATAGACAAGCAGACAGGCAATTCAAATATAGTGAGATAAGGAAAGTTTTACAAAACAGGGAACACAGAGGATGGGAACCTACCTACCTATTCTGGGGTGAGGATTGGAGGAGTTATGTTGGAGAAGGCCTTCCAGAGGAAGAGACATTTGTCACTAACTTAAAAAGATGTGAGAATTTTCTTTAAGATTTATTTATGAATTTGAGAGGCAGAGTTACACACACACACACACACAAACACATACACAGAGAAAGAGAGAGAGAATCTTCTATCCACTGGTTCACTCCCCAAATGGCCACAATGGCCAATTCAAAGCCAGAAGCTAGGAGCTTCTTCCAGGTCTCCCATGTGGGTGCAGGGGCCCAAGGACTTGAGCCATCTTCTGCTGCTTTCCTTGGAGCATTAGCAGGGAGCTGGATTGGAAGTGGAGCAGTGGGACCCTAACCAGCACCCATATGGGATGCCAATGCTGTGGATGGTGGTATCACCCACTACTCCACAACAATGTTTCCAAAAGATATGTGAAATTTTTCTATTAGAACACCGTGATTGAAGATTTGGGGAGGCTGGTGCTGTTGCATAGTGGGCTAAGCCTCTGCTTGTGAAGCCAGCATTCCATATGGGTGTTGGTTCTAGTCCTTGCTGCTCCACTTCCTATTCAGCTCTCTGCTATGGCCTGGGAAAGCAGCAGAGGATGGCCCAAGTGCTTGGGCCCTTGCACCCACGTGGGAGACCTGGAAGAAGTTCCCGGCTCTTGGCATCAGATCGGCTCAGCTCCGGCTGTTGTGGCCATCTGGAGAGTGAACCAGTGGATGGAAGACCTTTCTCTCTGTTTTTCCCTCTCTCTGTCTGTAACTCTACCTCTCAAATAAATAAATAAAATCTGAAAAAAGAAGAATATTGAAAATTCTTTTTAAAAAAGATGTGTCTTTATTTGAAATTCAGAGTTATGGAGGAGGCAGGAGCAGAGGTAGAGAGAGAAGTCTCCCATCTGCTGGTTCACTCCCCCAATGGCCACAGTGGCTGGAGCTGGGCCGATCCAAAGCCAGGAGCCAGGAGCTTCTTCCAGGTTTCCCACGCAAGTGCAGGGCCCCAGGGACTTGGACCATCTGGTACTGCTTTCCTAGGCAATAGCAGAGAACTGGATCAGAAGTGGAGCAGCTGGGACTCAAACCGGTGCCCATATGGGATGCCAACACTGCAGGCAATGGCTTTACTGACTATGCCACAGTGCTGGCCTCAGAATATTGAAAATTCTCAAATGTAACTAATTTAACAAACATTTATGGAATGACTCTATTAGGTTTTGGTATTGCATAGATAGATAATATAGACCTTCTTTTTAAGGAAGTTACAGAGTAGAGAGATTGATAGAGGTGCTTTTTGTAGTTAAGTCTTCTCACAAATGGTTTGTCATCCTGAAGACATTTGTTTGCCCTATTTTTTAGTGCAAAATTGAAATCTAAGAAGGACATCTCAGATTTGGGGATTTTTTGCCCACTCATGTGATTTCTTTAAGAGGCATGGCGAAGTGTATTTCTTTGTGGATGATTCATATGAGTTAATCTCATCAACTTTATAGTTCTACGATGATGCCTTCATACTTTGTAATCTTTATTTTTTTTAAGATTTATTTATTTTATTCAAAAGGCAGAGTTGGGGAGAGAGAGAGAGAGAGAGAAAGAAAGAATATCTTCTATCCACTAATTGATTTATTAAAAGCCAGGAGCCAGGAGCTTCATCCAGGTCTTCCACGTGAGTGCAGGGGCCCGTGGACTTGGGCCATCCTCTGCTGCTTACCTAAGCATGTTAGTAGGGAGCTGGATCGGAAGTGGAGAAGCTGGGACTTGAACTGGTGCCCAAATGGGACGCCAGTGCTGCAGACAGTGGTTTAACATGCTGCGCCATAGCACTGGCCCCATTTTGTAATCTTTTAAAGAAAGTTCTATTTATTTGAAAGTCAGAGTGACAGAGAGAGAGAGAGAGAGAGAGAGAGAGAGAGAGAGAGAAACGCAAATGAGATCTATCCAACTGGTTTATTCCCTGAGTGCCTCCAGTAGCTGGGGCTGGGCCAGGCTGAAGCCAGGAGCCAGGAACACCATCCAGGTCTCTGGTGTGGGTGACAAGAACCCAAGTACCTAAGCCATCAGCTACTGCCTCCAAGGTACATTAGCAGAAAGCTGTATTGGAAGTGGAGATGACTCAATCCAAGGCACTTGGATATAAAATAGGATGTGAGTGTCTCAAGTGGTGTCTCATGTTCCACAATGCTCTCCCCATATTTTTTAATCTTTTAAATTTTTAAAAAGATTTATTTATTTATTTGAAAGGCAGAGTTTTACAGAGAGAGAAGGAGAGGCAGAGAGAGAGAGAGGTCTTCCATCCGATGGTTCACTCCCCAAATGGCCGCAACAGCCGGAGCTGCGCCTGATCCAAAGCCAGGAGTCAGGAGCTTCTTCCGGGTCTCCCACACAGGTTCAGGGGCCCAAGGACTTGGGCCATCTTCTACTGCTTTTCCAGGCCATAGCAGAGAGTTGGATCGGAAGTGGAGCAGCCGGGATGCAAACCAGTGCCCATATGGGATGCTAGCGCTTCAGGCCAGGGCATTAACCCACTGCGCCACAGTGCTGGCCCCTAGTCTTTTAAATTTTTAAAAATCTATTTATTTATTTGAAAGGCAGAGAGAGAGAGAGAGAGAGGGAGAGGGAGAGATGGATTGTCCATACAAATATTCAAATGCTGTAATATTTGAGCCTGTGCCAGGCTGAAGCTTGGGAACTCAATCTAGGTCTCCCACACTCCCACGTGGGTGGCAGAGACCCAACTATACACTACATGTTTTGTACTTTTGTTGGTGCTCTCTAAGGACTCTTATCTTAGTCTATTCATGCTTCTATAATAAGATACAATAGACTGGGTAATTTATGAACAGTGGAAATTTATGTCTCATAGCTCTGGAGGGCAGGAATTCCAAGATCAAGTTCCTGGCAGCTTCAGTGTCTGATGAGGGCTTGCTGTCTGTTTCCAAGATGGTGCCTTGTTGCTGTATCCTTATATAACAGAAGAGCAGAAGGGACTAAGGCTCCCTTTAACCACTTTTTAGGGTCACTGTTCTCATTCATGGGTGCTCTGCCTTAATGACATGCCCTACCACTTAATAATTTCAATATATGAATTTTGGAGGACACATTCAGACCACTGCAAACCTGAGCCTATTTAAGTTTTGATTTCCTATAAATATAAAAGCTTTAGGTTTTCTGAATATAAAGATAATACATAGAATATTCAAATAATATATTAAGGTATAAAGGTAAAGGTAAAATACCCAAAATTCCATCACCAAAGACAGATACAGTTAACTTTTCAGTAAATATTTTTCTCCTCTTTCTCCCTTTCCAACATGCATGTACATGTGTAGGCAAACATGCAAAAATGCATATGCACACATGCAGAAACACACATATCTTTTTATATAAACAGAATCTTGTTTCAAATGTTTTTTTCTTTTTATTTATTAGGCAGGCAGAGTTAGACAGTGAGAGAGAGAGAGACAGAGAGAAAGGTCTTCCTTCCGTTGGTTCACCTCCCAAATGGCTGCTACGGCCGGCGCACCGTGCCAATCCAAAGCTAGGAGCCAGGTGCTTCTTCCTGGTCTCCCATGTGGGTGCAGGGGCCCAAGCACTTGGGCCATCCTCCACTGCCCTCCCAGGCCACAGCAGAGAGCTGGACTGGAAGAGGAGCAACTGGGACTAGAACCCGGCACCCATATGGGATGCTGGCACCGCAGGCGGTGGATTAAAATCACTGAGAGCTATTTTGCTGTGTTAATGTACCGTGCTTTATATAACTATTATTCATAGATATTTGAGATGTTTTAATGTTTTCAGCCAGGGATGATGCTAAGCATTCTGTAGTGCATAGGATATCTCTCCCATCCTCCAAACAAAATAATTATTCATCCCAAAATGTCTGTAGTGTTAAGGTTGAGAAAACCTGCTTTGTACCTTTTCCAGTTGTTGGATATTATCAATCTTTACTCCACTATATCTGCAGAAATACCAGGAGTGGCTATCCAGGCAAAAAACTAATAGTTCTTTTAATTTTCATTTTTTGATTGCTAATAAGGTTAAACATCTTTATTAGTCATTAGTTTCTTTTGTGAATTTTTTGTATTTTTCTTATTAATTTACTTCTTGTTTAGTTAAAAGAGTGATTTGAATACTGGCGCTGTTAGCCTTTGTGTTTGTTTATAATTTTCTTTGCTTTTTCAAAGCGTGCTCTCTGTCTTTCTCTCTCTCTCTCTCTCTCTCTCTCTCTCTCTCTCTCTCTCTCTCTCACACACACGCACACACACGCACACACACAGATTTATTTATTTGTATGGGGTACAGTAAGTAAGCTTTTTTTGGGCTGGATTTGTATTGATGGACCAGAGGGTAGGGTAAAGTAAGGTTAGAAAGGTAAGGTGGACTGGCTTTGGGAGTGACCTAAATATGGAGCTGAGGTACTTCTTTGGCTTTTATTTCTGTAGGCTTATGATGATGATAAGCAGCACTTGGTAAACGTATCTAAAGTGGTAATTGATTGGTCTCAAGGATTGAGAGAGGGAGATGTCAAGTAAGATTTTTTGAGACTAAATAGAATAACGACAATTTAAAAGGAAGCAAGCAAGATGTAAGCAGTGACAAGCAGGACTGAAGGATGTTGGCAGGAAGGGAAAATGACTCCATGTGGTAAGGGGCAGGACTTTTGTAGACAATGCTTTTAAGGCAGGGCATAGCAGTGGTAGGAAATGGGTCATTCTGGCTCATTGTTAGAAAGAATTTTTCTGGTAAATTGCCATTAGCTTGAAATTTTATAGATCAGATAGGAATTTTCATGCTTTAAAAAAAGATTGCCCATTATGAATTATAAAATTCTGTGATTGTGTTGGTTCAGATAAGTCTGTCAAAAGAGTCCCCCTACACTTTTCAGCGTGGAGTCGTGCCCATTACGCACATCCTGTAAAGGGAAACTGTGTGCGACTAAGGCCATGATTCAAAGAACCTCTTCAAATTTCTGCATGTTTCAGAGGGAGGAGATGAACATTACGCACTCACGTGTTTTAAAACACTGCTTAGTTGTTCACCATCTTGATTTCATTTTTGTGATGGCTGGAGCAAAATGCTTAAAAAAGGTAACTGTCAAACCACCGAACAGGAATAGACCACAGGAGCAGGGCTTGTGCAGTTAGTCATCTCTTGTCAGCAGAGGCCCTGTAGGGGCAATACCAGACAAACACATGGAGAGATGAGTCTCTGCCAGGAGCATGAATCTTTTATTGTAGTAACAATAGTTTATTCTTCAAATCAGAGGAATGAGAGCAAAGTTGCTTAGCAATCATGTGGGTGCTAAAAGAATGGCCTTTGGAGGAGCAGGCATTTGAAGTGGGATAAATTCAGCTTTTTCTGGAAACTTGCAAACACCCTGATTAGAGTGATTCAGGGGCAGTCCTCTTACAAATCAGGAATTTGTAGTCCTCTTTCTTTCTGATTGCCTTTGTTTTGATCTGCTTTTCATCTTGGGCTTCCTCATGTGGGGGGGAGGAGGGAGCTATGTCTCAGAAAAATTTCCCCCAAAGGGAAGTGCTGAGGGATGAGGGCTCCAGGGAGAGACTGGTCCCAGATTTCTAAGTGGTTCTTTGCTGCCAGTTATTCTGCCGAATGCCAGTCATCTTGTTAGGCCCTGGGGAACTGGTTGCATGCATGTCCAGAGTCATCTTTGCATAGGCAGGGCTGTCTGTTCTTCCAGAAACAGAGAGGGAGTGGGGAGCAGTGTGGAGATGACACAAAGTGAAAGGCTTGAGTTCTACACAGAAAACTGTGATTATCTGTGTTCCCTAGTTTAACCTCTTCATCTGTAAAATGCCAATAATATCTACTCTCCCAGTAGAGAGATCCAGACAGATTAATGGATGGTATGGATGCGCTGTACAAAGCATAAGTTTTAGAAATATTTTGAAAATTGTTACTCTGTTTGTTGTTATTTTATGACAAAGCCGAACTTCTGATCTAAATTACAATTCTTTTTGCTGAATTCATGAAATGAGTTTGGGTTGACAGTTCATGGGCAGGCTCCTTGTCTCCCAATTTTTATTATTATTTATTTATTTTTTTTATGGTCAGCATGCTGCAGTGATGGTGTCAGTGAGACACTCAGAGCCACCTAGAGTTATCTTCACCTTGTCCCCAAATTTTAGAGACAAGTGTGGCTCCTCATTTTATAGTAAGGATTCTGAGACCAGAACTAGAGCTCAAGGGCATTGTTGCTATAATGTGCTGCATTGCTTCCGTAACAATTTGTTTGACTAAGTAAAAATGGTTAAGAAAATTATCACTGAATTTGGCTATCTCCTTGTTTAACAAGAATGCTGTTTAATTATCCAAGGCTGAAATCTAGAGTTCAACTCTAAATCTTCTTCAGCAGAATCACAGTAAGCAGTTATACCAAAGAGCATTGTTGTTGACTTTAGAGAACTGAAAACTCAGTGTTCCCTATTACTAGAGAGTGTTGGACCAGGAATTACAAAACCCGAGTCCTGCTCTCGGTTCTGCGTAGTAACCTTAGTTTAAAAAAAAAAAAATGATCTCTTTAAGCTAGTAGTTGCCTTTCTTTTCTTTTCTTTTCTCTTCTCTTCTTTTCTTTTCTTTTCTTTTCTCTCTCCTTCCTTCCTTCCTTCCTTCCTTCCTTCCTTCCTTCCTTCCTTCCTTCCTTCCTTCCTTTCTTTCCTTCTTCTCCTCCCCTCCCCTGCCCTCTCCTCCTCTCCTCTCTTCTCCTCTCTTTGCATGCAAATGGGAACCGGCATTATTTAACAGTGAGGGAATAAACATACATCCCTGCATGAGTGAGGGCTGCCCCCACACAGAGAAATAACCATCATGAGTGGGCCACAGAGTTGCCGCTGCATGAGAGAGAAAGAAAAATTGAGAAGTGTTCCTATAAGTCTGAGTGGGACAAGCCTGCCCTAGACTGGTCTGTGCAGAGAGTACCTGCCATTTTTAAGATGGGAAGAATGACAATGTAGCATCCAAACCCCTGCCGGGACTTTACTTGGAGGATCTTCGAAACCCAAAGGCAGAGAACAGAGTGGCTTAAGGGAGATGGCTGTTTTCTTTTGGTTCCCTGAGGACTCTGCATTAATCAACTACCGTTCTCATGTTACCCCATCTTGAAAGTCTTCCAGTTGCCTCTATGCCTATCTGAAAGCTGTCCTTTAAGCCTTAGCTTACATTTCACTTCCTCCATGAAGTCACCGTAGCACACACTATTTTTCCTTTGTTGCACTCATTTGTGGGCCTTTCATCTCACTCATCTGTTAATCTTGGTATGTTGCTGTGGAATATGTCTAACTTTTACACCTCATCTCTAGGGAGTAGGTTAATGTAAACAAAATTACAGACCATGAAGATAAGTAGATTAAGCTATGTGATCTTAGGCTGGCCCTATAAAGATATATGTTACAAGTATTTACTTTTTAAGAATAATACATTTTTGAATAGGTAGATTTTTCCTTCCAAAACTTAATAGGAAAAAGAGATACAGTGTAGTCTTTTTACCCTTGGTTTTGCATCAAACCTGTCTCCCTCTCAGTTACTAGTTTCTTGTATATCTCTCCAGAATTTCTTATTTTTTCCTCTAGCACAAAAATAGCATACTATACATAGTATTAGATACTTTTTTTGTTTACTTAATTTGTCTTGGAGATCTTTTCATATCGGTATCGCTTCCTCATGGTTTTCAATATTCTATGAAGGTACCATAATTTAACCAGTGGTTGGGAATTTTTGCTTGGGTAAAGTCCCAAAATTCTGAGTGACCTTTGAGCCTGATTGGAGAAATATGCTCTTAATTTCTATACAACATGTGTTTTCATAGTATTTTACAATTTTAAAGCACTTCATATTTTTGAAATTGTCTTTAAAAAGCCTTTTTGTTGACTGTATTGATTTTACCTATTAAATAGAGAATAGAGATACCTATTTAGAATTTTGCTGACTGTAGTGTAAGATTCTTAAAAAAAATTCACACCGTGCTTTTTTTCATGTGCGCTACTGGCAAATACAGGATTTGCTTGAGAAACACAGCCTGCTTTGTAGGGGTTGATAAAAGTCTTCATTACTGCATTTATAGCCATTTGTGAATTTACTTCCTTTACTTTACTTCCTTAAAACCAGTAGAGCATGTAGAAAAGGATCTGCACATAAATGAAGCTTTGAGAAACAAAGCACATTTAGAAAAAGATATGTAAATGTTCTTTTTATAAACATTTTTAATCTTAAAAACATCCTAACTGTAATATATGTGTACAGAAAAAGTGAATTTTTAGTGGAATTGAGAGTGCTTTTTGCTCCTTAAGTAGTTAACTATTTAGAGTTGAGAAAACTAGGGATTTTTTTTTTTTTTCAGGAATTGTGTGATCTTTACTCCATGACAATCTCCAGCTTAACACAGATGTATCTTTACATGGGATGGTAAACTGTACAAAGGACTGTTTCTGGTAAAATCTGATCAAAACACTGATTTCCCCCCATCCCATAGGAGACATAATGGAAGTATAAGGGCATGGCAGAGTAGAAAAGCCCTGGGCTGCTGTGGCCTGTACACTCTCTGGTCTCCCACGTGGGTCTTGTTCAGGACCCACAGCCTGCTGTTGTGTTGAGGCCTGAGGTTGGCATCTCCCACTGCCTGTGCACAGGAGGCTGCCAACAAAAGTAGGGAATATTTTAACTGGGGTTCAACTAGGAAGATTAAGAATCTCTGTTAAAGAAAGTATAGCTGTAGCTATGGAATTTGACCTGTTCAGAATGCATAGATGAAATGAGAGGGACTTGAGTTTTAGGCTTTAATTTTTTTTTTTTTCCTATAAGTTTTTTTTTTTTTTTTTTTTTTTTTTTTTTTTTTTTGACAGGCAGAGTGGATAGTGAGAGAGAGAGACAGAGAGACAGGTCTTCCTTTTTGCCATTGGTTCACCCTCCAATGGCCGCTGTGGCCGGCGCATCTCGCTGATCCAAAGCCAGGACCCAGGTGCTCCTGGCTCCCATGCGGGTGCAGGGCCCAAGGACTTGGGCCATCCTCCACTGCCTTCCCGGGCCACAGCAGAGAGCTGGCCTGGAAGAGGGGCAACCGGGATAGAATCCGGCGCCCCAACCGGGACTAGAACCCGGTGTGCCAGCGCCGCAAGGTGGAGGATTAGCCTGTTAAGCCACGGCACCAGCCAAGGCTTTAATTTTAATTTAATGTACAACAAGATTAGTACTGAGAAATAGCTCAAACTGGTAATACAACTATCTGGGTGTTGAATAATAACTCCGGTTATTGTTAGAGCAGTGGCCCTTTACAAGGGCTCTTCAAAAGTTTTGTGAAAGATGTGTTATGAAAAACTATGCCTTCAACCCAGCCATCGCACTCCTTGGAATTTACCCAAAGGAAATTAAATTGGCAAACAAAAAAGCCATCTGCACATTAATGTTCATTGCAGCTCAATTCACAATAGCTAAGACCCGGAACCAACCCAAATGCTCATCAACAGTAGACTGGATAAAGAAATTATAGGACATGTACTCTATAGAATACTATACAGCGGTCAAAAACAATGAAACCCGGTCATTTGCAACAAGATGGAGCAATCTGGAAAACATCATGCTGAGTGAATTAAGCCAGTCCCAAAGAGACAAATACCATTTGTTTTCCCTGATCGGTGACAACTAACTGAGCACCAAAGGGAAACCTGTGGAAGTGAAATGGAAACTATGAGAAATAGTGACTTGATCAGCTCTTGTGCTGACTGTTGATGTACAATGTAATACTTTATCCATTTTAATATTTTTTTTGTTCTAGTACTAGTGGTTGAAATCTGTAATTAACACACAATTATTCTTAGGTGTTTAAATCTTAACTGAAAAGTGATCCCGGTTAAATAGAAGAATGAGAAAAAGGGAGGAGATGTACAATTGGGGACATGCTCAATCTGACTTGCCCCAAATGATGGAGTTAGAAACGTGGCAGGGGATTCCAATACAATCCCATCAAGGTAGCATGTACCAATGCCATCTCACTAGTCCAGGTGATCAATTTCAGTTCACAATTGATCACACTGATAGATCTAAGAGTCAAAGGGATCACACAAACAAGACTAATGTCTGCTAATACTAACTGATAAAACCAAAAAAGGGAGAGAAGGATCCAACATGGGAAGGGGGAGACACAGCAGACTCATAGAATGGCAGATGTCCTAAATAGCACTCTGGCCTCAGAATCAGCCCTTAAGGCATTTGGGTCTGGCTGAAGAGCCTATGAGAGTATTTTAGGCATGGAAAGCCAAGACACTCTGGAAAAAAAAAGAAGAAGAAGAAGACGACGACGACCTAAATGAAGGATCTCAGCGAGTGTGATCTCAGTGGAAAGAACGGGGCCATCAAGGTAGGAGGTACCTTTCTCTGAAGGGAGGCGAGAACTTCCACTTTGACTATGACCCTGTCAGAATAAGATCGAAGTCGGCGAACCCTAAAGGCTTCCATAGCCTTGGCAACTCATGACTAGAGCCTAGGGAGATTACTGACGCCATAAACAAGAGTGTTAAATTGTTAAATCAACATCAAGAGTCACTGTGTACTTACGTCCCATGTGGGATCTGTCCTTAATGGGTTGTCCAATGTGAAGTAATGATATAGCTAGTACTGAAACAGTATTTTTACACTTTGGTGTTAAATTGGAAATTACATAGAAAATTAATCAATCTTTTTTAAAAAATATCATGCAGGATCTCTGTCATTAATGTGCTGTACACTGTTATTTAATGCTATAACTAGTACTCCAACAGTATTTTTTCACTTTGTGTTGCTATGTGAGGGCAAACTGTTGAAATCTTTATATATACTAAACTGATTTTCTGTATATAAAGAGAACTGAAAATGAATCTTGATGTGAATGGAAGGGGAGAGCAAGTGGGAAAGGGGAGGGTTGTGGGTGGGAGGGAAGTTATGGGGGGGAAGCCATTGTAATCCATAAGCTGTACTTTGGAAATTTATATTCATTAAATAAAAAAAGAAAAAAGAAAAACTATGCCTAGACCTTTCTCTGAAGGGAAGAGAGAACTTCCACTTTCATTATGGCCTTGTCTAAATAAGGTCAGAGTTTGTGAACTCAAGAGGCTTCCATAGCCTTGGCAGCTCATGACAAGAGCCTCGGATGATTATTGACGTCATAAGAGTGTCAGTTGTTAAATCAACAACAGGAGTCACTATGCACTTACTCCTCATGTAAGATCTCTGTCCTTAATGTGTTATACTATGCAAATTAATGGTAAAAGTAGTCTTCAAACAGTACGTTGTGTGTCTGTGTGGATGCAAACTGTTGAAATCTTTATTTAGTATATACTAAGTTGATCTTCCGTATATAAAGATAATTAAAAATGAATATTAATGAAGAATGGGATGAGAGAGGGCGCAGGAGATGGGATGGTTTGCAAGTGGGAGGGTGGTTATGGGGGGAAAACAGCTATAATTCACAAGTTGTACTTTTGAAATTTATATTTATTAAATAAAAGTTTTCTTAAAAAAAAAGAAAAACTATGCCAGGATTTCAGGTTTTTTTGGGCATCAAAATAAATATCTGTTAATTCCATTTTCCATGAGCTTTTTGAAGCCTCTGGTCCACTCCATGTGTGTGTTTATGTGTGTGTGTGTTTGTGTTTATGCTGTGAAATGCAAGCTTTCTACAAAGATTTTTTGGCCATTGTTGTGACTCCTAAGGTGGTTTTGTTGTTTATTTTTCTCTTATTTATAATCCAGGTTCTTTTAAAAAAATATTTGCTTAAGAGAGACTGAGAGGGAAAGAGAAAGTCCCACATTCCATGGTTCACCCCCAAAATGCCCTTGGTGGCCATGGGGCCCAAAGATGGGAGAAGGGAACTCAATCTAGGTTTCCCATGTGGTGGTAGGAACTCAAATGACCTGGGTGGTCTCCACTGCTTCCCAGGATGTAAATTAGCAGGAAGCTGGAATCAGGAGCTGGAGCTAAGAATTTAACACAAGCTTTCTGATGTGGGATGGAAGTATCCTAACTGGTTTTCTCTCAAGATTTATTATTTTAGGGCCAGAGCTGTGGCAGAGCAGGTAAAGCCTCTGCTTGCAGTGCCGACTTCCTATATAGGTGCCATTTTTAAAAAAGATTTATTTATTTATTTATTTGAGAGTTACACAGAGAGAAGAAGAGGCAGAGAGAAAGAGAGAGAGATCTTCCATCCGCTGGTTCACTCTCCAACTGGCCACAATGTCCAGAGCTGTGCTGATCAAAAGCCAGGGGCCAGGAGATTTTTCCGGGTCTCCCATGCAGTTGCTGGGTCCCAAGGACTTGGGCCATTTTGTACTGCTTTCCCAGGTCATAGCAGAGAGCTGGATGGGAAGTGGAGCAGCCGGGACTTGAACCGGCGCCCATATGGAATGCTGCCACTGCAGGCAGTGGCTTTACCCAATATACCACATTGCCAGCCCCAGTTTGAGTTCTGACTGCTCTATTTCTGATCCAGCTCCCTGCTAATGTTCCTGGGAAAGCAGAGGAAGATGGTCTAAGTACTTGGACCCCTGCTCCCACGTGAGAGACCTGGCTGAAGCTACTGGCTCCTGGCTTTGACCTTGTCCAGCACTGGCCATTGCAGCCATTTGGAGAGTGAACCAGTGAATGGAAGATCTCTGCCTCTCCTTGTCTGTAATTTTGCCTTTCAAATAAATGGATAAATCTTTAAAAATATATATTATTTTACTTATTTGAAAGGCATAGTGACACAGAGGGAGAGAGAAATACAGATCAGTCTTCCATCTGCTAGTTAACTCCTCAAGTGGCTACAACAGCCAGGGCTGAGCCAGAATGAAACCAGGAGCCCAGAACTCTATCCAGTTTCCCTCATGGGTGGCAGGGGCCCAAGTATTTGGGCCATCTTCTGCTTTTCCGGGTACATTAGCAGGGAGCTGGATTGGAAGCAGAGCAGCAAGGACTCAAACTGGGAACGTTCCAATACAGGATGCCGGCATCACAGGTGATGGCTTTACCTGCTATGCCACAATGCTGGCCCCTTAATTGGTGTTTTAATCAGTAGGCTAAATGCCTGACCCCTAAATTAGGCTCTTGATTTTTTTCCCTTTTTATATTTATGTTCTTTAATACTTATATTAAAATAGCCTAGAGTAACAGAATTTTAGAGCTTTTTGGACACTGAAGAGATTACTAGTTAATATTTGGTATATTTATATATATCAGTTTGGTCCTTTCTATTGAAGAAACAAGGAAACTGAAACCCAGAGAACTTGTGACTTGTCCAGAACCCTTTACTGCAACTGCCTCATACCAGGTTCTTTCTCTAAAGAGCTCCAGTTGGCTGACCTTGCTTTACTTGGAGAAGAGTTTAATTTTGAACACACTCTCTTGCTCTCCCCTGCCCTTCTTTTGTTCATGTGGACCAGATGATAAAAAAGCTAACAGGAATATTCTTTTCTTCCAGGAGCATGGCTCATAGTAGGTCTGTAGTAGAATTGTGTGAAGTGAACCAGAACTGCAGAGGGCAAGAATGAGAATCATGGGTGACAAAGGGGAGGGGGGGCTGGCTGGCATTGCTCACTCTTTATTAGCTAGTTTATTGTCCAGCTTTCTCTGCCCAGGGCTAGAAAAAGTGTGTTTTGTTCTGATGGTGATGTGCTGTTTAGTGGATGCCTTTAAACTAATCTCCTGCTGGCGCCGCGGCTCACTAGGCTAATCCTCCACCTTGTGGCACCGGCACACTGGGTTCTAGTCCTGGTCGGGGCACTGGATTCTGTCCCAGTTGCCCCTCTCCCAGGCCAGCTCTCTGCTGTGGCCCGGGAGTGCAGTGGAGGATGGCCCAAGTGCTTGGGCCCTGCACCCCATGGGAGACCAGGAGAAGCACCTGGCTCCTGCCTTCGGATCAGGGCAGTGTGCCGGCCGCAGTGCACCAGCCGCGGCGGCCATTGGAGGGTGAACCAATGGCAGAGTAAGACCTTTCTCTCTGTCTCTCTCTCTCACTGTCCACTCTGCCTGTCCAAAAAAAAAAAAAAAAAAAAAAAAAAACCACAAAACTAATCTCCTTTTCCCCACTTAGGTCCTTTCCCATAACCTGTGCACAGTGCTGAAGGTTCCACATGACCCTGTTGCACTTGAAGAGCACTTCAGGGATGATGATGAGGGACCCGTTTCCAACCAAGGCTACATGCCATATTTAAACAGGTTCATTTTGGAAAAGGTATGATTCTAAACTTTTGTTATTTACAGATTCATTTGATTTGCATGTTTCAAGTTGGTCCCAGAGACTCTTGTTGAGTTCACTAAGGAACTGAAGTGGGGGGCATCAAAAGATGGATGAGAAAAAAAAATGAATGACCAATGTTTCTTGTTTCTCCATCTCCTTACTCTCTTCTAAAAGTTGGCTTGAAATCTTCAGGCTAGGTTTGTTATTTTAAATTGAGAACTATGTGTTAATATATATGTAACCTCTCTGAAAGTGTTCTGTTTATTTTTTTTGGAAAATGTGGTTCCACATATATTGGCAATTTTTGCAAAAGTGTGGATATATGGAGTTAGATGTGAACACTAGAGGTGATGGAAATTGCCTTTTCTCTATATATATTTTGCAGCAAACTTTTTGTCCTATGCATTTCCTTAGGGGTACATTCTGAGTAAGGAGTTTGTGAAAGCTGTCCTGTGTTATATCCTGTGACAGGTATAACCCATGGGTATTGACTTTTCCCCCTGGGTTGGCTAAATAAAATTGATGCACCAAAGTGTTGAATTTAATGCATGGAAAAAAGAAAAGAATCTAAACTGATTGTACATTTAAGAAATTTTAAAAATTGGTGGTTAAAAAGTTACAAAAGATAGTCTATGTTTGTTACTAAATAGTCAGTGAATACAGTGAATACATTAAACAAAATGTGAATGTTCTTTTAATCTTTCTATTCTGATTCTCTAATAGGTGAATAACTTTGTAGACTTTCTTTTTTTAAAAGATTTATTTATTTGAAAGGCAGAGCTACAGAGAGAGAGGAGAGACAGATCTTCCACCTGCTGGTTTACTCCCCAAATGTCTACAACGACTAGGGATAGGCCAGGCCAAAGCCAGGAGCCAGGAGCCCCTGCTGGGTTTCCCACGTGGACTTGGGCCATCCTCCACTGCATTCCTAGCAGAGAGCTGGATCTGAATGAAGCACTTGGGATTCAAATCACTGCCCACATGGGATGCTGGTGCTGCAGGCTGTGGCCTTAACCTGCTATGCTACAGCACCAGCCCCTTTGTAGACCTTTTAAAAAAAAAACATGCAAATAACACACACAGATACATACACCATATATATATATATATATATGTATTATATATATAAATACATAGTATTTTGTTTCTGTATAAATAGGATCATATTATACATGCAATTTGGCAACTTAGCTTTTTTCTTTTTAAGATTTATTTTAGGGGCCGGCATTGTGTCATAGTGGGTAAAGCCTCTGCCTGTGATGCCGGCATCCCATATGGGTGCTGATTTGAAACCTGGCTGGTCCACTTCCAATCCAGCTCCCTGATAATGTGCCTGGGAAAGTAGTGAAGATGGCTCAAGTGGTTGTGCCGTGCACCCATATGGGAGACTTGGAAGAAGCTCCTGACTCTTGGCTTGGACCTGGCCCAGCCCTGGCCATTGCAGCCATTTGGGGGTGTACCAGTGGATGGAAGATCTCTCTCTGTCTCTTCCTCTCTATGAGTAATAACTCTTTCAAATTAGAAAGGTTTATTTTATTTATTTAGAAAGCAGAGTTACACAGAGAGAGAGAGAGAGAAGGAGAGACACAGAGAGAAATCTCATGTCTGCTGGTTCAGTCCCCAAATGGTGCAATGCCTGGGGCTGGGCCAGGCCAAAACCAGGAGCGAGGGATTTCATCTGGGTCTCCTATGTGGGTGCAGAGTCCCAAGCACTTGGGCTATCTGCTGCTGCTTTTCCCAGGCACATTATCAGGGAGCTGGATTGGAAGTGGAGCAGTCTAGACTTGAACAAGTGCCCATATGGGATGTTGGCATTTCAGGTGGCAGCTTAACCCATTATGCCATAACACCAGTCCCTGCACCTTAGCTTTTTCCTGAACAATGTATTGGTATCATCTCTCTATATCATATATTTAGTGTAGATGTGAAAGTAATGTTATTCATATCAAAAGTTTGGGAATTTCTGCTTGAAATTTTTGGTGTATTTCCAAAATTCCTCTCAAAAATGACAGTGGGAGCTGGCATTGTGGTGCAGCAGGTTAAGCTGCTTCTTGTAATTCTAGCATCACATATATGCCACTTAGAGCCCTGGCTGATCTGCTTGCTATTCAGCTTCCTGCTAATGTACCTGGGAAGAATGGAAGATGGTCCAAGTACTAGGGTTCTTGCTACCCATGTAGGAGACCAGTTTCGATTTTTGGCTTCTGGATTCAGCCTGGCCAGAACTGGCTCTTACAGCCACTTAGGAAGTGAACTAGCAGATGGAAGATCAGTCTCTCTCTCTCTCCCCACCCCCTGTCACTCTGCCTTTCAAATAAATTTTATTTATTTATTTATTTATTTATTTATTTATTTATTTTTTTGACAGGCAGAGTGGACAGTGAGAGAGAGAGAGACAGAGAGAAAGGTCTTCCTTTGCCGTTGGTTCACCCTCCAATGGCCGCTGCGGTAGCGCGCTGCGGCCGGCGCACCGCGCTGTTCCGATGGCAGGAGCCAGGTGCTTATCCTGGTCTCCCATGGGGTGCAGAGCCCAAACACTTGGGCCATCCTCCACTGCACTCCCTGGCCACAGCAGAGAGCTGGCCTGGAAGAGGGGCAACCGAGACAGGATCGGTGCCCCGACCGGGACTAGAACCCGGTGTGCCGGCGCCGCAAGGCGGAGGATTAGCCTGTTGAGCCACGGCGCCGGCCCAAATAAATTTTTAAAAAGTGACAATGATAATATTATTATTTAAAGTAAGCCTATCTTTTATGTTTGTTTATTTGAAAGGTATAGTGAGAGAAAGAGACAGAGAGCTTCAATTTGCTGCATCACTCCTCAGATGCCTACAACAGTCATACTCAGCTGGGTTTCCCCATTGGTGGCAAGGATTGAAGTAGTTGAACTATTACCAGCTGCCTTTGGGGTGTGCTTTAGCAAGAAGCTAGAATTAGAAACATAGCTGGGATTCCAGCCCAGGTACGCCAGTGTGGGATGTGGGCACCCAAACAATATCTTTTTTTAAAATTTTTAAATTTTTAAAAAAATTTTTTGACAGGCAGAGTGGACAGTGAGAAAGAGACAGAGAGAAAGGTCTTCCTTTACCGTTGGTTCACCCTCCAATGGCCGCTGCGGCCGGCGCACCGTGCTGATCCGAAGCCAGGAGTCAGGTGCTTCTCCTGGTCTCCCATGCGGGTGCAGGGCCCAAGCACTTGGGCCATCCTCCACTGCCTTCCCGGGCCACAACAGAGAGATGGCCTGGAAGAGGGGCAACCAGGATAGAATCCGGCGCCCCGACCAGGACTAGCGCCGCAAGGCAGAGGATTAGCCTAGTGAGCTGTGGCGCTGGCCCCAAACAGTATCTTTTTTTTTTTTTTTTTGACAGGCAGAGTGGACAGTGAGAGAGAGAGAGACAGAGAGAAAGGTCTTCCTTTTTGCCGTTGGTTCACCCTCCAATGGCTGCCGCGGTAGCGCGCTGCGGCTGGCACACCGCGCTGATCCGATGACAGGAGCCAGGTGCTTCCCCCTGGTCTCCCATGGGGTGCAGGGCCCAAGCACCTGGGCCATCCTCCACTGCACTCCCTGGCCACAGGAGAGAGCTGGCCTGGAAGAGGGGCAACCGGGACAGGATCGGTGCCCCAACCGGGACTAGAACCCGGTGTGCCGGCGCCGCAAGGCGGAGGATTAGCCTATTGAGCCGCGGCGCCGGCCCCCAAACAGTATCTTAACCATGGTGCCAAATACTTGCTTCTGATAATACTTTTAAATTAATAATAAAAAATAAAATACAGTTAAAACGCAGGAATTTAGCCTAGCCATTAAGATATCTACGTCTTACCTGGGTTTGATTCCTGGCTCCGGCTCCTAGCTCTAGCTTCCTGCCAATGCAGACCCTGAGGGACAGTGGTGATGTCTCAAGTAAGTGGGTTTCTGTCACTTGTGGGAGATCTGGGTTGTGTTTCTGCCTCCTGGCCTGGGCTTAGGCCAGGTCCTGGCTGTTTGGGGCATTTGGGAAGTGAACCAGTGGAGAGGAACTCTCTCCCTCTAAATCTCTCTCTGCTTCTCAAAAAAAAAAAAAAAAAAAAAAGGGGTGGTGGTGGTGGTGTGCAGTGTTGTGGCCTAACAGGTTAAGCTGCCGCCTGTGATGCCAGCATCCCATATGGGTGCTGGTTGGAGTCCTGGCTGCTTCACTTCCAATCCAGCTCCCTGCTAATGTGCCTGGGAGTGCAGAGGAAGATGGCCCAAGTCTTTGGGCCCCCATGCCCATGAGGGAGACCTGGATGAAGCTCCTGGCTCCTGTTTTTTGCCTGGCTCACCTCTGGCTGTTGTGGTCATTTGAGGATTGAACTAGTGAATGGAAGATCTCTCTCTCTCTCTCTCTCTCTCTCTCTCTCTCTGTAACTCTGCCTTTCAAATAAGTAAATAAATCCTTTTTTTTTTTTAAAAAAAAAAAAAGGAAGGAAAAAGCCACACGATAATGAATGTAAGATTTGACTAAACTCACCAAAGCCACATATTACAAAATTCCATTTATATGCAATGTACAGAATAGGCTAATACTGTACATAGAGGTAGATTAGAAGTTGGCTGGGTTATGAGGAGGTTGGAAGGATGAGTGACTACTAATGGCTTGGAGTTTCTTTTTGGGATGACGAAAATGTTCTAGGTGGTAGCAATGGTTGTAAATCTTATAAGGATACTAAAATTACCAAATTGTACACTTTAAAAGGGTGAATTTGATGGTATGTGAATACATCTCAATAAGAATGACTTAACCAAATTATATGGGAACTATTGTGTGAGGCCTCAAGACTTCACAATATGGTGCTATACTGTTTTCTGGAGCTTTTTTTGGGCTGCAGTTTGTTTATTGATCTGGTAGCTCATTTGTGTTCTATACTTGTATTATAAGTATGTATGTTTTCTATTAAGCAAATATTTTATAACTTGCTGTGTTCATGTGTTCAATCTTAAAAATTATTCACAGTAAACAGAATTATATCTATTGTTTAAATATTGTAGGACATATGGGGGGAATTATAGAAAGCTGGCAATTGCTTTGTTTTCTGTGCCGGCATTGTGCTGACTAGGTCAGTGGAGGGACAAAGTATCTACTGGTTTCATTATCTTGAAGTGCTGTCCCCTTGTTCTCTTGGTGTAGCAGTTTAAAAAATCTCTTGAATGTTAACTTTTAAAATGTTATTTGTTTTAGTGTTTAGGTATTTTAAAGTTCTGTAACTGGAGGGGAGAATATAGCAGTATTTAAAAAGTCCAGAATGAACCATTAAATTTGCAGAAAAACTTAATCACGGAGTGAGTGAGGATGCAAGGAAACAGTGAGCCCTTGTTTATTATTGCTTAGCCACCTGGAGTGGAATTTTGCCAGCTCTGCAATCCAAATAACGCAGCCAAGGTTTCCATGGTGTGAGTTTAAATTGAGTAAAGATTTTAGGGCCTTGTTTTGAAAGTTGGTGGGAAAAAATGCCATTACTGACAGAAAGTGTTAACATAAAGCTTTGAGAATGCTGTTAGTTCTGAAATAATGGTGAATCATTTGTAAGGTGATACATGTATACTGCCTTATTTGATCCTCATGTTAATCCTGTGAGGCAGACCTGGAATTATCTCTGTGTAACTCAGGAGGACACAGGGCCTAAGGTTGCTCAATTAATAAGGGGAGGTAGATTTTTGAACCTAAGCCATTTAACTTCTCCATTGGTGTATCTTTAATTGCATTGTGGAGAGATTAATTACTGTTTTTCAGAGTTACTGTGTTTTTGTAGTTGTTTGCATATGTAAAGGAAATACTGGTTTAAGGGAGGAGTTGAACTGCTTAAAAGCCTTTTGATGATCTCAAACTATCTCAGCTTCTGTCCATCCAGTTCTCTTAGATTCTTTCTCAAGTGTTATAACATGTTTCTATCTCTTAATTAGTGTTTGTGTTCCTTACTGTATGAATTTTTCCCCAAGTTTTAAGGATTTTCTGCCTTTGCCTTGGAACATTATACTGAAAGGGGTTTGGGTCAGAAGATAAATTATACTGAATTGCTTCCCAAAAAGTAATTTTTACATTTGGTTCCTATTACTTTTTTTTTTTTTTTTTTTTTTGTGACAAGGCAGAGTGGACAGTGAGAGAGAGAGAGAGACAGAGAGAAAGGTCTTCCTTTACCCTTTGTTCACCCAACAATGGCCGCCGTGGCCGGCGCGCTGTGGCTGGCGCACTGTGCTGATCCGAAGCCAGAAGCCAGGTGCTTCTCCTGGTCTCCCATGTGGGTGCAGGGCCCAAGCACTTGGGCCATCCTCCACTGCACTCCCTGGCCACAGTAGAGAGCTGGCCTGGAAGAGGGGCAACCGGGACAGAATCCGGTGCCCCGACCGGGACTGGAACCCGGTGTGCCGGTGCCGCTAGGCGGAGGATTAGCCTATTGAGCTGCGGCGCCGGCCCCTATTACGTTTTTTAAAATATTTATTTATTTATTTGAAAGTTAGAGTTACACAGAGAGAGAAGCAAAGGTAGAGAGAGAGACAGAGAGAGATGGAGGGAAAGTGAGAGATCTTCTGTCTGCTGGTTTACTCCCCAGTTGGGTGCAACGGCCAGAGCTGCGCCGATACAAAGCCAGGAGCCAGGATCCAGGAGCTTCTGCTGGGTCTTTCACATGTGTGCAGGGGCGCAAGGACTTGGGTCACCTTCTGCTGCTTTCGCAGGCCATAGCAGAGAGCTGGATCAGAAATGGAGCAGCTGGGATATGAACTAGCGCCCATATGGGATGCCAGCACTGCAGGTGGTGGTGGCTTTATCCGCTGTGCCACAGCGCTGGACCCCCATTTAAAATATTTTTTAAAAAATATTTATTTATTTGATTGAAAGGCATAGTTACAGAGAGAGAGAGAGAGAGAGAGACAGACAGACAGACAGAGAGATCTTCCCTCCTCTGGTTCACTCCCTAAATGGCTGCAATGGTTGGGGCTGGGCCAGGGTGAAGCTAGAAGCCAGGAGCTTCTTCCAGGTCTCCCACGTGAATGCAAGGACCCAAACACTTGGGTCATCTTCAACTACTTCTTAATAGATAATCATTTCTGTTGTTCTTCATGATGACAGAATTTATTTTCAGCTTTCCTGAGACTTCAACTTATTATTATTATTATTATTTTTTTGACAGGCAGAGTGAGAGACAGAGAGAAAGGTCTTCCTTTTTGGCCGTTGGTTCACCCTCCAATGGCTGCTGCGGCTGGCGCATCTCGCTGATCTGAAGCCAGGAGCCAGGTGCTTCTCCTGGTCTCCCATGGGGTGCAGGGCCCAAGCACTTGGGCCATCCTCCACTGCACTCCCTGGCCATAGCAGAGAGCTGGCCTGGAAGAGGGGCAACCGGGATAGAATCCGGCGCCCCAACCGGGACTAGAACCTGGTGTGCCAGCGCTGCAAGGCGGAGGATTAGCCTGTTAAGCCACGGCGCTGGTGGAGACTTCAAATTATTAACGTGTCCATTGCTGGATTATCTGTCAGGAAGAAAAATGGTGTATTATTGGGTTTCTGCTATTTAGTCCCAACAAGGTGCATCAAAAACACTAGTGCTTCAGCATGCTTGTGAGGCAGTTGCATTTCTTCATGAGACTTATGGCTGATTAGACTTGCTGGGCTGAGTCATTGTCAGTTTTTTCCCCTGATTCTACACATTAAAGCTTACTCTGGGCTGTATGATTAAAACCAACAGTCCGTTGGCAATTTGCCAAGTCCTAATTGGCAAATCTATTGCTTTCTAACAGACTCCTGTTGTGTTTTTTGGAAACATACAAACACACAGAAGAAAAATAATTTTGTGTTCGGTTTCTCCTCTGGAGGCTTCCAGGCTCAGCATCCTGCTCTTTTCTGACATTTATGCTTCTTCTCCTTGGGGTACTGTTTTACCTGCTTGCTCTTCATTTGTCAGTTACATTTCTTGCATAAATGTGGTTTCAGGTTTCTTTTGTTAATTGAAGGACTGTATCTTCAACACGAAACACTTCAGATGTGTGCCAAATAACCATCATTTAATAGGAAATTGTAGCATTCTTAAGCACTGAAACTCAGGCTTTTGGCCTGCACTTTAGCCTATGCTGCTTTATCTTTCCTGATTAGAAAGTTCTGTGATGTGGCACAAAACAAAGTTGTACTTTGCATTTTCTCAAATTTGTGAAGCTGTAGAGGACTTCACATATCTGAGTGAATAAAGGAGTTTCATGCTGAGAACTGGATGACCTTTATGCAGCTGAGTGTTTTGACCATCAATATAGATATAAGAGTGATGTAGTTTAAAGAAATAGCATTTGGAAAAATAATACATTTGTGGACATAGAATTCAGGTACCATGCAATTTACTTATTTAAAAAAATTTAAATATTTATTTTTTACAGATTTATTTATTTATTTGAAAGTCAGAATTACGCAGAGAGAGAGAGAGAGGTCTTCCATCCCATGGTTCACTCCCCACCTGGCTGCAACGGCTGGAGCTGCATCCATCCGAAGCCAGGAGCCAGGAGTTTCCTCCAGGTCTCCCACACGGGTGCAGGGGCCCAACAACTTGGGCCATTTTCTACTGCTTTCCCAGACCATAGCAGAGATCTGGATCAGAAGTAGAACAGCCTGAACTTGAACCAGTCCCCATATGAGATGTTGGCACTGCAGGCGGCGGCTTTATCCTCTATGCCACAGTGCCAGCCCCTAAAGATTTATTTATTTATTGGAAAGGCAGAGTTTACAGAGAGAGAGAGAGAGAGAGGGAGAGAGAGAGACAGATAGAGATATTCCATCCACTGGTTGACTGTTTAAATGACTACAACAGATGGAACTGGACTTCTTCTGGGTTTCCCACATGGGTGCAGGGTGCACTTGAGCCACCTTCCACTGCTTTCTCAGGTGCATTAGCAAGGATCTGGATCAGGAGTAGAGCAGCTGGGTCTCAAACATCACCTATATGGGATGCCACTGTCTCAGGTGGTGCCTTTACCCACTGCACCACGATTGTGGCTCCCCAGTTTACTTATTTAACATGTACAGGTTAGTAGTTTTTAGTATATTCACTGTTTTGTGTAACCATCACCACTATCAATTTTAGAATGTCTTCATCACTCCCTCATAAAAAAAATCCCATACATATTACAGTCACATTTTCCTCCCCCACAACTTTAGACAAACAGAAATCTACTTTCTGTGTATCACAGGCAATACACTTTAATATTCATGGGATCACACAATGATGTCCTCCATTGTACTGGGTTTTTTCTCTTAGCATAATGTTTTATTTTTTTGTAAAGATTTATTTATTTATTTATTTGAAAGACAGAGTTAAAGAGAGGCAGAGGCAGAGAGAGAGAGAGAGAGAGAGAGAGAGGGGTCTTCCATCTACTGGTTCACTCCCCAGATGGCCACAACAGCCAGAACTGAGTGGGTCCGAAGCCAGAAGCTTCTTCCAGGTCTCCCACGCAGGTGCAGGGGTTCAAAGACTTAGGCCATCCTCCATTGCTTTCCAAGGCCATAGCAGAGAGCTGGATCAGAAGTGGAGCAGCTGGGACTCGAACCAGTGCCATATGGGATGCCGGCACTGCAGGCGGTGGCTTTACCTGCTATGCCACAGGGCCAGCCCCAGCATAATGTTTTCAACTTTCATCCATGTTGAGGCATATATCAGTGTTTCTTTCCTTTTTATGGCTTACTAATATTCAGTTATGGTTATGCCATGTTTTGTTACATGTTCATCAATTGGTTGATATTGAGGTTGTCTGCTTTAGTGCAGCCGCATTAGTCTGTTCCTCCAGTTGCTGAGAACTCTGCTGTCTCAGAGCCCGCAGGTCAGCTGCTTCCTCTGTTGGGAGGCCTCCTCCACCCATGAAGTGCAGCCAATTCTTGTTCATTCTTTTGGTCTCGGCCTGATTATCACTTCCTCAGGAAGGTTTCTACAGGTAGTACCCCACCCTTTTCACAGCTGATCAGTTCTCTTGAAATACGTTCTCACAGCATCTCGTGCTTTTTCGTCATAGCACCTATATGGTAGTTTTCAGTATAGGTGGTGGGGTTGTTCATTATCTTTTGATGTCCGATTTTACTGCTAGAATATAAATTCTGTGATGGCAAGGATTGGCTCAACTTTTTTTTTTTTTTTCTGGACAGTGAGGGAGAGAGAGAGACAGAGAGAAAGGTCTTCCTTTGCCGTTGTTTCACCTCACAATGGCTACTGCGGCCGGCGCACTGTGCTGATCTGAAGCCAGAAGCCAGGTGCTTCCTCCCGGTCTCCCATGCAGGTGCAGGGCCCAAGCACTTGGGCCATCCTCCACTGCCCTCCCGGGCCACAGCAGAGAGCTGGACTGGAAGAGGAGCAACTGGGACAGAATCTGGCGCCCCGACCAGGACTAGAACCCCGGGGTGCCGGCGCCGCAGGTGGAGGATTAGCCTATTGAGCTGCGGTGCCAGCTCAACTCTTCACACAGAGACTGGTACCTGGTAAATTCTCACACATATTTAAATGGATGAATGAGCAAATGAACCCTGCATACTAAGCAGAGGGGTTCTGAATAGAATATGGCTTTTGATTAAAAGAGTTCATGATTTTTTAAAAATTTTTATTTGTTTATTTGAGAGGTAGAGTTACAAACAATGAGAGGGAGAGACAGAGAGAAAGGTGTTCCATCTGCTGGTTCACTCCCCAAATGACTGTAACAGCTGGAAATGGGCCAAACTGAAATCAAGAGCCAGGAGCTTCTTCTGGGTCTCCCACATGGGTGCAGGGGCCCAAGGGCTTGGACAATCTTCTGCTGCTTCCCCAGGCCATAGCAGAGAGCTGGATCAGAAGAGGAGCAGCAGGTCTAGAACCGGTTTCCATATGGGATGCCTGTGCCACAGGTGGAGGATTAACCTACTGTGCCACAGTGCCAGCCCCAAGAGTTCATGATTTTTGAACCTCAGGGATGAGTTTTGAGTTTAGACATGTAAATGTAGCTATATAAGAGCATGTGCCTTTTCCCTTTTTTATTTTTTGGCTCTTGTACTTTTGCTCTGGTTTAAATTTTATGAAACTATTATTTTTTCCCACTGATATATAATTCACATAACATAAAGTCTACTATTTCAAAAAGTATAATATCAAATAGCTATCATTCTTATCAGATTTTATCATCCCTGTTTTGTGTAACCATCACCACTGTCAATTTTAGGATATCTTCATCACTCCCTCATAAAACAATCCCATACATATTACAGTCACATTTTCCTCCCCCACAACTTTAGACAAACACTTCATAGCAGTCATTCTCAATTCTCCATTTCCCCTGTCTCCTGACAGCTACTACCCTACTTTCTATCTCTATGGATTTACCTATTCTAAACATTTCCTGGTAATGGAATCATAATACGTAGTCTTTTGTACCTGACTTATTTCAGTTGACTTAAATATTTTCAAGATTCATTCATGTTGTGTCAGTACTTTGTTCATTTTTAATGGCTAAATATTTCATTGTGTTGACATACTTCATTTAATTTACCCATTCATTGGTTGATAGATACTTCCTTCTCCCCTTGCGCTATCATTCTGCAGCCATTATAGTGGATGTGAAAAGTTCTTATTTTTGGGCCGATGTTGTAGTACAGCAGGTTAAGTTGCCGCCTGCAAAGCCAGATCCCATATCAGAGTGCCAGTTTGAGTCTCAGCTACTCTGCTAATGTGCCTGGGAAAGTACCTTACAGTATTTTTAATTACATGCATATTTTATACTATAAATTTCTAGAATTTTTCCATATTGCTTACACTGAAACTGGCTATTGAATGATACTCTCTCCCTCCTTTGACCAGCCCCTGGCAACCACCACTGTACTGTCTGTTTTAATGAGGTTCATTACTTTATAGATTCCTTGTAAGTAGAATCATGCTTGTCTTTTGTGATTAGTTTATTTCACTTAACATAATGTCTTCAAGGTGCATTCATGCATATGACAGGATTTCCTCCTTTCTTAAGTTCCTACTCTTTGTTCCCTTCCTCTCCTCTCCTCCCCTTTCCTCTCCTCTCTTCTCTCTCTCAAACACACACACACACACACACTTTTTCTCACACATTTTCTTTATCCATTGCTCCTTTGATGGACATTTAGGTTGCTTGCACATTATGTCTATTAATAACAGAATACTTCTGCAGTGAACATGGGTATGTTAAATCTTCTCCAGGTCCTGTTTTCAGTTCTTTTGGATGTATACCAAGAAGTAGAATTTCTGGGTCATGTAGTAGTTCCATTTAAAAATTTTTAAGGAATCTACATACTGTTTTCCATAGCAGCTATACCATTTTATAATCCCACCAACAGTATATAAGTGTTCCAGTTTCTCCACATCCAACACTTGTTTATTTTCTTTTTTTTTGGTAATGGCCATCTTCACATGTATGAGAGTGTATCTCATTGTGCTGATTTCCATTTCCCTGATGATTAGTGATGGAAGAGTTTTTTTCATATGCTGTTATTTGTGTATCTTATTTAAAGACAAGTCTATGTGAATCCTTTGCTCATCTTTTTTTTTTTATGTTACTCATTTTCCATGAGCCTTTTTTTTTTTTTAATTTGACAGACAGTGAGAGAGACAGAGAGAAAGGTCTTCCTTCCGTTGGTTCATCCCCCAAATGGTCACTACGGCCGGAACTACGCCAATCTGAAGCTAGGAGCCAGGTGCTTCCTCCTGGTCTCCCATGCAGGTGCAGGGGCCCAAGCACTTGGGCCATCTTCCACTGCCTTCCCAGGCCACAGCAGAGAGCTGGACTGGAAGAGGAGCAACCGGGACTAGAACCCAGCACCAGTATGGGATGCCAGCGCAGCAGGCAGAGGATTAACCAAGTGAGCCACGGCGCTGACCCCCGTGCTCATCTAAAAAAATTTTTTTTTCACGTTGAGTTTTAGGAGTTCTTTTATGTACTAATCCCTTATCTTGTATATAGCTTACAAATATTTTCTTCCATTCTGTATGTTTCCTTTTCCACTTTGTTATTTCCTGTGCT
The DNA here is from genome assembly GCF_033115175.1 of Lepus europaeus. Lineage (NCBI taxonomy): Eukaryota > Metazoa > Chordata > Mammalia > Lagomorpha > Leporidae > Lepus > Lepus europaeus. The sequence goes on along the minus strand of NC_084833.1, from coordinate 55,458,357 downwards.
GTACAGAATTTTGAAATTTGATGTAGTTCCATTTGTATGTTTTTGCTTTTTTTACCTATGGTTTTTAATGTTATATCCAGGAAATCATTGCCAGTCCAATATCATAAAGTTTTCCTTCTATATTTTCTTCTAGGTGTTTTATAGTTTAGGTTCTACATTTAGATGTGTGATTCATTTTGAGTTAAATTTTTTATATGGTATTAGGTAAGGGTCTATTTTCATTCTATTCCATGTGATGTCAAGTTTTCTTAATATCATTGTTGAAGAGACAATTCTTTTCCTATTGTGTATTCTTGGCACCTTTGTTGAAGGTCCTTTAACCATTACATGAAGGTTTATTTCTGGGTTCTCTATTATAGTATATTGGTTTATAGGCATGACATTGTACAAAACAGTACCATACTGTTTTGATTACCTTATTTTTGAAGTCAGGAAAAGCTTTATTTTTCTCTCAATATTGTTAAGGCTATTCAGGGTCCTTTGAGATTCCATATGAATCTTAAGATTTTTTGTTTGTTTGTTTGTTTTCTGCAAAATATGTCATTGGGATTTTGCCAGTGATTGCATGGAATCTGTGGATTGCTTTAGATAGTATGGACATCTTCACAATGTATATTTTAAAATTTTTACTTTTTTTATTTGGAAGACAGATGCTTGCATGTACACATGCACACACACACACAGGATGAGAAAGAGATCGAGAGAAAGAGAGAGAGAGCGCAGAAGATTATTTGGTTCACTCTCCAAATTCCTTCAGCAGCCTGGGCTGGGCCAGACAGAAGCCAGCAACTCAGAATTCAGTCTGGGTCTCCCACATGGGTAGCAAGCACCCCAGTACTTGAGTCATTATCGATACTTCCCAAGGTGTGCATTAGCAGGAAGCTGCAGTTGGGTCTTCAGCTGAGAGCTAAACCCAGATAATCCAAAAGGATGTGGGCACCCCAAGCAGTGTCTTAACTGCTGTGCCAGATTCCTACTCCTGAACAATATTAAATTTTCTTTTTTTTTTTTTTTTTAATTTTTGACAGGCAGAGTGGACAGTGAGAGAGAGACAGAGAGAAAGGTCTTCCTTTTGCCGTTGGTTCACCCTCCAATGGCTGCCGCGGTAGCGCGCTGCGGCCGGCGCACCGCGCTGTTCCGATGGCAGGAGCCAGGTGCTTCTCCTGGTCTCCCATGGGGTGCAGAGCCCAAACACTTGGGCCATCCTCCACTGCACTCCCGGGCCACAGCAGAGAGCTGGCCTGGAAGAGGGGCAACCGGGACAGGATCGGTGCCCCGACCGGGACTAGAACCCGGTGTGCCGGCGCCGCAAGGCGGAGGATTAGCCTGTTGAGCCACGGCGCCGGCCACAACATTAAATTTTCTAATCTATGAACATGGGGTGACTTTTCCTTTATTTGTATCTTCTATAATTTCTTTCAGCAGTGTTTTGTAGTTTACATTGTACGAGTCTTTCACCTTTTAGGGTTAATTCCTAAGTATTGTATTTTTTTTAAGTTTTTGAAACGGGATTGTATTCTTAATCTCCTTTTCAGATTGCTCATTGGGGTGTGTTGGAATGTAGCTGATGTTTGTGTGTTGACTTTGCTGAATTCTTTTATGAGTTCTAACAGTGTTTTGGGTGTAATCTTTAGGACTTTCTACATACAATATTGTATCATCTCAAATGGAGATAATTGAACTTCTTCCTTTCCAATTTGGATACTTTTTCTATTTCTTGCCTGATTGCTCTGGCTAGGGCTGCAGTCCTATACTACATTGAGTAGAAGTGGCAAGAGGGACATTCTTGTTTTGTTCCACTGTGGCCTTTTTAAATGTAACCTGGGGCCAGCGCCGTGGCTCACTTGGTTAATCCTCCACCTGCAGCGCCGGCTTCCCATATGGGCGCCGGGTTCTTATCCCTGGTTGCTCCTCTTCCAGTCCAGCTCTCTGCTGTGGCCTGGAAAAGCAGTGGAGAATGGCCCAAGTGCTTGGGCCCTGCACTCACATGGGAGACCAGGAAGAAGCACCTGGCTCCTGGCTTCGGATCTGCACAGCGTAGGCTGTAGTGGCCATTTGGGGGGTGAATCAATGGAAGGAAGGCTTTTCTCTCTGTCTCTCCCTCTCACTGTCTATAACTCTACCTGTCTAAAAAAATTATTAAAAAATGTAACCTGTTACTGTACTTTTAAAAAGTTTTAATATACTGGTGCCTTTGATCATGATTAAACCAAAGGAAAAAAGGTAGATTAGAATTCAGAGAAGAAAGCAGCTAAATAGATAATTTATTAAAATTAGGTAGGATACAGTGTACCTGGATCAAAGAACTGCTACTTGTTTCCTGTCCACACAGGAAACATTATGAAGAATTTGCTTTGTTTCTGATCCATTCCAATCTTTTATCAAGATTTCTTGGCTGTCTTACAGGTAAACAGTGACCACTGCATTGCAGTCAGTGGTCTTTTAAAAAAAATCCTTTTCCTTGCTCTCTCTGTAGCGTTTGTCACTGTTGACCAAACCTTAATCTTAACTCACTCAAATTTTCATTTGTTTGAGATTCTTCTATACTTTTACTGCTCTTTCATCATGATTTCTCTTCCTCTTCTGGCTTTGTAAATGTGACTATCCATTGAAGTTCTGTTTGTTTCTTTTGCTTGCCTTTTTTGTTTTTGTCTCTTGTTTTATGTTCATTCTCAGTGATCTCATTGATCATCATGGCTGCAGTAATCTTTAAGTATGCAGTTGATCTACACATCTGGCCCTGTTAGGTTACACTTTCCTTCTTTGATGTCTTAGACATCTCCATCAAAACGTCTTACCAGAACTTCAGGTTGAAGATACATATAACTGAACACTTTGTCTCTCTTCCTTGTTTTGTGAGTACCATGATGTAGGTACCTAGTCACCAAAATCCCCTTTGTTATATACCCGTTCCTTCTGTCCATTCTTTTTCATACCCTAGTTGAGACTCTTAATACCTTTACCTGGTAGTATCGTAGTAGTAATCTTCTGATATCCTTTATTTTTCTCTCTGCACCTTTTTATCTACTGAAATCTACCTTGCATAATTATTATTCTGTCTAATGAAATCTGTGGTGTATACTTTTCTGAAACATAGGGCTAATTGTAACTCTTTACTCAAAGAACTTTGTTGGTTTCCTCTTATATTAAATAAAGTCAGTTCTGAAGTATAGTGTAAATCTGACTTCAACTTGCCTCCTGTGTTTGATCGACCATCTTTCCTGTACCCATGTCAGCCCACCTCAGCTATTTCCATTCTCCAGACACGGTTGATACACTACTGCTGCTGTACCCGTGCTCATGCAGATTCTTTTCCTGTGCTTTGGAATACCTTTTCTTGTAGTCTTTCATATACTTTAAGGTTCACCTCAAATACTATTTTTCCTGCAAAGTACACATCTGGGCCACATTGACCTGCTTGTTTTCTATCCTAAAACCCTCTAATGGTAATTTCCTGTAGATTGTTTCTTAAAATTATAAAAAGCCTTTTGTAATTTGGTCTTTTGTTGGCTTTTCTAACCATATATCTAGCCACTCCCCCTTAGGTGTCCTATGATTCACCACATAATCCACAAAGAATCACTTCTTGTTCCTCAGAGCAAGGCTGTATGCTTTCATGTGCATTTCGTTTCCCCTGTGGGACTTAGTATTTGGGGTGTGGGCAGACAGAGTTGGTGGTGGTGGCCTTTGAAACTAGTTCTGCATAGATGTCCTCCAACACAAGGAATACCTTTATTGACTGAGCTCTACAGGCAGTTTGGCATAGTGTAACTGGCATTGGAGCTTTAGTTTATTCATTTATTTTAAAGATTTATTTATTTATTTGAAAATCAGTGTTGGAGAGAGAGAGAGAAGAGAGAGAGAGAGGTTTTCCATATGCTGTTTCACTGTTCAGGTGGCTGCAATGGCCAAGGCTGTTCCAGGCTGAAGCCAGGTGCCTCATCCTCCCTTGTGGGTGGTAGGATACGTACTTGGGCCATCTTTTGCTACTTTTCCCAGGCCTTTTTTAAAAAAATATTTTTATTTATTTATTTGAGAGTTAGAGTTATAGACAGTGAGAGAGAGAGAAAGATCTTCCTTCCATTGGTTCACTTCCCAACTAGCCTCAATGGCTGGAGCTATGCCGATCCGAAGCCAGGAGCCAGGTGCTTCTTCCTGGTTTCCCATGCGGATGCAGGGGCCCAAGCACTTGAGCCATCCTCCACTGCTTTTCCAGGCCACAGAAGAGAGCTGGATTGGAAGAGGAGCAGCTGGGACTAGAACCGGCACCTATATGGGATGCCAGCGCTGCAGGTGGAGGATTAATGTACTGCGCCACGGCGCTGGCCCCTCCCAGGCCTTGAGCAGGGAACTGGAATAGCTGGAACTCAAACTGGTGCCCATATGGGATGCCAGCATTGCAGGCGGTGGCTTTAACTGCTATACCACAATGTGAACCCCTGGAACTTTAGTTTAAACTCTGTTTTTGATATTATCAGTAATGTTAACTTGGCAAAAATACTAAATTTTTTCTGAACCTATATTTTCTAGTGTGTAAAGGAAGTGTGGTAATTAACCTTATAGTGCAAATATAACATTTCAGTGAGAAACTGCATATATAATGCCTTGTGTATAGTAAGACTTCAGTAAATGGTGTTAACCTCTACCCACACCAACTCCCCCACCCCCCACCAAGAAAAATAAAAAAAATAGGAAGAAAGAAAGGAAGGAAGGCAGGCAACAGCAATTGCTGCTTCAGCTGGCCCTCCATGGAATCCATCGTATGTGATGGGGGTGTGGGAAATGGTACCAGACTGAGAAGATACAGAAGGCGGAGCACAAAGGGCATCTTTCTACTTTGGGGAGACTGGTTTGCCAACCACAATTTCTAGTTAGAAATCAGGAGAAACTTCTTCCTGCAGTGCACATAATTCATCTATCTCCCAAACTAAATACTTTGCTCATATTGCCCTGCTACCTACTCCTGTCTACTCTGGCACATCTTGTATACTGTCTCAGAATATGGCTTTGAAAATGAAGATTATTGTACTTCAACAAGAAGTCTCACGATTAATTCAATCATCTAGTAATAACAGACTTATCATTTGGACCATAAAAATCAATTGTTCAACTTTAAGGAAAATAATAAACTTTGTCCTCATATAATGTGAAGTTATGTATAAAAGGCTCTTTAGCATGTAGATGTGTTCTAGATTTGTTTCTTTATTAAATTCTATAAAGAGGCATTAAGTAATACTGTAAACTTGAATTACATTTTAAAAATAAGCACCATTGCAGCTATCAGTTGGAGAATATATTATAGAATTTTCAGACAGTATATCAGAGATAAATGTTTTTATTTGTACTATAAAGAAAATGTAATTTTGCTGTTAACTCTGTATTTTTTATTAAAAATGTTTATAACTGATTTTAAAATTTCTTATGAAGCCATTTGCAAATTGCATACTTAATTTAATAAAGTACTTTAGCCACAAAGAAAGAGAAAGAAAATGAAGATTATGTCTTTCAGTACAGATAAAGTCCTAACTCCTTACTATGAATGATAAGGCCCTTCATGATCTGGTCTCCACCTACTTGTCTAGCCTCATCTTTCATTGTGTTCCATGAAGAGGACATTTGCCTTTTTTTTTTTTTTAATCAATCTGGTATCTGAATTCTTCGTATGTTTCAGAAATTCCACAAGGTATTGGTTGGGAACAGGATCTATCTCATACTGAGAAATGAAAAGTTCAGATACATATTTTCATTGCTCCTTGGCAACTAGAGCACAGAAATGTGACCCAGGCCCAGCCAATAGGATTCTGAATCTGCAGTGAGTGACGGACTATCAAGGACAGTGGTGACAGTGGTGACAGTGGTGTCTTCCTGTTTACGGTGGAAGTGGTATCTCTCACCAGACTGTTCCTGAGGGATCTCAGCTGCGGTTCTGGCTGTATACCTTACCTTGGTGCCAGCCTACTCCCAGGGGCTCAATTTTCCAGCCCTTGTGTTGGATCTGTTTTGTTACCTATTGTTTTCTCAATAAATTCCTTTTCTGATTAAAGGGATCCAAGGTGTTTTCTGTTAATGTACACTGATGAAAACCCTTGACTTGTTCTACCCTCTAGCACCCAGTGCCTATTCACATCAAAGTTTCATACCATGTTTGTCTCCACTCTGGGCTTTCTTACATTGTGTTCTACATAGAACATCCTTTATCCTATTCTTGATCAATTTGATCCTTTTAAAAAAAATGTTGTGTTTATTTATATTTATTTGAAATGCAGAGAGATAGAAAGAGACCACAACAGAGACAGAGGGGCGGATGTTGTGGCATAGCAGGTAAAGCTGCCGCCTGCAGTGCCAGCATCCCATGTAGGCACTGGTTCAAGTCCCAGGTGCTCCACTTCCCATGCAGCTCCCTATTGATGCGCCTAGGAAACCAGTGAAAGATAGTCCAAGGCCTAGAGTCCCTGAACCCATGTGGGAGACCTGGAAGAAGCTCCTGGTTCCTGGTTTTGGATTGGCTAGGCTCCAGCCGTTGTGGCCATTTGGGGAGTGAACCAGCAGATGGAAGACCTCTCTTTCTGCTTCTGCCTCTCTGTAATTCTGCCTTTCAAACAAACAAACAAATAAATCTTTAAAACAAACAAACAAAAAGAATGAGCTTGCTTTCTAAAAACAAAACAACCAGAGGCAGAGGCAGAGAGATCTTCCATCTGTTGGTTCATTCCCCAAATGCCTAAAGTGGCCTGGGGCTGGGCCAGGCTGAAGCCAAGAGCCAGGATCTCAATGCAGGTCTCCTCCATATGTTAGCTATCACCTACCGAAGCTGGAAGAAGCAGAGCTGGGACTCATCCTGCTATGGAATGTAGGCATCCCAAGTGATGGCATATCTGCTTTGCCAAATGCCTACCTGGTCTGTTTAATTTTTGGTGGTCCTAGGCCAGCTCCGCAGCTCACTAGGCTAATCCTCCACCTGCAGTGCCGGTACTCCGGGTTCTAGTCCTGGTTGGGCGCTGGATTCTGTCCTGGTTGCTCCTCTTCCAGTCCAGCTCTCTGCTGTGGCCTGGGAAGGCAGTGGAGGATGGCCCAGGTGTTTGGGCCCTGCACCTGCATGGGAGACCAGGAAGAAGCACCTGGCTCCTGGCTTTGGATCGGCATAGCTCCGGCTGTGGTGGCCATTTCGGGGGTGAACCAACGGAAGGAAGACCTTTCTCTTCTGTCTCTCTCTCTCTCTCTCACTGTCTAACTCTGCCTGTCAAAAAAAAAATTTTTTTTGGTGGTCCTTTAAGACTCAGCTCTGTTGTTATGTTACCCTTTTAAAAATATTTTCCTACCAAGAAGCTAATGGTGAAATTGGTAATGACACTTAAGTTACACAAACCTACCTGGTTTGCAATCTTTGTATTGGGCTTATCAGTGAACATAGAGGGGGAATACTGGCCAAACAATACAGTTTTAAAACTTTTATCATAGAGGCCAGTATTGTAGCATAGAGGGTAAAGTTGTTGCCTGTGCATTCTGTGTGGGCACTGGTTCGTGTTCAGTCTCCTCCACTTCTGATCCAGTTCCCAACTGATGGCCTGGGAAAAGCAGCAGAGGCTGGCCCAAGTGTTTGGGTCCTTGTTACCTGAATGGGAGACCCTTATGAAGTTCCTGGCTCCTGGCTTTGGCTTAGCCCAGCCCTGGCCATTGCAGCCATATTGGGGAATGAACCAGCTGATAGAAGATCCTTCTGCATTCCCTCTCTCTGTAACTGTGACTTTCAAAAAAATAAATACATTGTTTAAAAAAAATTCTCCTTAATTTCAAGATTGTGTTAGCTCCTCAGTGTTCCCAGAGAATCCTAATTTCTTTTTTTCTAAAAAAGATTTATTTTATTTATTTGAAAGTCAGAGTTACACAGAGAGAAGAGAGGGAGAGGCAGAGAGGGAGAGGCAGAGAGGGAGTGGTGGAGGGAGAGGGAAAGGTCTTCCATCTGATGGTTCACTCCCCAGATGGCCACAACGGCCAGAGCTGTGCTGATCTGAAGCCAGGAGCCAGGAGCTTCTTCCGGGTCTCCCATGTAGGTTCAGGGCCCCAAGGACTTGGGCCATCTTCTACTGCTTTCCCAGGCCATAGCAGAGAGCTGGATTGGAAGAGGAGCAGCCGGGACTAGAACCGGCGTCCATATGGGATGCTGGTGCCTCAGGCCAGGGCTTTAACCCACTGCGCCACAGCGCCGGCCCCATCTCTAATTTGTTACATTATTTTTCACATGATACACATACATACATATTTAAAAAATTGTAAATTAACAATAATTGGACATAGTTATGGGCTACAGTACATTATATAAAGTGTAAACTGATTGAGTCAGAGCAATCAACATTACCTTATGATTGGAGCCTTAGAGCTTCTTTCTTATTTGCTCATAAAATATGTAATAGGTTATTGTGACTACAGTCACCCTATGCTGTGTAACACTGGGAATGTTCCTTGGAGATATGGGGTAGTATTATGTTGTGTTTCTTCATACTATCTCTGGCAAATGATAATTACTGCCTAAATTTCTTAATTTGTTGAGTGAATAAAAAGCTTTATTGAATGAAACACTGTAATATCAAGATTATTTATGTGGCCGGCGCTGTGGCTTAACAGGCTAATCCTCCGCCTTGCGGCGCTGGCACACCGGGTTCTAGTCCCGGTTGGGGCGCCGGATTCTATCCCGGTTGCCCCTCTTCCAGGCCAGCTCTCTGCTATGGCCCGGGAAGGCAGTGGAGGATGGCCCAAGTGCTTGGGCCCTGCACCCGCATGGGAGACCAGGAGAAGCACCTGGCTCCTGGCTTTGGATCAGCGAGATGCGCCGGCTGCAGCAGCCATTGGAGGGTGAACCAACGGCAAAAAGGAAGACCTTTTTCTCTGTCTCTCTCTCTCTCTCACTATCCACTCTGCCTGTCCAAAAAAAAAAGATTATTTATGTGTCTGTTTTCTGTAATGAACTCAGAACATCGTAAGAGGATAGACCGGGCTGGCACCGTAGCTCACTTGGTTAATCCTCTGCCTGGGGCGCCGACATCCAATATGGGCGCCGGTCTGCTGTGGCCTGGGAAAGTAGTGGAGGATGGCCCAAGTGCTTGGGCCCCTGCACCCATGTGGGGGACCTGGAAGAAGCTCCTGGCTTCAAATTGGCACAGTTCCAACCGTAGTGGCCATTTGGGGAGTGAACCAACGGAAGGAAGACCTTTTTCTCTGTCTCTCTCTCTCACTGTCTATAACTCTACCTGTGGGGGGGGGGGGAGAGCATAGATCAAGTTCCTCATTTATATCCTTAACTTTTATACAATACTTGCCTTATAATAGATGCTGAGGGACTATTGGGTGCATAAGCAAATGAACGGATGACAAGGCTGTCTTAGTTAAGGGGCCGGCACTGTGGTATAGCAGTGCCAGCATTCCATATAGGCATCGGTTTGAGTCCAGATTGCCCCTCTTTCAATCCAACTCTCTTCTATGGCCTGGGAAAGCAGTAGAAGTCCAAGTGCTTAGGACCCTGCACTCGCATGGGAGACCAGGAAGAGGTTCTTGGCTCCTGGCTTTGGATCAGCCCAGCTCTGGCCATTTAGCCATTTGGGGAGTGAACCAGCAGGCGGAAGACTCTCTCTGCTTCTGCTTCTCTGTAATTTTACCTTTCAAATAAATAAATATTTTTTAAAAAAAGTTTTAGTTAAATGCTTTTTCTCAAAAGAAGGTATCTGACCATATAGGGAATGATGAAGTTATCTGCATGTGACCTATGCTGACGAATTAACCTCAGCTCCTTGTGTGGACTAGGATTGGTAATCTGTATTCAGGAACATAATGTGTGCACATGGAACAATAACCATTTGACAGATCAGTATTTTATGCGCCAAATAGGTGGTATGGACAGATAGAGGCTTCAGTGTCGGGCTAAATACGGCATTCTTAGTTGAGCTGTGGAAGTGTTGTATCTACAGTACATATGTAAGATATGGCTGCTGGCTAATGGAGTTAATTAAAATGTAACCCTTAATGAGGCCTTGTCTTTCTATTTTACTTGATTTATATGCTGCTTATTTTGGACTGGTTCACTGAACTTGTTTCTCATTCCTTTTTAGGTCCAAGATAACTTTGACAAGATTGAATTCAATCGGATGTGTTGGACTCTCTGTGTCAAAAAAAACCTCACAAAGAGTCCCCTGCTCATTACAGAAGAAGATGCGTTTAAAGTATGGGTTATTTTTAACTTTTTATCTGAAGACAAGTATCCATTAATTATTGTTCCAGAAGAGGTAAGGTATGACTTTGGGGAGTTTTCTATGGCCATCTTAGTATTTAACACATTGGCTTAGAAGTATTTGTGTTAATTTTGTATAGATATGAAAGAAGATACTTGACTTGTGTTTTAGGATCAGAGGCAAAACAGCTTGTGTCAAAAAGAACCCTAAATTTATAGTCATCTGAGGGCATAGAGTGCCCTTAGAGGTTGGCAGAGGGGGGACTCCTCCTCTTTAAATTGCTGTGATTACAGAGGATTCCATACTCATATATAAAGGCTTTTTGTTTCATACCAGTCAACATAATTTTCTGTGTGCTGTGGATTGGTAAACCATAAGAATTGGCAGAGTGGTGCTGTATGGGAAACACATGTGTTCAGAGTGTCATTCTTAAGGCTGTTTAGTGTGGCTAAATAATTTCTTGTTTCAAAGTCCAGGATCACGACTTTCTATACTTTTCAAAGTAAAAGAAAAAGGACATCTGCTTGTTTTGTTCTAGATTACTTTCCCTGAACTTTCAAAGGGGAAAAAAATTGGAGGAGGATTTATGTTATCTTACTGCCCTAAAAAGTCATACATGTAATACATGCTTCTTGCAGTAGGGAATTTATAAAAGACTAATAACGTACAAAGTTAAAATCAACTGTAATCCTCTCATTTACAAAATAAGTCTTTAGGAGTATCAGTTTAGCTTAGCAGTTTAAGATATCTATGTCCCTGGGGCCGGCACCGTGGTTCACTTGGTTAATCCTCCACCTGCGGCGCTGGCATCCATATGGGCACCTGTTCTAGTACCGGTTGCTCCTCTTCCAGTCTAGCTCTCTGCTGTGACCTGGGAAGGCAGTGGAGGATGGCCTGGGTGCTTGGGCCTCTGCACCCGCATGGGAGACCGGGAGGAGGCTGCTGGCTGTTGGCTTCAGATCAGCATAGCTCCGGCTGTGGCGGCCATTTGGGGGGTGAACCAACGGAAGAAAGACCTTTCTCTCTGTCTCTCTCACTGTCTAACTCTGTCAAATAATAAAAAAAAGAGATATCTATATCCCACATCAGAATATGTGGGTTTGAGTCCCAGTTCTGGCTCCTGAGAGCAGCTTCCTACTGATGCAAACCCTGGGAGGCTGTGGGGATGGCCCAAATACTTGGGTCTCTGCCATCTATTTGGGAGACTTGGATTGTGTTCCTGGCTGCAGGCTTTAGCCCAGGCTGTTTTGGGCATTTGGGGAGTGAACCAGCAGTAGAACTCTCTTGCTGTCCATCTGTTTCTCATTCTCTCTCTTTCAAATAAAAAAAAAAAAGAAAGAAAGAAAAGGAAGACTTAGTTCTGTGCGCAGATAATATGTACTTTAACTCCTATGACTACTATTTTTTTTTAAAGAATAATATCCTTTAGGGGCGAGCATCATGATGTAGCGTGTTAAGCCACCACCTGCAATGCTGTATCCCAATTTGGTGCCAGTTTGCGTCCTGGATGCTACACTTCCAATCCAGCTCCCTGCTAATATGCCTAAGAAAGTAATGGAAAATGGCCCAAGTGCTTTGGCCCCTGCACCCACGTGGGAGACCTGGAAGAAGCTCTTGGCTCCTTAATTCAGCCTGGCCCAGCCCTGGCTGTTGGGGCCATTTGGGAAGTGAACCAGCAGGTGGAACATCTTTGTCTCTGTAACTTTGCCTTTCAAATAAATAAATAAATCTTTTTTTTGAAAAATAATATCTTAAAATTTTTATCTATTATTTATTTTACTTACTTGAGAGGTAGAGGTAGAAGGAGAGAGACAGATAGATATAAAGAGAGAGCTTCCATCCACGAGTTCACTCCCTAAATGCCTGGGAGGTAGAAACTCAGTGCAGGTCTCCCTTGTGTGTGGCAAGGATCCAACTAATTAAGTTACCACTTGCTGCCTCCCATGGTGCACATCAGCAGAAGCTGGAACTGGGAGTGGAGTTGGGATTAGAATATATGCACTCTGATTTGGGATGTTGGCATTTCAAGTGGCATCCTAGCCTTAGCTGTGCCAAATGCCTATCCCAGTGAGTTTCATCACTGTATACATTTTTATATACTAGTCTGCTTATTACCATAGGAATTTCCAGCAATAGGATTTTGAGTCCTAAGAAATGCATACTTTCAAGACATTTGATGAACAAGACAAAATCACCTTTCAGAAAGCCTGTACCAATTTGTACTTCTAATATTAATGGTTCAATGTGTCTATTTTTAACCACCCTGCCAATATTGAGTCTAGTCTGTGGTTTCTGTGATTCATGTTCATGTTAGGGAAGTAATTGAAGTCAGTTTAAATGTTCGCATTGCAATATTTTATTGAAAATTAGCAAATATTTATTGACTGCCAGCAATAAGTAAGGTGTCAAAGAGAATGCAAAGAGATAAAGCTTACTTCCTGCCTTCAAGGAATCTAGTCTGTTGAGGAGAAAAATGAGTGTGATACAAAGCAAAGTAGACTGCCTGTTATAGGAGAGATGCAGATGCTATGAGACCGCAGATAAAGGAAGAAATTATTCCAGCTGGGGGGAGGTCAGGAGTCAGGGAAGTGTTTTAAAGAGAGGCAGTTTAATCTATGGTTAAAAGCAGTCTTCAACTTTTCCATTTGATGGCCAGCCAGTAAGTATTGGAAGCTTTGTGGGTTTCTAGGGCCAACTTGCCTGTCAGAGCTGCTCAGCTCTGCTGTTGTAGCCTGAGAACAGCCACGGAGTGTATGTGTGTTTCAACAGAACTTTTACTTAGGAATGTCACATTTGATTTTTGTGGGTCAAAATATTATTTTAGTGCCCTCCTCCCCCGCCCCCCCCATTTTCCAACCATTTAATGTAAAAGTTGTTTTTAGTTGATGGCTGTATAAAAACAGATGGTGAGGGGCTAGCATTCTGGCACATAAGGTTTAAATCACCTTCTGTAGTACCAGCATCCCATGTGGGTGCTGGTTCAAGTCCTGGCTGCTCCACTTCCAATCCAGCTCGCTGCTAATGTGCCTAGGAACACGGTGGAAGAAGGACCAAGTTACTGGGCCCTTGCCATTCACATGGGGGACCCAGACATAATTGCAGAATCCTGGCTTTGGTCTGGCCCAGCCCTGGCCGCTAGGGCCATTTGGAGAGTGAACCAAATCTCTCTCTGTCTCTCCTTCTCTTTCTGTAACTCTGCCTTTCAAATAAATAAATAAATCTTAAACCTTAAAAACCAAAAGATGATGAGCCAGGTTTGAATGATGGGCTAGATTTGGCTTGTGGACTGTAATTTATTGATCCCTGGTTAAGAAAAGGGCTCTGGAGTCAGATTTCTTAGATTTGGAATCTGAACTCCTCACTGTTCACTGGCTGTGTGACCTTGGGCAGTTTACATGCATTCCTTTTTGCTGTGGTTTCTCCAACTATAAATTAGAAGTAATGCTACTAATTATCTCCCAAGGTTCTCTGACAGTTAAATGAGATGTGTACCTAGCCCTTTGAAATTGCTCATTCATGGGGCTGACGCTGCTGGCATCCCCTATGGGTGCTGGTTTGAGTCCTGGCTATTCCACTTCTGATCCAGATCTCTACTATGGCCTGGGAAAGCAGTAGAAGACGGCCCAAGTGCTTGGGCCCCTGCACCCACATGGGAGACCCAGAAGAAGTTCCTGGCTCCTGGCTTTGAATCGGCCCAGTTCCAGCCATTGCAACCATTTGGAGAGTGAACCAGTGGATAGAAGGCCTCTGTCTCTCTCTGACTCTGTTTCTCTGTAACTCTGACTGTCAAATAAATAAATAAATCTTGAAAAAAAAAAAAGTGTTCATTCAGTGTGAGGCATTATATTTATGTGAAGAGTAGAACTTGAACTGGGCATTAAATGATCAGAAGGATTTTGACTTACTAGAGTAGGCAGAGAATAATTGTGATAGAAGAAGTAGTGGATAAGCCTGTGTGAGGCAGAAAAGCAAAGGGCATGTTTTAAAATGAGTGAAGTGTCAGCTTGATTGAATTGCCAGTCAGGATGCTTAGTTGGAAGTGGACAAACTGAGTGATTTAAGACAAAAAAGAACGTTTTAGGAAAGGGATGCTGAGCAGTTCACAGAATCACCATGATGGCTGACAAGCTGGGTGTGGAGTTTATGGAGCTTGAAGTGTAATGGTCACTGCAGCGAGGAGCCATAAGAAAAATGCTGTTGCCACTAGGAGGTCGGTGTTGCACTTGCACCATGGAATACCTCTGGCCCTGGATACTGGGTGCTGCTCAGGAACTTAAATCTTCCTGCAATTGTTCCTAATACTGAGGAGAGTTCTCCATGGTGGCCACTTCACCAATTCAGTCAGGGCATGATGCATTAGCATGGCTTATGGCAGGTACCATGTGTTAGATGGGAGATGAGAAGTTAAGGTAAGTGGTACTCCAGATTAAGTATGGTCCTATCAGTGAGAATAGAAGACAAAGCCAATTGGGAGGAACCTGGAGCTTATAGGACCAATTATGGGGAAGTATAGACAAGTTTCAGTCCTGAGCAGTTGAGAGGTAATATATTATATTTGTTTAAAACATGATCTTTGAAATCAGACCTAACTGTACCACTTATTAGCTATGTGAAAAATTTCTAATCTATCTATTTGGGTTTTCTTATCTATAAAATGGAGATAACTACCTTTTTCATTGCACTCTTGTGTGGATTGAAAAAGTCGATGTTTATCAGGCATTTAACATAGTGCCTGGACCCATGATAAGTGCTCAGAGCAGGGAGGGACATGATGAATGCTTGAATGACAGGATGATGAACAACTTGGGGCCATGTTGCATGATGATGGGTTTGGGACATTTGGCATTTTAGGTGAAAGATTCTTTTGGACCTGTCCTGTATTCAATTGGAAGTGCTTATCTAGAGCTTGTAAGAGGCCAGGATGGAGACAGATGGGAAAGTCACAGCAGCATGTTAGGTCAGGTGATGGTGGCTTTACCCACTGTGCTCCAGTGCCAGCCCCAGGAAGTAGATTTTGTAAAGGTAGTTGAACTGAACAGTTGTGAGGTAGAAGGAGACCTGGGAGAGTGTTGAGTCCTGAGCACCAAAGAAACAACAAGTTCTCAGAAGCTGCAAAGTAGTTACAAGAATTAGATGCTGTAAAAAAGTCAGACAATGGTAAGAAGTTGCCCTTGGATTTAACAGTTTGGTAGTGGTTATTGACAATCAAGGCCTGGGAAGTAATTTCACTGTAGTGATGGGAAGTTTCTTTCTTCTTCTTCTCTCTCTCTCTCTCTTTTTTTTTTTTTTTAGAAGACGGCCCAAGTGCTTGGTCCCCTGCACCCATGTGGGAGACACAGAAGGAGCTCCTGGCTCCTGGCTTCGGATCGGTGCAGCTCCAGCTGTTGCAGCCATCTGGGGAGTAAACCAACAGATGGAAGACCTCTCTCTCTGTCTCTACCTCTCTCTGTAACTCTGTCTTTCAAATAAATAAAATATATTAAAAAAAATTTATTTCATTTGTGAAGAATTACAGAGAGAGGGAGAGATAGAGATCTTCAATCTACTGGTTCACTCCCCAAATGGCCACAATGGCTGGGGCTGAGCCAGGTTGAAGCCAGGAGCCAAGAGCTTCACCTGGGTCTCCCATGTGGGTGCAGGGTCCCAAGGACTTTGGCCCATCTTCTACTGCTTTCACAGGCACTTAGCAGGGAGCTGGATTATAAATGGAGCAAATGGAACATGCACTGATGCCCATATGAGATGTCGGCATCGCTGGATGGGGCTTAACCTGTTAAGTGCTGGCCCTTTTTAGTCTTGTCTTTTTCTTTCTTTCTTTCTTTTTTTTTTTTCTTTGACAGGCAGAGTGGGCAGTGAGAGAGAGAGAGAGAGACAGAAGGTCTTCCTTTACTGTTGGTTTATCCCCCAATGGCCGCTGCGGCCAGTGCACCGCGCTGATCAGGAGCCAGGTGCTTCTCCTGGTCTCCCATGGGGTGCAGGGCCCAAGCACTTGGGCCATCCTCCACTGCACTCCTGGGCCACAGCAGAGAGCTGGCCTGGAAGAGGGGCAACCGGGACAGCATCCGGCGCCCCGACCGGGACTAGAACCTGGTGTGCCGGCGCCGCAGGCAGAGGATTAGCCTAGTGAGCCGCAACACCTGCCCCCAGGATAGTCTTTTCAATAAATGGTCCTGGCAAAACTGGACATATATATGTAGAAGAATGAAATTAGGTTCCTACTTCTCACCATATACAAAAATTAACTCAAGATGAGTCAAAGATCTAAATTGTAAGACCTGAAATGATGAAATTGCTCGAAGAAAAAATAGAGGAAGCACTTGAAGACATTGATGTAGATGATTTCTTGGCTGGGACTCCAAAGGCATCATCAATAAAAGCAAAACCAAAGGAGCATTAAATCAAAAGCAGAAGCTTCTGCAGCAAAGTAAACAATCAGTGGAGTGAGGAGACAGATGGGAGAAAATAGTTGGAAGCTACTTATCCAACAGAGGGCTGATATCCAGAATATACCAGCACCTCAAAATACTCAGCAACAACAAAATAACCAACCCTGTTAAGAAATGGGCAAAAGACCTGAATGTATAGTTTTCAAAAAAAGTACAAATGGCCAACAAATATAAGAAAAATGCTCTGTATTGCTAGCCATCAGAGAAATGTAAATCAAAACCACAATGAGTTAACACTTCACCCCTGTCAGAGTGGCTATTATCCAAAAGACAGAGAGTAACAAATGCTTGTGAGGATGTGAAGGAAGGGGAACTCTTAAAAACTGCTGGTGGGGGCTGGCGCCATGGCTCAACAGGCTAATCCTCCGCCTTGCGGTGCCGGCACACCGGGTTCTAGTCCCGGTCGGGGCACCGGATTCTATCCCGGTTGCCCCTCTTCCAGGCCAGCTCTCTGCTGTGGCTCGGGAGTGCAGTGGAGGATGGCCCAAGTGCTTGGGCCCTGCACCCCATGGGAGACCAAGAAAAGCACCTGGCTCCTGCCATCGGATCAGCGCGGTGCGCTGGCTGCAGCGCGCCGGCTGTGGCGGCCATTGGAGGATGAACCAACGGCAAAGGAAGACCTTTCTCTCTGTGTCTCTCTCTCACTGTCCACTCTGCCTATCCAAAAAAAAAAAAAAAAAAAACAAAAAACAAAACCTGCTGGTGGGAATATAAATTAGTGCAGCCCCTGTGGGAAATAGTATGCAGATTTTTTAAAAAACTAGAAATAGAACTGCTGTATGTTTCAGTCCCACTACTGGGTATATATCCAAAAGACATCAATTCATTGTTTCAAAGAGCTACCTTCTTCACCACATTTATAGCAACACTGTTCACAATAGCCAAAATGTGGAATCAACCAAGGTGTTCATCATCAGATTAATGGATAAAGAAAATATGGTATATATGCACAATGGAATTTTATTGAACCATAGAAAATAATAAAATCCTGCCATTTGCTGCAAAATGGATGGAACTGGAAGATATCATGTTGAGTGAAATAAGCCAGACACTGAAAGACAAATACCACATGTTCTCCATTGTATGTGGGAGCTAAAATTAAAAACAAACAAAATCTCGATCTGAACACAGAATGTTGATAAAAAGAGTTTGGTTAAAAAGAAATAGGAAAGTTGGGTGTGGTTCATTAATTGTGACAAATATACTAATATGAGATGTTAATAGTAGGGGAAGATGGAGTGAAGAGTATGTGTGGGCTGGCACCGCAGCTCACTTGGCTAATCCTCCACCTGTGGTGCCGGCACCCCGGGTTCTGTCCCAGTTGCTCCTCTTCCAGTCCAGCTCTCTGCTGTGGCCCGGGAAGGCAGTGGAGGATGGCCCAAGTGCTTGGGCCCTGCACCTGCGTGGGAGACCAGGGGAAGCACCTGGCTCCTGGCCTCAGATCGGCACAGCGCTGGCTGTAGCCGCCATTTGGGGGGTGAACCATCTGAAGGAAGACCTTTTCTCTGTCTCTCTCTCTCTCTCTCACTGTCTATATCTCTATCTGTCAAATAAATAAATAAATAAATACAGACAGAGTTGAATGGAAAAAAAAATTATTAAACAAAAATGTTAAAAGAAAAAGCTTTCTGGTCTAGGTGGACTGAAGAATGTGGTCCTGGATGTGTGCCATGATTCTATTCCTCTCTGTATCCCATGGCCCATTCCAAAGTCTTCAGCATGCTCACCTTCATTTTTGTTGGCTAATGGGAATGATTTGTCCTGTTTCAAAACAATTCAAGAAGAAAACAGCCTCTTTTTGATTTCTTAGAATAGCCAGGAGCTTGCTTGTTGTGTCTTGTTTGGATTTGTTCTGTGCTCTGATGGCCTTAACTCCCTTAGCATTTCTTGTGGTTAGAAGTTAGTTTTACGGATTATTCCTCTGTGGCTTAGAGTTCTTGTGTGGTGAAAGAAGGGATCGTTGGAAAAGATTTATGTGCAATTGCTTTGTCTGGCTGCCGAACCAGCCTCCTGAGATTTAGTGCATGGATTTGTATTTCTTGAGCTCTTAGTATGTCACCTGGCCTTTTGCCAAACACTACAATCTGAAGGCTACACTATATTTTGAAAATTATATGCTGTGTTAGATTTTGTTTCTTTTCTCAATAATTTAGTAATATATTTGAACTAGTTTTGAGCTTAGAAATTTTAAAAGAATTTAATATGAAAATATACATTTAGGTAATAAATTTTAACACTTAATCTTTTTTAAAAAAGATATTTGAGAGGTAGAGAGAGAGAGAGAGAGACAGTGACAGATAACTCCCATCAACTGTTTCACCCCCAAAAAGCTTGCACTGCCCTGGGCTGAGGGCAGAAGTGCGCAGCAGGAACTCAATCCATGTCTTTCCCATGTGGGTGGAGGGACGTCAACTACTTGAGCCATCACCACTGCCTCCCAGGTTGCATGTTAGCAGGAAGCTAGGATTGGGAGTGGAACCAGGACTTAAACCAGTAACCCTGGTGTAGGACAGGGGCATCGCAACTGGCATCTAAACTGTTAGGCCAGTTGCCTGCCCTATAATGTCTTAATTTGTCGTGACTATATACCTGGATTTAATTGTAATCTTTCAACAGTTTTTAAGCCTTAGAAATTTAAGGTAATTTTAATGTTTCCAGCAGCCACCTATCATAATGATCATTTGCATTTTGTTTAAGTCTAGAGTGTCTTTTTTTGTCCCCTTAGAAACCTTTTATTTAAGGTATACAAACTTTTCATGTCTTTTATAAATACAACTTTAGGAACATAGTGATTCTTTCCACTGTACCTGGGCCTCCCAGCCACTCTCCCATCTTTCTTCCTCTTCCCTCTCCTATTCCCATTCTTATTTTTTACTAAAATCTATTTTCAATGAACTTTATATACAGAAGGTTCTCTATACTAAGTAAAGATTTCAACAGAGCATGAAAAAAGAAATTGTTCCTCAACAGTTTTTTGATTTCTCTTTTGATTTCTTGTATGACCCAATAAGCATTTTGTTCAGTCTCTATATGTTTACATATGTTCTAGAGATTCTTGAGAGTTGATTTCCAGTTTCATTTCATTGTGGTCAGAGAAGATGCATGGTATGATTTTAATTTTTTTGCATATGCTGAGACTTGCTTTATGGCCTAGCATTGTGAGAAGAATGTGTATTCTGCAACTATGTGATGAAAAGTTCTGTAGATATCTGTTAGGTCCATTTGGTCAATAGTGTCAATTAACTGTTGTTTCCTTTCTGATTTTCTGCCTGGTTATCTGCCCATTGCTGAAAATGGGCTATTGAAGTTCCCCATTACTATCGTATGGGAGTCCATGTCTCCCTTTAGAGCCATTAACATTCTTTTTAAATAAACAGGTGCCCTGTAATTAAGTGTGTATATGTTTATAATAGTGTATATAATAAGTGTGTATATGTTTATACTTGTCTTTTTTAACTGTTTTTGTGTGAAAGTCTATTTTATCTGGTACTAGGATGGTTACACCAGCTCTTCTTTTGGTTTTTGTTAGCATGGAATATCTTTTTCCATCCTTTCACTTTCAGTCTTTGTTGTGTGTCTTTGTTGGTGAAATGTGTTTCTTGTAGCCAGCAAATAGATGGGTTTTGCTTTTTAATCCATTCAGCCTGTCTGTCTCTTTTAACTGGAGAGTTGAGGCCATTTACATTTAAGGTGACTGTTGATAAGTTAGGACTTGACCCTGTCATTTTCCCATAAATATTCCTATTGTTTACTTTGGATTTCCTTTGTACTTTTACTAGGAGATTTTCTGCCTTCACCTTCTTTCATAATGATGACCATATTTCTGTGTTTTTGTGTGTAGCACATCCTTAAGCATCTTTTGTAAGGCTGGACAAGTTACAGATTCTTTCAATTTCTGTTTATTATGGAAGGTCTTTATTTCACCTTCATTCATAAATGAGAGCTTTGCAGGGTACAGGATTCTAGGCTGACAGTTTTTTCCTCTTAAGACTTGGACTATATCTTTTTTTTTTTTTTTTGGACAGGCAGAGTGGACAGTGAGAGAGAGACACAGAGAGAAAGGTCTTCCTTTGCCGTTGGTTCATCCTCCAATGGCCGCCGCGGCCGACGCGCTGCGGCCAGCACATCGCACTGATCTGAAGGCAGGAGCCAGGTGCTTCTCCTGGTCTCCCATGGGGTGCAGGGCCGAAGTACTTGGGCCATCCTCCACTGCACTCCCGGGCCACAGCAGAGAGCTGGCCTGGAAGAGGGGCAACCGGGACAGAATCCGGCACCCCGACCGGGACTAGAACCTGGTGTGCCAGCACCGCAGGCGGAGGATTAGTCTAGTGAGCTGCGGCTCTGGCCAAGACTTGGACTATATCTTGCCATTCTCTCTTAGCCTGTAGAGTTTCTGATGAGAAGTCAGCAATTGGAGATACTGTGATGGTTATCTGGTATTTCTCTCATGCACATTTTAGAATCTTTGTGTTTTACTGTGGAGAGTTAGACTACAATGTGTCGTTGTGTGGCTCAAATTTGGGAAGTTTTCTCTAATTATTTCACTAAAAATGCCTTCTAATCTGTTCTTTCTTTCCATGCCTTCAGGAACTCCTAAAGATCTGTATGTTGGGTTGTTTGATAGTACCCTATAAATCTCCAACACTGTTTTTTAGTTTTCTAATTTCTTTTTTGTTTTTTGGTCTGACTGTGAAATTTCCAGAGATTTGTCTTCTAAGTTGGATATTCTTTGTTCTGCTTCACCAAGTCTGCTGTTGCTTTCCACCACATTTTTTTATTTGATCTATTGAATTCTTCAATTCTAATATTTTATTTTTATTTCTCTTTAAAATCTCAATTTCATGGGAGAAATTTTCTTTCATGTATGTATGGATTTTTTTAACTCGTGGATTTGCTTCTGATTAAGTAATCCTATGATCAGTTTTTTGAAATCTGTTTTCAGCATTTCTTGAATCTCTTCATTTTCACATTCTAGTATTCAAGTGTTATTGTGTTCCTTTGAAGACATCATGTTGTCTTCCTTATTTTTGTTTCTTGAATTTCTGTGTTTATTTTTAGGCATTTGTGGAGATAACGTCTTTTTTTTTTTTTTTTCCCTTGTGATGGCTTTTATCTTTGAACTATGCCTCTGTGGATTAGTGGAATGTCTGCTCTTTGAGTGAAGATCCTGAGGCATGTGCTGGGTATGGCCAGGGAGCTCTGTTCAGTGCTCCAAAGTGAGGGGAGTGTCCAAGGTGACATCTAAGTCGGGCGTGGTAAATCTCTTCTTCTTTTAATCAGGGGAAGTTTAACCTACTCTGTTGGTGTAGTCTCACACTCGCCTCTTCTTCTCCAAGGAGACCGGTGACTGGTTGCTAGCCCCAGTGGACATAATATTCCTTCTCACTGCTATACAAAGGATCTGTGCAGTCCTCTGTGTGAACATGGATCCCACAGCAATGACCCTCACTAGGGCCCTAAGCCTGTGGAGCTGCCCACAGTTACTGACCAAAGATGCAGCCACACCCTGCACCCTCCCATGCAGCCACAGTGTTTTTACAGTCCCAGTACACAGGACTCCCTCAGTCATGGGCACCCAGCCCCCTGTCAGTGCTCCCAGCCAGACTCAGGCGTCTCCTCTTGGCTGGTTGCTGGGCTTACAGACATGAGCTGGCGCAACTTTTACATATTTTAAAATGGCACCCACCCCATCTTGGCTAGTTACGGGATGCCAGTACTGGGTGGTCAGGGAGAAACATGCCTCCGCTTTTCCCCTCTAGGTTGGCAGGTACACTGTCCCCCACAGTACTCCAAGCCAGACTCATGCCAGGCGCTTCACACAGCTTTATCGCCAGTGGCTTGGGCTGCTGCTGTCTGATCTCACCTCACTCTGAAGCTGGTGCTGAGGCGCTTGGCTGCTGGGGTCCTGAGTGTACGCGTCTACACCCTCCATGGAGATCCACAGTGTCCCTCTAATTTGCATGGAGTTTCCTCTGCTATTTTCTCCCTAACTCTTCCTTGAGTTTGCATTTTTTCCATGTTTTTTTGAACTGTCTTTCCCTAGACTAGAGCAGTAAACTCCCTCCCTATTCTACCATCTTGGTCTCTCCACTTAAAGAGTGTTTTTTTAAGAAATATTTTTTTCTCTCCAGCTTCAATTAGTGCTATTTGTATACAAGATATAGCAGTGGCAATTGTATAGTGGTACAGATGATAAGTTTGTTTTTGATTCAGTTTTCTATCACCCAGAAAGTAGTATCAAGAATGTTATTCAAGGCCGGCGCCGCGGCTCACTAGGCTAATCCTCCGCCTTGCGGCACCGGCACACCTGGTTCTAGTCCCGGTCGGGGCACCGATCCTGTCCCAGTTGCCCCTCTTCCAGGCCAGCTCTCTGCTGTGGCTAGGGAGTGCAGTGGAGGATGGCCCAAGTGCTTGGGCCCTGCACCCCATGGGAGACCAGGAGAAGCACCTGGCTCCTGCCATCGGAACAGCGCGGTGTGCCGGCTGCAGCGCGCCAACCACGGCGGCCATTGGAGGGTGAACCAACGGCAAAAGGAAGACCTTTCTCTCTGTCTCTCTCTCTCACTGTCCACTCTGCCTGTCAAAAAAAAAAAAAAAAAGAATGTTATTCAAGGGTCTGGTGCTATGGCATAGAAGGTTAAGCCTCTGCCGGCAGTGTTAGCATCTCATATGTGCTCTGGTTCGAGTCCTGGCTGCTCCACTTTTGATCCAGCTCCCTGCTAATGTGCCTGGGAAGGCAGTGGGAGATGGCCCAAGTGCTTGGACCCCTGCACCCATGTGGGAGACCCAGAAAAAGCTCCTGGTTCCTGGCTTCAGCCTGGCCTAGCCTGGGTCATTGTGTCTATTTGGGGAGTGAACAAGCAGATGGATGATTCTCTCTCTCTCTCCCTGCCCCCGCTCTCATCCCCCATTTCTGCCCCCCCCCCCATCTCTACCTTTCAAATAAATAAATCTTTAAAAAATAAAGAATGTTAAATATTTAAATAATTTATGTAGTGAGGTTAAGGTTTTTCTACCAGGGACCAACATTGTGGTGTATCGAATAAGCCACCACCTGCAGCACTGGCAACCCATATGGGTGCTAGTTTGAGTCCTTGTTGTTCCATTTCCAATCCACTTCCCTGCTAATGTGCCTGAGAAAACAGTGGAAGATAGCCCAAGTGTTTGGGCCCCTGTACCCATCATGTTGGAGGCCCGCATGAAGCTCATGGCCCAGTCTCAGCCATTGCAGCCATCTGGGGAGTGAACTAACAGATGGGAGATCTCTCTCTGTCTTTCCCTATCTTTGTAACTCTGCCTTTCAAATAAAATAATTTTTTGTTTGTTCTTAAAAAAGATGCTTCTACCGCACAGATGTCAAGAAATAGTATGTTCCCCTTTGAGTTGGTTACCTGATTTTTTTTTTTTTTTTTGAGCTGCTATTCCTGGAAATAAGTGTCTGTAGAGTATAGTTTTTACTTAATATTTTTTTCCCACAGAACCAAGAACAAAACAGGATGTGTGTGTTTTGGACTTATTTGGAAGGTTTGCTTCAATGCAATGAAAATTTAACTCTGAAATAGGCTTAGATACCCTAAATGAAATAAAACCTGAATTCTAAGCCAATAAGTACCCTTTTTAATCATGACAGGGAAAAAACTTTTAACAGAATAAATTTTGGAGCTGAAGGCCTTGAAAAATCACATGCAGCCTGAAAGTTTGTTCTTTGTTATTTTTGGTGAAACTTGCTTGGAAGGAGGAAGTAAGCTGCTTCCTGAAACTGAATGAGCTCTTAGAATTGATGCAGGCCACTGGAAACTAACCCAGCAGCAATGTAATTTATTATTTAGTATAATTAAATAGTGGAGAATGGGACTGTTTGTCTCTCTTTGGCTCAATCTAATGAGTTAGAAGGTCCTTAAGTTACTTGGTTATGATAAGTATATGATTGTGTTGAAAGTCAACAGGAAATGAGTCTTTCTTATTACCTGTTACAGTCCCTGGGAATGCTGAGCAGATAGATGCGCAGTGTTGATGCCCTTCACAAGGGCATCTTCAGACAGGTTCAGGGAGAACCTGAGAAGCTGCCTCTGGAGCTGAGCTTGCTACCAACAGGCACGAACAATAATCTGATATTGAAGAGGAAACTGAAGCTCAGAGTGTGAGGGACTTGGGCTTATCCAGAGGGGTAGATGAGGAAGAGCTAAGACGGTTTCCTCTCTTGGACAATCAGCCTGCTGAACCATCTTGTTATCCCTGTGTGCAGTCATCCTGTCCACATACATGTGGTCACACATGAGCTTCCTTTGACCTTACTACTAAAACTTCTAGTTGTGCCCATACTCCCTTTACCTCAGATAGCCTGAGCCCTTCTTTGTGCTGTCTTTATGGAGATTGATGAACTTCTGTCAGTGTTAATGACACCAAGTTATTTTATCTCGAGCAGTTATTTATCTTAATGTTTTTTTCTTTGATTCTTTCTTATTTCTCTTCTTGACTTTTATTTAGTTTTTCCTTTTTTCTCTCCCTTTTTTGCCTTTCTCCTTCCCTCTGAGCCATTTCCTTCCTTTCTTTTTTTAGGAGATGTATTTATTTATTTAAAAGGTAGAGTGACACATTTTTCATTCTCTGGTTCATTCCCCAAATGGCTGCAGTGGCCTGGCCTAGGCTAGTCTGAATCCAGGGACCAGGAACTCCATTTGGGTCTCCCAAGTGGTTGGCAAGAACCCAAGTACGTGAGTTATCATCCACTGCCTCCTGGACACATTAGCAGGAAGCTGCATAAGAAGTGGAGAAGCTCTGACTCAAACTGGGCACTCCAATATGGGATGTGGGTGTCCCAAGTAGAAGCTTAGTTCACTGTACCATACCACCTACTGCCATTTTGTTTTTCTTCCTATCCATTCCTTGGTTAAGAGTCAAGAAAATGTCTCATTATGTCTACAGGTAAGCTTAACAGAAGATTATATATTTCCAACAAGAGAAATGAAAGTGTGTTTTTCTCCAACAAAGTACATGTTTGTTGAAATGTGCCATGTGCTTGTAATATTGCTACTGTCAGCAAGAGATCTAGGACTTGCTCCCTCATTTCTCTATTCTAAGCCCAACTTGTTCTTTCATTTCTCTATTCTCCTCAAGGTAGGAAACTAATTCTATTATAAAGGAATCTGTAGGACGCACAACTTAATCTTTAGACCTTATAAAAGAGATGGCTAACATTTTTCTGTAATAGCATAGCCAAAATAAAAGCTTAAATAATAATCTCATAGCTAGATTTACTTCGCCATCAGCAAAGAAAACAGTAAGTAGAAAAAAATCTCCCTTTCAGACCAAAGGGAAAGAAAGTTTTTAAGTGAGAATATAATTTTCCTCATGGGCATTGTCTACCTTAGAAAACTACTACAGAACATGCCTGTGACTATAGACTTGTAGTTCAGGCCACCAAAGAATAGAGATGGGACTTGGGCACTCCCTTGACTTGCATCCTCTGGTCTGCTTTAACAAAAACCAGGAGGAAAAGAAAGCTAGGCATCAGAAGCAATGGGTGGCAGGCCTATTAATGGCTGATCTGTACAGTGATCTGCCCTCAAGGAGACCCAACAGGCCAGTCCACTGCAGTGGCTTTCAATGTGGTAAGCCTGGGCTTCAGCAGAAGTCAACTTGTGAAGAGCCCTGGCAGCTCTGCCAAGAGTTGGGTCACTGGAAATGGACCTGCCCTGGAGTCGAAGGATGCCCAGGTCAGAGCCACAGATCTTATTGGCTCTAAGCTGAAAAGCCCTTCACTCAGCCCAGCTTCCAAAGTGACCACTGCAGCTGAGGGGACGGCCAAGTAGGGTCAGCAGCATTGCAGGCAGAACTGTAAATTTCTTGTTAGAGATGCCCCCTGCCTTTACCTGGCCAGCTCTCCTCCCAGGCCAGCCAAGTAATGAAAGTCAACAGAGTGCCTTCCCCTAGGAGGTTCACACCTCCCTTAGGATGTACCCCATGTGAAGAGATAGATAGGTCTGGGCCTCTTAACTTACAAGGCCTAAAGCCCAACAGTTTATTATCAAGCCCCTTCTGTCAGGTTCTATTTGCCTCTCAATCAGAAAACTTAATTGTAGCTTAGACAGCACCTTTCTTAGCTCCTCTAATAATGACTCTGTCCTTTGTTCTAGACCCTGTCTAGTGCACTTGGGCCTCATTCCTTCGTAATCATAACCTCTACTCTACCACCAATGGCTCTACTCCCAACCTGTGTGTACTGATGGTCCTCTTCCCCACTTAATGCTGTATGATTTTTCAGACCTGGTTAATGCCACTCTTAGGATTATTGGTTACTATCCTCACCCTGTCTTTTATGACCTTGTCTAAATATGATCAGAGTCGGCGAACTTGGAAGGCTTCCATAGCTTTGGCAACTTATGACGAGAGCCTAGGGTGGTTACTGGTGCCATAAACTAGAGTGTCAATTTGTTGGGTCAACAACAGGAGTCACTGTGCACTTGCTCCTCATGTGGGATCTCTGTCCTTAATGTGCTGTACATGTTGATTTAATGCTATAACTAGTACTCCAACAGTATGTTTCACTTTGTATTTCTATGTGGGTGCAAACTGTTGAAATCTTTACTTAATGTATACTAAATTGATCTTCTGTATATAAAGAGAATTGAAAATGAATCTTGATGTGAATGGAAGGGGAGAGAGAGCGGGAGAGGGGAGGGTTGCGGGTAGGAGGGAAGTTATGGGAGGGGGAAGCTGTTGTAATCCATAAGCTGTACATTGGAAATTTATATTCATTAAATAAAAGTTAAAAAAAAAAAAAAGAAATGTGCCATGTGCTGTTCTAGGGTATAAAATGTTTATCTTTGTCCTAGAGGAGCTCATAACTCATTGGATTAAATCAATAGAACTTTTGGCATTTTATTTTATTTTATTTGAAAAATAGAATTATAGAGATCGTCCATATGGTGGTTTACTCCCCAGATAGCTGCAATGGTCTGGTGCTGGGCTAGGCTGAAACCAGGAGACTGGAACTCCATCTGGGTCTCCCTCATGGGTGCAGGGGCCCAAGGACTTGGGCCATCTTATGTTGCTACTGTTTGAAGATAAATTTTACCATTAATTATCATAGTACAACTCATTAAGGACAGAGGTCATCCTACATGGGAAGTAAGTGCACAGTGACTCCTGTTGTTGATTTAACAGTTGACATTCTTATTTATGACATCAGTGATGACCCAAGGTTCTTGTCATGAGCTGTCAAGGCTTTGGGAGCCTTTTGAGTCCTCAAACTATGTCAGTATTTAGATAGGGCCATAAGCAAGGTGGAAGTTCTCTCCTCTTTTCAGAGGAAAGTACCTCCTTCTTTGATGGCCCCCTCTTTCCACTGGGATCTCACTGACAGAGATCCTTCATGTAGGTCATTTGTTTGCCACACTGTCTTGGCTTTCCATGCCTGAAATGCTCTCATGGGCTTTTTAGCCAGATCTGAATGCCTTAAGGACTGATTCTGAGGTCAGAGTGCTGTTTAGGGCATTTGTCATTCTATGAGTCTGCTGTTGGCCTGCTTCCCATGTTGGATCATTCTTTTTAATTCTATCTATTGTTGTTAGCAGATACTTGATCTTATTTATGTGATCCCTTTGATACCTATTGCTATCTACATGACCAGTTATACACTTAAAGTGATCACTTTAACTAGTGAGATGACAGTAGTACCACCCAGCTTAATGGGATTTGGAGTCCCATGGCAAGTTTTCAGCTTTACCCTTAGGGCAGCTTAATCCACTGTGTCACAGCACCAGCCCTTCTTGGTATTTTAAAATATTTTTTAGAAATTTATTTGCTTGACAGAGAGCACATCCATATCTTGGTTAATTTCCCAAATGCCTGAAATGGCTGGAATTGTGCCAGGTTCAAGCTGGGAGCTGGGAATTCAATCCAGATCTCCTATATCGGGGCAGGTTACTTGAGATATAACAGCTATCTCCCAGGGTTTTCATTAGCAGGAAACTGAAGTAGAAAGCCAGAGCTGGGTATTGAATCCAGGCATTACCATGTGGGATACAGGTGTTTTAACTGGTATCTTAACTGCTAGGCTAAATGCCTGCTCTCTCTTGAACTTATGATATTTTGTAAATGTACATTATTTTGCAAAATTGTATTTTCATTCTTTTTTCCATTAAAATACATTATTTCACAAACAATATTAAGAAACATTAATGGAAATGCATAGGAAAGAAGGAAATAAATGCACAATCCAATCTGGAACAAAATTGACTATTTCCGTGTTTTTGACAAATATTTGTCAAACATATATGTAGGGGCCAGTGCTGTGGTATAGTGGGTAAAGTTGCTGCTTGCAGTGCCAGCATCCCATATGGGTTCGTGTCCTGGCTGCTCCACTTCCAATCCAGCTCCCTGCTTATGTGCCTGGGGAAGCAGCAGAAGATTGTCTAAGTGCTTGGGCCGCTGCACCCATGTAGGAGACCCAGAAGAAGCTCCTGGCTCTTGACTTCAGTTTGGCCCATCTCCAGCTGTTACAGCCATTTGGGGAGTGAACCAGCAGATGGAAGATCTCCCTCTTCCTCTCTGCCTCTGCTACTCTGTAACTCTGCCTTTCAAATAAATAAATAAATAAGTCTTTTTAAAAAGCAATGTTTTTAAAAATTATGTATCTTTATGTCAAGAAAATCATTGGTAAATTTAATTTTGCATTCTTAACTTTGTTATTTCATAGATGCTTATTAAATGATTGGATAGTATTCTACTCAGTGTGAAAAGTGAGAGTTCACTCAACATTGATGGAGTAATGCTATGTGCCAGGCAGTGTGCAATGTGCTCTATGCTTGCCTTATTTTATCCCCATAGTGGTTTTATCTGATGAATATTGTTATGTCCCTTTTATATGAAAACATTGGGCCTTACTTAATTCATTCCAGCTTAGCAAACACTAGCAAGATCTGCTATGTTCTAGGCATCCTGATGAGGTCTAGGGATTCAAAGATGAATGGGACATACTTCTTCCTACAAGACATTCAGAAAATGGTGGTGTGGCTTCTGATAATTTCAGTACAGTATGCTGAGTGCAGTGATGTATGAAAGGAATACCAGTCCTGGGTTATGGGTGGTCAGAGCAGTTTTGCTAGAGTGGTGTTTCTCAAACTTTTGTGTGCCTATGAACACCTGGGGTACTTCTTAAAAAGCAGATTCCAATTTTACAGTCTTTGGTAGAGGCTGAATCTTCTTTTTAATAAACCAGTGCTGCTGGTGTACATACCTCACTTTGAGTGGAAATATCCTAGAGGATGTAGAATTTGGACAAATACCACTTACCTGGGTAGAAAAATAGGGGAAAGATATTCCAAATAGAGAGGGGAGTATGGGGAAAGTCATAGAATCATTTTAAAAAGTGTGTTAAGTAGGTAAAGTATTTATAACCTATGGCAGGTATTGGCAAACTACAGCTTGCTGGCTAAGTCCAGCCCACAGCCTGTCTTTGAATGGCCCATGTGCTAAGAATAATTTTTCATTTCTCAAGAGCTGTAACAACCACCAAAAACCAAAAAGAAGAACCTGTGATAGAGATGCACAAAGCCTGCGTATTTATTATTCAGCCCTTTGCAGTAGAAGTTATAGAATCCCTAATCTGTGGTGTTAGTGGTGAGATGGGACACAATGGAAGACACATTAGAGAAGGTAGACTGAGGCATCCTCACTAAGGGATGCAAGGGAGTGTGGCTTTTATCTTTGCACTTGATCTCAGCCAAAGGCCCAGAAGTGATGTGGCTTTCATCTTTGAGGTGATGGGAAGCCAAGGAGGGCTTAGAGAAGAGAAACAACAGGCTCAGATTTTTATTTTTATTTATTTTTATTTTTTAAGAAAAATCTCTGGCAGGGCCCAGTGTGGTACATCAGGTTAAGTCACTGACTGTGATGCTGGCACCCCATGTGGGCGCTGGTTGGAGTCCTGTCTGCTCCACTTCCAATCCAGTCCAAGTGCTTGGGCTTCTGCCACTCATGTCGGAGACCCGAATGGAGATACAGGCTCCTGGCTTCAGCCTGTCCCGCCCCAGCCATTGTGGCTATCTGCTAGTGAACCAGCAGATGGAGGATCTCTCTATTTGTGTCTCTGCCTCTGTCTCTTCCAATCTATGTAACTTTGCATTTCAAATAAATAGAATAAATCTTGGGAGGGATCTCTGACAGAATATAGATAAAAAGGGGGCAATACTAGAGATAAGAGTACCAACTAGGAGGCCTAAAAAAGGCAGATGGGGTTAGGAAGGATGGATTTGAGAACTGCCTGCCTGGGACACAAGTTTTCATCTTTTGATTTGTAACCCATATGAAGATAAACATTTCATATCACAACCTCACACACATATAGACATGTGTACACACAGCAAAGCTATCACAAAACATTAATTGTTGGCCGGCGCCATGGCTTAACAGGCTAATCCTCTGCCTTGCGGCGCCGGCACACCGGGTTCTAGTCCCAGTTGGGGCGCCAGATTCTATCCTGGTTGCCCCTCTTCCAGGCCAGCTCTCTGCTATGGCCCGGGAAGGCAGTGGAGGATGGCACAAGTCCTTGGGCACTGCGCCCGCATGGGAGACCAAGAGAAGCACCTGACTCCTGGCTTCGGATCAGCGAGATGCGCCGGCCACAGCGGCCATTGGAGGGTGAACCAATGGCAAAGGAAGACCTTTGTCTCTCTCTCTCTCACTATCCACTCTGCCTGTCAAATTAAAAAAACAAAAAACAAAAAACATTAATTGTCTCTGTTGTGGTTTTACTCAAATTAGTTTTCATGCCATTCCAGAAAATGTTAATTATTGCTCACTAGGTTGATTCACAGTGGATCATAACCCACAGTTTAAGAGCAGGATTTTGTCACTGGTTTGATGTCAAGGAGCAGAACAAGAAGCCTGGCATGGGTGAATGTGTGAATGGTGTTCCGCCAAGTGAAATCAGTAATACCTGGGGAAGCCATTTGAGCAGTAGAGTTGATTCATTTGTTTCTGGATACGTGCAGTTTGAGAGCACTGTAGATTGCACAGGCTTTCCGAAGAGATGAGATAGCAACTTTTCGCTCAGTATTACTGCTACCCTGTTTTGTTAAACTGCTATCTCATTAGCAGTATTTTCTACCTGAGGATATAGTGTTTCAAGATTTAGTAAAGTTTTCCAGATCATATTGGGAATTCAACCACTGTTTACAACATTTTCACTGTTTTGATGGTAGAGGCAGCATAAGCTTAAATACTTAGCATACAAAGGAAATTTTTAAATTGGGGAATGACATATATATTATTTTGATACATTCAATGAAGTGCTTATGTGTTCAGTAAGATAAATATGCTGGTGTATTGAAATATCCAACAAAAGATAATCAGATCACATTAATGAGTTTGTATACAGTTTTATATGTGGTTTGCTGTATACAGCTGTACTATTAGAGAGTTATAGTTGGTGATTCCTTTCCTTATTCAAGACTCATATAGAATCAGTGACATTTTATCCATACTCTCTCCCTTACAATGGGAAATTCTTTAAAGATAAGTGCTTTTGGACTGTAAAGAATATTTCCTAAGTTGACCATATCAGTGCAAATAACATACTTAACCTGCATTAGGAAGTTTTTTTTAATCTAGAAAATAATTTTTTAAAATGTTTTATATAGATTGAATACCTGCTTAAGAAACTTACAGAAGCAATGGGAGGAGGCTGGCAGCAAGAGCAATTTGAACATTATAAAATCAACTTCGAAGACAGTAAAGATGGCCTTTCTGTGTGGGAACTCATTGAACTTATTGGAAATGGACAGTTTAGCAAAGGCATGGATCGACAGACGGTGTCTATGGCAATTAATGAAGTCTTTAATGAGCTTATATTAGATGTGTTGAAACAGGTAAGAATCCTTTAACACTGTATTTTCCTTGCTCTTTAGAACTTGTTGAGATAAAATAGTGTTACTGCTGCAAAGATGAGTATGAGCCATTCATACTAGTTAGCTATTTAGAACAAGAATTAAGTTTTTCATTTTCCCAGTCTTGTTATTTGGCTTTCGTTTTAAAGAACTAGTGATGCAGTTTTGAAGCATCGTTAAGTATTTGGAAGTTACTATTTTGAAAGAACTATTTAAATAATCACATTTCCAAACTATAAAGTACCTTCATGTCACGTACAGCCATATCCATTGGTCTGGAGAGATCCCCCAGGCATGGAGTTGAGTGAGGAAAATAGGATCCTGCACAGTAGGTATCTTAGAATCCCTCTTAAGTAACTTCATGTACATGTATAGTGCTGTCTGCAAGGATGGTTACCAAAATGTTCACGGGGATTACCTGTGCATTCTTCTTTATTCTTTTCTTATTATTAGATTATTATTTTGTAAAGTTAAAAAATACCCTGATTTTTAAAAGAAGGGGCCTTTATAGGACAGAGTTGATTTTGTCTTATTAGGCTATTATCTTTGTTTTCTCAGCATCCAGTGTAGTATATGATATACATATAGTGGAAGCTTAATGCTTGTTTTCAGAATTTGTATTTGTTTGGATGATCTTTCAGACATCTTATGTTATTATGTTGAACTCTAACTCTTATTTGGGATAGCCTTACTTTATTCCTTTCTTGTTCAGTAGGTGATAGTCTTTGCTCTTTTTTCATATTGGAGTTCATCAGTAAATGTTAATTGAGGCTTAATTTATTTAGATGTTTGGAGCTACAAATAGGTGAGACATGATTTGTATCTGAAGAATACTTCTAGGCCCATTAGGATAAGATGTATTATAGTAAGAGATCACTTTTGCTTAAATCTTCCAAGGGATAGTAAACAGAGCAAATTATATGATTAGAATTTAATATGAAATATTCATGATATGTATAATTTATCATAGATTTTCAGTATCTGTGTATTTAATATTAAAAAGTCACCTATTATCAAAGAACCCTAAAGGATTTTGGCCTATTGTAATGTGTAATTTTGCTCAATTTAAAATTTGAATCACACACCTTTGGGCTAATATATGGGGAGGAAGTATAGGGCTGAGAGAGAGCTTAGAAGCCAGACTCCTAATTCCGGATGTGGTACTCTTCTGCAAGTCTGGAACAAAAGTTCATCCTCCAGAATAGTGAGAGGTCAGTTAGAATGTTAAGTTGGAAAGGTGCAAATCTTCAGATCTTTGATTAAGAAGATATATATATATATATATATATATATATATATATATATAGACAAACTGAAGCTTCATAGCATTTTATCAATTGAAGTTTTAATTTAGTAAAAATCACCACTTGTCAGTTTTGATTTTAAATGAAATAGACTAAAATGGCAAAATTTCATACTTCTGGCTCCAGTAACCGCCAAACACATCTCCAATCCTGCGCCACCTACTTTAGCTTCGTTTGTAATTTTTTTTCCAAAGGCCTCACATGTTTGTTACTGAACCAGCCCACTTGTCACAGCCCTAGTCAATCATGCCCAGCTGTCCCAACGATGGTGACATCTTCAGCTTGATGTGGTTAAGAAGATAGTGATGTTGGTACAGCATAAACATATGTACCATCCATTCAAGTGCAATTCCTTATAGACCCAGCATGGTTCTTCTCCAATGTCTCCTCTTGGAGTTATACCTGACTTTATTACCGGTTTTCACCCAAATCCATTGGGCAATGGGACGATTCTGTTTTTGTTTTTTGGCCAGGAATCTGTTGATTCTGAAGGTCTTGTGAGAAGATGTGGTGAGGAAGAGTCAGGTACACTCACCATAATGGCAGAGAAAAGGAGAAAGGAGGGAGTCAGTGGAAGGACGTGTTTAGAAGGCGCTACCATGGGGCAGCACTTAGGGGGTCCTCTTGTATGATTTTGAAGCAAATCCAAGACTTTCCATTTTATCTATAAATATTCCAATAGAAGTCTCAAAAAGATAAAGAAATGTTAAGAATTCACATTGCCATTAGCATCAGGGATTCTCAGTCTGTTTTCTTTATATAACTTTGGGGAGGAGATTATCTCTGAGGTGTCTGAAATTGTATGCAATCTTTTGTTATGTTATAGTGCTTGCATGAATTTGGGTATAGTACTCTTGGCCTTTATAGTTTGAAAGGGTTGATTATCTGTGATATGGGAAAGAACTGTGATATTCATGTATTCAGATCCGCGTGTCAGATCATGGAGTAGACAAGAATATTAAAGAAATATCAGTCCTTAGAAATCAGAAGACAAGCATTTATACCATATTTAATCTTTCATAGGGTTACATGATGAAAAAAGGCCATAGACGGAAAAACTGGACTGAACGCTGGTTTGTACTAAAACCCAACATAATGTCTTATTATGTGGGTGAGGATCTGAAAGATAAGAAAGGAGACATTTTCTTGGATGAGAATTGCTGTGTAGAGGTAAGGCTGCCCTTTTGTCTTTTCATGATAACCCAATACTGCCCCCTGCTGTTGAAGTAGTTTCTCATCTTCACCCTTAATAGATTTGGAGCCTTAAAATAATTCTCAAGGTCACAGTTTCAAAATAATCACAGGTAGGGCCGACACTCGCGCAGCGGGGAAAGCCACTGCCTGCAGTGCCGGCATCCCATATGGGCGCCGGTTCGAGTCCTAGCTGCTCCACTTCCATTCCAGCTCTCTGCTATGGCCTGGGAAAGCAATAGAAGATGGCCCAAGTGCTTGGACCCCTGAACCTGTGTGGGAGTCCCAGAAGAAAGCTCCTAGTTCCTGGCTTTGGATTGGCCCAGCTCCAGCCGTTGTGGCCATCTGGGGAGTGAACCAGCAGATGGAAGACCTCTCTCTTTTGCTGTAACTCTGCCTTTCAAATACTTAATAATAAATAAATTTTTAAAAATAATACTAGCAGGTTTGTTTCTGAACCAAAAATTAAAAATAGATGACAAACTTTTTCTCATGTGAATTTATTTTCTTAGACTTGAGAACAAAGCATAGGAACTAAATCTAACTTATTTGAACATTTATGGAGTCATCAAAAATAAAATATGCAACAAAAAAACCTCAGTAGGGCAGTGTTTGAGACCATGAATGTAAGAAGAAAAAAGATTGAGCATAATCTGTGAATACTATGAGTGATCTTCAGGATATTTTATTCACAGCTATTAAATCTTTGAAATAAAGACCTCAAGAACATACATTTTTAGGTTTTTTTTTTACTTGTATGTGAACTGTCACAGTGTCTGTATTTGGTAAAGAACTTTAACATTCCTACGTTGTTACTCATAAACTCTAACATATTTTGATGAGTGAAATGATACAGACAAATTAATGTCTTGGGGTATGAAATGCTCATGAAGGGGTCTTCTTAAATGCAGCTAAACATGGAGAGCCACAAAACTGCCATAGGTCTTACTCGGGTTGTCAGCAACAGTTATCCCAGGTGCAAGGAGAAGAAACCAGGGAGGAGAGGCTGGCACTGTGGTGCAGCAGGTTAAAGCCCCAACCTGGCCGGCGCCGCGGCTCACTAGGCTAATCCTCCGCCTTGCGGCGCTGGCACACCGGGTTCTAGTCCCGGTCGGGGCACCGATCCTGTCCCGGTTGCCCCTCTTCCAGGCCAGCTCTCTGCTGTGGCCAGGGAGTGCAGTGGAGGATGGCCCAGATGATTGGGCCTTGCACCCCATGGGAGACCAGGAGAAGCACCTGGCTCCTGCCTTCGGATCAGTGCGGTGCGCCGGCCGCAGCGCGCCAGCCACGGCGGCCATTGGAGGGTGAACCAACGGCAAAGCAAGACCTTTCTCTCTGTCTCCCTCTCACTGTCCACTCTGCCTGTCAAAAAATAAATAAATAAAAAATAAAGCCCCAACCTGCAGTGTCGGCATCCCATATGGGCACTGGTTCAAGTCCCGGATGTTCCTATTCTGATCTCTGCTATGGCCTGGGAAAGCAGTAGAAGATGGCCCAAAGCCTTAGGCCCCTGCACCCATGTGGGAGACCCGGAAGAAGCTCCTGGATCCTGGTTCCAGATCAGCTCAGCTCTGGCCATTGAGGTCATTTGGGGAGTGAATCAGCAGAATGGAAGACCTCATTCTCTCTCTGGCTCTACCTCTCTCTTTCAAATAAATAAAATAAATCTTTTTAAAAAATACCAGGAAGGTGTAAGGATGATCCTGGTTTAGATGCCTCATATCTTTTTTTTTTTTTAAGATTTTTTTATTGGGGCCGGCACTGTGTTGTAGTGGGTAAAACTGCTGCCTGCAATGCCAGCATCTCACATGGGTGCCAGTTCGAGTCCCGGCTGCTCCACTTCCGATCTAGCTCTCTGCTATGGCCTGGGAAAGAAGTAGACTGTGGCCCAAGTCCTTGGACCCCTGCACCTGTGTGGGAGACGCGGAAGAAGCTTCCGGCTCCTGGCACAGCTCTGGCCATTGCGGTCAAGTGAGATGTGAACCAGTGGATGGAAGACTTCTCTCTCTCTCTGCCTCTCCTTCTCTTCTGTGTAACTCTGATTTAAAAATAAATAAAATATTTTAAAAAAATTATTTATTTGAAAGTCAGAGTTACATAGAAGAACAGAGAGTAAGTAAGAGTAAGAGGGAGCCGCCTGTGGCACCAGCACACCGGGTTCTAGTCCCGGTTGGGGTGCCGGATTCTGTCCCGGTTGCCCCTCTTCCAGGCCAGCTCTCTGCTGTGGCCAGGGAGTGCAGTGGAGGATGGCCCAAGTGCTTGGGCCCTGCACCCCATGGAAGACCAGGAGAAGCACCTGGCTCCTGCCTTCGGATCAGTGCGGTGCGCCGGCCGCGGCGGCCATTGGAGGGTGAACCAACGGCAAAGGAAGACCTTTCTCTCTGTCTCTCTCTCTCTCACTGTCCACTCTGCCTGTCAAAAAAAAAAAAAAAAAGAAAGAAAGAAAGAAAGAAAGAAAAGTGAGAGGGAGCAAGCAAGCTTCCTTCTGCTGGTTCACTCCCTAAAGGGCCACAAACTGGGGCTGGGCCAGGCCGAAGTCAGGAGCCAGGAGCCAAAAGCTTCATCCAGGTCTCCCACGTGGATGTAGGGGTCCAAGCACTTGGGCCACCCTCTGATGCTTTCCCAGGCTGTTAGCAGGGAGCTGGATCAGAAGTGGAGCAGTCGGATCTCGAATCGGCACCGATATGGTATGCTGGCTTCTCAGATGGTGCCTTTACCACTATGCCGACCCTGATGCTTCATATCTTATAGGAGTCAGCGCCATTTTTTAAAAAAGTTTATTTTATTTTAAAAAATATTTATTTATTTATTATCTGAGAGGCTGAGTTACAGATAGAGAGGGAGAGGCAGAGAGAGAGGTCTTCTGTTTGCTGGTTCACTCCCCAAATGGCCGCAACAGCTGGAGCTGGGCTGATCCAAAGCCAGGAGCCAAGGGCTTCTTTTGGGTCCCTCATGTGGTTTCAGGGACCTAAGCACTTGGGCCATCATCACGGAGCTGGATTAGAAGTGGAGCAGCTGGGACTCAAACTGGTGCCCATATGGGATGACGGGGCCACAGGTGGAGGCTTATCCTAGTACACTACAGCACTGGCCCTTAAATTTTTACTTGTTTATTTTAAAGTGCTACAGAGCAAGAGAGAGAGAGAGAGCGAGCGAGCTTCCATCCAGTGGTTCACTTCCAAAGTGGCTGCAAATGGACAGGACTGAGCCAGACCAAAGCCAGGAGCCAAGAGCTTCATATCGTTCTCTCATGTGGGTGGCAAGAGCCCAAACACTTGGACCATCTTTTGCTGCTTTTCCCAGGCCATTAGCAGAGAGCTAGATCAGAAGTGGAGCAGCCAGGTCTTGAACCAGTGCTCATATGGGATGCCAGCATCACAGGTGGCAGCTTTACCTGCTATGCCACCATGTCACCTCCACCCTAACCCCTAAACCTTTGTTTTTTTAAGTTAGAGTTACAGAGAGAAGGGGAGAGACAGAGATCTTCCATCTGCTGGTTTACTCCCCAAATGGCTGCAACAGCAGGAACCAGGCTAAGCCTAAACTAGGAGCTTTGTCTGGGTCTCCTATGTGGGTGTCATTGTCCCAGCTACTTGGGCCATCTTCCAGGATGACTAGCAGGGAGCTGAATTAGAAGTGGAGTACTGGGGGGCTGGCGCTGTGGCACAGTGGTTTAATCCTCCGCCTGTGGCGCCAGCATCCCATATGGGCGCCGGTTCTAGTCCCAGCTGCTTCTCTTCCAATCCAGCTCTCTGCTGTGGCCTGGGAAAGCAGAAGAAGATGACCCAAGTCCCTGGGCCCCTGCACCCATGTGGGAGACTGGGAAGAAGCACCTGCCTCCTGGCTTCAGATGGGCCATTGGGGAGTGAACCAATGGACGGAAGACTTCTCTGTTTCTCCCTCTCACTGTCTGTAACTCTACCTCTCAAATAAATAAATAAAATCTTTTAAAAAAAAAAGTGGAGTACTGGGAATTTTTTTGTTTTAGATTTATTTATTTATTTGATAGAGTTACATAGAGAGAGAGAGAGGCCTTCCATCTGCTGGTTCACTCTCCAGTTGTCTGCAATGGCCGGAGCTGTGCCGATCCAAAGCCAGGAGCCAGGAGCTTCTGGGTCTTCCATATGGGCCTTCTACTGCTTTCGCAGGCCATAGCAGAGAGCTGGGTTGGAAGTGGAGCAGCTGGGACTTGAATCGGTGACCTTATGGGTTTTACCCTCCACGCCACAGTGCTAGCCCCAGTACTGGGACTTGAACTGGTACTCGTAAAGTAGCCAGATTCACAGGCTGCGGCTTAACCCTGCTGTGTCGTAACACTGGCCTCAGGAATCAGTATGTTTTAAATAATTCCATGAGTGTACCTTCCAGGGTTTCTGCAGAGGACAAGCTCAGGTACAAGAGTTGCTGTGTTCATGAAAGCCCAGAACATGGCATTATTGTCAGGCGTTTGTAGCCTTTCCAGTCCAGGTAGAGTAAACTGGTCAGGGGTCATTGCTACCATAAGGAATGTTGCTAGGGAACAACATTAGTAAACCAGGACCGGTAATGTACATTTGCAGGTATTTGTCACTGCTGTTGCATTTCAAAAAGATTTGAACAAATAGCAAAGATTGAATTTAGTTCAGATACTTCACAGTTACATTTTAAAGAATGAATTTTGTTTTCTGTTTTAGTCTTTGCCTGACAAAGATGGAAAGAAATGCCTTTTTCTCATAAAATGCTTTGATAAGACCTTTGAAATCAGTGCTTCAGATAAAAAGAAGAAACAGGAGTGGATTCAGGGTAAGGTGATTTTAATTTTTCACCGTGATATAACTTAAGAGCTCTATCTGTGAGCCTCATGAAAGACGATTAGGTATTCCTCAAAGTCTATAGTTATTTCTGTGTGTGCCATTGTAGCTGATTTAATTTGCATAATGAACTTGTGGGAAAATCGTAAATGGGAGATTTTAGGCTTTCTTTACTCATAACTATTTAAAGAGTATGGAATCTCCCTCTTTAAGGACTATAAAGAACATTAAAGTGGTAAACTCCCATATACCCATTACCCAACCCCAGTAACCATTTTGAGTTTTTGGTAAAATGTAAAATAGAAGAAAAATGCAATAGTTTTTGAATACTTCAAATGATTTTCAGTTCCACCAGTTCCATAAGAAATCATTAGTTTCTGGCCGGTGCCACGGCTCACTAGGCTAATCCTCCGCCTACGGCGCCGACACTCTGGGTTCTAGTCCTGGTCGGGGTGCCGGTTCTGTCCTGGTTTCTCCTCTTCCAGTCCAGCTCTCTGATGTGGCCCGGGAAGGCAGTGGAGGATGTCCCAAGTGCTTGGGCCCTGCACCTGCATGGGAGACCAAGAGGAAGCACCTGGCTCCTGGCTTCGGATCGGCGCAGTGTGCCGGCTGTAGTGGCCATTTAGGGGGTGAACCAACGGAAGCAAGGCCTTTCTCTCTGTCTCTCTCTCTCACTGTCTAACTCTGCCTGTCAAAAAAGAGTTGTTTCAAGAACACAAACTTTTTGGAGTGGGCATTTGGCCTAGTGGTTAAGATACCTGCATCCTGTATTGGATTGCCTAGGTTCAGTTCCCAGTTCCAGCTCCTGCTTCTTACTTCCTGCCAGTGCAGATCCTGGGAGGAAGTGGTGATGGCTCAGGTAATCAGGTTCCTGCCGTGAGTATGAGAGACCTGGATGGAGTTCCTGGTGTCTGGCTATAGCCCTAGCCTTTAAGGGAATATGAGGAGTAAGCGGTGGATAAGAAATCTTTCTCCCTCTTCTTCTTCCGCTCTTTCTTTGCCTCTTTCCAAATTAATTAATTATTTAAAAAATAAAAGAACACAAACTTCTGAATTTATAATTTTTTTAAAAAGATTTGCTTATTTTATTTGAAAGGCAGAGTTATAGAAAGAAAGAAGGAGAGACACAGAGAGAAGTCTTTCCATCCACTGGCTCACTCCCTAAATGGCTGCAACAGCCAGAGCTGGGCTGGTTTGAAGCCATAGTCCTGGAGCTACTTCTGGGTCTCTCATGTGGGTGCAGATGCCCAGGCACTTGGGCCATTATCTACTGCTTTCCCAGGCACATTAACAGGGAGCTGGATTGGAAGTAGAGCAGCCAGGACTTGAACTGGTACCACAGGCATGGCTTTCACCTGCTACACTGCAGCGCTGGCCGTGAATTAATAACTTTTAAACTAAAATTATGTATTATTCTGTGATTAGTATATGATATTTTAATGCTGATGGGATTCTGAATATTATGATCTTGAAGATAGGTAAAAATTAAATTGTGGTCATTTTGATGTGGTTTAAGAATTTAAGGCATGTGCACCTTCTCTCCTGGGTTACTTGGTTTGAGTTATGAATTCTATACCACTTTCTTCTGTGGAATGGAGTTAATAGTACCTAGCTGTTGTAAGGATTTTTTTTTTTTAAGACTTTATTTCTCTATTTGAGAGGTAGAGTTATAGACAGTGAGAGGGAGAGACAGGGAGAAAGGTCTTCCATCCACTGGTTCACTCCCCAAATGGCTGCAATGGCCAGAGCTGCGCCAATCCGAAGCCAGGAGCTTCTTCCGGGTCTCCCATGTGGGTGCAGGGGCCCAAGTGCTTGGGCCATCTTCTACTGCTTTCCCAGGCTATAGCAGAGAGCTGGATTGGAAGAGGAGCAGCTGGGACTAGAACCGGCGCCCATATGGGATGCCAGTGCCGCAGGTGGATGATTAACCTACTGTGCCACGGCACCGGTCCCCGTAAGGGTTATTGTAAGGGTCAATAATGACAGATCCAATTGCACATTTTCTTTTCTTTTCTTTTTTGACAGGCAGAGTGGACAGTGAGAGAGAGAGACAGAGAGAAAGGTCTTCCTTTGCCATTGGTTCACCCTCCAATGGCCGCCGTGGCCAGCGCGCTGCGGCCGGCGCACTGCGCTGATCTGAAGGCAGGAGCCAGGTGCTTCTCCTGGTCTCCCGTGGGGTGCAGGGCCTAAGCACTTGGGCCATCCTCCACTACACTCCCTGGCCACAGCAGAGAGCTGGCCTGGAAGAAGGGCAACTGGGACAGAATCCGGAGCCCCAACCGGGACTAGAACCCGGTGTGCCGGCACCACAAGGCAGAGGATTAGCCTATTGAGCCGCGGCGCCGGCCCAATTGCACATTTTCAAAAGATTCAATCATTATAGAATTTTGTGATAGGCAGCAGAAAACCTGACTGCCATTAGTTGAGGAATAATTGAATAATTATGTTATAAACAATGAAGTACTTCACAGTGCTTTATTGTTACTTTTAAAATTTTGTATATTTGAAAGAGTTACAGAGAGAGAGATGGAGAGACACAGAATCTTCCATCTGCTGGTTCATTTCCCAAATGGCCACAATGGCCAGAGCTGGTCCAAACCAAAGCCAGGAACCAGGAGCTTCATCTGGGTCTTCCATGTGGGTACAGGGGCCTGGGTATTTGAGCCATCATCTGCTGCTTTCCCAGGCCATTAGCAGGGAGGTGGATTGGAAGTAGAACAGCTGGGACTCAAATTGATGCCCATATGGGAAGCCAGCATTGTAGGTGGCCTTACCTGCTACACCACAAAGCCAGTGGCCCCCCCTCCTTTTTTAAGATTTATTTATTTATTTGGTAGTCAGAGTTACACAGAGAGAAAGAGAGGCAGAGAAAAAGAGAGAGAGGTCTTCCATCTGCTGGTTCACTCCCTAAATGGCTGCAATGGCCAGAGCTGGGTTGATCCGAAGCCAGGAGCCAAGAGTTTCTTCTGGGTCTCCCACATTGGGTGCAGTGGCCCGAGGACTTGGGCCATCTTCCACTGTTTTTCCAGGCCATAGCAGAGAGCTGGATTGAAAGTGGAGCAGCTGGGACTAGAACCAGCACCCATATGGGTAGCTGACACTGTAGGCAACGGCTTTACCTGCTGTGCCACAGCGCTGGCCCAACAAGCCCACTCCTGACTTCTAATTCACTCCCTCAGTAATGATCGTAGTCAGTTCATCAGGGTAGAGCCTTATGAACCTCTTACGGGGCCCCATCTCCCAACACTGTTCTACTAGGGATTAAGTTTCTAATGTGTGAATTTTAGGGGACTCATTCAAACCGTAGCAGGCAAGGAAACTGCTGTCTCAACATGTGTACAAGGTCACACCATGACTTTACTGGCAAAATCAGAATTTACTCTGGGTCTTTCCACTGTGGCAATTGTGTTTTAGGCTTACAAAGAATAAAATGTGTTTCCTATTTTGTCTCCTACATGGTACGTAGCCATTCATTCTACTATCCATCTGTTGAAGCTGGGCAGCCCTCCACCACACAAGGAAGCCCGCCAGCGTCGGAAGGAACTCCGGAAGAGGCTGCTGGCCGAGCAGGAGGAGCTGGAGCGACAGATGAAGGAGCTCCAGGCTGCCAACGAGAACAAGCAGCAGGAGCTGGAGACCGTGAGGAAGGTGGGCGGAGCGAGGACGGTGCTGCTGGGGGCTCTGCTTTCATTGCAGGAGCCCTGCCTTTTGAACTTTGTTTCTACAAGACTAGGCTAGTGTGATTTTGGGAAATGCTTCTGGTGAACTACCGTGTTCTCCGAAGTGGATCCGGATCACTGAGTGATACACCCTGGTTTCCCCAGTCTTGAAAATATATGATGGGGCCAGCACTGTGGCGCAGTAGGTTAATCTTCCACCTGTGGCACCAGCATCCCATATGGGCGCCGGTTCTAGTCCCATCTGCTCCTCTTCTGATCCAGCTCTCTGCTATGGCCTGGGAAAGCAGTGGAAGATGGGCAGGTCCTTGGGCCCGTGTACCCATGTGGGAGACCTGGAAGAAGCTTCTGGCTCCTGGTTTCAGAT
Source organism: Lepus europaeus (assembly GCF_033115175.1). Classification (NCBI taxonomy): domain Eukaryota; kingdom Metazoa; phylum Chordata; class Mammalia; order Lagomorpha; family Leporidae; genus Lepus; species Lepus europaeus. The sequence goes on along the minus strand of NC_084833.1, from coordinate 55,414,472 downwards.
AGGCTCAACTCTGGCCGTTGCGGCCATCTGGAGAGTGAACCAGTGGATGGAAGACCTCTCTCTCTCCCTCTCTCTGCCTCTGCCTCTCAAAAAAATTAATAAAATCTTAAAAAAAAAAAAGTATATAAGGTCTTAGGCCAGTAAAAACATCTCATTGACTAGGAAGGCTTGTGATAAGAATAATAAGCACATTGATTATTTTAAGAAAAAAAGGGGGGCCGGTGGTGTGGTGTAGCGGGTAAAGCTGCTGCCTGTATTTCTGGCATCCCATATGGGTGCTATTTTGAGTCCTGGCTGCTCCACTTCTGATCCAGCTCTCTGCTAAGGCCTGGGAAAGCAGTAGAGGATGGCCCAAGTCCTTGGGCCCCTGCACCCGTGTGGGAGACCCAGAAGAAGCTTTTGGCTCCTGGCTTTGGATCAGCTGAACTCTGGCTGTTTTAGTCATTTGGGGACTGAACCAGCAGATGGAAGACCTCTCTCTCTGGCTCTACCTCTCTGTAACGCTTTCAAATAAATAGAATGAATCTTTAAAAAAAGAAAGTAGAGCTTGGACCCAAATCTAGGCATTTGGATGTGGGATGTAGGCATCTCAAGTGGCATCTTTTTTTTTTTTTTTTTAAAGTATTTATTTATTTATTTATTTGAAAGTCAGAGTTATACAGAGAAAGAAGGAGAGGCAGAGAAAAAGAGAGGTCTTCCATCCGCTGGTTCACTCCCCAGGTGGCCTAAACGGCCAGAGCTGTGCCGATCTAAAGCCAGGAGCCAGGCGCTTCTTCCAGGTCTCCCATGTGGGTGCAGGGGCCTTGGGCCTTGGGCCATCCTCTGCTGCTTTCCCAAGCCATAGCAGAGAGCTGGATTGGAAGTGGATCAACTGCAACTCAAACTGGCATCCATATAGGATGCCAGCCTTGCAGGCAGCGGCTTTACCTGCTACGCCACAGCACTGGCCCCTCAAGTGGCATCTTAACTGCTGTGCCAAACATCCAACTCCCTCATTCTTTTTTAAATGGTTGTTTAACACTGTATTGTATGACTGGTCATTGCTTACTTCATCAGCCCTCTGTATGAACATTTGGGTTACTTTAATCTTTTCTTTTAATAGCAAATGCTATTAGTGCATGTTCAGTATCTTTGTAGAATAAGTTCTCAGAAGCGGAATTGCTGGATCAGGGAGTATGTACATCTGCAATAATGACATCCAGGCTGATAGAATAGCTCCCATCTTGAATGCTGCTTTTTACTACACCAGAAGGACAAATACCCCAGGGATTGATGATTAGTGCTCCAGTCCAGCAATGTCACACTTCACTTCTTATAATATGGCGAGAACTAGTCACAGGTTTCTGACAAGAAGGGAGCTGTCAGGCTTACCGGAGTTCCATTGTGTGTGTGGAATAATTTTTCACTTGCTGCTTTCAAGATATTCCTTTTTGTCATTGTGTCTTTGAGCAGTTTTACTATGGTATTTATATTTGTTTATCTTATTTAGGCTTAATTGAACTTCTTGAATGTATCAAATGTTTCTATCAAATTAGGGAAGTTTTCAGTCATTATTTCTTGAAATGTTTTTTCTACTCCTTCCTATCTCTTCCTGTCGCTTCCATTTTTCAGATGTTAGTGTACATAATGTTGTCTCACATTTCTCTAAGGCTCTGTTTATTTCTCTTCATTCTTCCCCCCCCCTGTTTTTTTGTTTTTTTTTTTTTTTTTTTTTTTTGACAGGCAGAGTGGACAGTGAGAGAGAGAGAGAGAGACAGACAGAGAGAAAGGTCTTCCATCTGCTGGTTTACTTCCCAAATAGCTGCAACAGCCAGAGCTGGTCTGATCCACAGCCAGGAGCTTCTTCTGGGTCTCCTGTGTGGGTGCAGGGGCCCAAGCATCAGGACCATCTTCCACTGCTTTCCCAGGCCATAGCAGAGAGCTGGATTGGAAGAGGCGCAGCTGGGACTCAAACCGGCACCCATATGGGATGCCGGCGCTGCAGGCGGAGGCTTAACCCTTCTATTTCACAGCGTGGGCCCCTCCATTACTTCTTTAAGCCTGGTTTCCTTTAGTTCTTTGAACATGTTTATAGTAGCTACTTTATAATCTTCTGATAAGTCTATCATTTGGGCCTTTTGGGAGGCACTTTCTGTTGCCTTTGTCTCCCCTTTTTCCTGTTTCCTTTTATGTCTTACAATTTTTAATTGAAAAATTGGATATTTTAGATAATATGTTGTAGGCCTGTTGTCATTGTTTGCTCCTTTATTTACTGAGTGACTTGGAGGACTATCCTGGGCTCTGAATTGCCTCACATTTAGTTTAACTTTAGGCCTGTGTGTAGTCTATTGGGTTCTTTTGAAGAGAGCAGCAGAGAGTGCTTTTATCCCAAACTTCTGTGCAGTGTTCTAGGGCTGGGAGTAGAGACAGTAGTGTGCTTCTCTTAGATTGATAATCCTGCTTTGTGAGCCTGTTGCTATGTGGAGAAGGTACCTGTCCTGACATTTGCCCCTCCCTGTGAGTAGGGACAAGAGTGACTGGGTCCAGTATTCTCGGCCTGTCACGTCTTGGGTAGAACTTGTGCCCTGTAAGTGGAGGCTGGTGGAGGAAGAGAGCCCCACAGCTCTCAGTCACTCTTGCCAGAGTTTCTGCAACAGGGAGCTAGGGAGAATGAGGAGTACTGGTGGGTGGGCGTGTTGTGGCACAGGAGCTTAAGCAGCTGTTTATTTTGCCCACATCCCATATGGAAGCTCAACAGAAATAGATCTCGAACCTCATGTATGCAGTTGCAAATGAATTAACTCAGTGACTATACTAGCACTTTGTTTGCAAAATATTGTTCAAGTATTCGTTAATAGTCATTCATTTGTTTTGCATGTTAGCTGAGCAAATTGTTGGAATGCAATTTTAATGGATCTAAAGATTTTTTTCTGTGTTTACGGATGTTAGAGATGTTTGCTTCACCCATATGTTTACATGTGGCTGTCTCTGTCTCTGTACTTCCACTGTAACAATCTGACGTTTCTGTGGCTGGGTTTTTGGGTAGAAACTGGAAGAAGCAGCATCTCGTGCAGCAGAAGAGGAGAAGAAACGTCTTCAGACTCAAGTGGAACTACAGGCCAGGTTCAGCACGGAACTGGAGCGAGAAAAGCTGGTAGGTTCCACATGCTATGGAAAACAGCTGCCTTAGCTCACAGCCAGCCTGGGTCTGTGCAGAGGAAGAAGGGCTGGGAGGCAGGAGAGAGGCCATCTCATCAGCTAGGCTTTGCTATTGACTTGCAATAGGCTTTTGGGGGTGTTCAGTGTTTTTTCATTCATCCATTGTCTGTTTTTTGAGCACCTCTGTATACCAGGCACTGTGCCATTGATGTAAAGGTAAAAGACATTAACGTTTTCAAGATCCTTAAGTAGAAATTTTTGGAATAGGGTGATAAATGTTTAGTTAGGATGAGCCCCATTATCCTGGTATAATTCATATTAACATCCCTTTACATTCTCAAAAGAATTCCTGGTTGGAAAATGAGTAGCTGTGTAGACGGTAAGCATGGGTTCCGTGACATGTCTCCTTTGCAGTGAGCCAGCTGAGCAGTTCTGCAATAGTGAGAATGTCTGGATTCTGTCTTGCTGCCCTTGGCAGCTGCTTCACCTTGGAGACTTCCACCCCAGAGTGCCATGGCCCAGGCTGCGTTAAGTAGGTTAACTGAGCACAGGTCCTCCCACACCGTGGGGGTGGGTGTGGAGCCCAGCACCCAAACAGATGCTCAGGACATTCCCTTCAGTCACTTTTGGTTGCCTAAGAGTTGAAAGAGCGGTGTGTGAGTTGTGAGAGAGAAGCACACAGAGGAAAGCAACGAGGTGTGAGCAGGCAGTGCTGTACCCACAGCCTTGTCTGGCCTTGTTTCGCTCTGCTGCTGCTTCCTCAGCGTTGGTTTTCCTCTCTTGGATGCATCATCTCAAGACTCTTTTTGAAGGCAGAGTGAGCTAATGCAAGTGGCAATATAAACTGCAGACACATGCTAATTGAGTCTGACGTTGTATTTCGGATATCCTTACGGTTTTTAAGGCAAGGATGCAAACTCTGACCTGGAAAGGAGAAAGCATACAGTTTAAAGACTCCGACTTACCTGCTTGAGTTCGTCCAAGGCTGAAGGTGCCCTGGGGAGAGAAATGAAGAGAGGTGGAGGCAGCCAGGTGGGGGCAGGAGTTGTCTCCTGCAGCCTGCTCTTTCTTTCCCTTATGTTTGGACCTTGGCTGTTCAGACTGGGAAAAGTTTTGTTCTTTTTGTAGAAGACTCTGAAGCAGGTTGTGGCTTTCAGACAAAGTAATTTTTAAAGAGAAGTTGTGCAGGAAAGCTTTTTTTTTTTTTTTGTCCCCTTGAATTGAGTCTTAGAATGTGGAGTAGAAGGGATAGAAAATACACCAGAGCAAGAGCACCATGTTTCCCCAGACTCTAACTGTTGGTATTGAGTGTGGTGCACTCGTGTCCTCCACCTTTAGTTCAGAGATTAAAGGACAGGTTCCCAGCTGTGGTGGCTGTGGGCTGAAGGCAAACCCTTGGGATGAAGGTGGAGTGGGAGGCTTTCCCCCAGGAAAAAGTTAATCTGAGATTAATTGTGACCCTTCTGTACCAATAGATTAGACAGCAGATGGAAGAACAGGTGGCCCAAAAGTCCTCTGAACTGGAACAGTATTTGCAGCGAGTGCGGGAGCTGGAAGACATGTACCTAAAGCTGCAGGAGGCTCTTGAGGACGAGAGACAGGCCCGACAAGATGAAGAGACAGTGCGCAAGCTTCAGGCCAGGTGCCGCATTAGTTTGAAGACTTTGTCATTATACTTTGCCTGGACTAATGCCGATTCCCACATGACTAACACTGGTGGAGAGAGAGGAGTGTTTCAGCCCCGGCCACGACTGAGCTTGGCTGAAGATTGGATTGAAGAGGACCTTGGAGTCTGGGTCGTAGCTGGGCTATTTCTCCTCATTCTGGGGCTAAAGAAGAGCCTGTATTTATCTTAGAGCAGTCTCTCGGGTGTTTGATGGGGTACCGTTAGTCGTGTTCTAGAAAGGCCGTGGACTCAGAATCAGCTCTGGGGATGACTTGGCCTCTTCAGCACGTTCCAGACTAGAGAGGCCCGTGGTGTTGTGGAAGGGCTCAGGCCAGAGTCCACGTGCATGTTTTCTGGGAATAAGGAAGAAATATGCAATTTCTATTAGGTAATTTAGGGTAGGTGACATTCCTTCAATAGTTACTACTTGATATCCTAGTTTTAGAAGATTTTAAAACCTGGATTTTTTTTTTTTTTTTTTTTTTTGTAGCTTTTAAGTCAGGTTCACTCTTTACAACAGGCAAGTTCTCAGATTAATGCTCTCAGTTTTGGGCAGTCCCAGCAGCAGGTAGGACAAAGTAAGAAGACCCTAGAAGGAAAACTGGAGCTCCTCTTCTAGTTGCTACTTGATGCCCCCTAAGAATTTTTAAAGATGTTGTGGGGTGGAGGGCAGTGACCAAAAGATACTGGAGTCGCAGCTCCTGGCCAGTGCAGATATCCCTAAACTTTTGGCTGCGACCCTGTGTTTGGGGGTGGGTGTGGGGCGCTGGGGTATGTTTTTCATGTCTGCCATTCCATATGTGGAGGAGCAAAAAGATGTGTTGAAACTTTTTAGGAAGAAAGAAGAAAAGTAATTTGGTTTTAAAAATCTAAGTTCTCTTAAGGGAAAAATTGTGAGTCCCACGTGACCTCCAAAGAGTCGCATTCTGAGTGACACCAGACAGTTTTTTGAGTCACTTGGTAATTTGTGCTGTGTTGCGTTTTAGATTGCCTTTGTACAGAGAATTTACAGGTGAGGTATGCCATATGTATACTGCAGTTTTGAGAGGAATTAATTATGACAACAACGGATCTAGGTAACTCTAGAAATTTACTGAAATACCAGCTATTTAGTGTTCATAGAATGAGTGATGTTTTTGAATATGAGATAATTCTGGATAATTGAAGCCAGGGTGATATTTTGTTGTTGTTTCTTTTTTTTTTCTCCCCTAAGATTTATTTATTTATTTGAAAGGCAGAGTTATAGTCAGAAAGGGAGAGGGAGAGAGATTGAAAGAGAGAGAGAGAAAGAGAGAGATTGAGAGAGAGATAGGGATCTTCCATCTGCTGGTTCACTCCCCACATGGCTGCAATGGCCAAGGCTGGGCCAGGTTGAAGTCAAGAGCTTCATCCAGGTCTCCCATTGGGGGCAAGGGTGTAAGTACTTGGGCCATCTTCTGCTGCTTTCCTAGGCACATTAGCAGGGATTGGAAGTAGAGCAGCCAGGAATCAAACTGGCGCCTATATGGGATGTTGGTGTTGCAGGTGGCAGCTTAATCTGCTATGCCATAACATTGGCCCCTTGTTGTTTCTTTCTTTCTTTTTTTTTTTTAAGATTTATTTATTTATTCGAAAGAGTTACACAGAGAGAGAAGGAAAGGCAGAAAGAGAGAAAGAGAGAGAGAGAGAGAGAGAGAGAGAGAGAGAGGGGTCTTCCATCACTGGTTCACTCCCCAATTGGCCACAACGGTCAGAGCTGTGCCGATCCAAAGCCAGGATCCAGAGGCCTCTTCTGGGTCTCCCACGTGGGTACAGGGGACCAAGGACTTGGGCCATCTTCTACTGCTTTCCCAGGCCATAGCAGAGAGCTGGATTGAAGTGGAACAGCCAGGACTCAAACCGGTGCCCATATGAGATGCTGGCACCACAGGTGGTGGCTTTACCCGCTACTCTACAGTGCCAGCCCCCCATGTTCTTTCTTAAAGATGTATTTATTTGAGAGAGAGAGAGAGAGAGAGAGAGATTTCTTCTATGTAATGGTTCATTCCCCTCAAATAGCTACAATAGCCAGAACAGGGGCAAACTGAAGCCAGGAGCCAGGATCTACATCCTGTCTTCCAAGTTGGTGGCAGGGGTCCAAATACTGCACTGATTTCTGAGATGCCTAAGCAGGGAGCTGGATGAAAGCAGAGTCCCCAGGACTCAGACCAGCATTCCATTATGGGATGCTGATGTGTCAAGTGGTGGCCTAACCTGCTGGGCCACAACACGGGGCCTGCCAGTGGTGTTTAACTGGTGATAAACATCAGAGTTACTTTACAGAGCTTTGGAAAATTCGCATGTGATTCACTGAACCAAACTATCTATGGATCAGATTCAGGCTTGAGTATTGCTGTTTTAAAAGCTCTGATTTATTATTTTGTACACTCTGACTTAAGCAGATAAAAGAATTTCACCCTTTCAAATGCATGTATAACTACTACATACAGCTCTGCTCCAACGAGCTGAAAGTACTGCCCCAATTTTTTTTTTAAGATTTTATTTATTTATTTGAAAGTCATAGTTACACAGAGAGAGAGAGAGAGAGAGAGAGAGAGGTCTTCTATCCGCTGGTTCACTCCCCAGTTGGCCTCAACAGCTGGAGCTGTGCCTATCCGAAGCCAGGAGTCAGGAGCTTCTTCCAGGTCTCCCACGTGGGTGCAGGGGACCAAGGACTTGGGCCTTCCTCTACTGTCTTCCCAGGCCATAGCACAGAGCTGGATGGGAAGTGGAGCAGCTGGGTCTCGAACCGGCACCTATATGGGATACCAGCACTTCAGGCCAGGCCACAGCGTTGGCCCTTCCCAAAAGTTTTACTTTTTCTTTGGTGTGTAAAGGCTATTTTATGAATAGAATTATTTTACTATTCTAATTTTTTTTTTTTTAATTTTTGGTGCTTGAAATTTGCAAACTTGCCCCCTCTAGTGGTCATTTATAAGCAAGGAGGAGTTCCTCTTTTCCTGAGTTCCTGAAGTCAGGGCCTGATTTGAAGGGACACTGTCAGACTGGCAAAGGGGCTTATGCCTTGCTCCTGATGGGATAGGTCCTTCTGGGCAGAAGAAACTAGGAAAGTCATCATGGAGTTGGCTTAGAAATTCTGGCACAAATGAGATGGAAAATAATCTTAGGTCAAGGGTGCTTATGGCCAGCACTGCGGCTCACTTGGCTAATCCTCCGCCTGCAGCACTGGCACCCCGGGTTCTAGTCCCTGCTTGGGCATCAGATTCTGTCCCGGTTGTTCCTCTTCCAGTCCAGCTCTCTGCTGTGACCCGGGAGTGCAGTGGAGGATGGCCCAAGTGCTTGGGTCCCTGCACCTGCGTGGGAGACCAGGAGAAGCACCTGGCTCCTGGCTTCGGATTAGCACAGTGCCAGCCATAGTGGCCATTGGGGGGTGAACCAATGGAAAAGGAAGACATTTCTCTCTGTCTCTCTCTCTCTCACTGTCTAACTCTGCCTGTCAAAAAAAAAAAGGGGGGGGTGGTGCTTATTAGGGCTTCTTAGTTCATTCTCCTCTGTCCTTTCTTTTCCTTTTCTTCCTTCCTTCCTTCCTCACGCCCTTCCTGCCTTCCTTCTGCAGTTACAGAGAGGGAGAAGCAGAGTCAGTGAGAGAGAGGCCTTCCATCCACTGACTCACTCCCCAGATGGCCTCGATGGCCAGGGCTAGGCCGACCAGAGCCAGGAGCTTCTTTCTGGTATCCCATGTGGGTGCAGGGGCCCAAACACTTGGGCCATCTTCCACTGCTTTCCCAAGTCCACTAGCAGGGAGCTGAATGGGAAGTGGAGCTGCTGGTTCGACTGGTGCTCATATGGGATGCTGACACTGTGGGTGACAGCTTAAATTGCCACACCACAGTGCTGGCCCCTGCTCTGTCCTTTTTTTTTTTTTTTTTGACAGGCAGACAGTGAGAGAGAGAGACAGAATGGCCGCTGCAGCCGACGCACTGTGGTCGGCGCACCGCGCTGATCCAAAGCCAGGAGCCAGGTGTTTCTCCTGGTCTCCCATGCGGGCGCAGGGGCCAAGGACGTGGGCCATCCTCCACTGCACTCCCGGGCCACAGTAGAGAGCTGGACTGGAAGAGGAGCAACCGGGACAGAATCCAGCGTCACGACCAGGACTAGAACTCAGGGTGCCGGTGCTGCAGGCGGAGGATTAGCCTATTGAGCCACGGAGCTGGCCAGCTCTGTCCTTTCTTAATGTGATACCAAGTCATTTTTGAATATCTGGCATCTTATTGTTCTAGTGGGTGACCCTTCTTTGTCAGTATCTTAAGTTTCCACAGAGTTATTTTTTATAGTAAGCTATTATTTTTTAAAGATTTATTTATTTATTTGAAAGGCAATTATATATATATACATACATATGTGTGTATATATATGTATGTGTATGTATATATATATATATATATATATATATATAGAGAGAGAGAGAGAGAGAGAGAGAGAGAAAGATCTTCCATCTGTTGGTTGAATCCCTAAGTGGCCCCATTGGCCAGGGCTAGGCCAGACTAAAGCCAGGAGCCAGGAGCTTCATCCGAGTCTCCCACATGGGTGACAGGGGTCCAAGTATTTGGACCATCCTCTGCTGCCTCAGGGAGCTGGATTAGAAGTGGAGCAGCCAGGATTTGAATCGCCTGTCCCATTTTAACTTTCTTTTCTTTTTTTTTTTTTTAAGATTTATTTATTTATTTGAAAGGCAGAGTTACAGAGAGGCAGAGGCAGAGAGAAAGGACTTCCATCCGCAGATTCACTCTCCAAGTGGCCCCTGCAATGGCTGGAGCTCGGCTGAGCCGAAGCCAGGACCGAGGAGCTGCTTCTGGGTCTCCCACATGGGTGCACAGGCCCAAACACTTGGGCCATCTTTTACTGTTTTCCCAGGCCATAGCAGAGAGCTGGATCAGAAGTGGAGCAGCTGGGACTTGAACTGGTGCCTGTTTGGGATGCTGGCACTGGAGGCAGCGACTTCTCCTGCTATGCCACAGCACCATCCCCCCCATTTTAACTTTTACCCATTAAAGTTTTGAATCTGTCAGGCCCAGGAGCATCCCTTAGTCATATCTACTTACAGCAGGCCATGCAGTGCCTGGCACACAGTGAGTGCCCAAGGACTGTTTTGGGGGAGGCGCAGGGAAGCAGTTTCTCTTCTCTGATATGATGCTTTTCATGTATTGGAAGGCAGTTGGGGACTGGGCTCTGGAATGAGCTCTGGCTTTGATCCCCAGCTCTCCCGCTCTCTAACTCTGTGACTTCAGAGAAGTTATTTCACTGTTTTGAACCTTTAGTTGCTTATCTGTAAAATAAGGGTAATTGCTGACCTTGTGCGGTTGTTGTGAAGATGAAATGAGAAAACACATGCAAAGTGTTTAGCGTAGTGCCTGGCATTTATGGTCACCCAGGGTGTTGCTTTCTGTTCCCTTATCTCATTTGCCGACGAGGAAGATATGGAAAGTAATGGAATGTCAAAATAAGCATTCAGAAAAGATGGCAGGTTGCAGGGATGGTTCTAGATCAAGAAGATAGTTTAAAATATCAATGCAAAGGCTGGCATTTGGTGCAGGCAGGGGTTAAGATATTGCTTGGAATGCCTGCTTCCCACATTAGGAGTGCCAGGGTTCAAGTCCTTACTCTGCTTCTGATTCCAGCTTATGCACACCCTGGGAGGCAGCAGGTGATGGCTTACTTACTTGGTCCCTCTCACCCACATGGGAGACCTAGATTGAGTTCTAGTTTCCTAGCTGTGGCCTGGCCCCATACCACCTGTTGTGGGCATTTGTGGAGTGAATCAGAGGATGGAAAAATTCCTCTGTCTCTCGCCAAGATTAAATGAAAATACATTTTTAAAATTTATGAAAATATCAGTATGAGTGTACTTTCAAAAAGTTTGTGGAAAACAGAATTAAAAGATGAATTTATTTTTGTACAAAAATGTCCATGCATAGGTTTTTTAATAATATGCGTTTTTATGAATTTTTGAAGACCCCTTGTATGCAAAGATTTCAAAATTTTTTTACACTGAAAATGAACGTATGTTTTATCCATTTTCTTTCTTCTTTTTTTTTTTTTTTTTTGACAGGCAGAGTGGATAGTGAGGGAGAGAGATAGAAAGGTCTTCCTTTTTGCCGTTGGTTCATCCCCCAATGGCCACTGCGGCCGGCACATCGCGCCGATCCAAAGGCAGGAGTCAGGTGCTTCTCCTGGTCTCCCATGGGGTGCAGGGCCCAAGCACTTGGGCCATCCTCCACTGCCTTCCCTGGCCATAGCAGAGAGCTGGCCTGGAAGAGGGGCAACCGGGATAGAATCCGGTGCCCTGACTGGGACTAGAACCCTGTGTGCCGGTGCCGCAAGGCGGAGGATTAGCCTGTTGAGCCACGGCGCCGGCCTGTTTTATCCATTTTCAACAAATTTTTTTGAAGTACCATTGCATGGGATCCAGGTGGCCTGACTTAATAGCAATTCATTTGAAAAGGTTCGCATTTCTCTTCCCTGTGATGTGGTTGCCGAAAGCCTCAGGTTCTCTTAGGCAGCCTTAATCAATGAGGTATCCAAAGCAAATGAAATAATAGACCCTCCTTAATAATATGAGCTGTTTTTAACCCATTGCTTACTATATGGTAGGCAGGTACCTTGTATGCACCATGTATCATATTTAGTACATGGATGGTGGGTAGTTTCTATTTCTTTTTAAATAATAAGGAAGTAGAGGCACAGAGAATGAGATACTAAAGTATTTAGTCAGGAGATTTTTTGCAAACCACAGAAACTAATTTGGGTTTGCTAAAGCACTAAGATAATTTATTGGAAAGTTCTTTAACAGTTTATCGATTCCACAGGAAGGCAGGTCACCAGGTCTTGAACATTGGCAGGAACGAGGGGGAGGATGAGCAGTTCCGGCTAGCCCACCCAGGCGAGGGGAAGAGCCCAGTGAGAGTACACCGACCCTGGTACCCAGCCTCAGGAGTGAGTGCCATTGCTCTGGCTGCCTCCTGATCAGCGAGATGAATTCCCTGCTGTCACAGCATCTCTGTGTCAATTGCTTCAGAGTCCAAAATCCAGGAGGGCATTTACTTAGCCAAGCCTGGTTCATGCTTCCACCACACCTGGAGGCCAAGGGCAGCCCATCTGGCTGGCGGCTTCTGCAGTGGGAGATGGGCCCGACCTTCCCTCAGGACCAGTGTGGCGATTCCTTAGACGCAGAAGAGGGTTCAGATCCTGGACAGCGTAAACGCCTGCCAGCGTCCACTCCCCCTCTACCCTTTTGCCACTAGAGGCAAAGACAGAGACCTTTCCATTCATATGTTTAAAGATTTATTTATCTATTTGAAAGGCAGAGATACAGAGAAAAGGAGAGAGAGACAATGAGAAAGAAAGAGGTCGAGAGAGAGATCCTGCATCCAGTGGTTCCCTCCCCAAATGGCCTCTACAGACAGAGCTGGGCCAGGCCGAAGCCAGGAGCTAGGAGCTTATTCCCGATCTCCCATGTGGGTGCAGGGGCCAAAGCATTTGGACCATCTTCCGCTGCGTTCCCAGGTCAGAGCTGGATCAGAAGTGGACTTGAACTGGTGCCCACATGGGATGCCGGCACTGCAGGCAGAGGCCTGACCTACTACACGACAGTGCTGGCCCTTCCATTCATTGTTGTATCTCCAGAACCTAGAGAAGCACCTGGAAGGCGCATGATAAATAGACATTGAGTGAGTAAAGTAGCCCTGCACTGTTCAGACCATGTTGCAGTGCTCAGCGTTTGCAGGGCTGAATAAAAAACACTTGGTTCTTACCTTAGTGCCTGGCATTCATTAAGCTTTGCATAAATGTTGTTTGTTTATTTATGTATTTATTTTTTCAAAAGGGTGTAACACAGGGCAGGAGCAGGATGGATGGGAGCCCATGTGAATGTGAGCTTCTGGGGCTCCCAGTTCTTCTTTGTAAAATGAGAGGGATGCATCGGGTGACCTCGCGCATCCTGCTGGGTCAGGGCGGTGCTGGATCTGGGCCAGAGCTCGCGTGTGAGCTCCCTTCCACCTTGCAGGCTGCTGGAGGAAGAGTCTTCCAAGAGGGCGGAGCTGGAAAAGTGGCACCTGGAGCAGCAGCAGGCCATTCAGACGACCGAGGCGGAGAAGCAGGAGTTGGAGAATCAGCGCATCCTGAAGGAGCGGGCCCTGCAGGAAGCCATGGAGCAGCTGGAGCAGCTGGAGCTGGAGCGGAAACAGGCGCTTGAGCAGTATGAGGTGGTTGTTTCAACAACAGAGTATTTGCTTAGCTGTCGGTGGCAAGCTGCAGTAAAAACTTTGCCTTCCCTCTAAGAGGGAAGAAACAGCAAGTCCTAACAGGAGCTAAGGTGTCTCACTCAGGGTCCAGCCAGGAGAAGGAAACTGCACAGTGATCTGCACAAAGAAATTTTAATATAAAAGTTACTGGCTGTCACAGGATCAACCAGTAAGCTGGAAAGAAAACTCGAGGGATACAGGAATGGCAGGTGGAGGAGGCAGCCCCTGCCCCTAGGAGCGAGGCAGACCACCAGGGAAGGAGCAATCTGCGAGAAGTTTCTGTGCTCCTCGCCCTCTCCCCGGGCTGTGATCCAGGCCTCCTTGGAGGTGCTGCTTCGGCAGACGGCAGACGTCATGGGGAAGCTGTGCGCAGGGGGTGCCGCTAACACTCGCTGCGGGTGAGCACCGGGTTGTCCTGAGTGCCTCCTGGAAGAGAAGCCCTTCCGCTGTGCCAATGTGACAAAACTTAAATGGTGCCCCCTAGTGAGGGAGAATTAGTCCAGCATCGCATTAGGATAGGGAAAAGTGGATTGGAGCTGTTGCTGGCACGCAGTACCTAACCCGTGCTTCTGTGACGAGTGTGTTTACGGCAGAAGGGCAGGCTCTGCAATCAGACAGCCTGGGTTCCAGTCCCGGCTCTGCTGCTCCCTCCTGTGGACGCTGGGCAGGTTACGTCACCTCCCTGATGTCTAGTTTCCACTTCCGTATGGTGGGCATGGCAGTAGTTCCTGCTTCATACAGTGGCTCTGAGGACGTGATGAGAAGGCCCACAGCAGATATTAAATCCCCAGTCAGCGTTACTCGGTTTGTGAACTACTGGTGTGTCTGCACAGTCCAAAATTCATTTTTGTTCCAGGGAGTTAAAAAGAAGCTGGAGATGGCAACTAATAAGACCAAGAGCTGGAAGGATAAAGTAGCCCATCATGAAGGATTAATTCGATTGATAGAGCCAGGTAATCTCCTGTTTGAAGTCATTTTAGATTGATTTTCCTGTCTTGTGTCTTTGAGTTGTACTAAAAGAATTGTTGAGGCCAGGTGTTCACAGCCTGCGCTGTTGAGGGTGAATCCCCCTTGAGTGACATGTCCTCTAACAGGTAAGAGGTGGTTCATGCCCACTGGGCGCCGTCAGCTGTGTGGGCTGGTGGGGCGCTTATTTCTGACCCCCAGAGACGGAGCAAAGTGGAAGAGTGCCGGTCTTTCTGTGGGGAGGCGATGATGTTTTCTGAAGAATGTAATACCTCCTTTATTTAAAGCGTGTTCATCTCCTAGGTTCAAAGAACCCTCACCTGATCACTCACTGGGGACCTGCAGCTTTCACCCAGGCGGAACTGGAAGAGAGAGAAAAGAACTGGAAAGGGAAAAAGACCACAGAATGACCGAGCCAGCAGAGGTCGCATCAGTTACATAGACGCCGTGGCTGTAGAGCTTTGTGCTAAAGACAAAAGAAACCGGCTTTGCTGCTTCTAACCCTTCCTCCCTCAGTGCCTTTAATTGGGTCAGTGTGCTCAGGAAACCTTCCTATTTCTCTTCCTGCAAATCGGCTTACCTGAAAAGAAAGAAAAGTCAATATTGTCACGTTCTTTTATTTATTCTTCCTTTAAAACTGTTTTTGGAAAATTACTGTTCAGTGCTCTCACCTTGCTGTCTGAACAAGGCAGCATAGGATGGCCCAGTGAACTCCATCAGGTGCCACGTTTGGAGGGGTGCAGGGTGTCGGTGCTCAGAATCACTGGATAGTCAGGCCCTCTTGGACTTGGTGTCAGCTTTTCTCTCAGGCAGCATGTTTCCTCTCCAAAGATGTGTTTTTTAAAAACTGGATTGGTCAGTCTGCCTGCCACTCACCCCAGTTGCCATGGAAGGCCTTGGGCCACTGGTGCGCTGATGGAGAGGTCAGAGGGTCACTGCCATCTCCTGGTTGCCCTCCTAGATGTGATCTGGTTGGAGAGGTTTTCTGGTTTCTACTAAGATGCTTCTTTCCCTAGTGGTCATACACTTGGCCGTGCTATTCCCAACTCCTTCCCCTCACCTCAGAGGACAACAGCTCTTGGCCCATGCTCTCAACTCAGCCATCTCCCTCGTTTGTTCTTTCTCTCTGTCCCTAGTGAATAGTCATGTGCTGCCAGGTATATACCAGGCTGTGAGAGGATGATGTTGAGTAGTGGAAAGAAGCTACCTTGAAATAAAATCATTTGGATAATTTATAAAGCAGATTCTGTGCACATGGGCAGTGGGAAATTGTCTGCTAGCTAGATTCAAAACGTCATAAAGATGGCGGCAGGCCGTCACATCTGGTAAAACACGAAGATAGCCCTCAGAAGGTGGGCAGCCTCTGTGGTGACCTGAGGCAGGAAGTGACCAACAAAAACAAGTGTGCCAGGGAAACGGGATCCTAGTTTCTCTGCATGTGATTTGAAAGGCGTATGGAGGAGTGTTTTCATACGTGAATATATATGATCAGCCTTTGGATTGAGAATATTTGTGAAATCAAGCCCTCCAACACTAATTATAATTTATGAGCAGCAGTAACTCCATGGGCAGCAGTGAGGATTAAAACTGTAAATAGATACAAGGGTAATTCAGTTAGAAAAAAGGCAGAGTTCAGTCGGATGGATACGTCCTTCTCCCTGCAAATACTAAATGAGGACAGAGAACCTCATGCGTCCTTACTCTGGTACCTGCATAAAAGCAGTAAGAAAGCTCTTCCCAAGATCGACACTGCCAGAGTGTATGGTTTTAAGAGATTTTAGTGTCTATTTATTTACCCGAGAGGAAACTGGATTATAATCCCATAAATGGTCATCTTTTATGACTGGAAAATATTTGCCAATGAAAGGGTCTTTAGAAGTTTGTCTTAAGGTTTTTGGCTATTTAATAAAAATGAAACTTTAATGTTGTCTTCCAGTTGTCTTTATAAAGTTTAGATTATTATCTAAAGTATCTTTGTATTACGTACCTCCAAAATGTACGGTAATTCGGGTGTTGGTTTTGCTTAGCTCTGTATCAGGATTATCATCAGTTAATTCAGCAGCTGGCAGGCATGATAGAGCCACAAGGCCTGGATAGGCCTTTCCTGTGGCTTGATGACAGGTCTTAGCCCAGTGTCCTCCCTGAAGAGAGGGAACCGTCCCTTACAGGGAAGCCGGCGAGCCCAGTGGAGTCCATGGAGTTGGAAAGCCCACGCCTGGCCGCCTGGGGAGGGATGGCGGGGGAGGTGTGAGTTTCTGCTCTGGGGAGGTGGCGAACAGGCCATGAATGTCTGCACAGTGTCCTTCCTTAAACCCGACTTCTAGCATAGCTACAGCTGAACACGCGGCCTGGGGCTTGGGCCACGTGTGGGCTTCCACTGACTCGTGCAGGTGGCCGTGTGGGCTTCCGTGGGTCGCTGATTGGCTTCCAGGCTCCCGTGGCACTGTGCAGCGCCAGGCTGCAGGGCCCTTTGTAAACAGCGCCTTGGCTAAGGTAGTTACTTAGGAGGCAAGGACAGCACAGGAATGAACTAGGAAACCCCACTGGGTATTTGATCCTAACTGAACCCCTGACATTTGAAATGCTTGCCTCTGACTGCTGAGAGACCCTTTGGTTTTACGTTTGTAATTTCTGTACAGACGGTTTGAGGGTGTCTGAATGCCTGTCGTAACCAGGCCTGTTCCTTTCTACGTAGGATATGAACGTTTATAGGAATTGTGCATGCAGAGAACCTTACAAATGTGTTTTTGTGATGTGTTATGTTGAAAGGGAACAAAATATTTATAATTTTCCAACAGCCTTACCTAAACAATTATACAATGTCATATGCTCAACTTTTCTTAATTTTTGCTAATTTTTCTAAGATATATTAAAAGTATTTTGTATCTTCTTTTTTTAGTGAAATGGACCCAGTAAGAAATTAAAAACACCAGAACATCCTACATTTTAAGCTGTCTGATTTAATGCAACAGAGGGGGTAAAGTTGTGTTTAATCATGTGTTTTCCCAGGAGATGGACTTCGGGTCAGGGACACTTCCAGAAAACTCTGGGTTGGAGTTTAGACCCCAAGAAGTTACGATGGCCTCATGTTTGGCGTTTGAGTCACTAATGTGGGGAAACCATGGCTGACGTGGCAGCGCACCAACGGGAACTTACAAAGATTATTTTTCCCTCATTGTTGCTGTTACCTCCAAATCCTCTTACCTCTGTTTTCTCAAAATTTCTTTTTAAGCTTTTCTGGTTTTCCTGACCAGAGTAAACAGTGTGGTTTATTGTTTTGGTCTGTGTGGTTGCCAAGATTACGTCGCCTGTTGTGGCCTGAGCAGGCCCACTCGGCCCGGCGCACCTGCGTGTTGGAGAGCGGGGAGGGGAGGGGAGAGAGGCTGGGTTGCTGCTGTGAAGACCCCTCTCTTCATTGCAGTTACTGGGGTCTCGTAGGCAGAGGCCGGGGTGCTGCTCAGCGTCCTGGGAGGCACGGGCAGCCTCCCGTGACAGTGCGTGGGCCAGACGTCAGTGGTGGTGAGCTTAGGAGAACCTGCTCTGCGGAAACACGGCCTGCCCAAGGCGGGGCTTCCTTTAGGAGTCCCGGGAGCTGACCGGCCTCTGGTGTCCATGGGCCGCACCTGGGCAGGCGGGAGCTGGTTGGGAGCAGCTCTTCAGAAAGGCACAGCAGGCTCTTGGAGTCGGGCTTCCCTGTAAGGGGTCTGCTCCGGTTTGAAGGAGTCCCCCGAAAACCATGTGCTGGAAACCTAGCTCCCAGGGAGCAGTGTGGAGGGGTGGGGCCTGATAAGAGGTGATTGGTCAGCCGTGGGCGAGCGCTGGTCTGGGGGGCGCGAGCTCGCTATCGCCAGAGAGGATTCGTCCTAGCAGCGAGTTGGGCCTCGGCTCCCTCTGCTGCTACTGGCCCGGGGCCGCCTCAGCGGGAAAGCCCTCGCCCGATGGCGGCGCCACGTTCTTCAGCACCGTAAGAAATGAGTTTCTTTTCTTTACAAATTATTCGGTCTGTGGAATTCTGGCATAGCAGAAAATGGGCCCAGGGCTGCAGGAGCGGGCCGGCCGCTTAGGCGTCAATGGAGCTCAGCTGGGAGGGAGAGGCTTGAGTGAGCCGGCAGAGGGCAGAGGGCAGGCACTTGGCTGAAGCCACGTGGGGTGGGGGGTTTCAGAAGCTCTGCAAGGCCTTCTCAACGCACGGCTGAGGGGAGCAGCTGTGGGCGTGACGGGAGTCCTGGGCTGCAGCTTGCGGGGGCCCCACGTGTGCCAGACGCTGCCTTGACCCTGACTTCTTCCCGTGGGTGGCTCAGCACAGGGTGCGTCTGTCGGCACCTCTCAGCAGCTGGTGAGGGTGAGCTGACAGATCGGGTGATGTGTGCTTGTTCTGACTGGCAAAGGCGTCACTGTGCCTGGAGCAGAGCCAGCGCGGCCCAGCTGCCCGGGCGAGGATCAGGTGAACACGGGCAGGCCGTGCGCACGCGTGGACCGGGCAAGGCTGGCTTTTCTCAATGTGGAGCAGGTGCTCAGGATTTACTGGAAGAGTCGTTCTTGGGAATACTTGGGTGAATATCCGTTTCTTTTCTTCCTGTTTCCCTACCCCAATCCCTTTGTTTATATTCAATCTGAGGCCATAAAACAAAAATCACCCCTCAGCTCCGCAATACTTCAAGCCAAAGGCACATCTGCTTTTGTGCCCAGCATGTCCACCCCCAGGAGAAAGGAGGCTGATGGTCGCCGCGAGGTGTGGCCAGGGAGACTCACAGCACTTTGCTTCTAGCATCCCAAACCAGAAACAGCCCCCATCTGCCTCTGCAGGGAACATGCAGGCGGTACTCAGAGGGAGGAGACGGCCCGGACGTGAAGAGGAGCAGGTTCCCGAGAGGTGCACCAATCTGGGTGGATCTCACAGGCCCCTTGAGCAGGGACAGCAGCTCCCCTTAGGCTCACTTCCAGAACTCACGACAATCCGCCATGGTGGAATGAGAATGCCGGTTGACGGGGAAAGGGTGCAGGTGAACTTGGAGGGGCTGGAAATGGCTGGTGGCTATGGCTGTAAAAATCTGTTTGTGTCTCACCCAAGATGCTTGCCAATTTCTGTAGCTGTGGTGACTCCAGAATGCGGGGACTGGCTGGTCCAAACCTTTCACTCTCCAGAGACGCCCCCCTGGGAGGTGCTGAGCCTGCCCCAGCAGAGCCCCTGCCCCTCTTCTCGGCTCCTCAGTGCACCACCTGCCCCCTCGTTTCTGTGTCAGACATTTTACTTAGCTTGTTTCTGTCCCTGTCCCCAGCTCAACATGCCTGTGCCCTAGCCTTACACGCAGAGCAGGGTGCTGGCCGCTTCCAGTCCTGTGTGCAGCCCCACTGGCCCTCTGAGGTCGCTGAGTCTTTGGCTTTGGGTGATGGGAATATCTGGTGGGCGCTGCATCGTCACGGGTAACTCGGCTCCTTTTCCTGTTGCTGCCACGCAGATGTGGTGCGTGGTCTCGCCAGCTGTGCACCCACAGGAATGCGTGCTTCCTCTCTGGTTAAGTTCACCTCCTCAGCAGCAGCCCACGGGCCGGCAGAGCACCGGTAGGGCTGGGGGGATAGGGAGACACTACCCCCGTGCCCCCGAGCCCATCCACGCCATCCGGAGCCCTTTCCTGTCCGGTTCACCCTGCCTCTCCCCTCTGGTGGCGCTTTCTGCTCTGACCAGCAGCCCACGTGGGTTTCAGAAATAGAACCCTCAGCCGATGTGTCCTGTCCTCTGTGCTCTGGTTCCCTGTCCCTCCTGGGCCAGCTCCCCCCGGGATAACTGTTTTGGGGCATGCTGGGACCGCTGCCACCTTCACACTCGTGTGTCCTGTTCCCTTGAAGCCCAGGCCAGTGAGCGAGCAGCGTCTCTCTCCAGGGCTGTCCCCGCGGAGGGGAGAAGGCACCTGTGCCTGAGATCCTTGTTTACAAAGAACACACAAGACACCCAGACACGGGGCAGAGGTGGACGCCTTCTCCCAGAGCCAAAGGACATGGCCTCAGCTCCCAGTGGCCAGTGACCGACCCCCCCCACCCCGATGCCGCCTGTTAGAGTCCTGAGTGGGAAAGGACCTGGACCTCAGCGCGGAAGAGACCTGGGCTCTACCCTGGCCCCCTGCGTGGGTGGGGCCTGGGTTGTGGACGGGCGCCGTGGTGTCACACTGGACGCCGCTGTTCCTCCTTGGGAGGAGGCATGCCCTGCTCGGGTTTCTCCAGGTGCAGAGGCACACTCCCCAGCCCCAGGGCTTTTGTCTCAGTGCTTCTTCCTGAGAGTCACGTGGAGGGGGCTTTCCGGCGCAGTGGGGACTTTACAGGCGGCAAGTCCCGAGAAAGCCCCACAGGTGACTGGCAGGTCAGTCATGCAGCAAGCTGCGAGTTTGGGAAGCACTCAGGTGCTCGCCTGGCTTCCAGTGGGCTCGGCAGGTGTTCCAGTGGATGAGTGGGCCAATGCGGGCCCACGGTGAGGGGGACGGCCCAGGACCCTCCTCCCCAGTCACACCTGCTCTTGGGAACGCCCCAGCAGACTGTGGAGTGGATCTCAGTTTACGACTGCCATCTCCCGGGAGACCCCAGCCTCTGCTCGCCCCTCAGATGGGCTTCCCTGGTGGTGACCGAAGCCTCTCTGCAGTGCTGGCTGGAGCCATTCTCCATGCTGCCCCTCTGGCTCCCCAGCAGCTGCCGCCGGCCCTGGGTGCTTGCTGGGGCTGCGGCTGCTCCGGGTTCTGAGGAGCTTCCCAGATGCCAGCCCAGGGCCCCGCAGAGCGGCGGGGGACTCTGCGTGCACACGGATGCCGGGAAGCCAAAGATTTCAGCCAGTTAGGCCCCCTCCCTCCTTCCTGTGATGCATTTTTGATAACTTTTTTTGGTCTTGTCCTGGGCAACCTTCCAAGCCAAGCGCAGGTGGGCTCGCCCAGGACTGCACCGCACGGAGCGGGCGAGGCGGGGCGGCCGCCAGGTGGCAGGCGTGCGCCGCGCCCGCGGCTTCCAGCCAGGCCGGGGTCCGGCCAGAGGGTGAGGGGAGCCACGGGCAGGCTCTGCACACACACAGGTGGGGCTTCCTTGAGTGGTCTCGCATCTGCCCGGAGCCAGGACGTTAGCACAACATTCCTGGTTTACAGATGCACGGAGAGAGGCGCAGGCACAGATGGCTGAGGGACCAAACCCACGTGTCCTGATCCAGGGCCTCTCCCGGCCGGCCAGGCTGCCATGGCCTTGCTGCCCGTCTGGGGAAAGGGTCACACGCGCAGGGGGAGGGCGCCGCGGGCACCTTGCGGCTCCCGTGGTCGCGATCCAGGCAGGCGCGCGTGCCTCCTGCCCCGTGCGCAGAAGCGCGGTATCGGGACGACCTCCCCTCCCGCGTCTTCTGCAGACGGGTCAGGGCTGGAGGCGCCTGGTCGGGAGGAGCCCCGGAGAGCAGGGAGGGAGAGCCGGCGGCGAGCGGGGGCCTGTTTCCCGACTCCTCTGACCCTGGCTGTCCCGCCGGGGCCCCTGCAAGGTCACAGAGGGCGAAATTCCAGCCCGGGCCCTGAGCGGTGACTTCAGTTTCTTGATAAGGCTCGAGAAGGGACACAGCGTGTCCTCCCCACACCCCCACCCTGTCAGCACCTCGGCTCTGGTGAAGCCTGGGCCGCACACAGCCTGACTGGGGAAGAGACAAAGATAGACTGGGGACAGATAAGGACAGAGACAGGCGGGGATGGAGGGGCAGAGAGGGGAGATGGGGCAGAGGCCGATGCGAGGGGCGGTGAGGAGTGGGCCTGGGGCCTGGGAGATCGGCAGCGGACCCTGGATGCAGCTTGGGAAGGGCATGGTGTGGTCAGCTGGCTGGAACACAGGGGGTCCCCCCCGGAGCGTGTGGACCAGGGACTGCTGGGAAGAGGGGTGGAGGGTTAATGTGGAGCGGGGTCTCTAAGCCTCCAGGAGCCAAGATCAGAAAGGAAGAGGGAGGGAGGGGGTGCCCTGTACCTGGGGTGAGGGTGAGGGGTGGGGGAAGCGCAGCGGATCTGGACTGTGGAGTCCCCCCTGGTGTGGGGCACACTTGCATCTCTGTGGCTGATTGTTTGCACCCGACTCTGGCTGTTTGACTTGGCAAGTGAGCAAGGCCATAAAGTCAGAGCTGGCCCGTGGGCTCCCAGGCACCATGTGCCGCTGAGTCACAGGCGCATCCCCACGCCCGGCGGGGCAGGAGCCTGTGCTGTGCCTGCACTCACAGCCGCACACTGCAGGGGACGCGGCAGGTGCCGCCTCAGAGGCACGTGCACACAGGTACCCCGGGCGCCCAAGGACGCCGCACACACCTGATTCTGAGTCACCCTCACCAGCAAGCCCTGGGGGAGGGTGCCGAGAGCAGGACCCCGCCGTCCCTGTCTGCACTCGGATGCCGTGTGTTTATGTACAGGGGACTCTTGGAAAACCTCATGAAATATGCATGTTGTGCAAAAACTGTGCCTGATTTTTAAAGTTTTTTGGCATCCAAAGAAACTTATCTTTTAGTTCCGGTTTCTGTGAATTCTTGAGGGACCCTCTGACAGGTATACGTGTCCCCCATGCGTGCATCCCGTCGTGGTGGTTAGGGTGTGGTTGGGAAGTATTTGTGGAATGACTCAATGGGTGAACAAGTGAATGAATGAACAAACAAGTGGGAATACAGGGAGGACCACACCGCTCGGAGACTTGGTGAAATTGGCGGCGCTGCTGCAGGGTGGGTCAGGAGCTCCGTGCCTGCAGGGAGTTGTCTTGCTCCAAATATAGCCTCCGTGGGCGGGCAGTCGGCCAGGGCTGCCTCCCAGGCCCTTACTTCACCGGGCCTGAGGCCCGGCCTCTGAGGAGTTGGAGAAAATTGACAGAGACGAGGCCCCGGCGTCCTGTGCCAGGGCCGAGCGAGTGGTGACTGCATTCCGTGGAGGGAATGCCTCCTGCTCGGGTCAGCAGGCTCTGCTGATGGGCCCCGGGGGACGGGTTCTGGGTTGGGCTTCCAGAGAACTCCCTGGCCCGGAGGACGGCTCGGGTCCAGTGTGCAGGGGGCACAGCCCTGCTTGAGAGCTGGGCTGGCGCGTGCAACCCCTAGGCCAGGCGCTTCCTCAGGCTCGGGCTCCTTCTTGGGGCCGCTTCTGTTTCGCCCTTGCGCCTTTTCCCCTGCAGCCCGGTGCTCTGCCCTAAGTCATGGGGAGGAGATTGTTGTGTCCGGCCTTGAGCTCCGCGCCGGAGCCCAGGCCCTTTCCAAAGGGCTCCCTTCCCCCACCCCTGCCCCGTGGGCCCCTGGATGATGGGGGCTTTGGGGCTGCAGGGATGAGGGCTGGCGAAGCGGTGAGTGGGTGGCAGGAAGGATGGTGTTCAAGGTGAAACTTGCCTTGTGAGGGACAGAAATCCCAAATGTTTTCAGGAAAGCGGGGAGCAAGCAAGAGACTTCAGCCTTGCAGGCTGGAACTGGGTGATGGGAAAGCGCCCTCGCTCAGCTCTGCAGGGAGCCCCCTGCTGGTCACGTCTCCCATGGCGTGTAGCAAGTGCGTAGTTAAGTGCCTGTTGCTCCAGCAAGCTCCCATGAGCTGGAAAACACACAGCAGGCAGAGTGAGCTTTCCAGTGGGGAGGGCAGGAGGTGGTGAGCGGCTCCACTGGGGACTGCCTGGGCTGGGGGTCCGTGGAAAGGGGCTGGGTGCTGTTGCACAATGGGTGCTCAGGGTGTCTGACAAGGCGATATTTGAAGAGATCTGAAGAAATCAGGGCAGGAGGGCATGAAGATTACTGGGGGAAGAATGTTCTAGCAAGAGGGTTTGGCAAATGCGGTGGCCCCGAGGTGGGAATCTTGCATTTGAGTCAGGGAGGCCAGAATGGCTGTGTCGAGGGCAAGGGGGAGCGGGGCAGATGCCAGACCAGGACTTGTCGCCAGCCCCAGTGAGGGCTGAGAAAAGGGGGAAGGCACTGGCAGACACTCTGCAGGAAGTAATTGGTGTCACTTTTTTTTTTTTTTAAAGGTTGGCTAATTTACGTGAAAGGCAGAATGACAAAGAGGAAGGGAGGGATAGAGAGAATCTTCCATCTGCTGCTTCACTCCCCCATTTATTGCCACAGGCAGGGCCGGCTGAGGCCAGGAGCTTCTTCGGGGCCCAAGCACTTGGGCCATCCTCCGCTGCTTTCCCAGGCGCATTGGCAGGGAACTAAATCAGAAGCGGAGCAGCAGGGATGCAAACTGGCACCCTCTGGGATGCTGGTGTCACATAACCTGCTGTGTCGCAATGCCAGCCCCATGGTGTCATGTTTTTAAAGGAGCTGTCTGGCTGCCGTGTGGAGAGGACATTGAGGGGCAAGTCTGGGAGCTGGGTCAGCGGCTGCTGCAGAGAGGTGGGCGGGGGTGAGGGCTGGGGACGGATCCTGAAGGTGGAGGCACCGGAGTTGCTGATGGCTGGGACGTGGCGGTGAGAGCATGGAACATTGATTTGGTCAAGGATGGCTAGGGTTTGGCCAGGGAAGCCATGGTGCTGAGCTTCTGCAAGTGGAGTTGCGGCTGGGGACGTGCCACCATTAGCTGGCATTGGAGGCCATGGGGTGGCAGGAGCTCGCCTGCCCAGGGAGAGGGGAAGGCAGGTTTGAGGAATGACTCTGAGGTGCACCCCAGTGTGAGGGATTTTGGGGAGGAAACCCTCCCCGCCAAGGCAACATAGAAAGGGCTGTCAGACCCCACTGTTTGGCAGAGGCAGCTTTGCCGTTGTCTTGGATACTGGGGACTTAAGCAGGGAGCCAGGGCAGGTGCAGCAGCGCAGGCATCCCCTGAGCACAGGGCCACCCTGGAATCCCGTGCCTCCCAGGCTTCAGGGGAGACTGCAATGGAGCTGGCCTTGGAGGGACCTGCCTTCTCCACAACCCCCAGCAGTCACAGCTTCCAGCGAAGAGAGTGCGTGTGAGTGGCTGTGCTGGTCCCCACCCTGTGAGGACAGCACTTGGGGGCAGTTTCATGTCACACTATTGAGCTTACAGGCGTGCATGTGTGTGAAGCTCCAGGTCTGTATCCAGATCCACATGGCATTTTCACATCTCTATAAAGCAGTACAGCCAAGGTATCATGAAGCTACACATGTGTACACACATATAACCCACACACGTGCAGACATGCACACACATGTGTGCACACCACAGGTACACGTAAGCATACAGGTGTGCACAATACACGTAAATGTGTGCACACGTGGTCACAGTGCATAGATGTGTGCACACATACATATACCTGTGCATACATACATACACATGATCATATGCACATGATCATATCACATGATCGTATGCACGATCACAGTATACTTATACATGCACACATGCACATGCACATAAATGTGTGCATGTACATACACACGCACTATACACACACCTATGCATGCATGTGCTTGCACATATATACATACACACCCACATGTGCACACACCCACATGTGTACACACTACACACACGTATGTACATACATGCAGTTGTCTTTAGCCTAGGACCACCCCCCCATACAGGTACAGTCAGCATGGCCCAGGGAATAGGAACTGAGTTCCTGTAATCTACAGAGATGCTTCTGTTTCTTGAAGGAGGGGGAAGTGGGTGTGGTGGGTAGCAGACCTTTAAATATGGGTTGAGCGTCTCTAAACCAAAAAATCTAAAATCCAAAATGTCCCCAAGTGGAGAACTTTCTGAGCACCCACACGACGGCACCAGTGGAGAACCCCACACCTGACCTCCCGTGGTGGGTAGCAGTGCACGCTCCAGATCTCATACAAAATCACCTCCAGGTGACGTGTGTAAGCCCATGCGAAACGCCCACGGATTCTGAGTGTAGACCCTGGTGCCACCCCCGGGGGTCTCCTTATGTGTTTGCTGATAATAGTCTGAGATGAAATGAAATCCAACACACTCTGGGCCCCAAGCATCTTCGGTAAGGGACGCTGTCTACTCTTCCACTGTAAGCGGGTGGTGAAGTTCTCCGTAGGCAACTGGACGTGTGTGTGTGATCTGAATTAAGAGATGCTGAGGTGAGATCCCACAGGGGTGTCGGGACGCCGGACAGGATGTAAGGTGACAGTGGCCAGGCCAGGTCATGCCCTCCTGGGCAGTGCTGAGTCGGCCCACGCCTTGGCTGTAGGACTTTGCTCCCTGCACAAGGGGGACACGCGTTTCTGTTGCAGACCAGCAGCCGGGGCCACTGCTCTGACCAGCGGCCGGGCGGATGTTGCTCTGCTGCTCTCACGGACATCCCACCCGTCGGCCGCTTCCACAGGTGTAGCCAGCCTTGAGAACTTTGCAGAACGTGACAGCCCCAGCCTCGGCAGCTGCTGCCGCACCTCCTCCTCTGTCACTCCCCACACTTCGGCTGGCTCCTGGGCACGCTTGAGACCCGGGATCCAAGGCGCACCCGCCAGGCGCGCCCTCTGCAGCCTCGGCGGCGGCAGCCCTGTTCCTGAAGCCCCGTGCGCGTCTCCGCCTCCAGCAGCCCCGCGCCTTTTCCACAGTGGGGGCTGGCGGGGCGCGAAGCCGCCTCAGACTCTGTGTTCAAGGTCCCACCCCCCTCTCTCTCCCCTCGCCCAGCCCGGGCACTGCCCTGTGCAATCGCGCAGCTCAGACCCGGCCTTCACCCCCACCCTGCACCCCGCCACGGGCGGCGGCTTCCCGGCCCCAGGCTGGACACGGAGCTGCCCGGCCCCCTTGGGAGCGGGATGGGGTTCTGAAATTCGCGGTATCAAGTTTCGGAAAACACAGGGTCAGGGTCAGCGGAGCAGCCGGCAGCGGGGAAGGCAGGGCCCCGCTAATTTCCTGTCAGGAGGCCCCGGAGGCCCCGGCCCCTCTCGGCGCCCACGGGGGAGCGCATGCCGGGAATGGCTCGCATTCCGCCGGCTGGGGCCGCGCGCCAGCCGGGCCTCGGGGGACCTGCGGGGAGCCAGGACGTGGATCTGCTGAGGCCAGCTGGGGGGCTTGGGTGAGGGGACCCAGCAGTGTTGGTGTGGGGGCAGATGGGCCTGGCGCCCCCCCCCCCCGGCCGACCCCCACCAGGGTCGCAGGCGCCTCCCGCCCCAGGTTGTGTGAGATGTGGGGTGGGGGGCTGGGCAGGCCAGGCTGCCCCTGCAAGGAGGCAGGAGCCCACTCAGACTCAGGAGCCCCCGGCGTGGGGGGGGGGGGGGCTGCCCTGGGGCAGGAGGGGGGCCTGGCCTCTCCCTGGAGGCCCGAGCTCCTCTGGGAGGAACTTTATGTCCTGGACCACTCTCGAGAGGGTGAGGCCCGTGGGGCAGGCCACTGGCCTGAAATGGCTCTCACGGAGGCCTGGCCAAGCTGGGCGTGAGGCAGAGGTCACAAGTCCCCTGTCCCTGTAGCTCTCAGGGCCCAGGCTGGCCTGGGTGACATCAGGGCTGGGGAGAGGGGGGCACAGGACATGTCTCACAGCCTGGGTTCAGACCCCAGCTCCACTAGGACCAGGTCCTTTGTCCTCTGGAGACCATGGCCACCTCAGTTGTCAGGGCAGGCAAGGCTACCAGATCTAAGTCAACAGGGACAGTGGCCAGGAATGTGACTGGGGCTGGGTCTCCTGGCGCGCACACCCGGTCTCCATGGCTCCCCTAGCCCAGGGCAGCCTGCTCTGAAGTCAGGGCCTGGGTCTGGCCACTCCCAGCCATCCTGGCCATCTTGCCCCATTCCCAGCTCCTGGGGCCACGCTCAGGTGTGCAAGGCGTGAACCTGGCTGCCTTTGCCGGCCCTGCCCCCACCAGTGCACACAGAGCCCCCTACATTTCCTGTCTGGACAACTGGGGCAGCCCCACCCGGCTGCCCTCCTCCCAGCCTGTCCCGCACGCCCGCGCGCCAGGGAGATCTTCCCAAATTGCACGTCACAGTCACAGCCGTGAACCTGCTTTCCCTGCCGTGCCGCCGGCTCACCTTTGCCCCACCGCTCTCTGCTGGTCCTTCAGGCCTCAGCACACGTGGGAATTCAGGACTCTGACCCCGGGGCAGGGCCGTGAACTCCTCCCGGCTCCCTACAGGCCCCTGCCTGCCCTTTCCTGGCACAGCTCTGGTGACGCCAGGAATCTCACCTTGCAGGTGTGGGTCATGGCGTTGGCACAGAGCATCAGTGAGTGTGGGGGAAGGGACGATGGGCGCGTGCCGCGTGGTGAGCAGGGTGTGCTGACACCTGGGGGGACCAGAGCGTCTCTAGCAGGTTCTGCCCTGTAGCTTTGGATGGGGGGAGGGGAGGTTTGGGGTGAACACGGGCACAGTGAGGGGTTACCCTGGCACCTCATTTCCTCCTCGGTGTCCAGCCACCTCCCACGGGTGAGCTTAGGCTCCACACTCTCCCAGCCCCAGGTCAAGGCCAGCGATGGCGCTGTGGCACCCCAGCCCCACCTGCCAAGCCTAGCTGCTCTAGGAAATGGGGTATTGGGAGAGGTCACCCAAGCCAGGTGGAGTCCAGGCAGTGCTGGGCCACTGTGTAAGCGCCTATGCCGCCAGGTAGGTGCGTGTGAACAAAACGGTGTGCGTCTGCCTGGCCCAACGCCTCCTGTGCGCTTCCCCCAGCCGCTCTGCCCCAGGTCTCCCCTGCCCCCGGGCCACTGCCTTCCGCTCATCCACACCAGGCCCTGCTGGGTCCCTACTGCTGCTGTGACTGTCACTGCCAGCCCAGGGGCTTCCGACAGCACAGCCTGACCGCCTTACAGTGCTGGAGGCTGCAAGCCCAAGGTGCATGTGCCGGCCGAGGTCAAGGCGCTGGCAGGGCCAGGCCTGTCTGGAGGCTCCGGGGGGGAGGGCTCCGGAGGTGGCTGCGTTCCTGCCTCCCGGTGTCCAGGCCGCCAGTGACAGGTGGAGTCTCTGTGCTGTGGCACCCCTGGCACTCGCTTCTGTCTCCCTCTTTTGCTTGTTGCGACCAGTGTGGTGCGCTGGACCCACCCGGTGCAGCCTCCATTCTCTCTTGCTAGGCAAGGGGCTTGCTCCTGAGTTCCAGGGGTTAGCTCGAGACCTCACTGGGGCGTCGTGGCTCTGCTCCCCACACACGGGCTGCCTCTCCTCTCTGCTGTGAGCTCCCTGAGGGCTGAGCTGGTGTTTCACTTCTCCAGAGAGCCCTGGGTGCGCCCCCTGTGCCTGCTTGCACCCTTCCCTGTCCTGATGTGCCTGCCCTAATGCCATGTGTCCCAGGAAACCCTGGGACTTGAAAATATGGTGACATTGGGCCAGCGCCGCAGCTCACTAGGCTAATCCTCTGCCTGCGGCACCGGCACCCCGGGTTCTAGTCCCTGTCAGGGCGCCGGATTCTGTCCCGGTTGCTCCTCTTCCAGTTCAGCTCTCTGCTATGGCCCGGGAAGGCAGTGGAGGATGGCCCAGGTCCTTGGGTCCCTGCACCCGCATGGAAGACCAGGAGGAGGCACCTGGCTCCTGGCTTCGGATTGGCGCAGCACGCTGGCTGTAGTGGCCATTTGGGGGGCGAGCCAACGGAAAAGGAAGACCTTTCTCTCTGTCTCTCCTCTCTCTCTCTAACTGCCTGTCAAAAAAAAAAAAAAAAAAAAAGGAAAGAAACATGAAGTCAGCCTGTCCTAGGTTGGGACCATTGGCCTAGTGTTTCTGCTTTGAATCCCCATTTACCGTGAAGCCGGAAGCTTCAGCGCGCTTGGACCTCTGAAAGAAAGTGCTGGCACCTTTGCTCCTTCAGCTGTGGTCTCGCACGGTGGCCGGGAAAGCGCATCTCTCTGATGTTGGACTTGGAGGATTGTTACTGGCCCATGGCCCCTGGGCTCCCAGAGCCAGCTCTGCTTGCCCTCAGCCCTGTAGGGCTGTCCTTGGGAGCAGAGCTCTCTTGACAAACGGTTTAGCCCAAGGATTGCCCCGGCCTTGCCTTTTTCCCAGCTCCATGCTGCTGCCCAAGGGGGTCACCATCTCCCGGCCTCCCTGCCCTGGTGCTGCCAGGAGAACACAAGTGGCAGGGGAGGCCATGCTAAGGTGGGAGTGGGAGCTAGACTCACTGAGAGAGGGGCTGGGGCAGATGACTCCTGGCTGTGGGTGGGCACAGGGACACAGGCTTGGACCGCAGAGAGTGCACAGGGAGGTGGCGAAGGGGAATCTGGCGCAGTCTGGGGAAGGGGGGGCTGCCGTGGCAGGTGTACACTTGATGCATGGAAGGGGACAGTGCCTCCAAGAACAGGTGCATGGCTGTGTCAGTGCCCTGTGGGGAGGGCTGGTGCTGGGCACTGCTGGGGGCACCCTGGAGCCTCGGTGGGGGCTGCAGAGGCGGAGCTGGAGAGCAGGCTGAAAATGTCGGTAACAGCTGCAGAGCTGCCGGGTGCTCGGCCTCTGTAGATTTGCGACTACCAGGGCCTGGCGGGCCAAACCTGGGACTCTGAGACTTGAGTGGGACACAGCTGGTAGACATCCTGGAGGGCGCTGGCCCCGCAGCCTCATTCACCTTCGCAGGGGACAGCTGTGATGAGCGGGGCAGCAGGGGCCCTGGGAGTGGCCAGGAGAAAGCTGACTGGGGAGCATGGTCTGGTGAGTGCTGAGCCTGAGCCGGGCCTCCCGGGAGCACTTGATCAAGGTGGCCCCCTCCCCCGAGCTCAAAGCAGGGGCCAGGGAATGAGCCCCATCTTGGCTGGAGTGGCTCCCAGCAGATTCGCTTGGTCCACAGACCTACCAGGTCATTCCACGGTCACTCCGAATGGATTGCACCTGGATCCACGCCGTGTCTCCTGCTCGCGGGGCTGGGAGGCAGGGGCCGCCACTAACAACCTGGAGGACGACGAGGGGTGGGGTGGGGGGTGGGATTAGGTGGGAGGGGCCCCTGTCCCTTCCCCATCAAACTCTGGCGAGAGCGGAACCCACCTCGGGCTGGCCCCAGGGGCGCCCTGCTTTGCTCTGTCTGCTGTGCTCAGAGCAAGGCCTCGCGGCGAACGTGCGTTTCCACTCCAATTAGAGAAGCGATGAGAAGCGGATGTCACTCACGGCCAGGACAGCACTCAAGGACAGCTTTGCCTCGGGGCCTTGTTCACACGTCCTCTGTTGTAATAATAAAATCCTGAGACGGGGGCCAGCCGGACACCCCACGGGATGCCACAAGGACCGTAACAGCAGGAGCAGGAAGCGGCCCAGGCCTGCGGGATGCTCACGCGCCGCCCCGAGTGCGGCTGCGCCGATGGCAGAGGTCTCCGGACCTGCAAGGGGAATGCCCCTCCTGTCCGAGGGACCACGGCTTCCTGTGTCTCTGCGGGTGTCGCGCGCACTACCTGGCTGCAGGCCCAGGCCCTGGTGCCCGAGGCCCTGCGGGCTGGGTCAGACCGGGTGGCTGACGGCCACGAGGCAAGTCCCGGTGCGAGCAGCCAGCTGTCAGCCACAGAGGGTTCTACACTTTGGAGAATGGTCCCTGCATGGGCTGGGCCCCTGTAGAGCCAGAACTGACATCTGTGGAACTCCTAGTGGCCATGTCGTGTCTTAACGTCACACGGGCTGGCAGGAATGGAGTCAGGAATGGAGCCGGAGCCGCCCGCTCGTCCCTGTGGTCACGTGGAGGGTGCTGCACGGCCAGCTGCAGGCGAGGCAGGGGTGGGCGGACCTGGTGCCTGTGCACAAGCTGGGGGTGGACAGGCTGGGGGCAGGGGAGAGCGTCCCGGTGGGTATAGCCGTGCGCAGACAGCTTGGTCATCTGTTCTGTGCATAGGAAACCACAGCCCCAGGTGGTGAGAAAACTCTCACATTCCTGGGCAGGGGCCTAGGAGGAGAGGGCCCGGGAGCCAGAGGCCGGTAGGTGTGTGTGTGGGGGTGGAGGTGCGTGGCTGCCCGTGGACTGCTGTCCCTTGCATTAGTGTTGTCAGAAAGCATCAACAGGGGAGGTGGCGGGTGAGCAGAAGAAAATGACTCGCACATTTGACATGAGCCAGTCCTTATCACGGGCCACCCTGGAGCTAGGGTGGGTGCGAGGGGTGTGGCCACCGTGCAGAGGCAGCGCCAGAGCCAGGTGTGGACTAACCGTGGCCCTAGAGCAGAGTCCCCCCCCGGCACTGATGAGTGTCCACCAGGCCGGCAGGAGAGGCCAGTGCGGAGCCCCTGCTAGGCCTCCGTCCCTTGAGGAGCCCACTCCACTGGGGCATGTGATGGCATTGGAAGGGCCAGTGGCTCGTCTCGTAGGGGTGGAGCCCTCCTGTGGGCACGGGTTTGCCTTCCTGGTCAGAGCTCAGGGCCCCAAGGTCACATAGCACAGTGCACGCCCAGAGACCCCGCATGGCAAGGGGCCCCCTGAGTGATGGTTTACTGCTGCCACCAAGGGTGCACGGGGTTTCTTGTACCATCGATCAGCAGACAGGAGGAGGGGACACCGTCATGGCAGAGGTAACCGACACTGCCGGTGGACAGGGGGTGGCAAGGCTTGTCTGCACACCGTGGTCAGGAGGAAGGTGTGAGGTCTCCCTGGGCACCTCCAGGAAGCTCCACAGGGGCTGTGGCAGGACGTGTGCACAGCCTGACCTGAGAAGGGCTTGGCTACACTCCCAGCATGCAGTGTCCCTGCAGGCAAGCCATGTCCATGTGCCGAGGTAGCTGAGGGTGAGGGCCGTGCACAGGCGTCAGGGACAGGCTGGAGGGAGCCCTCCACCTGCCACCATTACTGCATTTATCCTAGGAAGAGAGGCCCCAGGGAAACAGTGAGCACCTGTGTCCTGGTCTGTGTGACACCAGGGAAACGTGTCCCAGATCTCCCGCTGCCAGGTCTGTGACTGCCTGTGGGCTGGACTCTGTCCCTGAGTCTGCGCTAACCCTGTGTTCTCGGTGGGCTGCCCCAGCAGAGGTCTGAGGGGTGGCAAGTGGAGGAGGGGGATGTCCTTGGAGCAGAGCCTCGGTCTGCCTCCTTCCCTGTTCCCAAGGCTTGCGCCTGCCTCAGGTCTCTTGCTCTTCTGGCACCCCCACCCCCTTTCCTTCCCATCAGCACCTTACAGGGCCGGTTCTAGCATATGCGTCACTCCGGGTGTGCCGCCCAGCACCAGCAGCGATGCCACACCTGTGCTCCTGGAACCACACGGTCAAGGTCAAGCGCAGCCAGGCCCACTGCGTCTCACTGTAGCGGATGATTCACACATGCGTTGCTTTTGAGACGCACTGACTCAGATCTTTAGCTCTCAGTTTGCAGCCCGAGTCCCTGTCAAGACAAATGTTTGGAATCGCAAACCGTGGGGGACCATCTGGGTCCTCCACTGCGGAGGTCAAAGCCCAGTGGACTGGAGGACTGGGACAGCCGCATGGCGGCCAGAAGAGGTGGCACTAGAACCCAGGTCACTCGCCTGCAGCTTGTACCCCACAGCCTCTGCCACGAGCAGGCTACTTGCTCTTAAATCCAGATGGGCTGGCATGGTAGCAGTAAAAATACAGCTAGTTGTGGTGTAGTAAAAAAAGAGAAATCTATTAGGTCCTGGGTTCTGGCACACAGCTCCTAAAACTCTTGGAATTTCCTGAATGACAGGAGTGCGCGCCCGGGAGTCTGTGCTAATCTGGAGGTTCAGGATGGAGGCCAGGGAGATCAGCTGCACCCTGAGCTCTCAGGAGGGTGAGGATGACTCCTCCTTGGTACCTGAGGCACCAGGGGAGTGGACGGCATCAGGGTATTGGGAAGAGGGCGTGCGGCTCTTTCACTGGGCTGATGTGCGTGGACCCCCTTAGCATTCATGGACGAAGTGAGTCAAGTGTTCCGCGGAGTTCTGTAAAGTCCTGACCCCGACAAGAAGGTTGTGGGAAGACCCACGTTGATAGCTGGTTGCTCAGAAGAGCTGGGGGCCCTCAGGACTTGTGATGGGCCATGTTGCCATTGACTGTGGCGTGCAGGCGTCGGCCTCCTGGAGAAACCGCGTAGGCCTGGCACGTCACAGGTGGCATCCGGAGGGCAGCACGTGGGTCCTCACCGAGATGCCCCCAAGTGTCAGGTGTGCACTGGGTTCTCAGCAGGAACACGGGGTGACAATGCGGATGTTGTTTCCCTCCTGAGTCTTCGGGACAGACAGCACAGACTGGCGAGCGCCATGAAGGGCTGGGGCAAGGCAGGGGCCACGTGTGCTCTCAGGGTGGCGGGAACCTGCGGGCTCGAGGAGGGGCGTCACAGCCTCACCCTGGGCCTCTGTGGCTCTCGGGTGCCCCTCGGGTGCCCCCTCGCTTGGCTCAGAATGGTATCCTGGATGTCAGAGGGGCCCAGAGGACTCAGGTTCAGCCCTGAGACACAGAGGAGCTGCTGTCCAAGCCGGAAAGAGCAGCTTGTTCAGCTGTGCCGTTCAACAATCCTCTGAAGTGGAAAAGCCTGCTGCCCATCAGGACTTCAGTACTCAGTGCCCAACACTTTCCCCAACTGGCACATACGAGGGTATTTCAGAAAATTTGTGAGAAATGGAACTAAAAGATGTTTTACTTTGGTGCACAACTTTTTTGAAATCCATGCACAAGGTGACTTCAAAAAGTTCACAGGAAATGTGTATTAGGAAAACTATGCACGGGTCTTAAAATCTTCTTGTATCCAAGTCAGTGTACCTTTTAGTCCTGTCTTTCCATGAGCTTTCTGGCGTGCCCTATGCAGGTGGTGAGGCTGTGACCGGGTGAGCTGAAGGACTGGCTCACTCACACAGCTTATCAGAGGCGGTGGTGGGAGCGCGAACCTCGGCCCAGTCTCCCAGCGCGGCTCTGGGGGGCGGGCGGGCAGTGCGTGCGTGCAGTCTCTGCGGCTGCTTCCCTAGCAGAGGTGAGGATGAGCGGCGCGGAGCGAGCCCGGCTGTGTCTCCTCCTTGAACCTCTGGCCCCGTGTGTGAGTCCCGGCCGTTACCCCCGAGTGCCACACACTGCACAGTGAACGGAACGTCACAGTAAACAAGGGATGCTTTTTTTTTCTTAAGAAATAAGTTTAATCCCAGGTGGTTAGTGACTCTAAGGCGTGTGAGGCCTTCATGAGAGCTTAAAGAAACCAGTTACAAAAGCAGCTGTATACGGTCTCAAACAGCAGAAGGTGTATTGGGATCCATATTTTACAAAGTACAAAAAATTATTTCATATACAAAGAAAAATACAAATAATGTGCAAAAACCTCTTCCACAGGTGGCAATTTATAAAACAAAAATGATAGAAAAGTCCTTCATTCTTCTTAGCTCCCAATTCCTTATATATTAACACAGTTCTATTTCCTAGTGTGTAGACAATTTTACATTTGAAAATCTGATTTATTTTTAATCTACAAAAGCAAAGTAGCTTTTTTTAAAAAAAGGGAACAGTCTCATTACTGAAGTCTTATGAATGAATCAGTCTGGTTAACTGTATATTAAATTACAAGCAGACTTTCTAGAAATTGTCTGTACAGTCTGGAAGCATTAGTTGGGAATCTAACATATTAACATTAGAACAGGAACGCAGGGCTCTGGCTCCCAGGCCTCCAGCTGGCGCCAGAGGCTGTTTCTGTTGACTGTGAGCAAACAGCATTCCTGGGATTTTAAGCTGAACAAACACAGGCTCTCGGGAGTAAAGAAAATCTAAAAGCAGTTCTTAGGACTCGTGTGCACACGTGTCTGGTGGTCCAGTCGTGCCACCGTGGTCCAGCCAGCCCTTGTCACAGGTGTGGGTGGCTCTGTCCCTTCCACAAGTCCACTTCCGTGGGAGCTCAGCACGAGGGCTCGTGCTGTGGGTTAGTGCGCGCTGCTGTGTAAGGAGCTGTCCGGGTGCAGATCTCGGAGCACCAGGGGAGTAGCAAACCTGCGCTCCCAGTGCTGGGAGCAGCTGTGCCCTGCGCTGGCCTCGTCCTCGCCGCCCCACTCCCTGGGCAGTGTGCCCGTCGGGATAGTCCTGCGCGGCCCTCTTTGCCGGCCACCGAGCAGCGACGCCTCTTGCAGGGACCACGGCAGCGCCCTCACTCAGCTCCAGAGAGCGGAGATCTCCAGGGTCAGCCTGGGACAGGCACCTCCAGTGCAAGCCTGTTCCGTGTAGGAGAAGATGATCTCGGAGAGTTTTGGTTTTGGCTCGTTACAAAGCTCTCCAAGGAAATGACGGCCCTGGACGTAGCTTCCACGCCCGAGGTCCCAGGCAAGCGGCAGCCCTTCTGCCCAGGGAAGGACGAGCGCTGGCTCAGGCGGCATTCTTCTGCTCCCTAACCACCGAGACCTGTTAGGATAAATCAGTGCAAGGCCCAGCAGAGGCCTGGGACTCTTGAGCAGAGCCATGGCGACAGCCACTCTGCCCGAGGGGCCCCGGGCAGGGCTGGGCCGAGCGCCTTGCCCTGGGTGACTTGCTGCCAGCTCCTCAGGGACTCTGGCGCTGTGGGAGCCTCCGCCTCTTCTGCTTGGGCTGACCATGGGCATCACGCGTCAGAGATGCAGCTCTGGATCCTGTCCATCCATTGCTGGGCACTCTGTCCGTCCTGGGCACAGAAGTTATACACACGCTTGCTGGTCTTGAGCTATAACACCAAGCGAGAGAGAACAGGGATGAAGGTCAGGGCTGCTTTATGGCTTTGGGCAAGTGGCCAATCACTCCCTGCAGCCAGCCTATGGGTCCACACTACCCTCGGCCCTCTGTGCTTCTCCTCCCACAGTCGCTGTGCTTGTGGTCACTTGTCTCGCTCCCATGTTAACAGAAGGCTACGTGGAGGAAGGCGACACTCTGGAAAAGCCTTCCTTTGCGTCTTCAGCTGGGGCCTTCTCTGATGACAGAGGTCAGGAGTGGCTGAGGCTCTGGCCTCTCCCACGCACTGCACCAAAGCAACAAAGGGGAGGAAGTGCTTGTGCCAGGGGAGCCCGGAGACTCACTCACACCGGGGAGCTGGTTCTTCAGTGAGGGCCACACGGAGAGCCCAGAGTGAGAGGGATGGCCTCGTGGCCTGAGCAGGGCCCTGTAACATGACTTTGCTCTTTATGAGGTCCTGCTTGAGCTCAGGGACTAGAAAAGCCTCTTCCCATCACTAGGCCCGCACACTGCTCTGCTGGGGGCTGCTGAAGACTCAGGGCAGCATGGAGGCCCCTGTGGGGCGGGAAGGTGCCTCCGTTCTTGAACCTACGTGGTCACCGAAATAACATTGACCCAAGAGCTCATCCGCGTCTGTAACTTTCTGAGATGGCCGAGCGCTTTCAGGGCTGAGGAGCAAGACTGCAGCTGGCTGACAGCGTGGGGTCTGTGGCCCACCTGCCTGACGCCTGCACCACTGACTCTGAGGGCCCCGTGCTTCCTGGAGGCGGAAGCACTTACGTGCCAGCAGAACCGGGAATAGAGATCGGATCAACTTACATCAAAGAAAGCCTTGTCACTCGTGTGCTTTGGGGCTCCCATGCTGGGACAAGCAGGCATGACCACTTCCACTTCAGCCAGATCGATGTGACCCCTACAGCTTGTGTCCTCACAGGAGTCATAGTATCGCAGCTGCAGAGGAGGGCATGGGGAGGAAACACACAGACAGGGGAGAGGTGTGAGTCCTCACACTGCTGCGTGCTCCCCCTGCATGTTGCCTATATGCTAAACTGTGCCTGGAAAAACACACAAGAAATTGGCAATACTGGTTGCCTTTAGGAAGAGAACTAGGTAATGGGGGAAAGGAGTTGGGAAAAGTATCAGGTGCTTTTTCCAGTTTGGATAAATAAATACACATTAAAATAAGTCTAATGACTGTAAACATGTGTAATGTATAAAAAGGAGTTAATGTTTAGCATATATAGAAAATTTCTAAAAATGGAAAAGAAAACAATAAAAAACCAAGTGAAAACATGGTCAAAGGATCACCACAGGCCAACTACAGAATACAAACGACCTATATACATTTGAGGAGATGACCAACCTCAGTGATCACAGAAAAGCACATGAAACCAATGAGATTTCACTTCCATTCAGATGGAGAACTATTAAAAATGGCTGATGGTTCCAGGAAGGCTTCAGGGATGCCCAAAGACTGCTGGTGGGACATGATTTGTTAGACCGTTCTCAGAGGACAACTCGCACTCTGGGCTAGACCGCAGAGTACCCGCGCCTCCTGAAGGAAGCCGCCCGGGGAAGCACGCCCGCTCACAAAGGCGTGCGCCCAGGGTCTCCTCTGTGTCTGCTTCCCTCAGCTCAGTACTGGGGAAGGCCAGGTTTGTCTCTAGGGGCAACACTGAGTTCAGCCACAGAACGTGGGTCAAAGGGAATAGTATCCAGCTGTTGAAGCGAACAGGGACGATCTCTCTATGAACAGGTAATGCTACGACTTTAAAAAGCAAGCTGCCACACAGCGTGTAGATAGGAGATGATTTCTGAAGAACATCTGACTGCACAGAATTTTAGACTTTGATGAAATGTTTGATTTCGGTATAATAAACACATTACTTTTGAAATAAGAAAAAAATTAAAAAAGTTTAGTTAGACGCTGGTGCAAAGCCTCGCTGGGTCCCGTCTGCAGCGCGCCTGACTTCCCCGTCTCCTCCAAGGCTCGGCCAAGTGGGGCCAAGTGGAAAAGCTGCACTTTCCGTGTTAAAGCGTCTACAAGGGTAGGAACGCAGTATAATGGGGACGGCTGTAAATGCAGAGCAGTCGGCCGTCGGCCGGGTCGTATCTAGGGGCTGATGGCACTCTGCTGCACAGTGCGCGCTCTGTGCTCTCAGAGGCATCGCTACTGGACAGTGAGCCCGCTGAGAGGCCCTCCGCTCGTCCATTTGAGAGTAACTTCCCTGCGTTCTTGCATAGATTCTCTGTGACCTCTATGAAGCTCTACAGCCCAGGAAAAGGTGGCTGCCTGTATAGTCTTTCCCTGGACAGGGTCTTCTGCTGTGGGTCCTGCTGGGGCAGCACACACGGTCCCGGTTCCAGTCTTTTCCACAGGCTGCGCTTGGCAGTGAATGCGTGGAGAGCCAGAACGTGTAGCCCTCGGGCTGCCTGCTCAGTTCCTGGGCACAGTGAAGGCGCTAGAGGCCACATGATGCCCCCTGGTGCAGACAGGCGGGGGTCTGGGTAGGAACCAAGCTCCCCTGAGATCACTGGAACAAGGAGCATGATGCTAAGGAGAGTGGCGGCTGCTGTCGCAGGAGCTAAGCAGCTAACTGTGGGCACAAGATTTCCTGACACGATCAGCAAGGTCCAGTCTGGACTGCCCACTGCAAAGCCTAGGTTTGCACAGGCCCATCCTCTTCTGCCTGCTTTGGGGCTCGTCTGAGAGGTGGCAGTACCCTCCTTGGCAGGCACACACAGGTGGTAGGCAGTAGCTCTGGGTGACAGAGTGCCCTCTATCCTGAATGGAGGCTTTGTGTGGCAAAGCCTAGGGGAGCCTGTCTTCACAGCCCTGGGCCTGCGTGTGCATGGGGAATGCCTGCACAGCCTGAAAACCAATGCTCCCTGCCCTGGGCTTGAAAACAGGCAAAAGGAGACAGACGAACATCATTAGGAAGAGTTCTATTGCTCCGAATGCTCTGGGCTCCGCTGTCATGGCCTCTGCCTCTGTGTGTCACAGAGGCTGCTCTGGAACATCCCCCAGAAGGCTGCTGCCCTTGCCCAGGGGCATCCGGGAACCTGGCGGAGCCCCAGGCCACATAGGAGAGGCCCTCAGAATGCGTGTGTCTGTTGAGAGCCATACAACAGGGACTGGCACTACCTCGAGAGCAGCTTCTTTGGACTTTAACGGTATTACCTGATGTTTCGTTACATCCAAAACAAACCAGCGGGGCTTCCATCCTTTCAGCAAAGCCCCTCTCTTGTAAAGCGTTCCCTCAAAGGACCTGGAAGAAACGACACAGCAGTTACCTTGGATTCTTCCAGCTAGACACTGCTGTAAAGGGAACATCTGTTTGTCCAGTCTGTCTTTCTCTGTGATGGGCTCCCTGTCCTCTCCCCAACCCCACCAACAGCCAGAGTATTCCCTAGAATTTTTGTAGCATTTTGGGGAAATAATGCCTTTTTCTGCAGGGATTGCTAGATCCTGTAAGGTCTGGAACTACCAGTAGCCATTTAAATTCATCTACTTGAAAGGCAGAGGGAGAGAGAAAGAGGTATCTTCCATCTGCTGGTTCATTCCCCAAGTGCTGACAACAGCCAGAACTGGGCCAAACTGAAGCCAGGAGCCAGGAACTCCACCCAGCTCTCCCCATGGGTGGCAGGGGCCCAAGCACTTGGGCCATTTTCTGCTGCCTCCCAGGTGAATCACCAGGAAGGGAGATCCAAAGTGGAACAGCTGGGACTTGAACCAGACACCTGAGATACAGGATGCTATGTCCTGCAGTGGCTCAACCTGCTGTGCCACAGTGCATGTCCCTCAGTGGGCCATTTCTTGTGCTATATTGTGTTTGATGTAACACAGAGGGAAACAGAGCTTGGAAAGAGCCTGAAAGCAGCGAGCTTGGCTGGCCCAGTCTATGTGTGTCAATTCCTCTGCTTCAGCTCGCATGAGCTGGTTTTGTGCTCCTGGCCACTGCAAAACTGCTGACTAACGTGTAGTTCCTCGGAATCTCTGGCAGACATGAGATAATCAGGACTCAACCACAAATAACTATAACTTCTTGGTATTATTTTTAGTTGTAATTTTGGTTTCTCCTTTTCAAAGAACAATGTAAAGCCTTAAAAAAATAAAAAAAGAAATTGAGGCAAAGATATTTCAAGTTACAGAGGGCTGTCCTGCTGAGCCCCAGTCATTGCGGGCCTGTGGGTGGCCCTGGGCAGCGTGGGGGCACGTTACCTGTTCTCATCAGCCCGAGACGTGTACTGGCTGTAGAGCGTGGCTGCTCTCCGCTCCACTCCGTTGGAGGGGGCGAGGCTGGCGCTCTGCTCCTCCCCAACGCTGCTGTCTGCCAGCTGCAGCAGAGACCTCTTGTGATAGGAAGGGAGGTTGGCAGACATGATTCCTGGGGACCCCGAGGGGTGTCTCTGGGGCTGAAAACGACAAGGACCAGGAGAGCTTTACGGAGACTGTAGGCAGCTGACCGATGATTTCACTGTAGAACTTAATCTCGGGGAAAAGACTAAAGAACAGATACATGTCCTGCAGTTGCGAAAACCTGGACACCTGAATGTCCTCCAGCAGGGGACTGGCTAAAAAAATTACGGTGTTTCCACACAGAGGGATTCCAGGAGTCATCAAAACACTGGTGCTGACCTTCGCACAGCGACAGGTGGAGGGGAGAGCGCGCTGGCACCGAGCAGGAGAGCAGGCATAAGCAGCCTGTCTACAGAGCTCTCCTGCCTGTGGGTTGACAACAGTGACACAAGTTTCGTGGCACAGAGGATGTTTCTAGATTATAATCTGTGGGTGACTTTAATCTTTTTAGTAACTTCTTGTTTATTATCCTATTCAAAAATATATCCTACTTCCATAATCAGAAAAAACTCCAAAAGTGATTGTCCTTCCTGAGGGAAGAACGCCTTCCGGTGCCCCCGCCCATGCCTGTGGGTGACAGCTCCTGAAGTGCCAGGTGAGGCATGAGACAGCCCAGGAGGGCCCTCGTGTGGTCCACCCCGCTCTTCCTGCCTGCGCTGTGACACCTGACTCTGCCGACCTCCCCGTCTTCCTGAACGCTCTGTGAAGTTTCCCTCTGTTGCATATGAAGCCAGTAAGACGTGGGTTTGAATGGTGACTGTGCCCTCAGTGCTGGGCCCCTCGCGTGTGACACGGCCAGCACTCCCTCCTATGGGTTAGATGGGGTGCGACGTGTGGCTAGTTTCAAGCATGGTCCTGTGCACATATTATATGCTAGAGAAATGTTTCAGAAATTGGGAATTGGAAATGGGATTAGAGATGCAAAAAGAGTATTTGCTTTAAAAATATTCTTATGATAAATGTTTCTTTCAAACAGAAAATGGAGTGTGAACAACAGAAAGTGGCATGTTTTATTGTCTTAACTACTTCTATTTTCTTTCTTTGCTTATTTCTCGGGAGCAAACATGGTCTTGGCCTTCCCCTCCTCCCTATTGTGGTAGAAGATCAGCTGAAACCACAGAGGCGCTGAGATAGGAAAGAACCCAGCAATTTCCTCTGGATTCGGGGTCTGAAACACAAGTATTATGTCACTGTGGTAAAATGAGACAGGCAGGAAATATTCAGTCATCTGGAACCTTCTGCCCAAGACCCCAGGGCATGACCCCTCCTGTCGAAGGCCCTCGCACCCTCACAAAGTTCAGCAGTGGCTCTGCAGGGGATTCACCAACTCACACGGTCTGCTCTTGGCTCTTCTTTAAGGTCCATGGCTACCTTCTCCCACAGCTGCTGCCACTTCTCCGGAGTTTGGTTCAATTTATGCTCTAACTTTTCAATTTCCTGTGAAGAAATGAAAAAGTTTCCCAATGGGCCAATATTTCATAGAGGTCAGGGTGTGGCCCAGAGCCATCTCCTTTGCTCTGCACCCACGGCCAGAGGGCAGCTGAAGAACGTGGAAGACAAGGACCTCCGAGGTCACCCACGCC
This sequence comes from Lepus europaeus, assembly GCF_033115175.1. NCBI lineage: Eukaryota > Metazoa > Chordata > Mammalia > Lagomorpha > Leporidae > Lepus > Lepus europaeus. The sequence continues at coordinate 55,372,072 of NC_084833.1, read as the reverse complement.
AGGAAGAGTGTGGGAGCTCTAGGTGGTGTGTTGTGCTGTGGCCAAGATGACTGCACAGCACCTACAATTAGGCCTGTTTGTGCAAAGTGGCTTAAACAGTAAGCGATGAGATCTGTATCCTAAACACCTTTACTCTTGGGCAACCCAGGGGAAATCTCATGGCCAAAGCAAAAGGTCAAGCACTGGGCCTGCAGCCCAACCCCAACAGCTGTAGCAGAAGACAACCATGCCCCTGCAGAGGAACCCCTCAGCTCTGATGACTCAAACCAGACATGGAAAGAGCAAAGCAAAAAAGGTCCAAGGAGATGGCTTCCCTTCTGTCGGAGCAGCTGCTTCCGTGGCAGAGTGGTCATGCTCTTCCTGGCCGGAAAACCAGAGGGAGGAGACTCCCCAGACCCATTGGCCCCAGTCAGATAGAACCTTTCCTCGGGGTGGCACTGGCAGCATGGCGTTGCTCCAGAATGTTCCTTGCAGAAGACGGCTGGCAATATTCCCATCAGGCCATCAGCTACCCACACTTCTGAGCAGAGGAAGTAAAGCACCCACAGAAGCCATAGCCCAGGCCTGATTCAGCCTGCTTGCGCAGCTAAAACAACTGGGAAGCTGCCGGAAGGAGTAAATTGCTCCATTTGCCCAACTGCTTCCCTGTAATGCTGGACACTGTTTTTGGACTCTCTTCTGGTAGGTAAGCCTGGTCTGCCCTGTTCAATCTCCGGGAGGGCTGTGTGAGCCCAGAGGGAGGACAGCCATGTGCAGAGGTGTGTAAGCCAGTCTCAGGTTAGCCTGCTTCGGAGGCCTCAGGCTCCCGGAGTGTGCCCGCACGTGGGTGACTTACACTGAAAAGGCTGGTGAGAGCATCGGGCTGGGCGCAGCGGATGTCGTCATAGCATGGCCACACTGTTCTCCTCTGGCTCTGGGGGCCAGCTCCTCCAGGCAGGTCGGGGTCCTCAGAGGGGCAGTGTTTGGAGGTCAGCATCACCCAGTCGTACGAAGGCCCTGTGGACAGGGTCTCCTCTATGTAGTAATCCCACTTTTTGAGGCTGGAGACATTCACACTGGGCTTCAGGGCCTGTTTAAAGAGAACTCTGAAATACTTCATAGTTTCATTTTGACCCCAAAGTTCCCCAAGCCTGCTGAAAGGTCAGCTGCTAACGCTTGCAGGGCCAAGGGCGAGGATATGGCTAGAAGTTCAAATGCAATCTGTCTAAATATTTACAAATCATACATTACAATACACTACTAAATAAAACATGGTCCATCTTCCCATTGTGACAACTATGACCTCCTAATGACCTGGAAGGCCAGGTTCAACTAGAGAATTCTTGGATTCCTCAGATTTCTACACTGGAAGTGGTGGCACTGGGTGGGGGGTTGGCCACAGCTCCTAGTCCTTGGCCTAACCTCCTCCTCCCATCTCAGCTCCACCCTATACTCTGAGGGCCTTGCATGAGTGTTTGTGTATATCTCAGCCCACAAAGCCAAATTCCGTCCACCCCTTGCCACACAACTACTTCTCTGGGCCTGGGGGGACTTGACTTAGATTAGGAGGTGGATACGAGGAGACATGCTGATGGCCGTCCTGGAGGTGCCCAAAGCACGGCTGAAGTGAGGAAGTGTATCTAAGCCTGCACCCTTGTTTCTGGTACTACTCATCTCATTAGTGGGTACAGGTGGAGGAAACCCAGACTGTGGTCTGAATGCAGGAGGCCTAGGACAGGAGCCTCTCTACCCCTAAGTAAGGGTAGCTCCACTTATCAAACCCGCCTGATCCAGCCCAGAGCCAACGGCAGAGCTGTGCACAGCACAGCATGCTTGCCGCTGGGAGATGTCATACTTCTTGGGCTGGGCTCCAAACATCCCTGCTTCCAACAGAGGCCCTTCCAGTGCCCTGGTACGAAGGGACTGCAGGAAATCTTTTCTAAAGTGTTTTATGTCTCACTTTAGAGCACCTGTTGAGATTTCAAGTTTGTACTTTCTTCCTGAGAAAGCTGCCTTGTTTTGATTTTCTTGAATTTGTCCTTTCTAGGTTTTGTGAGGCCAGCTCCTGAGTTTTATGGCAAGAATCTGGTCAACAGCCTCTATCACAACTCAAACCCACAGTGTCTCAAACTTTTAAACAGTTTTTGGTATAAAAACTACTCAAGGGGCCAGCAACTGTGGCACAGCAGGTTAAAGCCCCAGCCTGCAGTGCTGCCATCCCATATGGGCCGGTTCAAGTCCCAGCTGCTCCACTTTTGATCCAGCTCCCTGCTAATGCACCTGGGAAAGCAGCAGAGGACAGCCCAAGTGCTTGGTCCCCTGTACCCACATGGGAGACCTGGAAGGAGCTCCTGGTTCCTGGCTTTCAATCGGCTCAGCTCTGGCTGTTACGGCCATTTGGGGAGTGAACCAGTGAATTAAAGACCTCTCTCTCTTTTTAACTCTGTCTTTCAAATAAAATGATTCATAAAAAAACCTATTCAAATGTTAACAAAAGCTTATAAAACTAAGAAAAAATTTAACAAAATATATTCAGAAAATGAAGCACAAATGATTTCTTATTCCACCTCAATTTCCACTGGTGAATATAAATAATTGAAGAAAATGGGGCTCCTCTTGTGCATTCTGTCAATGCATTCCCAAATACACACTCCTTTTTTGGCATGTTTGTCTCCTTTATCATCAAATAAGGTTCCTGTAAATTAAAAGAGATCCAACAAAGTGGAAGTTAGATAAATTAACATTTTGACTAAAATCATGAGACATGTGGCAGATGAAAACGTGAAACATTTCTTAAGGCTCTAAAGATGGTCACCCAGGCACAAAACCCTTAGCACAGTGCAGCTTCAGGGAGACAGCTCCTCCGGAAGGAAGCACCTGGCCAGGAGCTCCCGGGCAGCCCGCGGTGCATGGTGATGGACGGTGGTGTTCCTCCAGCGCACAGCCTGCATCACATAGCGCAGGGTGCGCACTTGTGTACACTTTTTTGCAAGAGAAATTATAAGCACTTAAGGGATGATGCGATTAACTCAATTAAAATTTTTTTTTGTTGTTTCTTTTTAAAGTTTTTGGCTGTTAGGAAGCCATTTAAAGTGTTTTTTTGTTTGGCAGATTATAGCATGGTCACAGAGACCCTGGGTGACAGAAGGGTGGGGTCTGTATGCATGGCTGATTTAGAAATCCAAGCAGAACAAAGGGGGCGTGTCGGGGATATTCTGACATTGCCTGTGTCACTTGGTTTTCAATAGGGAGGAAGATGTGTCAGGGCAAGGCAGAAGGGATTTCTCTAGAAGGCCAGGAAGGGTGCTGTCTTGTTTGAATGTCTTGTTTGACGGAGTCAAAAATCACCACACACTGTACCAGTTTGTCAGGAAGGGGTGCCTCCAGCCCGAGGTGGGAGTAGATCCTGTAACATGCGCAGCCTTGAAGAGGAAGTAAAGTTTTCTCCCCACCTTTTAACAGCAAAGCCCAAAGCAGTGGTTCTCAACCTTGGTCACGCATTAGAAAGACCAAAGGTTTAAAAGACAAAAACCAATAACCAGGTCTTGCCTCAGACCTACTAAGTCAGAATCTCTGGGGGATGGGTCCAGATGGTTGTCATTTTCAAATTTTCCAGGTGACTGCAATGTCCCAACTTGAGACTGCTCTAAGGATTGGAAAGAATTTTTTTTTTTTAATTTACTTATTTGTGGAGCTGGTACTGTGGCCTAGTAGGCTAAGCTTCTGCCGCCAGTGCTGGCATCCCATATGGGCACAGGCTGCTCTTCTTCCAATCCAGCTCTCTGCTTATGGCCTGGGAAAGCAGTGGAAGATGGTCCAAGTGCTTGGGCCCCTGCACCCCCGAGGGAGATCCAGAAGACGCTCCTGGCTCCTGGCTTTGGATCGGCTCAGCTTCGGCCATTGGAGCCATTTGGGGAGTGAATCGGCAGAGGGAAGACCTTTCTCTTTGTCTTTCCCTCTTTCTGTCTGCAACTCTACCTCTCAAATAAATAAAATCTTTAAGAAAATAAATATTTATTTGAAAGGCAGAGTGAAAGAGAAAAAGGGAGAGAGATCTCCCATCTTCTGGTTCGCTTTCTAAATGCTTGCAAAAGCTAGGGTTGGGCCAGGCCCAAGTCAGGCGCCTAGAACTCCATCTGAATCACCACGTGGGTGACAGGGACTCAGACACTGAGCTTTCATCTGCGGCCTCCCAGGATGCACTGGAGCAGCCAAGGCTTGGGCTGGCCTCTGATACGGGATGTGGGCATCGCTGCTGATGGCCACCTCGGCTGCCGCACCACAGGGCCAGCCTCTCGAGTGGATTTTTAGTCACCTCACCTGTGGCTCCACTTGGGACCTTGAGGCATAGATTACACTGATGGGCTGTGTGGAAGTCATCCCCAGCTGGGAGGAGCTCTGGGCACCTTTGGGAAGGAAGAGTGTAAGCTCAAACCCAGAGAGAGAAATCTTTAAAAAGTTCATGGAAAATGCATATTATGGACAAGCTGTGCATGGACTTCAATTTTTTGGTACCAAGATAAAGTTATCTTTTAATTCCACTTGTCCACGAACTTTCTGAAGTCCTCACATATTTCGCCCTCTATTCCTTAAGGCACCCTCCCTTCCACACAGCCATGGTAACATTTGGCAATTGGAACCAAGTCCAGTGGACTTTTTCTTTTTTAGGATTTTATTTATTTATTTGAGAGGCAGAATCACAGACAGAGAGAGGGAGAAACAGAGAGAAGAGAAAGGTCTTCCTTTTTCTGGTTCACTCCCCAAAAAGCTGAAATGGAGCTGAGCTGGTCTGAAGCCAGGAGCTTCTTTTGGCTCTCCCACACGGGTGCAGAGGCCCAGGCAGTGGAGCCATCTTCTCTGCTTTCCCAGGCCACAGCAGAGCTGGATCAGAAGAGGAGCAGCTGGGACAAGAACCAGTACCCATATGGCATGCTGGCGCTGCAGGCAGAGGCTTAGCCTACTATGCTACAGCGCCAGCCCCACCAATGGACTTTTCTTACAACGTCCATATGGCTGGCTTAGAGAAACAGGTACACATATAGGGAACACCTTCAAAAGCTCAAAGCAGGGACCAGTACTGTGGCATAGCAGGTTAAGTTACTGCTTGGGACACCAGCATACCTTATGGGAGTACCGGTTCAAGTCCTGGCTATTCTGCTTTCAACACGGCTTCCGGCTAATGTGCCTGCAAAGGCAGCAGAGGATGGACCAAGTATTTGGGCCCTTGCCACCTGCATGGCAGACCAGGACGGAGTTCTTGAGCCTGGATTTGACCTGGCCCAGCCCAGGCTGTTGTGGCCATTTTGATGTGTCTGTCTCTCTCTCTCCCTTTCAAATAATTTTTTTTTTTTTTTTTACAAAAAAGAGTTCAAATCATCAGATAGCTGGTGCCAAATCCTATCAAATGTCCACTCTGTGACCCAGCATGTAGTAATCAGCAAATTAATCTTCCAGGGCATGACTGATGAATTCCAACAGCAGTGGTTGACATTCCTCACTCTTCACATTGTAGATCTTGGCAGGTAGAGGGTAGTTATCATAGCTGTTCCGAAATGCTGCTTCCCTGTGCAGGCCTGGTGACTAGTGTGTCCATTCAAACAGGATCGGACCTCAAGGAGAAAACCCAGGCTGGACTAGGGACACAAAACCAGGCTCCTCTGATGCTCATCAGGAGGGTGGCTGTTGGATAGCCCTATGTCCAGAGAGGGGTTGGACAAATGATGTCTAAGGAGACTCAGCAAACTCAGCAATGACATTTTAAGATCTGAAGTGCCTATTCATGTGTTTAAAGAGAAAACATATCTAGGACACAGGATGGAAATAATTACATTTTCAAATAACCACATAATTGTTCAATATATACCAAAACCATATCATTTTAATCCATATCATCTTATTTAATCATTTCAGCAGCCCCATGTGATAGGGCAAATATCCTTGTTCAGTTTTTCAGATGAGGAAACAGGTTCAGAGTGAGGAAGTGATTTGCCCAAAGGTACACACATGATCTCTCAGTGCAGTGCTCTCCCTGCCCGAGCAGGGGTGGTTCTCAGCCTCGGCAGAACGATACGACAGTACCTTTGCTACCAGACTGCATCCCCAGCCATAAAAGCTGCTGACGCCTCAGCCACACCATCACAGATGGAGACTTTGGTAGTGGGGTTGTTGCCTGGATGCTGAGAATTTTTTTTTCTTTTTCTTTTTTTTTTTTGACAGGCAGAGTGGACAGTGAGAGAGAGAGACAGAGAGAAAGGTCTTTCTTTGCTGTTGGTTCACCCTCCAATGGCTGTCGCGGCTGGTGTGCTGTGGCTGGCGCACTGCGCTGATCCGAAGGCAGGAGCCAGGTGCTTCTCCTGGTCTCCCATGGGGTGCAGGGCCCAAGCACTTGGGCCATCCTCCACTGCACTCCTGGGCCATGGCAGAGAGCTCGCCTGGAAGAGGGGCAACCAGGACAGAATTCGGAGCCCTGACCGGGACTAGAACCTGGTGTGTCGGTACTGCAAGGCGGAGGATTAGCCTAGTGAGCCACCGTGCCGGCCTTGGATGTTGAGAATTTTAAAAGCTCCCCAGTGGCCGGCACCGTGGCTTAACAGGCTAATCCTCCGCCTTGCGGCACCGGCACACCGGGTTCTATTCCCAGTCAGGGCGCCGGATTCTATCCCGGTTGCCCCTCTTCCAGGCGAGCTCTCTTCTATGGCCCGGGAAGCAGTGGAGGATGGCCCAAGTGCTTGGGCCCTGCACCCCATGGGAGACCAGGAGAAGCACCTGGCTCCTGCCTTCGGATTGGCATGATGCGCCGGCCGCAGCGGCCATTGGAGGGTGAACCAACGGCAAAAGGAAGACCTTTCTCTCTGTCTCTCACTATCCACTCTGCCTGTCAAAAAAAAAAAAAAAAAAAAAAAAAAAAAAAAAAAAAAAAAAAAGCTCCCCAGGTAATTCTAACATTCAGTCAAAAAGAAAAAAAAGCTCCCCAGGTAATTCTAACATTCAGTCAAAAAGTGCCAGACCTCACTGCTTCTCTAATGGAGAACCATCACCTGATAGAGCAAAAGCCTTGGTAGTTGGCCACATCTGTGTGTTGCTAAGAATTTGCTGATCAGTTTAATTTATTAAAACAAACTGTTCTACTAAAAATCAAAATCAAACAAAGCACTACTCTAGGGAAATAAAACACCTCACAGCGATATCTGCAATATGCTGTTCCTTTCGGTGGTAAGGCTCAGTGACAATGGTGACCCCTCAGTCACACAGGTCAGGTCAGGCTGCTCAAACCCACCCTGAGGCAGCTGTACTTGTTCCTTCCCCACAGTGCAGTGCTTTAGAAATTAAGGTTTCTGATTGTGATGTGGGGAATGACAATTCTATGAGTCAACAAAGGCCTGGAAGTATAAACAGGATGGGAAAAGGTCCTGCCAGTGCTGTCTCCTTTTCCAAAAGAATGAGATCTCCTGTTAGACAATTTCAACAGCATGTCCTGGAGAGCAGCATTTCCTGACTTTAGATTTCAGACTGAGAACATCGGTGAGTATTTTCTTGACACTAAAAGGGTCCTCTTTATGATTCCGTGCATACAACACACTGAACACAGCTGATTTTTTTGTCTTTTTGGCAATAAGAGCCATGTGTATTTGCCTCCTGCCCCTCACCCCAAAAAGCAAAAGTTAAACAGTGTAAAATCCTCTTAGGAAATGTTCTGTAGCAGCTGATGGATTTTCAGAATCTATTCTTTCCAACTAAATCACGATAGTGATGTCTAAAATTCAAGTGCTTACTATGTGCCAGCAACTTTACAACTCTTCCTTCACGTGATCAACATGGCCCTGAGGAGTGGGCACTTTATCATCATTATAAAGATGAGGAGGCCAGCACCATGGCTCACTAGGCTAATCCTCTGCCTGTGGCACCGGCACACCGGGTTCTAGTCCCAGTCGGGGCGCTGGATTCTGTCCCGGTTGCCCCTCTTCCTGGCCAGCTCTCTGCTGTAGCCCGGGAGTGCAGTGGAGGATGGCCCAAGTGCTTGGGCCCTGCACCCCATGGGAGACCAGGAAAAGCACCTGGCTCCTGCCTTTGGATCAGCGAGATGTGCTGGCCACAGCGGCCATTGGAGGGTGAACCAACGGCAAAAGGAAGACCTTTCTCTCTGTCTCTCTCTCTCTCACTATCTACTCTGCTTGTCCCCCCCCCCCCAAAAAAAAATAAAAATAAAAAATAAAAAATAAATAAATAAATAAAGATGAGGAAACAGGCTCAGACAAGCATCCACTCTCCCCAAGAATCCAGCTGGGAGTGCTGGAACTTCACCTTGGTCGGCATGCTCCAGGGCTAGTCAAACCTTCGAGGGAGGGCACCTTTCTTACCAGAGTGTACCAGAGATGGAAAAAACCAATTCAAACATTTCTCTCAAAATGGTGGTATCACTCTGCAGTGTTAAGAAAGTAAACAGATTTAACTATTATTTTTAAAAAACATTTTATTTATTTGAAAAGCAAAGTGACAGGGAGAAACAGAGACAGAAAGAGACCTTCCATCCACTGGTTCAACCCCCAGAAGGGCTCAATGACTTCTGATATGGGATATTGGTGTTACAAGTAGCAGCTTAACCCACTGTGCCACAATGCTGCTCTCCCCTGTCCCTGATTTAACTTTACAAAGATGTTTCAGAAATGACCTTTGCCATTCACAAGAGCTAACATAACATTTAATCCCAGAACATGGGCAGTTCTTCACATTCATTCTACACTCATGCTTTGAAGTAAGATCACAACTCTGAGCTTGTCATATTTGGGGTAATTACATCACCAGATTCATCATTAAAAACATGCAAAACTGGGCTGGAATTGTGGCTAATGGGTTAGGCTTCCATTTGCAATGCTAGAATTCCATGTGGGTGCTGATTCAAGTTCTGGCTGCTCCACTTCTGATCCAGCTGCCTGCTAATGCACTTGGGAGAGCAGCAGAAAATGTTGTAAGTCCTTGGGCTCCTGTACCCATGTGGGAAACCCAGATGAAGTTCCTGGCTCTTGACTTTGGCCTGACTGAGCCCTGGCTGTTGCAACCATTTGGGGAGTGAATCAGAGGATGGAAGACCTCTCTACATCTCCCTCTATGTAACTTTGCCTTTCAAATAAATAAAATAAACTTTTAAATAAAACATGCAAAACTAACAAACAAGATGGAACAAGGACATACAAAAACTTACCGTGCTCTAACCTTTCATAGTCTGAGTCCAGAAGAAATGTTTTAAAACGATTAGAAACATAGTGGAAGGCCAGGAACTTTAAATAATAGAGATTGAATTCAAACTCTGTTGGATATTGATTGTGAACCTGAAACACATAAGTTAAAGAAAAGATGAAGAAGCAAACAGAACAAAACATGGATGTCATGCCACTGAATGCTGACCTGAAATATGCAGGAGACCAGTGGATCATTCATTCAACAAATACTTGTATCCCTATTGTGTGTGGAGATGGGAAGGGAACCAGCTCTCTTCAGCACCACTATGTGCACACACCACACTAGGGAGGTTTATAAAGTAATCTTATGTAATCTTTGTAACATTGCAATACACACATTATTAGTCCCACTTTACATCTGAGGAAGTTTAGGATCAGAAAAATTATTTATACAATATCATTCAGAAGTAACAAGTGACCCCACATTTGAACTGTGGCTTGTTAGCTCCAAGGTCTGTGCTCTACTCACTGCATCATACAGTGCTAGGCACTTGACATGTAAATTAATGTAAGTTATGGTTCTTGCCTTCTAGGCATTTGTGGTGTAATACAGTGAAATATGATAAGAAAAACCATACTTAAGAAGAGGTGGTGGCTTAAAGGGACAGCAAGAGATGTTTTCTGGACAAAAGAAATGTAAATTTGTCTGAAGGCTATCCAGAGGGAGGCAACAGAGAGAGAGAGAACATATTCAAGAGAAAGATTAAGGCTCCAGAAAAGCCAGAATGAATGAGGCTAGGAGAAGAACCTTAGAAATCAGGAGGGATGGGAGGGATGGGAGGGGTGGGAGGGTGCACAAAGATATGTTCTAGTGCGAAGGGAACTAGAAGGTTATACCTTTTAACCTGAATTTCTCACCAGTAAATTAGACAGTGAGGTCACTGGACATAGGAGTAAGGATGAGAAGTTGATACAGGAGGGAGAGGACAGGGCAAAGCTTGGAACAGTGACTGAGCTATAGCACGCGTTACACAATCTGGATGCAGCTCTGCGGAGCCATCTTGTACAGGCGGGAGGTAGGCCCATGCCCTTGTGACACCCCCCGTCCGCCAGCAATCTCACCTCTATTGCTCAATCTCTCATGACCAGCTACAGAATTTTGTTTGGATGAGATAAGTTCCAATCATAATGGCACTTGCTTAAAAGCTGTTTCAAATGAACACTACAGGCAGGCTGTCTACAAGTCAGCTTTCTTCCTCATGTTTAATTTGGCAATGTGTACTCACAGTTGGTCAGCTGAAGAAAGCAGGCATGTGTGTAATAGGCTGATTGTCCAATGGGCCAATGGGAATTCAAAGTTATCATCTGGATATTATTTATCAAAATTTAGAGACACAGTGTTCTGTGATAATGAAAGCATTTTATCCCTGGCTTTTTAACTGAACTAAAATTTTAGCTTATAAATACTAAAAAATGAAACAGATTTTAGGAAGATGTACTAGAGGAGTCTGATTCTTATGCAGTGGGCCTGCACCCTGGGAAGGTGCTTCCTGAGGTGGTCTACACAGCTAGGCAGCGTGCCGTTCTCCAGCCGTGAGCACTGGTATTAAGCATGAACCTTCTCATCAGTAGAGGGAGTAGACACCATGGCTTTCCTGTGGTTATAGTCCATAAACAACTAATTATAAAGGCGAAGCATATCTGAAGCATTTACAGTTATAATAAAGCCTGTCAATCTGACACATATTTAAGAAGCAACATTATTATTTTACAGCACTATAACTGGGCGTAAAAATAAGCTGATCTTAGTAGTTGTTATAATTAGTAATACCTTCTTCCATAACTGAAAATGAAAATTTAAAAAATACCTTTCCCTTCCTTGCTCTGCTAATTGTCTATGTGTTTGTCTCAATTGTCTGCCATGTCCCCTAATGCAGCAATTCTCAAACACTTGCCCCTACTGATACTTCTGCAAACCAGAAGGTGGCCCTGGGTGGCCCTAATAGCCTGGTTCTCTGGTGTTCCTGGCCCTTATCTTAAGCATTGCACAGTCCTCAAGTTTTCCCCTCAACCTGTCCCTTAATATTCTTAGACTTTCTAAGTCCAAGCGCCTGGATTGGAATCAACAGCACCATGCCATGGAGCCAGCGTGCACACAATGGAGAGGGGAGACTCAGATTGTAGGTGGGCGACAGAAGGGCACAGGCCAGCTGAGCACACACTGGGCTCCCTACCATCGACAGTCTTGGGAGGAAAGATCAGCAATGTGCTAGGTTAGGTGGGCTCCACGGACAATCAGAATAAACATTCCGTAGTCCCAGGCAAGCCTGGTTCACTGTTACCAGGGGAGGGACTGTTCAGGTTTTTTTCTATTGGCCTAATCCATGACAAGTCCTAAAAACTTTTAAAAACTTTTATTAAACAAAGTCCCTCAAATAAAATTTCCTTCAATGACTGTTCTCCATAGAAACCATTTAACTCACACATACCTGTATCTTTCCCCCTGATTGTTCTGATATTTAATACGTCCAGGACTATTATTTTGAAGACCTGCTTCTGGGATAAAGTATAATGAAAAAAATGAATATAACCTTAAGTTGAACTTCCAGGCATTTCAAGGAGATCATATGCTAGACTAAAAGTGAAACTCCTCTGCAAGTGGAAAAAATGCCTTCACAGCTCGCTGCATTGAGTGATTGGCCTGCCACAAACCCTGCCCTCTACTATTATGGTGAAAAACGTAGACAGTTTTCCAAGGCCTTGGCACTCACACTGATGGAACTGGAATTGGTGCTTAGACAGCATCAAGGTGTGAGTGCCTGCAGGCCCTGTGCTTGTGTCCTTGTGTATGTGCCACCATGGTAACTGCTTGGGACGGAAGAAAATTCTGCCCCCAAAGCAGCATTAATGAATAATCAGTTTTACTGGAAGTGGAAGAACAGATGCAGAGGGATTTTTGTTATTATTTTTAAATTCTTCAGCAACAGACAGAGTAGCAAGCATGTGAGAATTTTTTCGTGGAAAAAAATAAAGTTAGGTCAACTGAATCTGGGTTGATTAGTCTTATACACCACACTGGGATTGGGCATTAAGTAACCTAGGAATCATCTAAAATATCTTTCTTCCATAATGGAAAAAGAAATGAAGAGCTAGCAGAGTTCACAAGACAAAAAAAGTTGGTGCTTAGATTTCTAGCATGCAAAAAAAAAATTTTTTTTTCTCCATTTGGTCCTATACCAGGGACTCAGCCTGTCTAGTTCTTTGAATTCTTCTATTCTTCAACAAGACACTACACTCTTTTGCCCTATCAAACCATAGTGATCTCCAAAAGGCATAATCCATGTACTTATCCTGTTATCAATTTTTCCTTTAAATATTTTTGAGAGAGAGAGACTGACCAACCTCCCAGCTGCTGGTTCACTCCCCAAATGCTCACAACAGCCATGGCTGAGCCTGGTGGAAGCCAGGAGCTGGGACCTTAATTGAGGTCTGCCATGTGGGTGGTGGAAACCTAACTGAGCCATCATCTGCTGCCTCCCAGGGTATGCATGAGCAGGAAGCTGGAACTGGAAGCAGAGCCAGGCCAGTATGGGATGTTGGCTTCCCAAGTGGTGTTTTAACCATTGCACTACATGCCTATCCCTAACCCGAGAAAATCTGAAATACCCATACAGCTATAAAATCAATGCCAAGGTCAAAATAATAATGCGTGCAGCATCCATAGTTTCCTTGCACCCTTTCTGCCTCTCCCTGTACCCCTCCCCTGCTTTCAGTCACTACAGATAAGTTTGCATTTACTAGAACTTTACATACAGAATCAGAAGTATGAGGATCCTTCAAAAAGTTCATGGAAGGACAGAATTAAAAGGTAAGTTGATATGGATACAAAAAGATTTTGAAGTATGTGTCTATTTTTTTTAAAGATTTTATTTATTTATTTGACAGGTAGAGAGAGATACAGTGAGAGGGAGAGACAGAGACAAAGGTCGTCCATCTGCTGGTTCACTCTCTAAATGGCTGTAATGGCCAGAACTGGGCAATCTGGAACCAGGAGCCTCCTCTGGATCTCTCACTTGGGTGCAGGGGCCCAAGCACTTGGGCCATCTTTTACTGCTTTCCCAGGCCAATAGCAGAGAGCTGGACTGGAAGAGAAGCAGCTGGGACTAGAACCGGCACCCATATGGGATGCTGGTGCCGTAGGTGGAGGATTAACTTACTGTGCCACAGCACTGGTCCCTGTGCCCAATTTTTTTTATAATATACATTTCCAAAAACTTTAAATTTGTTTTTATTTTTTCTATTTTTTTTTATTTGACAGATAGAGTTAGACAGTGAGAGAGAGACAGAGAGAAAGGTCTTCCTTCCGTTGGTTCACCCCCCCAAATGGCCGCAACCGCCAGAGCCATGCCGATCCAAAGCCAGGAGACAGGTGCTTCCTCCTGGTCTCTCATGTGGGTGCAGGGCCCAAGCACTTGGGCCATCCTCTACTGCACTCCCGGACCACAGCAGAGAGCTGGACTGGAAGAGGAGCAACTGGGACTAGAACCCAGCCCCCACATGGGATGCTGGTGCCACAAGCGGAGGATTAACCAAGTTAGCCACGGCACTGGCCCCCCAAAAACTTTTTGAAGATCCCTTGTATGCACTTTTTTTTTAAAAGATGTATTTATTTATTTGAAGAAGCTACAGAGAAGCAGAGGCAGAGGCAGAGAGAGAGAGAGAGAGAGAGAGTCTTCCATCTGCCGGTTCACTCCCCAAATGGCTGAAATGGCTGAAGCTGAGCTGATCTGAAGCTAGGAGCCAGCAGCTTCTTTTGGGTTTCTCACATGGTTGCAGGGGCCTAAGCAATTGAGCCATCTTCTACTACTTTCCTAGGCCAGAGCAGATTGCTGGATCAGAAGAGGAGCAGCCAGGACTCAAACTGGCGCCCAGGTGGGATGCTGGTATTGCAGGCGGCAGCTTTACCGGCTACACCACAGTGCCGACCCCTGTATATACTCTTGTTTTTTAGTCTGCTCTATTCACCAAGCTTATCTGAAATCCATCCATATCAGTAACTCATTCCTTTCTATTGTTCAACAGTATTCCATTGAATAGATAGGCCACAATTTGTTCATTTGCCTGTTGGTGGATAATGGCTGGTTTCCAGATTTTTGTCAATTACAAGTAAAGCTTCTATAAGAGTTATGTACAGTTTTTGTAAGGAAATAAGCTTATGTTTCTTCTACACAAATTCCTAGAATGAAATGACTAAATCACATGGTTGAAGTATGTTTAACTTTAAAGAAATAGCCACATTATTTTCCAAAATGTCAATTTTGGAAATGTACAATTTTATAGTACCATCAGTAATGTTTGAAAGTTTTCATTTTCTCCACATCCCTGTCAACACCTGAAGTGACTAGTTTAAAAAATTTTAGCCATTTTCTGCATGGGAGACCCAAAATTAAATTCCAGCTTCAGGCTGTTTCAGGCATTCAGGGAGTGAACCAGTAGATAGGACATCTCTCTCTTTTTCTGCCTCTCAAGTTGAAAACCAAAAATGTTACATTATAGTGGGTGAAGTGGCATTGTGGTGTAGTAGGTAAAGTCTCTGCCTGTGACCCAGCATTCCATATGGGCACCAGTTCATGTCCCAGATGCTCCACTTCCAATCCAGCACACTGCTAATGGCCTGGGAAAACAGCAGAAGATGGCTCAAGTGTTTGGGCCCCTGCCACCCACATGGAAAATCTAGATGAGGCTCCTGGCTTTGACCTGGCCCAGCACTGGCTGTTGCAGCCATTTGGGGAGTGAATCAGTAGATAGAAGATAGATCTGTCTCTTCTTTCTTTCCAACTCTGACTTCCAAATAAATAAATCTTTAAAAAAAACATATTAAGCCATTTACAAATAGGTGGGTAGTGTTCGTATCTCATTGTTATTTTAATTTGCATCTCCTAGTGAAGGAAAATATTGAGCATCTACTTGTATGCTGAATAGCCATTCTTGGATCTTGTAAAGTCAGCACAAATATTTTGTGTATTTAGGGGCCGGCATTGTGGCATAGTGGGTAAAGCTGCTGCCTGTGAACTGGCATCCCATACGGGTGCCAGTTCATGTCCCAGCTGCTCCACTTCCCATCTAGCTCCTTGCTAAGGTACTGCGAAAAGCAGCAGAAGATGGCCCGGTGGGACCATCTAGGGAGTGAACCAATGGATGGGAGACTTCTCTTTGTCTCTCCCTCTCTGTAACTCTTTAAAAAATATGTTGTGTATTTAAAAAATAGGCCATTTTTTATTATGTAGTTTTGAGCATTCTTTATATATTCTGTATGTAAATATTTTAGAAAATATATGCTTGCAAACATTTTCTCTTACTTTGCGATTGATCTTATTTTCTTAAGAGTGATTTTTGAAGGACAGAAGTTTTTAAAATTTTTGACAAAGTCTATCAATTTCTTATACACAATGCTTTTGGTGTTGAATTTGAGATTTCTTTGCTTAAACAAAGGTCACAAGGATTTATTTCTAGGTTTTCTTCTAGAAGGCTTATAGTATTCTTGAATTAATTTTTATGTTAGTGCTAGGAATGGATCCATATGACTTTTCTTTTTTTAGTTTCTTAATACAGTAAATTACATTGATTCCAAATGTGAAACCAATATTGTATTCCTGGGGTAAGCTCAGTTAGTAATGGTATATTATCCTCCTTAAATATTGTTGGATTTGATTTGTTAAACTTTTGTTTAGAAAATTTGAATGTATTTGTGATCATCAAGGACATGGATCTACTTTTTTTTTTTTTTAAACTGTCTTCGTCAGGCCCAGCAATGCTGGCGTTATGGATTGGTTGCAGAGTATTCCTTTTGCTTCCATTTTCAGGGAGAATGTTTTTTAAAGATTTTTTATTTATTTATTTGGAAGAGTTTCAGAGAGAGAGAGAGAGAGAGACTTTCATCCACTGGTTCACTCCCCAGTTGGCTGCAAAGGCCTGAGCTGTGCTGATCCAAAGCCATAAGCCAGGAGTTTCCACCAGGTCTTCCCACATGGGTGCAGGGGCCCAAGGACTTGGGCCATCCTCCACTGCCTTCCCAGGCCACAGCAGAGAGCTGGATCGGAAGTGGAGCAGCCGGGAATTGAACCTGCGCTCATATGGGATGCTGGCACTGCAGGCTGGGGCTTTACAGGTTACACCACAGCACCGGCCCCACAGAGAGAATTTTTGTAGGATACAATTATTTTCTCCTTAAATGCCTGATGGAATTTACCAATGGAGGTATCTGTGTCTGAAGTAGAAAGATTTTAAATATAATTTCCATTTCCTTAATAGAAGACATATAGGCCTATTCTGTTATGGAATTTGTGTCTTTCAAATAATTTGTTTAATATGAATTGTTGACTTTATTAGCATCAAATTGTTTATAATATTCTTTTATCTACAGACGCTGTAGTGATATTATATTTCTCATTTCTTTTTTTTTTTTTTGACAGGCAGAGTGGACAGTGAGAGAGAGAGACAGAGAGAAAGGTCTTCCTTTTTGCCGTTGGTTCACCCTCCAATGGCCGCCGCGGTAGGCGCGCTGCGGCTGGCGCACCGCGCTGATCCGATGGCAGGAGCCAGGTGCCCTGACCTGGACTAGAACCGGGTGTGCTGGCGCCGCAAGGCGGAGGATTAGTCTAGTGAGCCGTGGCGCCGGCCTATATTTCTCATTTCTATATCGGTAGTTTGTGTTATTTTTTCTTCAGTCTTTTTTTTTTTTTTTTTGATAGGCAGAGTTAGGCAGTAAGAGAGAGAGAGACAGAGAGAAAGGTCTTCCTTCCGTTGGTTTACCCCCTATATGGCTGCCATGGCCAGTGCGCTGCGCCGGTCTGAAGCCAGGAGCCAGGTGCTTCTCCTGGTCTCCCATGTGGGTGCAGGGCCCAATCACCTGGGCCATCCTCCACTGCACTCCCTGGCCACAGCAGAGAGCTGGCCTGGAAGAGGGGCAACCGGGACAGAATCCGGCGCCCCGACCGGGACTAGAACCCGGTGTGCCGGCGCTGCATGGCGGAGGATTAGCCTAGTGAGCTGCGGCGCCGGCCATCGCCTTCTTATATTACATAGAATTGGGAATGGCAATCATCTCAGTCAGTAAGTTCTATACGAAAGTTTCCTTAACCATGACAGTGAGTGGAGTTTTAGGCCTCTCTCAGGTATCGCTGGTATCCAGTTGTTCAAAATAACTATATTTTTCTTGGCGAAGATTAAAAAAAAAAAAACAGATTTGAAAGACCAGAGTGATAGGTATTTTAGTTTTGTTTCCATTGTGGAGTGAGACATGTCAGCTTCACTTCTTTATAAGAAGGGAATCTGAAATGGAATTTGGAGAAACATGAATTTACAGGGTCTTATTTTTTGTTCCAGTGCCATTAAACTCTCTGTAAAATTTAAAGGCCCATAAAATAAGCTATGACTCAAACCCTAGGGAAAATAAAAATTTTGGAAAAATTGGATTCTGCTTTCAGGAATTAAAAATATTAATCTACAAGAGATACTATATGCAACTATATCAACATGTGAAAAACTGGTATGGTTAGACATTCTAGAAAAGTAAGTAGCTAATACTAATTTTTGTTACTGTGCATATTAATAGTTAACAAACATTAACTGTGTCCTTTGTACTGCTATCCACTTCACATAAGCTTTTGAAATCCTTCCATATTATATCAGCTTAAATATTAAAAGCCTCAATGCAAAACTACTTTGTTGTGAAATAGCTTAGATTATGTAATTTCCTTGCCAGTTAATAGCTGAACCGGAAGCAGGCAGATACTGGAAACTCTTGGATATACCATGAATCCATCATCTGCAACTATTTTGCCTAGGGGTAATGGAGCAATCATAGAGCAACCACCTATTATGGGGGAAGCTAAACTGCTTACAACTATATTCACACAGAAGGGTCACATATTTAAAAGGCAAGTAGCTTTTCTCTTTGGAATAGGACCCAGCAGGGTACTGGCTTATGGTAACCTCAAGGAGAACCACATCACAAAGCCAGACCAGAGTGAGTCAATTTACAGTTTGAATAAACTTAGAAGGCAGAGTCAAAACTGTTATTGATTTTTCTCAACGGAGAAAATAATGAAAAAGTTCTAAATGCTTTCAAAGATTTACTTTAATTCTGAAAAAAAGGGGAAGCTTCTTTAAACTTCATGTTTTCATTCATATGGTATATATTTTAAAAATAAATTTTAGGTTAAAATTTCATCTTTGTATTTTGGGTGTATTATCCTTCTGAATTTGGTTCAACTATTTTAAGAAAAGGAAGCATCCTGTAATGATATCATTCTGAGCCAATTTCTTTTACAAGTAACAAAAAATCTGCCAGATGTTGCTATTATGAAACAGTGATCTAGCATTTATAATTCATCTGACACCTGGCTATACTGGCATAAACAATGGCTTTTTATATTATGAGGCAGTTCTAATTTAAGATCAGTGCCTCATTTGTTTTCTTTGTAACCTTATTAGTATTAATGGACAAGTCTAGGCATCTGTCCATGGACTGCCTTTTGGCATTCAGCATGTTAGAAATGGTTAAGGAGCAGAGAACACATTCCATCCGGGGAAGTTTTGCTTGCTGCTGTATAATTTTGAACTTATTTTTAAAATGTTGTTGGGCCTGGCTCTGTTGTGTCCCTGAGAGACTAAGGACAGCACTAATTTGAATTATTCAGTAAAAGCTAGAGTCATGTACAGCACTAGTGTTCACTTGAAAGTCATCCAAAGAAGGCATTTTCTAATGCCCCAAAGCAGCAAGTAGGCGATGATGAAACACCACCTTGTAATTAAGTCAGCAAGAGTCACTATTTGTTAACTATAGTCTTCTTAGACTCCTCTGTTTTTGAATGAATAAACAATTCCTTTCAGCACAGAATAATTTGCTTCACCAAACCTGATACCTGTTGTGGCCAACCATCCTTTAAATACTGCAATTAAGGTCATACGTTTGCTTCGCCATAACCTGTCTGCTTGCTAGTTATTGTATATGATGTATGGGTCAACAATTTGAAAAAAATCTGTTTTAATTAAAATGTTTCAATGTAGTACATCTATATTTGAAATCATACTTATGGGGTCTTTAGACCCTGAAACTATTGCTTTCTACAGTTTGTGAATGACTCATGTATAAATAATTGAGCATTTGCTAAAAGTCAACTTCTGTTTTTGATTTCAGAACTGGTTTATAGGAAGCATTTGAATTTTAACTATTTAAAATAAACAGACAACAGAAATTAAACTCTTATCCAAGTTGCTTTATATAACTTGTAATTTAAGCATCTGTTGCAATGTATGTATTTTAAAGGTAACAGGAATGTAACATATCTCATTTTATGTTAATTTGCTTTACTCATACTACCTAAGGGGTGTTCACAGAACACAGATTACTTTCCAACATTCCAGTCTCTACATATTCCTGCCCTGCCTTTCACCCAACGATGAAACAGAAGCATCTACAGCATTATAATCCTAGAACACTGTGCTTGGGACACAGTGATGTTCCCACCTATGACAACAGGATGTCTTACTGCTTGTTGAGTGTATTCTTTTGCTGACTGTAATTTTTAGCTATGCAGAATTGTGAAGTTGAACAATGATACACAATATTTTTAGTACCCATCTATTTAACTTAAGCCAAATTAAGTAATGCAAACTCAGTCTCCTCCAGATCCTTCTCCCATTGAAGAAATGAAATTTTTAGGAGCTATAAAACAAAAAATAAAAAGCAAAAGGGAGTGAGGAGAATGGGAGAGGTCATGGTAGCAGGCCAAGACAATTCAATTTTTGAAAAGGTGGAAAACTGAAGGGAGAGTGGCAGTAAATGACAGATGATGGGACGCTGCACTGGGATGGCTGCAGGAGAAAAACTATTTGCAAATGGAACTGTTTGCCCTGTATGTCCAGAAGGTCTCAGGACACAGAGGCCCAATACTGAGTAAGACAGGGGTGACATGGGGCTAAAATGGGGACTAGCTGGATGTCTGCAGAGGCAATGACTAGACCCCAGGCCTTTCCTACTCCATATAGTCACATGATTAGAGCAAGAGATTAGAGGTTTATTTTCTGGACAAAACAAAGTTGATAAGCTCTGGACTTGGGCATACCAGGCACAGCTAGGTTAGTGATAAGATTTGAGACTGAAAATAAGATGGAAAAAACTACAGGTCTGCACACTGAACTTGGGTCTCCCTGGACCCATCTCCTGCCCTGCTTCCAGGAAGCAGGAAGCCAGGCTTCTAAGTACTCTCTGGGTCCCAGACTGGACAAATCCTTCTCTGGAGAAACCACACAGCTGCTGTGTTCTTTTCTTTTCTTTCTTTTTTTTTTTTTGCAACTTCAATGTACTAAGATGGTAGATTTTCTAGTGAAAAAATATATTCCAGTTTATTGAAGTATCATTTACATGTAATAAAATTCTATGTTAAATGTATAGTTTGATTAGTTTTGGTACTGTACACATCTGTCTAATTGCTACCACAGTCAAGATACCAAACAGTGCCTTGATTTCCATGTTTGCCAAGTCCTTTGTGGTCTATCTTCTCCTGACCCCAGAGCCCAGGCAACTACTCATCTGCTTTCAGCACTACAGTTTAGCCTTTTTTCTTTTTTCAAAAAATTTCATATAGTGGCCGGCTTGTGGTGTAGCATTTTAAGTCTCCACTTGGGATGCTGGCATCCCACCACTTGGGACACTGGCATCCCATACAGGCGCCAGTTTGAATCCTGATTGTGCACTTTTTATCCAGCTCCCTAGTAATGTGCCTGGGAAAACAGGCAGAACATGGCCCAAGGGCTTAGGCCTCTGCACCCATGTGAGAGACCCAGAAGAGACTCCAACTCCAGGCTCCTGGCTTCAGCCTGGCCCAGCCATGGCTGTTGTGGCCATTTGGGGAGTGAACCAGCAGATGGAAGATTTTTCTAGCTCTGCCTTTCAAATAAATAAAAATAAATAATCTTCAAAAAAAGAACCTATATAGTATGTGGTACACACTAATATTTATTTTGCTTGCTTAGTATTCCATCATGTGAATATATCAGCAGTTGTTTATCTGTTCACCAGCTGACAGACAATGGTGTTTTTTTCAGGCTAACCCTTTACAGTTACGCCCTCTTTTCCCCATTATATCAAACTCCTGGCAACCAAGAATTTCTTCTCTGTCTCTGCAACCCTGTCATTTGTGAGAATGTTATATAAGTGGAATCATACATGAAATGACCCGTTGAGATTGTTTCTCCCTCAATTCCAGATAATGTACTTGAGATCTATTGAAGTTGTTGCATCAATAGTTCATTCTTTTTTTTAATGGTTCAGTTGAAGTCCATGGTATTGTTTACCTGTTCACCTATTGCAGAACATACTCTCCACCCTCAACCCCAGTTTTTGGTTACTATTAATAAAGGTGCTTTGAATAATACTTAGATATGAAGTGAAGTTCTTACAAACAGCACATAGTTAGATCATGATATACTGAAAACAGTCACATTTAATATAACCCTTGATAATGTTAGGGCTTAAACTTATTATTTTTAAAAAAGATTTATTTATATATTTGAAAGTTGGAGTGACAAAGAGAAAGGCAGAAGCAGAGAGATCTTTTCATCTGCTGGTTCACTTCCCAGATGGCCTCAATGGCTGGGCTGGGCCAGAATGAAGCCAGGAGCCAAGATTTCTTTCAGGTCTCCCACATGGGTGCAGGGGGCCCAAACAACTGGGCCATCTTTCACTGCTTTCCCAGGCCATTGTCACGGAGATAGATTGGAAGTAGAGCAGCTAGCATACGAATCAGCACCCATATGGGATGCTGGCATCACAGGTGGTAGGTACCACTCGCTACACCACAGTGGTAGCCCCAAGGCTGGCATTTTACTTTTTTGTCATCTATTTTTGTTTGCTTTATGTGGTTACTTTAAGATTTTCAGAATTACATTAGATCTTTTAAAAGTATATCTCTTTATTAAAAAATTATTTGAGAGATAAAGAGACAGAGTAAGCTTCTGTCTGCTGGTTCACTCTTCAACTGTCCTTTAGGGCTGGGCCAGGCTGAGACTGAAGCTGGCATTTGGGAACTCAATTCAGATCTTACACAGGGTGGCAAGAATTCAGTTACTTGAGTCATTGCTGCTGTCTCCCAGGGTCTGTATTAGTAGGAAGCCAGAAGCAGGAGCCAGTCCTTTTTTTTTTTTTTTAAGATTTATTTATTTCTTTGAAAGGAAGAGTGACTGAGAAAGAGACAGAAAGAAATCTTCCATCTGCTGCTTCTCTCTCCAAATGCTACAACAGCCAGGCTGAAGCCAAGAGCCAGGAACTCCATATAGGTATTCCACATGGTTGGCCAGGACTCAAGTCCTTCAGCCATCATCTGCTGCCCTTGGTGGGTTCTTGTGCCACAACACTGGCTCTGGTATGGATGTACTAACTGCTAGGCTAAATGCCTGCCCCTTGAGTGTTATCTATGTAGCTTGATTTTTAGTGGTTGCCATTATAGGTATTATATTTTATATTTGTGATATTACATATATATATATATATATATTTATATATCTTGGTTTTTGTTTATGGTTCCTGGCTTATAACTCCCTCCCTAAGGTGGGCTATAGAAACAAGAGTTTCTCTTTCCCAAAGCAAGTCAATGAGTGTGTTATTAATTCCAATTCAATATGAGGATGAGAAACTCGTTAGGAAATGCGAAGACACTGAAGGTTTTTATAAAGGAGAATAACACTATTGTATCTAAGCTTTCAGAAGACATGTTAGCAATTCTCCTTAGAATACTCTGGATGGTTTTGTTGCGGAATGGTGACAGCCTGAACAAGATTTGCATTTGTTCAATGTTCATATTTATTCACTGATACTACCTATTTACTGAAAGTTAATGGGGCTGGCACTGTGGCGTGGCAGGTAAGGCTATGGGTGCCAGTTTGGGTCCTGGCTATTCCACTTCTGATCCAGCTCTCTGCTATGGCCTGGCAAAGCAGAAGATGGCCGAAGACCTGGAAGAAGCTCCTGGCTCCTGACTTCAGATTGGCACAGCTCCAGCCATTACGGCCAACTGGTGAGTGAACCAGCAGATGGAAAACTTCTCTCTCTGTCTCTCCTTCTCTCTCCTTGTAACTCTGACTTTCAAGTAAATAAATAAATTTTTAAGAAGAAAAAAGAAAGTTGATTATATGAGTGTATTTAACGCTAATCTGGGCTGAGCATTTGGCCTAGTGATTAAGCTCCCAACTGAGATACCTGTTACTCCCTATCAGAGTGCCTGGGTTTGAGTCCAGGCTTGTGCTGCCAATTCCAGCTTCCTGCCAGTGTAGATCCTAGGAGGCAGCAGTGATAGCTCAAGTAGTCCGGTCCCTGCCACCCATGTGGGAGACCTGGATTGAGTTTGCAGCTGGCCCAGCCCCAGCAACTGTGGTATCTGAGGACTGAATGAGCAGATGGGAGCTCTGTGTCCCAATATCTCTCAAATAAATAAATAAGTAAGCAAGCTAAGTTTGTTTTGGAGCAAGAAAGTTTGAGATCCCTGCATGATTTTTTTCATAGTATGCATTTTCTGAGACCTTTCTGAAGACCTCTTTTATTACAGACTGTTAGATTCTAGGGATATAATGACCGATATGACAAAGACCCTGTTTCCAAGAAATCTCAGCTAAAATATACTACTCTAGTGTTATAGATGCTACCAGAGAAGTCTGTACATGACTTATTAGTAATACACATGAGGGGGGTCAGGAAAAGTTGCAAAGATTACTTAGAAAGCACCATGAAATGAAATAACAAACAACATATAGTGCTTTGTGCAGTGCACACAGCAAGCACTCAGTACATATTAATAATTATTGTTAGGTAGTGGTATATAGAGGCAGGAAATGGCCTAGGGCACTTGGAAAGCATAAACAAGAAGTGCTTTCATAAAGAACTCATGCTGTTATGCAGACAGAAGTGACAAGAGATGCCTGCTTCCCTTCTGTGTCCTCAGCTAAGCTTTCTGTCTCTCAGACAATGGTCTCTAGATTTCTCCCTCATCTATTTGCCAAGAGGAATCTGAAGAAAAACAGAAAACAAATATATGATTTAGCTGCAAAGCACAAGCTCAACCTTGTGACTACTACTTCAAATGTTGCTTGGGCGACAGGATACAACCAGTCAACAGGCCTTTATTAAGTAAACTGGTACAATCAAAATTAACTTCGTGTGTGTGTGTGTGTGTGTACAGGGTGGGGAGGTGGGGAGTGAGGGGCGGGGGGAGAAGATGAGGGTATGGAAAGCCACAGCTAATTTTTTTGGTGGTAAAATATTCTAAAATTGTGGCAATTCACAGGTCTGTGAATATATTAAAAAACTACTGAGTTGTACACTTTAAGTTGAAATATAAATCATAGTTCAATAAAGCTGTTACTTAAGAAAATGACTAACAGAATAAAAACAAATCAAAACAACCACATACCAACTTGGCCTCCTCAGAAGACCTAGTTCCAAGTTTGGTTCCTGAAATTATTTCTACTTTTTCTTCTAAACAGATACTCAAAGCCAATGTATTTTAAAGAGACTCATTGTTCCCACAAACATGTTTGACATGCCAGAATCCATTCATCTACCCCTGGGGTTGTGACACAGATGAAACAAGGCTGGAAGTGTCAAGCTGCTTTTCCTAGGCCAAGTTAGCCTTCAGCTTGCAAACCAGGCGCCATCTGATTCTCCAGCCCAAGTCTGACCAAGGCACCATCAAGAGGTCTGTAACGGATGTGCCTGCGAGGAACGAAGAAGGGAGACTGGAGCACTCACATCTCTCCCACCCTCACTGGCTGTGAACGGATTATATACTTAGGCTTCTGTCTGGCCTCTTGACTGGCGCTAAGTCTCCCTAGTAGAACTCAGCCAGTGTTCTCAACCCCACATGTCTACTGGGGCTCTGATTACTTCTCCAGGGGTTACGCTCTACAGCCTTTGTTCCTAGGCACAAACTAGGGCTCTACCAAACTGGGCAGATCATTTGCTAGACTTCAGGCCCTGCCTACCTATAGGTTTCTGCTGTTCTACTCTTGTCTAAACCTTCTTGGAGAACAAGCGCACACCTGCTCTTCCTCTTTGAGATGTGAATTTGAGTGCTGGCATCCTCACTTGAGGGATACCCTTCAGCCAGCTCAATGGTTCTAATTTCAAAAACCAACTAGCTCTTTTTCTTTTCCATTCCCAGGGGTCTACTGCTGGGATTCAAGCATGTCCTATGGATGATTTACTCACAGTTATTACAGGAAGGTAACTAGCACAGGTTTCAAGGCTCAATAAATGCTAGTACTTACCTGGTGTACACAGTCTAAGAACTGTAAGAAGATTGGAGCAAAACCACTACCCTGACAGTTGAGGGTCAAGCTGCTCCGCTGATTGAATTTATGACCAAAGGAGAGCCATTCTTTTTCAACCAACATCCGGAAGCCTTCGAGTGTTCTGTAAAAGGGATCACTGAGTACCTGAATCAGGGATGTTACCTGGAGCACAAGCAGATGGGTACATCATTAATTTCAATCCTGAAAAAGTCTTGCTGACTAAAATAAAAACACTTCCTTTTGACAATAGTTAAATCACAAGCAAAGTTATTTAGCTAGCAAGTCTGCTCACTAAGTGTTCCAGGATAGCCAATGAAATGAATTCTGCAAACTTTCCAGTAAAAACTAAAACTCAAAATTCATTCTGTGTTTCTCATATAGTTACTGGCTGCATGTTTTCTTTCAGGGAATTAATATTGTAATCCTTTACTGGCCAGTTTGCTAACTGTGGCTTTTCCTAAGATTAATTAATTAATGAGGCCAGGGGATCAATTAAAACCTGGAGGTGTAGATTGATGTCTTAATGTAGTTTGTGCTTATACTTTTCCTTTTCACTCGAATGAGTAAGAGAGGGGCTTACATACTGCTAGGGAAAGGACTGACAAACACAGGCAGGATGGTCCATGTCCCACACTACTGGTCAAGGGCTCTGTATGAAAGCTTGCATGGTACATCTGTGGGTGTAGGAGCCTGGTGCCTTCGACCACAGTTCCTTCACATAGTTTCTTGATGGATAGCAGGTAAGTGTTTTAACAGAGGATTTTCTCTGTGCATAAACAGTAACCTGGCAAAATATTCATCTGCAGAACTTAAAAACAACCAAATTGAGATACAAATATAAGAATGTATTAAAAAATGTTTCACAGTTTACTTGTGCAGTGATGTCCCAACCTTCTTCCAAACAGACCAAGGCTGAGGAGCCATTCTCAAGCACTTCTGATACCACCACAGCCAGCTGCATTATCCTGTGAAGCTAAGAGACAGGAGAAAGGGCCACAATCAGGCTAAGCACTTCCTGAGCAAAGAGGACAGTCTTGCTATCAACAACCAAACAAGCTGGGATAAAACACTTGGGCAAAAGAACCACATAATATTTTAAATACTTGGAGTTGTTGTGAAATTAAGGAGAACCTGATATATTTTAAAAGTAGACATATTTTCAAACAATGTGTTTAAGTGCTATCTACTGAAATAAAATGACCTTACTTAATTTCCCCCAAAGCAAAAGAGCTACAATGCCAGAGTGGAAAAGACAAGGTTGATAGTCCTCTCAACCTAGTTATCAGATTTACAGTTAGTTTTTCCATGATGTAGTCAGTTCTATTTCAGTTATTCTTAATTTTTATGGAACTAGTGATGATTGTACATCTGTGAATATAGTAAAAAGCACTGAATAGTATCCATTAAGAGGATGAATTTTATGGTAATAAATTATGTTAAACAAAAGATACTCCTATTTGTCTGAACTGTGTATCAAATGGGAAGAAAACCTCTATTTATGTTCAATTTTTTTTTTTTTTTTAGAATTTAAAAATTTTGAGGAGCAGAGAGACACACAGAGAGAAAGAGTTCCCATCTGCTGGTTCATTTCCCAAATGCTCACAACAGCAGCAGCAGGGCCAGGCCAAAGCTTGGACCTGGGAACTCAATCCAGAGCACCTGTGTTGGCGGCAGGGACCCAGCTGCTAGAACTACCACTGCTGGCTTCTAGGGTCTGCACTAGAAGGAAGCTGGAATGGGAGTGGGAAACCAGACACTCTGATATGGGATGTAGGCATCCTAACTGCTAGGACAAATGCCCACTCCTGTGCTCAGTTCTTTAAGTCATGCCAACTGAATAAAAGTACTTCTTAAACAATTAGACTGGGGACAAGTGTTGTGGTATAGTGGGTAAAGCCACTGCCTGCAGTGCTGGATCCCATATGGGAGCTGTTTCAAGTCCCAGCTGCTCCACTTCTGATCCAGCTCCCTACTAACGGCCTGGGAAAAGCAGTGGAGTACGGCACTAGTGCTTGGTCCCCTGCCACCCACATGGGAGACCTGGATGAAGCTCCTGGCTCCTGGCTTTGGCCTGGGCCAGGCCCAGCAATTGTAGCCATCTGGGGAATGAACCAGCAGATGGAAGATCTCTGTCTCTCTGTCTCTCTCTGTAACTCTGCCTTTCAAATAAATGTCTTTAAAATTAGATTGTGAGCACAGCATATAGACTTTAAGACCAACATGTAACATTCTAGTTTAATAAAAAATGTTATAAATACCATGAGACATAATTTGCAGTATGAATCCAACACAACTCAAAAACAAACCCTCCTCATATAGAAACAGACCCCTTAGAATGAGGTAACTTGGGGAAAACAGCAAGGTACATGTTCTACCCAACAGTGGGAAGCTCCTTACTTACTGTTGCTAGAATATAGCTACTACCACACCTGAATTCTCTTGGGCTTAGCATTTGCTCTAAGAGTTAACTTTTTTATTTTATTTTATTTATTTATTTATTTATTTTTTGACAGGAAGAGTGGACAGTGAGAGAGAGAGAGAGAGAGAGAGAGAGAGAGAGAGAAAGGTCTTCCTTTTGCCATTGGTTCACCCTCCAATGGCCGCCGCGGTAGGCGCGCTGTGGCCGGCGCACTGCGCTGTTCCGATGGCAGGAGCCAGGTGCTTCTCCTGGTCTCCCATGGGGTGCAGGGCCCAAACACTTGGGCCATCCTCCACTGCACTCCCTGGCCACAGCAGAGAGCTGGCCTGGAAGAGGGGCAACCGGGACAGGATCGGTGCCCCGACCAGGACTAGAACCCGGTGTGCCGGCGCCGCAAGGCGGAGGGTTAGCCTGTTGAGCCACGGCGCCGGCCTCTAAGAGTTAACTTTTAAAATGCCAATATCCCAATGGTGGTAATATTTTCTATGGTCTTTAGTCTCTTATCTCTGGTACAGGTCCACTGTTCAGCAAGAAGCAGAGCAAAGAATGTGCCAGAAATAAAGATATATTGGGTGGTGAGGATAGTTTGGGGCTGGGTGACAGAAGGAAGTTTTGATCAACTCTGCAGTACTCAAAGTATCCTAAATTGCCTTAATAATTCAGGCAATTGCCTGAATACAGTGTTGATATATAATTATAGCCACTTGTGTATGTATGTGGCTGTGTTTGTTTTCAAATCAGTCACTGCTCTGTGTGGGGCTGGTGGTACAGTGGATTAAGCTGCTGCTTACAATGAAGGCATCCTGGATCAGAGTTCAAATTCGAGTCCTGGCTGTTCTGCTTCTGATCTAGTTCCCTGCCAATATGCCTGGGAAAGCAGTGGAAGATGGCCCAAGTATCTGGGTCCCTACCACCCATGTGGGAAACCAGGATGGGGGTTCTAGCTCCTGGCTTCAACCTGGTTGTTATGGCCATTTGGGGAATGAATCAGTGGATGGAATCTCCCTCTCCCTTTCCATGTTCTGCTTCTCCCTACAAGAAATAAATCTTAAAACAAAACAAAACAATGTACTACTCTGGGTACTGGCGTAATTTCCTTTTTTGCCTTTTAGTCCAAAGTATTATGGGAAACAACCCCCTTTCCACTTCAAGAGTATGCACAGAGGCAGAGGAGAGGTAGATGGGGGAAGGGAACAGAGGACCTGGGAATTCTTGCAGGCTGAGAAGAAATAATGGACTTAGCACCAGAAGCCTGAAGACAAGGATGAGGCTATACTGCAATAGTGCCTAAAATAGGCATGTCATGAATACCTTTCTTTCTGTAGGCTGGAAGAAATGTAGGTTTCTGTGTGCTGACATATGTATTCCCCTTTTATTACTCAATAAAACTTCAATTAAATATATCCCAAAGTAAACATAGCTGAAAGATGGATATATTTGGGGTACCCAGTGTGCCTTTGGTGGCTGGTTTGAAGGTGAATTTAAAATCTAGAGACGTCAGACGGCATTGTGGCACAGTGCATAAACCGCCACATGGGACACCCACATCCCATATCAGAGTGCCTGGTTCGAGTCCCAACTACTCTGCTTCCCATGTAGTTGCCTGTTATGCGGATCCTCAGAGGCAGCAGGTCATGTCTCAAATACTTGGGTTCCTGCTACCCACACAGACAATCTGGACTGAGTCCTGGGCTCCTGGCTCAGTTTACCCAGCCCTGGCTGTTGCAGACATTGGGAAGTGAATGAGTCAATAGATCTCCCTCTGTCTCTCTGTTTAATAAAAATGAAAACAAAGAAAAGAGCAAACCATGTCTCTTAAAAGGAAATAAATGTAGAGATATGGAATAGGCCAAGATGTGAATGAATGTGAGGAATTTAATGGGAAAAGGCTCTTAGAGTTACGCAGAAATCCTATTCTGTCTCACATTCCTAGATCCTCACTGTGTTGACAACAGATCATGAGCCTTGTAAATATATGGTGATTAGATTTATTGGTTATCAGAAAGTTTCCACCTGCAAATAATTTTCTCCTCCTAAGCATCCTACGAATTGCCAACTTTCAGTTGCAGAGGAAATAACCCAGTGATCAAGAATGCCAGTCCTTGCCGCCTGTGCCTTCTGGACACTGAAAGGCCTTTACAGGAGGGCATACAGTAAGGGGTGCGGGAGAATGGTGAGCAGTGGGGAAAACCAACTCTTCAAAAAGATTTTATTTACTTATTTGAAAGGCAGAGAGAAGAAGGGAGGGAGGGAGGGGAGGAGGGGGGAGGGGGACGGGGAGAGGGAGGGGAGGAGGGGGGAGAGGGACGGGGAGAGGGAGGGGAGGAGGGGGGAGGGGGGGGGAGGGGGAGGGAGATCTTCCATTCACTGGTTCACTAAATAGCCAGGTCTGGGCCAGGTCAAAGCCAGGAATTCCATTCTGGTCCCCACATGGGTGGCAGGGCCCAGGTGCATGGAGCATAATCCTTCGTTTTCCCACACACATTCATATTTACAGGAAGCTGCATTGGAAGAGGAGTAGCCAGGACTGGAGCCAGCACTCGGATATATGCTGCTGGCATTGCAAGCAGTGGCCTGACTTGCTATGCCACAACGCAGGCCCCATATTCTTTTCCTAAATATGGGTTCTGTATTTCTATTTCAACCTCTTCTCTTTCCTTGAGTTATAACACACACTGCTCTAGAGTTCTAGAAGTTACCTGTGGGAACCACTCGGAGTCTCCCAGGGCTTTTAGGAAGGTCACTTCTGAGTCAGTAGGAATGGTGCTTGGGATACAAGCCCTCATCAGCTTTTTAAAACTGGTTTTCACTTGTCGGATATCATGAAATTCAACAGGAACGAACTCACAATTTAAAGCAAATTCTATCTTGAAGTTCTGTGGATAAAGATGCAGAGAATTAGGCAGACGAAGGACTATAGGAAAAACAGTAATATTTTCAATAAGGTAAGATTTAAGGGTACAGTTAGTTGAGGCCCAACAGCTACAAGGCTGTGTGGGTCAAGAAGATCAGTCTAATGTGTCGGTATTGCTAGAAAGGGCCCTCCTGTAGGGCCTAGGGGTTTGCCTAGAAGGGCAATTACATTACTTAGCATGAGAATCCTGTCATTCCGAGAATCTAAATATAGCACTGGTAGGCTGGAACTTGAAGGAGCCTTTCACACTAGATAAAAGACAATTATAAAGCCATGAATCTTGAAGTTTAAAGAGGAATCAATGATACATGGGTAGCATGATTACAACGGTGTAAATGAAGTCTCCAAGAAACACACTGTAACTGAAAGGTCTTCAATAAATTCACAGAAATGTGTATTAGGAAAATTATGCATGGATTTAAATTTTTTTCCTGAGAAATAAGCTTAACTTTTAATTTCATTTTCCATTAACTTTTGGAAGCATCCTTGTATATACTGTTGGGGTTTCAGACTGTGCAAGTTTGTGGATACAGGTATTTGTTTTTCATTATGCAAGCAAAACGTATTCATTGTAAAAATGAAAAAAAATAGTAGATAAACACAGAGAAAGAAATAAAAGTCACGCTGTGAACATAGTGGCTACTTTTTAAAGTCAATAACAAAAAACTAAAACAATAAAACATGAAGGCTTGCTGATTCCTAGCTGTGAGATAACAGATGTATCTTTTTACTCAGTATAAGAGATGTACTAACATGTATTTATCTGTATACTTTTCATTTATATTTTTATCTATACAGAATGCAGCTGAGTGAGGTCTGAACAGCTGCATTTGTAATGAAAGAATGCTATACTCATGTCTCTCTGGTATACCTCACTTTTAAACTGGGTGCCTAGTTTTTTATTTTTTAAAGATCTATTTATTTATTTGAAAGTCAGAGTTACACACAGAGAAGGAGAGGCAGAGAGAGAGAGAAAGTCTTCCATCTGCTGGTTCACTCCCCAATTGGCCGCAACAGCCGGAGCTGCGCCGATCCGAAGCCAGGAGCCAGGAGCTTCTTCCAGGTCTCCCACGCAGGTGCAGGAGCCCAAGGCCTTGGGCCATCTTCTACTGCTTTCCCAGGCCATAGCAGAGAGTTGGATTGGAAGTAGAGCAGCCAGGACTCTAACCGGCACACATATAGGATGCTGGCATTGCAAACAATGGCTTTATCTACTATGCCACAGCACTGTGGGTGCCTAGTTCTAAAGCTAACTTTTTATGCCAAAGAAAAAGTTGATTTTCTTAGATTCTTTCTACTTTCCACACATTTTAGCCAAATTACTCTTACTTTCTTTTAAAATGCATATTTAGGGGCTAGCATTGTGGTATAGTAGGTTTGCTGCCTGCGATACTGGCAGCCCATATAGGCAATGGTTCCAGTCCTGGTTGCTCTGCTTCCAATCCAGCTCCCTGCTGATGGCCTGGGAAAATCAGTAGAAGATGGCCCAAGTGTTTGGGTCACTGCTACACATATGGGAGACACGGAAGAAGCTCCTGGCTCCTGGCTTTGGCCTGCCCAGCCCTGGCCGTTGCAGCCATCTGGGGAGCGAACCAGTGGATGGAATACCCACCTCTCTCTATGTAACTCTTTCAAAATAAACATATCTTAAAAAAACCGCATATTTATTTATTTGAATGACAGACATGCACACACACACGCACACACACAGAGAGCAAGTGAACTTGTATTCATACCCCAAATGCCTGGCAGCCGGGAACTCAATGCAGGTCTCCCGAGTAGATGACAGGGACCCAGTTACTTGAGTCACCACTGCTGCCTTCTAGGGTGCATATGAACAGAAACGCTGGAACTGGGAGCAGAGCCTGGATCTGAACCTAGGTACTCCAACATCACGTGGGCATCTGAGTGGTGTCTCAACTCGTACGCCAGACACCCACCTCTGGACCACCTGCTTTTCTAAGAGTTAAGCTGCTTTCTGGAGATGGTTGCCCAACAATGGAAACATATTTAATAATGTTGGGGTACTTCAAAAAGTACGGGAAATATCTTCATGGACTTAAAATAAACCTGTACCAAAAGAACCCCCTTATCTGTTAATTCAATTTTTCGTTGAACTTTTTAAAGTACCCCTGTGCTAACTTGTACCCTTAAAAATGGTTATGGTAAATTTTTGTTATATATATTTTTACCATAATAAAAACTACAAAGTACTTATTTCTAGGGTCTGTCTAATGTTATAATGTTGATCATTTGATTTTCTGTAAAGGACTATTAAAATCTTAAATCAAAATGCAAAAACTTTTAGGGTTTTTTAAATTGCATTTCTAATGTGTATCAAGAAAAAGTTTCTTTGTCTTAAAAATTCCAGTTTTAGGAAACTACTCTAAAGAAATTTAAGTTGAGGGGCCGGCGCTGTGGAATAGCAGGTAAAGCCGCTGCCTGTAGTGCCGGCATCCCATAGGGGCGCTGGTTCAAGTCCTAGCTGCTCCACTTCTGATCCAGTTCTCTGCTATGGCCTGGGAAAGCAGTAGGAGATGGCCCAAGTCCTTGGGCCCCTGCACCAGCGTGGGAGACCTGGAAGAAACTCCTGGCTCCTGGTTTTGGATTGGTGCAGCTTTCACCGTTGCAGCCAACTGAGGAGTGAACCAGTGGGCTGGAGACCTCTCTCTTTCTGCTTCTCCTTCTCTCTCTGTGTAACTCTGATTTTGAAATAAATAAATAAATCTTTAAAAAAAGAAAAATAAATGTAAGAGGGGCTGGTGCTGTGGTGTAGCAGGTAAAGCCACTGCCTGTAGTGCCGGCATCCCATATGGGCACTGGTTCGAGTCTGGCTGTTCCACTTCTGATCCAACTTTCTGCCTTGGCCTGGAAAAACAGTAGAAGATGGCCCAAGTACTTGAGCCCCTGCACCTGCGTGGGAGACCTGGAAGAATCTACTGGCTCCTGGCTTTGGATCGGTGCAGCTCTGGCCATTGTGGCCAACTGGGGAGTAAACCAGCGGATGGAAGACCTCTCCCTCCCTCCCTCCCTCCCTCCCTCTCTCTCTCTCTCTCCTTCCCCTTTTCTGTGTAACTCTGACTTTCAAGTAAATAAATAAATCTTAAAAAAAAGGAAATATAAGAAACAAATCTGGTGAATTGTATCTAAATATAAAATTACAATAAGAACCCTGTATGCTTGAAAACATGACTGTATGTTTACACATAGAAGATAAAGAAATCTAACATGGAGGTGGCATTGTGGCATAGTGGGTAAAGCAGCCACCTATGATGCTGGCATTCCATACTGGCGCTGGTTTGAGTCCTGGCTGCTCCACTTTCTATCTACCTCCCTTGCTGGTGTGCCTGGGAAAACAGTGGAAGATGGCCCAGATGCTTGGGCTCTTGCACCTAAGTGGGAGACCTGGAGGAAGCTCCTGGCTCGTGGTTTCAGCCTGGCCCAGCCCTGGCTGTTGTGGCCATTTGGGGAGTGAATTAACGGATGGACGATCTCTTTGTCTCTCCCTCTCTCTGTAACTCTGCCTTTCAAATAAAGAAAATCAATCTTTAAAAGAAAGAACCGCATGGGAGACCAGGAGAAGCACCTGGCTCCTGGCTTCGGATCAGTGAGATGCGCCAGCCGCAGCGGCCATTGGAGGGTGAACCACGGCAAAAAGGAAGACCTTTCTCTCTGTCTCTCTCTGTCACTATCCACTCTGCCTGTCAAAAAAATAAATAAAAAAAAAAAAAAAAGAAAGAAACCTAACCATCTAACAAAATAGGATGTTATGTAGTGATGAAAATAATTATGAAGACTACCATATATGTGTTCATTCCTGCTATTTTAAACATCTTATAATAGATAAAAGATATGAGTAGTTCACTTTTCAGGAGAAATAGATTACTTTCTATTTCCCAACTATATATGAACTAGGTATGACTATCTTACAATTCAGGAGTTAAAGCATTAAAGTATGTAAGTTTAAAAAGCTACAGAAGGAGAAATTCAACCTTATTTTTAGAATAACTCACTGTCACTTACTGGCTTTTCTTTATGTTTCTTTTTTCGGGGAAGAGGTGTTGAGCTGCACCTGGATAGCACTGTGCTAGCTAGAATGCGGCACACATTAGACAGATATGGAACTATACAGACATCATGGGGTTAAGAAAAAAGTCTGAATAGAATATATGAAATTATCAGTAACTGTTGTGCCACCATGGTGAAATTACATCTTTTTAAAAAATAATACTTCAGGCCGGCGCTGTGGCTCAATAGGCTAATCCTCCACCTGTGGCACCAGCACCCCGGGTTCTAGTCCCGGTCAGGGCGCCGGATTCTGTCCTGGTTGCTCCTCTTCCAGTCTAGCTCTCTGCTGTGGCCCAGGAGTGCAATGCAGGATGGCCCAAGTGCTTGGGTCCCTGCACCCGCATGGGAGACCAGGAGGAAGCACCTGGCTCCTGGCTTCAGATCAGTGCAGTGAGCCGGCCGCAGCGGCCACTGGGGGGATGAACCAATGGAAAAGAAAGACCTTTCTCTCTGTCTCTCTCTCACTGTCCACTCTGCCTGTCCAAAAAAAAAAAAAAGAAAAAAAAAAGAAAAATAATACTTCATATATGTAAGAAAGAAAGGAAAGGAAAAAGAAAAGTTGGAGGGATGGAGGAAAGGAAGAAAGGAAGGGTCCTAGGTGGTTAATCTTGCTCACTCAAATGTACATGATCACATAGCTAATCTGAGCACTGATGTGTAAAGGGAACAGGAGAGGGTGTGCATTCAGGAACCCGACCTTGGGGAGTGATTCTGATCAGGTAAGTGGTGTGCTGAAGTGTGGGAAGTCTGTGCTCTGGAAAAGACAGTGGTGCCAAGAAGGCTGTGCAGGCAGCCCTGGATTGCTGTTGAAAAGTGTTCCAACTATTTTCTGGACATAATCTGGTGTATCAGAAGACACATTTGCAGATTTAAAAGCTAAGTATTACCCAGTGGTTTCATGCCCTCTACCCTAAGGTTGGTGACTAAGTGATTGCAACAATCCAGGCAGTTGGAGGGGAGCTAGCTAAGCCAGCCTGCTATAGAAGAGATGACTCATTTACTGGCATCTTATGGAGCAAACATGTGGGATCCTGCTTTGCACACCTTGTTCACAGACTCTGCTCCACAGTTCAGCCAAAGGTCTGTTGAGATTGTCCAGGGTTAACTGGAGCACTGGACTAAACTTCGAGGGTGTTTCTGACCTAAAATAATTTCATTTCCTATGTACCTAACAGTAGTGATGAAATTTATCTTGTAATGTATGACCTGCAAAACATGAAGCTCAAGGAATTGTTGCTTTTGGAGGTAGACACCTTAATTACAACTTACAGGACTTCAGCACAGTGAAGATTTTGAAGAATAATAATTTAATAGCAAGAATAAAGTAGATTAGCATCTAATATTTTGAATTTTCTCATGTCTTAGTACATGTATCTCTACATATACAGCTTTGCAAAGTTTTAATAAATGTTACTCGCCATGCCTTCCCTTGCCTCCATTT
This sequence comes from Lepus europaeus, assembly GCF_033115175.1. Taxonomy (NCBI): domain Eukaryota; kingdom Metazoa; phylum Chordata; class Mammalia; order Lagomorpha; family Leporidae; genus Lepus; species Lepus europaeus. The sequence goes on along the minus strand of NC_084833.1, from coordinate 55,335,728 downwards.
GCAATGCCATAGTCTTCCTTTCTCCACCCTTCTGCTACCTTCCTTTATTAAATAGGTTTACAATAACAAAATCAGCTGTTTTGCCATGGGTACAGATTCCTGTGGAAACTAATCAAGGCAGTGGAAAACACAGCCTGAATAAGACTTATTTCCTTTTTGTATGCCTATTTCCAAATATTTGATGTTTATGTTAATTTTTATTATTATGAGTATTTTCATGGATAATACATGTATATATATATATGCATGTGTATCTATTATAAATATATGTACAAACCTACATACATGGAGAGTGTTCAAAAGTTCATGAAAAATGTGCATTATGAAATCTTATGGATTTTAAGTTTTTTTCACAAACTAAAACTTTAAATATTAAAAAAGCATTAATTTATGTGAAAGGTAGAGAGAAAGAAAGAGACACAGAGAGATCTTCTAGTTGCTGATTCAGTCTCCAAATGCCTGCAGTAGCCGGGGCAGGGCTGGGCCTGCTTGAAGCCAGGAGACTGGAACACAATCTGAGTCTCCCATTATGGGGCAGGGACCCCATTACTTGAGCGGTCACCTGCTTTCTCCATGGGTGTGCGCTATCAGGAAGCTGAAAGTGGGAATGGAACTGCAACTTGAACCCAGGCACTCCCAAATGGCATCTTAACTGCCGAACCAAATGTCTGCCATAAATTTATCTTTTAACTCCATTTTCCACAAACTTTTTGAAGTATCTGTGTGTGTGTGTGTGTGTGTAAAGAGAACTAAGCAGGCCAGTGCTGTGGTGCAGTAGGTTAATCCTCCGCCTGCAGTGCTGGCATCCCATATAGGTACCAGTTCTAGTCCCAGCTGCTCTTCTGATCTAGCTCTCTGCTATGGCCTGGGAAAAAGCAGTGGAAGACCTCTTGGTTGCTTGGACACCTGCACCCATGTGGGAGACTCAGAAAAAGCTCAAAGCTCCTGGCTCCTGGCTTTGGATAGCCCCAGCTCCAGCCGTTGTGGCCATTTGGGGAGTGGATCAGCAGATGGAAGACCTTTCTTTCCGTCTCTTCCTCTCTCTGTCTGTAACTCTACCTCTCCAATAAAAACAAAACAAAACAAAACAAAAAAAAACTTTTTTAAAAAAGAACTAAAATGTTTTTCTGATTTTTTAAAAAAAATTATTTATTTATTTGAAGGCAGAGTTACAGAGAGGCAGAGGTGGGGTGGGGGTTGAGAGGTCTTCCATCTGCTGGTTCACTCCCCAAATAGCTGCTACGGCCAAAGCTACACTGATCCAAAGCCAGGAGCTTCTTCTGGGTCTCCCACGTGGGTGCAGGGGCCCAAGGACTTGGGCCATCTTCTACTGCTTTCCCAGGCCATAGCAGAGAGCTGGATCAGAAGTGGAGGAGCTGGGACTAGAACCGGCACCCAAATGGGATGCCAGCACTGCAGGCGGCAGCTTTACCTGCTACGCCACAGCGCTGGCCTCTTTTCTGCGATTATTAATCCCAGTTTAACAATCATGCTAGGGGCCAGTGCCACAGCATGGCAGGTAAAGTTGCTGCCTGCAGTGCCGGCATCCCATATGAGCACTGGTTCAAGTCCTGGCTGCTCCACTTCCAATCTAGCTCCTTGCTAATGTACCTGGGGAAGCAGTGGAGGGTGGCCCAAGTACTTAGACCCTTGCACCAACTTTGGAGACCTGGAAGAAGCTCCTGGCTTCAGATTGGCCCAGCTTCTGCTGTTGTGGCCACTTGGGGAGTGAACCAATGGAAGGAACATCTCTGTCTCTGTCTCTCTTTCTCTCTTTCAAATAAATAAATGAATCTTTTTAAAAAAAATAACAATCATGCTGTAAGGAAAGCTGATTTGTGACACAGGTTTTATAAACTGCCTTAGTGGATGCATAAAGTTTCTAAGTGACAAAAAGAATTCTTACCCTTAGTTGTGACTTTTCACCAAATATATAAAGGGCTGCTTGGCGTTTGAAGAGCTGGTTTTGTAGGTAGGTGCTGTTATTAAAGGAGGCCGAGTGATCCTTGCCTGCCAGCCGGGCACCAACATCAATGAAAGATGTTGGAGAGCTGATCAAGCGAGCACTAGAGCGAAGACTTGCCCACACACCTTCACAAAAGCCAGAAGAATAGAGTGAGATAAGCTGACGCCACCGAATAAGGGGATAATCATAATCAGGGAATGCCAGTGAATGAGGAAAAAGATGCATGCCCTGGAGTTACAGTTCTAGAGGTAACAGCAAATTCATTAATCCAAGTAATCATGGTTCATACTAGTCATCTGCCTTTTACTTTAGCAACATAGCATTATTCTATATGGCATTTCACAATCACATGATCTTAGAACTATGAACTCACCCACATCAATTCTACTTATACATTCTGATATATGTTTAATATTTATAGGTTAGTAGTGAGTATGCAGAAACAGTGCACTGACACTAGAAACAAAACATGCAGGCCGGAGGCAACAATGAGTAACTGAATTTCTCAGGGCTTCCTTAAAGAAGAAAGAACACTCTTGTGCTCATATAGTTCAGTAAGAAGCCTAGGTTAAGACAGAAACAGAAATTTACTAATGTGAAATCTAGCCTGGATTTAAAACAAATATCTATGTATCATGCCAAGATGATGTAATTCTAAACAGGGTGATTATTTTATAGTTTTCCCAGTATCCATGAAAAATAATAGGAAATTATAAATTTAGTAATATGTACTTCATTTATTCATAGCAGGTACAGTCAAAAGTAGACTAAGAGAAAGGACAGGTTAAGCTGCTGGAGGAGTTCTCATGGCTATAAACTGACCTTAATTATATAATTGAAAGAATAAAGGATTTTATCAGCATTTATGGGGTAAGAGACAAGTTCCCAAGAAAAGGTTTTGTAGGTGATTTCTGTTAAACATGCATAACTCTTTCTATAGAATCTATGAGCTTTTCTCAGATATTATGGAAAGTATTAACTTTTTGCAAATGGGACCACAGGAAATTCAAGATGTGGATGAGAATAAAGAATATAATTTGACAAACCAATGTGAAAAAGTCACTTGTAACATATATATGACCATATGAAGATGGTTTAGTGACACATCAGGACATATAATACAGTACCTTGATTATGGATTCTTCCCTTAGCTGAAGATTTGGAATTTGACTGAGTAAAACAATTATTTCTGTACCCATGCACTGGCAGATAAGATTAAAGACAGAAGGAGAAATGAAATGTATATAGATACAGCAGCAAATATCAGAGCAGATTAAGAGAAGAATAAGCTATTTTAAAAAATGAGTTAACAGGGGAAACTATAATAAAAGAAGATTTAATTAACAAACAAAAAGCTGCACATTCACAAAAAAGAATTGAGTGCCGGTTACATGAAATTCAGCAGCTGTTTACAAATACCATAAGCACAACGAAATGGACAGCACAGCAGAAAGTGCCACTGAAAAATTATACCAAATGGAATAAGCTTTTGAAGATGGTCATTGACAAGTTATATAATAAAATTAAGAAATTTGGGATGTGTGTGTGTAAATGTTATGAATACATTGGCCCTTGTGTTGAAGGAGATGGATTGGCAAATGTTACGTGTTGTACAACACGCATGTTCGTGGAGCAAGGTCATCCATCGCACAGGGCAACAATGAAGCTCTAGTAACCATTTGGAATAACTAAGGGCAGGTTTTTGCAGAAGAGCATTAAGCATTGCCACACTATCTTCCTTCCTTCCTTTGTTTTCATTTGAAAATCACATTTATTTTCCATTAACAGGCAATTATGAGCAGCAAATATTCATGATCCTGTGACAATACCCAATACCACTAATAATTTAGCTTGTGATGACTGAAGTAAGACTTCTCTTAAAATTCCTATTTGCATCAAAATGACAGGCAGTAGTAGAGATAATACTTTTGTAATTTGAGTAATATATATGTATATATATTTTGAAAAGAAAGAAAGAACTTCATGACTATGGCAAATATTATCTGGCAATAACAAAAATGGTGAATAGTGACATCTCTCCCACAAAGGAAATACTCAAGTCAATTAGGGGGACAATACTGTATTTATTCAGGATTGTAAACTTTACTAGTATTATTATTAATACAATGCAAAGTTAAATAAAATATGGAACAATATAAAAGAAAAATTATTAGAAGTGATTTTTTATTTCTGCCTCCCTCCTTTGGACTCAGGAAAGAAGGGCAGTGATGGCGGTAGTGCTCACAGGGTCAGAAAGTAAAGTTTGTATAGATGGTGGCTAATACACAAAAAGCATGCCCAAGACAGAACAAAAACCTAGGACAGCCTGGAAAACGCGCAAGGCCTCCTGTGTGCTGGCCAACTGCTCTCCTTTCTGCCAGTTTTGAGCTTTCCTATTGGATATATGGAACACTCAGATGATGACAGTGAAGACTGAGTGGTTCATGATTCTCAGATACTGTTCCCTCAACACACCACACATTCTTACGCAGGACTCTGCCTAGAATGATTTTTTCCACTTCTTTAACTTATAAACTCCTATTTTCCCCTTAAGATCTAGGTACAATGTTAACTCCTCTGAAAGGCATTCCTGAGTTGTAGGGAGCTCTATTTGAATTTCCATCATAATGTACCGTGATCCTGTGTTTGCAAAGGCAGAAGGCCTATTCTTGTATCCATGCTAAGAGACTGCTATTTAGGCACTTAAAGCATTTGTTGATTATTTTCTTTTTAAAAATGAATATACTGATTCTCCATTTTATCTTCAACCCAATTATCTGCACTGAAAGAGTAAGACGAAGGGAATTAAACTAAAAGAATTAAGCATTCCCAAATAGAGGCTCATGAAAATTTTCCAAGCGCTTATCAATTGGCAGAAAATCAGCAATGACAAAATGACTGAAGTGGTGTGGGGCCAGTAGAGGATGATGGGAATTGGAATTCCACGTGGAAGTCATTTAACCAAAGGAATTATGCGACTGCAGAAGTGGTGGGGAGGTTGACTTAGATTTCCTGAGTGACGCTGAGACATTCTGAGCACTTAACATTAACAAAGGTCTACGATGGTGTTTTTTCAAACAGCAGTATCCCCCTTTGTGGCTTGTGAAATTATTTTAGTAGATCAAATCAGTGGGGTTTTTTTTTTTTTTTAAATTAAGTGGTATATGTGTATGTGGTATAGATGAATAATGTTTCATGAAACTCCTATTTCAGTATCTATACATTTTTTTTTTGACAGGCAGAGTGGACAGTGAGAGAGAGAGAGAGACAGAAAGGTCTTCCTTTTGCCGTTGGTTCACCCTCCAATGGCTGCTGCAGCTGGCACGCTGCGGCCAGCGCACCGCGCTGATCCGAAGGCAGGAGCCAGGTGCTTCTCCTGGTCTCCCATGGGGTGCAGGGCCCAAGCACTTGGGCCATCCTCCACTGCACTCCCTGGCCACAGCAGAGAGCTGGCCTGGAAGAGGGGCAACCGGGACAGAATCCGGTGCCCCGACCGGGACTAGAACCCGGTGTGCCGGCGCCGCAAGGCGGAGGATTAGCCTGTTGAGCCACGGCGCTGGCCTAGTATCTACACATTTTGCATTGTGGCTAACTATTATCTGAATTATGATATAAAAATGTGTATATAAAATGTATTTCTTCCTATGACTCAATCAAAAAGCTTGATAGTTACTGGCCTCGACTACAGCATATACCCTGTACTCTCTTGCCTTAGGACAATTAGGCTTAATGCCACTGAAATGCAAATATTGACCCCTCTTCTGCCCAGTATTAAGCAACAGCAAAGATAACAGTTATCACAAAAATAATAAGGGAAAATAACATTTATTCAACTCCTATTATGAGCTATTGATTACCAAAAGTGTTTTACATGTATTATTTCATTTATTGCTTATAACTACCTGAAAGCTATTATCTCCATTTTTACAAGTGAGGACACTCAGAATTAAGAGGTATTTTAATTTGTTTAACATTACACAATAACTAGAGGGCTATGGCTGGAATTAGAAAATAATTAAACTCAGTATATTGCTTCTGAGAAGAAATGATGTAGTTAATTTCCCCAAGGGGAATGCACTATTGCTCAAAGCATGAGTGTTTCTTAAGTACTAGTGTTATTCCCTTCACTCTATTCAGAACAAACAGAGGAGAGAAGAAGAGATGCTTAGGTTGGGTGTGGGGATGTGGTGCCTTAATTGTGAGTGTCACTTTATGTCTAGCCCAGGGCATGAGACACAAGATATATTTAGTAAGTGTTGTGATGAAAGTCCCAGTTACATTGCTATTTGTTGTGTGACCTTGACAAAATCACTTATTCTGAGTCTCTTAAAATACCTATTCTAGAGGCATTGTAAGATTTAAAATATGAAAGATTTAAAAGCTGCCTCTGTGGGCAGGCATTTGGTCTACTGGTTAAGTTGCTTGTGCCCCACATCAAAGTGGCTGGATCCCATCCCTGGCTCCTTCTCCTGATTCCAGTTTCCTGCCAATGCAGACCATGGGGGGGGGGGGTGGAGCAAAGATGACTCAAGTAATTGAGTTTCTGTCACTCATGTAGGAAACCTGGATTGTGCTCTCTGCTTTAGCCTCAACTCAGTCCTGGCCACTGTGGACGTTTGGAAGAGTGAACCAGTTGATGGGAGTGAACCCTTCCCCCCACCCTCCCAAAAAAGAAAACTGCTTCCATATGGCCACTTCTCAAAGATACCCAGACATTACATTTTGGTATTTAGGAAGCAGCACCAATTTTCTCATAACATTTTTATAATCAAAGTAATTTACCTAGGTTTTGAGCACATGTGCTCTCTGTATGGGGCTCAAAAATTATTTTAATTTTAAATGAAACACAATGTGACCTATTCAAATCTTCATGCTTTTCTTACATGGTTCTTGTGTAAAAAAAAAAAAAAAGTGCACTGCCTTAGGAATTGTCTAACATGCAAACTGAATGCAAAGTAATTACCGGGGCTGAAAAAAGGTGAAGGCCAACCTGAACCTTGGGTCAACGGAGCAGGAAAGGCGCACAGTAGAAATAAGAGAAGAAGAACACCAGGATCTAAGACTGTGAGACAATGAAAGGAATGGAAAAGCAGTGAGAATAGAAGAGAAAAAGAGGGAAGGTTAAGATGAAGATTACTAAGAGACAGGAGGCTCCTCTTACACCAAGTAAACGAGGAACTTCTAGAGTGACGGTGGCTCTCCAGAAGAATGAGCAGGCTTCACCACCTGGCTTGCTTCAGTCCATTCCTGAAACTTTGTGTGAGGAGAAATGATGCTATCTGAAGAGACACAGAGGATGTTGACAGTGTCACAAAAGAACAGTCCCTGTTTTTCCAATTAATGGCTAGGAAACTGGAAGATCTGAAAGACTTTGGGAGTAAAGAGATGGCACAAAATAATGAGATTTGTGTTTCTGTAACCCAGCTTAAGTTGCCAGAGTGGTAGGCATAAGTAAACATGGTAAGTTCAAGGTAATTTCAGTAGAAAATATTTTGGAAATGTTATCAGAAATAATAACTACAGCCTTAGATATACATGGAATGAGTCATAAACAAATAGATTTAACCCAAAGAGGTAAACAGAACCCTCCAGGTAACTTTGAGACTAGCAAAGAATGAGTTCATGAAAAGAATGGGGACTCTTCAAAGAAAGTAGCCATGAGCCTAAGAACAATGTAAAAAAAGAGAAGATAATATAGCTGAAATAGACTGGTGAAAATCCATAGGCCTTAGGTATGAACAATAAAGGACAGATGCTGTTTTAGCTGTAACCCATATTAGAGGTCCCCTGGTCAAATGTAGGAACAGGTAGCATGTTTGCAAAGATCAAACACAAAAGCAGAGTGTGGAGTGGGAGGGCTTCAACTACACATTTGCTGGAAGCTGCACTGTACGACAAGTTGCGTGGAAAAATTACTGCCTTGCCTTGCTGACAATATAAATTTTCAGATGGTAAATACAGCAATAGGGGAAGCTACAATCTTAGACCAAATTCCAACAAGAATTCCTGGTAACAGAAATACCAGCAATCTTAGGAGAAAATCACTTTACTATTCTTTGGTTCAAATTCAACAACAAAGAAATGATGAGAAGAATGAAGTTTCTATCTGAAACTTTTAAATGATGGTATTCTAAAAATTCATTAAAAAGCTACATACGAGTGTTTGGAGTTGAACTGTGTCCCCCAAAATTCTTAACCCCCAGGACTCAGAATGTGTCCTTTTTCAGAAATAAGGTCATTGAAAACGTACTTAGTTAAGATGAGATCATACTGGAGTAGAGTGGGCTCTGAATTCGGTATCTCTGGTGTCCTTATAAAACGGGTAAACTTGGAAACAGACACACAGGGAGAAAGCCACTTGATGACAAAGGCAGAGATCTAGGTGATGTATTCCTAAGCCAAGCAATGCCAAAGATTGTTAGCAAGCCTCCAGAGGTTAAGAGAGAGGTAGGACACAGGTTCCCCCTCACAGATCTCAGAAGGAACCATTTCTGTTGACACCTTGATCTTGGACTTCAAGCCTCCAGAAGTCAGATAGTTGTTTAAATTATTCAGTTTGTGGCACTTTGCTATGGTAGCCCTGGGAAACCAGTACAATGACCTCAAGGCATGACACATTAATTGGGAAAATGACTCAAGAAGGTTGAAAGCTCTTGAGAAATCCTGCAATAGTGAAAGTTCTGATGAGGCAGGAAAAAAAAAGTATCCACAGAAACTGAAGAAACTCACATGAATTTCAAAACCGGGAAAATCACGTTCTATAAAATACAGCCTTTAATGTTGACTTTGAATCAATTTTAGAATGGATTGTTAGTGGACTATTTATGATTACTTAGGAGAAAGCACTAATTCCTATAATAAATCATGCCAAAATATGATACAGTTAACAGTCTGAAAGCTTGGCAAATATTGGACTCAAAAGATTAGCAGAGATTTAGAAATCTGGGCCAGGTAAGTTTTAGTAGGAAGATTCATAACCAGTATAGATGAACAGATTAATCTCTTTTTTCAGAGAGGTTTATATTATTTTGCCATAGGTTTTGGTCCTTAGCTCTCATCTGTTCAACATTTTTAAAAACAACAAATCACATGAAAACAGTGATCAAATCTAATGATGCAGAAAAACAGCAATACACTGGTAGACAGAATCCAGATCCAAAGATCTAATATAACAGTCTACAGTCAAATGATGAAATTTTGTATTTAGAGCATGTAGTATTCTTAGATTCCAAAAGTAACCCTCAAGGTCAGTATCTGAACAATAACACAAGTGAAGCAGACGGAGGGAATTCATATGATATTTACCTCATTATGAGATAACCTAGTGATGGGCTGTTCCCACAGGTAATGTAATCTTAGGCAGCACAAACACTTTGAGAGATGGGCTCAATTCTGTGGTATGTTTTCAAGGGGTTTCAGTGTTATATGGGAATGAGAGGAAGAGTCTAAGAATCTAGGATTCCATTGTGAAGCAGTGGGACTTTGCAATCAAAACACCTGTTCTAGAATTGCCTCTGCAGAGGAAAAGAATCTCACATAAAGTTCCAGAGACAATACAGACCACCTTTTGGAGTTTAAAAGAGCAAATATACTTAGTCTTTCTCTATTTCCTCATGATAGCGGCAATGGCCCAGAGGGAAAAAAGAGAAACCTGCATAACTTTATGTAATTCTCCAAACTAGTAATTCAGAGATCATGAGTAAAAATAACAGGCTTTGGAGGTGCTGGCTTGTGTTGGATACCATTGAGTTTCCTAAGGTGTTTATGCTTTCTGTGATCAATTTTTCTACCTTGTCAACCTGGAGTATCAGGGAGTTCTCCCGAGGTTGATTCATCATTTAGACATGCTCTTCTCACCTCCTCTGCTCCCAAACTCATCAGTGTGTAAGACATCAACAGCTTATTATACCTCTTGTCCTATGAGGCTAAACTCCTCATCATGCTAGAAATAGATTTGACCATTCATTTACAGAAGGGTAACTACGAACAATTTGAACCATAATTAGTTGATTTAAAATAGCTACTATCTAGAATTTTTTTTTTTTATCTGTACCAGTGCTCAGTTATAAAAGCAATCTTACTAACCTCCTCGAGCAAAGCTATTGGATGGGTTTACATCCAAGTGTCCTGGCACTACCTGCTTAAGCACAGTGGACATTCTTGAAGTCCTCCTTTCAGTCCCTAAAGTCAGCCAAAAAGAAGAACAAACAAAAATCATGTTGTTTGGGTTAACATTACTCAAATGACAAAAAGTTATCTTCATGTGTAGCATGTCTAATTGCTGCCAAACACTGTAGTTTTTAAGTACCCAAAGCTTTATTAGAGATAACAAGGCAATGTTATTATTGCACCAGAGATAACACACATTTACAAGATTACAGAGAGTTAGGTTTGGCAAGTGCAATCAGAGAATTTAATGATAAATGAAGCAAGGCATGCATGGTGTTACTTTACAAGAAAAGCCACTTTCTGCTTATGTTGAGCTAATTCAAATAGCTGATTAAGCCAAAGAGACCAACTTCTCAAGTCACATGCTCCTGTGTCTAACACATTAGGGTTACCTCTACATGAACCCTCTTGGGGGTTCCATCACATGATAACTGAAACAGAATATTAGTACAAGTCTTAATGGCTTCATCCAAATCTCATGAAAACAAACTGTACTGAAAATCATAAAAGACTGTAGAAATTTTTAGAATTTCTAATAAATGGATGATTCTAATATATATTTAGCAAACATGTTCAACTTGTACGTTCAACTTTATACTAATAAAGTCTAAATAAAATATATTCTGCAGGAAAAACAATGAGTGACTATTTTCAACAACTTCTTTCTTATTACTGTATTAAAAAGAAAATAATCAAATCTCTACATTTGGTTACTATTTACTAGACATTAATTGTGGTACTCTGATTTTGATGTAAAATGAGTTACAGTTATAGCCCTACAGGGTAAAATTTTTACTGGGCAAAAAGCTACACAAACTAAGAATAGATCTATAGTATATAGATTACAGTAGTTGTCAAGAAGGAAATTATTATCAAATCTTACCTGGAGACAGAGCAAGTGCTGGCCTGACAGTAAGGGTGCTGTTGCCTCCGAGTTTCTGATGGACAGAAACTGCACTCAGCAAGGCTTGCAAGTACTTTTCCTGTTCTATGCTACTGGAAGATTCTAAGGAGGTAGGAGCTATAAAAGGAAAACATATTGAATAAAACAAACTCTTTGTTAATAAACATACATATGTATTTATATGTTTATTCTTTATTTTAATTTTCTTACCTCTTTTATTTATACAAAGTGAACAAATCACATGTATTTCATATAAACAGATTTAGGAGCATAGTGATGCTTCCCACTCTACCCTTCTTCCTCCTTCTTTCATTTCAATCTTTACATACTGTGTTTATTTTTTTTAACTTTTATTTAGTAAATATAAATTTCCAAAGTACAGCTTATGGGTTACAATAGCTCCCCCCCCCCATAACTTCCCTCTACCTGCAACCAGTCTTTAAGTCATCACACCCTAATAGAAACCAGCCCACTTAAAGCCTCAGTCTATTAAATAGGTAATCCTCTGATTTAGTTTCACCATACCTACCTCTCTATTGCTTCATCATCATCATCCCAGAAAGAGCTCAAAAACAAGCACAGTGCTCGCCTTCCAAGCACAGGTGTACCTTCTCATTACCCAAGAAACTCAAAATGAAAACTCATCAACAATAATATCTCCTTGATGGTGTCCCTCAGTACTGTTCTATGCTACTGTTTAGGAACAGACGATAGAGTGGGTTCCCTTGGCATGCCAGAATGGGTAGAGGTGAGGATTTCTCAATATCAACAGTTTTATTCTAATTCTGTCACATAAGCCTAAGAAGGAACATGAGCTTGTAAGGATTCCTTGGGGGAAGTGTGGAGGAAGATGGCAAGCAAACAGACGCAAATACACTAGATTTCCCGGTCCGTTTAAAAGAGTGCAAAAGGAATGCACACATGGAAACAATTGTAAGAGCAAGTCTGGGTTGGAGGGAATGTGAGTGTGGTTTATGTACAGCAAAGCAGAACTCACTGAAACTCACCCAGGCACTTTAAAAAGCAATTAGGGGCAGACTCACTAGAAGGGCAATAGATCTTAATAAATTTTCTTATAACCTAAACAAAATATTTAGTATTATTATTTTTTATCAATTTTAAGATGCCATCATATTTCATAAACCTTAAGATGTGATCAATTATAACAGGCACCACTACTTTAGGTATATAGTAAAATCTCTGCCTTTTATTTATTTATTTTAAAGATTTTTATTTATTTGAGAGGGAGAGCTACAGAGAGAGACAGAGAGACACAGAGAGAGAGAGAGAGAGAGAGAGAGGGAGAGAGGGAGAGAGGGAGAGATCTTGATCTGCTGGGTTCACTCCCCGGCAGATGTGCTGCAATGGCTGGACCTGGGCTGATCTGAAGCCAGGAGCCAGAAGCTTCTTCTGGGACTCCCACGCAGGTGCAGGGGCCCAAGCACTTGGGCCATTTTTCACTGCTTTCCCAGGCCACAGCAGAGAGCCGGATCAGAAGAGGAGCAGCCAGGACACAAACTGGTGCCCATATGGGATGCTGGAAATGCAGACAGAGGCTTAGCCTACTATGCTGCAGTGTAGGCTCCAAATTTCTGCCTTTTAAACTATGAAAATGTTTTTTCTGGTCACATTAATTATAAGAGGTATCCTGACTTTAAAGACTATAATGTGAACAAATGTATGAGTTAAAAAACAGTACATTTATATTACATTAAAAATCACAAAATGGGAATATATTTCAAATTTTTCCCATTATAAGCTCAGGGATATGCTCATGAGTGCTCTGGAAACGTTATTTTATGTAACTTGCACGTGCGTGTGTTCTCTCATACACACAATGTGCTTCCTCCAGGCAGAAACAGTTAAAAGCCGATTTCCTTCCATTACACCAATGCTGAGTCTCCAAGCCAGGTTTAACAATACAGCATTGTGTGTGTTGCTCTCAGTCAACTGAATGATCAAAGACACACTGGGCAACTTTCAGGAGGGAACTTGCAGGAGGATAAAGAAGAGATCTCAAAAGCATATGATTATACCTGCAGAACTACAGACTTTGAATTTACTTCATTTCCAAAGGGGAAAATATGCAACCATTCCCAACCTGGATCTGGTATCTCAGTGGCCCACTGTTTAATTTTATTGAACATCTATTGTGAGCAAAAAGCTATGAGAAAGGTCAGCAAAATATAGCTCCTGGCTTCCAGCTCTCAGACATGGTATTCACAAATACCTTCAGAAAAGGGATAATAGCACTTATTTTCCTAGCTTTCTAAAAATGCCTTCTTTTGAGATCTCCTAAAGCAGCATTTTGGTTATTTGGTTGCTGCTGCTACTGTGTGTGTGTGTGTGTGTGTGTGTGAGGGGGGAGGAGAGGGAGAGGGAGAGAGAGAAGGGGAGAGGGAGAGGAAGAGGGAGAGGAAGAGAATGAATTTGAAGAAATGAGACAGGATATCTTATTTGGCATGGAATTCCTGCTTGCCTTTGAAGCTGTTAAATATATCTGGATGCTTCCCAGAGGAAAGTAAAAGGAATAGTATAATCTAGTTCCCATCTAGATGGATACCCTAGGTTGCTGGAATGCAAACAGTCTAGATTCAAAGACTTAACTGTATTAATTTGTGTAGATCAAACATCAAGTAAGATGTCAACTTCAAGGTGGCGTCCCACACTGCCTAGCTCTTGTGTAAGCTGTACATGTTGGTGAAAGGGCACAACCAGCACTCCCAGTTTTCTTGTGTTATTTGAGGAAAACTCTTTAAGTGAAAGGGCCATAATTGTATGTAGAGAGATGCTTACCAGCCTGAGGGGAGTTCTGGGATTTGAAGAGACCAACAACTCCCTTGCCATGGAATCCTCCAGCTCGGAGGAGCAGAGTACCACTTCTTGAGTTCTTCCAACATACAACAGGCAGGCGATTATGTCGATAGCAGCGTGCTACTCTTGGTAAACTACTGTCCTGTACAGCTTGAGGTATGACTAAAAGGCCAGGATAGCTTTGGGGATATGGAAAGGAGAGAAGGAATGGAGAGAGAGAATATAAAAACATGAGTATCATAGAATTAGTAATTACCTGACTCATACTGATTGAGGGGCAAGACATATGAGTATATCTCAAATATGTGACTTATTTTTAATTTTCAATTCTTCAGGGGCTGAGAAGAAAAGGCCTTGATGGTAAAAATGGTACAGTTATCCACTGATCTGCAGTCAGTTTTCAAATTGTTCAGACTTGTGCTGAACAATCCAAGCTAAGAAACTAAACATGTAGAATTAATATTTGGGTAAACTGAATACTTTCCTTGCCTTACATACCACTTTTTTTCCAACTTGCAATAAGACTGTATAAATTAATGCCAACTTTATAAGAATAAGTTAAACTATCAACAACTCACAGACCACTGAAATGACCCCAGAGGATTGAATCCATCAACATTAGACTTCCTGAGATAGGGAAAGAACTAAAAATCACAACCAAAGGATGCTTTGAATGGGGAAATGCTCACATGCAAAACTTAGCTGGCATATTTTATCAGCATTACATGTTGCTATTAAAAAAATTAATTCAAAAATTATAGGACTGATGACAGCAAAAATAAAAACTAAGAATACCTTGTTTCATAGACTAGTAAGTACAAAAGTTGATAGGCAGGTTTCAGTCATATCTTTAGTTTATTTAGAAACATTACACTAATGATATTTCATATTTATAAGGTCCCAATCACTGATCTCATCTCTTTGGTGATCAAAAAACTGTGGTAAAAGATACTTAACATGGCCGGCGCCGCGGCTCAGTAGGCTAATCCTCCGCCTTGCGGCGCCGGCACACTGGGTTCTAGTCCCGGTCGGGGCACTGATCCTGTCCCGGTTGCCCCTCTTCCAGGCCAGCTCTCTGCTGTGGCCAGGGAGTGCAGTGGAGGATGGCCCAAGTGCTTGGGCCCTGCACCCCATGGGAGACCAGGAGAAGCACCTGGCTCCTGCCTTCGGATCAGCGCGGTGCACTGGCTGCAGCGCGCCTACCGCGGCGGCCATTGGAGGGTGAACCAATGGCAAAAGGAAGACCTTTCTCTCTGTCTCGCTCTCTCTGTCCACTCTGCCTGTCAAAAATTAAAAAAAAATACTTAACATAAAATTTATGATGTTATTTTTTAAAATATTTATTTATTTATTTATTTATTTGAAAGGCAGAATTACAGAGAGGCAGAGGCTGAGAGAGAGGGTTCTCCCTTCTGCTGATTCATTCCCTAAATGGCCACAACAGCTGTAGCTGCGCAAATTTGAAGCCAGGAACCGGGACTTCTTCCAGGTCTCCATGTGGCTGCAGGGGCCTAAGGACTTGAAACACCTTCAACGGCTTTCCCAGGCTATAGCAGAGAGCTGGATTGGAATTGGAGCAGCCTGGACTCAAACTGGCACCCATATGGAATGCCAGCACTGCAGGCGGTGGCTTTATCCACTACGCCACAGCACCAGCCCCTCATGTTATCTTTTTAAAGTGTACAAGTCAGTGGCATTAAATACATTCACAAAGTTATGCAACCACCACCAGTATCCATTTCCAGAGTTTCTAAGCGCTTATCTTTATATAAACCATTGCTGAGAGAGGAGAGGAATCCAATTTCTAGTCAAGTAAATCATAATCTTCAACTACTTTAGTGAATGCCAATTTAACCTTCTGTATTTACTCAATGATAGCTTTGGAAGCATTCTGAAAGCATAGAACCTTGGTGCTCCATGAGGCTGAGGCTTGTATTTTTCTAACACTGAAAACTGATGAAAAGACCAAGCTGCAGACACAATCTCTCAAGAAGGCTGGAAAAGCAGTCTCACGATTTGAACCTTTAGTTTTTAACTCCACTTTAATATCTGTTTTCCTGTGCTACTGACACAATGATAATGTGTATAACATCAGAGAGTAATGTCTATTGGCTCCAGGAGCTGCTTCAGTAACTAGCAAAGAACCAGCACACTCCTTCACTTGTGTCTTCTCCTCCCACTGGACATGAGTTCCATGGACCATGCTCTCTTACACACAAGATCCAAGGCTCTGCTGCTCCCAGACTTGGGCTTCAGGGACAGCTGGAGATCCCCTGACACTGGGGCAAGCAGTGCTGAGCCTGAAGAGCAGGAGAGGCCGCTCTCAGTACCAGCCTTATACAGTAATGAAAGGTACCAAAGTAAAGCTCACGAGGCAGTCTGGGCTTCAGAAGCTGCTGTGCAAACTTCCTAGACAAGAGTAATTCACATGCATATGCTCAAAGCATAAACTAACTTACACAAAAATAAATCCATGTCATACCAACCATGTAAAGAAATGAACCATTACCAACCAACCAAGAAGACCCACTCACGTCTCCTCCCAATCACTATTTCTCCCCTTCTTTTAAGGTTACCACTAAACTGACTGTTAACACCACCAATGAGTTTCGCCCATTTAAAAATTCTAGATAAAAGGAACCAAGAGAATTTATTATTTTGTGTCTGGTTTCTTTTGCTCAACATCTTGTCTGTGAGATCCACCCTAGTTACTGTGTTTAGTTTGTTCACTTTCATTACAGTATAGAATTTCACCATGTGATTCTACTACCACTTATTTATCTATTCTACTGCTGTTGATCTTGAGTAGTTTCTAGCATTTTATTTTAAGAATAATGTTGTCGGGGCCGGCACTGTGGTGCAGTGGGTTGATGCCCTAGCTCGAAGCGCCGGCATCCCATGTGGGCACCGGTTCTAGTCCCAGCTGCTTCTCTTCCCATCCAGCTCTCTGCTGTGGCCTGGGAAAGCAGAAGATGGCCCAAGTCCTTGGGCCCCTGTGCCCACATGGGAGACCTGGAAGAAGCGCCTGGCTCCTGGCTTTGGATTGGCGCAGGCCCAGCCATTGCAGCCATCTGCGGAGTGTACCAGAGGATGGAAGACTTCTCTCTCTGTCTCTATCTCTCTCTGTAACTCTTTCAAATAAATAAAATAAATCTTAAAAAAAAAAAAAAGAATAATGTTTGGCCGGCGCTGTGGCTCAACAGGCTAATCCTCCACCTTGCGGTGCCGGCACACCAGGTTCTAGTCCCGGTTGGGGTGCCGGATTCTATCCCGGTTGCCCCTCTTCCAGGCCAGCTCTCTGCTATGGCCCAGGAAGCAGTGGAGGATGGCCCAAGTCCTTGGGCCCTGCATCCCATGGGAGACCAGGAGAAGCACCTGGCTCCTGCCTTCGGATCAGCGTGATGCACCGGCCGCAGCAGCCATTGGAGGGTGAACCAACGGCAAAAAGGAAGACCTTTCTCTCTGTCTCTCTCTCTCACTATCCACTCTGCCTGTCAAAAAAAAAAAAAAAAAAAAAGAATAATGTTGTCAGGTTATGTTAATGTTGGCATAATGGTTAAGGCACAACTTGGGGATGCTTGTATCCCAAACTGGAGTGCCTGGGTTTGAGCCCCAGCTCTGCTCCAGATTCCAGCTTCCTACTAATGTGCACCCTAAGAGGCAACAGGTGATGGCTTATGTACTTAGTTTCTGCCACTCACACACTAGACTCAAATTGAATCCCTGGCTCCTAGCTTTGGCCTGGCCTAGTATGGGCTGTGGCATTTGGAGAGTGAGCCAGCAGAGGGGGTATCTCTTCCATATTAAAAAACTAGAAAGGGCTGGTGCTGTGGCATAGTAGGTAATGCTGTCGCCTGCAGTACTAGCATCCCATATGGGCACCAGTTTGAGTTCTTGCTGCTCCACTTCCCATCCAGCTCTGTGATGGCTTGGGAAAGCAGTAAAAGATGGCCCAAGTCCTTGGGCCCCTGCACCCACATAGGAGACCTAGAAGAAGCTCCTGGCTCCTGGCTTTGGATGGGCCCAGCTCCAGCCATTGCGGTCATTCGGGGAGTGAACCAGCAAGTGGAGGACTTCTCTTTCTCTCTCTGCAACTCTGTATTTCAAATAAAAATAAATAAAATCTTTAAAAAAAGAAAAAATTAGAAATCATAAACATATATATGAAATGTTTTTCTGTATTTAATGACCTTACTATATATTTTTCAAAATCCTTTTAATGTGGTAGGTAAATTATGCTAGTTGATTTTCAAATGTGAAATGTTCTGTATTCCTACTTGGTTTTAATGAGTGAATCTTTTGTTATCCTTGTCACTAATAATTCTTTTTGAAAAAGGCATAATTTATTTATTTATTTATTTAAAAGGCAAAGGGACAGAGAGTGAAGGAGAGACAGAGAGAGAGAAATCTTCCGTCCACTCTTCAAATGGCTTCACAGCCAGGTTAGGGCAAGGCTGAAGCCAGGGAGCCACAAACTCTATTCTGGTCTTCCACATGGGTGGCAGGGTCCTAGAAGCACTCGAGCTATCCTCTACTGCCTTCCAAGGTGTATTAGCAGCAAGCTGTACTGGAAGCTGAGTAGCCTGGACATAAACCAGCAATCCACATGTCACAGGTAGTAGCTTAACCAGTTATGCCACAGCATCTCCTGAACTAACAATGCTCTTTAAAGTCTACTTTGATATTTATATAGTGACAATAGCATTTTTATAGGTAGTTGTGCATAGTATTTTCTCCATCCTTTTACTTCCTACCTTTTTATATAAATTCTTGCATGTTAGCTACATCCCTTAAAAGCAGCAGAAAGCTTAAAGAAAAAAAAAAACAACATGATAATCTATTTCAGTTAATCAGAGCATTGAATCAATTTTCAGTTAACAAATTATTCATATATTTCAACTTAAATCTTCCCTCCTACTACACGCATTTCATTGTCCCATCTGTTCTGTTTTTCCTTTGCTATCCTTTCTTGCCTTATTTTGGATTATTTTTATTATTCTATTTTCTTCTTTCCAATAGTTTGATGAATGTCTGATTTTATACCACGATAAACACTTTATATAAAAAGGGTTCTAGGGGCTGGCTCCATGGTGCAGTAGATTAATCCTCTGCCTGCAGCATCAGTATCCCATATGGGCGCTAGTTCTAGTCATGGCTGCCTCTCTTCCAATCCAGCTCTCTGCTATGGCCTGGGAAAAGCAGTAGAATACGGCCCAAGTGCTGGGCCCCTGCACTCGCATGGGAGACTGGGAAGAAGCATCTGACTCCTGGCTTCAATTGGTGCAGCTCTGGCCATTGTGGCCAACTGGGGAGTGAACCAACAGAATGAAGACCTTTTTCTCTGTCTCTCTCACTGTCTGTAACTCTACCTCTCAAATAAATAAATAAAAAAAAAAAGGGTCCTAACAAATCATCTATTAAATTTTTATTTGTTTCTGGAAGACTGAATTGATAAATGAGGTCTGTTTTCTCACTGGTAGGCATAAATTTGATAGAAAGTTAGCCCAATAGCAGGATAATCATACCTCAACAATACTACTTGCACTTACCTACAATAATGACAGAATCCCAAGAAAATTACTGCATATTAAGAGTTTCAACTTTTGGCCGGCGCCACGGCTCACTAGGCTAATCCTCCGCCTTGCGGCGCCGGCACACCGGGTTCTAGTCCCGGTCGGGGCACCGATCCTGTCCCGGTGGCCCCTCTTCCAGGCCAGCTCTCTGCTATGGCCTGGGAGTGCAGTGGAGGATGGCCCAAGTGCTTGGGCCCTGCACCCCATGGGAGACCAGGAGAAGCACCTGGCTCCTGGCTTCAGATCAGCGCGGTGCGCTGGCCGCAGCGCGCCTACCGCGGCGGCCATTGGAGGGTGAACCAACGGCAAAAAGGAAGACCTTTCTCTTTGTCTCTCTCTCTCTCACTATCCACTCTGCCTGTCAAAAAAAAAAAAAAAAAGAGTTTCAACTTTTTAGTACTTGGTGCAAACTGTTTATTGGGCCACAGTCTCAAACCATGTTCCAAACCTGTTCCTCCAGTTTCAAATTGGAATTTGTAAACTTAAACTGCCATTTAAAACAACACATCTATAATTCTTTAAGAATGGCAGGGTTGAACCTAATAGTAACATTAAGACAACCTTCTTTCTTTTTTAAAGATTTATTTATTTATTTGAAAGTCAGAGTTAGAGTTAGAGAGAGAGAGAACGAGGGAGAGGGATCTTCCATGCACTGGTTCATTCTCCAGATGGCTGCAACTGTCTGCTGCTTGGGGCTGGGCCAGACTGAAGCCAGGAGCCAGGAGCGTCTTCCAGGTCTCCCAAGTGGGTGCAAGGGCCCAAGCAGTTGAGTCATCTTCCATTTCTTTTCCCAGGCCATTAGCAGGGAGTTAGATCATCAGTGGAGCAACCAGGACTCAAAGCTGGGGCCCATATGGGATGCTGGTGCCAGAGGCAGCAGCTTTACCTGCTATGCCATAATGCCAGCTCCAGACAATTTCTAAAGTATGTACAAGGATTGAATTAAGATGGCAGAGTAGGAAGGAAGCTTGCTGCTCTAGTCTAGTGAAGTAACACCTTGACACTAGGGACTCCATTTTGGAGCACCTGAGACTCCATCTTGAGAAAGCACCCTCCCCGCCCACAGTGAGACTTTGGTCTGAAATTATGATACACTCGGACAATAGCAGTACACTACATCACACATGGCAAACTGCATCACACTTGACAAAGCACAGAAACCCCCAGCATGATCGCTCAAGCTTGGAGGCAGACAGGCTACACTTGGGTTAATGATAAAAACATAATTTGCCTATGTTCTACATATCATTTAAACCAATACCTGGATTAATGTCAATATTATAATTGAAATTGCTAAGATTGTAACTAGTATTGTTAAGATTATAATTGACTAGTTTCACATAGGTTTTAGCTTGACCCTGGTAACCATGTATTCCCCTCCCGATTTTGTGGTTTTTGTCTTTACAAACCGTGTTGCTTTGGGCTTCGGGGTTGAGAGTTCATTAGGGCATGAGCCCACTCTCCAGCAATAGCAATAAAGGACTGTCAAATTTTATCAATGTGTGGTGCTCCATTATTTGCACTTGCTCAGGTATAACATTTTGGAGGCCCCAGCGAGATCCAGAGACCACCTCTGGGAAGATCTCGCTCTAATCCTTCCAGGTTGGTGCTCTGGCCATAGGGAAGTACCCCCTGATGATGTCTCAAGGCCCTGTGTACTGATTCACTGACCTGGGAGGCTCAATTTGACCTCTTCACTGACCAATTGGCCTCAGGTCCTCTGGTAAGTTGACTCTTGTTTTCTGGTGGAGCCTTCTGGGTACTGGAGGTCTAACGAGATGCCAATCCAGTCTCCATTCTGGAGAGTTGGTCTGATTAAAGAAATGCCTTTCCTGGATATACTGGTTTCTGTTCCTGTTTTGTGGCCACTTTCTGATGCACTGTCTACATTCATAATCCCACGAGGTAAATTTTTTGTCCCTATCCTGCCTGTCTCCTTTATTCCTTTGTCTTTGGAGTCTCTCTGTCCCTTCCATTGAGCATGGGCTCTGCTCAGTCTAAGGGGACACCTTTTCAGTGTATGTTAAAAAATTTCTCTCTTTTAAATCTAGAAAGACTACTGCCTTAAAAATTGCCTTGTAACGTGGCAAAGTTTTGTGGCTTGTGTTTTTATAAATCTGGATGAAAAATAACAATGGGTGATCAGCTCTGATGTGGATTTTTCAATCTTTGGTTTATGTCAGTGATTTCTAGCTGGAGTTTTATAAAAAGACTAAAATTTCATGTAAATGTAATTTTGACCTTAATTCAGTTAAAGATATAATATAATATAAACATTGTAAGTCACTAGGTGTAACTGCTAAATATAAATTGGGTAAAGGTAAATGAGATAAATGTGTCTAACAAAAATGTTTTCATAAGAGTCCATATATAAAAAATAATTCAAGACTAGTTAAAAAGTAACAAAGATTAAAATTTGATATGTTATCTTATTTTAAAAAATGTCAATTTACAGATTTTAAAGGATTATTTCAATATAAATCAAGAAATCAGCAGATAAAAAGGGGTCACAAGTATAAAACTGTTCTTGGTAAGGAAGGTTAAGGAAGAGGTTTAAAAAACAGGTTTGGGGCCGGCACTGTGGTGCAGTGGGTTGACGCCCTGGCCTGAAGCGCTGGCATGCCATGTGGGCGCCAGTTCTAGTCCCGGCTGCTTTTCTTTCCATCCAGCTCTCTGCTATGGCCTGGGAAAGCAGAAGATGGCCCAAGTCATTGGGCCCCTGCACCCATGTGGGAGACCTGGAAGAAGCTCTTGGCTCTTGGGATTGGATTGGTGCAGCTCCAGCCATTATGGCCAATTGGGGCGTGAACCAGTGGATGGAAGACCTCTCTCTCTCTCTCTCTCTCTGCCTCTCCTCTCTCTGTGTAATCTGATTTTCAAATAAATAAATGAATCTTTTTTAAAAAATAGAAAACAGATTTAAGTTGTAGAAAGACATTAAAAAAACAAGTTTAAGTTGTAAAAGGTGTAAGAAAGTCACAAAAGGTAATGAAAAACTTTCTGAATACAAAAGCTATTAATTAAAATCTGATTCTCTTAAAACAATGAGGTTTTATAATATATATATTAGTAAATATTTTAAAATAATCTTTAAAATCTATTAAAATAATATCTCCTTTTAATAGTTTTTATTTAATTGATGACTCCGGCAGTTTTCTAACTGGATCCAGTAAGCTCTCCTCTCTTTCCTAGTTCTGACTCTGCTAAAATTGTTCCAAGTTATGGGATGATTCCATGTGCTAACATATTAAGGATTTCATTTCCCATTTTAGTGACAAAGAAACATCAACTTTGTATCCTATTGGTGTCCTCTGTCTCTCCTTAAATTCTGATTGCTTAAAAACAGCTGTGTTTTTATTAAAAGAATTATGGTTTGGCTAAATATATGCTCATTCTAAAACATTTAAATGATCACTTTGTAACACTAATAAAATCTGGTCTATATCAATGCTCCTCATAAAAATGTCCAAAAGCTACAAAAGTCTAATAATTTTGTTGTGTTGTTAGTCACAATGGTTGTCTTAACAAAAAAAAAAAAAAAAAAAAAAAAAAGGTCCAGAGCACTAAAAAGGGATACATGTTTAATAAAATCTTACAAGTACTTTTTTTTTTTGATGAGCAACACTCTGTGCCTCCTGCTTTTTCCTTTTTTCCTTCCTTCCTTCCTTCCTTCCCTCCCTCCCTCCCTCCCTCCCTCTCTCCCTCCCTCCTTTCTCTCTCTCTCTCTCTCTTTCTTTCTTTCTTTCTTTGATACATAGAGTTAGACAGCGAGAGACTGAGAGACAGAGAGAAAGGTCTTCCTTCCGTTGGTTTACTCCCCAAATGGCTGCTACGGCCGGAACTACGCCAATCTGAAGCTAGGAGCCAGGTGCTTCCTCCTGGTCTCTGATGCAGGTACAGGAGTCCAAGCACTTGGGCCATCCTCCACTGCCTTCCCGGGCCACAGCAGAGAGCTGGACTGGAAGAGGAGCAAACGGGACTAGAACCCGGCGCCCATATGCGATGCTGGCGCCGCAGGCAGAGGATTAACCAAGTGAGCCATGGCGCCGGCCCCTACAGGTACTTTCTAAAATACTGTGTGGAGTAAACAAGTGACTCTTCTTGTTGGTTAATAAGTTTTATAATTTTAACCATGGCTATTTAAAGCCTTTTGTCATTCGCAGTTTTGTATTTTCCTCTAAACACTAAAAATCAGATTTACTGCTCATAAAAATTAAAACATTGTTGGTTCTGTGTTTAAATGTGTCCTCTTTTAGGTTTCAAAGGATTTCTTTTTCCTACCTTTATTATATTCAGTACTTTGATATGGCTCTACAAATAGATAAAGTCAAAGTTTAACAAGTTCCATCTAAAAAAAATATGGTTAATTCAGGTTACTAAAAACAAAAAGCAATCTAATTAATTGGTAATTTAAACAGTTAAAGATCTTAAAAAGCTGTTATTAAGGCTGTTTTATTATTCTATTCTGTAATGTATGTTATGTGTTATATGTGTACATATTATATGTCTAGTATATGTTTGTTAAGAGCTCTTTTAATTGACTTATAAGATTGCTCATAAATTTAAGCTACTTAGTCAATTCAAAATACATTTTTGGTTCACATAATCTAAATAAACCTCTGTATCAGGTGTCATCTGGGGAGTGAACCAGTGGATGGAAGACCTCTCTCTCTACCTCTCTCTGTAACTCTGTCTTTCAAATAAATAAAATAAATCTTAAAAAAATATTATAATTGATATTAGTTTCACATAGGTTTTAGGTCAGCTTGACCCCAGTAACCATGTATTCCTCCCTGATCCTAGCAACCATGTATTTCCCTTCTGGTTTTGTGGTTTGTGCCTGTATAAACCCTGTTGCTTTGGACTTCGGGGTCAAGAGTCTTTAGGGTATAAGCCCAATCTCTGCCACCTGCAATAAAGGACCATCAAATTTTATCAATGCGTGATACTCCTTTGTTTGCACTAGCTCAGGTACAACAATAGGAGAAGATAGTTTTAAAAAAAGTGGAGAGAGTACAGTCTCAGGGAAGAGCTAGGGCGAAAACAGCAGAAGAAACTGCATGCAAATTGGAGGGACACAGTGGAGGGCGAGGACACACACAACTCAGACCCCAGTAAGGGAGAGCCTCCACACCAGTGTTGGAGAGTGAGGTGAGATCAGACTACAGCAGCCCAAGCCACTGGCAAAAAAGCTGCAGGAAGTGCTTAGAGGGAATCCAGCTTGGAGCCCATGGGGGACAGTGTGCCAATGAGTAGAATGAGTAGAAAAAACAAAACGGGGAGCACACTTTCTCTCTCCCTGATCACATTGCAATGGCATCCTGTAACAAGCTGATAGAGGGCAGGCGCCATTTTGGACATACGTAACAGCTGCGCTAGCTCGTGTCCATGCCCAGCAACCAGCCAAGCAGAGACTCCTGGGGCTGGTGGGAACAGACAGGGGGCTGCGTGCTCGTGAATGTGGGAATCCTTTGTTGTGTACTGGGACTGTGGAAACACTGAGGCTGTGTAGGAGGACTTAGGGTGTGGCTGGGACATTGGGCAGTCACTGAGGGAGGCTCCACATGATCAGTGCTCCCTGGTTACCTGGCAAGTGACATTGCTGGGGAATTTGAGCTTACAATGACGATTGCACAGAGCCTTTTTGTGGTTCTTGTGGCAGAGTGGACAAATAATATACCCACTGGGGCTAGCATCCAGGCACTGGGCTTCTTTGAGGAGAGGAACTCAGCTGAGTCTACACCAACAGACAAGAACAAACCTCTCCTCTGATTAAAAAAAAAAAGAGGAGATTCATTGCACCAAACTTGGGTGTGTTACCTCAGACATGTCCTTCACCCTGGAGCACAGAACAGAACTCCTTGGCCACAGCCACCACATGCCTCTAGGTATTCCCTGAAAGCAGACACTCCACTAATCTACTCATAGTCCAAAGATAAAAACTACCATAGTGGAAAAAAACAAAGAAACCACCACAAATGCCAAATCACAAATGCACCAATTCAAGAAACAAGAATAAGGAAAACAACATAATGCCCCCAAAAGAACAAAACACTTTAATACTAGATTGTGAAGATGATGAGATTGAAGAAATGCCAGAGATAGAGAAATGCCAGAAATGGAATTCAAAAAATTGATCATAGGATTACTTAGAGGTAATCAGAAGCAAACGTACGAACTAATGAAATACTTAATGACATGAAAGAAAATTTCTTCCACAAAATTGAACTCTTAAAGAGAAATCAAAATGAAATCTTGGAAATGAAGAATTCAATAGAACAAATAAAAAAATGCAGTGGAAAGTCTTGACAACAGAATCGGTGAAACAGAAGAAAGAATATCCGACTTAGAAGACAAAGCATAGGAAATTATACAGTCAGACCAAACACAAGAAGAAGAAATTAGAAAACTAAAAAAATACTGTTGGGAGTCTATAGGATACTATCAAATGACCCAACATACGGGTTCTAGGAGTTCCTGAAGGCTTGGAAAGAGAGAAAGGATCAGAAGATCTTTTTAGTGAAATAATAACAGAAAATTTCCCCAATTTGGAAAAAGAAAAGGGACATCCAAGTACAGGAAGCACACAGAACTCCTAATAGACATGACCAGAGAAGATTTTCACCATGACACATTGTAATCAAACTCTGCACAGTAAAATATAAATACAAGATTCTAAAATGTGCATAGGAGAAATGTTAGATTACTTTCAAAGGATCTCCAATTAGACTCACAGTGTAATTCTCATCAGAAACCCTACAGGCTAGGAGAGAATGGCAAGATATAGTCCAAGTCTTAAGAGAAAAAAAATGTCAACCAAGAATACTATACCCTACAAAGCTCTCATTTATGAACAAAGGTGAAAGAAAGACCTTCCATGACAAACAGAAATTAAAAGAATTTGTCCCCACCAGTCTAGCCCTGCAAAAGATGCTTAAGGATGTGCTACACACAGAAACACAGAAACATGGTCATCACCACAAAAGAAGGAAAAGGAAGGAAATCTCTCAGTAAAGGTACAAAGGAAATCCAAAGTAAACAATAGGAATATTTATGGAAATATGGCAGGGCAAAGTCGTTATTTATCAATAGTCACCTTGAATGTAAATGGCCTCAACTCTCCAGTTAAAAGACACAGACTGGATGAATGGATTTAAAAACAAAAGCCATCTGTTTGCTGCCTACCAATAAATATATCTCACCAACAAAGATGCATGCAGACTGAAAGTCAAAGGATGGAAAGGGTATTCTGTGCTAACAGAAACCAAAAAAGAGCCAATGTAACCATCCTAATCTTAGAAAAAATAGATTTCGACACAAAAACTGTTAAAAGAGACAAAGAAGGGCACTATGTAATGATTAAGGGATCAGTTTAATAGGAAGATATAACTATTATAAACGTACATGCACTGAATTACAGGGCACCTGGCTATTTAAAAGAAGTGTTAAGGGATATAAAGGGAGACATAGATTCATAGTAATGGGGGACTTCAATACCCCACTTTCAGCAATGGACAGATCAACCAGCAAGGAAACAGCAGAGTTAATCGATACTATAAATCAAATGGACCTAACATATATCTACAAAACTTTTCATCCTACAGTTGCAGAATAAACATTCTTCTCAGCAGTGCATGGAACTTTCTCTAGGATTGACTACATGCTAGGCCATAAAGCAAGTCCCAACAAATTAAAAAAAAATCAAAATCATACCATGTACCTTCTCAGACCACAATGGAATGAAGCTACAAATCAGCAACTCAGGAATCTCTAGAACATATGCAAATACACAAAGACTGAACAACATGCTCCTGAATGAACAGTGTGTCATAGAATAAATCAAAAGAGAAATCAAAAATTTCTGAAAACAAATGAAGACAATACAACATATCCAAAATTATGGGATACAGCAAAAGCATTGTTAAGAGAAAAGTTTATAGCAATTGGTGCCCACATTAAGAAATTGGAAACGCACCAAATAAATGAAAAACAACAAAAAACAAACCCAAAACTAGTAGGAGAAAAGAAATAATTAAAATTAGAGAAAAAATAAACAAAATTGAAAACAAAAATACAAAAGATCAGCAAAATGAAGAGCTGGTTTTTTGAAAAAATAAACAAAATTGACAAGGCATTGGCTCAACATACCAAAAAAAAAAAAAAGACCCAAATCAATAAAATTAGAGATGAAAAGGAAATATAACAACAGATACCTCAAAAATAAAAAGAATCATCAGAAATTACTACAAAGAGCTGTATGCCAACAAATTGGGAAACCTAGAAGAAATGGATAGATTCGTGGACATGTACAACCTATCTAAATTGAGCCATGAAGACATAGAAAACCTTAACAGACCCATTACAAAGACGGAAACTGAATCATTAATAAAGTCTTCCAACAAAGAAAAGCCTGGGACCAAATGGCTTCAGTGCTGAATTCTACCAGACATTTAAAAGAACAACTAACTGCCAATTCTTCTCAAGATATTCAAAACAATTGAAAGGGAGGGAATCCTCTCAAATTCTTTCTATGAATCCAGCATTACCTTAATTCCTAAACCTAGGAAAGATACAACAGAGAAAGAGAACTATAGATCAATTTCCTTGATAAGCCTAGATGTAAAATTCCTCAACAAAATTCTAGCCAATTGAATCCAAAAGCACATCAAAAAGACCATTCACCTGGACAAAGTGGGATTTATCCTTGGTATGCAGAGATGCTTCAACATTTGCAAATCAATCAATGTGATACATCACATTATCAAACTTAAGAACAAACACCATATGATTATCTCAATAAATGCAGAGAAAGCATTTGATAAAATACAACACCCTTTCATGACGAAAACTCTGAGCAAATTGAGTATAGAAAGAACATTCTTCAACAGCATCAAGGCAAACCCATGGCTAGCAAACTATTGAATGAGGAAAAGTTGGAAACATTCCCACTGAGATCCAGAACCAGACAAGGATGCCAACTTTCACCACTGCTATTCAATATAGTCTTGGAAGTTTTAGCCAGAGCCATTAGGCAAGAAAAAGAAATCAAAGGAATACAAATTGGGAAAGAGGAAATCAAACTATCTATTTGCAGATGACATGATTCTATATATAGGAGATTCAAAAGACTCCACTAAGAGACTATTGGAACTCACAGAAGAGTTGGTAAAGTAGCCAGATATAAAATCAATACACAAAAATCAGCAGCCTTTGTATACACAGACAATGCCACAGCTGAGAAAGAACTTTTTTTTTAAAGATTTATTTATTTATTTGAAAGTCAGAGTTACACAGAGAGAGAAGGAGAGGCAGAGAAAGAGAGAGAGAGAGAGAGAGAGAGAGAGAATGAATCTTCCATTCACTGGAAATTTAACCAAGGGAAATGAAATCAGCAAATACTAGGCTAATCCTCCGCCTTGCGGCGCCGGCACACCGGGTTCTAATCCCGGTCGGGGCACCGATCCTGTCCCGGTTGCCCCTCTTCCAGGCCAGCTCTCTGCTGTGGCCAGGGAGTGCAGTGGAGGATGGCCCAGGTCCTTGGGCCCTGCACCCCATGGGAGACCAGGGAAAGCACCTGGCTCCTGCCATCGGATCAGCGCAGTGCGCCGGCCGCAGTGCGCCTACTGCGGCGGCCATTGGAGGGTGAACCAACGGCAAAAGGAAGACCTTTCTCTCTGTCTCTCTCTCTCACTGTCCACTCTGCCTGTCAAAAAAAAAAAAAGTTATCTGCACCCCCATGTTTATTTCAGCTCAATTCACAATAGTTAAGACATGGAATCAACCTAAATACTTATCAAGGAAGACTAGATAAAGAAATTATGGGATATGTGCAACAAAATGGATGCCTCTGGATAATATCATGCTTAGTGAAATAAGCCATGAGTTATTAATAATAATAAATAAGCCATAAGTTACAAATGAGTTCCAAAGGGACAAATACCATATGTTCTCCCTGATCTGTGATAACTAATAGAGCACCTAAAAGTGAAATTGATACTTTGAGAAGCAATGATTTGAATAATCCTTGTCTTGATTGTCGAGGAACAGTTGTTATTTCTTTTCTCCAATCTATTTGTTGAACTCTTTACTTAACATAGAATTAATCATATGTATATAAAGTCAATTGAAAATAGATCTCAGTAAAAAATAATAGTGTGAATAAGAGAGGTAAGAGGAAGTCTGCAACTGTAAAGCTGTAAAGTCCTGCATATATTCCTACAAATTTACTTCTAAGGGTACAGCTTAAAAACTTGCCATAGGACCCCAAATCCCATTAAACTGGGTGGTAAAAATACCATCTTAAAGTGTTAAAGTGAGCATATTAAGTGTTAAGGTGATCATATAGATAGGATTAGGTGTTAAAATGTTTATATAAATAAGATCAAGGGTTGGTAATAATAATAGAATTAAAAAGGAGAGAATGTTCCAATATGGGAAGCAGTCCACAGAGCAGACTCATAGAATGATAATCACTTTAAATAGAACTCTGGTCTCAGAATGAGCCCTTAAGGCATTCTGATCTGGTTGAAAAGCCCATGAGAGCATTTCAGGCACAGAAAGCCACGACACTGTGGCAAACAAATAACTTTCATGAAGGATCTCTGTGAACAAGATCCCAGTGGAAAGAAGGGGCCATCAAAGAAGGATGTACTTTTCTCTGAAGGGAGGAGAGAACTTCCACTTTGCTTATGGCCTTGTCTAAATACTGACAGAGACTGGGGATTCCATAGCCTTGGCAGCTTATGTCAAGAACCGTGGGTGATCACTGACACCATACATAAGAGTGTTAATTGTTAAATTAACAACAGGAATCATTGTGCACTTCCCATGCAGGACTTTGTCCTCAATGAGTTGTATTATGAGAATTAACTATAAAATTTGTTCTCAAACATTTGTGTGTGTGCCAATTGTTGAAATCTTTACTTAGTATAGAGTTGGTCTTCTGTTTGTAAAGTTAATTGAAAATGAATCTTAATGGAGAATGGGACTGGGATTGGGAGGGCGGGCATGGTGGGAAGAATCACTATATTCCTAAAGTTGTACTTATTAAATAAAAGGTTTCTTTGGAGAAAAAAAAAACACCAAAGTATGTACAAGGCTTCCAAATTATAGTGTGCTATTTAATCAAAGCAGGGATTTATAAATGCAAAGACAGCAACTTATCTGGAAATCAAAGTGACTAAACTTGTACTTGGCAGAAATTTGGTTCTAGAAAATATATATTTACATAGGTTAAGCATGAAACAGGATTTAACATTTGAAAAACAGTAAGAGATGACAAGGATAAAAAAGAAAATGAGTTCATGTAGTTTCTTTAAGCAATATTCCTTTGAAAATATTCTAATTAGACAATAAAAGAAAGCCTTGCCTATACCTGGACCTGTAAATTATAGCCAGTGGGCCCAAACTGGCTATACTCATTCATTTCCTCACTGTCTATACATTGCTTCTGGGGAAGAGTTAAGTAGTTTCAACAAGAGACCCATGGCTCACATACGGAAAATATTTACTATCTGGCCTTCTACAGAAAAAGTGTGTGGACCTCTGGCCTTTAAGCATAGTTTCACCTTGCCCATCAGCTTGGGTAATTGCTATTCTTACTGTATGTTCCCTGTAGGCATGCTAGTAAAAGGGCAAAGTGGGAAGAGAAAGGCAACTAAGGGAAATTCATAAAGGGGACAAAGAACTTGGATTTTTTTTGCCTTTTAACTCAACAAGAACACTTTTCAGTGATGTAGCTGTTCTTCTGAGAATGCTGATAAGATCAGCTTGCTCATGCTGTATGCAAGTATCTTAAATAAACATATCCCTGGAGATTTTTATGTGTCTCTAGTTATGGATGTAAACAGCTCACTCAAGACTCAAATGGGAAAAAAGGAAAGAAATTCTCATTTTAGCGCCCCCCAACAGACTTACCTTCGGCATAGTGAATACATCCTGTTGGAGGCAGTGATTCGAAAATACTCTGGTTTAGAACGAGAAGAGCTGCCACTTATGGTTCCCAAACCTAAACGCTGATAATCTCTAAAACAAGCTTTTTCCACTAACTGTTCCATTGTAGACTTCTCTGAGGCTTTCAAGGTGGTGCTTGTGGGAAGTTCACTCTCATCTGAAACTGATGACAGAGACAGGTTTTGAAGAAGCGATCAAAATAACAGGTTAAAAACTTTTAAAAAAAGGATCCTCAAAGAGGGGTTTATATTAGGGCTTTTGATTGTTATGTATGTCATAAAATAAATCATATAACATCAATGAAGAACCATATTCAAATAAACAGAAAGCAGTAATAGGAGATGAAATATCAGTAATAACTAAAACTCTCATTTAAATGATTTCAAAAACAATATAATTTTGAATTAATCATCCAAATTTTCTGTTTCAATCAAGCTTGCTCATTTATGCCAGATGACAGTTATCTTTATTTAGGACCTTATAAAAATACCCACACTTGGTCAGAGCTAACCTATTGGTAACGTTTATCTTTAATATGATCATTATACAAACTTATCACCCAGGTTTCAGCTTATTTTTCAGAGCATAAACTTTTATTAGTAATTTCTAGATTAATCAGAAGTCACCAGAAGGAAAAAAAATCTTTTCTTAGAGCAATATAAATTACAGTCTTTTTCTTGGAAATATTTCTGCTGAAGGAAGTGGTATTCATGGGAAATTCCCTCACAGTTTTGCAATCACAGGTTACAGACTCCCTGAATATTTTAGATGTGGAAGAATTTACTCAATAATCAAATATTTCAGGGAGTATTTAAAAAAATGAAATTCCTAGTTTGTACTGTGTGTTCTAATTTAAAAGAAATTCCAGGTTGGTAAATGTCCTAATTTACTTTCCTATTTATTTTTAAGGTGATAGAAGTCAAATCAAATCAAGCTTTTGAAGTTTTTGGACACGTACTCAAATTAATATGCAAGGGAAAGCTATAGTTTTCTCCCATCAAAAGAAAAAGAACAATCTAACATGTATCCCTACAAATATAAAACTGTGTTTTAACTTGTGAACTTTGCAATACAATGTAATCAGATACCAGTCAGCATTTCATTTTCAGAGGAGCAGAGAATATTACACAATTTGATCTCTTAGAGGAACAACTATCATAGAATACTAGTTTTTGTCCTGTGAAATCATCAAAGCTTTGAACTTGAAGAGTCAACAGTGATGGGTAGCACTGGTACTTGTATGGTTTTACACAGGACTGAGAAGGCTAGGATTCCAACATATGGTCACTTCAGCACGTAATGGTGGATCTTCTCGGCCCCCAAATACAAGCTTGTATGCACACATTCTTATACAGGGCATGCGTACTTACATTCAGTCACTGAGGTTCTTTGTCCTACCAAACTGAGCTGGAGGCTTTGTAGCCAGTCTGCTCCTTAAAGGTGATTTTTTTTTTTTCCTAAAATGTTGTAAGTAGTAGCAGTTGCTGCCTCTAAGATCCTGAGAAGGAAGAGTAGAAGGGCACTCTGCTTCCCATTAGTTCTCATTCTCTGTGGTGCTACTTACATAGCACACTCAATACTGGGGTTAAGAATAGGTAACTATCATTCAAGAACACACTTTGTGGCTGGCGCCGCGGCTCAGTAGGCTAATCCTCCGCCTTGCGGCGCCGGCACACGGGGTTCTAGTCCCGGTCGGGGCACCGATCCTGTCCCGGTTGCCCCTCTTCCAGGCCAGCTCTCTGCTGTGGCCAGAGAAGGCAGTGGAGGATGGCCCAAGTGCTTGGGCCCTGCACCCCATGGGAGACCAGGAGAAGCACCTGGCTCCTGCCATCGGAACAGCGCAGTGTGCCGGCCGCAGCACGCCTACCGCGGCAGCCATTGGAGGGTGAACCAACGGCAAAAAGGAAGACCTTTCTCTCTGTCTCCCTCTACTGTCCACTCTCCCTGTCAAAAAGAAAAAAAAAAAAAAAAAAAGAACACACTTTGCTACTGGTTGGTTTTTATAGCTAGCTTCCCAACTGAGCAGTATCTTAACTGCCCAAATTCTGTCCTTTTAAGAAGTTAGCTGGTAGTTTTTTTCCCTTTTAAGAAGTTAGCTGGTAGTTTTTACTTGAGAATTCCTTCATCTTAGGTCTCCATTTTGTTTAAGAATACCCACCAAAACTCAAATTACCACAATCTAAATATTCAACTTTAAACACTCACTGTTCTTATTCTCTTATTCTGTAAGAGTAAGATGCAGTAAATTATCCTATACCTGTATATATTCTCTATAATTTCCCATGCAGTGGCATTTCCTTCTTTTTCCCTTTTATGAGACCCACACAAAATGGCCAAAATATAGATTTAGATAACAAAATCTTATCTGAACAATGGAATATTGAAAAAATACTTATTTTCCAGTTTCAAGAAGCTGACAAGTACTTCCAAGCTTCCAATGCGATCTAGGTATTTGTGAGTCAAGGTTTAAATCAACTATGTCTTAGTTTCATAAAGAAGAAAGAGTAAAGTTGAACCATAAAGGAAAAACGAATTCTTACGTACCAGAAATGTCATCTTCTTCATTCCATCCTGGACGATTTACTCTCTCTTCCACAATTGTCCCTGTCCTCCTTTTCAATAAATACTGTCGCCCAATTGTCATTTTTCCTGCCCTTTTGGCACCTTTTACTATTGTTTTTGAGAAAGTGCTATAAGTAATAAAACCAGAAAGAATATCAATTTAATATAAAGGCACCACTTAAACTTTTGACATCCACATAGCTCAAATGGTTTCTTCTCTATTTCCACAACTATTACCATTGTCCAGACTTTCATTAAATCTCTGCTTCTTCAGATTTTTTTTTTTTGCTATGGCAGTGGACTAATTTCCTATAAAAGGCCTTTGTCTGTCATCGGGACACTGCTTTAGGCAAAAAGTACATGAACCTAAAGTGGGACACAAACTACTTATTACCCTGAAGTTAAAACCCTCAGTTTGGCTTTCTGGTCAAGCATGCCTGAACCCATCCTGTTTATCGTAGCATTGCCTCTGCAGTTTCCACGATTATGCTTTAGAAGCCCTCCCATATGGAAAGTCAGTCTGCCCCTATCTCCGCTAAGTCAAGCTCTTTCTACTAACTCATGGGTCATATGAAATCATAGTTGGCAACACCTTCATTTCTTAAATGTGTTAGGTGTGTATGGGTGGTATTCTGTCTCTTACAGAAAAAGAATAATACAGGACCAGTGCTGTGGTACAGCTGGCTAAGCTGCCACTTGCAACACTGGATCCCATACTGGAGCATGGGGTGGAGTCCTGGTTGGTCTGATTCCTATCCAGCTTCCTACTAACACACATGGGAAAGCAGTGGAAGACGGCCCAAGAACTTGCATCCCTGCCACCTATTCGGGAGACCTGGATGGACTTTCTGGCTCCTGGCTTCAGCCTGGCCATGCCCTGACTGTTGCAGCCATTTAGGGAGTGAGCCAGCAGATCTCTCCCTCTCTCTGTTACTCTGCTTTTCAAATGAGTAAAATAAACCTTAAAAAAAAAGTAATACAATTTCCTCTTTGAGAAGAGGAGAAAAATAAGAAATGAGAAATCGGAGAATCCTTCAGCTTTAATTAATTGTAAAGTAGGATGTAGATCACTTGGACCTAAAAATACTTTATTCAAACAGTTCACACTTTTTCTGCTGGCAGAAAATGTGGCACACAGTAATTGTAACTCAGAGAATTAAACAGAGCCTATTCCCTGACTAATTAGATGGAAGTGAAGATTTTGATAAGATTCTTCTTGATTGTGCTCTTTTCTTCCACAGCAATCAAACTGTGTACTGTTTTTTTTTTTTTTTCTCATTTGGTAATAAGTGAAAAGGATTCTTTTATCATCAAACAGTTTTAACAGACCTTATCTTTAGTCACCTGCATGGTAAACCTGAAAGATATAAACATGTTTTACAGTTTTATTTAATTATTTGAAAGGCAGAGAGAGATATCGAGATTGATCCTCTGTCCTGTGGTTCATTCCCAAAATACCTGAAACAGCTCGTGTTGGCCCATGTTGAAGCCAGGGGCCTGAAACTACATTTGGGTCTTCTGCATATGTGGTGGGGAACCAAGTCTTTGCATCATCTTCTGATGCCTCTGACGCACATTAGTAGCAAGCTGGATTGGCAGTGGAGGTGGGACTCAGTTCCAGGTACTGCAATATGGATGTAGACATCCCAGACAGCAAGCAGCTTAACCCACTGTGTACTCCTGTAACATGTTTCAGATAACTGCTGGGAATCATAAGAGACTGATATTTCACAAATTAAACATATTGTAAATCACTTTAGATGTAACAAACTCAATGGTTTTTTTTTTTTTTATTTTGAGAGGAGGAGAGAAAGATGTGTACACACACACACACATACATACATACATTAATATATAAATGGTGTGAGGGAGGAGAGAGACAAACAGGGAGCACTCCCATCTAATGGTTAACTCCCCAAATGTTTCCAACAGCCAGGGTTGGGGCTACAGCCAGGAGCCAGACTGCAATCCAGGTCTCTCACATGGGTGGCCAGGAGGCAACTACTAGGGCCATCACTAATGCCTCCTGGGATCTGCATTACCAGGAAGCTGGAATTAGGAATTGAAGTCAAGTATTGAATCCAGGTACTCTGATATGGGATATGGCTACTTAAACCACCAGGCCAAATGTCCATACTTCAATTCTTAAAATTTTAAAATTGCTATACCTCTGTTATAGCTTACACAACAGACCTGATACTGATATTTTTTTCTTGAAGGCTTCTAAGCCTGAAATATCATATGAAGTTATTTTTTTAAAAAAGATTTACTTATTTATTTGAAAGGCAGTATTACAGAGAGGCAGAGCTAGAGAGGGAGAGGGAGGGAGAGGGGGAGAAGGGGGAGAGGGAGGGGGGAGGGAGAAAGAGAGGGAGAGGAAAAGGAGGAGGGAGAGGGAGAGGGGGAGGGGAAAGGGAGAGGGGAGAGGAGAGAGGGAGGGAGAGGGGAAGGGAGGGGGAGGGGAGAGGGAGGGAGAAGGGGAGGGAGAGGGAGAGGGAGAGGTCTTCCATCTGTTGGTTCACTCCCCATATGGCTGTAACGGCCAGAGCTGGGCAGATCCAAAGCCAGCAGCCTAGAGCTTCTTCCAGGTCTCCCATGTGGGTGCAAGGGCTCAAGGACTTGGGCCATCTTCTGCTGCTTTCCCAGGCACATTAGCAAGGAGCTGGACCAGAAGTGGAGTAGCCAGGACTTGAACAGGTGCCCATATGGGATACTGGCATTGCAGGTGGTGGCTTTACCTGCTATGCCACAGAGCCAGTCCCATGTCACTCCACTGAAGGTGGGAAAAGGAACCTCATAGGCTCCTCTGTGTGTCTACAGTACTAAGACAAGATACTTGGCTCACTGAAGTAAATCCTTAGGAAGCTATTCATGTACCAGCATATCATACTTGGGTATTCATGGTCTCCTTAGCTTATGAGGTAATACAGCAGGCTAGCTATGCAATCAAGAAATAACATACCGTATGGAACCTCAAATCTTTCAAAATTCCCAACCTACCCCACTTACAGGCAAAGGAAAATCCTTTTATCCAAAGTCTGCAAGGCTTTCTCTCCTTAATATATAATTTATATTGACAGATGCTTAAATTCAAGGTGACTAATGGTAAATGATAAATTTTCTCCACTATATATACTAATAGAATTGTAAAACAATTGTTATTTTATAATAACAACTTTAAAATTTAAACTTTAAATTTAAACTTTAAATTCAATGCCTGATCCTGAATTTGATTCCAGAACAGAAAGAAAAGTAGTTATAAAGGGTCCTCAGCAAAATTTGAATATGGCCTCTGAGTTGGCTAAGGATTTTGTATCGATTAAATTTCCTGGTTTTGATTTTTGTACTGAGGTTTTAGAAGATGTGATCCTTGTTCTTAGGGAACATAGACCTATGAATTTAAGGATAAAGGAGCATTTCAAATGTAACTCAAATGGTTCAGGAAAAAAAATGTGTATTATCTTTTTTTAAAGCCACATACTGATTCATTATTGAGAGACACAGAGACAAAGTGAGACAGAGAACTCCTATCTGTTGGTTTATTCCTTAAGTGTTAGAAGTGGCTGAGGCTGGCCGAGGCTGATGTTGGGAGTTGGTCAACCCTGTTCTCTCATGTGGGTGGCAAGGACCTGAATACCTGAGCTATCACTGCTCCCTGGAGGGTCTGCTTAAGCAGGACACTGGAACTGGGAGCCAGAGCTAGGGCTTGAACCCAGGTATTCTGACATGGGATTCAGGTATCCCAATTGGCATCTTAAAAGCTAGGTCAAAAGCCTGCCCCTGTATTACCTTTTAATTCCATTTTCCACAACTTTTTGAAGTCTCTCTCTCTCTCTCTCTTTATATATATATATATATATATATACATACATACATATATGAGAATCATAAATCAAATAGACCAAAATAAAAACCACTGGTTAATCTGAATAAAAGATACACAGAATTCTTGGTAGTACTACTGTCAATTTTCTCTAAGTTTGAAATTATTCACAATTAAAAGATACAGTTTTCTGTCTCTAGATCAAAGCAAAACTATTAAGCCTGGATATTAATAAAATCTGAAGAGATTATTATTCAAATGCAGTTAGAAATTGATCAATATGGGGAAAAGAGAAAACAGAATCTTGTAAAAATGCATTGTGAGGGGCCAGCACTGAGGTATTGCGGGTAAAGCTGCTGCCTATAATACTGGTGCACCATATGGGCACCGTTCGTATCTTGGCTGCTCCACTTCTGATCCAGCTCCCTGCTAATGGCCTGGGAAAAGCAGTGGAAGATGGCCCAAGTGTTTGGGCCCCTGCACTCATTTGAGAGACTCAGACAAAGCTTCTGGCTCCTGGCTTCAGCCTGACTCAGCTGTTGGCTGTTGGGGCCATCTGGGGAGTGAACCAGCGGGTGGAAGATCTCTTTGTCTCTCTCTTTCTTAACTCTGACTTTCAAATAAACAAGTAAATCTTAAGCAAAATACATGTACTGTGAGCAATAGACATGATAGTCAAAGCCTCTTCAGGCTCTCAGATCTTGAAACCTGTTACAATGCTGCTGTTCCATAGTATGGCCCAATGGGCTTGACAGAACGGTGAACAAAAAGAGCAATCACTTATACCCTGACACAAAGGATACACTACTTTCTCTGATAACCAATTATGAGAGGGCTAAAATTAAGAGACCTTCCCTTTATCTTACCGGAAAGAAGTGTTCTTTTCTTTCTGCTTGGGTAAAATTATTTGTGGGGTTGTTTGTCCGGTGGCAAAAGCAAAGGTGCTGAAAATGGACTGAGGATAACGGAACTTCATCAGCTGTTTCTTAAAGATCTCTACTACTTCCGGACTGACTTCTTCATCAAACGCTACTTTAATCAACTAGAGACAAAAAAGATTAAACACATCAGAAGGATTAACAACTTCCAGACAACTTTCCCCAAGTTACTGATATGACAGAAACAGAAATACTAAATGGTAAGAATTTGGAGACTGAAGGAACTTTGGATACTACGCAATATACTTTTTTAAATTTTGAAGAATTTCATTTAAAATATTATTATTATTTTTTTAATTTGAAAGGCAGAGTAAGAGAGGGACAGAGAGATCTTCCATCCACTGGTTTATTTCCCAAAT
Source organism: Lepus europaeus (assembly GCF_033115175.1). NCBI lineage: Eukaryota > Metazoa > Chordata > Mammalia > Lagomorpha > Leporidae > Lepus > Lepus europaeus. Next base: position 55,296,668 of record NC_084833.1, on the reverse strand, counting down.
GCCCGCAACAGCTGGCGTTAGGTCAGGCCAAAGCCATGAGCTGGGAGGGAGCTCCATCTGGGTCTCCATTTGGGTGGCAGGAACCCAAAGTACTTGGAGCATCATACACTGCCTCCCAGGTGCATTAGCAGGAAGCTGGATCAGAAGTGGAGGCAGTACTTGATCCCAAGAGGTGATTTAAACCCACTGTGCCACAACACTCACCCCTAATTTTTAAGTTTTAAAAGTAAAAAAGTGGGGCCAGCATTGTAAGGCAGCAGGTTAAGCCACTGCTTGTGATATCAGTATCCCCTACTACAGTGTCAGTTCAAGTCCTGGCTTTTCCTTTTGTGATCTGATCCAGCCTTCTGCTAATGCATCTGGGAAGGCAGAAGATGGACCAAGTATTTGGGCCCCTGTCTCCCATTTGAGAGACCAAATTCCCAGCTCCTGGCTTCTGCCTGGCTATGACCTAACTGTCCCGGTCATTTAGGGAGTAAACCAGTGGATGAAAATTTTTCTCTATCTGTCTTTTCCCCCTTTACTCTGTCACTGCTTTTAAATAAATAAATCTGGAAAAAAAAAGTGAGTTTCAGAAATGTTTACTTGTCATAGATGGACAGTTGGTAAGGAAAATCATGTATCCTGAAGTTTGTTTTAAGACTATTCTACAATGCAACAGGAATTAACTTGTTATGGCTAAAGTAGCAAACATTCTTTCCTTATTTCTTAACTGTTGGCCTTCAGAGGGAATTTGGCCTAAAAAAGCTCCTTTATTCCCTGAGATATAACAAATCTAGGAAGATAAAAAATCAGATTTACTACAATCCTAAAAGCACTGTCAGGCAACACTGGAGTAAAGAATGCTGGTAGCTGGGATAGTGACAAAAACCTCAAGCAGTTAATGCTCTCAGAAGATGGGAGAAGGTCTGGAGCCTCAAGACCAGCAGCCTTAAGGTCCACACAGCACAGGAGCTACCAAGGAGCTCCTCTAGTGTAAAGAATGTCCAAAAACTGGAACCCTTGGAAATTTTTAAAGTCAGAGACGTTGCATGAATAATAGGAAAAGCAAAATATTGTGAAAAAGAAAACTAAGAAAAGGTAACTTTCCAGAGTCTGTTTGCATCAGTAATTCTACAAGTTTTGATATATTCACAGTCTCCTACAAAAATGCTTGTCTTATCAGGGGTCGTTCCATTAGTACCAATAGTAACTTTAGTCCTGGTTACGCTTCTCACAGTTTCACCTCTGCCACAGCAGAGCCAGAGGGCATTTTCTTCCAAAAAAGATGTCAAAAGAATTGCCTTCTATCTGAAAGTTTTATCAAATAAGAATTGGAGTAGAATTTGAGGGAACAAGACCAGTTGTATGAGTCCCAGTTTCTAAGGTCACTACATATTGACAGACAACCTGCGTGTATGCTTGAGTTGGCCCAGGGGCTCACGAGGTGAGGGATAAAAGCCAAGACTACAGTATTCACGAGTTCACTCTGCTGAAGATACCTTCCAAGGCCCTCTGTACTACTCTTCTTCTAAGTGCTGACCAGTACCACAGAGGATTGCTACAACACCATTAGATTATTGATAATGTTTAAACAGTAGGACGGTTTCCTTTCTTTGTACCTGGAAAGATGCTGATGTGATCTGCAGTCCTTCTTGCATGTTCTGCTGTAGCTGGTTCTGCACTGTGATTTTCTTCTCCTTGGTGATGGAGGCAATGGGAAAGCTACGCATGACTGTCTGCTCGCCAACTGCGGGAAGACAGCAAGAGAACTTCACCACTCCTGTCTACAATCTCTGTGGCTCACGGAAGCAGCCTCTGGTGGCTGGATGTATCTCAACAGGACAATGCCCAGGAATGCAGTGAGGGGAAATGATTCTAGAGCCACAGTCATGAATTTTACTGCATGGCAATTTACTTCTGAGACGTAATCCTCTCCCAAAGTGAAGGAACTGTCACAGACCACTTGCCTATGCTCTATCCCCCAACTTACTATGTGCCACATAAATCACCAGGTTTAAGGCAACCTTACAGGAAAGGTAGGATAGTTAATGAAAGGACAGAGCAACAGAATAGGTTTTTTGAAGTTTGTTTCCATATGCAGTAAAAGGTGCCATATATGTATGATTGTATACGCCTTTGGAAACAGGAATGGTCTTAAGCCCAGGAATTTTAAGAGTTTAAAGAATGGGAAGATATAAATAATTATTTATCAATCCCATGGTTATGACAATGAAAGTCTAGAAAAGAAGTACCACACACAAAAGCTCCCTTATGGAGTTTCCAGCTCCCTCTAGGAGGAGAAGCAATGCAGGGTAACATCATGTGATTAACTCCTAGGTTTTAGGAAATAGACTACAAAGGCTTGTGTACTTCAGAAAAGGAGATCTCTGTATGTGGGAGGGTGGAGAATGTTTGCTGGAAGGAGTAGGAGGAGAGGTGAGTTTGAAGAGAGCATGGCATTTGGATTTACAAAGGGCAAGAGGGAGGCCGTTATGGCAAAGGTACAGGTAATATCAGAAACAGTAGCGAATAAGGTTTCATGGCTGGTAAGTCAAAGCGGCACGATTTAAACTAGGCATATCTGACTCAGGCTGCACATTTATCCATTTATCATCATCAGAATTTCTCATTCCCTGGATTTAGCAAAACCAAACCTAAGGCTGGCGCCGCGCCTCACTGGGCTAATCCTCCGCCTGCGGCTCTGGCACCCCGGGTTCTAGTCCTGGTTGGGGTGCCAGATTCTGTCCTGGTTGCCCCTCTTCCAGTCCATCTCTCTGCTGTGGCCCAGGAGTGCAGTGGAGGATGGCCCAAGTCCTTGGGTCCTGCACCCGCATGGGAGACCAAGAGAAGCACCTGGCTCCTGGCTTCAGATCAGCGCGGTGCGCTGGCTGCAGCGGCCATTGGTGGGTGAACCAACGGCAAAAAGGAAGACCTTTCTCTCTGTCTCTCTCTCACTGTCCACTCTGTCTGTCCAAAAAAAAAAAAAAAACAAAAAAAAACAAAAAAAACCAAAAAACAAAAAAAAAAACCTGAACCTAAAAAAATTCTACCATCTTACATTAAATTGATGCTTGGAGGCTAAGCAAAATCAGGATGTATACAGGATGTAAACAGCCTACACTTATATAACATATGTGACACTATCAGATTCCTATAGAGAAATAAAAAAAGCAAGTAAATTTTCTCTGATAAGTATTTGCCTAAAAAGTGAAGTGAAATTAACACATAATTTGTAAGGGAAAACAGAGTACAACATGAGACTGCACACTAAGTAAAGAAACATGAGGGCTTCCAGCAGAGCTAAAGCCAAGTGACAAACATTTGAAGAATTAACACTTATTCCTCTTAAGTTAAAAAATATAAGAGGGGGTAATTCTTCCAAAGTTAATCAGTGGGTCCAGCATTGTACCTTTATACTCAAACTCAACAACAATGACAGAAAGCTACCAGCTGATATTCTTGATGAATGTAGATACAAATTCTCAGCAAAATACTAGCAAACTGAATCCAATAACACATTAAAAGGATTATTTCCCAGGATCAAGTGGAATTCATTGATACAAGGATGGTTCAAAATATGCAAATTAATAAACTTGATATAGTACATCAATAGAATGAAGAATAAAAATCCTGTGATTATACTCACAGATGCAGCAAAAGACTTTGATAAAATAGTATCTCTTCATGATACAAACTTTAACCAAATTAAGTATGGGAGGAATATACCTAACACAATAAAGGCCATATAGAAAAAGTCAATAGTTAACATCGTCCTGAAAAGGGAAAAGATGAAGGTTTTCTCTGTTAAGATCTGGAACGAGACAAAGATGCCTACGCTCACCACTTTAATCTAATATAGTATAGGAAGACCCAGCCAGGGCAATCAGAAAAAAGAAAGAAATAGAAGGTATCTAAGTTAGAAAGGAAGAAGTCAAGCAGTACCAGCGCTGTGGCACAGCGGGTTAAAGCCCTGGCCTGAAGCACCAGCATCCCATATGGGTGCCCATTCTAGTTCCAGCTGCTCCTTTTCTGGTCCAGCTCTCTGCTAATGCCTGCGATAGCAGAAGAAGATGGCCCGAGTCCTTGGGCCCCTGCACCCACGTTGGAGACCCAGAAGAAGCTCTTGGCTCCTGGCTTTGGATCTGCTCAGCTCTGGCTGTTGTGGCCATCTGAGGAGTGAACCAGCAGACGGAAGACCTCTCTCTCTGTCTCTATCTCTCTGTAACTCTGTCTTTCAAATTTAATAAAATAAATCTTTAACAAAAAAAGGAGGAAGTCAAATTGTTACTGCTTGCAAAAGATATGATCTTATAAATAGAAAACTCCAAAGACTTCACCAAAGAAAGAAAAAAGAAAAAGAAAAAAAATCTATTAGAACTAATAAGCAAATTCAGTAAAGTTACCAAATACAAAATCAATATACAAAAATCAGTGTTACTATATATGAATAGCGAATTCCATGAAAAAAGAAATCAAGCAATTCCATTTCCAATAGCTACAAAACAACTATCTAGTGCTAAATTTAACCAAATAGCTGAAAGACCTACGCAATGAAAACTACAAAATGCTGATGGGAGAAACTGAAGAGAACACATAGAAATGGAAATACATTTGTGGAAGAATCAACAGTTAAAATGTCTATACCACTCAAATTGACTCACAGATTCAATACAATCCCTATCAAAAGCCCAATGACATTTTTCACAACTAGAAAAAAACAATACTAAAACTGATATGGAATCACAGAAGACCCTGAACAGTCAAAGCAATCTTGAGCACAAAGAAGACACTCCCTGACTTTAAACTATACTAGAGAACTACAGTAATTAAAACAGCATGTGACTGGCATAAAAACAGGTACGTAGACCAATGGAACAGAATAGATATTCTAGAAATAATCCCATGCATTTAAAGCCAAATAATCTCTGACAAATTTGCTAAGAATACCCATTAGAATAAACACAGTCTTTTGAATAGTTTTAGAAAATCTGAATATCTGTATGCAAAACAAAGAAACCAGACCCTGGTCCTTCATTATGTACAAAAATCAATTCAAAATGGATTAATGAACTAAATTTAAGACCTGAATTTTTGAACTTGCTAAAATAAAACATAGGAGATACATCAGTACATTGGAGTGGGTAAGAATTTTTTGGATCAGACCCTAAAAGCACAGGAAACATAAGCAAAAATAGACAAATGGGATCTCATCAAACTACAGAGATTTTGCACAGCAAACGAAACAACATAGTGAAAAGAAACAAGCTTCAGAACAGTAGCTTCTAAGTTACACATCTGACAATAATCAGATTATAAAAGAAAAACAATAGCAAAAAACCTCAAACAACCTAATTAAAAAGTGGACAGTAAATGTAAACACATTTTTCAAAGGAAGACATACAAATGGCAACAGGTACATTAAAAAAATGCTCAACATCACTAATCATCAGGGACATGCAATCAAAGCCACAGTGAGATATTATCTCACCCAAGTTAGAATGATAATTATCAAGAGGACAAATGGTCACAAATTCTGGTGAGGATGCAGACAAAAGGGAATCCTTGCACACTGTTGGTGGGAATTTAAAACAGGATAGCCAGTTTGGAAAACAGTGGGCAGTTCCTCAAAAAACTAAAGGTAGAACTATTGTGTGGTCCAGCAATTCCCACAGCTGGTGTCCACTCAAGGGAAATGAAATCAGTCTGTAGAAGAGCCATGTGCACTCAGTCGTTTATTACAGCACTAGTCATAACAGCCAAGAAATGGAAACAATGTAAATGTCCATCCACTGATGAATGGATAAAACAATATGGTGCACAGGGGCCGGCACTGTGGCACAGATTAAGCTGCCGCCTGAGATGCCGGCAGTCCATATGGATGCCGGTTAGAAACCTGGCTGCTCCACTTCCGATCCATCTCCTTACTAATGGAACTGGAAAAGCAGTGGAGGATGGCCCAAGTGCTTGGGCCCCTGAACTCATGTGGGAGACCTGGAAGAAGCTCCTGGCTCCTGGCGTTAGCCTGGCCCAGTCCTAGCTGTTGTGGTCCTGTGGGGAGTGAACCAGCAGATGGAAGACCTGTCTTTTGGGTCTCTCCCTCTCTTTCTGTAACTCTGCCTCTCAAAAAAATAAAGTTGGTACTCAGCCATAAAAATAATGAAATTCTGTTATTTTCAACAACATGGATGGAGTGGGGGTTGTGATGTTAACTAAATAAGCCAGGCACAGAAATACATGTATCACATGATCTCACTCATATGTGGAGTCTAAAGAGTTGATCTTGGGCTGCTGTAGTGGTGTAGCGGGTAAAGTTGCCTTTTATAATGTTGGCACCCTATACTGGAGTGCCGTTTTGAGTCCTGGTTGCTCTACTTTTCAATATAGCTCTCTGGTAATGTGCCTGGGAAAACAGCACTTACTAGTCCCCTGCTATCCATGAGGGAGGCCCAGATGGAGCTCCTGGCTTCTGGCTCCTGACTTCAGCCTGATTGAGTCCTGGCTGTTGCAGCCATTAAATCAGCAGGTGGATGATCTCTCTCTGTCACTTTTTCTAATAACTAAATCTTTTAAAAAATAAATTAAAAATTTATCTCAATAATGGAGGTTTACAGGCTGGGGAGAGTACATGGAGGGAGAGTTGTGGGTACTAAGCTATAGATAGAAGTAAAAGTTCTGGTGTTCTATTGCAAAGTAGGGTGATTACAGATAATGATGATCTACTATGTATTTTTCTCTAAAAAAACTAGAGGATAGGATTTTGAAAATTTTCGCCATAAACAAGAGTGTCAAATTTTTAAGTCAACAACAGGAGTCACTGTGCACTTACTCCTTATGTAGGATCTCTGTCCTTAATGTGCTGTACATTGTGATTTAATGCTATAACTAGTACTCAAACAGTATTTTTCACTTTGTGTTTCTATGTGGGTACAAACTGTTGAAATCTTTACTTAATATATACTAAATTGATCTTCTGTATATAAAGAGAATCGAAAATGAATCTTGATGTGAATGGAATGGGAGAGGGAGCGAGAGAGGGGAGGGTTGCAGGTGGGAGGGAAGTTACGGGGGAGGGGGGGAAGCCATTGTAATCCATAAGCTGTACTTTGGAAGTTTATATTCATTAAATAAAAGTTAAAAAAAAAAGAACGAAAAAAAAAAAGAAATAAATTAAGTATATTCTTGGAAAAAAATTTTTCACCATAAAGAAATGTTAAATGTTTGAGGAGATAGAGATATTTACCCTGATTGCACATTACACAGTGCATGCATATATTGAAACACAGAGAGAGATACCTTCAACCCACTGGCTTGCTCCCCAAATGCCTACAAGGGCCAGCAATGGAGCTCAGAACTCCATCCTAGTTTCCCATACGGGTGGCAGGCACGCATTATCCACTGCTTTTCCAAGCATGTTAGTAGGAAGGTGGATTAGAAGTAGAGTAGCCAGGACTTGAACCAGCATTCCAGTTTTGGATGTGGGCATCCTAAGAGGTACTATGTCAGACCCAACTGAATTTTGTAGCTTTTTTGCTATATTGTATGGTAAGCAATCTTTTATGAACAATAGTTTAAACCATCTTGATTCTATTAAACCTAGGAATAATATAACTATTAAGATTTTAAAGAGCTGGATGGTGCTGTGGCATAGGGGGTTAAACAGCTATCTGTAATGCTGCCATCCCATATGAGCACTGGTTTAAGTCCTGGCTGCTCCACTTCCTATTCAACTGCCTGCTAATGTGCCTGGGAAAGCAGCAGAGAAGGCCCAAGTGCTTGGGCCGCTGTACCCATGTGGAAGATCCAGAAAAAGCTCCTGGCTTTGGCATGGCCCAACCCCAGCAGTTGTGGCCATCTGGGGAGTGAACCAGTAGATGGAAGAGCTCTCTCACTCTCTGTCACTCCCTCTCTGTAACTCTGCCTTTCAAACTGAATTAGACAATTCTTCTAAAAAAGTCTTCAAAAATAGTCTAAATACATTTTTTTTTTACATCTGAGTTTCACTGTTCAACAAAATGCATAGCACATAGTGCATACTCACTAAATGCTATCAAATGTTTTCACAGAACTAGTTTTGAGAGGGGCGGAGCCAAGATGGCGGATAGTGAAGACGTGCGCCGTAGTTTGGGAAAATAAAGTTTCATAAAAGTGGAATTACTGTAGCCTCAGGAAAAGATTCAAGAAAAAAACTGCAGAGGAAACGCTTCCGGATCTAGTGGATGTGACACAGAGGACCTACAGGGAGCCCACCGCGTGGAAACCCAACCGCGGGAGCTGAGCCGCAAAATCTCGCCAGCGCGGGAATGAAAGGAAGGTAAGACAAAGACGTCAGAAACCCGAGACATTGGGGGGGGGGGGGGGGAAGCAGAGGCCTCTCACTTCACTCACCGTGCAAAACAAAGAGCAGGCGCCATTTTACATATGTAAAGCGCCGCCAATGAGTTCACAAACTCAGTAACTTTGGAACTTTGGTGAAACTTGAGAACACATTGAGGGCTGCATAAACTCTTTGTGTGGTCCTTGGGGTAGATCAAACGAATACTCACAGAGGCCAGATTTCAACTACCCTCAATTCCACTCCCCTGTGCCAAATTACTTTCCAACTGAGTCAAAAAAAAAAAAAAAAAAAAAAAAAAAAAAAAAAAGAGAGAGAGAGAGAGAGAGAGCCATCCAGCAAGGAGCAAGGGAGAGAACAATCTGGGTGAGTCGCTTTTTGCACAACCTTAAACCTGAAGAATCAAGTGGAGCTCTCTGGCCACACCCATCACAGCCTCTAAGGATCCATCAAAGCAGACAGCCCACTTAGAGGCATAGTATAACGAGAAAAAAACACCACAGCCAAAAAAAAAAAAAAAAAAAAAACAAAAACCATTTATTATCTCCAACATGCCAAACAACAAATGCAAAAACCAAGGTAACAAGAGCAAGGAAGACACTATGATGTCCCCAAATGAACAAGACACCCCAATCCAAGATTATGAAGATGAAGAGATAGAGGAAATGCAAGAAGCGGATCTCAAAAAATTGATAAGAACATTAAGAAGTTCTCAAAAACAAATTCTTGAACTACAGAAATCCTTAATGGACAAGATAGAAAATCTCTCTCGTGAAAATGAAATAGTAAGGAGGAATCAAAATGAAATAAAACAACTAGTAGAACATGAAACTGTGATAGTGACAAAAAACCACAATGAAATGAAGAACTCAATAGATCAAATGACAAACACATTAGAGAGCCTTAAAAACAGAATGGGTGAAGCAGAAGAGAGAATATCGGAATTAGAAGACAGAGAACAGGAAAGGAAACAGTCAAATCAAAGAAAAGAAGAAGAAATCAGAAATCTAAAAAATACTGTCAGGAATCTACAGGATACTATTAAAAAACCCAACATTCGGGTTCTAGGAGTTCCTGAAGGCATGGAGAGGGAGAAAGGATTAGAAGGCCTTTTTAGTGAGATACTAGCAGAAAATTTCCCAGGTTTGGAGAAGGACAGAGACATCCTAGTACAGGAAGCTCATAGAACTCCTAATAAACATGATCAAAAGAGATCCTCACCACGACACGTCGTAATCAAACTCACCACAGTGAAACACAAAGAAAAGATCCTAAAATGTGCAAGAGAGAAACGCCAGATTACTCTCAGAGGATCTCCAATTAGACTCACAGCTGACTTCTCATCAGAAACCCTACAAGCTAGGGGAGAATGGCGAGATATAGCCCAGGTACTAAGAGAGAAAAACTGCCAGCCCAGAATATTATATCCTGCAAAGCTCTCATTTGTGAATGAAGGTGAAATAAAGACCTTTCACAGCAAACAGAAATTGAAAGAATTTGTCACCACTCGTCTAGCCCTGCAAAAGATGCTTAAAGATGTGTTACATACAGAAACACGGTAACCAATATGAAAGAAGATAAAGGAAGGAAACCTCACAGCAAAAGATCACAGGAGTCTCAAACCATATATTAGAAAAAATCTTTGGCAAATGACAGGGCAAAGTTACTCCTTCTCAATAGTCACATTGAATGTTAATGGTTTGAACTGTCCAGTTAAAAGACACTGATTGGCTGATTGGATTAAGGAACAAAACCCATCCTTTTGCTGCTTACAAGAAACCCATCTATCCAACAATGATGCATACAGACTGAAAGTGAAAGGCTGGAAAAAGATATACCATGCCAACAGAAATGAAAAAAGAGCGGGCGTAGCCATCTTAATATCGGACAACATAAACTTTACCACAAAAACTGTTAGGAGAGACAAAGAGGGCCACTATTTAATGATTAAGGGATCCATTCAACAGGAAGATATAACAATTATCAATGTATATGCACCTAATTACAGGGCACCAGCTTATTTAAAAGACTTGTTAAGGGATTTAAAGGAGACTTAGACCCCAATACAATAGTACTGGAGGACTTCAATACTCCACTCTCAGAGATAGACAGATCAACAGGACAGAAGATCAACAAGGAGACAGCAGATTTAAATGACACTATAGCCCAAATGGATCTAACAGATATCTACAGAACATTTCATCCTACATCTAAGGACTTTACGTTCTTCTCAGCAGTACATGGAACCTTCTCTAGGATTGACCACATACTAGGCCATAAAGCAAGTCTCAGCAAATTCAAAAGAATCAGAATCATACCATGCAGCTTCTCAGACCACAAAGGAATGAAACTGGAAATTAGCAACTCGGGAATCCCTAGAGCATGTGCAAACACATGGAGATTAAACAACATGCTCCTGAATGAACAATGGGTCATAGAAGAAATTAAAAGAGAAATCAAAAATTTTCTGGAAGTAAATGAGGATAAAAGCACAACATACCAAAACCTATGGGATACAACAAAAGCAGTGTTAAGAGGAAAGTTTATAGCAATAGGTGCCTACATCAAGAAATTGGAAAGGCACCAAATAGATGAGCTTTCAAGTCATCTCAAAGATCTAGAAAACCTGCAGCAAACCAAACCCAAACCCAGTAGGAGAAGAGAAATAATTAAAATCAGAGAAGAAATCAACAGGATTGAATCCAAAAAAACATTACAAAAAATCAGCCAAACAAGGAGCTGGTTTTTTGAAAAAATAAACAAAATTGACACCCCATTGGCCCAACTAACTAAAAAAAGAAGAGAAAAGACCCAAATCAATAGGATCAGAGATGAAATGGGAAATGTAACAACAGACGCCACAGAAATAAAAAGAATCATCAGAAATTACTACAAGGACTTGTATGCCAGCAAACAGGGAAATCTATCAGAAATGGACAGATTCTTGGACACATACAACCTCCCTAAATTGAGCCAGGAAGACATAGAAAACCTAAACAGACCAATAACTGACACAGAAATTGAAACAGTAATAAAGGCCCTCCCAACAAAGAAAAGCCCAGGGCCAGATGGATTCACTGCTGAGTTCTACCAGACATTTAGAGAAGAACTAACTCCAATTCTCCTCAAACTATTCAGAGCAATCGAAAAAGAGGGAATCCTCCCAAATTCTTTCTATGAAGCCACCATCACCTTAATTCCTAAGCCAGAAAGAGATGCAACATTGAAAGAGAATTACAGACCAATATCCCTGATGAACATAGATGCAAAAATCCTCAATAAAATTCTGGCCAATAGATTGCAACAACACATCAGAAAGATCATCCACCCAGACCAAGTGGGATTCATCCCCGGTATGCAGGGATGGTTCAACATTCGCAAAACAATCAACGTAATACACTACATTAACAGACTGCAGAAGAAAAACCATATGATTCTCTCAATAGACGCAGAGAAAGCATTTGATAAAATACAACACCCTTTCATGATGAAAACTCTAAGCAAACTGGGTATGAAAGGAACATTCCTTAACACAATCAAAGCAATATATGAAAAACCCACGGCCAACATCCTATTGAATGGGGAAAAGTTGGAAGCATTTCCACTGAAATCTGGTACCAGACAGGGATGCCCTCTCTCACCACTGCTATTCAATATAGTTCTGGAAGTTTTGGCCAGAGCTATTAGGCAAGAAAAAGAAATTAAAGGGATACAAATTGGGAAGGACGAACTCAAACTATCCCTCTTTGCAGATGATATGATTCTTTATTTAGGGGACCCAAAGAACTCTACTAAGAGACTGCTGGAACTCATCGAAGAGTTTGGCAAAGTAGCAGGATATAAAATCAATGCACAAAAATCAACAGCCTTTGTATACACAGGCAATGCCACGACTGAGGAAGAACTTCTAAAATCAATCCCATTCACAATAGCTACAAAAACAATCAAATACCTTGGAATAAACTTAACCAAAGACGTTAAAGATCTCTACGATGAAAACTACAAAACCTTACAGAAAGAAATAGAAGAGGATACCAAAAAATGGAGAAATCTTCCATGCTCATGGATTGGAAGAATCAATATCATCAAAATGTCTATTCTCCCAAAAGCAATTTATACATTCAATGCAATACCCATCAAGATCCCGAAGACCTTCTTCTCAGATCTGGAAAAAATGATGCTGAAATTCATATGGAGACACAGAAGACCTCGAATAGCCAAAGCAATCCTGTACAACAAAAACAAAGCCGGAGGCATCACAATACCTGATTTTAGGACATACTACAGGGCAGTTGTTATCAAAACAGCATGGTACTGGTACAGAAACAGATGGATAGACCAATGGAACAGAATAGAAACACCAGAAATCAATCCAAACATCTACAGCCAACTTATATTTGACCAAAGATCCAAATCTAATCCCTGGAATAAGGACAGTCTATTCAATAAATGGTGCTGGGAAAATTGGATTTCCACGTGCAGAAGCTTGAAGCAAGACCCATACCTATCACCTTACACAAAAATTCACTCAACATGGATTAAAGCCTTAAATCTACGACCCGAAACCATCAAATTATTAGAGAGCATTGGAGAAACCCTGCAAGATATAGGCACAGGCAAAGACTTCCTGGAAAATACTCCAACAGCACAGGCAGTCAAAACCAAAATTAACATTTGGGATTGCATCAAATTGAGAAGTTTCTGTACTTCAAAAGAAACAGTCAGGAAAGTGAAGAGGCAACCAACAGAATGGGAAAAAATATTCGCAAACTATACTACAGATAAAGGATTGATAACCAGAATCTACAAAGAAATCAAGAAAATCCACAACAACAAAACAAACAACCCACTTAAGAGATGGGCCAAGGACCTCAATAGACATTTTTCAAAAGAGGAAATCCAAATGGCCAACAGACACATGAAAAAATGTTCAAGATCACTAGCAATCAGAGAAATGCAAATCAAAACCACAATGAGGTTCCATCTCACCCCGGTGAGAATGGCTCACATTCAAAAATCTACCAACAACAGATGCTGGAGAGGATGTGGGGAAAAAGGGACACTAACCCACTGTTGGTGGGAATGCAAACTGGTTAAGCCACTATGGAAGTCAGTCTGGAGATTCCTCAGAAACCTGAACATAACCCTACCATACAACCCAACCATCCCACTCCTTGGAATTTACCCAAAGGAAATTAATTTGGCAAATAAAAAAGCCATCTGCACATTAATGTTTATTGCAGCTCAATTCACAATAGCTAAGACCTGGAACCAACCCAAATGCCCATCAACAGTAGACTGGATAAAGAAATTATGGGACATGTACTCCATAGAATACTATACAGCAGTAAGAAACAACGAAACCCAGTCATTTGCAACAAGATGGAGCAATCTGGAAAACATCATGCTGAGTGAATTAAGCCAGTCCCAAAGAGAAAAATATCATTTGTTTTCCCTGATCGGTGACAACTGAGCGCCAAAGGGGAAACCTGTTAAGTGAAATGGACACTATAAGCAACAATGAACTGATCAGCTCCTGTCCTGACTTTAGATGTACAATGTAATACTTTATCCTTTTTAGTATTTGTTGTTGTTGTTGTGGTTCTAGTACTATTGGTTGAACTCAGTAATTAACACACAATTATTCTTAGGTGTTTAAATTTTAACTGAAAAGTGATCCCTGTTAAATCTAAGAGTGGAAAAAGAGAGGGAGGAGATGAAGAGCTATGGGTTATTTAACTATGTGCTTATTTTCAAAGACTTGAATAATCACCTTGTAACAATGATCAGATTTGGTCTATGTTATGTCATGATTTTAAGGAATCTTATTTCAACCAGATATTTTGGATTTTGATATTGGTCTATTATGCTATGTTATATGTGCGTACATATTGTATTTCCACATGGGGAAATTTTATTAAGAGTTTTATTTTAAATGGCTTTTAGATAAGATTGTCCATAAATTTAAGCTGCTAAAATCAATCAAAGATACATTTTAATTTGTATGACCTGAATCTGTGTATCATATGTTTTAAACTTGTTGGTAGAAAGAAACTAAAAACATTTTATATGGTTGTGCTTAAGTTTACTGGTTAAACAAACTACACCATGTTAGATATTTAAGACGTGTTTTCAAATACATGATTCTTAAAATTTATAGAAGGCATTGGACCTTCCGGTAAATGTTTTATTAAGTTCTTATCTAAAGGTTGAAACGGTTTGCTAAGTATTCATGTAATATTCCTATTGTCAGCAAGTGATCTAGGACTTGCTCCCTCATCTCTCTATTCTAAGCCCAACTTGTTCTTTCACTTCTCTATTCTCTTCAAGGTAGGGAACTAATTCTATTATGAAGGAATCTGTAGGATGCACAATTTAATCTTTAGACCTTATAAGAGATGGCTAACATTTTTCTGTAATAGCATAGCCAAAATATGAACTTAACTAATAATCTCATAGCTAGATTCACTTCGCCATCAGCCAAGTATACAGTAAGTAGGAAAAAAAAACCTCCCTTTCAGACCAAAGGGAAAGAAAGTTTTAAAGTGAGAATATAATTTTCCTCATGGGCATTGTCTACCTTAGAAAAACTACTACAGAACATGCCTGTGACTATAGACTTGTAGTTCAGGCCACCGAAGATTAGAGATGGGACACGGGCACTCCCTTGACTTGCATCCTCTGGTCTGCTTTAACACAAACCAGGAGGAAAAGAAAGCTAGGCATCAGAAGCAATGGGTGGCAGGCCTATTAATGGCTGATCTGTACAGTGATCTGCCCTCAAGGAGACCCAACAGGCCAGTCCACTGCAGTGGCTTTCAATGTGGTAAGCCTGGGCTTCAGCAGAAGTCAGCTTGTGAAGAGCCCTGGCAGCTCTGCCAAGAGTTGGATCACTGGAAATGGACCTGCCCTGGAGTCGAAGGATGCCCAGGTCAGAGCCACAGATCCTATTGGCTCCAAGCTGAAAAGCCCTTCACTCAGCCCAACTTCCAAAGTGACCACTGCAGTTGAGGGGACAGCCAAGTAGGGTCAGCAACATTGCAGGCAGAACTGTAAATTTCTTGTTAGAGATGCCCCCTGCCTTTACCTGGCCAGCTCTCCTCCCAGGCCAGCCAAGTAATGAAAGTCAACAGAGTGCCTTCCCCTAGGAGGTTCACACCTCCCTTAGGATATACCCCATGTGAAGAGATAGATAGGTCTGGGCCTCTTAACTTACAAGGCCTAAAGCCCAACAGATTATTATCAAGCCCCTTCTATCAGGTTCTATTTGCCTCTCAATCAGAAAAATTACTTGTAGCTTAGACAGCACCTTTGTTAGCTCCTCTAATAATGACTCTGTCCTTTGTTCTAGACCCTGTCTAGTGCACTTGGGCCTCATTCCTTTGTAATCATAACCTCTACTCTACCACCAATGGCTCTACTCCCAACCTGTGTGTACTTCCCCACTTAATGCTGTATAATTGTTCAGACCTGGGTAAGGCCACTCTTAGGATCATTGGTTACTATCCTCAACCTGTCTTTTATAACCTTGTCTAAATATGATCAGAGTTGGCAAACTTGGAAGGCTTCCATAGCCTTGGCAACTCATGACGACAGCCTAGGGTGGTTACTGGCGCCATAAACTAGAGTGTCAATTTGTTGGGTCAACAACAGGAGCCACTGTGCGCTTGCTCCTGATGTGGGATCTCTGTCCTTAATGTACTGTACATTTTGATTTAACGCTATAACTAGTACTCAAACAGTATGCTTCACTTTGTGTTTCTATGTGGGTGCAAACTGTTGAAGTATTTATACTAAATTGATCTTCTGTATATAAATAGAATTGAAAATGAATCTTGATGTGAATGGAAGGGGAGAGGGGGCGGGAGAGGGGAGGGTTGCGGGTGGGAGGGAAATTATGGGAAGGGGAAGCCATTGTAATCCATAAGCTGTATACTGGAAATTTATATTCATTAAATAAAAGTTAAAAAAAAAATCAAAAAAAAAAAAAAAAAGATTTTAAAGAGCTGGATGGTGCTGTGGCATAGGGGGTTAAACAGCTATCTGTAATGCTGCCATCCCATATGAGCACTGGTTTAAGTCCTGGCTGCTCCACTTCCTATTCAACTGCCTGCTAATGTGCCTGGGAAAGCAGCAGAGAAGGCCCAAGTGCTTGGGCCGCTGTACCCATGTGGAAGATCCAGAAAAAGCTCCTGGCTTTGGCATGGCCCAACCCCAGCAGTTGTGGCCATCTGGGGAGTGAACCAGTAGATGGAAGAGCTCTCTCACTCTCTGTCACTCCCTCTCTGTAACTCTGCCTTTCAAACTGAATTAGACAATTCTTCTAAAAAAGTCTTCAAAAATAGTCTAAATACATTTTTTTTTTACATCTGAGTTTCACTGTTCAACAAAATGCATAGCACATAGTGCATACTCACTAAATGCTATCAAATGTTTTCACAGAACTAGTTTTGAGAGGGGCGGAGCCAAGATGGCGGATAGTGAAGACGTGCGCCGTAGTTTGGGAAAATAAAGTTTCATAAAAGTGGAATTACTGTAGCCTCAGGAAAAGATTCAAGAAAAAAACTGCAGAGGAAACGCTTCCGGATCTAGTGGATGTGACACAGAGGACCTACAGGGAGCCCACCGCGTGGAAACCCAACCGCGGGAGCTGAGCCGCAAAATCTCGCCAGCGCGGGAATGAAAGGAAGGTAAGACAAAGACGTCAGAAACCCGAGACATTGGGGGGGGGGGGGGAAGCAGAGGCCTCTCACTTCACTCACCGTGCAAAACAAAGAGCAGGCGCCATTTTACATATGTAAAGCGCCGCCAATGAGTTCACAAACTCAGTAACTTTGGAACTTTGGTGAAACTTGAGAACACATTGAGGGCTGCATAAACTCTTTGTGTGGTCCTTGGGGTAGATCAAACGAATACTCACAGAGGCCAGATTTCAACTACCCTCAATTCCACTCCCCTGTGCCAAATTACTTTCCAACTGAGTCAAAAAAAAAAAAAAAAAAAAAAAAAAAAAAAAAAAGAGAGAGAGAGAGAGAGAGCCATCCAGCAAGGAGCAAGGGAGAGAACAATCTGGGTGAGTCGCTTTTTGCACAACCTTAAACCTGAAGAATCAAGTGGAGCTCTCTGGCCACACCCATCACAGCCTCTAAGGATCCATCAAAGCAGACAGCCCACTTAGAGGCATAGTATAACGAGAAAAAAACACCACAGCCAAAAAAAAAAAAAAAAAAAAAACAAAAACCATTTATTATCTCCAACATGCCAAACAACAAATGCAAAAACCAAGGTAACAAGAGCAAGGAAGACACTATGATGTCCCCAAATGAACAAGACACCCCAATCCAAGATTATGAAGATGAAGAGATAGAGGAAATGCAAGAAGCGGATCTCAAAAAATTGATAAGAACATTAAGAAGTTCTCAAAAACAAATTCTTGAACTACAGAAATCCTTAATGGACAAGATAGAAAATCTCTCTCGTGAAAATGAAATAGTAAGGAGGAATCAAAATGAAATAAAACAACTAGTAGAACATGAAACTGTGATAGTGACAAAAAACCACAATGAAATGAAGAACTCAATAGATCAAATGACAAACACATTAGAGAGCCTTAAAAACAGAATGGGTGAAGCAGAAGAGAGAATATCGGAATTAGAAGACAGAGAACAGGAAAGGAAACAGTCAAATCAAAGAAAAGAAGAAGAAATCAGAAATCTAAAAAATACTGTCAGGAATCTACAGGATACTATTAAAAAACCCAACATTCGGGTTCTAGGAGTTCCTGAAGGCATGGAGAGGGAGAAAGGATTAGAAGGCCTTTTTAGTGAGATACTAGCAGAAAATTTCCCAGGTTTGGAGAAGGACAGAGACATCCTAGTACAGGAAGCTCATAGAACTCCTAATAAACATGATCAAAAGAGATCCTCACCACGACACGTCGTAATCAAACTCACCACAGTGAAACACAAAGAAAAGATCCTAAAATGTGCAAGAGAGAAACGCCAGATTACTCTCAGAGGATCTCCAATTAGACTCACAGCTGACTTCTCATCAGAAACCCTACAAGCTAGGGGAGAATGGCGAGATATAGCCCAGGTACTAAGAGAGAAAAACTGCCAGCCCAGAATATTATATCCTGCAAAGCTCTCATTTGTGAATGAAGGTGAAATAAAGACCTTTCACAGCAAAGAGAAATTGAAAGAATTTGTCACCACTCGTCTAGCCCTGCAAAAGATGCTTAAAGATGTGTTACATACAGAAACACGGTAACCAATATGAAAGAAGATAAAGGAAGGAAACCTCACAGCAAAAGATCACAGGAGTCTCAAACCATATATTAGAAAAAATCTTTGGCAAATGACAGGGCAAAGTTACTCCTTCTCAATAGTCACATTGAATGTTAATGGCTTGAACTGTCCAGTTAAAAGACACTGATTGGCTGATTGGATTAAGGAACAAAACCCATCCTTTTGCTGCTTACAAGAAACCCATCTATCCAACAATGATGCATACAGACTGAAAGTGAAAGGCTGGAAAAAGATATACCATGCCAACAGAAATGAAAAAAGAGCGGGCGTAGCCATCTTAATATCGGACAACATAAACTTTACCACAAAAACTGTTAGGAGAGACAAAGAGGGCCACTATTTAATGATTAAGGGATCCATTCAACAGGAAGATATAACAATTATCAATGTATATGCACCTAATTACAGGGCACCAGCTTATTTAAAAGACTTGTTAAGGGATTTAAAGGAGACTTAGACCCCAATACAATAGTACTGGAGGACTTCAATACTCCACTCTCAGAGATAGACAGATCAACAGGACAGAAGATCAACAAGGAGACAGCAGATTTAAATGACACTATAGCCCAAATGGATCTAACAGATATCTACAGAACATTTCATCCTACATCTAAGGACTTTACGTTCTTCTCAGCAGTACATGGAACCTTCTCTAGGATTGACCACATACTAGGCCATAAAGCAAGTCTCAGCAAATTCAAAAGAATCAGAATCATACCATGCAGCTTCTCAGACCACAAAGGAATGAAACTGGAAATTAGCAACTCGGGAATCCCTAGAGCATGTGCAAACACATGGAGATTAAACAACATGCTCCTGAATGAACAATGGGTCATAGAAGAAATTAAAAGAGAAATCAAAAATTTTCTGGAAGTAAATGAGGATAAAAGCACAACATACCAAAACCTATGGGATACAACAAAAGCAGTGTTAAGAGGAAAGTTTATAGCAATAGGTGCCTACATCAAGAAATTGGAAAGGCACCAAATAGATGAGCTTTCAAGTCATCTCAAGGATCTAGAAAATCTGCAGCAAACCAAACCCAAACCCAGTAGGAGAAGAGAAATAATTAAAATCAAAGAAGAAATCAACAGGATTGAATCCAAAAAAACATTACAAAAAAATCAGCCAAACGAGGAGGTGGTTTTTTGAAAAAATAAACAAAATTGACACCCCATTGGCCCAACTAACTAAAAAAAGAAAAGACCCAAATCAATAGGATCAGAGATGAAAAGGGAAACGTAACAACAGACACCACAGAAATAAAAAGAATCATCAGAAATTACTACAAGGACTTGTATGCCAGCAAACAGGGAAATCTATCAGAAATGGATAGATTCTTGAACACATTCAACCTACCTAAATTGAGCCAGGAAGACATAGAAAACCTAAACAGACCCATAACTGACACAGAAATTGAAACAGTAATAAAGGCCCTCCCAACAAAGAAAAGCCCAGGACCAGATGGATTCACTGCTGAGTTCTATCAGACATTTAGAGAAGAACTAACTCCAATTCTTCTCAAATTATTCAAAACAATAGAAAAAGAGGGAATCCTTCCAAATTCTATGAAGCCAGCATCACCTTAATTCCTAAGCCGGAAAAAGATGCAGCATTGAAAGAGAATTACAGACCAATATCCCTGATGAACATAGATGCAAAAATCCTCAATAAAATTCTGGCCAATAGAATGCAACAACACATCAAAAAGATCATCTACCCAGACCAAGTGGGATTTATCCCTGGTATGCAGGGATGGTTCAACGTTCACAAAACAATCAACGTAATACACTACATTAACAGACTGCAGAAGAAAAACCATATGATTCTCTCAATAGACGCAGAGAAAGCATTTGATAAAATACAACACCCTTTCATGATGAAAACTCTAAGCAAACTGGGTATGGAAGGAACATTCCTCAATACAATCAAAGCAATATATGAAAAACCATGGCCAACATCCTATTGAATGGGGAAAAGTTGGAAGCATTTCCGCTGAGATCTGGTACCAGACAGGGATGCCCACTCTCACCACTGCTATTCAATATCCAGAGCTATTAGGCAAGAAAAAGAAATTGAAGGGATACAAATTGGGAAGGAAGAACTCAAACTATCCCTCTTTGCAGATGATATGATTCTTTATTTAGGGGACCCAAAGAACTCTACTAAGAGACTACTGGAACTCATCGAAGAATTTGGCAAAGTAGCAGGATATAAAATCAATGCACAAAAATCAATAGCCTTTGTATACACAGGCAATGCCACGGCTGAGGAAGAACTTCTAAGATCAATCCCATTCCAATAGCTACAAAAACAATCAAATACCTTGGAATAAACTTAACCAAGGACGTTAAAGATCTCTACGATGAAAACTATAAAACCTTAGAGAAAGAAATAGAAGAGGATACCAAAAAATGGAGAAAATTCCATGCTCATGCTTTGGAAGAATCAATATCATCAAAATGTCTCTTCTCCCAAAAGCAATTTATACATTCAATGCAATACCAATCAAGATACCAAAGACCTTCTTCTCAGATCTGGAAAAAATGATGCTGAAATTCATATGGAGACACAGGAGTCCTCGAATAGCCAAAGCAATCTTGTACAACAAAAACAAAGCCGGAGGCATCACAATACCAGATTTCAGGACATACTACAGGGCAGTTGTTATCAAAACAGCATGGTACTGGTACAGAAACAGATGGATAGACCAATGGAACAGAATAGAAACACCAGAAATCAATCCAAACATCTACAGCCAACTTATATTTGATCAAAGATCCAAAACTAATCCCTGGAATAAGGACAGCCTATTCAATGAATGGTGCTGGGAAAATTGGATTTCCACGTGCAGAAGCTTGAAGCAAGACCCATACCTTTCACCTTACACAAAAATTCACTCAACATGGATTAAAGAGTTAAATCTACGACCCGAAACCATCAAATTATTAGAGAGCATTGGAGAAACCCTGCAAGATATAGCTACAGGCAAAGACTTCTTGGAAAAGACCCCAGGAGCACAGGCAGTCAAAACCAAAATTAACATTTGGGATTGCATCAAATTGAGAAGTTTCTGTACTTCAAAAGAAACAGTCAGGAAAGTGAAGAGGCAACCGATAGAATGGGAAAAAATATTTGCAAACTATACTACAGATAAAGGGTTGATAACCAGAATCTACAAAGAAATCAAGAAAATCCACAACAACAAAACAAACAACCCACTTAAGAAATGGGCCAAGGACCTCAACAGACATTTTTCAAAAGAGGAAATCCAAATGGCCAACAGACACATGAAAAAATGTTCAAGATCACTACCAATCAGAGAAATGCAAACCAAAACCACAATGAGGTTTCACCTCACCCCAGTGAGAATGGCTCACATTCAGAAATCTACCAACAATAGATGCTGGAGAGGATGTGGAGAAAAAGGGACACTAACCCACTGTTGGTGGGAATGCAAACTGGTTAAGCCACTATGGAAGTCAGTCTGGAGATTCCTCAGAAACCTGAACATAACCCTACCATACAACCCAGCCATCCCACTCCTTGGAATTTACCCAAAGGAAATTAATTTGGCTAATAAAAAAGCCATCTGCACATTAATGTTTATTGCAGCTCAATTCACAATAGCTAAGACCTGGAACCAACCCAAATGCCCATCAACAGTAGACTGGATAAAGAAATTATGGGACATGTACTCCATAGAATACTATACAGCAATAAGAAACAATGAAACCCAGTCATTTGCAACAAGATGGAGGAATCTGGAAAACATCAGGCTGAGTGAATTAAGCCAGTCCCAAAGAGACAAATTTCATTTGTTTTCCCTGATCGGCGACAACTGAGCACCAAAGGGGAAACCTGTTGAAGTGAAATGGACACTATAAGAAACAATGACCTGATCAGCTCTTGTCCTGACTCTAGATGTGCAATGTAATACTTTATCCTTTTTAGTATTTGTTGTTGTTGTTGTTGTTCTAGTACTAGTGGTTGAACTCTGTAATTAACACACAATTATTCTTAGGTGTTTAAATTTTAACTGAAAAGTGATCCCTGTTAAATTTAAGAGTGGAAAAAGAGAGGGAGGAGATGTACAATTTGGGACATGCTCAATCAGACTTGCCCCAAATGGTGGAGTTAGAAATGTGCCAGGGGATTCCAATACAATCCCATCAAGGTGGCATGTACTAATGCCATCTAAATAGTCCAAGTGATCAATTTCAGTTCACAATCGATGGCTCTGATAGGTCTAAGAATCAAAGGGATCACACAAACAAGACAAGTGTCTGCTGATACTAACTGATAGAATCAAAAAGGGAGAGAAAGATCCAACATGGGAAGTGGGATACACAGCAGACTCATAGAATGGCAGACGTCCTAAACAACACTTTGGCCTCAGAATCAGCCCTTAAGGCATTCGGATCTGGCTGAAGAGCCCATGAGAGTATTGTAGGCATGGAAAGCCAAGATATCATGGAAAAGAAAAAAAAAAAAGAAGAAGACGACCTAAATGAAAGATCTCTGTGAGTGAGATCCCAGTGGAAAGAACGGGGCCATCAAAGAAGGAGGTACTTTTCTCTGAAGGGAGGAGAGATCTTCCACTTTGACTATGACCCTATCAGAATAAGATCAAAGTCAGCGAACTCTAAAGGCTTCCATAGCCCTGGCAACTCATGACTAGAGCCTAGGGAGGTTACTGACGCCATGAACAGGAGTGTCAAATTGTTAAGTCAGCAACAGAAGTCACTGTGTACTTACATCCCATGTGGGATCCGTCCTTAATGTGTTGTCTAATGTGCAGTGATGCTATAACTAGTACCAAAATAGTATTTTTACACTTGTGTTTCTGTGTGGGTGCAAACTGATGAGATCTTTACTAATTATATACTGAATCGATCTTCTGTATATAAAGATAA
Source organism: Lepus europaeus (assembly GCF_033115175.1). NCBI lineage: Eukaryota > Metazoa > Chordata > Mammalia > Lagomorpha > Leporidae > Lepus > Lepus europaeus. The sequence goes on along the minus strand of NC_084833.1, from coordinate 55,273,131 downwards.
TTGACAATGAAAACAAAAACCTGGTGTTAAATTGGAAATGGCATAGAAAATTAATTAATTTTTTAAAAAAATATTATGTAGGATCTCTGTCTTTAATGTGCTGTACACTCTTATTTAATGCTATAACTAGTACTCCAACAGTATTTTTTTTTCACTTTGTGTTGCTATATGGGGGCAAACTGGTGAAATCTTTACTTAATATATACTAAACTGATCTTGTGTATATAAAGAGAATTGAAAATGAATCATGATGTGATTGGAAGGGGAGAGGGAGCAGGAAAGGGGAGGGTTGTGGGTGGGAGGGAAGTTTTGGGAGGGGGAAGCCATTGTAACCCATAAGCTGTACTTTGGAAATTTATATTCATTAAATAAAAGTTTAACAAAAAAAAATAAATAAATAAAGTACTAGTTTTACCATAAAAAAAAATGTTTTCACAGGAAGAAGAACCATCTAGCACAATGGTTTTCAACTCTCACTATTCATCATATTTACCTGTGGGGCTTAAAAAGTATATAGATGCCTAGGTCTCCCCATTCTTATTGCTTCAGATTCTAATTCAACTATTTGGGGTTTGGGCCAGAAATTGACACGTAATTTCAAGCTTCCCAGGTAATTCAAACATTCATCTAAATGTGAAAATTCCTGGATTATCACCAATGAAAGACCAATTTTCTAAAATGGCAGAAAATTAAGTCCATAGGAGTTAGGTGACTTATTTCAAATATCAAGACTCCTTAGTAGCAATCTGAATTTGAGGTATTTGACTTGTAGTCCAATAGTTTGGCCCAAAACCTTATGTACTTTTCCAATCAGTAAGAATATTTTATAGAGAGACTACAGTGATTCTAAGAAGTTAATGCAGATTACTTTTGGATAGGGCATGCTATTCCTTCCTAATATAGAAGGTTGCCTAGAGTAGTAGAAAACGGAAAGAGTAGTTTTGGGAGTTTATGACAGGAAGCAAAGTTGCTTGCTGAGAGGGAAGCAGGGTTGATTAGTGCTGTTCCAAGTTGGGATAAGTCAGCAGGGGCATATTTAAAAGTCAGTTATTGTGACCACCCTGGGTAACAATAATCTGCCTCAGGAATATTTACAAGACAGCCTTTGTTCTTTGAGTAAAAATATATGACCCAAATTATAATTATCTTCTACAGATAAAAGTATCCCCAACCTGTGTGGCAAAAAGGCTTACTTTGGATTTGAAATGATCTGCAAGTCACTGTGCACAAACTGAATGAAAACCTCAGGTGGCACACAGATGACCGAGTTCAGACAGTGTATCAGGAGTCATACCCAGTTGATCATGGGGAGTCCCTCTGAAGAGAATTCTGTATGTGGTCAGGAACAAGGCTCCTTCTGCTGGCAGCAGCTGTGGGCCTCCAAGAAGACCTCCAGTGGCTTCTTCTCTTCCATCAGGATCTAGTAGGACCCGAAGACCTTCACATACAATTTCTTCTCCTGGCAGCAGTGCAGGTCTAAGAATCTTGGGCTAACAATATAGAAAGTATTTTAAACACTACTCTTGTGGGGCTTCCAAGACTTAGACCATGGGTGGAGAATGTCACGCCTGTTGGCCATATAAAGCCTACAAAGTTATTTGGTCTGGTCCTGCCAAGGCAACTGCAGTTGGGACTTCATTAAATAAGTCTACAGCAGGCTAATTTTTAAGTTGTTAATTTTGTATTGGCCCATGAATGTTGTTATAAATATCCAAATGGCCCTTGGCAGAAAAAAAGTTCCCCGCCCCCAAGACAGTTATCTAAAATACTTGAGCCAGACTTCCCAGGTAACAAAATGATGAGAAAGCAGATTTGGGAAGAAGCAGAAATGAGGTTTCTACATTCAAGTGTGAAAAGATTCTTGGAAGCATTGCTTATCAACTGTGGAGTCACTGGAAAATAACTTGTTGTTTCAAATACCATTCAAAGGAACATCTGGCAACCTCTAGAAAAACCACTTTGATCTATATGTGCTATTATAAAAAATTTCCAGAATACACTGTTACATTAAAAAAAAAAAAACAAATTGCAAACCAGTAAACATAGAATGATCCTTTTCTCCCTCTCTCTCTCTCTTTTTTTTTTTTTTTTAGAGTAAGAAAAAGTACCATAGGGTTCAAGGTGGAGTTGTGTGTGTGGTAGGAAGGACTATGGAGGACTTTAATTTTACACAACATGTATTTCTTTCATGCTTGAATTTTAAACAAATGGCATTATTACTTTTGCAAATTGGAAACAAAAATATTTAGAAAAAAAATGAAGAGGTTTTAAAAAGCTCTGTCATTCTGCCAAGTAGTTATCGTTTTAACATCTTGGGAAATCCTGACTCAGCTCCTTTTATATGAGGAACCACATGATAACATTCCTCAGAGATTTTAGGGCTGGGAAAAGAAATACACCACTCCTGAAGGATTAATATGCTTATTTTTGATTAAGAAATAAAAACTATATAAATCAACACTATTCCTTTTGTTGGCTATAGGAAGCACAGGGCTAAATGGAAAGAAAAAAATATAAGATCAAATATAATATATATCAGGTTTTTGCTAGATTAGCTTTCCTATCTCTCTGGCTTCTGATCTCTGCTTTGAATTTATTTTTAATAATTGTTATTTTTATCAATTCTGTTATACAGGAGAGAGGGTTCTGAGTGCTAGTCCTTAGATGGTGCTAGACTAGCTACAAAATAATGATCTAGGAAGCTTGTTAAAAAACAGATTTCTAGGCCATGTTTCAGGGCTCTCCAGTTCAGGACTCTGAATTTTTAATAGACTACAAACTTGGTGCTTTTATAGTAATTGCTTTCAATCCTCTTTATCTTTGGTAAGTAGGCAGGGAAAAATATTCTGGGTTGGGTTTAGAAGTTGGAATTGTTGGTAATTCATGCCCTGCTTATAAAAGTAGACAACAAGAGGTTATTATTGCTCCTTTGTTGAATCCAAGAAAGGATACTGTTCCTAGTTCGGTATCATTTTTAGAAGGTTCTACATGACAAACTGCTCTGAAAGTTTAATATATCATTAAAACTGGAGCTGGTCTCTGTAAAAGGTTAGGAGAAAGTACTTTGTAGCGTGCAACAGTCTATTGTTGCTGTTTTTAAGAAGAGATGTTATACTCTGAAAGCATGTACCTTCTGTATAGGTGGAAGTCTTCTACTCTCTCGATGCACTGCCTCTAGGGTCTCAATGTGCATGGCTACAATTCCTAGGATGAGTCAGAGTATTCAAAAATGAAAGAGCACAAAATAAGCAGATAAAGGCAAATTCCTGGTATTTTAGAACTAAAAACAAGTAACTTTGGCAATTCATCAAAAAGTTAAACAGAATTACCAAATGACCCAAAAGTTACACTTTAGGTAATACACCCAAAAGAACTGAAAACAAGGACTCAAATAGATACATGCACATCAATGTTCATAATAGCATTATTCACAATAGCCAAGAGTATATAAATAACCCAAGTGCCTACCAACAAATAAATGGATTAAAAATGGTCTACTGATACAATGGAATATTATTTAGCTGTAAACAGAATAAAATTCTGAGATATGCTAGCCCACCAGTGATTCTAGAAAACATTACACTAAATGAAATAAGCCAGACACACAAAGGTACAAATATTGTATGATTTCATGTACAAGAAATATCTAGGATAGACAAATTCATAGAGACAGATAGTAGATTAGATGTTGCCAGATGGTAGGGAGTGAGGATCCAAGTGGTTATTGCTTAATGGGTACAGAATGCTTGTGGTGATGAGATAGTTTTTGGAAATAGATAGTGATAAGGGTTGCATAACATTCTGAATGTAATTAATCTATTGAAATGTACATTTAAACTGGTTGAAATGGCAATTTTTGTTACATATATCTTACCATAACTTAAAAACATTTAAAAAATTTAATCACAAATAAATAGCAAACTAATAAGTAGAAAACTACCTGGAAGATAAATATTACAGGTGTTTCGTTGGAACTTGGTTATCTCCTATATCCTGATTCTCTAATATTTGCAAGATTATTACCTGGTATCATGCAATGGAGGCTCTTGATGTGATCCTGAGTCACTCCACTCTCCGTACAAACCTTGTCAATAAATCGCGTAATGAACCGCACAACAGAGTTGGCAATGTCATTCTCTGAATCTTCAAACCCACTCTCCGTATCATAGCTCTCAGCAACACTTCCTGCAATACTAAGAAAGACAAAGAAATCCATGATCAGTACTCAACCGCAACAAATGACAACTCTATCAGAGTGCATTAACACAGCAACTGAAACTTGCTCACAGAGATATGTACTCAAGTTGGAGGCTCATTTAACTCCAGTCCTTCTTCTTCTTTTTAATTTTTAAAGAAACTGGCAATATATGCTTGCCTTTACATTTCTGTACTTTATTTTTTCTTTTAAAATTATTTATCTGTAAGTCAGAGTTACACAGAGAGAAGGAGGGGCAGAGAAAGAGGGAGAGAGAGAGAGGCAGGTACCTTCCATCTGCTGGTTCACTTCCCAACTGGCTACAATGGCTGGAGCCAGGAGCTTCTTCTGGGTCTCCCACATAGGTCCAGGGGTACAAGGACTTGGGCCATCTTCTACTGCCTTCTCAGGCCATAGCAGAGAGTTGGAATGGAAGTGGAGCAGCCGGGAGTTGAACCAGTGCCCATATGGGATGCAAGCACTGCAGGTAGCAGCTTTACCTGCTATGTCAGAGTGCTGACCCTTTCCAGTCCTTTTTTTTTTTTTAAGATTTTATTTATTTATTTGAGAGATAGAGTTACAGATAGAGGGAGAGACAAAGAGAAAGGTCTTCCATCTACTGGTTCACTCCCCCAAAGGCTGCAATGGCCGGAGCTGCGCCGATCTGAAGCCAGGAGCCAGGTGCTTCCTCCTGGTCTCCCATGTGGGTGCAGGGGCCCAAGGACTTGGACCATCCTCCACTTCTTTCCCAGGCCACAGCAGAGAGCTGGATTGGAAAAGGAGCAGCTGAGACTAGAACCGGCGCCCACATGGGATGCCGGCACCGCAGGTAGAGGATTAACCTACTGAGCCATGGCACCGGCCCCTCCAGTCCTTCTTTATAAGTGATAGTGAAATACAGTGTTATACTTGCCTACATTTGGAAACTATTGTCAGGCATTATCCTTCAGACCCAGATTTGTTTTTGTAATGAATACCTTCTGTCACTCTCCCAAGATGAACTCTGGAACTACAGAAAATAATGCAAATGGGGACTCTTTTATTTATAATCTGCTATCTGAACCCTCCAAAAATAATTGTCCTCCAAGTTAATTACCACATGGGGCCCAAGTAATGTGTACCATGTTCTCTAGTAAGCAAAGTAAAATAACTTTTTTTTTAGCATATTCTTCTACATGGAAAGCCCAAAATATTTTATGAACGATTTTCTTGTCAACAATTATCTGAGTAAATCACAACTCTTCTGGTCCCTCTGAAGCCATCATTATTCTGAAGGTGATAACATCATGTAAGAGAAGGGAACAAATCTAAAATGCAGCAGATAGGAAAGCTCAACCTCTGTGTTTGTTGTTTCTTCAATCCGATTATTCAGTAAATCAGACAGCCAACCATGGGACAGACTCCTTTGTCCTAATCTCCTCACTTCTTTTTCCGCCAAAGCCATTCATATTAACCAAATCAGTGTTAAAGATAAACAGAGAATATGACATCCCAAATCATTAAAGAACTCAAGTGTCTTAGCCACTCACTATGCAGACTTTGAGAGAGGATGGTCATCTAAAATGATAATTTTATTGTAAAAAATCATTCATTTATTTAATTTATTTGAAAGGCAGATAAAGACAGGGGAAAGAGGGAAAAGGACAAAGACAGAGATCTCCCATTTGCTGGTTCACTCCCTGAATATCCCAGCTGGGCCATGGCCATGTTGAAGCCAGAATTCAATCCAGGTCTCCTACATGGGTGGCAGGAACCCAAGTATTAGAGCCATCACCTGCTGCCTCCTAGGGTGCACAGTAGCGGGAAGGTAGAGTTGGGAGTAGAGCTGGAAACCAGGGATACGAAAAGTCTTAAGCAGTATCTTAACTGCTATGCCAAATGCCTGCCCTGTGACAACTTTAAAAGAAAATGAAATTATGGTTACTGGTGGTCATAATGGAGATCAACTTGAATGGCAATGGGAAATAAAGTTGGGGATGACTAAGGAACAACTTAAAAAAATCAAGCCAGTGAGTCCAGAACCAAGCAGAGTTCTCTGGGATTATGAGCAGTAAAGGAATACCTAAGTGTTGTTTCAGGAAAGGGCAGATAATTACAGAAAGAGGAATAAAAAAATGAGACAACTGAAGCAACTAAGAGAGTATTATTGTAATTATGGCTTGAAATGATAAGGGCCTCGGCTATGTTGTTCACATAAAATAAAGGATGAACTAGAAACTATTCAGGAAGAAACAAGAAATCTATGCTCTTGAAAATATTTGCAAAATGTTAATTCCAAGTTGTCTCACTTGGAAGACCAGAAACTCTTGAGATGTTCTTGACAAAAATAAAGTTCCTTGGCCGGCACCGTGGCTTAACAGGCTAATCCTCCACCTTGTGGCGCCGGCACACCGGGTTCTAGTCCTGGTTGGGGTGCCGGATTCTATCCCGGTTGCCCCTCTTCCAGGCCAGCTCTCTGCTATGGCCCGGGAAGGCAGTGGAGGATGGCCCAAGTGCTTGGGCCCTGCACCCGCATGGGAGACCAGGAGAAACACCTGGCTCCTGGCTTCGGATCAGTGCGATGCGCTGGCCGCGGCAGCCATTGGAGGGTGAACCAACGGCAAAAAGGAAGACCTTTCTCTCTGTCTCTCTCTCTCACTGTCCACTCTGCCTGTCAAAAAAAAAAAAAAAAAAGTTCCTCGGGGATAGGGAGATTGAGAGGTTAGGACTAGGGGTTTAGGCATATGAATGAGTTTTCCAAGAGTATGAAGAGGTTTGGCAGAGAGACTGGGAAAGGGAAGAAAGGGGAAGCTTCCACAGATGCAGCTGCTCAGCTGCCACATCCATTACTGTCTTCTGATATTAGTCATCAGAAAGCTCATCCTAAAAACAAAGCAACTCAAGGCAAAGGAGAACATCCACCACCGCTGATGGGTCACTGTACACATTATGTACAACAAGAACTTACTAGAACTAGAACTACCAGGATGTTGTGGATCATTCATTCATTCATTTAATCATCTGTTCAAGCAAATACTTATCGAGCACTTACTATATGCAAAGAGTTGAGCATACAGTAATGAACAAAACAAAGGAAACAGACAACAAATACACGACAATAAGTCAGGTGTAGGAAATGCCAAGAAAGAAAAATAAAGCAAGGTAGGAGATGGTGATAGGGAAGTCAGGAAGGCCTCCCTGGGTGGGTGACATTTCAATAGAGATCTAAATGAAGTCAAGGAGTGATTTTTGTGACTATTTTAGTGGGTCTTCTAGATTGAGGAAACAGTAAGTTTGAAGATTAGCAGGAACAGGGAAACCAGTCTGGTTGACACAAGAGTGATAGGAATAGGCTGGCACTGTGGCATAGTGGGTTAAACTGCCGCCTGCATCTGGCACCCTATATGGGCACTGATTCGAGTCCTGGCTGCTCCACTTCCAAACCAGCTACCTGCTCATATGCCTGGGAAAGCAGTGGGATATGGTCCAAGTCCTTGGGCTCTTGCACACACATGGGAGACCTGGAAGAAGCTTCTGGCTGCTGGCTTCAACCTGGCCCTGCCCTGGTCATTGTAGCAATTTAGGGAGTGAACCAATGGAAGGAAGATCTTTCTTTCTCCCTCTCTAACTCTGCCTTTCAAATAAATTTTCAAAAAAATGAGAAAAAAAAAAGTAATAGGAAATAAGGTCAGTGCAGTAGCAAGAGGACAGGTCCTGTCAGGCTTTACATACCATGTTAAAAAGACTTTGGGGAGCCAGCGCTGTGGCGTAGTAGGTAAAGCCGCCATCTGCAGTGCCGGCATCCCATATGGGCACCGGTTCAAGTCTCAGCTGCTCCACTTCGGATACAGCTCTCTGCTGTGGCCTGGGAAAGCAGTAGAAGATGGTCCAAGTCCTTGGGCCTCTGCACCCACGTGGAAAACCTGGAGGAAGCTCTAGGCTCCTGGCTTCAAATAGGCCCAGCTCTGGCCTTTGCAACCAATTGGGGAGTGAACCAGGAGATGGAAGACTCCCCCCCCCCCCCCCCCCCGACTTCTCTCTCTGCTGCTCCTTCTCTCTCTGTTTAACTCTGACTTTCAAATAAATAAATACATCTTAAAAAAAAAAGACTTTGGGTTTTATTCTTAGTGATATGGGAAGTTACTGGAGGGTAGAGGGGAAGGCACAATGAGGACACGATTACACGCAAATGCCATTGATAAGGTGAGGAAAAGGGGCTGAGACATAATCACTTAAACAAGAAGGAGCTTACTAGTGATTTCATGGAGCACTTTTTGTAAAGTGGATTCGTAGAAGGTGATAACATTCTGAAAACTAGGTCATGAAAGGGAAGTGTGGAAGGTAGTTGAGACTAGTGGGATAAAAGAACAAGTCTGAGAATGGGGGAAAATAGTTAATTTTTGAAATATGTACAATATATCTGCCCCAAATGCTTTCTATATTCTCTGCTTAGCCAAGACTGACTCTAAAAAGAACGGGAGGGTCACGTGAGCTCACACTGCAGTACCTATTTGTGACAATGCTGTTGCTTCCGCTCTCCCAGTCGCCTGGCGCAGATGTTCTGAGGAGCTTGTTTTTACTTGTGTCCAGTGGAACCAGCAGATTAACCATGAGGTTTGCAAAGTGGATGGCCTGACTGAAGACAGTGCTTTCCTCATGCTGTACCAGCTCTTGCTGAGTTAATTTGCTCAGGGTAGGCCAAAGACGTAGCTGCTCAGCTGCGAGGTCCATTGCTGTCTTCTCCTGATACTCGTCATCAGGAGGCTTATCCTAAAAAACAAAGCAACTCAGTTCAAAGCAGACCATCCATCACCACTTCATGTGGGCTTCAAAAAACAAGGAATGTGTTTTAATAATTAAACACTTGTATCAGCAAAAATGAAAACAAACAAAACATAACAACCACAAAACAAAACCTTGTCATTTCCCCCCAGATTCCAAGGCCTTCAGTGGAACCACATGATACACTCAAGGAAGCAGCCGGAAAGCACAGATAGATGGTTTTGTGTTTCTCACTGCCAACGTCTTGCTGCACTTATTTTACCTCAATGGCTCCATCTCTTTCAAGCTACTGGTTACAGCATTTGCTAATATTCTGTTTTCTTCTTGCTCTTTGAGCAAAGGAGATGGAATGACCAAGGTAAGAAAAAATATAGCCAAATTTCCTTATAAATGTGGGAATCAAACATCATCATACACATGAGAATACAAGTAACTGGGCATTTTTTTTTTGGACAGGCAGAGTGGACAGTAAGAGAGAGAGAGAGAGAGAGAGAGAGAGAGAGAGAGAGAGAAAGGTCTTCCTTTACAGTTGGTTCACCCTCCAATGGCCGCTGTGGCTGGTGCACTGCGGCCGATGCACCGCGCTGATCCAAAGCCAGGAGCCAGGTGTTTCCCCTGGTCTCCCATGCGGGTGCAGGGCCCAAGGACCTGGGCCATCCTCCACTGCACTCCTGGGCCACAGCAGAGAGCTGGCCTGGAAGAGGGGCAACCGGGACAGAATCTGGCACCCTGACCAGGACTAGAACCCAGGGTGCCGGCGCCACAGGTGGAGGATTAGCCTATTGAGCCTGGGCTTTTTTTTTTTTTTTTTAACTTTTATTATTTATTTTGAAAGTCAGAGTTACAGAGACAGAGAGAGATCTTTCATCTGCTGGTTCACTCCCCAGATGACCACAATGGCCAGGGCTGGGTCATCTTCTGTTGCTTTTCCCAGGCCATTGGTAGGGAGTTGAAGTGGACCTGGAGCAGGCAGGACACAAACTGGTACCCATATGAGATTCTGGCATTGCAGGCAGTGGCTTTACCCACTGTACTGCAATGCTGGCCCCTGGGCTTTTTAATAGGAGTTAAATAATAATAGTAACCCACATCTTGCACAGCACTTCACAGCTTGGAGGAGCAGGCATTAGTATTTAACCTAGAGCTCAGAGATGGACTTCTTTAGAAGGGAGGATACATAAATATTGACAGGTGCACACTCTGAGTGCTTGAGATATATAAATGTTAGCATTACAGCCACTTAGAAAATACCAAAAGCACCCCAACAACCCAATTATTTCTGTAGCATGATCACAATCTAACAATCTTTACATCTGCTATAAGTTACCCCTTAATTGAATACATTTGGTGTTCTGAAAAAAAAATGTGAATTTCAAATTTAATTAAGCAAATAAGCCACATTTATTTGTATAACTGGATTATCACATTGGTGTCAGAGTAATTTGTTATTAAAGTTTCTGTTCCTATAATATTCAAAACAGACAAATAGAATGTCTTAAATCACATGAGGCAAAGACATCTTTGAATACTATTGGGTAGTTTCTGTTGGACTCTTAGGTTCATTTATTTTCTGAGGCCAGTTCAAAAGGGAGTATGTCAGAAAGGATCAGCAGGCAAAGTACTTGCCTAGCATGCAGAATTAAAAATGACCCTGAAGTGCATCAATACTGACATCTAATTCATGAGTATGGTAACTTCCAACACTTACTCAATGTGCCAGGAATCTTCAATGTGTCTTATGTGTATTAGCTGGCAAAACCTTTAATTTTTGCCTCTACAAATAACAAAAGTTTCATTAAATCATATCTACATCGGTGAATTCTTTCTGGAGATTAACATGCACACACAATATGCCTTCATTTCTATAGTGCCCTCAAGTGAGCACCGTGCCCCTTCACCTCTTCTCACAGGTCCTCCGGCTGAGGTATGTTTATACTCGAGCCTTCTCTTTGAACTTCCTCTGGTTTGGAGGTTCGATTATTTATTGTTTCCTGTTGTTTGCAACTTTTGCTTTCTCCCTATTCATTGGTTTCTTTGTTTTAGTTTGCAAATGTAGTCAAGTGCAAAAAACCCAAAACATTTTCCTTGACCTTTTCAAAAATGGTTTTATATTTTTTTTATGCTGCTTTCTTGTCATCTCTTTTTACCCTTCAGTTTCTGACAGTCTTGGCCCATAATTCTCTTTCTTACACCTACTTACTCCCAAGGCCTGTGAAATGTCATCTCTACCTCCGCACAGCACACTCTTGGAAACCAGTCTTCTTCAACGTCACCAATGGCCTTCCCTCAGACCCCACCCTCCTGACATCTCTCAAGACTTCCCAATTAGCTGGCCCTCTTTCCTTTCCAAAACTTCCACTTGTTCTCCTTTCTTGTTCACCTCCCAGCCACTCCTACATACAGGTTTACCTTACTTTTAAGGTTCTGCACCCAGATCTTTTCTTTCTACTGTCTCCCATTGGCCACCCTGCTCCCTCTGGTGGCTTTGATTATACCAGAGACAGATAACTTCCTAATAGTAAACTCTCAGACATTAAAATTTTTAAGTATTCCTGGCTATTCATTTTACCAATGAAGAAATAAGGCACGTAGAAGTAACTTGCTTTGCCCAAGAACAGATAGCTAGTAAATAACATTTTATAATTTCAGAATATTTGAAACTACTCTTTCAAATTAAAAAGTGTTCTTGATTTTAACGATTTGAATTTTCTTAAGAAGATTTTATGTTGACAAAATATGCAGCAACACACAGAATATTCCTAAAAGATGACCTGGATTTATTGCTGGAATTTTTTTCAAAAGAACTACTGAATTTTGCATTTATTTTAGAGTCAATTAACTTTAATTTGACATTTCTTAAAGGAAGTCATTTGCACTGAATCTTTTACCTAAATATTTTAGGTTTGTTCTTTCTGACCTGGGCCGATTCATCCCTCCTTAGGCAACCTGGTGGTCCTCCGCTCCCGGGAGGTCACCGTATTGATGCCAAACTTAGTGCGGACACCCGATCGGCATAGCACACGACAGCCCAGAACTCCTGGACTCAAGCGATCTCCAGCATCAGCCTCCCAAGTAGCTGGGACTACAGGTGCACGCCACCGTACCCGGCTAGGTTTGTTCTTTCTTTAAATGCCTTCAACAGCTGGAGCTGGGGCTGGGAACTCAATCCAGGTCTCCTTCATGAGTGTCAGGAACCCAATCATTTGAACCATTACCACTTTCTCACAGGGTCTGCATTAGCAGGAAGTTGGAATCAGGAGCCAGAGCCAGGAATTAAACCCAGGAACTCCAATATGGAATGTGGGAGTTTTAACCAGCATCTTAACTAACACCTGTCTCAGTTTACTCTATGTTCTCAACTTCCTACAACTGTTTCCAGGGAATTCTTATTTACTGAACTATAATTCTAGAGGTCAAGAATTGCATTAGGAAGTTATTGTGGAAAAGTGTAACGTCAAAAAACAACAGAATAAAGATGTTTGGCACAGGGCTCCCTAAAGTAAACCCTAAATACATGGAAGTAGCTAGATTTCCATTTGCCCTGGGAATATCTACATAAGCTAAGCAGTCCCTGAAGCCAGAATCCAATCCTCCACCCAGTCAGTATCCTCCTTCCTTCCTCTTACCTTCTGCTTCAGATGTGGAGCATGCTTGTCTTCCTTGGCTGAGAGATACAGGGAGCGAACTTGTTCTTGTACTGCACTGTAAAAAGTTGTCTCCCAAAACTGCTGATTTGTCCAAATGGGGTGGTCCTGAACGCAAGTGTAAGCAAACTGGCTGACTCCAGGAGCAAGTTTCTGTGAGAACATATAACATTCATTATCACAGGGCTGGCAGAATGAAGCAGTTCAGAAGGTCACAGGGCCACCGTTAACCACAGATGTGATCAAAGGATTTCTCTAGAGAGTATCTTACAGTAGCATAGGCTTAGCAATCAGCAACTTACTCATTTTGAACTGGCGACCCTGGGTTTGCTATAAAACCCTTTAGGGCCTTGCTAATCCTTTAGGTTCTCACAAATCCTTTAGGATCACTTTATCAATATGGGCATTTTAGCAACAGCTAAAACTCAAAGTTATATAATATGGCTTAGAAAATACATGAAAACTACCTAGAATTGTACTGTGTGTTAGTAGGCAGTACAGAGTTGGGAGACAATATTGAAACTAGAACATACAATAAAATCCATCACAACCCAAACATAAAACTCCATTTCTAACATGTCTTCTAATAATTTAACATGTCTTTTACTTGGTTTTAACGTTTTTGTTTTTTAATTTTTTAAAGCAACTAACTGAAATGTTGAGTGAATCTATGAAGGTATATTATGAATTAGGGATTCAGGAAGCATTCCTCATTACTGTTCACTGTAGCCCTTTACTTCCCTACAATAGCTGCTGCCTGGCTTACATACTCCCTAGAAGACCATCCTGGGCTTCATGGCCATTTTCTGGTAACCAAATGTGGGCATGAGAAAGTAACCACAAACCAAAACTTCCTTTCCAGCACTTCTTGCTGGGATTTGGAGCAAGAACAAACTTCAGAGATGATTAACAGAAGGAATGAAAACTAACTGTGGGCACTTCATATACATTTATATATCTAAATTCATAAAAATCTTGAGGGATACACATTATTTTCTCTAATTTAAGGAAGCAAAAACAGAATTTCAGGAATATTTATGTGACTGTAGAAGGCCAAAACGTTTGTGGAAATATGGAATTAAAAGATAAATTTATTTTGGTGTAAAAATGTGAAATCCATGCATCATGTTTTGTAACACATATCATCATGTTTTGTAACACACATTTTCCACTGAAGTTTTGGAAGACACTTTTTATAATTAATTACATATGTGGTGGAACTGAATTTCAAGCCCAAAGCCCCTGTTCTTTTCATTATACTAAATGGTTTTCTAAAAGTAACTGAAAGCAAATCATAAAACATATTAAAGGCTAATTAGTGCTGCTTTCTTCACCCAGCTATCCCACTTTACGATGTTTCTCAAAGTAATATTCTACTTTAAAACCTCAGACAAAACTTTACATAGCATTATATTTTCTCATTTTACAGATACTTTAACAGTGTCAAATGTCAATTAATGACTTGAGCCATCTTTCCACAGCTGCTGTTTTCACCTCTAAAGGTTAAGGATGCTCAAAAAAATTTGTACTCTATTATTTCTTAGCAGGTAATATTTTCAATAGACAGACAATTGTTGGGGGTCAATCTTGTTCTTTGGAATTGATTTAATCTGTTTTCTGTGAGTAGAACTGAATTTTTGGTAAGATTTATTTTGAAGCAATAAGCTGAATTCTTTTCTGACATGCTGGATTCTGAAGACTGCTATTAGGGCTACATATATAACAATATGCATTTATACAGCAAAAGTTAGTTCATTTTTTAGAGACATAGAACAGAAACAATGTAAATCACATTATAAACACAAAACAGGTAAAAGACACTACAGATGTGTAAGATAAACATAACAGATGCATAAAGCAAAGATTATATGCTCAATACATGCGATTTACTTCTTAGTCTAGAACATTTTTTTTTTAAAAATTATTTATTTGACAGAGTTACAGGACGAGAAGGAGAAAGAGAGAGACAGACAGCCTCCATCTGCCAGCTCACTACCCAGATAGCCGCAACAGCCATAGTTGGGCCAAGCCAAAGTCAAGAGCCAGGAGTTTCCTCCAGGTCTCCCTCGTGGGTACAGGGGCCCAAACACCTGGGCCATCCTCCACACTGCCTTTCCCAGGCTATTAGCAGAGAGCTGGATCGGAAGTGGAACAGCCATGATCCAAACCAGTGCCCATATGGGATGCCAGCATTGTAGGCAGCAGCTTTACCTGCTATGTTAACAATACTGGCCAGAATCCAGAACATGCTAAACCTAAAGCTGGAATAGGTGCCATGCATGCTGTGAAATGTGGAGCTGTGTAGTGAGAAGCAGGGTAGCTGTGATTTTGCCTTAAGAGTCTCTGTGTACGGCATTCCATGTGCCAGTCCCTTTTATGATGGGATTGTGTACTGCTGCTGAGGTAACTAGTTCTATCAGGTCTTCACGCTGCTTGTCTGCTTAAGACACAGACACTAGCTAGCTACAGAAAATCACAGGCAAAACATGTGATTCTGCGGGTGTGTAAGCAGAAGCCACACACACTGTGAACCACATGATTCTTTTCACATTCTACATGAAGATATTTAGGAGGTAGATCACACATTTTCATCCCCTTCACATTTTAGTCCTTCACTCTAAGGTCTAACAATTATTTCAGTTATCAGCTTACAGACCTGTTTTCAAAGAGAATTCTCAACTGCCATTCCCATTAGTATAGTCAGAGGTAGTACCACTTCTTACAAACTAGCACAATGGAATGAACAGCAGCTCTAAAACTTGGTGATTATATTAATACAGAGAAACTGGGAACAAATTCCTATCAATTTTTAAGTACTTTTAAGATAATCAACGCCAAAAAAATCTATTAGTTACAAATCTCTTATTAAAACTTGACAGAATCTAGCCGGCGCCGCGGCTCACTAGGCTAATCCTCCGCCTTGCGGCACCGGCACACCAGGGTCTAGTCCCGGTCGGGGCACCGATCCTGTCCTGGTTGCCCCTCTTCCAGGCCAGCTCTCTGCTGTGGCCAGGGAGTGCAGTGGAGGATGGCCCAGGTGCTTGGGCCCTGCACTCGCATGGGAGACCAGGAGAAGCACCTGGCTCCTGCCATCGGAACAGCGTGGTGCGCCGGCCGCAGTGTGCCTACCGCGACGGCCATTGGAGGTTGAACCAACGGCAAAAGGAAGACCTTTCTCTCTGTCTCTCTCTCACTGTCCACTCTGCCTGTCAAAAATAAAAAAAATAAAAAAAATTTAAAAATTAAAAAAAAAAAAAACTTGACAGAATCTGAGGTGTGATGAAGTCTGGTCTTTCTGCTTCAGCACTGTCCTCGCTGATGATGCATGTTCACTTTCCGTGGCACACATCAGTTGAGATTATCTTCCTGCTGATTCACAAACTAAAATGAACATGCAAAAACATTTCAATCTTTTCAACAAAATAGGGAGTTATGTCTCTCTTCAAAACATAAAAATGGGGCAAGACAGAGTGACAAAGGCCCAAATGGTCAAAATCCACAGCGTGTTTACTTGGGGAGATTTACAGCAGCATGCAAGGACTATCACATAAACACTTCTGGTGGCAAGGCAGTCACATATAGTCATGGCCATCTGATATATACATAGACATCATTAATTCAGAAATATTTAAAATATCCTGTTTCCAAATACGAAATGTGCTGTTCTTTGTGGTTTCATGCATGTCTGCTCACCTGCAAGGAAGGAACACTCTACCCGTCACGGATAGGATGGGAAAGGCCACTGCATTATGGGCAGGTGAGTTCTCAAGACCAGCAGAGGGCAGTAGCACCTTATTCTGCTGGACTCCACCATGACTTCAAACAGAAATTGCAAAAGTGGAGTTGTGCAGTCTAGTTGAACTGGAGAGTGGGTGGTAAGGTGAATACTGTTTGTTTTCACTGCACATTTGAGAGATTCTATAAAAATAGATTTGCTCCAGTTCATCTAACAAGATGGGGAAAATAAAATAAAGCTTTCCACTATATATTATTTTTGTAAGATATAAAAAGTTAAGAAACTGTAAGACTGTAATACAATTATGTAGAGGAAGACATATTGAGACTTTTTAGGGCTTCAGGTTCAGTATAACCTGTGACAGGGGCAGTGGTTTTTGTAAACAGAGAAAAGAAACACCTGTGATTAAAAGCTATCTTCTGATTCTTATCACTTGTTTGGTTTAAACAGAAAACATTTTTCCAGGTGGTTTCTCAAAACAGGTTTGTATGCTAGCTTCATGGCTTTTATTTTGAAACAAGATGAGATCCAGTCTGCACTGAGGGTGTGAGGATGGTGGTGGCAGAAATGCTGCTGTCAAATGACATCTCTCTTTCTTTCCCTTCACTTCTGGCAACAACATTTATATTTCATAATAACTCATGATTCTGTCCTAAAGAAACAAATATTTTGCCTGAAATTTTATGAGATGTTTAAGAATGTGTTGACTTCCTTCCTTATCTAGAAAAAATAGTCCTGAAGGTACTAGATTAAGCAATGCCATTCATTTTGACAAAGCTTTCAAAGGAAACCCAGCATGGGACAGGATATGGAGAACAAACTCAAGGGGCTCACCAACCGCAGGGCAGATTCAAATCCAAATAAATAAACACAAATCATCTCAGAGATGAGATGGTCAAGGCAAAAATTAAGATATCAGTACTAAGGGCCTGACTTGGGCCTGTCTGGCTAGACAGACTTACTGCCCAGGCCCGAGGCTCCAATCAAGAAGCTCAGAGGCAAACCAGGTTTCAAGAAAGCTAGCTGGCAGAACACATCCCATAAACAAGTATGATCTTAAAGAATAATGGAGGATGTAGAGATTCACTGTCTCAACTGCTGGGGACTTCCTATCCAGTTCCTGTCTGTGGAATACAAGTGACCCTGACTGCACTACTCAGGGACGGTGTTAGCAAGTGCTGTTATGATTCTGCTCTGGCCTGACCAAGTCCAGATGTTAACTCACGTTAAGAATTAATTTTTGAGTATGTTTTGGGAATTTTGGAAAGACTCAGTTTTGAGATACAAAAGGAAGATAAGCAATAGAAAAATGTATCTTCAAAACCTGGCTTTATCAAATCATAAGCATATTTACTTTATGCCTTTTTAAAAAAGCAACGGAATATAACATTACATTTAGCTGAAGTCTACTATGTATAGCTCCTGATCCCATTTCTCTCCAATCCTAGAGGTGACAATTATCCTGAACTAGGTATTTATCATTCCCACTTATGTTTTTCTGTGTATGTGTATATATATATATATATGTGTTTACATAAATATATAAAATTATATTTGTTTTATTTTATCCCTTATTGATATCTTTCATGTATATGACTCAAATTTCATCTATTTATGTAATATCTAAGTAAACTACATAATTAATTGGGACAAAACACAACTGGCATTTGTAAACTTAGTAGGGTCAAAAGAGAGTGAAGTATAAACAATGAATATTTAGGATACTATATTCATTAGTCACTAGATTGGCGAGTAATCCACTTAGTTAAAACAGGTGACTATGAACATCTACTGCAGTTTTTTCCCCCATTTTACTATGTGGTACTCAGACACTGAACAGTGAAAATATCCTCAGATTCAGAATGGTCTAAATCTCTACTGGGTTGCTCAAAAGATCGAGGCATGTAAGTTCTGCATGAGAGGTTTATTCAGTCATTAGCATTGCCCAATATTCACCTGATGTGCCAGGTTCTGTAATGTCAGTAGCCAGAATGACAGGACTAAATTTCATTTTTAAATCACTTATCCTTCAAATTATTCTGTCTGAGGTTGCTTAAGGATGAGTCAATTTCTTTCCTTGTAAAAAGAAACCAGTAAAAATCAAATACAACTTTGTTGTCAAGTCCTTTGCTTGTGTTTGGCATTCTTAAAAATATAAGAAATGATCCAAATGTTTGTTAACCTCTGTGACACAATATTTGTATCATTCATTGTATCATATTTTATTATCAAACTTGGTTTTTCAAACATTATGTGGATACATTTATTAGGTAGTAATAATTATAACCAACTTGTACTAAGTCCCCACTATGAATACCTAACAACTGACTGAATCCTTGCAAGCAGTCTTATGAGGTAAGTACTAGTATTTACCCATGTTTTAAGGTGAGGAAACAGAAACAAAGAGGTACTTCGAAGTGACTGCCCAAGGAAACATTGTTAGGAAAAAAATGACCTACATGAAAGATCTCTGTGAGTGAGATCCCGGTTGAAAGAAGGGGCCATTCAGTCCACTGCAGTGGCTTTCAATGTGGTAAGCCTGGGCTTCAGCAGAAGTCAGCTTGTGAAGAGCCCTGGCAGCTCTGCCAAGAGTTGGATCACTGGAAATGGACCTGCCCTGGAGTCGAAGGATGCCCAGGTCAGAGCCACAGATCTTATTGGCTCCAAGCTGAAAAGCCCTTCACTCAGCCCAACTTCCAAAGTGACCACTGCAGCTGAGGGGATGGTCAAGTAGGGTCAGCAACATTGCAGGCAGAACTGTAAATTTCTTGTTAGAGATGCCACCTGCCTTTACCTGGCCAGCTCTCCTCCCAGGCCAGCCAAGTAATGAAAGTCAACAGAGTGCCTTCCCCTAGGAGGTTCACACCTCCCTTAGGATATACCCCATGTGAAGAGATAGATAGGTCTGGGCCTCTGAATTTACAAGGCCTGAAGCCCACCAGATTATTATCAAGCCCCTTCTATCAGGTTCTATTTGCCTCTCAATCAGAAAACTTCATTGTAGCTTAGACAGCACCTTTCTTAGCTCCTCTAATAATGACTCTGTCCTTTGTTCTAGGCCCTGTCTAGTGCACTTGGGCCTCATTCCTTTGTAATCATAACCTCTACTCTACCACCAATGGCTCTACTCCCAACATGTGTGTACTGATGGTCCTCTTCCCCACTTAATGCTGTATAATTGTTCAAACCTGGTAAATGCCACTCTTAGGATCATTGGTTACTATCCTCACTCTGTCTTTTATGATTTTGTCTAAATATGATCAGAGTCGGTGAACTTGGAAGGCTTCCATAGCCTTGGCAACTCATGACGACAGCCTAGGATGGTTACTGGCGCCATAAACTAGAGTGTCAATTTGTTGGGTCAACAACAGGAGCCACTGTGCAGTTGCTCCTCATGTGGGATCTCTGTCCTTAATGTGCTGTCCATTTTGATTTAATGCTATAACTAGTACTCAAACAGTATGTTTCACTTTGTGTTTCTATGTGGGTGCAAACTGTTGAAATCTTTATACTAAATTGATCTTCTGTATATAAAGAGAATTGAAAATGAATCTTGATGCAAATGGAAGGGGAGAGGGAGCGGGAGAGGGGAGGGTTGCGGGTGGGAGGGAAGTTATGGGGGGGGGGGAAGCCATTGTAATCCATAAGCTGTACACTGGAAATTTATATTCATTAAATAATAAAAAAAAAAAAAAAAAAAAAGAAAGAAGGGGCCATCAAAGAAGGAGAGGTACCTTTCTCTGAAGGGAGGAGAGAACTTCCACTTTGATTATGGCCTTGTCTAAATA
This sequence comes from Lepus europaeus, assembly GCF_033115175.1. Classification (NCBI taxonomy): domain Eukaryota; kingdom Metazoa; phylum Chordata; class Mammalia; order Lagomorpha; family Leporidae; genus Lepus; species Lepus europaeus. The sequence continues at coordinate 55,253,007 of NC_084833.1, read as the reverse complement.
AGGTCAGAGTTTTAAAAACAATGACTTGTTTTTGTTTCTCTAGCATTCACGTTGGGTTACTAAATTTCTTATTAAAATATGTCTATGAATTTTTTTAAACATATTTAAATTATTCTTAAGCCTAAGTTAAGAAACAAGCCAGAAAAACCTATCCTTAACTATTTACTGGAAATTTGTGTTTTTCATTACCTCATTGCCACATACCAAGGGGTCCTTGTCTACAAAGTGGCTATAATCTACATGGGGAGATAAGAACTCCATATGTGATGACCGTGATAAATCCATTGATTGTAACAGTACTATCAACTAGCAAGGTAAACAGCCTGATTTGGAGAATGGAATCAACAAAAAGGCTTGTAGATACATAACAAGGTGTTCTCTCTGAAGTGTAAGTGTAAAATGAGCAGTGGAAGAAAGGCACTGGTGTAAACTGGTGCAGGAAATGAAAGATTTTGGTGAGTCACAGCTCTCACTTTATGTACTTGAAAATAGCCCTGAAACTTAATAAAGATGTTTATTATATCATTATCTTTACAGCTAGCCCTCACCAGTCAGAGACTGGGAAAAATTATTTGCAAATAAATATTGCAAATAAATCTATATCTAGAACATGTAAGGAACTCTCAAAACTTAACAATAAAATAGCCCAGTATAAAAAGATGGGGAAAATATCTGAATAGGCACTTCACCAGAGATAATATATGGATAAGAAACAAGCACATTCAAATATACTGAATATTATTAGTCATTAGAGAAATTCAGTGAAAATCACAAAAACATACTACTTCATATCTATTAGAATAAAATTAAAAACACTGATATGGGATGTGGAAGAACTCCAATAGACACACTAGTGAAAGGAATATAAAATGGTAGCACTTCAGAAGAAAGCCTGGCCATTTCTTAAAGATATATGTTTATCTACCATATGATGTAGTCATTTTATCTCTAGGTATTTACTCAAGAAAAACATGAAATATAAAGCCATTCATAGCTTGTACATAACTGTTCATAGTAGCTTTATTTGTAATAGTCAAAATCTGGAAACAAGCAATTTCTACCAACAGGTTAATGAGTAGTTGGAAGAACTGTGATATATAATGCAATACTACTGAGCAGTAAAAAGGGATGAACTATTGATACATGCAACAGCTTGGATCAATTTAAAAATCATGCTGAGTGAAGTCTGAAAAAGAAGACTATGATACTATATAGTTATTTATATAAAACTACAGAAAATGCAAAGTACTTTACAGGGATAGAAAGCAGATCAGTGGTTTCCTGAAGGTTGGGGGTAGAAGTGAAGGCTGGAGACAGGTGAGCTGGAGAACATACAATGAGGTTTACTGTATTGATTGTGGTGATATTTCCATGGCTATATGCCTAACTCACACTATTTTACAGTGTATGGTATGGCAATTGTAGCTTAATATGGCTACTAAAAAAACCCAGCAAATGCAATACAGGTTTTACTTTTTAAGATTTATTTATTTGAAAGGCAGACTGCACAAAGAGAGAGGGAAAGAGGTGAGGAGGAGGGGAAAAGGGAGAGGGAGAGGGAGGGAGGCAGGTGGGGAGAGAGCAAGAAAGCTAAATCTTCTGTCCACTGGTGCACTTCCCAGATGGCTGCAACAGCTAGGCTGGACCAGGTTGAATTCAGGAATTCCATCCTGGTCTCTCTCAGGGGTGGCAGGTGCCCAAGCACTTCTGCTGCCTTCCCAGATACTCATCAGGAACCTGGATCAGAAGTGGAAGAGCTGGACTCAAACCAGCACTCTGATACTGATATGGGATACTGGTCTCACAAATGGTACCTTTTTTGTAAAAACTTTTATTTAATAAATATAAATTTCCAAAGTACAGCTTTTGGATTACAATGGCTTTTTCCCCCATAACCTCCCTCCCACTCGCAACCATCCCATCTCCCACTCTCTCTCCCATCCCACAAATGGTACCTTAATCCACTATGTCACAATGCTGATGCCCACCACATATAGGTTTTATACATTTCATTATATACAAATTTTACTTCAGGAAAAGAAAATGTAAACTCCAACAATTCTATTTTTGAACTCTAGTAAATGACATGCCAAAGTACTGGAATTATATGGTGACTACAATTGATTTTTTAAAAAAGATGTATTTTTATTTGAAAGAGTTACAGAGAGGCAGAGGCAGAGAGAGAAAGAGAAATCTTCCCTCAGTTGGTCACTCCCCAAATGGTCACACAGCCAGGGCTGGGTTAGGCTGAAGATAGGAGCCAGGAGCTTCATCCCAGTCTCCTATGTGGGTTCAGGGGATCAAGGACTTCGGCCACCCTCTGCTGCTTTCCCAGGTGCATTAGCAGGGAGGTGGTTTGGAAGTGGAGCAGCGGGGACTTCAACCAGCACTTACATGGGATGCTAGTGCTGCCAGTGATGGCTTAACCTACTATACCACAGTGCTGGCCCTTACAATTTACTTCTAAATATATCAAAATAAAATGCATTTATGGATGGATATATATTCATGTATATGTGAAAAATACACAAATATGAAAAATATATTAAAAAGAAAAAATGTTAATGCTAAATGCTAGGTGATAGGTTTATGAATGTCTATTCCAAAAAATCTTTTCAATTTTCCTCTACATTTGAAAATTTTCATAACAAAATATTGAGGAAAAATTAGAATATTAGTACTATTAGCATCCAACTAGTTGGAGTTCTAGGAAAAGAACTGGAAAATTCAAAGGAGAAAATAATCTAATAAATGAGAATATTTTGATATTTTCCAGAACTAAAGAGCATGGATTTTTAGAATGAAGGAGTCACTTAAAGCCTAGCACAATGAACAGAAAAAGGCAGCACAGGGATAAAATAGGCCATACATAAGGGATTTGAGACCAGAATGGCACCAGTAGGGTAAGAAAGTGTGTGGAAAGGATGAAATAAGCAGTTTCTAAGAGGGCAGGTAGTAGTGTTATGGTGGCAGTATGTAAGATACATAAATCTTCATATTCCAAGTCAATTTACAATGTCTAACATAGGAAATAAGAAAAAGAAGTAAAAGCATATTAATTCAAAATGCTAAACCAAAAATAAAAAAAAAATCTGAAGCGATCAAATTAGTTGTTAGAAGTATTGGGTAGGGATTGTTTTTTGTTATAAACTATCGGCCGGCGCCGCGGCTCACTAGGCTAATCCTCCGCCTTGCGGCACCGGCACACTGGGTTCTAGTCCCAGTCGGGGCACCGATCCTGTCCCGGTTGCCCCTCTTCCAGGCCAGCTCTCTGCTGTGGCCAGGGAGTGCAGTGGAGGATGGCCCAAGTGCTTGGGCCCTGCACCCCATGGGAGACCAGGAGAAGCACCTGGCTCCTGCCATCGGATCAGCGCGGTGCGCCGGCTGCAGCGCGCCTACCGCGGCGGCCATTGGAGGGTGAACCAACGGCAAAAAGGAAGACCTTTCTCTCTGTCTCTCTCTCACTGTCCACTCTGCCTGTCAAAAAAAAAAAAAAAAAAAAAAAACTAACCATAATCTTTGTATATCTGAAATATAAATATGTATCACTCTGAAGAGCCTCAAATTAGAGAACATTTTAAAATATAGTAATTATACATGGAATAAAAATACAAATAAAATAATCTTCACTATTTACCTTTCTTAGGAATATATTCTTATAAAATTTGCTTTAAAAATGAATTGAGATAAGAAAAAGGAATAAGTTCAAGTTAAGGAATAGGTCAACTCCTATTACAGTGATCTTGAAGTAGATGTTAAAATTCTCTTACAAAATAATTGGGCCCATGAGTGTCTCGGAACTCTGGCACATCATGCCAAGGTCTTCACTGCCTAGAGGCCCCAGGTAGACCATTCACTCCCAGGACCTCAACTGTAGAAAAATAACAAACCTCCAAATTTGCCAGCATATGTGGGCTCAGCTAAGGTTCAGTATGGTCTGTTGAACTTTCACTTCCTGAATCTTTATTCTTAAGTGAGAACTTATAAACTCAAACTCCTATAAAACCCTCAAATAAAGAAGGCTGATTGTGCTTATTTTTAATATATTTATCAAGGTAGGAGAGTGGCCCAAAATAATATATCCAATTTCACAGTTTGAAGTGAAATGTTTAGGTTTTTAACCATAGGTTAATTAGAAAATAAATCAACCAGAAATATTGTAATGGCTGACACTTGAAATTCCTTGATTTGGCCTCAATCCCCACAAAGATACCAATCAAATGAAATGTGATTTAGAAGGGCTGTTCCTTAGGCATTTACTTCTCTCATAGTAAATGAACTATGCTGTCTGTCTCCTTGTTCATTCGCATGTGTACACTTCCTTTTGGACCAAAGGAATATTCAAAGCAAATTGCTCTAAAAAACCATATTGAGGGGCTGGCGCTATGGCGCAGCAGGTTAACACCCTGGCCTGAAGTGCTGGCATCCCATATGGGCGCCGGTTCAAGATCCGGCTGCTCCGTCTCCGATCTAGCTCCATGCTGTGGCCTGGAAGAACAGTGGAAGATGGCCCAAGTCCTTGGGCTCCTGCATCCATGTGGGAGACCTGGAGGAGGCTCCTGGTTCCTGGCTTCAGACTGGCGCAGCTCCAGCTGTTGTGGCCAACTGGGGAGTGAACCAGCAGATGGAAGACCTCTCTCTCTCTGCCTCTCCTCTCTCTGTGTAACTCTGACTTTCAAATAAATAAATAAATAAATCTTAAAAAAAAATATTGAGGGTCCGGCACTGTGACACAGCATGTTAAAGCCCTGGCCTGTGGTGCCAGCATCCCATATGGGCACCAATTTGAGTCCTGGCTGCTCCACTTCCAATCCATTTCCTTGATAATGTGCCAGGGAAAGCAGTGGAGATGGCCCAAGTGCTTGGTCCCCTGCACCCATGTGGGAGACCTGGAAGAAGCTTCCGGTTCCTGGCTTTGGATTGGTTCATTTCCAGCCATTGTGGCCATTTGGGGAGTGAACTAGTGGATGGAAGACCTCTCTTTCTCTGTCTATACCTCTCTAACTCTTTCAAATAAGTAAATAAATTGTAAAAAAAATATTGAGGGAGCTGTAAATTCATAACAAGGCAGTGGTATACCAAGTGAGGTTAGAAGAGGAGTTGATAACTACTGGTTCTAATGCCCAAGTTCCAATGTCTTGACAGATTGCTAAGATAGAATCATAAACACCAAGATGCATTATGTTTACTTAATGCAGCATATGTTCTAAAGTATCTGTTATTTCCTCTGTTGATGTAACTAAATACCGTCTCTAGATAAAAAAATAATAATTAGGTGGTAAAAGGGATTTTGGGATGTTAAAGATTGTTGGATTCTAGTTTTTCAGAGATGAAGGGGAAACTGCTTTTGTACTGGGGAGTCTTTTCAGTTAACTGAAGCAGTCACTAACAGGTGATTTATGTAGTTTGTCATAAAGGTCTAAAGGTAAATGGATTAGTACAGTATAAAAATATTAGTTCACAATCACAAGTGGTAATTGTAGTCATTCATCACAGTCTGACAATTTTGAAGGCAGATGATGGAAACAAAGCTAAGAAGATTATGTTGTACTGTGCTAACTTAATTTCAGAGGTGGGAAGATACAATGTGTAAAGGGCTTGGCACAGTACATGGCACTTAATATGTATTTAGTAAAGAGCAGCAGCAGCCAGAGGCTTTAAGGAGATAGTGGAGGCAGTGGTACTAGTGTACAAGGTACTACTGTACCCAACAGCAAAAAGCCCATGTGGGAAGTCACAGACATCTCTGGATGTCTGGCTGGGTTAGGGATTAGTACAGGCAGTGAGGCAGGCAGGCCAGAAAGCTGGCAATAATCATCTAATGCCTGCCTTTCATATGTCACTACTTTCTTAAGATAAAAAAGAAGACAAAAGTAAATCTTCCAGAAGAACACATATCTTCCCTTGTGTAATTAAACTTCAGAGTTTAAATCCTCTGATTAAATTTGGTTATTGTTACTATCTTAGAGGTTATTCCAATGACAAGGCAAATTGAGGGGAAAAAATGATTAGTAAACTCTGATTTAAGTTCTTTAAAAAGATTATTTATTAGATGAAAGGCAGAAAAACAGAGAGAGAGAGAGAGAGAGACGGAGGGAGGGAGGGAGGGAGAGAGTGAGAGAGAGAGAGGGAGGGAGGGAGGGAGAAAGGGGGGGAGAGAGGGAGAGAGAGATAGAAGGTGGGGAGAGAGAGAGAAAGACAAAGAGAGAGAGAGAAAGATTTTCCATCTGCCCTTTACTTCCTGAATGGTTGCAACAGCTGGGCTGGGCCAGGTGAAAGCCAGAAGCCAGGAGCCAGGAGCTTCTTCTGGGTCTCCACATGGGTGCAGGGCCCAAGGACTTGGGCCATCTTCTGCTGCTTTCCCAGGCACATTACCAGGAAGCTGGATCAGAAGTGAAGCATCTGGACTCAAACTAGCACCTCTACATGGGATGCTGGCACTGAAGGTGGAGGCTTAACCTTCTACACTACAAAGCTGGTCCCTGATTTTAAGTTTTTTAATTTGAATTTATTAACAAATAAATAATAGTAAATTTAAGAAAAGTTATTATTATTCCTCATACTATTTCCTACTTCTTAATAGATAAAAGCAGAAACCACAATACCACTGAATCAATTTAAGGTCTTGTCAAGGACCAAATAAAGACTCAGAAATGCAGGTTAGCATCCAAGGTAAAGTCAACTCTGGATGCATTTAAATCACAGCTGTTACTTCAGCTGCCTACACTTCCTAGAGCTTTTATTGTGAAGCTGTGGTGACGACATTCAGTATGATTCACTGAGGAAGTATCTATGCAAAGTAGAGGCCACAGGAAAGCAAATGCGGGTGTGTGTGTGTGTGTGTGTAAGGACTTGAAATAACTTGTATATGTAACTAATAGGTCAATTTATTCTTGAAAGAAAAACGATATAGTAAGCTGACTATACATAGTATGGGAAGAAAATTTATTTCTTGAGAAATGTGTTCCTGTTTTTAAAGAAAACATCTCATTGCCAATTTTTAACTGTTTATTTAATTTTATTTATTTGAAAGGCAGAGGGGAGTGACAGAGAGAGAGAGAGAGAAATATCTTCTATCTGCTGATTCACTCCTCAAATATGCACATCAGGGCTGGGCCAGGCCGAAGCCAGGAGCCTAGAACTTCATCTGGGTCTCCCACTTGCGTCGCAGGGACTTAAGTCCTTAAGCTGTCATCTGCTGCCTCCCAGGATACATTAGCAGGAAGCTGGATCAGAAGTAGAGCTGAAACTTGAACCAGCACTCCAATATGGGATGTAGGTATTCCAAGTGGCAGCTTGACCAAATATGTAATGCCCACCCCTCTTCTCCAACTTTAATTCTATAGATTCTTATTTATTTTGGAAAGACTCATTAAAACTGAACCTCTAGAAGAGCAAGCTGTTTACCTAAGTAGCCATTTTCCAGGAGAAAGAAATATCCACTGAATTATAGAGCAGGTCAAAGTTCTCGAGTGTCTGTATGGGTAAGTAAAAAAATCATACCTCAAGATGTACAATTTGGGACATGCACAATCAGACTTGCCCCAAATGATGGAGTTAGAAATGTGCCAGGGGATTCCAATACAATCCCATCAAGGTGGCATGTACCAATGCCATCTCACTAGTCCAAGTGACCAATTTCAGTTCACATTCGATGGCTCTGATAGGTCTAAGAAGCAAAGGGATCTCACAAACAAGACAAGTGTCTGCTAATACTAACTGATAGAATCAAAAAGGGAGAGAAAGATCCAACATGGGAAGTGGGATACACAGCAGACTCATAGAATGGCAGATGTCCTAAACAACACTCTGGCCTCAGAATCAGCCCTTAAGGCATTTGGATCTGGCTGAAGAGCCCATGAGAGTATTGTAGGCATGGAAAGCCAAGATACCATGGAAAAGAAAAAAAAGAAGAAGACCTAAATGAAAGATCTCTGTGAGTGAGATCCCAGTGGAAAGAACGGGGCCATCAAAGAAGGAGGTACCTTTCTCTGAAGGGAGGAGAGAACTTCCACTTTGACTATGACCCTATCAGAATAAGATCAAAGTCAGCGAACTCTAAAGGCTTCCATAGCCCTGGCAACTCATGACTAGAGCCTAGGGAGGTTACTGACGCCATGAACAGGAGTGTCAAATTGTTAAGCCAGCAACAGAAGTCACTGTGTACTTACATCCCATGTGGGAACTGTCCTTAATGTGTTGTCTAATGTGCAGTGGTGCTATAACTAGTACCGAAACAGTATCTTTATACTTTGTGTTTCTGCGTGGGTACAAACTGATGAGATCTTTACTAATTATATACTGAATCAATCTTCTGTATATAAAGATAATTGGAAATGAAAAAAAAACAAACAAACCTGGTGTTAAATTGGAAATGGCATAGAAAATTAATTAATTTTTAAAAAAATATTATGTAGGATCTCTGTCTTTAATGTGCTGTACACTCTTATTCAATGCTAGTACTCCAACAGTATTTTTTTTTCACTTTGTGTTGCTATATGGGGGCAAACTGGTGAAACCTTTACTTAATATATACTAAACTGATCTTCTGTATATAAAGAGAATTGAAAATGAATCATGATGTGATTGGAAGGGGAGAGGGAGCGGGAAAGGGGAGGGTTGTGGGTGGGAGGGAAGTTTTGGGAGGGGGAAGCCATTGTAACCCATAAGCTGTACTTTGGAAATTTATATTCATTAAATAAAAGTTTAATTAAAAAAATCATACCTCAAATTCTATAAAATAAGTAAACAGCAGTAATTATCTGGCAAAAAATAATAACCAAGAAAGGTCCACTGCTAAGAATAAATAGCTATAAAGCTAAATTAAACTGTTTCAGGCCTAGAGATTTTTTTTTAAGCTCCCTAAGGGATTATTTCCTACTTCTAAGGCTTTTACGAACATCACCAAATCTACCTCCTGCCTTCCCCAGTTCTTCTACTTATTAATGGCTAGAAGTTCACTATTCATGTTTCATTTGTATAGTTTAAAGCCTAGCTCCTACTCAAAAGCAAATATTAAAGCAGGCTTGGAGATATTTTTGCCCAGTTGTCCACAACTGCTTATGAAAGAAGGTGTTCAGGTTAAGATTCCAAAACAGGGAAGAAAGAGTACTCATGGGAGAATCTGAAGTCAAAAGCAGGAGATGGTAAGAGGGCTGGAGCTTGCATTGTGCTGCAGTGGATTAAGCCACCACCTGCAAGATATGCATCCCCTGTTGGCATGCCAGTCTGAGTCCTTGCTCCTCTACTTCTGATCCAGCTGCCTGTTGATGCACCTGGGAAAGCAGCAGCAGATGGAGCAAGTACTTGGGCCCCCTGGGACCCATGTAGGGGACCAGGACTGAGTTATTGTCTTTGACTTGGCTATTGTAGCCATTTGAAGAGTAATCCAGTAGAGAGAAAATCTCTTTTTCTCTCTCCCTCTTCTTCTCTCATTCCTTCCTTCCTTTATTCACTCCTCTTCTCTCTGTTACTCTTTCAAATAAATAAAAGCAAACAAACAAAAACATCTTAAAGAAAATAAGAGGGTAAGTGAGGTTAGGAAAGGGCATAGAAGATGAGAAGTCATGTATTTCCTCAATTTGCCTGGTCAGTTCTCCTGGGGCGGGGGGTGTCCAGAGGGTACCACTTCTTTCAAAATGCCATCCCTGGTTGCTCTACCTTATTTCCTATCTGTTAGGGACTAAATGTTTCTGTCGCCCAAATTCTTAGGTTGAAGCTCAACCCCAGTGTGGTTATATGTGGAGTAAGGAAGCAATTAAGAATAAAGTTTATAAAAGGGAGATCCTGATCTAGTAAGATTAGTATTCTTAGACACTAGGGAGTTTGCTGGCTCCTTCTCTCTACGTGCACACTGAAGAAAAATCATGTGAGGGCATACAGATAAGGCAGGCTTCTGCAAACAGGAAAGGGAGCCCTCACCAGAAACTGAATTGGCTGGAACCTTTACCCTGAACTTTAGCCCTAGAACTATGAGAAAATAAATTTCGGTTGTTCAAGCTACCCAAATCCATACATGGTATTTTGTTATGGCAGCCTGAGCAGACAAAAATACTACTTTATATAGAACTTTGCTTACACTTCCCTAACAATTATTTCATTCTATTTTGTGTTATATTTACAACTCCTTTTGCTGGAGAATGTGCTGAAATGCCACGTTAGAATCTTTCTCAGGATTATGCAAGATAAAACACTACTTGATAGATTTCTGTTGCCAATGTGTTGAAACATATTAACAATAAATCATATTAACATTTTCATCCTAACAAAAATTATCAAGGGATTGAGTTTTTTAAAACATAACACTTAACTGTTTTATAAGACAGTGTACTATATAAAATTAGTTCCTATACTTTTCATATTTTGAATGACCCTTAGAGTTGATTGTATTAATTAAAATGCCAATAATTAGATTTTTAAAACACTATTACTTAAATAAAAATAATTTAAAAAGTAGTTTCTTAACATATATCTCTCCTTTTTTTAAAAAAAAGATTTATTTATTTATTTGAAAGTCAGAGTTACACAGAGAGAGGAGAGGCAGAGAGAGAGAGAGAGAGAGAGATCTTCTATCCCATGGTTTACTCCCCAATTAGCCGCAATGGCTGGAGCTGTGCCGATCCGAAGCCAGGAGCCAGGAGCTTCTTCCAGGTCTCCCATGCGGGAGTAGGGGCCCACAGACTTGGGCGATCTTCTACTGCTTTTCTAGGCCATAGCAGAGAGCTGGATCGGAAGTGGAGCAGCCGAGTCTGGAACTGGCGCCCATATGGGATGCTGGCGCATCAGGCCAGGGCGTTAACCCACTGCGCCACAGCACTGGCCCCAACATATCTCTCTCCTAACAGCCTTTGAGGGCACAGACTGTGTCTTTGCCATCTCAGCATGAACCATATGTCTGGCTGAAGTATACCAAATATTATACTGGAGGGATAACTACTGACTGAGTGGATTGATGCTACTGTAATAGGAAGGATCAAGAAGTGGTCTGTTACAAAATTCTGCCCTTTCTGACATTCTAATCAACATCATGGATGGCAAGCATGATTTTCAAATGTAAGTAAATGAAAATGAAATTTCTTAATTAATTTATATCCATCCTCAGAAATATGTGCCTTAAATCCTTTTATTGCCTACAGGTATTGGAAGAACACAGAATACTTGTTGAATCTGAAAAGGTTAGTCATATATTTTCCAAAGGTTTGCTTCTCAGATTACGATTTTTTATTAGCTGGAAATGTCACTCAAGAGTGTAATAAAACCAGCTAATTTGTCACAGTCATTCCAGATGACTGACTTCTTCCTGGCAGTCCCCTGCCTTCAACACTGAGGCACTCCTATGACTGAGGGCTCCCCCTGTTTTCATTTGCCCAACCCTTAAGCCTCCCTCTGAAAGTGGTCTCTCTTTATCTTCATGTCTCTCATATCATGTAACAAATTCATCAGTGACAAACAGAGACAACCGCAAAGCTGGAGAAATTACAAACAGATCTCATGAGTTAGGTACAACGTGTTTGCACTTTGGACACAAAGGGAATTTGCTGAGTCACGGAGTCACATATTTATAGCACCACATAATTTATTTTCTGCTGCACTAATTTCTTCTGTAATTCAGCAGCTCCTCCACAAATCCCCATGGAGTCTCCAACTTCTCAAAAATGCTAACAATGCTGACTAATACGAAGGAAACAGTGCTACCTAAGCAAAATTAAACTAGAAGAATAATGTATTTATAAAATTCTCTTTAGGAACAAGCTGTTAATAAAATATTTTCTTTTGCTATCCACAAAGAAGAGACATGAGTTTTGTACTTTCTGTTCTTTCAACTCTGTTATCAATCTGTACTGCACCAAAAGTTTTCTAATTCCTATGTCCTGTGACTCTCAGAGCAGCTGACCAGAACCCTCAAGGGCCTCGATGAGGTGGAGAATGAAAAAAAGACACCCCTACAGCAGCATGCTGGGTCCACTTCTGGACAAAGGTAGTTTTCTCCCACTGTTGGCCTGGATCATAACGCTTAGCATTGTGACAGGCACTAATCTTCGCTACTATCACCATTCTAGTGTTAGTATAGCAAAAGTCATTAAACACAGATAAAGCTAAGTAAAAGCTACACATCTTAAAGTTTTGCTTAAACCTTACCTGGAGTGAAAGTTACTACATGGAAAACTTTTCAGCTCTAGTTGGAATTATAGATGGCTCATGAAAGAGGATATAATATCTCCACAAGCAATATAGGGTAGTAGCTAAGAATGTTGACCTGAGTCAACTTGGGCCTCGATATTTAATGTATATTCAAGTGACTGATGAAACAGATATGTAACTGGTAGTTCATGTCCTGCTTTTTATACAGTTACTCACTGTACACTAACCATATGCCAAGAACTATGCTGGGTTCTTTATGTGCATCGACACCCCTCATCTTTAGTTATCTTCATTTTAAATACTTGTTTACAGACTCAGAATGTATCAATATTTGGATCAAGACCTTTAAAACTTTTAAAATTTATTTTTCATTTTATTTGAAAGGCAGGTAAAGCAATGGAGAGGGAGGGAGATAAGTGAGAGAGAGAGAGAGAGGAAATCAAGATCTTCCATCTGCTAGCTCAGTCTCAAATGCCTGCCACAGCTGGGGCTCAGCCAGGAGCCAGGAACTTAAGCTGGATCTCTCATGTGCATGGCTGGGACCCCAAGTATTTGAGCTTTTCCCAAGGTACTTCTTAGCAGGAAGTTAGAATCTGAAGCAGAGCTGGGTCTTGAATCCAGGCTCTCTGATGTAGCATGTGGCATCCTAACCACTGCACCACATTCAGATCTTTCTTTTTTTTGTGTGTGTTTTTTAAAGATTTATTTATTTGAGAGGCAGAGTTACAGAGAGGAGAGACAGAAAGTGACCCCCACCAAATGGCCAGTACAGTTTGAGCTGAGCTAATCTGAAGCCAGGATCTTCTTCTGGGTCTCCCACGTGTGTGCAGGGGCCCAAGGACTTGGGCCATCTCCTACTGCTTTCCCAGGCCGCAAGCAGAGCTGGATCGGTAGAGCAGCAGTTGAGATACGAACCAGTGCCCATGTACCACAGATGGAGGATTCGCCTACTACTCCACAACACAGTCACAAATAAATCAGTTAACTATTTTCATCATACAAAACTTAACTACAGATGCTCCTTGACTCACGATGAGGTTACATCCCTGGATTTGGCCTGGGGAGTGAAGCAATCAATGTGAGCCTGTCGTTTCTCTCAAATAGATTTGCACATTGCTTTCACACCATTGTAAAACTTAAAATTTTTTTTTCCTGTTCATGTGTTATAGGCCTGGGACTTGAGACTTGTCTGGTGCAACCAGGACAGGCACTTGTGTTTATTAATTGCTACCTATGGCAGTTGACAGCTTTGATATTTCTAGGTCAGTAATCTTGACCATCTAATTCCAGTTTCCTCTGGGTCTCACCAAGTATTGTCAGGCAGCTGAGGTGCCAACAGGGCCAGGGTTCTCACACAGGAGATGGCATCTGTGAACTTCACGTGCAGACTGTACCCTGGTCATTATTTCCTCTCTGCAGGATTTAGCATGCACTACCGTCAAGTCATCCCACACGTGTCCGCAGCTCCGCGGGGCGAGCCATCCTCGGCAGAGGCCGCAGGGGAAAGGGCAGCCGGGAGCCCAGAGGGCCCCGCCCCGACATTCAGATCTTTCTGACTTCAAAGTTAAAACCTTTTCCCTACTATACCACATAGCAAGAATTAACAATCTGGTGGGCACTGTGGCACAGCAGATAAAGCTGCTGCGTAAGATGCCTGCCTCTCATATCGACTGCCTAGTTTGGGTCCTGGCTACTCAACTCAGCTTTCTGCTAACACACTCTGAGGTAGCCGGTGATGGCTCAAGAATCTGAGCACCCCCTACTCATATGGAGTCCCAGGCTCCCAGACTTCAGCTTGGCCCAGCTCTGGCTGTTGAGGGCATTTAAGGAATGAACCAGCAAACAGAAGATATTGCTTGTACTCTCTCTGCCCTTCAAATAAATATATAAAAGTAAATATTAAAAAATTCACAAGCAGAGGCTAAAAGCTAGAGGTTGTAAGGCGGGCATCCTATCAGCTTTATCTGGCTATAGAGAACTGTTTTATTTTGTGTCTAGGACTTTTTAAAAATGAAGTTAACATTTAAAAATGTAGCTTCTTTTGAAAAACTGAAAGATCTGGTAATGATGTCCCCGCATTTCTGGATGGCAACAATGGCTAGAGTTTACCAGGCTCTTCTCTTTAGATGGCACATGCACTCTCCATTTGGCCTCCTAAAGTCATTTGCATTATTTGTTTGGCTATGTAGACATTTACCTTCATAATCCTTGCTACCTTTCTATGTGGATCTCTTGTAAGTACCCAACCAACACTTGTCTTTTATGCTAATGTTCTCTGGACATTTTACATTATAGTAAGGAGTCCTAAACCATATATATATATATATATATATATATATATATATATATATATATATAAAATCTCACTCATTCAAGACCAAGAAGAACAGGGTGGTAGATAAAAAATATAAATGGAACAATGATTAAATAAGGTAACAGCTGCGCTTAGACAGAAGGATCTCTGTATAATACTGGCACATAAGGGTAAATTTTTCTATGATCATAACCATTTTTCAGAGCACCAAAGATGTGTTTAGCATTCTGTTGGGGACTGGGATGGTAATTCTTAAATATATATACACCAAGTTTAAAACATATATCAAGTTTAAAACAACAGGATAAAGCCAATGAAACTGGGCACATAGTTGTCTCAAGAAGAATAAGTTAACTACTAATTGTTATACAGTATTTTGTCTCCAAACTATAGAGAGGGTTATTCTGTAAGATTTTAGAATCTATTAGCTCCAAATAAGGTGATTTTGTCCAGATAATTTCTTTTTTACTTGCTTCTAGGGAATTCAAATTCCACTCCTATTGGATAGATTTTGCATGACAACACTTTGGCCTGAATCACGCCCAGACCAGATGTCAGCTGCAATGTACTTCCCATAAGTCAAGTCAACTTCAGTTAACACTCTTGGATGGAAAAGAAAACAGATTTTAGCTTTGGCCAAGTATAGGCTCTACAACTCTCTCCCCTCCCATAATTAAACAAATGAACTTGTTCTGGTAAGAAAAATAATAAAGCAAAAATGTGTTGTTTTTCCAAAGCTTTTCTTGTAACACCACAAATCTTTGCAACATGAGTTAAGTCATCAAACATGTGATTGGGAAATCAATTATTTAGTAAATAGACAAAACTTCTGGCCACATATGCACATCTCCTTGACTTGAGAGAGAGCAAAAGTACAAACAGCTGCCAGAAAACGTTTTGGAAAAAGTATTCCTGGGTTTGCTTGAATGAAAATAAACCTCTTCATTACTTGTTAACCTTGAGACTTGCTACTTTTATTGTTATTCTAAAGAAAATTTTCTACAAAATTCACAGACGTAAGGATAAAGTTGATAAAATTATACCTATGAGGAAAAAGAATTATTAATGGTGACTCAATATTCTGAGTCATAAAAGGTACAAAATTGCATAACTTTAACAGGTTTTTGTAATCTGTAAAGTAATTCAACATGGAACCACTGATTAGCATTTCCATACATGTTGTTCTGTTTTTGTGACATTTCTAATCAGTGCTTGAAAATATATTTTTTGTGCTAATCAATATTTCTTTTAAGCCATACTCCACTGCAAAGTTAATAAAATATACTTTAATTCATACTGGTTCCCTTGCCCAAGTACTTACAATAACTCCCACTTGATCGTATCTAGACTTCAAAATCTGGCATCAAAAGTCTACCTAATGACAATAATAATATCAGCTAACATTGCCATGGCACTTACTACATATAGTATTTCTCTTTATCGTTTCAGCCAAAAACTAGTTATTAAGAATAAATATTAAACTAACAGCTAAAACTTAGTGGCTTTAAAAAATTACCCTTTTATACTGTCTCAATAGTCTATGGATTGACGGATGACAAGTAGAATGGGTTCTGAACTCAAATGACCTTTGGAGGTTATAATTGTGAAGATTAAGTGGTACCTGATGTATAAAGTGCTTAATGAATTGCATGGCACTCAGGAAGTGTTCAATCAACGCTAAAGATTATTATTACCATGATATTTTATGAGTTATTTTTTCCCAACTCACGTCTAATAAGAGACAAGTTCCTCAAAGATAAAATTTAGATCTACTATGGTGAGGTTATTCATTTGGTCTATCAAAGGGTTCTGAGCACAAAAAAAGAGAATAAGGTTTTGATTTGAATCAGTAGGTTAAGTGTTCCTCATTTTTTATTGTCTTTTAGAATTCTAAACTTTTAGAGCTGTTAGATAAAGGTCACTAAGTAAGTTCTTGGACTCTAAAATTGCCTATGTTTTCCTCCCACCTCCCACCCTGGAGAGAACTGTCTTCATAACCAGTTTCTACTGGTCAAGTAGAATTAATTAAATTACAGGGGATGTCCTCGGCATTTATACAAAAGTGAATGACTGACTTTCAGGATTTGGGGAAGCTTACATTCTGAATCCAGAAACTGGAACTTTTAAGACACTGATGTCCAGACCTCAGTCCCAGAGAGTTGTGGTTTTAACTGCTCTGCCTGTGTAAGCACTCCAGGTGATTTTTACTGGGAAGTAAGAGTCACTGATTCAGGCCAGAGGATTAGAGTTCATTTGAGGTGTCTTCTAAAACTTCATCAAAAATGCTATTATTAAAAAAAAACTATGCATGGATTTCAAATTTTTCTGCACCAAAAAAAAAAAAATCTTTTAATTCTACTTTCCACAAACTTTTAGGAAGATTCTAATATAGAGCAATAAGTGATTTGAATTTAAGAGATTTGAGCTCTTGTATTGAATGCTGGATAATTCATTCAACAAACTTCTGCGATACTTTTTAAAACTTAGTAAGAATTTTTTCAAACAAAATGTTATTTGCAAGTTTAATATATGTAAAAGAAACAAAAGGGAAGGAGAGTGGAGTTAGGAATCCCAGCTCCATTTTATTAGTCTTCCCTCTGCTCTGCTCAGTTGGAAGAAACTCTAAATGCATTTCCCTCCTACAGTTTTGCTGATGGTACTTGCTCCTATCCCAAGATTGCAGACTTCACTTTTCTTGGAGCACAACTGAAGAGAGGACAAATATTTGTTCCACAGCTGTGGATGCACAAATTACCATGCTGACTAGAATCATGGTCTAGAAGGGTCTCTATCTGTTCAACTCCAGTGGGAGGTGCTGTGGGCTATGCCCATTTTCTAACTATCTACCTGAAATCTTCCTGTGTTTTCTTTTTAAAGGATTCATTTATTTATTTGAAAGGCCAAGTTCAGGAGGGTGAAAGAGAGAGAGACTGAAAGTGAGAGTGAGTAAGATCTTCCATCCACTGTTCATTCCCCAAATGGCTGCAATGGCCAGAGCTGGGATGATCTGAAGCTAGGAACCAGGAGCTTCTTCCAGGTCTCTCACATGGGGGCAGGGTCTCAAGCACTTGGGCCATCCTGTGTTGCCCTCCCAGGCGCATTAGCAGGGAACTAGATTGGAAATAGAGCAGTCAGGACTCAAACTGGTGCCCATATAGAATGATGGCACTACAGGCAGTGACTTTACCTGCTATATCATAATGCCAACCCCAACTCACATACTTTTTTTTTTCAAAGATTCATTTATTTGAATGCGGAGTTATAGAGAGGCAGAGGCAGAGAGAGACAGACAGACAATGAATATCTTTCATCGGGTGGTTCACTTCCTAGATGGCTGCAATGGCTGGAGCTGGGCTGATCTGAAGCCAGGAGCCAGAAGCTTCTTTCTGGGTCTTCCACCTGGGTGCAGGGGCCCAAGGACTTGGGCCATCTTCTACTGCTTTCCTCTAGGCCATAGCAGAGAGCTAGATTGGAAGTGGAGCAGCCAGGAGTTGAACCAGCACCCACCCACATGGGATGCCTGCACTGTAGGTGGTGGCTTTACCCGCTACGCTATAGCACTGGCCTCCTCACGTACTTCTAATTGAAATATTTAAAAATTTTTAAACAGAATTTTCAAACTATATTTAATCTAGTGTTTTCTTCCAACCTGTATGTCTAGTACAGTATATTACATAATCATCTCTTTTCCCCAAGGTTTACAATAAGTGGGATAGTGATTGGAAATAGCAGATATTTCACTGGTTGAGAAAAATCAGTGAATGTTAAAACTTGCTAATTCCTTTTTTAAGTTTGGAGGATATGAATATGTTACATCATGTTCTATACATGATGGTAGTAAAGTAAGAAGAGAAATACATTTGGAAGACTGAATTTTTACTAGAAGATAAAAATATCCAATCAAAATCATAAAACAGATGTTTGGCCTATCAGTTAAGCTGTTGATTGGGACACCCATATCCCACATTGGAATACCTGGGTTTGAATCCCAGCTCTGCTCCTCATTCTAGTTTCCTGGTAATGTGCACTCCGAGTAGCAACAGGTGAAAGCTCAAGTATTTGGGTTGCTGTTACCTATGTGGGAAAGGCATTGAATTCCTGGCTCCAGGCTTTAACCTGGCCCAATCCCAGCCGCTGTGGGCATTTGGGGAGTAAGACATCAGGTGAAAGTCATCTATGTCCCTATGTGTAAAATAAAAATAATAAATAAATAAAATATAAAAATAGAATAGAATGAAATAGTTTCCCATATTTTGATTAAACTATCCTGATATAAAATTTTATTTTAAAAATATGTATTAAGGAATTATACAGGGGCTGGTGCTGTGGTGTAGCGGGTAAAGCCGCCACTTGCAGTGCTGGCATCCCATATGGGTGCCTGGTTGAGTCCTGGCTGCTCCACTTCTGATTCAGCTCTCTGCTATGGCCTGGGAAAGCAGTAGAAGTTGGCCCAAGTCCTTGGGACCCTGCACCCATGTGGGAGACCCGGAAGAAGCTCCTGGCTCCCTGGCTCCTGGCTTCAGATTTCCGCAACTCCAGCCACTGCGGCCATTTGGGGAGTGAAGTAGTCGATGGAAGACATCTTTCTGTCTCTCCTTCTCTCTCTGTGTAAACTCTGCCTTTCAAATAAATAAATACATCTTAAAAAAAAAAAAGGAATTATACAACTACCAAGGCTGAGGGAGAATCTCAGAATCAGAATTGAATCAGACTCACACAGGACAACTTTGGCAGCCCTGTCCCCATCTTCCTGCATTACTTGTTAGTGGATGGGAGGCCTCCTCCCTTCAGCGCTGCCTTTCACCTCACCTTCTGGTATCTCAGAATGAGGGAGATGTCATTGTCCTTTTTGTTAGACCCATGCTCCTTTTATCTGTCTGTAACAACCTTCTAAAAAGAAAATGTACTTGAACAGGCCAACAGAATAAATCAATTTCCATGCTACTGAAGAATAAATTAGAGCCTAGCTTCAGTTCATAATTATGTTTCCTTTAAATTTTCTTGCAAAACAAATGATCAGTTGATTTTTTAATGGTGCTACATAATTTACTAAAGAATGCTTGAATTGCAATTTCCTTTTAATTTCTATTCCAAAGAAGGAATTCTGAAATGTAACTGGATCTTTTCCATATGATTCTCTTGTGCTGTTTCATTCTTTGGCTTGTATTCCTTTTGTCACTCTATAATTTTCCTTCTTTAAGAATTATTTATTTGAAAGGCAGAGTTACAGAGAGGGAGGAACAGTGAAAGAGATCTATCTTCTTGTTCACTCCCCAAATGGCCGCTATGGCCAGGCCTGAGCTAGGCCAAAGCCAGGAGCCTTGAATGCTATGGTCTCCCACATGGGTGGAAGGGGCCCAAGTAGTTGGGGCATCTTCTCCTGCTTTTCCAGGCACATTAACAGAACATTTGATTGGAAATGGAGCAGCCCGGACTCGAACCATCACCAAATGGAATGCCCATGTGGTGGTAGCTTAACCTGCTGTCCACAATGCTGACCCCCATTCTGTAGCTTCTTTTTGTTTAAGATCTTATTTTTTTATTTGAAAGGCAGAGTGGCAGAGGCAGAGAGGCAGAGAGGCAGAGAGAGAGAGAGAGAGAGAGAGAGAGAGAGAGAGAAAGAGAGAGGTCTTCCTTCCGCTGGTTCACTCCCCAAATGGCCACAATGGCTGGAGTGGGGCTGAGCTGAAGCCAGGAGCCTGGTGCTTCTTCCAGGTCTCCCATGTGGGTGCAGAGACCCAAGGACTTGGGCCATCCTATACTGCTCCCAGGCTGTAGCAGATCAGAAGTGGAGCAGCCAGGACTCAAACCGGTGCCCATATGGGATGCTGACACTACAAATGGAGGCTTTACCTGCTACACCACAGCACTAGCCCCAACCATTCTGTAACTTTTTTTTGGACAGGCAGAGTGGACAGTGAGAAAGAGAGAGACAGAGAGAAAGGTCTTCCTTTTCCGTTGGTTCACCCCCAATGGTCACTGCGGCAGGCGCGCTGCGGCAGGCGCAAAGCCAGGAGCCAGGTGCTTCCTCTTGGTCTCCTATGCGGGTGCAGGGCCCAAGCACTTGGGCCATCCTCCACTGTGCTCCCGGGCCACAGCAGAGTTGGACTGGAAGAGGAGCAACCGGGAGAGAATCCGGCGCCCTGACCCGGACTAGAACCTGGGGTGCTGGCACCGCAGGCAGAGGATTAGCCTATTAAGCCGCGGTGCCGGCCCATTCTGTAACTTTTACAAATGTCTGACCTTATTCTTTTCTCTTCTCTCAACAAGGATGTTCAAATTTTTTTCTTTTTTTTTTTTTTTGGGAGGGGATAGACTACCTTTCATGTTAAAATTCTACAATTCACTTTCTGGAGATATACACAGAAGTCCAAGTCATAAACTGAAAAGCCTAAGTTCTTCTGTTTTGAGTTGATTATGAATAAATTATTAAGAAACCTTAAAAATTCAAGTTTTCTTTGAAAATTGGAAGACCTATTAACAATGCGTCCACATTTTTGCTTGACAACAAATGACTGGAACTAGATAGTAAACGTTCCTCTAACATGGAACAAGCATTCTCTAGTGCTGTACTATTTCTACTCTGATCATTTACATTACCTTTCTGTCTTGTTTAAGCATCTGAGTTTGCAGTCTTATTGAATAACAAAGGGATAACAGAGGCCATGGGGCGTGTGTTGTGGTGTGGCAGGTTAAGCTGCTGCCTGTACCAGTGGAATCCCATATAGGCTCTGGTTTGGTTCCTGGCTGCTCTACTTGTGATCCAGCTCCCTACTAATGTGCCTGGGAAGGCAACAGAAGATGGCCCAGGTGCTTGGGCCCCTGGTACCCACATGGGAGACCTGAAAGAATCTCCTGGTCCCTGGCTTTGGTCTGGCCCAACTCCAGCCATTGTGGCCATTTGGGGAATGAACCAGTGGATGAAGATCCTTCTCTGTCTCTCCCTCTTTCTCTGTAACTCTGGCTTTCAAATTACATAAATAAAACTTTTTTTTTTCTTAAAAAAAATAAAAGCCAGCAGCACTGACTAGACCTTTGGGAGTCCTTCTGCCACAACTTTTTTTTTTTTTAATATTTTTATTTATTTATTTGAGAGGTAGAGCTACAGAGAGAAGGAGGGACAGAAAGATAGTTTTCCATCTGCTGGTTTACTCCGCAAATTGTCCCAAGGGCCAAAGGTGGGACAATTTGAAGTCAGGAGCTTCTTCCAGGTCTCTTACATGGGTGCAGAGGCCCAAGCACTTGGGCCATCTTCCATGGTTTTCCTAGGCCATAGCAGAGCTGGATCAGAAGAGGAGCAGCCAGAAGGAGAATGTGGTATGAGAGAGAAGATTCTTACAGACCCTCAGAGGGTTATCCCACAGTTTTTTAGACCCAATAGCAAATACAAAAATCATATCCTCCCTTCTACTGCCCCTATCCATTACTAATATGTCATGATTATCAACACTCAGCAGAGTCAGTAAGAACTGTTTAGACAGTTGGTTTGAATGCTGATTCTTGTGCCAGACAACCAGTATGTTCACCAACAAAATTTCTGATTGGCCTTTACCATATTCATAGCAATTTGTCAGGGAACTGAGCTAAGCTTGACAAGAGAAAAGAGACAAGTTGTAACAATAACAAAAAGTCAGCAGTATTCATTAACATTTATGTGCTGGGCTGTAAGAACCATACGTGTATTATCACATTTAACCCTATAATAATGCTAGAAGGTAAATATCATTATCATCTTTATTTATAGATAAAAACACTGTGGCATAGAGAAGTAAAATAACATTACCAAGGTCACAGAGCTGTTAAGTTCTTAGAGGTGAGACTCTAGTGTCCATACTCACTAGATGGCAAGCTTTGTGAAGGTACAAGGAAGCATATACTATGTAGTTGTTAAAGGGATGGATTCTGGAGTCAAAAAAACTCTAGTGTAACAGGTGAGTGTTGTGGTACAACCAGGTTAAACAGCCACTTGGATGCCTGCATCCTTTATCAGAGTGCTGGTTTGAGTCCTGGTTTATCTGCTTCTGATTCAGCTCCTGCTAATGTGCTTGTGAAGGCCGCAGATGATGGCCCCAGTACTAGGTCCCTGCCACCCACAGGGGAGGCCTATGTGGAGTTCTTGGTTCCTGGCTTTGGACCGGCTCAGTCCTGGTTGTTGTGAATATTTGGGAAGTAAACTGCAGTTGGAAGATTCCTGTTCTCCTTCTCTGTCACTCTACCTTTTGAATAAATAAATAAATCTTTAAAGAAAAATTACTGAAGTGTGAAGTCTAGTTACAATAGCCTTCTCAAAAAACAACTTTTTGCTCTATTGTTCTCTGTACTGTATTTTTCTCACTTTGTTAACTTTGTTCATTCATGATTATTATTTTTAATTTCAGGTTTTTAAAGATTTATTTATTTGAAAGAGTTACACAGAGAGAAGAAGAGAGAGATAGAGATGAATCTTTCATCCGCTGGTTCACTCTCCAAATGGCTGCAATGGCTAGGGCTGAGCCAGGCCAAAGCTGTGAGTCAGGAGCTTCTTCCGGATCTCCTGTGTGGGTGCAGGGGCCCAAGCACTTGAGGTATCTTTTGCTGTTTTCCCAGGCACATTAGCAGGGAGTTGGGTCAGAAAGGGAGTAGTTGGGTCTCATCCCATATGGGATGCCATTGTTGCAGGCAGTGGCTTTACACACTATGCCACAACACGAGCCCCTTCATTCATTATTAACTGCTAATTATGTACCAGGCACAATATAGGAGATGAGGATACATCAGTGAACAAATGAAAACTTCTTGCCTTCATGGAACCTACATCCTACTTACACAGAAAATAACTATCACAGATAAGGTAATGTGATATGGACACACACACACACACACACACGAGTAGTGCTGCAGCGTGATAGGTAACATTTTAAATAGGGTGTTCAGAAGAGGTCTCATTGAGAAAGTGACATTTCTGCAAAGATATAACAGAAATGGGGACACAGTCATGGATTTAATTTAGGAAAATGCCTCTGAGAAGGATACAAAGTAACTGGAGGGTCTGAGTAAATTATTAGAAAAAGGTTTTAGGTTTTTTGTTCTAGAGGCAGAGACAGAGTTTCCATATGTTGATTCGCTCTCCAAATACCTGCAGTGGGGGAGCTGCGACAGGCCAGGTTAGGACAGGCCACAGTCAGGCACTCAATCCAGGTTTCCTCCCATGTGGGTGGCAGGGACCCAGCTACTTAAGCCATCACTGCTGCATAGTCAGCCAGAGTTGGGTACTGAACTAAGGTACTCTGATGGGATGCAGGCATCTTAACCAGTGTCCTAACCACTAGACCAAACACTTCTCTAGGACTTACTTGCTGACTCTGGTAGCCATGTCGATAATAGAATGCATGAGGCAATGGTGAAAACTTGAAGGCTATTAAGAAGGTTATAATCACACCAAAAGATTATGGTGATGTAGCAACGGATTCTTTCATTCTTTAGTATAGGTATGCTTACAGATTTCAGTCTCCCCACCTGGTATTAAATGTTCTTGGTTCCATGTATTGCTAGGTGTTTCAAGGTTAGCTACCATTTTAGCTAGCATCAGCATACCATGCTTTTCAGAGAAAAACATTTTAATTTTTTCAAAGATTTCATTTATTTGTTTGAAAGTCAGAGTTATAGAACGAGGGAGAGACAAAGAGATCTTCCACCCGCTGGTTTGCTCTCAAGATGGCTGCAATGGCCGGGGCTGGGCCAAGCTGAAGCCAGGAGGCAGAAGCTTCTTTCAGGTCTCCCTTTTCATCTTCCCCCCTGGATGATTTCCCTTACTTTCTTGTCTTTAGTTATGTATTTAATAAAATACTATGTTTTATCCTACATTTTTAGTCTTTTATTGCTGATAGTGGTGGTGACTGGGGGGAGAAGTGCTCTAGAATATTCAGTATGCTATACTGCCACATGGACAATTTTTGGGTTTGAATTGTTTTCCTATTGATGAGCTGTATGACCTTGGAAAGTGATTCAAATTTATCTACAGTGTTTCAACAAATGTAAACTTGAGACAATGGTAATATTGACATCGTTGTGAAGATTATGATCTAATGCATATAAAGTGCTGAGCCACAGCACTCAGCATATAAGAAACGCTTTATATACATTAATAATTCCTATCATCATCATCCCCTTCCCTGGAGCACTATACACAGCAGCTACTCAAAAATGATTACTGAAGCTATCTGAAAATGAATTACAAATGGCAGTGTGCTCAGTGGGAAAGATGTGAAACTAAATGTATAACATGGCCTGAATCAACTGCATACAAATGTCACAAGGAGGTCTTGCTGCCCATCCTTAAAAAGCAGTACTGGAGGCTGGTGCTGTGGTGTGGGTAAAGCTGCTGTCTGTGGTGTTGCCATCCCATATGGGCACCGGTTCGAGTCCCAGCTGCTCTATTTCTGATCCAGCTCTCTGCTGGGAAAGCAGAGGAAGATGGCTCAAGTGCTTGGGCTCCTGCATGCATGTGAGAGACTTGCAAGAAGCTCCTGACTTCGGATTGGCCCAGCTCTGGCTGTTGCAGCCATTTAGGGAGTGAACCAGCAGATGGAAGACCTCTCTCTCTCAACCTCTACCTCTGTTAACTCCACCTTTCAAATAAATAAATATTAAAAATTATTTTAAAAAGAGGACTAAACAGGTTTGCCTCCTTATTAATTGGCACACTCCTACTAAGTACAACACTTCAGTATATTTCTTTCTATTATGCTTACTATTAGTGGTTTTCATGCTTGTCTACCCTCCTAAGGTTATCATTTAGTGGATAGCAGAAACCATGTCTTAGGCATTGCTGCAAACCACACAATGCCTATTACAGAGTTTTACCCAAGGACTCAGAGACTGCTGAAATAAATTTTTCTTCCACAGTATGTGAAGTAGCTTTATATTTGTAAGTGACTATGTTCTTTCAGATCAAGTTTGTACTACTGGTTTATTTAATTCTTTTAAAAAATCATAAGAGGGGTCAGTGCTGTGGCGTAGTGAGTAAAGCCGCCACCTGCAGTGCCAGCATCCCATATGGGCACTGGTTCGAGTTCCAGCTGCTCCACTTTCAATCCAGCTCTCTACTATGGCCTGGGAAAGCAGTGGAAGATGGCCCAAGTCCTTGGGCCCTTACACCCATGTGGGAGACCCAGAGGAAGCTCCTGAATCCTGGCTTCAGACTGGCGCAGCTCTGGCCACTGCAGCTGGGGAGTGAATCAGCAGATGGAAGACCTTTCTCTCTCTGCCTTTCTTTGTCTCTCTGTGTTAACTCTGACTTCTATATAAATAAATAAATCTTTAAAAAAATCATGAGTATAGAAATAAAATCCATGCTTTTCAGAGAAAAACATTTTATTCTTTTTGAAAAGATTTTATTTATTTATTTGAAAGTCAGAGTTCAGAGAGAGACAGAGAAGAGAGAGCAGGATATTCCATCTGCTAGTTCGCTCCCTAAATGGCTGCAACAGCCAGAGGTGGGTCATGCCAAAGCCAGGAGCCTGGAGTTCCATCGGGATCTCCCATGTGAGTGGCAGGGGTCCAAGCACTGGGCCATCTTCTGCTGCTTTCCCAAGTACATTAGCAGGGAGCTGGTTAGGAAGTGTCGCAGCCGGGACTCAAACTGGCGCCCCTAAGAGATGCTGGCACTGCAGACAGCAGCTTAACCTTCTCTGCCATAGCGCAGGCTCCAACATTTTAATTCTTTAGCACGGCATACAAGATCATCCGCAGTCTAACCACAGGCTACCTTTTCCTCCCGTGTCTATCTCCAGCAACAATTCCCAGTGATTCATGGTGTTTTCTCTGACTATAACGTTTATGTCTTTCTACTCTTCACCTTAACTCTATCAGTATGACAAATGCCCATTTATTTTTCAGGGGGCACAAATGTCACAATTGCTTTGTGGTGTTCCTCGGATCACCAGGAATTAGTGCATTCTTATAATACTCAGATTACATCTGTTTTAAGTCACTTATATTGTAATTTATTTTTACTAATCTATCATCTGTGTAAGCATATACATTCTTCAAGGGCAGAGACTTTGGTTTGCCCACCTTATTCCTGAAATGTGGGAAATGGTAGTAGTTCAGTACCTCCGGAACTGAATGGTATGAAGTTTCTTTTGAACAGAGGAAGACTCAGAGTCCTAGTAGGCTGCCTCGTCCTCTGAAGAATAAACAAAGGGGTCCAAAACCTTGACCATTATATGAAACAAGTAACAAAAACAAGTTCAGAAAAATATTCTCTGAGGTTAACAACTAATAATACTATTAACAGCAAGAAATACATTTCAATTAGAAACTGTAATTGTTCAGTGAAAATCACAATAATAATTAATATATGTGGTAGGGATTCTGTGTAAATTACCTCAAATTTCCTGCATCTATTTTAAATAGTGACTATGAGCGAACCCTCATAAAGAATAGCTACAAGCTAATTACATAATTCACAGTTTCTCAGCAGCAGGGGCTTTCCAGGAGCGCTGGGAAAACAGCAGTCCTTCAAAACTTGAAAGAAAACGTGAGAAACAAGGAGAGCTGGAGGTTGTGCTGAAAGGGCAGAGGAAGAAGGAACATGAACTTTTCATAAAGAACAAGATGACAATTACGGGAGGAAACCACAGCCTGATTCTCTGGCCATTCTAAAGTTCTACTGTGCTGGAGGCATCTGCTGTAATAAACACATTCACACCTTCTCCACGCCAAATCTGGACTCAGCCAGTACAAATATCTGTCTTCACTCTCCAATATTTTTCTGCTAACTTATTTTCAAGATTAATATTAGATTATATAGAAGAAAAAGACCCTTATCACTCTCCCACCTCCACTTTTTTTTTTTTTTTTGCCAAAAAATGTAGTCCTTTGAGACCTGCTGTAGCAATGTATCTAGATAACAAAGTCTGAGAAAAACAAAATTCTTTTCTTGTTTTGAAGACTTTTAAGAATCTCTCTTAGAGGCCAGTGCTGTGGAGTAATGGTAAAGCTGTTGCCTGCTAGTGCCAGCATCCTATATGGGTCTTGGCTGCTCCACTTCCAATCCAGCTCTCTGCTATGGCCTGGGAAAGCAGTAGAAGTTGGCCCAAGTCCTTTGGCCCCTGCACCCACGTGGAAGACCTGGAAGAAACTCCTGGTTCCTGGCTTCAGATCCTCCCAGCTCTGGCCATTGTGGCCATTTGGGGAATGAACCAGCGGATATAAGATCGATCGATCGATCGATCTCTCTCTCTCTCTGCCTCTGCCTCTTTCTGACTCTGCCTTCCAAATATATAAATCTTAAAAAAAAAAAAAAAGAATTTATCATTTACCAATTAAAAATGATGATTGGTAGAAAAAATATATATTTTATACTGTTGTAAGATTTTTCTTATGGCAGCGATCTTAATCCTGAGAGCAGGTGTACTTGGATCTCACCAGTTAGAATTACTTACAAGCTGTCTTATCTGTAGTAGGTCAAATAGGTCTATATTCATGCCTAAGAGGAAAAGCAGATTCAAGTAACTTCTAAATTACCAGAGGAAAAAAAAAGAATATTTGTTCTTCAGGACAACTTAACATTCCTATCTCCTGCTCCCTTTTAGCACAATCATCAGAAAAATACAAACACGTTATTTAGTGTCATTTTGAATATTTACTGTTTTTTATTAGAAATATGTGGAAATTGAAGACATAAATATTAACATGTGACAATCATTTAAAAATAACATCCAATTAGTTGATATTTCTAGAACTCGCCCCTTTAAGGACAAAACACCTTTGCTGAGGGGCACAGCTTTTAATGTGTCCCTTGGGATGCTTGCATCAGAGTGCCTGGGTTCGAGTCCTGACTTTGCTTCCAATTCCAGCTTCCTACTGGAAGTGTACCCTGGAAGGTGGCAGGTAATAGTTCAATTAGCTGGGTTGCTGCCACCTACGTGGGGATCTGGATTGAGATAGGGCTCCTGGCTTCAGCGTGGCCCAGCTCCAGCTGTTGTAGGCATTTGGAGAGTGAAACAATTTGTCTCTCTTTTTTAAATAAAATTTAAAAAATTAAAAGAAAAAATCTCAGGTGTTTTGTCTGTCTGTTTTTAAGTATCCTTGCTGGATATACAAGTGTAAGTGGCTGGGTAAATGAGGGAGTAGAGCAATGTCAATTCAATAAAAAGAACAATAACCAAAAATTCCTAGAGATTTGTTGTATAAATTGGGGCTCACTCGGAGAGCCCTGTTAGAGCTAAATAAAATGAACTTTGCAATCAGGGAGAACTGAGTTTGAAACTCGGCTCTGTCGTTTACTAGCTAAGGTGTACAGATTATAAACCACATTTCCTTCACCTTAAAATGGGAATAACTTCTCACTGAGTTGGGTCAGGTACTGAAGGTCTTGTGCAAAGCATCTTGAACACAGTGAGAATTCAACAACTATTAGCTTTTATTATTATTCCTATCACTTTACTCTGGATCTCTGTTCATCATGTTCAACAGAACACGTACTTAGACTTGTACAAGAAAAATCATACTATGCCTAATAAATAAATACAGGTGGTAGATTTTAATTTTTAACATTCTTGGGGCAGGCTTTGGGGGAAGAATTAATGCTGGGGACTAGCTGTGGCAGGAAGGTTACTGTTGAGGAGATAGCTCAGGAAATTCCATGGTTCTCCACGCTTTAATGTTCACTCTCTGCTTCTGATTCACTAGGGAAGTCAGGTTTATAAAGTGACTTTTTTTCAGCTAGTGTTCAACAAATTTTTCCTATTAGACCCCTCTGAATTTACTTGCTCTGGGCTTTTATATTCTGAAATAGAAATAATACTAAAGTCTAAAAAATGTTATTTACAGCTGGATAAGCTAGTGGATGTTCATTCAGAATGGTATGTCGAAGTTAAAATTTAGCAATAAAGATATCAAAGTACTATGAAATCATGTGGACACAAACATAAGATCTGTATTTCCTCAAACTAAGAAGTCATGCATTGCTCCTGTGGCATGTAACTATAAGTGGTGTGTGGGAGACTCAGAGGTGCTTTTTCATCTATGAGCATCCCAGCTGGTGGTTTCCTATGAAATTTCACCAGCACCCTAGAAGCTTCAATTACATCTTAGCAGATGGTTTCCCAGAAAGAATTGCTAGCACTCGAGCAGGCATTAAATCTGTGCCAGATCTGTGGCACCTTCGTGAACTTCTACACCATCGGTGGCCAAAGCAGGATCTTCCCAACAGGTACTGAATCAGCTTAGATCTTGGGAGGGCCCCTCAGCCAAGCATGTTCCTTTCTTGAGTACTCTGAGCCCTGGAGGTAGTAGTTACTCCTTATGTATTAAATCCCAGTATTCTTTAGGATTCTCTTTACCTCTCAGTAGTTAATTTCTTGCTACTACTTAATAACTCGTTATATTAAAATTTCCCTGACCAATTTATTGGTGTGGTTTCTGGTTCCTGACTGGACTTTCATTCACCCCCAAGCTGACAACAAATAATTAAATCTATAAATCCACCCATAAAATATGTGTGTATCAAGTCCCATAATACAGAGAAACAGCACAGCATTTAGTCATACTTATTCCTGCACTTCCCCTTAAAGCTGGCTATGCATGTGGCTGACCAGTGAGTCAGCCTGCTGCCACACATTCATTGTTTGCTATTGCACATTTCAGAAAGACGGATTAAGGGAACTATTCAGAGTATGGTGTGTAATTCATTACAAGTTCTTCATAGCAAATAAGAGAATAAACAAATTTGCTGGATTTGTTTTTCTTAGTACTAACCCATTTATGATGAAGTATACTAGGAGAGTTATAAAAATGACAGAGTTTTAAAAATTACTGAACATTGCAGAAAATTCTAAGATGGTTACTAGAAATTGCCAATAAAGTTAAAAATCTCTAATTTATGCTTCCATTGCCATCATTCATTCATTCATTTGTTCACTCAATAAATATTTACTTAGTGGAACTGAGACATAGCCAGCAAAGAAAACAGACAATATCCTAGCCTCATGGAATTTACTTTTTGTGGAAGGGGAAAAAAACAAACATGTAAACAATTTAATACATAATTTCAGATGTTATAAAGTGTTATAAAGAAAAAGTAGGGATTGAAGGAGCCCTTGCTTAGAAAACAATTTAGCGTTCTACATTAGATTTCATATACATGGCATGTAACAAGTGTTATAACGAACAGAACCATAGATATCTTAGATATACTACGAGGACAGCATTTAAGTAGTACCATGATAAAGCAAAGTGAACAAAGTTATATAAATCAACTCATGACAAGCTTAGATATAGATCAATGAAACTTACCCTATAGAAAGCACTGGTCAAAGGGAGTAATGCTGCAGCAATGTTATATTCTTCTAAACTTGAACAATCCTTAAACAAAACAAAGACAAATGAGCATTATTAGGATAGTTACCAGAAATAATGAATATAAGGAAATCAAAGTATAGGATACATTGTCCACTGTCCACTGGGTTTTTTACTTTTATTTCAAATTATCACTAAGGCATAGTTAGGAAAATCTGGAAAAGAAAAAATACTGTCCCTGAATCATATTTTCTAAGAGATAAGTTAAAAATACATTTGATAAGGATACCATTTACACATATCATTGGTGAGCAGCAGCTTCTACTTTTCTGCTTTATTTTATTTATTTATTTTTTTGACAGGCAGAGTGGACAGAGAGAGAGAGACAGAGAGAAAGGTCTTCCTTTATGCCGTTGGTTCACCCTCCAATGGCCGCCGCGGTAGGCGCGCTGCGGCCTGCGCACCGCGCTGATCCGATGGCAGGAGCCAGGTGTTTCTCCTGGTCTCCCATGGGGTGCAGGGCCCAAGCACTTGGGCCATCCTCCACTGCACTCCCTGGCCACAGCAGAGAGCTGGCCTGGAAGAGGGGCAACCGGGACAGGATCGGTGCCCCGACCGGGACTAGAACCCGGTGTGCTGGTGCTGCAAGGCGGAGGATTAGCCTAGTGAGCCGCGGCGCCGGCCTTTTCTGCTTCATTTTAAGATTTATTCTATGTATTTGAAAGACAGAGTTACAGAGAGAGGTAGAGGTCTTCCATCCACTGGTTCACTCCCCAGATGGCCGCAAGATGGCCAGAGCTGTGCTGATCCGAAGCCAGGAGCCAGGAGCTTCTTCCTGGCCTCCCATGTGGGTGCAGGGATCCAAGGACTTGGGCTATCCTCTACTGCTTTCCTAGGCCATAGCAGAGAGCTGGATGGGAAGTGGAGCAGCTGGGACTAGAACTGGTGCCCATATGGGATGCCGGTGTTCAGGCCGGGGCTTTAACCTGCTGCGCCATGGTGCTGGCCCCATTTATTTTTTTTTTTAAGATTTCATTTATTTGAAAGACAGAGTTACAGAGAGAGAGGTAGAGAGAGAGAGAGAGAGAGAGAGAGAGAGAGAGAGCGCACACACTTTTCTGCTTTAAAAATAATACTTAAGGGGCCAGCGCTGTGGCATAGCGGGTTAACGCCCTGACTTGAAGCACCAGTATCCCACATGGGTGCGCGTTAGAGACCTAGCTGCTCCACTTCCAATTAAAATACAACAACAACTACAACAAAAAAACAAAAACAAAAAAAACCCACTTAAAGTTGTTAATTCATGTAAAAATTCTTCGAGAGTTTTAGCATATTTATACCATATTTCATTGAGTCTATTATACTTTTTTTTATTCCACATTTTTTACATTTCTGGGATAGAGATTCGTCTTATAACTGATTGGAAGTATTTTTTTCTTTCTTAATGTTAGCTTGAAAAGAGTACTTAGCTATTAATCAGACAATAAATAGAGCTGATGTTAAAACTCAGAATGAAATGCGGTTGGGGAACAGGATAGACAGAAGGTCTCAGTATTATAAACCTACATAGAGAACATCATCCAGAATGACAAAATAAAGACAGAAAAATACAACTAGAATACTAATAAAAAATATCAAATAAGAATGACATAGTATTCATATAAAATGCCAATAAACTAAGTTAATTTCAGAAAAAGGAGAAAATCTCAGTGGGAATGTAAAATGGCTCAGTTTCTGTGGAAAACATATGGCACTTTCTCAAAAAAACAAAACCCCACAACTGTATCAAATTAAAAACCATAAAAATATATATATATACTTTTGCCAGGCAGATTTAGACAGTGAGAGAGAGAGAGAGAGAGAGAGAGAGAGAGAAAGGTCTTCCTTCCGTTGGTTCACTCCCCTAATAGTCACTATGGCTGGTGCTATGCCAATCTGAAGCCAGGAGCTGGGAACTTCCTTCCGGTCTCCCATGCTGGTGCAGGGGCCCAAGCACTTGGGCCATCCTCCACTGCCTTCCCGGGCCACAGCAGAGAGCTGGACTGGAAGGGGAGCAACTGGGACTAGAACCCAGGGTGCCAGCGCTGCAGGCGGAGGATTAGCCAAGTGAGCCACAGCGCCGGCCAAAAGCCATAATATAGAAAATTTGAATGACAATGTGCATCAACAATTCTATTTCTGATATATATCCAAACAAGCTGAAGAGAAACAGAAATTTGTAAATTCAAGTTCATAGTTGCATTATTCACAATAGCCAAAAAGTAGAAACAACTCAATTAAGTATATGCCATACCAAAATATGCTGAACTAGTAGATGGATTATTTTTCTTTTTTTTAAAAGATTTTATTTATTTATTTGAGAGGTAGAGTTATAGACAGTGAGAGAGAGAGACAGAGAGAAAGGTCTTCACTCTGTTGGTTTACTCCCCAGATGTCCACAATGGCCAGAACTGCACTGATCCAAAGACAGTAGCCAGGTGCTTCTTCCCGGTCTCCTATGCAGGTGCAGGGGCCAAACACTTGGGCCATCTTTTACCGCCTTCCCAGGCCACAGCAGAGAGCTGGACTGGAAGAGGGGCTGCCGAGATTAGAAGTGGCACCCAGATGGGATGTCGGCACCTGTAGGCGGAGGATTAACCTACTGCACCAGCAGTGCTGCCACTGAAGATGGAGTATTTCAAGCTGAAGTCACTTGAGGAATTGTAACCTCAGGAACAGCCTTTGGCCTGTCTTTTCCTACATGCATCAAGCCATAAAGATTCTTTTAGAAGGGACAACCTTCACATACTAAGATTAGAAAACAGCTTTGATCATTAGAGGTTGGTAACCGGGGTTGCGATGAACCTGAATAAACAGACTCCGTGAAGTAATCTTTACCTTCCACAAGCTTTTACACTCCCACATACACCTTACTAACATCCTTAGAATTTATGATCCTAGGCCAGAAATCTATTTGTCCTGTCATTCCTTCACGAATTTTTTCTGTCTAAAAAGTATAAAAATATATTGCTCTGGTTCTTCTTTGGACTTCATTCTTATGAAGATTCCTATGCACACATAAATGTAACAGAACTTCCAAGCTTTTTTCTTATAAATCAGCTCTTGTATTAACTGGGTCCTAGATCCAGGCAAAGAGCCTATCTAAGGAACTAAGAACTGATCATTGATACAAGGGATCCCACTCCTCTACACAACCCAAATGATATCAAAAGACAAATAAATAAACAAAATGTTGTATGTGTGTGCCGTGTCTATATACATATAATGGAATATAAACCTGTCTTTAAAAGAAAGGTAATTGGAAAACAAACAACCCACTTAAGAGACGGGCCAAGGATTTAAACAGACATTCTTCAAAAGATGAAATCCAAATGGCCAATAGACACATGAAAAAATGTTCAGGATCACTAGCCATCAGAGAAATGCAAATCAAAACCACAATGAGGTTTTACTTCATCCTGGTTAGAATGGCTTTCATACAGAAATCTACAATAGATGCTGGCAAGGATGTTGGGAAAAAGGTACCATAATTCACTGCTGGTAGGAATGCAAACTGGTGAAGCCACTATAGAAGACAGCTTGGAGATGCCTCAGAAATCTGAATATAACCCTATCATACGATCCAGCCATCCCACTCCTTGGAATTTACCCAAGGGAAATTTAATTGGCAAATAAAAGAGCTATCTGCACCTCCATGTTTATTGCAGCTCAATTCACAATAGCTAAGACATGGAATCTACCTAAATGCCCATCAATGGAAGACTGGGTAAAGAAATTATGGGATATGTACTCTATGGAATACTACAAAGTGGTAAAGAAAAATGAATCTAGTCACTTGTAACAAAATGGAGGAATTTGGAAAACATCATACTGAGTGAATTAAGCCAATCCTAAAGGAAAAATATCATATGTGCTCCTTGCTCTGTGACAACTAACTGAGCACCTAAAAGGAAACCTGCAGAGGTGAAACTCACACTATGGGAAACAATGACTTGATCAGCCCTTGTCCTGACTGTCGAGGAACAGCTTACTATTTTATTCTTTTTAGTATTTTCTTTTTCTACTTAATACCATTGGTTGAACTCTTAACACAGAATTATTCTTAGGTGTTTAAATCCAATTGAAAATTGATCCCTGTTAAAAATAAGATTGGGAATAAGAGAGGGAGGAGATGTATAGTTCAGTACACATTCCCTCAGACTTACCCCTAAAGGTAAAGCTAAAAACTTGCCATGGGACTCCAAATCCCATTAAGTTGGCAGGTACCAATGCCATCTTACTAATTAAAGTGATCAGTTTAATAACTGATCATAAAGATAGGATTAAGTGTCAAAGGGATCATATAAATAAGACCAAGTGTCTGCTAATAATAATAGAATTAAAAAGGAGAGAATGGTCCAATGTGGGAAGTGGGATACCCAGTAGACTCACAGAATGGCAGATGCCCTAAACAGCACTCTGGCCTCAGAATCAGCCCTTAAGGCATTCAGATCTGGCTAAAAAGCCCTTGAGAGCATTTCAGGCATGGAAAGCCAAGACACTGTAGCAAAAAAATGACCTAAATGAAAGATCTCTGCGAGTGAGATCCCAGTGGAAAGAAGGGGCCATCAAAGAAGGAGGTACTTTTCTCTGAAGCGAAGAGAGAACTTCCACTTTGATTATGGCCCTGTCTAAATAATGTCGCAGTTTGTGGACTCAAGAGGCTTCCATAGCCTTGGCAGCTCATAACAAGAGCCTTGGGTGATCACTGACGTCATAAACAAGAGTGTCAATTGTTAAATCAACAACAGGAGTCACTGTGCACTTGTTCCCCATGTAGGAGCTCTGTCCCTAATGAGTTGTACTGTGAGAATTATTGGTAAAACTAGTCATCAAACAGTACTTTATACTTTGTGTGTCTGTGTGGGTGCAAATTGTTGAAATATTTACTTAGTATAGAGTTGATCTTCTGTATATAAAGATAATTAAAAATGAATCTTAATGAAAAATGAGGTGGGAGAGGGAGTAGGAGGTGGGATGGTTTGAGGGTGGGGGGGTATGGGGGGCAGAATCGCTATAACCCAAAAGCTGTACCTATGAAATTTATATTTATTAAACAAAATTTTCTAAAAAATGTACACTTAAAAAGTCTGAAAAAAAATGTAACTGGGGCCAGTGCTGTGGCACAGTTGGTTGAAGCCCTGGCGTATAGCACCAGCATCTCATACAGGCCCTGTTTGAGTCCTAGCTGCTCCTCTTCCAACCCAGCTCCATTCTTTTCTTTCTTCTTCTTTTTTTTTTTTTAAAGATTTATTTATTTGATTGAAGGACAGAGCTAGAGAGAGGCAGAGCAGAGGCAGAGAGAGGGGTCTTCTCTCCGCTGGTTCACTCCCCAATGGCTGCAACAGCCAGAAGTTCACTGATCTGAAGCCAGGAGCTTCTTCCGGGTCTCCTACACAGGTGCAGGGGTCCAAGCACTTGGGCCATCTTCTACTGCTTTCCCAGGCCATAGCAGAGAGCTGGATTGGAAGTGGGGCAGCCGGGACTCGAATTGGTGCAAATATGGGATGCTAGCACTGCAGGCAGTGGCTTTACCCACTATGCCACAGCACTGGCCCCTCCAACTCCCTTCTAATGTGCCTGGGAAAGCAGCAGAGCATGGGGTAAGTCCTGGGACCCCTGAACCCACATGGGAGGCCTGGAAGAAACTCCTAGCTCCTGGCTTTGGATTGGCTCAACTTTGGCAGTTGAGATCATTTGGGGAGTAAACCAGCAGGTGGAAGACCTCTCTCTCTTTCTCTCTACTTCTCTTAACTCTGCTTTCAAATAAATAAAATAAATCTTTTTTTTTTTTAAGTGAGGAAACAGCCGTTGTCAGATTAAGAAACTTGCTTCAGCGCACAGAGCCAGCCCAGAGTAGAACTGTGGTTTTGAAGGGATATCTTTGTGATATGAAAGGTTGTGCTTCTCTTTAAAAAAAGAAAAGTAATTTTGACACATGGTGTAATATGGATGAACCTTGAAGATACTGTGCAAGGTGGATTTATATATAGATTGACCAGTCTTTCCTTTGGTAATGGGAAATTATATGAGCCACAGTGAAGCTAGAATCTGAAACAGTGAACAAGGAAGTAGCTATCTCTATCAAAATGCAAATTCCTCACCCATCAATTAGTCATGTTTGTGAGAACTGATTTTAAACTCATAGATCTAAGACAGTAGATATCAATTATTCTAATGCAATTTCCCCACTTTCCAGATGAGGGAAAAAAAGTCAGCCATAGAGCTGTGAGTGGAATCTAGATTTGTTTACTTGTAACCGTGGTGTTTTTTCTTCTAGAGTCTACATTTGTACTTAATTGTTTTCATATTCTTGAGGTAGGATATAGGAACTTTTTGAGCTTCTAGCACTAATTTTAGAGTGTGAGGGTAAGGAAAATACACCTGAACAGTGAGCAGTAATGGTATTAGAGCATTCTAAGAGCACTGGTGCTAGGAATAAGGGATCTAGAAAAGTGAAGGAAGAATCTGAAGGCAAAGTAGGAATAAAACAGAAAACTTTGGCCTGTTTAAAAGTAATTCTGGAGCTTGTTAGGACCAGTGGTGGGGATGTGATTGTGTAGTACTATCCTGAGGGTAAAAAGGAAGAAATTTCCTTATTTATTTATTTATCTATTTTTTTTTATTTGAAAGGCAGAGTTACAGAGGGAGGAAGGAAGAAACAGAGAGGGAGAGGTCTTCCATCCTCTGGTTCACTCCCCAGCTGGCTGCAATGGTTCTTCTTTTTTTTTTTTCCAACTATTGAGGGAGATGTGTTAAAAATCTCCCATTATAATAGTCACACTGCCTATTTCTTATTTTAGCTCTTTTCCTGTTTTTCTCAATATTCTTTTAAAATTTTATTTATTTATTTGAGAGGCAAAATCAAAGAGAGGAGAGACAGAGAGAAAGGTCTTCCATCACTGGTTCACTCTCCAAATAGCCACAACGGCCAGAGAGGGTCAATCCAAAGCCAGCAGTCAGGAGTTCTTCTAGTATCCCAAATGGGTACAGAGCCTAAGGACTTGAGCCATCTTCCACTGTTTTCCCAGGCACATTAGCAGGGAGCTGTATCGGAAGAGGAGCAACCAGGACTCGAATCAGCACCCATATGGTTATATCCTGCTGTGTTACAGCACCAGCCCCATGGTCTCCATTTCTAAGGCAGGGTTAGACCCTGGATACATTTCATTTCCATGGGGAGCAAATGCGAAGAATTTACAATAAAAAGCAGTTCCCCTGGTTATATCAGTATATGTAACATGCTCAGATGAGGAGACAGAAGCTTGGTTCTGCAAGGAAGACACAGGCCTGCCTAAGAGATTTTCTCCAGGAGTGGGGTAGAGGTAAGAAGCTCCCCGAACTGTCCTTGGGCAGGTGCTGTGGTGTAGTGGGTAAAACCACCACCTACAAGGCTGGCATCCCATAGGGGTGCTGGTTTGTGTCCTGGCTGCTCCAGTTAGAATCCAGCTCACTGCTAATGGCCTGGGAAAAAGCAGTGAAAGATGACCCAAGGGTTTTGATCCTTGCCACCTATGTGGGAGACCTGGAAGAAGATCCTGGCTCCTGGCTTCAGCTTGGACCAGCCCTTGTCATTGTAGCCATTTGGGGGAGTGAACCAGTGGATGGAACATTTCTCTGTTTCTCCTCCTCTTTCTGTAAGTCTTTCAAATAAACAAACAAATCTTTAAAAAAAAACAAAACAAAAAACTCCCCAAACAGTTTTTGCAAACCCCAGCTCTGTAGGATACTGACAGCTGTTACGTGGAAGAAAATGGAGGGGGAATACTGAATGAACAAAATTAAATAATTTTTTTCTTCTAGTTCCTTTTTTAAATAGCAAGATTTCTCAGGTTTTTAAATTGTGATTCTAATGAGAGGAATTTGGTAGGCAGCACTTCTAGACCTAATTTTGCTAATAAGAATATTTTTTTAAAAATGTAGGATGTATTTTGGAAAATGACAATTTAAGGGGCCTGTGCTGTTGTGTAGTGGGTAAAGTTGCCGTCTGCAGTGCCAGCATCCTGTATGGGTACTGGTTCATGTTCCGGCTGGTCCTCTTCCAATCCAGCTCTCTGCTATGGCCTGGGAAAGCAGTAGAAGATGGCCCAAGTCCTTGGGCCCCTGGACCGACATGAGAGACCCAGAAGAAGCTCCTGGCTTCTGGCTTCGGATCAGCACAGCTCCGGCTGTTGTAGTCATCTGGGGAGTGAACCAGTGGATGGAAGACCTCTCTTTCTCTCTCTCTCTGCCTCTCCTGCTCTCTCTGTGTAACTCTGGCTTTCAAGTAAACAAATAAAACTTTCAAAAAAGAGAGAGAAAATGACAATTTAAGAAAATTCTCTCAGAGCCAGTGCTTTGGCATAGTGGGTGAAGTCACTGCCTGCGGTGCCGGCATCCCATATGGGCACTGGTTTAAGTCCCGGCTGCTCTACTTCTGATCCAATTCTCTGCTATGGCCTAGGAAAGTAGCAGAGGATGACTCAAGCCCTTTGTCCCTGCATCCACACGGGAAACCCAGAAGAAGCTCCTGCCTCCTGGCTTTAGATCGGCACAGCTCCGACCATTGGGTCCTTTTGGGGAGTGAACCAGCGGATGGAAGATCTCTCTCTGCCTCTGCCTCTCTGTAACTCTTTCAAATAAATATACAATCTTAAAAGAGAAACAGAACAAGTTTGCTAAAAAAGAAAAGAAAATTCTCTCTTCTGAGAGAAATCCAACCAAAACATCATTTTTTAAAAAAGCTTTTACTTAATGAATGCATTTTTCATAGGTACAACTTTAGGAATATAGTGGTCAAAACATCATTTTGAAACTTAGTTTTGGGTTTTTATTTCTGAATTTACGGTTATGTTCATAAACTCTTTTTGGTTGAAAATAACTAAAAATGTTATAAAACATTTTACAATCTTTAATGCAAAACAATGGACTGACAAGGAAGTAAGCAATGCTCAGACAAAATATAAGTTACGTGGCAAATGGAGAGATAAACAGAACACTGATGCTGAATTTTATGTTAGTAACAGCTGTGAGCAGATCTGAATAATAATGTTAAACCCAAGGGACAGGAGACAAAGCCCAGCACTTGCTAAAGGTAGAAAGTCCATTAGAAAAACTACCAGAAAGCTGGCATCCCCAGCGCCACCTAGGACATCAAATGGAAAGTCCGAGATATAATAAGATAACCGAGTAAACAAAGTAATAAATAAATATGTGGGTACATCTATATACCTATTGATGGTACAAAAATTTAAAGAGGTATTTATTTGGAAAGGCAGAGAGACTGAGAGAATGAGAGACTGAGACTGAGAGACAGAGAGAGAGAGAGAGAGAGACTGAGAGTGAGAAAGAGATATATTCCATCTGTTGGTTCACTCCCCCAGATACCCACAACAGAGGGAGAAAATAAATAGTAAATCAGTGAAAAAACCATTCAAAGAGAATGATAAAATCAACTGTAAGGTGACCTTGAAGATAGTCTTTTTAGTCATGTTGAAGTATTTGTTAAAATATACAGGCCATGTAGGAAAAGACCACCACTTTCCCCTACGTGATATCATGTAGGGGATAGTCTCCATCATCTCTATGGATTTCATAAAATAATCCTAGAACACAGCAAAAAGTGTGAATCATCTTTTTCTTCCTGACTTATTCCTCATCCCCTTAGGAAATTGCTATGCACAAGAATGTCATCTGTGTCCCAGCACATCTGAATTTCTTTAACAGAAATGCCTTGCATGTTTCTGAAGACTGTCATGAGGCCCAAGGCAATAAAGTTCAACAGACTTGAGCTGTAATCTTCTCCCAAGGAAATGGCTGAGATGCCAAGATGCCTTTAGACTTTGATTTCACAGCAGGGCTTCATTTGTAATGATGCTGTCCAAACTTTAAATGACAACAGCTGTGATATGAAGCCCCACACACTTATTTATAAAAATTTCCCACAAATTAAAAAAAATTAAACAATGGGGAATTTCAATCCATGACCAATTAGCAGAGAGCAGGCAATCATAAAACATTTAGACTAGATGGAGCTATTTACTATCTTACAAAATATTTACACATTGTAGTGCATGTCTCAAACCTGCCTGCCAGTTGAATGCTGATTGCAAAATATAAATATAAAATTCTTTGCAAATCACGTTAGAGACATTCTAAGTTAATTAGGTTGAAAGATGGAAAAATTTTAAAACAATAAGTCTACAACTATTGACATAGCAATAGCATTCCAGAATAGTGCAGTTATCTGTTGGGGAATCAGTCCATAAATACACATCCGCAAGTCCCCTGTGCTTTGGCCACATAATAGCATTGTAGTTACAAACATACCAGGCAATTTATAAACTTGCAAAGACTTGAATACTTATACAAATTTTATTCTGAACCTTGCTATGTAATTTACCTTTAGTTTTCTGCTGCAATTGAAGAGTGAGCCCTGCAATCTTAATTTCTCATTATCCTCAATCACTTCATACTTCTAACCTATATATCTTTGAACTGTCAAAGCCAGCATTCTTTTTTTCATAAAGCTTTGGCATCTCTCAAAAGTGTTACATTTAAACATTACAGAAGAAAATGAGATTGAAAAGTACAGTGTGTTACTGAAGTAACTTTGTTTCAGAGTTTAGATGTAGCTCAAAAATCTTTCTTTCTGAATTGCCCCAAACATTTCTAACTTCTCAGTATGGGAAAAAATTTAAAAAGCAAAAATACTCCCTTTTATCACATTAATCTCCATTCAAAAACCTTAGCTATGTTCTCACTGTTACAGGATAATGATCAAACTCTTCTGCCAGATTTGTAAGCCACACATGGTATGAACCAGCTTCCACATCCGGGTGACCAGATAGCTCCAGTTAACCTGATTTATCATCTTCTATTCCACATCACACTCCTTCTTACCACATCTAATAGCCTCAAGAAAACTGTGCATGCCACTTTGTTATCTACATGTTTTCTCTTGGCATCTCCATATGTATACCCCCATATTTCTCCATTCTCTCCAAATAAAATGTTAACCATAAAACAGGCAAATTAATTTTTACCCCAATTTCAGCTACAGGTTATATTTTAACACAAAATAAACCTAAAAACCATAAATGATGTATCTCAATTTTGAACACTATGGTTATTTATATTTACCATGACTCTGAATGAGATAGAAGTTAAAGCTAGGTTTGAGGAATAATATCATGCTTTAATATTTCTGAGTAAATGGTTTTTATATGCCAGGAAATTAGGAAATTACACCTGCCATATAGCAAGAACAGCTTATATTTAATGTGTTTACTATTAGAAATATTCTTAAAGATATTATTTCATTTAATCTTCACAACATCTCAATCAGATAATTACATCTTTTTTATTTTAAAGATTTATTTATTTATTTGCAAGGCAGAGTGACAGAGAGAAAGGGAGAGACAAAAAGAGATCTTCCATCTGTTGGTTCACTCCCTGGTGGTTGGGGATGGCAAGGCCAAAGCCAGGAGCCA
The DNA here is from genome assembly GCF_033115175.1 of Lepus europaeus. Taxonomy (NCBI): domain Eukaryota; kingdom Metazoa; phylum Chordata; class Mammalia; order Lagomorpha; family Leporidae; genus Lepus; species Lepus europaeus. The sequence continues at coordinate 55,210,758 of NC_084833.1, read as the reverse complement.
GGAACTCCATTCAAATCTCCCTTGCGGGTGGCAGAGGTCTAAATATTTGGGCCATCTTTAGCTGCATCCCCAGGTGCATTAGCAGGGAGCTGGATCAGACTTGAATCAGTGTTCAAATATGGGATCCAGCATCACAAATAGCAGCTTAACTCTCTGTGCCACAATGTCAGCCCACAAACTGTTGTTGTTGTTGTTTTTTTTAATATTTATCTTATTTTATTTGAAAGAGTTACAGAGGAGGCACACACACACACACCGAGAGAGAGAGAGAGAGAGAGAGAGAGAGAGAGAGAGAAATAATGAGAATCTTCTATCTGCTGGTTCACTCTCTAAATGGTGGCAACAGCCAGAGCTGGGCCAGGCTCAGGCCAGGAGCCTGGAACTCTAAGTCTCCCACATGTGTGGCAGGGCCCAATACTAGGGTCATCTTCAGCTGCTTTCCCAGGTCCATTAGTAGGCAGCTGGATTAGAACCAGAGCAGCCAGGACTTGAACTGGGTTTTAGATGGGATGCTGATTTCACAGGTGGTGGCTTAACCACTCCCTGCCCCCTTATCACCGCCACAATACAGGCTGCAGGAACTGAACTTCTTAGGGATTATTTGCCTGAGATCACATGGCCACAAATGGTAGAGCCAGAATTAGAATTCAGGTGGCCTCACTCCAGTATCTGTGCTTTAAACCTCTATGTTCTCTTGCTTTTCAAATACAACAAGGTTTTGAATGGAATCTAAAAATGATATCTGTGGATATAGATCATTCAGGCAAAACAAGAAATCTTCCAGTAAATTGTAAATAATATCCTCAAGGGTGTTTGGAACTATATTACATTTATGAAAAGCAACTGAAAAGGTAAGGTGATTCCTAAAATTAAAATGCAAAGGAAGAAATGGAAGGTAATTTTTTCCTTCATGGCATTCCTTTTCTATATCCATACTCAGAAATTTTTAAAAAATTCAATATAGAGGATGAACTTAAAAGCTTCTAAAATAGGCCTAGCAGAAGTACTGGACATAGAAAATTGAAAGTAGATGGTAGGAAGTAAAATAATGGAAAAAAAAAAAAAAAGAGGTAATCTTCAGACACAAGGAACCCAGAGAAATAAAAAGACCCACAATGAGACATCCCTGGTGCAATTTCACTTCACCAAGAATAAAGAAAATATTCTAAAAGCTGTTAGAGAAGGACAACAAAACAGCTTATCTACAAAGAAATAAGGATTTAAAAAAAAAAAGCCCAACAATGCCGGATGACAGAAAATCATGGAGATCAATGTTTTCAGAGTTCTGAGGAAAGATTTTTTTTTTTTTGACAGGCAGAGTGGACAGTGAGAGAGAGACAGAGAGAAAGGTCTTCCTTTTGCCGTTGGTTCACCCTCCAATGGCCGCCGCGGTAGGCGCGCTGTGGCCTGCGCACCACGCTGATCCGATGGCAGGAGCCAGGTGTTTCTCCTGGTCTCCCATGGGGTGCAGGGCCCAAGCACTTGGGCCATCCTCCACTGCACACCCTGGCCACAGCAGAGAGCTGGCCTGGAAGAGGGGCAACCGGGACAGGATCGGTGCCCCGACCGGGACTAGAACCCGGTGTGCCGGCGCCGCAAGGTGGAGGATTAGCCTAGTGAGCCGCGGCGCCGGCCAGGAAAGATTTTTTTTTACAGGCAGAGTGAGAGAGAGAGACAGAAAGGTCTTCCTTTTTTCCGTTGTTTCACCCCCACAATGGCCACCGCGGCCGGTGCGCTGCAACCGGCGCACCGTGCAGATCCAAAGCCAGGGGCCAGGTACCTCTCCTGGTCTCCCATGCAGGTGCAGGGCCCAAGAACCTGGGCCATCCTTCACTGCCTTCCTGGGCCACAGCAGAGAGCTGGACTGGAAGAGGGACAACCAGGACAGAATTCGGTGCTCCAACTGGGTGCTGGTGCCGCAGGCGGAAGATTAGCCTATTGAGCCGCAGCACCGGCCAAGGAAAGATATTTTTATATTTATGTATTGCTATTCATTTCGAGTCAGAGCAACAGACAAAACAAATGAGAGAGAGCGAGAGTGAGAGCAATCTTCCATCTGTTGGTTTACTCTCCAACAACGGCCAGGGCTGGGCCTGGCTGAGAGGAGGAGCTTCATCCTGGGTCCTGTGGCCACTCCTCCTGCTTTCTGTTCTATTTGCTTTATATATTCTTTTAAATAAAGATTTTATTTGTTTATTTGAGAGGTAGAATTACCGACAGTGAGAGGAAGAGACAGAGAGAAAGGTGTTCCATTTGATGGTTCACACCCCAAATGGCCGCAATGGCCAGAGCTGTGCCGATCCGAAGCCAGAAGCCAGGAGCTTCTTCATGGTCTCCCATGCCGCTACAGGGGCCCAAGCACTTGGGCCATCTTCTACTGCTTTCCCCGACCCTAGCAGAGAGCTGAATTGGAAGAGGAGTAGCTGGGATTGGAACCGGTGCCTATATGGGATGCTGGTGCTGCAGGCGGATTAACCCACTACGCCACAGCGCCGGCCCCTGGCTTCAAATTTTCTATCACACTTTCTCTTCTTTTTTTCCCTTTGACTTTTGAAAGAAAGCAATAAACCTAACATACAATTTGAGCCCTTTTGTGATAAAAACACTCAAATTTTACTGAGAGGTTAAGCTGTAAACATGTATATGCCCTGGGTTCTTTATCAGAGTTATCTTATTTGATACATACATCTCAGAATCTTCACTAATTGCTGGCATAATATCTAGGTCTAGGACATCTCAGTTAAAAATATTGTTATTCTTATTGATGTGGTATGGCAAATCAAATGAGAAATTATGTACATTTAAGTAAATGATGCTGAGACTATTAGGCACACATATGGAACAATATGAAATTAGATTCCTACCTCAAATAACATATAACACCAGTTCCAGCCTGGGGTGCAAGATAATGATCTGGGAATGCCAGATCTCACCTAATTCAAGCTGAATGCCTAGCAAGACTGGGCTCATGAACAACCATGTTTTCCTTTTCTCTTCCTGGATTATGAAGAAATTTTCAGCTATGGATAACTCTACACTCATTTCCATGAACTCATCCCTGTGCCTACTCAATAATTGAGAAACTGTTAAGCTAGGTAGTATAACCAAGAAGCAGCTTATTTCCTTTTGTAACACTGTCTGGCCAAAATATAAATGAGAGAATGGAGAGACTTGGCCACTAAACAGAACTCTCAACTTTAACACCATCTCACAACTTGACCTCTTTTGGAAGAGGCAACAAAAAACGGTCAGCAGTTCTTTGTACTCAGGCTTTTATATTACTATTTCAAAATCCCACTCTTAGAAGGAGCTGTGGGCTGTACTATCCTCTGCTGTCTTCATAGATATGGTAGATGGCCTATTATTGGGTGGTCCTCCATCACAATGAATTCAACATGTCCCAGAGCTGGGGCATTCCTAGGGGGTGCTGGGTCATTCCCTATATTCTCAAAAGCTGATTATTCTTTGCCTCCTATTAGACCACAGCTTCCACTCTACAACATATCCTGTCCCCCCTCTTCCAAAGGACAGTGTGACTGGAGTCATTTGTAGTGGGACCTCCTACCAAATGCAGGTTAAGCTCTGTTCTGAGAAAGGTGGCAAATGGAGATGCTGGGACAGTTACATGTCCCTTTCTCTATGAGTGACTTAAGTCAATGTAAACAAAAGCTAAGCAGGTTTTCAGAAGTTCCTACCAAATTTACAAGGGAGTTTCAGGCTCTAACTATATGGTATTTGACTTGACCTGGGCTGACCTACCCAGCTTTATCCACTTGTTGCATCCCAGAAGAGAAATTGCACATCTGGGTCAAGGCTCAAGGCCATGCTCATTTTCTGATGGTTCAACAGCCTGACTGCTATGTTGTGGGAACTTCAGAATTATTAAAGAGGTCATAAGGATTTAGAGTACAAAGACAATATGGTTTCCTGTTTACTGGCTGGGATGAGGAAATGTATTGTCAAGTGTATAAATTATGATAAAGTTAGGGAGATAACAGTATAGGAAAGAACAGTCAGCCTTATTCCAGGGATGGCTGATAGAAACCTTATAGAAATGTACTAGTGCAGGGGCCAGGACTGTGGTGTAGTGAGTAAAGCTGCCACACACAGTGCCAGCATCCAGTACAGGCACTGGTTTGAGCTCTGGCTGCTCCTCTTCTAATCCTGAGAAAGCAGTAGAAGATGGCCCAAGTCTTTGGGCCCCTGCACCCATGTGGAAGACCTGGAAGTCTTTTTTTTTTTTTTTTTTAAAGAAATGTACCAGTATAGACCTAGCCTTTTTTAAGGATGGGTCCTACTTGGTACTCGTTTGATCAGTCATTCAGCACCAGATACTCAGAGAGGAAGCTTCAGAAACCAGTCATGGGACCCCAGACTCCTATGAATCAGATGCTCAGCACATCATTGCAGATTTTTAATAACAGAAACAGGGCTCAAGACGAAAAGGTACTCTAATGCGGGAAGTAGCCCAGGCAGCAGGCTCATGGGATTGCAGTTGCTACCACCAGTGCCCAGTGACCTCAGGGTCAACCCAGGGGATGTTCTACTATGAATGAAAGGCCCATGAGAAAATGTTCTGGGTGTGGGAAGCTGGGACACTGGTGCACGGATGTCCCTACCTGAAATGCTCACCTGGACCTTGTTCTCAATGTAAAAGAGGGGGTACTGGAAATGAGATTACCTTCAGCTCCAATGGGAAGGGAGAACTCCCAATCCCCTCATGCCCTTATCTGAGGACTGATGGGGCCTAGGAACTCAGGAAGCTTCCACAACCCATATAAACATCTCATGTTTGGGAGTCATGGGTGACTTTTTATTTAACAGGTAAGAATACTGATTGTCCAACTGAAATGGGGGCCACTTACTCTGTACTAAATTCTCACAAAGGACTCCTGTTTTCAAAGAACTGTGTCACTAAGTTGATGGCAGGCCTCACTCTCAAAAACTTACTTTGTCACTAGCATGCCATAGAGAAAATGTTCTTATCTCTGACCAGTGTTTCTTAGTGTCAGAGTCCAATTCCTCTACTTGGCAGGGATGTGCTATCATCCTTGAGCATTTCTCTCAGGTTAACTGCTCTTAAGTCTAAGTCTTTTGTCTTGATGCTAACTAGCACTGAAGACTAGTGCCAGCTTGGGTACTCTCCTTGATAAAATCCAAGATAAAGTAGATCCTTAACTTTTGGATCAAGACTTATCTGGATGGGCAACATGTGCTATCCTCATTATGGTCCTCTTAAAGGACAAGACATTTCCACACTGATGTCAACACCCCTTAAAGCCAGAAACTAAGTGCAATGCCAACTCATGATTGATGAATTTCTCAATCATGGAGTCCTAGTCCCATGTCAGGCTCCTTGTAATACCCCTATTCTTCCTCTTTTTGAAAATTTATTTATTTGACAGGTAGAGTTACAGACAGACAGAGACAGAGAGAAAGGTCTTCCTTCTGTTGGTTCACTCCCCAAACGGCTGCTACGGCGGGAGCTACGGCGATCTGAAGCCAGGATCCAGGTACTTCTTCCTGGTCTCCCATGTGGGTGCAGGGGCCCAAGGATTTGGGCCATCCTCCACTGCTTTCCAAGACTACAGCAGAGAGCTGGATTGGAAGAGGAGCAACGGGGACTAGAATCGGCGCCCACATGGGATGCCGGCGCTGTAGATGGAGGATTAACCTAGTGTGCCATGGTGCCGGCCCCTCCTCTTTTAAAGCCAAATGGGGAACATAAAATGGTTCAGGATTATATGGACATTAATGAGACAGTTATTACAGTTTACCTTATTGTAACGAATCCTTACACTATCCTAACTCAGATACTATAAGGCACCACTTGGTTCATGGGTCTAGACCTGAAGGATGCTTTCTTTTACATACTGTTACACTCAGAATCCCAGAATCTGTATGCCTTTGAATGGACTGATCCTTCCTCAAAAATAACAATATACTTGGACAGTCCTTCCTTAGGCCTTTTAGAATAGCCTCGTTTGTTTGGCACTGCCCTCACAAAGGAACTTAGGGAGCTCCAATTAAAGACTGAAGCCATTCTACAACATGTAGATGATATTTTCATTTGCAGTCCCTGGAAAGAGGACTTAGATGAAAACATCATCCAGGTCATAAACTTTTTTTTAAGACCCATTTATTTATTTGAAAGGCAGAATGAGAGTGAGAGCGAGAGAGAAGAGCAAGAGAGAATCTTCTACCCACTAGTTTACTGGCCAAATGGCTGCAACAGCCAAAGCCAGGAGCCAGGAGCCAGGAATGTCACCTGGATCTCCCATGTGGGTGCAGGGGCCCAAGTACTTGTGTCTTATTCCACTGCTTTCCTAGGTGTATTACGGAGCTGGATTATAAGTGGAATAGCTGGGACCTGAAGCAGTGTCTATATGGGATGACAGCATTGTAGGCAGTGCCTTAATCTGCTATGCCACAATACTGGTTCCACATCTTAAACTTTTAAAAGTCTCTCCAACCAAAGCTCAGATTTCTAATCAGGAAGTAATCTACTTGGGATCTGTTCTGTTCCTGGCAAACTGTGATCTCTCACTTAAGTTAAAGGAAGCTGAATTATGTATAGGGCCACCATAGCAAAAAAAAAAAAAAAAAAAAAAAAATTCAGCTGAGGACATTCCTGGGAATGTTTCTGCAGGATCTAGATTTTGGAATTTGGATTAATAGCCAAACCCTTACCTGAGGCCTTAAAGGGTTGTGACATGGACTCATTTGAATGGACAGGAAAACAACCTGAGGCCTTTCAAGAGATTAAGGACTTACTAACAAAGTCACCTGCACTAGAAGTACCTAATCTGGACAAGTTGATCATTTTGTTTGTAGTAGAGAAGCAAGGAGAAGCCCTGGATGGGGGCCGGTGTTGTGGCATAGTGGGTTAAGCACCTGAACTTGATGCCAGCATCCCACATGTGCACTAATTTGTGTCCTGGCTGCTCTACATCTGGTCCTGCTCCCTGATAATGTGTCTGGGAAAGCAGTGGAAGGTATCCCAAGTGCTTGTGCCCCTGTCACCCCATGGGAGACCTGGATGAAGTTCCAGGGTCCTGGCTTTGGGCTGGCCCAGCCCTGGCTGTTGTGGCAATTTGGGGAGTGAACCAACAGATGGAAGATCTCTCTGTCTCTGCCTTTCAAATAAATAAATAAATCTTAGGAAAAAAAAAAAGACTATCCCTGGGTGTACTCAGTCAAAAAGTGGGCTCACTTTCATGACCAGTATCCTATTATTCTAAACAAATGGCCACAGGATGGCCTGCATGCTTGACAGCAGTCACTTCCTACTTTGCTTTTGTGGAGGAAACCACCAAGTTGATTTTCAGCCTGCCCCTTGAAATTCAAATTCTACACCAGGAATAAGTAGTTCTAGAGATTTACAGCACATCAATGGTTAAAAGGAGGATGACTTATTAAGCAATAGGCTCTTTTAGACTCACCTGAGGTAACTCTGAAAGCATGCCAATTCCTCAATCCAGCTACTCTTTTGGCATCTAAAGGTACTGCAAAACTAGTTTGCTCCTGCGTACAGACCATAAAGCAGGTTCACTCTTATAGGCCTGAACTATGAAACAAACCTCTAAAAAACCCAGATGTTGAATGTTTCACTTACGGCAGCAATTTCCTGACTGAAGGGATTTGTAAGGCAGTATATACCACAGTGTAAGGGGGAAGGAGTGTCCAGACCTCAGGCTGTATAAGGCCTGAAAAATCATTTGGTCTGGCCCTGCCAAGGCAATCACAGGCAGGACTCGAAATCCAATAAATCTATAGCAGGCTAATTTTTAAGCTGATAATTTTTTATGGCCCATGTATAATGTTGTAAATATCCAAACGGCCTTTGGCAGACAAAAGTTCCCCACCTCTGCCAAAGTGGATCTTACCCAAATGATGGAAGCTCAGGAATTTCCATCCACTATTTCAGCCCAAAAGGCTGAATGTATTGCCTGGACTAGAGTCTTAAAAGTGGGAAAGGGCCAAGGAGTCAATATGCTTTTCTTGTGTTACATGCTCATGAAGCAATTTCAAGAGAAAGAGGCCTACTGACTGCAAGAAACTCTCCCATTAAACATGGGGAAAAGATCTCAGTTTTCCTCTGGGCAGTTTTGGAAACGTTGAAAGTGGTCTTGGTCCACTGCAAGGGACACCAAAAGAGGAACACCCACATCATCCAAGGAATGCATGGCAGATAGGACAGCAAAGGCTGCTACTCGGAGCTATGGAAATGGCTGGCACACCCCAGCCTAGAGGGGCAACTGGACATCTCTACTGTACCACACTTGAGACAGAAAGGACCCAGCAACAAGGCTGTACTAAAGATTTCAATGAGTAGTGGACTTTAAATTTTACAGTTATGCTCCCAATGGCCTCTCAATGAAAAATTACCATAGAAATACATAACCCTACCCATCTGGGCAGAGGGGCCCTAATGCAGGCAGTCTTTTTAGCCTTGCTAAAGGAAGTTCCCATCTTGGGGGCTTCCAAGATCTCTATAAAGTGGTAACAGACCCTCTTTCATCTCAAAAGTAACTCAGCTTGGGGCCGGTGCTATGGCTCTCTTGGTTAATCCTCTGCCTGTGGTGCTGGCATCCCATATGGGCATCAGTTCCAGTCCCGGTTGCTCCTCTTCCAGTTCAGCTCTCTGCTGTGGCTCGGGAGGGCAGTGGAGGATGGCCCAAGTGCTTGGGCCCTGCACCCGCATGGGAGACCAGGAGGAAGCACCTGGCTCCTGGCTTTGGATCGGCGCAGCGCCGGCCGTAGGGGCTGTTTGGGGAGTGAACCAACAGAAGGAAGACCTTTCTCTCTGTCTCTCTCTCTCTCACTCTCTGTAACTCTACCTGTCAAATAAATAAATAAATAAATGTAACTCAGCAAATAACTCACTTAAATAATCTCTTCCTGGAGACCCTGATCTTTAGGTAAGGTTAAAAAAAAAGGCAAATCATAACCTTAAAAGGAGTCTGGCTAAGCTTTGCCAAGGGACCTCAGAATCAAGGCTTTTTAAAAAAAAATTATTTTTAATTTTTTTATTTTTTGACAGGCAGAGTGGACAGTGAGAGAGAGAGAGAAAGGTCTTCCTTTGCCGTTGGTTCACCCTCCAATGAACGCCGCGGCTGGCGTGCTGCAGCCGGCGCACTGCGCTGATCCGATGGCAGGAGCCAGGTGCTTCTCCTGGTCTCCCATGGGGTGCAGGGCCCAAGCACTTGGGCCATCCTCCACTGCACTCCCTGGCCACAGCAGAGAGCTGGCCTGGAAGAGGGGCAACCAGGACAGAATCCAGCGCCCTGACCGGGACTAGAACCCGGTGTGCCGGCACCGCAGGCGGAGGATTAGCCTAGTGAGCCGCAGCACCGGCCAGAATCAAGGCTTTTACAACTGCCTATTGCCAACCTTATGATGAGGATGGCACCCAATGCTGCCTTATGATTTAACCTTTTTGAAATGTCAAATGGAAGACCCTCCCTCACCTTTGACATCCTCCTTGATTCAGACACCCAGGATCAGATAAAGTGTATTATCAATTTAGGTCAGGCACAAAGGGCTCTGACAGAATATGGCAACAAGATTCTCTCAGCAAGAGCAGCTAATCTCTCCAGTAGACCTAGTGTTGTTAAAAACAGGAAAGAGGATCATCCTCTGACCAATTACAGCCTAAGTAGCAGGGACCTGTCAGGTACTAATTAGAACTCTACTGAGTTAAATTATAGGAAACGTCTATATAAATAGGTTTATCTGTTAAGAATTCAACTTCTACCTCTTGAGTCTTCACAACTTTGCCCACTTTGAGCCAGCTGAGCACCTTATGTTCCTCCTCAAAAAACAAAAGGACAAAAAAAATCTTTGCTTTTGTTCTTCTCCTTAGGGAAAGATAGTAAAATTGCTGCACTTTCCAGCTGATATGTTTTACCTATCTTTTGTGCTGATCCTCTTGTGAAGCTGCTAGCAGCAGGAAAACTCCCTGGTGAGCTCCTCCACCATAATGGGAGAAAATCTTGCAACATTCCATGATGTTACTTTAAGTAATCTGTCTATTGCCTTGAGTATTTTTAGCTCAGGCTACTGGCTAGATTCTACAGCAACCATGCCAAGTCTGTGGATCTCCTAGCTGAAGTGGTCACGGACAACTGACTAACTCTAGAATATCAACTGGCAGAGCAAGGTGGAGTATGTGCAGTGAGTAACTGGATCTGTTACACTACTTTCACAACGTGTGTGCACGGCAGGAGATGTCACAAGGATTTATATTCAAGCTAAATGGTTCTATGATTGTGGTAACAGATTACTTTCCACTATCTGGAAGCAGTAGGAAGTACTTTCCTTTTGCTGATAGGAATTCTATCCTTTTTCTTTCTTTTCCTAATTATGCTCACCTTAACTATCAAATTTGCCTCTTTCAGAATTTGATAGCTTCTTACAGAAATGATGGACGCCAGCTGCTGCCTACAACTAGCAGCAATCCTATGGCCTCTGTGATAGATCAGTTAGCAAGGGGTTTTGTCACTCCTTGGATAGGCAGGGACAGTGTCCTGATTCAGAATGAAGCAGACATGGAAGACAGACCTTCCTCCTTCAACCCTCTATGAAGATTAAGGGAGGAAAAGATAATCAGCTAGGCAGGAAGTCAGTGAGGGACAAGGGAACTAAGAGGTTTCTAGTAGTGTCTGTGTCACAGTCCTGGACCCCTAACTCCACTCACTTACGTGTCAATTCAGCACACCTACTTTTCTGTGATGCACCTGAGGCTGCTCCATCCTGAAAAAGACACCATGGGGCCAGCACTGTGGTTTGGCAGGTAAAGCTGCCTCCTGCAGTGCCAGCATCCCATATGGGCACCGGTTGGAGTCCCGGCTGCTCCACTTCCTATCCAGCTCTCTGCTATGGATCTTATGGTCATGCTCCTGTATGCTACGGAAAGCAGTAGAAGATGGCCCAAGTCTTTGGGCCCCTACACTCATGTGGGAGACCTGGAAGAAGCTCCTGGCTCTTGGCTTCAGATTGGCACAGCTCTGGCCCTTGCTGCCATCTGCTGAGTGAACTAGCAGATGGAAGACCTTTCTTTGTCTCTCTGTCTCTCTATAACTGTGCCTTTCAAATAAATAAATCTTAAAAAAAATAAAAGACACAATGATGAACATGTGTAGTCTGAGCTCCACACAGATATGCCATGAAAATCCAGAGATCATCATGTGCACTGAACCCTGCCCAAACTCCGCCCCACTTGTGTATTTAATTAGGGCACTACCCCCTACTCAATAAAGGGGACTATTGCCGGTGCTGTGGCTCAATAGGCTAATCCTCCGCCTAGTGGCGCCGGCCGCCGGATTCTGTCTCGGTTGCCCCTCTTCCAGACTAGCTCTCTGCTATGGCCTGGGAGTGCAGTGGAGGATGGCCCAAGTGCTTGGGCCCTGCACCCCATGGGAGACCAGGAGAAGTACCCGGCTCCTGCCTTTGGATCAGTGCGGTGCGCCGGCCATTGGAGGGTGAACCAATGGCAAAGGAAGACCTTTCTCTCTGCCTGTCTCTCTCTCTCACTGTCTACTCTGCCTGGAAAAAAAATAAAATAAGGGGACTATTAAACTGGAGTGGGGATGATTCTTACTTAGGGCACATTTCTCTCCTCATGGGGCTGCCCACCTTCACATATGAATGTGTTCTCTTAAAATAAATCCTTCTCCTATTCTTGCACTTTATGTCTCTGCTTAAAATTCTTCTCTCACACAGAGACAAGGAACTTTGAATAAATTCAGTTGAGGACCCTCAACAATGAAGGTAAACCTGTGCCAAAATAACACAGAATTCCGGGGCCAGCGCCATGGCGCACTAGGTTAATCCTCCACCTGTGGTGCAGGCATCCCATATGGGTGCCGGTTCTAGTCCTGGTAGCTCCTCTTCCAGTCCAGCTCTCTGCTGTGGCCTGAGAAGGCAGTGGAGGATGTCCCAATTGCTTGCACCCACATGGGAGACCAGGAAGAAACACCTGGCTCCTGGCTTTGGATCGGCACAGCTCCATCTGTCGCGGCCATTTGGGGAGTGAACCAACAGAAGGAAGACATTTCTCCCTGTCTCTCTCTCACTGTCTGTAATTCTACCTGTCAAATAAATAAATAAAAATCTTAAAAAAAAATCACAGAATTTCATAAAGTCCACAATAGTGATGGTTAGGAACTTCTTAAAAAAATGACCATATAGAAAAAGGAGAATCCAACAAAATCACAAAAATAAAAATGAGGCAGATGATTAGTAGATAACTACTTTAAAAAATTTGATTTCTTGCCAAAGGATTAAAAGAATCCCTCACAAAAATAATAAAGCCTATGAGTATATGTAAAAATGACAGTGCTATAAAAGCCAAACATAAAGCAAGACATATTACAATTTTGTTAGAAAAATTATTTTAAATATTGCCTCCTCCCTGAGGTATGCATTGTGGCACAGGGGGTTAAGCCCAACTAGGGATGCCTATGTCCCATATCAGAGTGCTGGCTACTAGTTTAATTCAAAGCTACTCTGTACTTTTGATCTAGCTTCTGGCTAATGTGTCTGGGAGGCAGAGCATAATGCCACTAACATAAGAGACTTGGATGGAGTTCCTGGTTCCTGGCTTCAGCCTGAATTAGCTCTGGCTGTTTTGGACATTTGAGCAGTGAACTAGTGGATGGAAAGTTTTTTTCTCTGTCACTCTTCTTTTCAAATAAATAAATAAATCTTAAAAAAAAAAAGTATTCTTCCTCCCAAACCAGACAGATTCATACTTTAGTTCTAACCAAATTAGCTGATGGTTAAAATTTTAACCTCAATACGTGTTAAAACATTTTTATTATTTCTTCTTTTAAATAGAATGGGTCAAATAAACCTTTCTCATTCTTTGGTATGAAATTTTAATACCTATTTTAAATGGACTCACTGGTATTGAGTAAAATTTACTGCGTCACTTAAGAGTCTAAAAGATAAATGAGTGATGGTCTGTCATAACTATTTAGTTCTTGTTTGCTGTCTGCAGAAACCAGATGGATCCTGAAAGATGAAAGTAGATGACAGCAAATTCAATTAAGCAGTAGCTGTCATTGCAGTTACATAACAAAGATGTGTTATCTTTGTTAGAGCAGATTATCACAGCCTCAGGTACAGCAAACTCAATCAGTGATTTGGTGCATCTCTTCTTTATGTACCAGAAAAAAAGCTTCAGAAACAGTGTACCTTTATATGAAATAGACAATGATAAAACATCTACAATTTATCCTCAGGGGTATACGTTGACTAGCTGCTGTCCCACTGAAAATTCAGTTAGAAGAAAACAGGGGCCATCTGAACAGCATGTACACCCCTGCGTTGATGTACTACATTTATAACATCATGCTGATCAGGCTGGATGACATGAAATGACTGCCTTGTTGGAAACGTTGGCAAGACACATGAACTCCAGATGGTAGGAGATAAACTTTATGAAAGTTCAAGGACATGCTAGGACAACCCAATGAAATGAAAGGACAATCTGTTTCATCTTCTAGCGCCCACAATGGAAAAGGCAGTCCAACTTCCGGTAGGCCTCTTTGGGTTCGGACAGCACATTCCACGTCTGGGTCTCCTGGCTCATATAAGGTGGCACAAAAGGCTGCCAGCTTTGGTGCCCACATCAAGAAAGGGCTCTGAGAATAAGCCCTGCTAGTGACCCACTTGGAGAACTGCTGTAAACCCTGCTTCTGCAGGGCTAGAAGTTCCAGTTCCCAAAGAAAGAACTTTTCTACCAGGAGACAAAACAGGGATGCCATTAATCTATAAGTAACAGTTGCCACAGTCATTTTAGACTCTAAGTGTTCAAAGACCAGCAAAAAAGAAGAGTAATCAACTTTTAAAAGATTTATTTGAAAGGTGAGGTGAGAGAGAGCGAGAAAGAGTGGAGAAGAAATACATTTTCCATCTGCTGATTCATTCCCCAGAGTTAGGCCAGGCCAAAGTCAGTAGCCAGGAATATATCCAGGTCTCCACGGGGGTGACAGGAACCAAAATCCTTGGGCAATCATTCATTATTTCCGAGGTTCATCAGCCGGATCAGCAGCAGAGGAGCCAGGACTTGAATGAGTACTCTGATATGGGATGTAGACATTCTACGTGGTGGCTTAACCTGCTGTGCCATAACACCTACCCTAAGAATCACCATCTTGAAAGGGATAAGAATCTGAATGCCAGGCCCAAGGATAGGAGCATGGAGAAATTTTTGACATTCAGGCAAGTCCTTGGGCATTTCTTGGTTCCTTTTTGCCAAACTGTGAAGGAAAATGAAGAAACCCAAGAACCCTAAAGTGACCAGGGGATTAGGTATCTCTAAGGTAAGCATCTGCGTCATGTTGCCAGGGAAGCCACTGAGAATAAGAGACATAGCTGGGGGGGTTGGGTGGTGGGGGGTGTGGTGCAGCGGGTAAAGCCACCGCCTGAAGTGCCAGCATCCCACACGGGCGCAGGTTCCAGTCCCGGCTGCTCCACTTTCGATCCAGCTCTCTGCTATGGCCCGGGAAAGCAGAAGATGGTCCAAATCCTTAGGCCCCTGCATGCATGTGGGAGACCCTGAATAATCTCCTGGCTTCGGATCAGCACAACTCCGGCCATTGTGACCAACTAGGGAGTGAACCAGCTTCTCCTTCTCTCTCTGTGTAACTCTGACTTTCAAGTAAATTAATAAATCTCTTTTTTTTTTTTATAAAGAGACAGCTAGGATGAGGAGAATCTGGAGTGACAGTAGAGAAGAAAGATGACAAATATGATTTACTACTCTACCAGATACAGCAGCAAGGGCTGATGGATCTTCTACATTTCCTCTACCAAAGAGGCACACTGGAATTCTGAAAGAACTGCTCTCCACGTAAATATGAAGAAGTGGAGCTGGGCAGCACGAGGGACGAGCATGGCAATGCCTTCTCCAGATGCCCCTCCAAGGAAAGACTTTCTGCCCCTATGCCTGGAAGTGCTACCAACAACCCCTCCTGGGGAAGATAATACTCCATGGCTGGTCCAGGTATGGGTATAAGGACTCAAGCCATTTTGGCTGGATGTGGGATTATGGCCCTGGAACTTTGTGTGGGTTTGACAAAGGCTCTCCTTGGGTCTGAGGATTAACATTATCTCTTGACTTCTCCTTCTGCCCAATTCTATTTCCCTTCCTTCCCAACACAAGTATTGATTCTAGGGACATTACCTAATAAACATCCTTTATACTAAACCCTGTCTCAGAAGCTGTTCCCAATAGAAAACAACTTCCTGAAAAGGTGGTAGTTAATACAGCTTTGCCTCAGGTTCTGTTTTCTAGGGAGCCTAGGCTAGAAAAGATCTGTAGTTTGAAAAGATCACTGTACTCTGGCCTCAGAATCAGCCCTTAAGGCATTCGGATATGGATGAAGAGCCCATGACAGTATTTTAGGCATGGAAAGCAAAGACACTCTGGAAAAACAAACAAACAAACCAACCTAAATGAAAGATCTCTGCGAGTGAGATCCCAGTTTAAAGAACGGGCCATCAAAGAAGGAGGTACCTTTCTCTGAAGGGAGGAGAGAACTTCCACTTTTGACTATGACCTTGTCTAAATAAGATCGGAGTCGGCAAAGTCAAAAGGCTTCCATAGCCTTGGCAACTCATGACAAGAGCCTAGGGAGATTACTGAAGCCATACATAAGAGTGTCAATTTGTTAAGTCAACAACAGGAGTCACTGTGCACTTAGTCTTCTTGTAGGATCTCTGTCCTTAATGTATTGTTCAATGTGAATTAATGCTATAACTAGTACTCAAACAGTACTTTACACTTTGTGTTTCTTTTTGGGTGCACACTGTTGAAATCTTTACTTAATATATACTAAATTGATCTTCTGTATATAAAGAGAATTGAAAATGATTCTTGATGTGAATGGAATGGGAGAGGGAGCAGGAGATGGGAGGGTTGCGGGTGGGAGGGAAGTTATGGGGGGGGGGAAAGCCATTGCAATCCATAAGCTATACTTTGGAAATTTATATTTATTAAATAAAAGTGAAAAAAGAAAAAAAAGAAAAGATCACTGTGGTGTAGCAGGTAAAGCCACCACCTGTAGTGCCGGCATCCCATATGGGTGCTGGTTCAAGATCCCGCTGCTCTGCTTCTGATCCAGCTCTCTGCTATGGCCTGGGAAAGCAGTAGAAGATGGTCCAAGTGCTTAGGTTCCTGCACCCACATGGGAAGACCTGGAGGAAGCTCCTGGCTTCAGATCGGCATAGCTCCAGCCGTTGAGGCCAATTGGGGAGTGAACAGCGGTTGGAAGACCTCTATTTCTCTCTGCCTCTCCTTCTCTCCCAGAGTAACTCTGACTTTCAAATAAATAAATAAATAAATAAGTAAATGGATATAAGATGACAAATGGAAGTGGTGGGTTGGGGGAAGGTTGGATGTAGGAAGAATGTTTAGGTGGATATTTAGGCAGTCTAGGTAGGATGAGGGTAGCTTTGAGTACAGGTATAGGTTAAAAAAACTAGATTAAGTTATAAGATTATTATGAGGTATAAATCAATATAACAGTTTTGGGGATGAGGGAGAAAAAGGTGCTCAATGATGAGATTTGGTCATCATAACAGATCAATGATAGTACCGTTTCTCGAGACTGGGAATGATGGGAGGGGCTTGGATTTGAGAGTTGAGGAGTAGGGAAAATAGAGATCATGGGTTCAGTTTGAAACTATTCAAGCTGAAGTACTGTTCAGATATAAAAACAAGATATTGGCTAGTTGGATATATGGTTGTAGAGATCAGATGAGATGTTTACGGTGGAAAAATAAACTTGTGAGGCATTAACACATAGGTGTGTGAGAGATGATCCTTGAAAATGGGGTAGAATGAAATGAAAAAAGTATGAAACAGTGTCAGGTCCAGCATGTAAGAAGCCTGGAAACTGCATTCACTCCTAACAAGTAAAAAGCTAAACAAACTTGAGAAATCAAAACTCTTCTTAGATTTGTAAAAGAAGTAAGATCACAGGGCAAACCTCTCCTCACAACACACCTCCCATCCCAAACTAGAGAGACTGGCAAATATGTAAATCACAACTTACTGCAGCTGAAACCCACAAGCAGCAATCTCCGTAGGAACCAATCGGAGGTTAGGCAAAGCTGAAAGAACACTAAAGAATTACTGGTGGTTCAGGGTGGGCAAGTCCAAGAGTGAAAACCCTCAAAGGTGACAATCGCTTTCTTGAGCTTTACATCTTGGGCTTGAACAGGTTCTCACTGGAGGGACACTGGAGGGGAATCAGCCTGGAGGAGATGTGATGGAACCACTGTGGGATATGCCAGAGTGTTCTGTTCTTACCAAGTTCTGCTCTCAGGAGAAACTGTTTAACCAGAGAGTAACATGCTAGAATTTTTATGAGAGCCCAGCTAGCCTGGGGAGAAGGGAAAGATCCAATTCCAGCCAGTTTTAGAAATCCTATCCTGCCTAAGGGGAGGGGAGCAGTAAGGAGAGGGAAGCATGTGTGAAATTCACAGTCTAGAAGTAACAGGTCCACTAAAACACAGAAACCAAATCACAGGATTGTAGGACGCTTCTCTCCCTATAGCTTCTCATATTAATAAAGTCCTATTTAAAGGAGTTTCTTTTATCCAGTCCAAATTGTCTGGCTATCAAGAAAAAACTATAAGGCATACTAAAAAAACTCAGATATGGTTAGGGATATTGTAATGTTAAACTAGGAACTTAAAGCAATTATCAATATGCTACATGCTGTACTGGATAAAGTAGGCAAAATTGAAAGAACAAGCAAATAAGAAAGAACCACACACACACACAAACACACACACACAAAAGCTAGAGATTAAAAACTCAGTGACAGAAATGAATACCTTTGATGGTATTCATCAAATGGTGGACAGGACATGTTGAGGAAAGAATCTGACAGCCTAGAAATGGACCCATATACCTACAGTAAATCGCTCTTCGACAAAGGAGCAAAGGCAACGTAATGGCTAATGGAGAAAAGTCTTTTCTAAAAATGGTGCTGAAACAGCTGGAAATCCACACAGACCAAACATCATTCCTAAAAAATTAACTTGATATGGATCATATACCTAAATGTAAAATTCAAAACTATAAAATTGCTATTAGATAATCTAAGAAAAACTCTAAATGGGCCTTGGGTTTGGTGATGACATTTTAGAAGCAAACAAAAAGACATGATTTATGAAAGAAATAACTGATAAGCTTAGCCTCAGAAAAATTAAAACTTCCTGCTCTGTGAAAGACACTATCCAAGAGAATGAAAAGGCAAAATATAGGAGAAAATACTTTCAAAAGATCTTTACTAATTATATACTGAATCGATCTTCTGTATATAAAGATAATTGGAAATGAAAAAAAAAAAAACAAAAAACCCTGGTGTTAAATTGGAAATGGCATAGAAAATTAATTTTTAAAAAAAAATATTATGTAGGATCTCTGTCTTTAATGTGCTGTACACTCTTATTTAATGCTATAACTAGTACTCCAACAGTATTTTTTTTTTTCACTATGTGTTGCTATATGGCGGCAAACTGTTGAAATCGTTACCTAATATATACTAAACTGATCTTCTGTATATAAAGAGAATTGAAAATGAATCATGATGTGATTGGAAGGGGAGAGGGAGCGGGAAAGGGGAGGGTTGCGGGTGGGAGGGAAGTTTTGGGAGGGGGAAGCCATTGTAACCCATAAGCTGTACTTTGGAAATTTATATTCATTAAATAAAAGTTTAATTAAAAACAAATAAATAAATAAAAGGGATAAGTAAAACATATCCTTTAGAAATTCCTTCATGTATATAAATATCATAAAGAAAAGCAATTCTTTTTAGCATTTTGAATCTTAAAAAATTATAATGTTTTTATGGTATTAACAAAAGATAAAATAGTCAAATACATAGGTAACCAAATATC
Organism: Lepus europaeus; assembly: GCF_033115175.1. Classification (NCBI taxonomy): domain Eukaryota; kingdom Metazoa; phylum Chordata; class Mammalia; order Lagomorpha; family Leporidae; genus Lepus; species Lepus europaeus. Next base: position 55,191,837 of record NC_084833.1, on the reverse strand, counting down.
ACAAATAATTAGTGTCAAATGTTTTTCATGATTTACATTGCTAAAAGATGCTAACAAAAGATCAGAGAAAGCTTGTCTATTGCTTAGCTTCATGAGTAATATTCTGGAATGCTACTGTAAATGGTCAAAAGGGACACTGGAAAGAAAATTGCAAATTGTAAAATTGTAAGAATATAATCGCTCAGTGGCCGGCGCCGTGGCTCACTAGGCTAATCCTCCGTCTTGCGGCACCAGCACACCAGGTTCTAGTCCCGGTCGGGGTGCCGGATTCTGTTCCGGTTGCTCCTCTTCCTGTCCAGCTCTCTGCTGTGGCCCGGGAAGGCAGTGGAGGATGGCCCAAGTCCTTGGGCCCTGCACCCGCATGGGAGACCAGGAGAAGCACCTGACTCCTGGCTTTGGATCAGTGCGGTGCGCCGGCCGCAGCGGCCATTGGGGGGTGAACCAATGGAAAAAAAGAAAGGAAGACAGAGAAAGGTCTTCCTTTTGCTGTTGGTTCACCCTCCAATGGCCGCCGTGGCCAGAGGCTGTGGTCGGCACACCGCGCTGATCCGAAGGCAGGAGCCAAGTGCTTCTCCTGGTCTCCCATGGAGTGCAGGGCCCAAGCACTTGGGCCATCCTCCACTGCACTCCCTGGCCACAGCAGAGAGCTGGCCTGGAAGAGGGGCAACCGGGACAGAATCCGGTGCCCCAACCGGGACTAGAACCTGGTGTGCCGGCACCACAGGCAGAGGACTAGCCTATTGAGCTGCGGCGCCGGCTGCCCAGCATTATTTGTAAAAATGTTTTTGAAAGTCAAAATCTGTTTCTAAACAATGAATGAAATATATGAAAGTGTGAATTGACTACATCTGACCAGACGACAGGCAAAGATAACCAGACGACAGGCAAGAACTTAGCAACTCTACGGATAAATACATATTTTTCTTGAAGTAGTGACATGGTAGATACTCAGTGAAATGCAGAATGTTGAAGAAGGTCAGGAGAGCAACATGAAAGCAGGTCTAGCCAGCGCCACTGCTCACTAGGCTAATCCTCTGCCTGTGGCGCTGGCACCCGGGGTTCTAGTCCCCCTTGGGGCACCGGATTCTGTCCCAGTTGCCCCTCTTCCAGTCCAGCTCTCTGCTATGGCCCGGGAAGGCAGTGGAGGATGGCCCAAGTGCTTGGGCCCTGCACCCACATGGGAGACCAGGAGAAGCACCTGGCTCCTGGCTTCAGATTGGCGCAGCGTGCCAGCCGTAGCTGCCATTTGAGGGGTGAACCAACGGAAAGAAGACTTTTCTCTCTCTCTCTCACTGTCTAACTCTGCCTGTCAAAAAATAAATAAATAAAGCAGGTCTAGAAATTCTTGGAAAGCAATGTTCAAATTCCAAACTTAATTCTTAATGACAACATAAAACTACACACTGGCCAGAAGATCAACTCCCTCTAGACTGGCTTCAGCTTTCTGCATATCCTTATGCTTACTTTTACTGGCAACAGTCACTGCCAAAGAAAAAACCCTTTACTTGCCAACCAAATGCATTATTTTAGATGTTTAATTTAACCACTGTACCATTTGTCAAGAGTAAACATGAACTCTTTTTTTTTAATTTCCCTTTTAAAAAATGCACAAACTTACATTTCACTATAAGAGATCTAGGAAACACAGGTAAGTGAAAAGAAAGCAAAACATCTTATGATAAACATCTCCACTTTTGAATAACCAATGCATAACATTTTGGTACCTATTATTTTTCCTAATTATAGATTATATATTATTCATATAATTTAATTTTATTGTCTATAAAGTCATTTCATTTTTAAACTGACTTAATTCCTTGGACTCTGTGGTCCACTTTTTCCTACATCTACTGTTAAGATCTATATCTCTTTTACACTAGCTTCATATAGTTTTATTTCTTGTCACCCGTACATGTCAGTATTCTAACTTTTTAGTTCATTCTTACCTCTCCTCTCTTATACTACCTACTTTCCTTTGGCTGGCTCAGTCACTTCTGTGGTATACACTGCCTCTGAAATCTTAATCTCCAGCCTTGACTGCACTCTTCAATTCTAGCTGACTGGATACTTTCAATTTGATATCTTGTAAAAACTTCACACTCAGTATGTCCTAAACTGAATTATCTCCAGCCAGTCCTTGCCTGCAAACTAAGCCTGATCCTTTGAACCTTCATTATGGCTGTAACTTCTTCTCCCCCTCTCCGCCTTTTAATGGATTCATTTATTTGAAAAGCAGAGTTAGAGAGTGAGACAGAGAGATCTTCCATCCACTGGTTCACCCCCAAAATGGCTGCAAAAGTCAGGCCAAGAGCTTCATGAGGGTCTCCCACGTGGATGCAGGGGCCTAAGCACTTGGGCCATCTATCCCTGCTTTTCCAGGTACATTTGCAGGGAGCTGGACAGAAAGCAAGCAGCAGGGACTTGAACTGGCACCCATATAGGATGTAGGTGTTGCAGGCAGTGGCTTAACCCATTATACCACAGTGCTGGCCCCAAGGCTGTAACTTTTTACTCCAATCAGTTTCTGGGTCTGTGGAGGAGTTCTTGAGGATATAAATCAAACTGTTTCTCTGCTTTACTCCTATCCTTCTAAGTTTATCTCTCTAACCTCTACTAAGTCATTTGCTTTCTGTCTTTCCAAATTTTATTGCTAATATTGCTCCACCTATTTCCTTTGTTTTTTGGGGGATTTATGGCAATCTCAGAGAAAACTCTTAGGGCTGATGCTGTGGCATAGCGGGTAAAGCTTCTGCCTGCAGTGCCAATATCCCATATGGGAGCCAGTTTTGGTTCCGGCTGCTTCACTTCCAATCCAGCTCTCTGCTATGGCCCAGGTCCTTGGGCCTCTGCACCCCCATGGGGAGACCTTGAAGAAGCTCCTGGCTCCTGGCTTCAGATTGGTGCAGCTCCGGCTATTGTGGCCAATTGGGAGTAAATCAGTGGATGGAAGACTCTCTTTCTCTGTGTAACTCTTTCAAATAAATCTTTAAAAAAATAAAAGAACCTTCCATCATCATTTTTAGGATGGGAGTGGAAATAAACATGTAGAGGTAAATGACAGTGAACTCAGAATAAAGTCATTTACAATTCCTAGAAACTTCTCTATGTAATTATTGTCAGAATATTTGAATCTCTTTTTCTTCATATTCCCTACCGCATGGTCTTCCTTGCAGGATTGGAAACAGTCTCTCCTTCCTTATTCTTAAAAAAATTACTAGCTTCTTATATAGTCATGTAGTCTGAAGGAATAGAAAATAACATTCAGTAAGTTGCCAAGTATATTAGGAGATTGTAGCAACCACATAAAACTCGTCAGGCACAACAATGTATACATTAGTGACATATGCCTTGGATAGAAATCTCAGGTAGAAACTAGATCTAACTTTTTATTTGGAACACTGTCAAAGAAATGGCACCAGAGCATAATAAATATTTTAAGAATCATGTATGCTTCTTGGCCGGCGCCGTGGCTTAACAGGCTAATCCTCTGCCTTGTGGCGCCGGCACACCAGGTTCTAGTCCCGGTTGGGGCGCGGGATTCTATCCCGGTTGCCCCTCTTCCAGGCCAGCTCTCTGCTATGGCCCGGGAAGGCAGTGGAGGATGGCCCAAGTGCTTGGGCCCTGCACCCCATGGGAGACCAGGGGAAGCACCTGGCTCCTGGCTTTGGATCAGCGAGATGCGCCGGCCGTGGCGGCCATTGGAGAGTGAACCAATGGCAAAGGAAGACCTTTCTCTCTGTCTCTCTCTCTCCCACTGTCCACTCTGTAAAAAAAAAAAAAAAAAAAAAAAAAAGAATCATGTATGCTTCTACAACCTCTCCTCCTCCTGACACAATGTCATGGTATTTTTGAATGGATCTGAGAGTTAACTTTGAAATTGAAATATCCTAAAGCTCACTTAATTCCTGTCACTTTCTCAGAGCAAAACAATTAGCTGGAATTATTCTAAAAACACTTATATTTTTCTAAAACACAGACTTTTGGTTTTCTGGCTATAACTTTCCTAAGTAACACAAAAACATACAAAATAGGAAGAATGTAGCTGGCCTTGACTGTTCCAGAAAAGATGATAAGGGGCTGGGCAGGTATTTGCATGAGAGAAAAGGAGTAATAAGGTTACTGAAAAACAAAACAAAAACCAAAAAAAAGGGGGGGAGCATTCTTATAGGAGAAGAGAGATCAGAAATGCTTATACATAGATGAGTGTCCTTCAGAAAGTTCATGGGAAATACATATTATGAAGTATGCAAAGATTTCAAAATTATTTTGAATCAGCATAAACTTTTCAGTTTTTTTCACTTTTTTTTTTTTTGAAAGACAGAGAGAAAGAGAAACAGAATCAGATGGACAACTATGTCCCATCGGCTGGTTTACTCCCCAAATGCCCACAGCATCCAGGACTGGCCAGGCCAAAGCCAGAAGCTGGGAACTTTACCTTGGTCTCCTATATGGGACCTTCCAGATTCCAGCAGGAAGCTGGAATCCCAAGAGGTGCTGACTCAAACCGAGACACTGATATGGAATGCAAGGGTCCCAAAGTGAGTCTTAACTACTGCACCAAGTGCTTACTTCTTGAATCAGCTCTTTTACAAACATATTCTGCCTTAGAAATGAGGTCCACTGATTCCCATTTTGAGAAAAGCATTGTTTAGCTCAATAAAATTTTCCAAAACTAAGTTAGATTATCTATATGAGTTCAAACAATTTTTTTTCTTTCAAAGAAAAACTCTGAAGAACTGTTTTATGGGTATAAACCCAACACTATTGTTTAAAGACCACCTATATTATATCAGAAAAAAGCTTAAGAATGGACAGCATTAAGATCTATATCCCGGCCGGCACTGTGGCTTAACAGGCTAATCCTCCGCCTTGTGACGCCGGCACACCTGGTTCTAGTCCCGGTTGGGGCGCCGGATTCTGTTCCGGTTGCCCCTCTTCCAGGCCAGCTCTCTGCTATGGCCCAGGAAGGCAGTGGAGGATGGCCCAAGTCTTTGGGCCCTGCACCCGCATGGGAGACCAGGAGAAGCACCTGGCTCCTGGCTTCAGATCAGTGAGATGCGCCAGCCACGGCAGACATTGGAGGGTGAACCAACGGCAAAAAAGAAGACCTTCCTCTCTGTCTCTCTCTCACTATCCAATCTGCCTATCAAAAAAAAAAAAAAAAAAAAAAAAAAAAGATCTATATCCCTATAAGTAAGCTACTGTCTACATCTGTGATCGTGAACAAACCACCTCTGTGGACTTTAGTTTCTTTATCTATAAAAGAGTTTGGACTCAATGATCTCTAATTTTTACTTACTTGTCTAAACCTTTTTGAAATTCCATTTATGATTTCAACTGGCTCAATTAAAAGTGACCAAGAAAAAGAATGATCCTTTTTGTGGCTATCTAGGCAGATACTGTTTGCAAACATTTTGGAGATGAGGGTGGATTCCAGAAGCTAGATGCATAAAGTTTACAGAACACAGTGTTAGGCTCACTATGTGCTTGTGACAGACCACACTGGGAAAGAGTGTCCTTAAAATTACTTCATTTCCAAAGAGATGTGTCTCAAGAGGCCACGGCAATGGTCAAAGCCTTGGCTGAACAACTTTCTGATGTGTTGTTAGAAAAGTCATTCCTCAAACTGAACAATCTTCTTTGAAACATACCCTAATTAAAAATGGCAACAACGATGATAATGATGATGATGATGATAATATGCCCAGAGCTGAGTTCCACAACAGAGAGCCTTAGCAATTCAAATCCAGTGAAAGAATTTTGTGTGGTGAGAAAGGATTTATGGGAAGATGTCACTCTCTGAAAACATGGCTGGAATATTTCAGTTCAAATGTTAATTCCTAGTGCAGGAATATAATGATCACTATCAGTGTGCAAATTTGAACCTGTGAAACACTGTTTAAGTAACCATAAATAATGTAAAGGTATATAAAAGGGGCATATTTTCTAGATCTAAAACAGGTTACAGATCTTCACCATTTTCTAGCAGGTTCTTCCTGGCACATGGAGATCATGCAGTGATCTGTGGCTATCTAGGCCGATAGGAGGGATTTAGCAATGACCTTTTGGAAAATAACCTACCTTAGTGGCAAAGCTGATACCTAACGGATTTCTTTTGCCCTTTTAAAAGTGCATTTCCAGGGGCCAGCACTGTGGCATAGTGGGTAAAGCTGCCGCCTGCAGTGCCGGCATCCCATATGGATGCCAGTTCAAATCCTGGCTGCTCCTCATCCAATCCAGCTCTCTGCTACAGCCTGGGAAAGCAGTAGAAGATGGCCCAGGTCCTTGGGCCCCTGCACCTGTGTGGGAGACTCAGAAGAAGCTCCAGTCTCCTGGTTTCAGATCGGCCCAGCTCCAGCACATTGCAGCCATTTGGAGAGTGAACCAATGGATCGAAGACCTCTCTCTCTCTCTCTCTGCCTCTGCCTTTGCCTTTCTGTAACTGCCTTTCAAATAAATAATAAATAAATCTTTAAAAAAAAAAAGTACATCTCTAATACCTGTGCCTAACTGGCTACCTAAATTTCAGTCAAATTATTGTAATTAGATCTAAGTGAAGTAGACTTAACAAAGTCTGAAGTTTGAGACAGAATAACAGACCAGAGGTTTAATAGCTTGGGTTGAATTTCATGCTAGTTCCGTTAATTAAAAAGCACGTTTGCTAAATCTGTATATGAGGTATTTGATGTTCTCCATCACCCTCACCCCTCACTTCCCAGTCTTTTATCAGAGTCAAAGAAAAATGAATGGAGGTACAGTAAAGCAAACCACTTGGGCCAAAATTTGATGAAGAATTTCTAGAGCAATTAGGTTTGACTAAAATACAATGTTAACTAAATGTGTAATTTAAATTTTTCTAGTAGCCGCATTAGAAAGTAGAAAGAAACAGGCAAAATGAAATATTTAAAACATACTTTAGCTAATCCAATACAAATAAAACCTGGTTAACCTGAAATACAAATAAAAATCATTAACGACACACTTTTAGCTTCTTTTTCAGACTACATCTTCAAAAGCCAGTGTGTGTTTCACACTAGCAGCACATCTCTATTTGAATTGGCCACATTTCAAATATTCAGTATCCAGTACCCGGTTTCACATGTCATGTAAAGTAATGCAGTATTTGACTGTAATACCTTTAATAATTTCTTTGTCTTGTAGTCCCAAATTTATAAGTGTGATCTTCCTTTTTCTCCTATGACTGCTCCTCCTCTATTTCTCTGGTTGCTATTTTTGGAGAACTGTTAGAAAATTTATGACAGGGGACACTAAACTTCTCATAAGGCAAGTAAAAAATGCCAGTCTCTCTAGAATGAAAAAACAGGAAGTTTGGGACCACGTGATCAAGTGTTTTTCATAAAACTAGACATAGATAAAAGAGAGGAAAGATTAGCCTGAACTTCAAAGACTTCAAAGCCAGGCAGATTCAAAGATGAGGAGGTGGATCTTCTCCCTATGACCTTGTTATTAAACTAAGATGTCTCTGTTGCAAGCTATCTATAATCTGGCTTAAATTGCATTTACAAAAATACTTCATCTTCCTTGTTTTTTCCCCCCTTTCACACTGAATCTTGATCACTTTGTGTTGAATAAGTAGAAAAACGTTTGGGTAAAAGTGTGTTTCATTTTCACATAGCTGTCAGAAATCTGTAAACTTTGTTCCTGGTGACCATTCAAAACTAAAGTGCAGACTTGAGAAACGAGAAAATGATGTCTGAAAAAAATCCTAACCACTGTGACTGGAGAGACAAAAGATATTAATTAGGAGGAAATAAAAGAATGGCAAATTTAATAATGCTGTATACATATAAAGATTTTCTCTAGAATACACATTTTTTGAAGTACAAAAGGAATATCTGCCAGTATGGAGCACATACTGGACCATAAAATATGTCTCAGTAAATTTAAAAAACATTAAAGTTTTGGAAACCATGTTTTCTGATAACAGTAGAATTAAATTATAAAGCTCTAAACGCCAGGACTGGGCTGTGGGGGAGGGAGGTGGTTAGTGGGCTTTAGCGCCTTTTCTGGCTGTGGTAGATTTGAAGCGCTTTTAAGGACCGGGCCCAGGAGAGGAAACTGTCGGTGCAGGAGCAAAATGATTGGATCAATTGTTCTGTGGTGTTGGTTTTTCCTTTTTTGTCTTTTTAAATTTAAAGATTGAACCCTAGGACCATGGGAATAAAGGTTCAGTGTCCTCGGTGTTTTTTTGATATTGCCATTAACAATCAACCTACTGGAAGAGTTGTCTTTGAATTATTTTCTGCGAGAACTTTCGATGTCTTTGTACAGGTGAAAAGGGGACAGGGAAGTCAACTCAGAAGCCATTACATTATAAGAGTTGTCTCTTTCATAGAGTTGTCAAGGATTTTATGGGTCAAGGAGGTGACTTCAGTGAGGGAAATGGATGAGGAGGAGAATCTATTTATGGAGGATTTTTTGAAGATGAGAGTTTTGCTGTTAAACACAACAATGAGTTTCTTTTGTCAATGGCCAACAGAGGGAAAGATACAAATGGTTCGCAATTCTTCAAAACAACGAAGCCAACTCCTCATTTCGATGATGCCCATGTTGCTTTTGGGCAAGTGATCTCTGGTCAAGAAGTTGTGAGAGAAATAGAAAACCAGAAAACAGATGCAGTTAGCAAACCATTTGCTGAGGTACAGATACTCAGTTGTGGAGAGCTAATTCCCAAATCTAAAGTTAAGAAAGAAGAAAAGAAAAGGCATAAGTCGTCATCATTTTCCTCTTCATCATCCAGTGATTCAGATAGCTCAAGTGATTCTCAGTCCTTTTCTGATTCTTCTGAAAGTGCTTCTGAAGAGAAAAAAAAAGAAAAGAAAACAGAAACATCGGAAAAATTCCCGAAAACACAAGAAAGAAAAGTGAAAGAAAAGCAAGAAAAGTACATCTAGTGAAAGTGAAGCTGAGAATCTTGAAGTGCAGCCCCAGTCTACTGTCCGTCCAGAAGAGATCCCTCCTATGCCAGAAAATAGATTCCTAATGAGAAAAAGTCCTCCTAAAGCTGATGACAAGGAAAGGAAAAACAGAGAGAGAGAAAGAGAGTGAGAGAGCGAGCGAGCGAGCAAGCGAGCAACCTGCCTAACTCCCAGCCTGCGTCATACCAGAGACGACTTTTAATTACTAGGTCTGGCAGAAAAATTAAAGGAAGATGACCAATGTGTTATCGAACTCCTTCCAGATCCAGATCAAAGGATCGTTTCAGACGTAGTGAGATTCCTCCACATTGGAGGCAAGAGATGCAGAGAGCTCAAGAATGAGGGTATCAAGTGCTGAAAGATGGATCACAGGGGATAAGAGTGAGTTGAATGAAATAAAAGAAAATCAAAGAAGCCCAATTAAAGTAAAAGAGAGAAAAGTAATTGTGTCTGAGAGTCTAAATAGAAAAAATGAAAAGAAAGTTAAAGAGCATAAACCTAACAGCAAAGAGAGATCAAAAAAACTCTGAAAAAGATGAAAAATATAATAAAAACAAAGTGAAGAAAAGGGCCAAATCTAAAAGCAGAAATAAGGGCAAAGAGAAATCAAAGAGTAAGGAAAGAGATTCAAAACATAACAGACACAAAGAAAAGAGGATGAGGTCAAGGAGCAAAGAAAGATCATGAGAATGTTAAAAAGAAAAACCATTGGATTCTAAAGGAAAAGATCAGGAAAGGAGTAGAAGTAAAGAGAAGTCTAAACAATTAGAATAAAAAAGTAATGAGCATGATCATAATAAAAGTAAGGAAAAGGATAGACGTGCACAATCTAAGAGTAGAGAACGAGATGTAACTAAAAGTAAACACAGCTACAATAGTAGAACAAGGGAGCAGAGCAGAAGTAGGGACAGGAGCAGAAGAGTGAGGTCTAGAAGCCATGACAGAGATCGCAGCAGAAGCAAGGAGCACCATAGATACAGAGAACTGGAGCACAGGAGAAGAGGCAGATCCCGCAGCAGAGAGACGAGCAACACCAGGAAGATCCAGAAGTAAAGACAGGAGGAGGAGGAGAGATTCCTGGAGTTCAGAGAGAGAAGAAAGTCAAAACTGAAACAAAGAAAAATACAGAAACCAAGAAAGAGTTCACATAGAAAAGAAAATTCTGAGAGTGAGAAAAGAATGTACTCTAAAAGTCGTGATCATAATAGTTCGAATAACAGGGGGAAAAAATCTGATAGAGATCCAAGTCCATTCTCAAAAATGAAACAAAACAGTCAGGACAATGAATTAAAGTCTTCCTCACTGAAAAATAAGGAAGATGAGAAGATGAGATCCTCAGTTGAAAAAGAATACCAAAAATCAAAGGGTCAAGAAAATGATCATTTCCATGATAAAAACAAAAAATCTGATCATGAATCAAGCCCTGGAACAGATAAAGACAAAAGTCGATGAGTCCTGTATACTTACTCCATTTTTAACTCAAATATTAAGTTTTAAGACTTGCTGATGAATCTCCTTTATGTTGTTTTCATTGTTTTTGGGTTGTTTTATGTTTTTTTTTTTTTTTTATGTGGACTTCATTGAGTTGATCTTTTGATAATCTGCACCTGGATAATTTGACTGCTAAAGTTTTAATAAACTTGAAAAGAGAAAAACAAAAAAAAATTATAAAGCACTAACAAAACTCTCTGGAAGATCCACAAAGATATGGAGACCACATAACATAATTATGAATAACACAAGTTCAAAAACAACCCATAAGGGAAATGAGAAAGTATTCTGAAATGAATGAAAATGAAAATACATTGAAATTTGTTGGCTTTTGCTAAGGCAGTACTCTCAGAAATTTATAGCATTACATGCTATGCCAGAAAAGAAGAAAGGTCTCAAATTAATCACCTCAGCTTCCATCTTGAGTAAATAAGCCAACAGTCAATTAAATATGAAGGATGTGGAAGGACACAATAAAGTTCACAGTATAACTCAATAACTTGAAAACAGAAAAATAGAGAAAATCAGTGAAACCAAGAACTCATTTGAGAAGTTCAGTAAGATTGATAAATTTCTAATTAGATTGAAGAGGAAAAGATAACACACTGTTGCTAGAAGAAATGAGAAAGAAGCTATTACTCTAGATTCTACAGATATTAAGGGGATAAGAGACTATGAATATACTGAACTACAAATAAAATGGCCAAAGGTCTTCTAAAGAAACAGAAAATCTTGGTGGCACTACATATATGAAATAATTTATCTTGTAGTTACAGATCTTATCACAAGGAAAAATGCAGGCCTGAATGGCTTCATTGTGAATTCTACTAAATATTTAAGAAATAAATACTGTTAAGAATAGCATATACTAAGATATACATTAAGAAATAATACTGTTACTGGTACAATAGGTCATGTGGGTGAATTAAAAAAATTGGTCTTCTTAATGTTAATGGTTGATGGAGTAAGGGTGAATCTTGATTTAATTATGGTACCTGAGAGGTGAGTCTGGGGGGAGGTGTTCAGGTTTGCAGGGCATGCTCTTGGAGGGTGGTTCTCTTGAGAATGTTGATTATTATTTGAGTTCAAGTTCTGCCTCACTGTTCTCTCTCTGCTTCCTGGCTTACCATGTGATCATTCCTCCACATTCACCATGAACAGCATTTACAGAATGCTGAACTGTAACCTCTAAACCGTAAACTCAAATGAATCTTCTCTTTCCTAAGAAGCACCTCCTGGGTGTTTTAGTTAAAGTAATGAAAAGTGAACTAATACAAAAACCAATTCTAGATGAACTCTACTGGGAAATAAGGGGATACAGTTGCCAACTCCTTTCATGAGGTTAAAATATCCTGTTACTGAAACAAGACAAAGACATTAAAAGAAAATTATGGACTAACATCCCTCATAGGACTGATACAAATAATCTTAGTAAATCAAATCCAGTACAGTATTTAGAAAGTTAAGGGCTGGCGCCACGGCTCAATAGGCTAATCCTCTGCCTGTGGCACCGGCACCCCGGGGTTCTAGTCCCGGTTGCCCCTCTTCCAGGCCAGCTCTCTGCTGTGGCCAGGGAGTGCAGTGGAGGATGGCCCAAGTGCTTGGGCCCTGCACCCCATGGGAGACCAGGAGAAGCACCTGGCTCCTGCCTTTGGATCAGTGCGGTGCGCCAGCCGCGGCACGCCGGCCGTGGCGGCCATTGGAGAGTGAACCAATGGCAAAGGAAGACTTTTCTCTCTGTCTCTCTCTCTCACTGCCCACTCTGCCTGTCAAAAAAAAAAAAAAAAAAAAAAAAGTTAATATATCAAGATCAAGTAGAATGGAAAGTTGGTGCCACATCAAAATGTTAATCAATGTAATTCACCACATTAAAAAAAAAAACCACAACAAAAAGGGGGTGAGCATTTGGTATGACAGTTAAGATGCCAATTAGGATGTTCACATTCCATACAGAGTGCCTAGATTCAAGTTCTGGTTCTGTTTCTGACCCAGCTTCCTGCTAATATGTACTCTCGGAGGTAGCAGGTGATGGTTCAAGTACTTGTATCCCTGTTACCAAACTGGGAGACCTAGATGGAGTTCCTAGCTCCTGACTTCAGACTGGCCAAGGCCCAACTGTTGCAACTATTTTGGGAATGAATGACTAGATGATTTGTTTTGTAAATAAAATTAAACTTAAAAAGGCTAAAATTCACAATAGTCAAGGGATCATAAACTGAAATAAAATGAAATTAGTTGATTCTTTAATTCATTTACCCCTGCATCAATTCAATCAATAAATATTTATTGAAGTTTTTCATGGGTCAGACACTATTCTAGGTGGTGGGAATCAGAAGTGAACTAAACAAAATTCTTTATATGTACTTTTTATCGTATCTTCTCTCCCAATTTGGCAAATGACCAACACTTAAAAGAGAAATTGAAATACCGTTAGCAGGGATATAGGGAAGGATATATTTTTCAAGAATTTCTGGGGGAGATAAGAAACATACACAGCCTTTTTAAACAGCATCTGCCAATACCTACTAAAACTAAATATATATATACTCTGTGATCAAGAAATTCCATTCCCAGGAATCAAACCCAAAGAAATAAAAAACTAGCAGTAAATACTTATGTATAAGGATGTTTATTAAAGCTTTATTCAAGATGAAAAAAGAAACTGGACAGAATCTGAATTCTCATCAAAAGGGAAATATATGAAAAAAACAGAATAGTCACACCAGAAAATATTATATAGGCTTAGTGGTCAGATGCCGGTTAGGATGCCCACATCCCACATCAGAGCACATGGGTTCAACTCCCAGCTCCAGGTCCTGATTCCAATTTCCTGCTAATTCAGACCCCAGGAGACAACGATGATGGTTCAAGCAGCCAGGTTCCTGCCATCCATGTGGGAGAACTGAATTAAGTTCCCAGCCCCCTTGCTACCGTGAGTATTTGGGGAATGAGCCACTAGATGGGAGCACTCTGTCATTCTGTGTTCCTCAAATGAATGAATGAGAATGTCTCATAGCCTGGTTCCAAATCATGGGATGAGTCACCATGGGCTATTACATGGAAATTGAAAAAATTATGTGGTATAACTTAATTTGAAGTAAAATGCAGTGTTTTTCAATATATCTGCCAGGGTTATCACTTGACATTACACGTCTGAAGTAATTTACAGTTTCAACGTTATATCATGCTACATTATTATCAACAACATTGCATCTCTGTGAAGCTGAGTATTCAGTGGTTGCTGTGATTAAAAAGCAAATACTATGCCAAAACCAAAGCTGGAAATGTTGGTGGTAGAGTCAATCTAATCCCAAAGTTCAAGAAGCTGCACAATCTCCAACAGTCTCCCATTAGTAAACAATTACAGCTATTTTAAAATGAAATGTAAATAATATTTTTTCATTCCATGTTTAATTTTTTCAATGGTTATTCAGTTTTAAATACTGAATATTAAGTTGGTAGAAACATATAAAAAATGAAGGTCTTAGGTATTTCTCTTGTCCTGGAGTATACCAAGAAAAACAGGCTGAGACTGTCAACTTTGAACCCAGAAAGTTTGGGAACTTCTAACTCAAAAAGTGAGATACCTCTTGAAGATTTAGCTTATGAAATAAAAAATAGAACAAAATGAAAAAAAATGAATATAGAAATTAAGTAGAAAATAAACAAATGCAAAATAAAAAAACCATTTTACAAAATAATCAACATTGGGCAAATCACTATGACAAAATCATCAAACAACACAGGAAGAAATGAAAATCTGAACAGTCTATAACTGGAATTAAAAATACGCTGACAAAACACTAGATTCAGACAGCTTAGTAATGAGTCCTAACAAACTTTTAAGGTATACAGTATTTCAAAATAAAATGAAGTGTTTCACAGAAGAGACACAGAGGAACACTCCTGATTTAATTTTCTGGTACTAGTATAATAGGTTGAGAAATTATAGTCTTATTTCAGTCATGGAAAAAACTGTTAACATATGAAGTACAGTAATCCATGAAAATAACTATACATCAAAACTGATAGTTGCAGAAAAAATATCTCATAAAATTTAATATCTATCCTGATACAATTCTTAACTCACCAATGAAGAGAACTTTTAAACCTGATGTGGGATATCTAACTAAACTTTTTATGAAAGCCAAAGTTCTAAGATTAAACTTTACAAAAGGTACTTATTATCATGCCTAATTAATGTTATGGTATTGCTCTCTGCAAGATAATAAGAAAGATATATATAAAATTTGGGAAGTATTCTAAGAAATATCATGGATATTATGATTGTAAACTTACAGAAATTAAAACAACATGCATACAAATTATTAAAATTAGTGAAGTTTACAAAGTAATAGCTAAGTTCACTGTATTTCTATACATACGAAAAAGCAGAAAGCAATTAGAAAACATTTTAAAAGACAACGTTTAGAATAGTAACATAAAAAATTGGGATGACTAGAAAGGGGTTTCAAAAACATGTGTAAGACTTTCATGGAACGACATATTATTAAGTATATTAAAGGGTTATATACACTAAGGAAGACATTATGTAAATGGATAAAAGACATAAAAATGTCAGGTCTTCTTAAATTAATCTTTGGGTTCAGTGCAATTTTAGTCAAAGGTCCAATAGTGTGTTTCATGGAATTCAGTGAGGCTATTCTAAAATTATATGAGAAAACACAGGGCAAAGAACAGGTAACACATCTCTCAGGAAGACACAACACAGGGACTTGTCTCAGCAGATACTAAAACTTATTATCAAACCTGAAGACTATGTTATGCTCATGTTTAAGCAAGAAAACAGAACTCTTGAATAGGCTCGTATATTCATAGAAATGTGACATATGAAAAAAGTGTTTTTGAAAGTCAGTGGAGAAAGAATGTAGCATTAAATAAATGGTTCTGAGACAATGGTTATTAATTTAGAAAAAGATGAACTGGATAGCCATCTCATACAATTCACAAAAATCATTGTCAGATAGATTAAGAATTTAAACATGAAAGGCAAAGTTATTGAGCATTTTAAAAGAATATAAGAATAGGAGCCAGTGCTGTGGTGCAGCAGGTTAAAGTCCTGGCCTGTAGGGCTAGCATCCCATATGGGTACTGGTTTGGTCCTGTTTGCTCCACTTCCAATCCAGCTCCCTGCTAGTGTGCCTGGGAAAGCACTGGAGGATGGCCTAAGTGCTTGGGTCCCTACACCCACGTGGGAGAACTGGAAGAGGCTCCTGGCTTCTGGCTTTGGATGGGCCCAGCTCCAGCCATTGTGGTCCTTTGGGGAGTAGACCAGAGGATAGAGAACTTCTCTCTCTCTGTAACTTTGTTTTTCAAATGAATAAAATAAATCTTTTTACAAATATTTATTTATTTATATGAAAGTCAGAGTTATACACAAATAGGAGAGGCAGAGACAGAAAGAGAGGTCTTCTATCTGCTGGTTCACTCCTCAGATGGCTGAAACGGCTGAAGCTGCGCTGATCTTAAGCCAGGAGCCAGGAGCTTCTTCCTGGTCTCCCACATGGGTGCAGGGACCCAAGGACTTGGGCCATCTTCTACTGCTTTCCCAGGCCATAGCAGAGAGCTAGATTGGAAGTAGAGCAGCCGGGACTCAAACTGGTGCCCATATGGGATGAAGGCACTGCAGGCGGCGGCTTTACCCACCATGTCGCAGTACCCGCCCCAATAAAAGAAATCTTTTAAAAAAAGGATATCAGAATATCTGTATGACATTATGGCAGGAAAGGATTTCTTGCTATATATAAAAAAATGTCAAAACACAAAAGAAATGATTAATGAGGTCAACTATATTAAAACTACAAATTGATATTCATTAAGAGATGTAAGGACAGAGAGAAGACAGTCATAAACTGGGAAGATACATTTGTAACATGTAAATTACTGAAGGATTTGTTTCAGAACATTTTAATAACTCTTATAAATCAATAATAGAAAAAAATGAAAAAAAAAAGCAACTAGGCATCTTCTTACATAGCAAACATGCAAGGCCAGTAAACAAGAAAACTTGTCCATTTATTAGTCACATGAAAATGCAAATTATAACTATCATGATAAACTCTTTTATAATGATCAGATTGGCAGAATTTAAAAAGTATGCTTTTTATTTTTATGCATTCACTTTTAAAGGCAGATTGGCAGAGAGAGAGAGAGAGAGTGAGCGCGTGCGAGCGAGCTTCTATCTGTTGATTTACTTTCAAATACCTACAACAGCTGGGGCTAGGCCAGCCCAGATTCAAAGGCAAGAACCAAAGTATCTGGGACATCATCTACTGCCTCGCAGGCACATTAACAGGAGGCTGGATCAAAAGCATGGAGGAGTTGGCACTTGAACCCAGCACTAGATATGGCAGTTTAACTTACTGCAAAACGTCTACGATTTAAAGCAACAGAAACTCTCATATGTTGCTATAAGAGAATAAATTTTTGTAAACTCATTTTCACAGAGATTCCAAGATGGTTGAATAGAGAAAAGACATTCTTTTAGACAACAGGAAGATAGCAGAAAAAAAAGCTGAGGAAGTGCATTTTCAGGGGAGAAGTGGAGAGAAGTTTGCAGTAGAAATTCTACAGAAGCAAGAGGGATGCCTTGAAGCAGTATGGAAAGTGCCAATGTGTTGCAAAGACCGCAGACACCACACAGGATGCCTACAGGCAGGAACTGGAAGACACACTAGCTTTGGA
The DNA here is from genome assembly GCF_033115175.1 of Lepus europaeus. Lineage (NCBI taxonomy): Eukaryota > Metazoa > Chordata > Mammalia > Lagomorpha > Leporidae > Lepus > Lepus europaeus. The sequence goes on along the minus strand of NC_084833.1, from coordinate 55,174,702 downwards.
GATCGAAGTGAGAGGAGACTGCGACAGCAACTGGTGGGGAGAAGGCGCTATTTCGACACAAGTATAGGCTGTGACAGCTCTTGTGTGTGTGTGTGTGTGTGTGTGGTCAGGAGATTTTACCAGAGGGAACAATCTACTTTCCCTCATTGGCTTTGAGTTTGGCTAGGAAGGTTGACAGTGGGCTGGGCAGCCCTGCAGCCCTGTGAGGTCCCCCAGTCTCTCAACATATCATAAGTTCTGGGGGTCAAACTTCCAAGGTGGAGCACCCACCAGCAGCAGGCTCTGGGGAAGTCTATGCTATCTCCACGGATGGAGCAAGCTCATGTGACTAAACAAATCCTCTGCACCCTACGACTGTGGGAGACTTGCATGCTGTGACTGTAGGAATCCTGTGACTGTATGACGTGATAGGGCGGGGGTGTGGCTGGGTCTCTGGGCAGGCACTGTGTCCCGTGTCAGGGACTCAGAGCTCCCTGACTGCTCAGGGTGGGTCACTGCTGAGAGTCCTGTGCTCACACTGAAGACTGCACAGATCCGCTGTGTGGTTTATGTGGCAGCGCAGGTGTGTTATGCCCACCGTGGGCTACCCTGGGGCACTGATCACCTTGGAAGAGAGGAGGTAAGGGTGTGATTACACCAACAGAGGTAATCATATCCTGACGAAAGGGATCTAACATGCCCAACTTGGATGTCTCACCCTGGATACTCACACAACCCTGGAGCACTGTCCAGAGCTCCCTGGCCACACCCAGCACAAGCCTCTGGGTATTCACTGAAAGAGCTAAGCTACAGGGTCATAGTTCAAAAATAAAACAAATCACAGGGGAAAACCAACAAGAATTTCCACAAATGCATAAAAATAAATGCAGAAATTCAAGAAACAAGAATAAGGAAGACAACATGACTCCCACAAAGGAACACAACAACTCTTGAAGTTTAGATTGTGAAGACAAGAGATTGATGAAATGTCTAAAAAGGAATGTCAAAGAATGAGCACAGCATTACACAAAAGCAATGAGAAAAAAAGTAATGAGTTAAAGAAATTAATACATGTCATGGAGGAAAAATTATCCAACGAGATGGAGATTTTAAAATCAACTGAAATATTAGAAATGAAAAATTCAATATGTCAAATAAAAAATACAGTGGAGGGGCTGGCGCTGTGGCATAGTGGGCAAAGCTGCTGCTTGCAGTTCTAGCATCCCATATGGGCACCAGTTCCAGTCCTGGCTGCTCCTTTTCTGACCCAGTTCTTTGCTATGGCTTGGGAAAGCAATAGAAAATGACACAAGTTCTTGGACCTTGTACCCATGTGGGAGACCCAGAAGAAGCTCCTGGCTCCTGGCTTTGGATCAGCACAGCTCCAGCAATTGCGGCCATCTGGACAGTGATCCAATGGATGGAAGATCGATATCGATCGATCTCTCTCTTTCTCTCTCTCTCTGCCTCTCTGTAATTCTGTCTTTCAAATAAGTAAATAAATCTTTAAAAAAATACAGTGGAAAGCCTTAAGAACAGATGTGGTGAGGCATAAGAAAAAATATCTGAGATAGAAGACAAACCTTTGGAAATATCTCAGATCAAAAAAAGGAGAAATTAGAAATAAAACAATGTTCAAGATCTATGGGATACTATCAAATGACCCAGCATACAGATCTTAGGAGTTCTTGAAGGCGTGGACAGACAGAATGGATTAGAAGGCCTAATCAGCCGGCGCTGCAGCTCAATAGGCTAATCCTCCACCTGAGGCGCCGGCACACCAGGTTCTAGTCCTGGTCGGGGCGCTGGATTCTGTCCTGGTTGCCCCTCTTCCAGGCCAGCTCTCTGCTGTGGCCAGGGAGTGCGGTGGAGGATGGCCCAAGTGCTTGGGCCCTGCACCCGCAAGGGAGACCAGGAGAAGCACCTGGCTCCTGCCTTGGGATCAGCGCGGTGTGCCGGCTGCAGCGCGCCGGCCGCGGCGTTCATTGGAGGGTGAACCAACGGCAAAGGAAGACCTTTCTCTCTGTCTCTCTCTCACTGTCCACTCTGCCTGTCAAAAAAAAAAAAAAAAAAAAAAAAAAAGAAGGCCTAATCAATGAAATAAATAATACAGAAAACTTCCCTACTTGGAGAAAGGGATGACTAAGTACATGAGGCACATACAACTCCTAATAGACATGACCAGAAAAGATCTTTACCATGACACGTTGCAGTCAAACTTTCAACAGTAAAACATAAAGAAAAGATTCTAAAATGTGCACAAGGGAAACACCAGATTACTTTTAGGATCTCCAATTAGATTCACAGCTTACTTCTCATGAGAAACAACACAGGCTAGCAGAAAATGGAGAGACACAGTCCAACTTTTAAAATTAAAAAAAAAAAAAAAACCCACTATAAACCGAGAATACTGTACCCTGCAAAGCTCTCAGTTATGAATGAAGGTGAAATAAAGACCTTCTGTAACAAACAGATATTGAAGGAATTTGTCACCACTCATCCAGCCTTAGAAATGCTTAAGGATGTGTATACAAACAGAGAGATAGTCATCATTATGAAAGAATATAAAGGTGGGGCTGGTGCTGCAGCACACTAGGTTAATCCTCCGCCTGCAGCGCTGGCATCCCATATGGGTGCCGGTTCTAGTCCCGGTTGCTCCTCTTCCAGGCCAGCTCTCTGCTGTGGCCTGGGAAGGCAGTGGAGGATGGCCCAAGTGCTTGGGCCCCTGCACCCGCATGGGAGACCAGGAAGAAGCACTTGGCTCCTGGCTTTGCAGCCATTTGGGGAGTGAACCAACAGAAGAAAGACCTTTCTGTCTCTCTCTCTCACTGTCTAACTCTACCTGTCAAATAAATAAATAAAAATATTTTTTTTATTTGACAGATAGAATTAGACAGTGAGAGGGAAAGATAGAGAGAAAGGTCTTCCTTCCATTGGTTCACTCTCCAAATGGCCGCTATGGCTGGAGCTACGCCGATCCGAAGCCAGGAGCCAGGTGTTTCTTCTTGGCCTCCCATGCGGGTAACAGGTCCCAAGCACTTGGACCATCCTCCACTGCCTTCCCGGGACACAGCAGAGAGCTGGCCTGGAAGAGGAGCAACCGGGACTAGAACTGGTGCCCATATGGGATGCCGGCACCGCAGGCGGAGGATTAACCAAGTGAGCCATGGCACCAGCCCCATAAATAAAAATCTTTAAAAAAAAAAAAAAGAAAGAATATGAAGGTTAAAAAAATTACTCAGTAAAGGATAAAGGAAATCCAAAGCAAACAACAGGATAATGGTAGGGCCAAGTCATTACTTACCAATAGTAATATTGAATGGAAATGGCCTAAAATCTCCAATTAAGAGACAGACTGGTTGAAGGGATTAAAAAGCAAGACTTATCTATTTGCTGCCTATAAGAAACACCTCACCAAGAAAGATACACTCAGAAAGTGAAAGGATAGAAAAAAATATTCTGGGGTCAGCGCTGTGGCACAGCAGGTAAAGCAGCCACCTGCAGTGCCGACATCCCATTTGGGTGCCAGTTCGTGTCCCAGGTGCTCCACTTCCAATCCAGCTCTCTGCTGTGGCCTGGGAAAGCAGCAGAAGATGGCCCAAGTCCTTGGGCCCCTGCACCATGTGGAAGACCCAGAAGAAGCTCCTGGCTCCTGGGTTTGGATTGGCACATTTTGGGCCGTTGTGGACAACTGGGGAGTGAACCATGGATGGAAGACCTCTCCCTCTCTCTCTCCCTCTTTGTAACTCTGACTTTCAAATAAATAAATAAATAAATAAATAAATCTTTTAAAAAATAAGAAACAAAGATATTCCACACTAATGAAAAGCAAAAAATGGCAGTATAGCCATCGTAATATCAGACAGAGTAGATTTTTGCACAAAAACTGTTAAAAGAGACAAAGAAGGGCACAGTGTAATGATCAAGGGATGAATTCAAAAGAAAGACAATAATAAATGTATATGCAAACAATGCCAGGGCATCTGGCTATTTAAAAAAAATGTTGATTGATTCAAAGAGAGACATAGACTCCCATACAATATTAATGGGAGACTTCAACACTCCACTTTTTTTTTTTTTAAGATTTATTTTATTTATTTGAAAGAGTTACAGAGAGAGGTAGAGACAGAGACAGAGAGAGAGAAAGGGAAAGAGAGAGAGCTCTTCCATCTGCTGGTTCACTCCCTAGATGGCTGCAACTGCTGGAGCTGTGCTGATCCAAAGCCAGGAGCCAGGAGCTTCCTCCAGGTCTCCCATGTCGGTGCAGGGGCCCAAAGATTTGGGCCATCCTCCACTGCCTTCCAGGGCCACAGCAGAGAGCTGGATTAGAAGTGGAGCAGCTGGAACCAGAACCAGCACCCATATGGGATACCGGCACTTCAGGCCAGGGCGTCAACCTGCTACACCACAGCACTGGCCCCTACATCCCACTTTCAATAATGGGCAGATCTACTAGCCAGAAAATCAACAAATAAGCAATGGAGTTAATCTACACTATGGACCAAGTGAACCTAACTCATATTTACAGAACTTGTCACCCCACAGCTACAGAATACACCTTCTTTTCATCAGTGCATGGAACTTTCTCTAGGGTATACCATATGCAGGTCCATAAAGCAAGTCTCAGAAAATTTTAAAAAACTGAAATGATACTATACATCTTCTCTGACCACAATGGAATGAAACTGGAAATTAACAACTCAAGAATCTCTAGGAAATATGCAAACATATGGAGAATGAACAGCATGCTCCTAAATGAACAGTGGGTCATAGAAGAAATAAAAAATAAAAGGGAAATAAAAAATTCCTGGAAATGAACAGAGATGACAATACAATACAACATATCAAAACTTAATGGGGTACAGCAAAAGCAGTATTAAGAAGGAAGTTTATAGCAATTGGTGCCTACATCAAGAAATTGGAAAGGAATCAAATAAAGGAACGATCAATGTATCTCATGGATTTAGAAAAACAACAAACCAAACCCAAAATTAGTAGGCGGAAATAATTAAAATTAGAGAAGAAATAAAGTTGAAACAACAACAAAAAAGATCAGTGAAGGAACAACCGGTTTTTTGAAAAAATAAACAAAACTGATACACTATTGGTCCAACCAAAAAAAAAAAAAAAAACCAAAAAGAAAAAAAAGACCCAAACTACTAAAGTCAGAGATGAAAAAGAAATGTAACAACAGCTATTAGAGAAGTAAGAAGAATCATTAGGAATTACTACAAAGAGGTTTATGTCAACAAACTGGATAACCAAGAAGTAATGGATAGATTCCTGGAAACAAACAATTCACCAAGATTGAGTCACAAAGACATAGGAGACCTAAACAGACCAATAACCAAGACAGAAAATGAATCAGTAATAATGACCATTGCAACGAAGAAAAGTTCAGGACTCCATGGCTTCATTGCTGAATTCTACCAGACTTTTAAAATAGGACTAATTCCAATTCTTCTCAAGCTATTCAAAACAATTGAAAGGGAGGGAATCCTAATAAACTCCTTCTATGAGGCTAGCAACATCTTAATTGCAAAACCAGAAAAAGATACAACAGAGAATTCAAACTATAGATCAATATCCCTGATGAACATAGATGAAAAAATCCTCAACAATATACTAGCTAATTGAATCCAAAACACATCAGAAAGATACGCCTGGTATTCAGGGATGGTTCGACATATGCAAATCAGTAAATGTGATTCATCACATTAACAAACTGAAGAAAAGGAACCCATGTGATTATCTAAGCAGATGCAATGAAAAAATCTGATGAACTACAACATAGTTTCATGATAAAAACCTTAAGCAAATGCAGTATGGAGGGAATGTTCTTCAACATAATCAAGCCAATACATGACAAAACCACAGCCAGCATCATATTGAATAATGAAAGGTTAGAAGTATTTCCAATAAGATCTGGAACCAGACAAGAATGCCCACTTTTACCACCGCTATTCAATATAGTCCTCGAAATTTTAGCCAGAGGCATTAGGCAAGAAAAAGAAATCAAAGGGATACAAATTGGAAAGCAGGGGGCTGGCACTGTCCTGTAGCCTGAGGTACCAGCATCCCATATGGGCGCCGGTTTGGGTCTCAGCTGCTCCACTTCTGATCCAGCTCTCTGCTGTGCCTGGGAAAGCAGTAGAGATGGCCTGCATCCTTGGGTCCCCCCACCCACCCACATTGGAGACCTGGAAGAGGCTCCTGGCTCCAGATTGGTGCAGCTCTGGCTGTTGCGGGCAACTGGGGAGTGAACCAATGGATAGAAGGCCTCTCTCTCTCTCTCTCTCTCTCTGCCTCTCCTCTCTCTGTATAACTCTGACTTTTAGATAAATAAATAAATCTTAAAAAAGAGAAAAAACAAAAACAAATTGTAAAGCAGGAAGTCAAACTATCCCTATTTGTAGATTTAAATAAAGAGGAACCTGGCTGGCGCCACGGCTCACTTGGCTAATCCTCTGCCTGCGGTGCCAGCACCCCGGGTTCTAGTCCTGGTTGGGATGCTAGACTCTGTCCTGGTTGCTCCTCTTCCAGTCCAGCTCTCTGCTGTGGCCCAGGAAGGCAGTGGAGGATGGCCCAAGTGCTTGGGCCCTGCACCTGCATGGGAGACCAGGAGGAAGCACCTGGCTCCTGGCTTCAGATTGGCGCAGTGCACCGGCCGTAGTGGCCATTTGGGGGGGTGAACCAATGGAAGGAAAACCTTTTTCTCTGTCTCTCTCTATCTCACTAACTCTGTCAAAAAAAAAAAAAAAAAAAAAAAAAAAAAAAAAAAAAAAAAAAAGAGGAACCAAGGCTCCAGTAAGACTACTGAAACTCATAAAAGAGTTTGGTAAAATGGTAGGATATAAAATTAACACACAAAAAACAATAGCCTTTGTACACACAGACAATGCCACAGCTGAAAAAGAACTTCTAAGATCAATCCCATTCACAATAGCTAAAAAAAATTAAGTATCTTTGAATAAATTTAACCAAAGAGGTGAACGATATCTACAATGAAAATTAGAAAAAGTTAAAGAAAGAAGTAAGCATTAAAAAAAATGAAAAATCTTCCATGTCTGTGGATTGGAAGAATTAATATCATCAAAATGTCTATACCATTGAAAGCAATTTGCAGATCCAATACGATCCCAATCAATATACCAATGATTCTTCTCAGATCTATGAAAAAAGAAGCTAAAATTCATATGGAAACATAAGAGACCCCAAGTAGCTAAAGCAATCTTAAACAACAAAAGCAAAGCTGGAAGCATCACAATACCAGATTTCAAGTTATACTACAAGCAATTATAATCAAAACAGCCTGGTAATGGCACAAAAACAGACGTGAAGACCAGTGGAACAGAACAGAAACCCCAGAAATCAATCCATGCTTCTACAACTGACTAATCTTTGACAAAGGAGCTAAAGTGTGTGAATACCTGAAGAACACAGTCTATTCAACAAAGGGTTCTGGGTAAATCGGATCTCTACGTGACTAAGTACAAAATAATACCCCTACCTTATATCTTACACAAAAATTAACTAAAAATGGATCAAGGCAACAAACGGAAAGGGAGAAAATATCTGCAAACCATGCAACAGATAGAGGATTAATATCCAGAATCTATGAAGAGCTCAACAACAAAACAATCCAGCTAAAAATAGGCAAAGGAACTGAACAGGTATTTTTCAAAAGAGAAAATTCAAATGGCCAACAGACACATGAAAAATGCTCAGGATCAGTAGCCAAAATCAGGGTAATGTAAATCAAAACCACAGTGAGGTTTTACCTGACTCCAGTTAGAATAGCTCTCATACAGAAACCCCCCCAAAAATAATCATAATAAATGCTGGTGAGCATGTGGAGGAAAAGGTACCCTAGTCCACTGTTGGTGGGAATGCAAACTGTTGCAGCCACTGTGGAAGTCAGTATGGAGATACCTCAGAAACCTGAAAATAGATCTACTAAATGACCCAGCAATTTCACTCCTGGAGATTTACCCAAACGAAATGAAATCAGCATACAAAATAGTGATCTGTACCCCCATGTTTACTGCAGCTCAACTCACAATAGCTAAGTTATGAATCAACCCAAATACTCATCAGCTGATGACTAGATAAGGAAATTGTTTATATTCAACTGTAAAAAACAATGAAATCCTGTCTTTCGCAATAAAATCGATACAATTGGAAACCATTATGCTTAGTGAAATAAGCCAGTCTCCAAAAGACAAATACCATGTTTTCCCTGACCTGTGGTAACTAATAGAGTACCAAAAAATGTAATTTATAGGAGTGACATGGACATTCTGAGATTTGATGATTGTTTACAGCCCTTGTCTCTACTGTTGAGGGACAGTGTTTCTTCTTCTATTTGTTGAAATGTTACTTAGTATAGGGTTAATTTATAAGTATAAAGTAAACAAAGTAGATGACTGTAAAAATTAAGAGAAGGAGGCGTTTTTGTTCACTGATAAAATTATGCTTTAGAGACTTATCAACTAAGTATTCTGTGAATGCAGTTGGTATCTTCAGTGGAGAAATTGAAGGTGAATGTATAAACTAAGAAATATTTTGCCTTAATTGTTTATCGAATAATATTATAGTAGTATTTATTTTGGGGGTCTGGCGAATGTGTGTAGTTGTTTTCAAAAGATTCCATTATCTGTATTTAAACTATATTTATATAAATATATATTTAATTAAAAAAGATTAAGAGAAGGAATAAGAGAGGACATGAGGGAGGGTAGAGTGGGAAGTATTACTATGTTCTTAAGTCTATATATATATGAAATACATTGTTCACCTTAAAAATTTTTTTAAAAAGTACCATCATCAGACCATAATCCCTACAGTTTTCTCCTAACCCAGTTCCTACACATATAGCATAAAAGTATTTATAGTTTTGCCTAATTTTTTTCATTAGGAATGTTCAATCTTGAAACACACTCACAGAGCTAGTCCTCTTGATGGGTCATTGGTTTTGTTTTTTAAATAAGGAAGTTGAAAATTTTATTATGTTTCTTATTTTGCTGAAGAGCTATTGCTTCACTGTATAAACAGCACCAGCAAATGCAGTATACTGTAAAATTAACACAGTACTGTCCTTTCTCTGGCACTGCACAACTAACAAAAACTGTTTCTGCTACCCAGTTACTTACAATGGAAAGATCATTACATACTTTGACCCCAATCCAGGGATGGGTGTAGGCAAGTTACAATATTATATAAGGCTTAAGATAACAATGTCATCCTTGAATTACATTATTTGTATAACCAGTTTTTACCACAGATAACTTCATGTATTCTGAATACTAGTGCCTGGAGGCTAGTATAAAAATCATGAGGTACTGTGACAACAATGCATATCGTGTTCATCTGCAATCATTACAAAGTTAGGATATTTTCTTCCAGTAGCAGAGTCGAAAGTAGTATCTCTTCCCATCAATATCGCTAAAAGTTGTTATTTTATGTCCTACCACTAATTTATGATAACTGCTGGATTAAGTTATTCCATACTAGTTCATGTTCCACATTCATTCCTCAACAGATTTTATGTATTTCTTATAGGCTTCTTCACTCATTAGTTCATCTAGTTCTGAAGGGTTACTCAATGTCATCTTGATCAGCCAATCATCTTCATAACAAGATTTGTTGACCAGTCCTGAGTTTTCTACAAGGGCTTCATTAATTTCAGCTACTTCTGATAGAGAAGCATAGAGTTCACTAGCAGCTTTCACACTTTCCAAAGCACCCATCTTGTTTTTTCAATCTTTGTCCCAATTTCAGGCAGACTACAATAAACATCTCGCAAAGCTTCCTGTGCAAAATTTCTGATTCCCACTGTTCCAATACCGTTTTCCATTGTTATCCATTCACGTTTCTCTGTGGATTTATACACCAAGAACAGAGCGGATCCCGTGCGCAGAGTCCCGACGGTGCCCAACCACAACCCAGGGTAGAGAGCAGGCTGCAGGCTGCAGCATGGCATGCTCCATGCCACAGGCCAGGTTTTGAAAGCAAATTAGCAAAGCTTTCAGATCTCTCTGCTTTTCCCTTCTTTGTTTTCCCTTCCTTTACAAAGAAAAGAAAACCAGTAGCAAGAATTTATCTCTGGGTTAAAACTCTGTCAATTGTGATGACAGGGAATTGCAAATATCTTTGTAGATATCCATTTAAAAAATTTGTGGTATTAAAGCCACTCATTTTCCTTTGTACAGAACTTTGAATTTTGTTGTTTAATTGACCACCCTCAGTGAATGAAGGCATGTCCTTTGAGACTGCATTGGTGATTAATGCAGATAATAAACTGAGTTTGCAATGAATTTTCTTTGAGACTATTCACAGTCTTTGCCCCGCACAGACATGGCTTCATTTCGGCATGGTTCTAATACTATTTTTTTAATGGTTAAGTTTGCTTGCTAAATAAATGCATATATCTTGTTAAAATATCTTCAACATCTATTTTTTATAGAGTAATTTGTTGATGAACTGTTCTATAGAGATTCTCATATATTAAACAAAAATATAAGTATTTAGTATAAGTTAGTGAACTATTTTTTTTCTATAAAACTTTATTTATTTAATTGAAAGGCAGAGTTACAGAGAGGCAGAGGCAGAGGCAGAGAGAGAGAGAGAGAGAGAGAGAGAGGTCTTCCATCTACTGGTTCACTTCCCAGATGTCTGCAACAGCCAGAGCTGCTCATGCCGAAGCCAGGAGCTTCTTCCAGGTCTCCCACGCAGGAGCAGGGGCCCAAGGATGTACTGCTTTCCCAGGCCACAGCAGAGAGCTGGTTCAGAAGTGAAGCAGCTCGGACTGGAATTGGCACCCATATGGAATACCAGCACTGCAGGCAGCGGCTTTACCTGCTATGCCACAGTGCAGGCTCCCAATGAACTATGTTTCAATTAATAGCTCAAGTATATCTTTGAGGTTATTTAAGTGTCATCATTAAATTTTTTTTTAAATAAGGTCATCTTTTTTCAGCTATGATACATTTGGTGCAAATCTGGCTAGTTAAAAATTTTAACAAAATTTTCTTTATTACATAAGCTTTCCTAGAAGGGCAAATATGGATAAATAAGAAAATTTGAGCGTTTTAAAAATCTTTTTGTTGATTTGAACTTGTAAATGCATTATTTCCATGCAAATCATCTCTCTATTTGACTGAATAAAATTCTTATTTTCACTAAAAAACATTTTGGAAAATGATTTATCCAATCTGTACCAGAAGTTGGTTCAGGAGAAAAGAAATTTAAGATCTGGAATATGGAATTAATTCATTGATCTGAGTAGATTTAAAAGCATTAATATTTCTGTCAGCTGGTAGTCCAGGGTACCTTAAATTATCACCTACAGACAACTATAATCAAGTGCCTATGGATAAAAACTAAATAGTTTCCTGCTATAAAATAAGTTCAAATAAGAACAATGGGGAGGGGCTGATGCTGTGATGTAGTAGGTAAGGCTGCTGCCTTTGGTGTCGGTGTCCCATACGAGTACCAGTTCGAGTCCCAGCTGCTCCACTTCAGATCCAGCTCTCTGCTGTGGCCTGGGAAAGCAGTAGAATGTGGCCCAGGTCCTTGGGCCCCTACACCCGCATGGGATGACCTGCAGGAGGCTCCTGGCTCCTGGCTTAGGATCGGCACAGCTCTGACCGTTGTGGTTGATTGGGGAGTGAACAAGCGGATGGAGACCTTTCTCTCTCTGCCTCTCCTTCTCTCTCTGTGTGAAACTGACTTTCAAATAAATAAATTAATTTAAAAAAAGAACAATGGGGCAAATTCATCTTTTAAAGTGTGATAAGTAATTTGGATAAAGATTATGATAAGCACTGGGCTTTAAATTCCTTTAAGGGTGACTAACTAAAAGTAAGGGGCCAGAAAATTTCTGTGACTGCTCCAAGAGCTAAACTAAGATCCAGCAGCAGCAGGGTTGAGATGTCTGAACAGCATGCAGAAAGTGTTATCTTGTAGGCAACTGAGTTACAAGACAAACTTCAAAAACTTTAAACTTGAGTTCACAATCTCATGGGTCTATTATGTAAATAAAGGTAGTAACTGGGGAAAACTGTAGGGACATTGTACTGTTTCAACTTGATTAAGCTGGATCCATGGTATCCAGAATTCCCTTCTCTATAAGTGCTGAATTACAGTTGCTTGAATTTGGAAGGTGGAAGTAAAGTAGCACCATGCTCATGCTCCATGTAGAATCAGGGGCCAGTGAAGCTTGCACATGCTGTCACTAGTCAAAAAGATGCTTACCAGGCCACACAGCAGACTCATAAAATGACAAACGCCCTAAACAACACTCTGGCCTCAGAATCAGCCCTTACGGCATTTGGATCTGGCTAAAAAGCCCATGAGAGCATTTCAGGCATGGAAAGCCAAGACACTGTGGCAAAAATGACCTACATAAAGGACCTCTGTGAATGAGATCCCAGTGGAAAGAAGGGGCCATCAAAGAAGGAGGTACCTTTCTCTGAAGGGAGGAGAGAACTTCCACTTTGATTATGGCCTTGTCTAAATACTGATGGAGTCTGTGGACTCAAAAAGCTTCCATAGCCTTGGCAGCTCATGACAAGAGTCTCAGGTGATTACTGACATCATAAATAAGAGTGTCAATTGTTAAATCAACAACTTGTTCCCCATGAAGGACCTCTGTCCTTAATGATTTGTACTTGAGAATTAATGGTAAAACTTGTCTGCAGGGGCCGGCACTGTGGCTCACTTGGTTAATCCTTCGCCTGCCATGCTGGCATCCCATATGGGCACCAGGTTCTAGTTCCAGCTGCTCCTCTTCCAGTCCAGCTCTCTGCTGTGGCCCGGGAAGGCAGTGGAGGATGGCCCAGGTGTTTGGGCCCCTGCACCCGCTTGGGAGACCAGGAAGAAGCACCTGGCTCCTGGCTTCGGATCAGCGCAGCGTGCCGTTTGGGGGGTGAACCAACGGAAAAAGGAAGCCCTTCCTTCCTTCCTTCCTTCCTTCCTTCCTCCCTCCCTCCCTCCCTCCCTCTCTCACTAACTCTGCCTGTCAAAAAAAACCAAAAAAACAAAAAAACACAAAACCAAAACTTGTCTTCAAGCAGTACTTTATACTGTGTGTGTCTGTGTGGGTGAAAACTGTTGAAATCTTTACTTAGTATAGAGCTGGTATTCTGTATATAAAGATAATTAAAAATGAATCTTAATGAAGAATGGGATGGGAGAGGGTGTAGGAGGTGGGATGGGAGGGCAGGTATGGGGGGAAGAACTGCTATATTCCTAAAGCTGTATCTATGAAATTTATATCAAATAAAAGCTTTCTAAAAAAAAAGATGCACACGGGCCGGCGCCGCGGCTCACTAGGCTAATCCTCCGCCTTGCGGCGCCGGCACACCGGGTTCTAGTCCCGGTCGGGGCACCGATCCTGTCCTGGTTGCCCCTTTTCCAGGCCAGCTCTCTGCTGTGGCCAGGGAGTGCAGTGGAGGATGGCCCAAGTGCTTGGGCCCTGCACCCCATGGGAGACCAGGAGAAGCACCTGGCTCCTGCCATCGGATCAGCGCGGTGCGCCGGCCATTGGAGGGTGAACCAACAGCAAAGGAAGACCTTTCTCTCTGTCTCTCTCTCTCTCACTGTCTACTCTGCCTGTCAAAAAAAAAAAAAAAAAAAAGATGCACACATAACCACTACCATTATGAAAAGGTAAATCAAAACCACACTGAGGCACCACTCTTCATTCATTAGAAAAAAATAAACAGAAAATAACAAGTGTTAGCGAGGATGTGTAGAAACTGGAACCATCTCTGCACTGTTGGTAGGAATGTAAAAAAAAAAAGTGACAGTTCTTTTAAAAATTAAAAATAGAGTTATCATATATCCAGCAATTATACTTTTCAGTATATTATCAGAAGATCTGAAAACAGCCAGGAGCTAGGATCTTCCTCCGGGTCTCCCACATAGAGTGCAGCGGCCCAAGGACTTGGGCCATCTTCTACTGCTTCTCCAGGCCATAGCAGAGACGGATCGGAAGTGGAGCAGCCAGGACTCGATCCAGTGCCCATATGGGATGCAAGTACTGCAGGTGGCGGCTTTACCCGCTATGCCACAGCACCGACCCTGTAGTTGGACTTTTAAAAACTGTTGTTAATGGGGCCAGCACTGTGGCACAGTGGGTTACGCCCTGGCCTGAAGTGCTGGCATCCCATATGGGTGCTGGTTCGAGTCCCAGCTGCTCCACTTCCCATTCAGCTCTCTGCTATAGCCTGGGAAAGCAGTAGAAGATGGCCCAAGTCCTTGGCCCCTGCACCTGTGTGGGAGATCCAGAAGAAGCTCCTGGCTTCCAGCTTTGGATCAGCACAGCTCTGGCCGTTAGTGGTGGCTGGGGATGGGGCAAAAAATACATTTTTGTTAAGATTTTTTTATTTATTTGAAAGTCAGGGTTATAGAGAGAAAGGGAGACACAGAGAGACACAGAGATCTACCCAAGTGGCCACAACACCCAGGCCTGAGCCAGGCCAGGAGATTCTGGGGCCAGAGTGCTTTATGTTACCAACAATAAAGTGTGAGAGTTCCACTTACTTCACACCTTTGCAATCATTTGGCACTGTCAGTCTTTTTACTGTTAGCTGTTTTGGTAGTTACATATTCTCACAGTTGTTTCCATTTGTATTTCTCTGATGATGAATGATACTGAGTACTTTTTCAAGTGCCTACTGGCCACATATCTTATTTTGTGAGGTGTCTGCTCAAATTGTCTGTTTTTTTCTGACTTATTCATTTTTTATAGTTCCTTGGTTTAAGGTTTTAAATTTTTATTTATATAAAGGGAACAAATTTCATGTTTACAGTATTAAGAACATAATGATACTTCCCATGCTATTCTCCCTCCCTCCCTCCCCAACTACCCTCCCCGCTCCTTGTTCCTTTATTTTTCTTTTAATTCTTGCAATGACAAACTTTCAACTTACTTTATAATCTCAAGCTTAACCCTCCACCAAATAAAGAATTCAACAAGTAGTAACTAGATAAAAATGCTGTTCTTTAGGAGTGTAGACACGGCTATAAACAATAATCACATCTCAAAATGTCAATTTCACTTATATAACTTTTGCATATTAGTTAATATAAATCAGAGAAAATATGATATTTGTCTTTTTGGGACTGGCTTATTTCACTAAGCATAATGATCTCCAATTGCATCCATTTTGTTCAAAAAGACAGAATTTCTTTGTATAGCTAAGTAGTATTTCATGTATATACATACCATAATTTCATTATCCAATCATCAGCTGATGAACATCGGCTTGCTTCCATATCTTAGCTATGTGAATTGAGCTGCTTTATAAACACAGGGGAACAGATAACTCTGGTGTATGCTGATTCCATTTTCTATGGGTTTTCTCAGTAGTAGGATGGCTGGACCATATGGTACATATCAAAAAATTTACTGAGTATATGATATACTTTGAAACATGTATACATGTAGAATGGCTGAGTTAGTTAACATATGTATTACCCCATATACATATTTTGTGGAGAACACTATTTTTAAAAAATTGGTTTCTCTGGCTTATTGGAAAATTCTTCACATAAACATGATGCCAGCTCTTTGCCAGATAAATATTTTAGAAATATTTTTTCCAGACTTTGCTGTTCATTTTCTTAATGATATATTTTGGTGAGCAGAAGTTTATAACTGTGATAAGGTCTAATTATCATTATTTTTTCGTTATTGGTTTTTGTGACTTAAGTAACTGCTGCCTAGTCCCAAGTCAGAAAACTATTTCATGTTTCCTCTAAAAGTTTTATGGTTTTACATTTTATGCTTATGTCTATGCTTTATCTCAAATTAATTCTTGTGTCAGAGGTCAACATTCAAATGGATATCTAGGTATTCCAGTATTATGTAGGAAAAATCTTTCCCTCCCAACTATGCTTGGGTGCCTTTGTCAAAAATGGCATAAATGGGGGTCCATTTCTGAGTGCTCTTTTCCACAGATCTACAGTTTGATGCTCAAATCAATACCACACTGTCTCAATTACTGTGGATAGTAAATCTTGAAATCAGCCAGCCTAAGTTCTCAATTTTCATTTTTTAAAAGATTTATTTAGCCGGCGCCGCGGCTCACTAGGCTAATCCTCCGCCTTGCGGCGCCGGCACACCGGGTTCTAGTCCCGGTCGGGGCACCGATCCTGTCCTGGTTGCCCCTCTTCCAGGCCAGCTCTCTGCTGTGGCCAGGGAGTGCAGTGGAGGATGGCCCAAGTTCTTGGGTCTTGCACCCCATGGGAGACCAGGATAAGCACCTGGTTCCTGCCATCGGATTGGCGCAGTGTGCCGGCCGCAGCGCGCCTACCGTGGCGGCCATTGGAGGGTGAACCAACGGCAAAAAGGAAGACCTTTCTCTCTGTCTCTCTCTCACTGTCCACTCCGTCTGTCAAAAATTAAAAAAAAAAAAAAAAAGATTTATTTATTTGAAAGTCTGTTACAGAGAAAGACAGAGACAGAGACAGAGACAGAGAGAGCTCGTCCATCTGCTGATTCACTTCCCATGTGGCTAACAGCCGAGGCTGGACTAGGGAAGGCTCCTGGAAGCCGGGAGCTCCATGCAGTTCTCCCATGTGGGTGGCAGAGACCCAAACACTTGAGTCACTTTTTGCTACTTCCCCAGGCAATTAGCAGGGAGCTGGATTGGAATTGGAACAGCTGGAACAGAAAACGGCACCCATATGGATACCAGTGTTGCAGGCAGTGGCTTTACCTGCTATGCTACAATGCTGGTCCCTAATTTCATTCTTTTTCAAGAGTGCATCCTAAGTTTTCTCTATGTCCATACAAATATTAGAATAAGGATGTAAATTTCTAGAAAACAGTCTGCTGCAATTTTGATTTAGGTGACATTTAATTTATAAATAAGAGAATTGACATCTTAAGAATATTGAATCTGGCGCCGGCACACCGGGTTCTAGTCCCTGTCCCGGTTGCCCCTCTTCCAGGCCAGCTCTCTGCTGTGGCCAGGGAGTGCAGTGGAGGATGGCCCAAGTGTTTGGGCCCTGCACCCCATGGGAGACCAGGAGAAGCACCTGGCTCCTGCCATCGGAACAGCGTGGTGCGCCGGCCACAGCGCGCTACCGCGGCGGCCATTGGAGGGTGAACCAACGGCAAAAAGGAAGACCTTTCTCTCTGTCTCTCTCTCACTGTCCACTCTGCCTGTCAAAAAAAAAAAAAAAAAAGAATATTGAATCTTCCATATCCTTTTGCTTTTGCTTTTAATGATTCTATAATTTAAACTAACCTGGGCATGTTTGTTATTTATATATTTACTTACATTATTAAATATTCAATTGGATTTATATATAATCTTTGGGGATCTAAATCTGTTGTTTCAGCAGCACTAATAATGCTGGCTCATTTCCTTGATATTTTGTCAATTTAAAATTTTGAGTTCATGTTATACTGAATTTAATTTGTGGAAATCTTGGCTGCCTATCAGGAGTGGGGAACATCCAGCCCATGGGCCATATATTTCTGTGAAATCATCTGGTCTGGACCTGACAAGTTTAACAACAGATAGGACTCAAAATTCAATAAATCCACAGCAGGCTAATTTTTAGGTTGATAATTATGTGTGGCCCGCAAGTAATGCTATACATATACAAACGGCCCTTCGTAGAAAATAGGTTTCCCGACCCTGGTCACTGAGATTGCATTATTTCAAAGAGGACTTACAATCACTTTATTACTTTTTTTTTAGGTTTATTTATTTGTTTGAAAGGCAGAGTTACAAAGAGAGGGTGAGGAGGAGAGAGACAACAGCGAGAGAGACTGATCATCCATCCACTGGTTCACTCCCCAATGAAAACTATGGCCAGGCACGGGCCAGGATGAAGCCAGGAGCCAGGGAGCAGGCAGTGGCTTAACCTGTGGGGCCACAATGCCAGTCCCAATAACTGCTTCTTTTAGAGGCAAAGATAGAGGGCATGCTACTGAACAGGGATTACTTTATTCTCTTTCTAGTGTTTAGCCTGATAGAAAATTTCCAGGTTCAACTAGCTGGTCAGGCTGATAGAAGACAAGGCTTACTAGTCACTCACAAATCTCAGTCTCCCAACTGCCAGTTGCTCAGGGCTTGGTTTCTCTCTTTGTCTATTCCCTTTCATAAGGAGGGGCAAATTAGAGATTTCATTTTCTTGTTGGGAGAATAATGCATCAAAATCATGTTGTTTGCACTCTGGCCTCAGAATCAGCCCTTAAGGCATTCGGATCTGGCTGAAGAGCCCATGAGAGTATTGTAGGCATGGAAAACTAAAATACCATGGAAAAGAAAAAAAGAAGACCTAAATGAAAGATCTCTGTTAGTGAGATCCCAGTGGAAAGAACGGGGCCATCAAAGAAGGAGGTACCTTTCTCTGAAGGGAGGAGAGAACTTCCACTTTGACTGTGACCCTATCGGAATAAGATCAAAGTCAGCGAACTCTAAAGGCTTCCATAGCCCTGGCAACTCATGACTAGAGCCTAGGGAGATTACTGACGCCATGAACAGGAGTGTCAAATTGTTAAGTCAGCAACAGGAGTCACTGTGTACTTACATCCCATGTGGGATCTGTCCTTAATGTGTTGTCTAATGTGCAGTGATGCTATAACTAGTACTGAAACAGTATTTTTACACTTTGTGTTTCTGCGTGGGTACAAACTGATGAGATCTTTACTAATTATATACTGAATCGATCTTCTGTATATAAAGATAATTGGAAATTAAAAAAAAAACCTGGTGTTAAAGTGGAAATGGCATAGAAAATTAATTTTTAAAAAATATTATGTAGGATCTCTGCCTTTAATGTGCTGTACACTCTTATTTAATGCTATAACTAGTATTCCAACAGTATTTTTTTTTTCACTTTGTGTTGCTATATGGGGGCAAACTGTTGAAATCGTTACCTAATATATACTAAACTGATCTTTTGTATATAAAGAGAACTGAAAATGAATCATGATGTGATTGGAAGGGGAGAGGGAGCGGGAAAGGGGAGGGTTGTGGGTGGGAGGGAAGTTTTGGGAGGGGGAAGCCACTGTAACCCATAAGCTGTACTTTGGAAATTTATATTCATTAAATAAAAGTAAAAAAAAAATCATGTTGTTTGTTTGCAATTTTCTAAAACCTATTTCTATGTTAGTAAGAGGGCCCTTCATAGCATGAAGCTTATCATGATGCTGGAGACGGAGTGTTTCCCTGGATTTTCAAATTATAACTTACTATTAAAAGATGCTAGTTGAAAGCTTGACAGATTAAAAAGCTTTCTATGTCTGCTAAAATGGAGAGTTAAGACCACAGTATTTTTGTAGAGAGTTTTAAAATAATGTTTCCAAAAATACTAAAATAAGATCAATTCTTTGAAATGAGATGAGATTGAAGAACAATCTATAACTTCCATATGCCAGTGTTGTAAAAAAAATTGTCTTGGCATTGAAAGAACCTGATTAACAAAATAGCCTTTTGGTAGTACTCATGTTCCATTTAATTTTCCCCTGAGAGGAGGAAAGAGTAACTTTGAGGTCACAAAAATAAAAAATTATTGAAGCTTTTGAATCACTACTTAAAAATTAGTTCATTTAGTTAATATTCTTTCTTAAAGCACCAACACAGATGTTTGGCCTCTCTGCCTTGAAACTAAATGCTTTTGTAAAAAAATGTTCAGAATGTCATCTTTAATCCCCATAAGTACATTGTTACAGCAAGAATATAAATACTACCAAATCCCAAATTAGTAATAAAGAACTCACTAAAAAAAAAAAAAAAAGAGTATCACATTGTAAGCCAATTTATAACTGAGAAGGATTTCTCCAAAAGGTTAAACATCAACAAGTACTCAAAGAACCACAGGATTCACTTTCTTTTGGGTACGGAATGCTGAATGATAGAATGTTTATTGCCTATCAATTAAGGAAAATCTGGAAGTAGCAAAAAATATTCATATCTTTTCTTTTCCAGAAATATGATCAATCGAAAGAAAAACAAGTATTTGTAGCCTAAGGGTTCCTGCTATTCTGTAATTGATTTAACTGTATGTGCTAAAACTTGGAGAAAGCCTTAAAACTTCCTTAGATAATGATCAGCACAGAAAGCGCTAATGGAAAAAAGCTAAAAATATAGATTTTGTTGTTTTTTCACTATCAGGGAATCAGACACTCACCTAAACTTAAGGACTTCTAGAGACCTTGATCTGTTACTTCTCCTTTATTCTCTATAATAACAGTAACAGAGTAACAAAAAGATGTGACTTTTTAGGCAAGTTTATTATATTTCACTTTTATTATGATGCTTAAAATTTCCATTGCACGAAAATGAGAATATTTTTCTAAATTATAAAAGTAATAAAGGTTTTATGTATTTTACCTAATTTAATTGTGTATTTCAAGCAGAAGGATTTAAATTGGAAGTTCAATCTTTTCTAAACACACCAGAGATAATCACTGTTAAGGATATAATGTAAATATCCTTCCAGAATTTTAGTATCACATACACATAGATACACACATACATGTACTTTCAGATGAAATTATAGCATAATATCTACTTTATATAACTTCCTTTTTTGCTTACTGAGCAATGTGTAATGAAAGTTTTCCGTATCAATACACAGCAGACTTACCTGTGGTATTTAATAGATGAATAATATTCTAAGGAAGAGCTGCACTAAAAATAATCACAATCATTTACAGTCTGTGAATAGACTTTAGACTTACACATCCTATAATGTGCTTTTTACATGTTCATATTTTTGATGCTAGACTGAATCAATGTGGCTATTAAGAATTTCTAGGAAAGAAATTCTTCAAAATGAACTTGAGAAGATAAATAAACCCTGTTAAAAAAAAGTCTAAGAGCAGTACTGTAAGTCATAAAATATGTGTAAATTATAGTTATAAAGAATAATGACACAACAAATGCCATTATACTTAAACAGAATATTATCATTACCTTTAAAGATCCTCATTATCACTGCTATTCTTCTTTCAGAAGAAATTTTCTTAAATATTTTGTTTTTTTTTTTTAAAGATTTTATTTATTTGAGAGAGAGAGTTACACACAGTGAGAGTAAGAGACGTCTGTTGGTTCACTCCCCAGGTGGCCGTTTTATGGCTGGAGCTGCGCCGATCCGAAGCCAGAACCCAGGTGCTTCTTTCCCGATCTCCCACATGGGTGCAGGAGCCAAGGACTTGGGCCATCTTGTACTCCTCTCCCAGGCCACAACAGAGAGCTGGATTGGAAGAGGAGCAGCTGGGACTAGAACTGGCGCCCCATGGGATGCCAGCGCTGCAGAAGATTAATCTACTGTGCCACAGTGCTGGACCTTGTTTCTTATTATCTTGATTTTTTTTTTTTTTTTGACAGGCAGAGTGGACAGTGAGAGAGAGAGAGAGAGAGAGACAAAGAGAAAGGTCTTCCTTTACCGTTGGCTCACCCTCCAATGGCTGCTGTGGCCGGCGCACTGCGGCCGGCACACCGCGCTGATCCGATGGCAGGAGCCAGGTGCTTCTCCTGGTCTCCCTTGCGGGTGCAGGGCCCAAGGTCCTGGGCCATCCTCCACTTCACTTCCGGGCCACAGCAGAGAGCTGGCCTGGAAGAGGGGCAACCGGGACAGAATCTGGTGCCCCGACCGGGACTAGAACCCGGGGTGCCGGCGCCGCAAACGGAGGATTAGCCTAGTGAGCCGTGGTGCCGGCCTATCTTGATTTTCTTAACACTTTTAAGTTTGTATTGACTTTCTTTAAGTTTTACAAGTTTGTATCACTAAACTAAATATCCCTTAATAAAACACTTTTGGATTTTATTTAAGTGGAACTATATCCTGTCAGCTTTTTATTTTTGCAGAAGATGATCTTCCCTAAGATTCATCCACATTGTTCCTCATAGGTTGAATTCATTCATTTTCTCTGCTAGATAAGATTCTATTGTAAGGATACCATGATTTATTTTCCCATCCTAACACAGGATAGCACATGAGTTGTTTCAAATTTTCTACTATTTCGGATAATGTGTCTCTGAGAATTCTTGTACAAATTTTTGGTGTAGGTGTGCAAGAGCTCCACTAGGAATAAAATCCTTGGGTCCTCAAATATGTTTAATGGCTGGCGCCACGGCTCAATGGGCTAATCCTCCGCCTGCGGCACTGGCACATGGGGTTCTAGTCCCGGTCGGAGCGCCGGATTCTGTCCCAGTTGCCCCTCTTCCAGGCCAGCTCTCTGCTATGGCCCGGGAGGGAGTGGAGGATGGCCCAAGTGCTTGGGCCCTGCGCCCCATGGGAGACCAGGAGAAGCACCTGGCTCCTGGCTTTGGATCAGTGCGGCACGCCGGCCGCAGCGCGGCGGCTGTAGTGGCCACTGGGGGATGAACCAACAGAAAAGGAAGACTTTTCTTTCTCTCTCTCACTGTCCACTCTGCCTGTCAAAAAATAAATAAATAAATGTTTAATATGCATTTTTATAAGGTAATAATTTATTCTCATATCTTATTAACTATATCTTACAATTTTAAAAGTGGTTGTACTCTGGTGAATTCTGTTCACCAACAGATTTTACATGTATCATTTATTTACTAACTTTACCAACAGTAGATATTATTATTATTATTTTTTAAAGATTTATTTATTTATTTGAAAGTCAGAGTTACAGAGAGAGAGAGAGAGAGAGAGAGAGCGAGTGAGAGATATGATCTCTCTGCTGGTTTACTCCCCGACTGGTTGCAATGGCCAGGGCTGTGCCAGGTGGAAGCCAGAGCCAGGAATTTCACTCAGGTCTGCCACACAGTTGGCAGGGGTCCAAGCAATTAGGCCCTCTTCCACTGCCTTCCCAGAAACATTAGTAGGGAGCTGAATGAGAAGCCGAACAGCCAGTACTCAAACCGGCACCCATATGGGATACTCGTGTCACAGGTTTAACCTACTATGCCACAATGCTGGCGACAGATCATCTTTTTTAGATTGTCTTTTTATATCCTTATCCAGGTAGGTTTTCCCCTCCTTTGAGATACTTAAACATTTTACCTATTTTAAATTAGATTGAGAGGTCAGTGTTGTGGTGTGGCAGGTTAAGCCACCATCTCTGATGCTGGGATCCCACTTCAGAGGAGCTTTTCAGTTCAAGATGGCCCAAGTCTTTGGCCCCAGACCCCTGAACCCATGTGGGAGACCTGGATGGAGTTCCAGGCTCCTGGCTTCAGCCTGGCCCAGCTGTGGCTGTGTGGCCATTTGGGGAGGGAATCACCGATGGAAGATGTCTCTCTCTCGCTCTCCACCTCTGTCACTCTTTCAAATAAATAAAATAAATCTTAAAAAAAAAATCAGGTTGGGTAAATGTTTTGCTCAGCATCTTAACTGGGGCACTCACATCCCATTATTAATGGTCCCTGGGTTTGAGTCTCATCTCCACTTCTGATCCACTTTCCTGCTAGTAACGCCCTGAAGGCAGCAAGTGAGGGCTTGTGAATTTGGGTTTCTGCCACAATGTGGGAGATCTGGATTCTGTTCCAGGCTCCTGGCCCAGGTCTGGCAGTTGTGGGCATGTGGGCACATAAGTTCATATGCATATTTTTATGTGCACTGGAAATATCTGTGTTTTACACAAAGTGCTTAGTAAAAACTGAATTAAAGAATTGATTTAGTTTGCAAATATTTTTTCCCATTCTGTCGGTTGCCTATTCACTTTCCTGACTGTTTCTTTTGAAGTACAGAAACTTCTCAATTTGATGCAATCCCAAATGTTAATTTGCTACAGATAAAGGGTTGATAACCAGAATCTACAAAGAAATCAAGAAACTCCACAACAACAAAACAAACAACCCACTTAAGAGATGGGCCAAGGACCTCAATAGACATTTTTCGAAAGAGGAAATCCAAATGGCCAACAGACACATGAAAAAATGTTCAAGATCACTAGCAATCAGGGAAATGCAAATCAAAACCACAATGTGGTTTCACCTCACCCAGGTGAGAATGGCTCACATTCAGAAATCTACCAACAATAGATGCTGGAGAGGATGTGGGGAAAAAGGGACACTAACCCACTGTTGGTGGGAATGCAAACTGGTTAAGCCACTATGGAAGTCAGTCTGGAGATTCCTCAGAAACCTGAATATAACCCTACCATCCAACCCAGACATCCCACTCCTTGGAATTTACCCAAAGGAAGTTAAATTGGCAAACAAAAAATCCATCTGCACATTAATGTTTATTGCAGCTCAATTCACAATAGCTAAGACCTGGAACCAACCCAAATGCCCATCAACAGTAGACTGGAAAAAGAAATTATGGGACATGTACTCTACAGAATACTATACAGCAGTAAAAAAACAATGAAACCCGGTCATTTGCAACAAGATGGAAGGATCTGGAAAACATCATGCTGAGTGAATTAAGCCAGTCCCAAAGAGACAAATATCATTTGTTTTCCCTGATCGGTGACAACTAACTGAGCACCAAAGGAGAAACTTATTGAAGTGAAATGGACACTATAAGAAACAATGACCTGATCAGCTCTTGTGCTGCCTGTTGATGTACAATATAATACTTTATCCTTTTTAGTATTTTTTGTTGTTGTTATTGTATTGTTGTTCTAGTACTAGTGGTTGAACTCTGTAATTAACACACAATTATTCTTAGGTGTTTAAATTTTAACTGAAAAGTGATCCCTGATAAATATAAGAGTGGGAAAAAGAGAGGGAGGAGATTTACAATTTGGGACATGCTCAATCGGACTTGCCCCAAATGGTGGAGTTAGAAATGTGCCACGGGATTCCAATACAATCCCATCAAGGTGGCATGTACCAATGCCATCTTACTAGTCCAAGTGATCAATTTCAGTTCACAATTGATGACTCTGATAGGTCTAAGAGTCAAAGGGATCACACAAACAAGACTAGTGTCTGCTAATACTAACTGATAGAATCAAAAAGGGAGAGAAAGATCCAACATGGGAAGCGGGATACACAGCATACTCATAGAATGGCAGATGTCCTAAACAGCACTCTGGCCTCAGAATCAGCCCTTAAGGCATTCGGATCTGGCTGAAGAGCCCATGAGAGTATTGTAGGCATGGAAAGCCAAGACACTCTGGCAAAAAAAAAAGATCTAAATGAAAGGTCTCTGCAAGTGAGATCCCAGTGGAAAGAACGGGGCCATCAAAGAAGGAGGTACCTTTCTCTGAAGGGAGGAGAGAACTTCCACTTTGACTATGACCCTGTCGGAATAAGATCGAAGTCGGCAAACTCAAAAGGCTTCCATAGCCTTGGCAACTCATGACAAGAGCCTAGGGAGATTACTGACTCCATAAACAAGAATGTCAAATTGTTAAGTCAGCAACAGGAGTCACTGTGTACTTACATCTCATGTGGGATCTGTCCTTAATGTGTTGTCTAAATGTGAAGTGATGCTATAACTAGTACTGAAACAGTATTTTTCACTTTGTGTTTCTGTGTGGGTGCAAACTGATTAAATCTTTACTTAGTATATACTGAATTGATCTTCTGTATATAAAGATAATTGACAATGAAAAAAAAAAACCTGGTGTTAAATTGGAAACTGCATAGAAAATTAATTAATTTTTAAAAAATATCATGTAGGATCTCTGTCTTTAATGTGCTGTACACTGTTATTTAATGCTATAACTAGTACTCCAACAGTATTTTTCACTTTGTGTTGCTATGTGGGGGCAAACTGTTGAAATCTTTGCTTAATATATACTGAACTGATCTTCTGTATATAAAGAGAATTGAAAATGATTCTTGATATGAATGGAAGGGGAGAGGGAGCGGGAAAGGGGAGGGTTGCGGGAGGGAGGGAAGTTATGGGGAGGGGGAAGCCATTGTAATCCATAAGCTGTACTTTGGAAATTTATATTCATTAAATAAAAGTAAAAAAAATTGATTTAGTATCTGGATTATCTACCATTCACTGCCTTCCACCTTAGTAGTACAATTAAAAGTTCAAGTAATATATAACCAAATGCTTTAAAGACAACTTTATTTTTCAAACAGCTGATTATAGAACTAGTAATTTAGTATTTTTCAACAGAAATGAAGACTAGATAAAAAACATAGTATTTTTCTTGTTTCTGTGTGGGTGCAAACTGTTGAAAGCTTTACTTAATATATGCTAAATTGATCTTCTGTATATAAAGATAATTGAAAATGAATCTTGATGTGAATGGAAGGGGAGAGGGAGCGGGAGAGGGGAGGGTTGTGGGTGGGAGGGAAGTTATGGGGGGGGGGAGCCATTGTAATCCATAAGCTGTACTTTGGAAATTTATATTCATTACATAAAAGTTAAAAAAAAAACATAGTATTTATCTCAAGTAATGAGTAAGTGTTTCTTTCAGAAAGGTTGTACATATTAGCTTTTTATAGCTTTGGCAGGCTCAAACATTTGATATATTGATTAATTACTAAATCTCCTGGAAAAAATAAAAAGTATTCTTAAGAGAAATAATCCCCCTCCCAAAAAAAAACCCTAAAATTACCTGTAGAGTACAGTTCATCATCCTTATTATGTAGTCAAACTGTTGATGGTCTAATATCGCCCGGTTTTGTTGGACATGCAAACCCAGTTCATCAGTGAGACATTGTCTTGCTGCCTTTCCTTTAAGGGCTCTCAGAGCAGCAGGAAGGGTCTAAGGACAAGAGTGAGTGGTATAAGTGATCATAAGGTTCTACAGGAAGAAAATTACATTCAGGCAACTGCACTGAAAATTCAAATACATCTTGTAAACCAGTTAACAAAGATATTGGTAGAATTAAACTTCTATGGGAGAAGTAACATAGGAACAAATAAGAAAGGAAAGAAAACAAGGGAAGAGAGCATAATATTGTTACAAGAAATAGCATGTGAAAATGAAGAAAATATGGAAACTTAAAAAGGTCAAAACAGAGATGTTTGGGACATGAGGTGTTAAGAGTGAACACTTTTGGCCAGTTCCACGGCTCAATAGGTTAATCCTCTGCCTGAAGCGCCAGCACCCTGGGTTGGGGCACCGGTTCTGTCTCGGTTGCTCCTTTTCCAGTTCAGCTCTCTGCTGTGGCCCGGGAAGGCAGTGGAGGATGGCCCAAGTGCTTGTGCCCTGCACCCGCATGGGAGACCAGGAGGAAGCACCTGGCTCCTGGCTTTGGATCGGTGCAGCGCACTGGCCGTAGCGGCCATTCGGGGGGTGAACCAATGGAAAGGAAGACCTTTCTCTCTGTCTCTCTCTCTCACTGTCTAACTTTGCCTGTCAAAAAAAAGAGTAAACACTTTAACAGGCTTTATCAGCCCCTCAAAACAGATGTTTATAACTAGGATAATGAGTCATTAAGAAAAGTTTATGTACATTGAAGAAGGCAAGAAAAGATGCTTCAAGAGAGACATTTAAAATCTATAATCTATTACATAGTCTAGCTAGATTATTTGCAATGAGTAAACTATATTTCAAATGTTAAGTTTCTAAGTATATGCAAAATGAGGTTTAGTGAACAATATATAAAAATTTGAGAGGAAAAGTTACTAACAATATTTTGTTCAGTCATATAATTAGGCTTGGACTATAGTTTTACATTTTAGAAACTATTCAAAATGAATGCAACAATGAAAGGACTCTTTATTAGGAAAGGCAAAGAATTAGAGGAGAGGACAGTTGGTAATCTCCACATGTACATACGAAATGGAAGTGGTAAATGCTTACTTGGTAAAGATGTTATTTTATTACCTTTTCAGTCTCCAAAGTTTTATTTTCAAATATGAATGAGATGCAGTTTCTGACAACTTCCAGTCTCTGTGCACTGTTGAAAACTGTTGTCACCTTATCCATTATTGAAACTAGCGTAGGAATAAAAAGGTAACACAAATAAATTGAGCTCTTTTGGCAATTACAAAAGCAAGAGGAGCATTACTTTAAGATTGCTTACATGACCATCATGTAGAGTTTATTTTTGTCCTTGTGATACTGTATTGCAAGTATTCCATTTCATTATTTTGATTACATTTTTAGGTTTCTGAAGTGTCAGGCTAGTCAACAGATAATTTCATAAGAAAATTCTAATAATATACTTAAATATTATGTAAATAATTCATATTTTAAAGTTTTACTAAACAAAGATAAACATCTACATTAAAGTTTAATCTTAAACAAATTGATAAGAAAAGTTTAGGGTATGTACAAGACCACAAAAAAAATCACGAATGCTCATATGCAAAAGGATCAGTGACAGAAAAAGAAGCTGATATCCCTAACATATTACTAAAGATTAACTACACATCTAAAAAAACAATCAGACACTATAAATTTGAGTACTGGAAACTTTGATGGAAGAAGCAGTATTAAAAAAAAGATCGTAGCCAATGCATTGCTATACTGGTTTAGGAAAGTCACTTTTCAGTCCTATGACATAACACATTTCACCTTTCATCATAGGGTTGTTAAATTCTAGACTACTACATAGCCTCAAGTTACTTAAAAGTTATTAAAAAATAGGACATAAATGAAAATAACTGTGTAAAAAGGTACACTTTCAAAAGGAACTATATCATTTGTACAAATGAGGGCATATCAGTTTTTATGCTTAAGCCAAACTCAAAGACTACATATATATATATGTATATGTATATATATGTATGTATGTATATATATATATTTTTTTGACAGGCAGAGTGGACAGTGAGAGAGAGAGACAGAGAGAAAGGTCTTCCTTTTTCTGTTGGTTCACCCCCCAATGGCTGCTACAGCTGGTGCACCGCGCTGATCCGAAGCCAGGAGCCAGGTGCTTCTCCCTGGTCTCCCTTGGGCCATCCTCCACTGCACTCCCCGGCCACAGCAGAGAGCTGGACTGGAAGAGGAACAACCAGGATAGAATCCAGCGCCCCGACCGGGACTAGAACCTGGGGTACCGGTGCCGCAGGCAGAGGATTAGCCTAGTGAGCTGCGGCACTGGCCAAGACTACTTATATTTTATGACTTCTCTTTAGAATCTAAAGGCACAATCCTTTCAACTTATCCTCTTACCACTAGTCTCCCTGTCATCTCATCAGTATAAAAACTTTTATTATTCTAATAATGTTTTAAACTTTTTAATCTCAAAATAATTGCAAAAATAGTACACAGAGTATCCAGGTACTCAATCACTCAGTCTCCCCCTATGCTGACATCTTACGTAACATAGTGCTTTATCAGAATAAGGAATTCAATGGCACAAAACAGTGAACTAGCCTACTGACCCTATTTGGATTTTATCAGTTTTTTCCAATAGTTTTTAGTAATGTATCATCAATTTTCCGCATGACAGTGATGGTTAAATTGATTATTTCATGACTTTTCTGTCCAAAATGCTCTTCCTTAATTATGGGCTCTGGTATGCCCTGCACATGTGGGTCAGTGCCACTGAATGAAACAAACAATGTCTATATTAGGGACAGAATTATGTCACAGTAGTTTAGGCTGCTGCTCTACTCCCAATCCAACTCCCTGTTGGTTGATGTACCTGGGAAGGCAATGGCAGATAGACTAAGTGCTTGGGCTTCTGCCACCCATATGTGTGAGACATGGATGGGATGGAGTTTACGGTTTCTGGCTTTAGCCTGGGTGTGGCAACCATCTGGGGAGTGACCTAGTGGACAGAAGATATGTCTCTCTCTTGCTCTGGCTTTTAAATATACAAATACATATATGCATCTCTAAAAAAAAAATCTGTCTATACTAGATAGAAAATTTTTTACAATCTCCAAATAATATTACATACTTTACTGGGAGAGCAATATCTTGAAGTTATATTTATAGACTTTTAAAATTTATAGCTCTTCAGAAAATTCAGAAAATTTTAAAAGTATTTTAAATTTTTTTTAGGCTGAGCTATTAGAAAACAAATTTTCTGGGGCTGGCACTGTGGCTCACTTGGTTAATCCTCTGCCTGTGGCGCTGGCATCCCATATGACTAGAACAGCGCCACATTCTAGTCCTGGTTGCTTGCTCTTCCAGTCCAGCTCTCTGCTATGGCCTGGGAGGGCAGTGGAGGATGGCCCGAGTGCTTGGGCGTCTGCACCCGCGTCAGA
The DNA here is from genome assembly GCF_033115175.1 of Lepus europaeus. Lineage (NCBI taxonomy): Eukaryota > Metazoa > Chordata > Mammalia > Lagomorpha > Leporidae > Lepus > Lepus europaeus. The sequence continues at coordinate 55,144,690 of NC_084833.1, read as the reverse complement.
GACCAGGAAGAAATACCTGGCTCCTGGCTTCGGATCGGCACAGCGCCAGCCGTGACGGACATCTGGGGGGTGAACCAACGGAAGGAAGACCTTTCTGTCTCTGTCTCTTTGTCTGTAACTCTACCTGTCAAATAAATAAATAAAATCTTTTTTAAAAATGACCGGGTTTTGTTGTTTCTTACTGCTGTATAGTATTCTATGGAGTACATGTCCCATAATTTCTTTATCCAGTCTACTGTTGACGGGCATTTGGGTTGGTTCCAGGTCTTAGCTATTGTGAATTGAGCTGCAATAAACATTAATGTGCAGATGGCTTTTTTATTTGCCAAATTAATTTCCTTTGGGTAAATTCCAAGGAGTGGGATGGCAGACTTCTTTCACCCTCTCTGCCTCTCCTCTGTGTAACTCTGATTTTCAAGTAATTGATCATAATGACCAGATTAAGAGTCGAAGGGATCACATAAACAAGACTAGTGTCTGCTAATACTAACTGATAGAATTAAAAAGGAGAGAATGATCCAACATGGGAAGTGGGATACACAGCATACTCATAGAATGGCAGATGTCCTAAACAGCACTCTGGCCTCAGAATCAGCCCTTAAGGCATTCGGATATGGCTGAAGAGCCCATGAGAGTTTTGCAGGCATGGAAAGTCAAGACACTCTGGCGAAATAAAAAGAAGACCTAAATGAAAGGTCTCTGCAAGTGAGATCCCAGTGGAAAGAACAGGCCATCAAAAAAGGAGGTCCCTTTCTCCAAAGGGAGGAGAGAACTTCCACTTTGACTATGGCCTTGTCTAAAAAAGATCCAAGTTAGTGAACTCAAAAGGCTTCCATAACCTTGGCAACTCATGACAAGAGCCTAGGGAGATTACTGACGCCATAAACGGGAGTCACTGTGCACTTACTCCCCATATGGTATCTCTGTCCTTAATGTGTTGTTCAATGTGAATTAATGCTATAACTAGTACTCAAATAGTACTTTACACTTTGTGTTTCTGTGTAGGTGCAAACTGTTGAAATCTTTACTTAATATATACTAAATTGATCTTCTATATATAAAGATAATTGAAATGTATCTTGATGTGAATGGGATGGTAGAGGGAGCAAGAGATGGGATGGTTGTGGGTGGGAGGGAAGTTATGGGGGGAAAAAAGCCACTGTAATCCAAAAACTGTACTTTGGAAATTTACATTTATTAAATAAAAGTTAAAAAAAAAGAAAACACATTTTTCTTATAATGGGTCTGTTTACCATTTGGGAATTATTGAGTTTTTTCCTTTAAAATAGTTCATGATAAAGAGATCAGCCACTCCTATGCCATAATACTTGTAAATACATGCATTTAAAAATCAACTTTGAAAATATATCGAGAAAGGCCAGTGCTGTAGTGTAGTAGGCTAAGCCTTTGCCTGCAGTGCTGGCCTCCTATACAGGTACCATTCATGTCTCAGCTGCTCCTCTTCCAAACCAGTTCTCTGCTAATGGCCTGGGAAAGCAGTGGAAGATGGCCCAAACCCATGTGGGAGACTTGGAAGAAGCTCCTGGCTCTTGGCTTCAGATTGTCCCAGCTCTGGCCATTGTGGCCATTTTGGGAGTGAACCAATGTATGGGAGTCCTTTCTCTCTGTTTTTCCCTCTGCCTGTAATTCTACCTCTCAAATAAATAAATAAAATTTAAAAGAAGAAAAACAGGGAAAGAACTAAACCAAGAAATAGGCAATTTGACTATTATAATGGGAGATTTTTACTACATCTCCCTCAATAGTTTAAAAAAAAAAAGAAGAGATAAAAAACCAGTCGCCAAATCACAAAGTAAGAGAATATTTGCAAATCATGTATCTGATAAGGGACCTGAATACAGAATATATACAGAACTCTTAAACATAGAGTATTCTTCCAAATCTTATTAAGACCAATAGTCCAATTTAAAAATGGACAAATAGTAAGAGTACATACATAAATGACCAATAGGCACGTGAAAAATATTCAACATCATTAGTGGTATTGGTGAAATCAAAACCTGTATATATTACTGGTAGAACTGTAAAAAAACTGCTATGGAAACACTTCAGCAGTTTCTCAAAACATTAAACACAGACTTAGCATATGACTCAACAACTCTAATCCTGTATACACTAAAGAGAACTGAAAACATATTCTCAAACAAAAACATGTACATAAATGCTCATGGCAGCATTAGTAATAACATCTGAAAGTAGAACCAATCCAAATGTCTATCAACTGATGAATGGGTGACAAAATGTGTTATCTATATCTATACATACATGTACCTCCTCATCATGGATTCTATGCAGCCACAAAAAACGAAAATGGATACATGCTACAGCACAAATAAGTCTTGAAAATACTATGCTACATGAAAACAACCTTATACAAAATACCCAGAACAGGAAAATTTATAAAGAAATAAAGTATACAGGTTGGGAGGAGGTGTTTTTGGGAGAAAATGAGAAATGACTACTAATAGGAACATGGTTTCTATTTGGGTTTTTAAAATGTTCTCAAACTAAATAACAATACTGGTTGCATAATTCAGTGAAAATCACTGAACTGTATCCTCTAAATGGGAGAATTTATGGTATGTGAATTCTAACTAAGTAAAGCTCTTACAAAAAAAGAAGATTCTGTAGTGGTAACAGGTTAATAATTATCTTTGTAGGAGGTAGTGAATGCAACAGGGTTTCAGGTGTGATGATGGTCTGATTTCAGTTACACGAATATGTCCACTTTGTGAAAATTCACCAAATTGGATGCTTTTCTGTGTCCCACATATTGATAATAGGATTATTTTTAAAAGGCAAATACATACCAACAGGTGGACCTGCTGGCACAACGCATTTCTTTTCCACTCGTGTAGCAGGAGGAGCATTCTGGTTCTTAGCGAGATTTTCCTGTATTAACTCTTGAACTCGAGATTCATTAATCTTTGGAAAAGGGAGAATATGAACTCGCAAATGGGATCCTTCTGTTGGGCGTGGAACTTTCTGGAATGCCATATGAGGATTTGGATTCTCCTGCAACATCAAACACAGTAAAATTATTCAGAAGTTTAAATAATATGGCAGATCATCAGGAAGGAGCAGGAGCACAGAGGGACACAACTGAAATCATACAGATGAGTGTATAAACATTCACATATATACCATAAAACAGAGCGTTCTGGAATCTGACTTATGATATCAGAAGCATCTGCAAGAGTTGGCCATGAGTCTTCATCTTCCATGCACACTTTCCTCTCTTGGTTTCTAAGTCTTCCTTTTTCCATTTCTGTCTATTCCTCATTTCCCCAATCTAACTGTGTGAATACCTCGGGGGCTCAGTTCTTTGGACCTCTTCCTTGGTGAGCACTTCTAGTCGTCTGTTTTTAAACCATAAAAACACCAATGATTCACAGATTTTTACAAACCAATGTGCTTTCCCCTAAACTCCATTCTCATACATCTGTCCACACATAGATACTCTTACATTTAAAATAACGTCTTAAACTATGTCTAAAATGAAGTTCTTAATTTTCTTTTTTTTTTTCTTTTTCTTTTTTCTTGACAGGCAGAGTGGATAGTGAGAGAGAGAGAGACAGAGAGAAAGGTCTTCCTTTGCCGTTGGTTCACCCTCCAATGGCCGCTGCGGCTGGCGCATCTCGCTGATCCGAAGCCAGGAGCCAGGTGCTTCTCCTGGTCTCCCATGCGGGTGCAGGGCCCAAGCACTTGGGCCATCCTCCACTGCCCTCCCGGGCCATAGCAGAGAGCTGGCCTGGAAGAGGGGCAACCGGGATAGAACCTGGCACCCCAACCGGGACTAGAACCCGGTGTGCCGGCGCCGCAAGGCGGAGGATTAGCCTGTTAAGCTACGGCGCCGGCCCGAAGTTCTTAATTTTTATCCATTACTCTAAACACGCTTTTTTCAGTGTTCCTCCTTTGGTAAATGGCATTGTATTTTTTCTAGTTACTCAGGTGAAAAGCTTATAGTTATCTTTAGTGACTTTCTCTAACAAGCACTAATCTATTCCTCTATAAACTTTGAGTTTTGCTTTAAAATATGTTTATAACTTGACCACTCTTCATCAGCATTTTGGTTCAAGCCTCTCATTATAAAATGGTAGTCACCTAACTGCCTCCCTACTCCTTACTTGGTCCCCTCCCTCAGGACTACAGACTTATCTAGTTGAAAGGATGTCAAATCATTACATAACTAATCTGTTCACTCAAATGACTCTTCATTTCAGACTGAAATTCCAAGTTCTACATATCTACAAGATCTGGCCTCTTAACTTGACTATGTCCTACCATCCTACTGCTTCTTTCATTCTTTCTGCTCCAGACACAGGTCTTCTTGTAACTGCCTCACAGCCACTGAACATACCTGTTCCTTCTGCCCAGAACGCCTGCACCCCCACCAATTTGCACAGTATGTGCCTTCCCTCCTTTCATTTGTTTGCTCAAATGTCATCTATTCTGGTTACTCAATCTAAAACCAGGCCTTCCTCCCCAACATACTTCCTATTTTCATTGAATTTTTATTCTCAAGTACTTAACACTTTCTTATGAACTATAAATTTGATTTAACTTATTGCCCATTCTTCTCTCACTAATAGCAGATGTTTTTGTCATTAAAAAAAATTTTTTTTAATCCTCTGCTGTTTCCCTGTTACATCTAGAAACTGCATTAGCAGTTTAGCAGTGTTTAGCAGGCACTTAAACCACTTCCTACTGCATTCTAGTGAGAGGGACACAATGTTGAACACAAATCAGGATTGTAATAACTGAATTAAGGCCGGCACCGTGGCTTAACAGGCTAATCCTCCGCCTTGTGGTGCTGGCACACCGTGTTCTAGTCCCAGTTGGGGCGCCGGATTCTATCCCGGTTGCCCCTCTTCCAGGCCAGCTCACTGCTATGGCCTGGGAAGGCAGTGGAGGATGGCCCAAGTCCTTGGGCCCTGCACCCGCATGGGAGACCAGGAGAAGCACCTGGCTCCTGCCTTCGGATCAGCGAGATGCGCCGGCCGCAGCGGCCATTGGAGGGTGAACCAACGGCAAAAAGGAAGACCTTTCTCTCTCTCTCTCACTATCCACTCTGCCTGTCAAAGAAAAAAAAAAAAAAACTGAATTAAATTTGTCAGCTAAGATTCTTACAGACCCTCAGCGCTTGTGTGAACTTCTATCTAGCCACTTGGTTAGGCAAGATTGAATTTAAAATACTGCAGGCATAGTAGAATTCATCAAGTTCTTTAGGGAAGGTTGCTTTACAGCCATTCTTAGATCAACTGTAGTGTTTATTGTCCTCTGCAACCAGAAAATTCCTATTCCCACTAAACTTATGTTATTTATGTTGTAGATTAAAGTCAGTACCACACCAAACACCCTCCTGACAGTGAAAATTAACCAACTGTCAACATCTAATAGAGTTGCTCTCCACAATTCTATTTGAGTATGTAGCCCTAATTCAGACAAACAGATTGGGCTACAGCAGATGATATAGTTAGCATATCTCAGCAGAATGGAAATACTACTACTGTGTAAAAAAGTTTCTAGTTCTTGCTCTACACTTCATTATGTGATACCAGATAGATAACTCTGCCTAAGGAATATACTCATGCTTATTTTACAGGTTTCCTGAGAAGGTAAAATTACTTCTTGCCAAGCAGCCCTCACATAAGCTTTATATTTTTCCCCTACATCAGCAAAGACAGGGAAAAATAAGTTTTAATGCAAAGTCTTAGTGACGTTTTCTAAACCACATGTCCTAAAATTCTGCCTTGTATTAATAACTCTATCCCTCGACCATTGGTCTATAACGTCTGAAACTGCCCTTTTTAAAAAGTTGTAGGTTTGTTCTTTGTTCTTTAGACATCATGCCTGTCATCTCAAAAATTCTGAAACACATTGGGTAGATTTTTTTTTTTCAGGTTGAGGAGGTAACTCACATGGATCTTGAGGTCTGAATCATTTCAAATATATTCTTCACTATTTCTATTTCCATATGTATTTATTTTATTTATATTAAAAAGTACACAGAGGAAAAAAAAATCTCGTCAATAATGGTTCTGGGAAAACTGGAGGTACATATGCACAACAAAGAAACTAGGCCCTTCTCACTTACCATATTAAAAAAAAATTAATTCAAAATAGAAAGACTTAAATGTAAGACCTCAAATCATGAAACTACTAGAATAAAACAAGATAAATGCTTCAAGACGTTGGTCTGGACAAAGGCTTTTTGGATGTGTCATCCAACTTCTGCATCAAAAGCAGAAGTTGATAAATGGAATTACATCAAATCAAAAAGCTTTGTGCAGAAAGGAAACACAACCTACAGAGACAACCTACAGAATAAGACAACCAACAGAAGAGAGAATGGAGAGACAACCTACAGAATGAGAGAAAATGTTTGTGAACTATTCATCTGACAGAAGATTAATTTCCAGAATGTATAAGGAACTCAGATAACTCAACAGAAGGAAAGAAAAAAATCCTCTGGTTTTAAAATAGGTGAAAGATCTGAATAGATATGTCTCAGAGGAGGACAAATAGCCAGCCAGCTTATTTTACTTTATTTTTTAAAACTTACCATCTTAGCCTTTTTTTTTTTATTATTTAAAGATTCATTTATGTATTTGAAAGGCAGAGTGACAGAGAGAGGAAGAGACAGAGGAAGAAAGCTTCCATCTGCTGATTCACTCCCAAAATGGCCTCAAAGCCAGGTCTGGGCTAGGTTAAAGCCAGGAGTCAGAAACTCCATCCTGGTCTCTCATATCAGTAGCAGGGGCCATCATTGCTTCTCAGGTACTTTATTAAGAAGGCAGATTGGAAGCAGAGTTAGTATTATAAGTGGTGGCTTATTCAGCTGTGCCACAAGGCCAGTCCCAACAAGTATACTTTAAAGAGTTTGATATTACTAATCATCAGGGAAATGCAAACCAAAACCACAATGAAATATTATCTTGCCAATTAGAGAATGGTTACTACCAAAAAGACATAAATGCTCGTGAGGATGCAGAGAAAGGGGGAATTCTTAAGACGCTCTTGGCAGGAATGTAAATCAGTGTAACAGTGTGGAAAACAGTATGGAGCTCCCTCAAAAGCTGGGATTGATCCCACTACTGGATTCCCAGCAATCCCACTGTTGGGTATACAGATCTGAAGGAACCAAAATCAGGGTGTTGAAGAGACACCTGAAGTCACATGTTTATTGCAGCACTATTCACAGTAGCCAAGATATAGAATCAACTAAGTATCTACTGACACTAGAATAAAGAAAATGTGGCATATATACATAATATAATATTATTTAACCATTAAAAATTAAATTCTGTCATTTGGAATAACAGGGAAAGAACTGAAGAACATTATGTTATAGGAAAAGTCAGGCATAGAAAGATAAATACTACATGATCTTACTTACATGTGAAAGCTAAAAAAATTGATCTCAAAAAAGTAGAGAATAGAATAGTGGTTACCAGAGACTGGGAAAGGTATGAGTGATGGAGAAATGGAGAGAAGATGTGTACAACTGGAAAGGAAGAATAACTTCTAATGTTCCATAGCATAGTAGTGTAACTATTATTGAAAATAACTATTTCAAAGTAGCTGGTATGGAGGATTCTCAATGTTCTGAACACAAAGAAATGAATGATAAATGTCTTTGGTGATAAGTATGTCAATTATTTGGTCTTAACATTAAATATTATATCCATGTATTAAAATGTCACAATGTGCCCTCTAAGTAGGTAGTTACAATGTGTCAGCTGAAAATAAAAACACATTGAAGAATTAAAATTATAACTTTATACATACTAAAACATACTCATTTTAGCAAACTTTAAAATAAAACATAGGAAAATAAAAGTAGAACTTTTCCTAATGATGACAGTTTTCCAGTTATATTTTCTCTCTTACTCTTACTTTTTATTTTCTGTATTGTTGACTTAAGGTGGTTTAGAAAAATAAGTATGCACATGTCACTTCTAGTCAAAGTCTCTAAAGAGCTTGTTCTATAATGTGGCAAGTTCATTTTAACCTTTAAGGAGAAGAACAAAGACCCAAAAGATGGCCAAGTAAATTCTAATGAAGAGTTAAGTGGGAGAGTCACACTTTTCCAGATACCAAAACTCGCATAAACCTTTAATAATTGATATAGTATGGTAACTGGTATTAAAGAAGGGCTTAAGGGACAAATTTAAGAGAGTCCAGAAACAGGATTATGTGTGAAAATTTGATTAAAAACAGCTGGCATTACAATTTAGGGGGACAGGTTTGACAGTTCAATGACAGAGGTATAATTAAAAAAATACTTTTAGTTCATAGTTTCTGATTTCTGAGCATCTGAGTTTAAATCCTAGTTTGGCCAAAGTAGTGTGACCCATTACAGTGTCAAAGAACTTATCCCAATTGTTTTAGTTTCGACATCTGTAATGAAGACAGTAATACAGTACCCTAGTTCATAAGGTCCTTGTATGGTGATGAACTATTACAGTAAAGCTCTTAGAACAGCCACATACACTCACACCCCTCCCCAGAATTAAATCTGAGGACTATTTTCCAAAAGCCCAGGCTACATCTAATTGAAAAATATTTATTCATTGCATACTCTATGGCATAAAACAATCCTTCTAAATGGAAAGATTCTGTTTATCCTAAAATTTCCATCACATCATCAGCCATTATATTATATATTATGTATATAGCAATAGTGGTAGTAATAGTAATATTACTAAATGTTGATTTAACTAGAAATTGTTAAGAAAATATGGTGCTATTACTTATTAATAGTCTTCCTTAAGCAACTAGAAATACTGTAAACCAAATCCATAAACAACTCAGAATAACTAGCATTTTTTTGGCATCAACATTAAGTTCAAAGTTGAGGCTATCTATAGTTGTATATATATTCTATGCCAAATGAAAATTATGCATTAAAATTATTAAAATATGATATATTTAATTGTTTGGAAACAAAAAAACCTGAATTTCCCCAAGTGTAGAATGAATTTTCTGGCAACTGTATCTGTGTACTGCCGCCCTCTGCTGGGCCAGATAAATGCACAGGATCCCATCTGCAACCTTACATGTAACCTGGTCACATCACGATTTCTGGGTAGATAGCAGAAATGAAAGGAACTATAGACTAGGGCTCATCATTATCAACATATTCTTAGACACATCTCCTGTTACTTGCAACTCCAAGTTGCATTTGGACTGATCCCTTTAAAGTTATTAAATTCCTTAAAAACTGCAACCCAATTTTGTTTTCAATCTCCTTGTTGAAACAAACCCATTATTTTCTATCAGTACAAAGTGGCAGCAAAATCTTTATCTTTGATTTCAGAGAAATGTAAACATAAAATAATAACTAAAGATTTATACAAATAAATGCTTATAGTGAACATGGCAACAATTTTGTCCAAAAGGAACTACCCAAGAAAGCTTGGCAAAATGTACAACGTTTAGAAAGAATTTTGAGTTTACACAATGATTTTCAAGGAATGGTCTCTTTAATCCAGCTTTAAGAGACCACTATAATAATTAGAGGAATATTATTTAACATGCTGCAATTAAATATAGAACTATGTGGGATAACAAGTTATAAGATTCTTTTAACTACAGGTAAAATACATGCTATTATATTTTTACAATGTTTACCAATTTATGCCAATAACTGGACTCTTTAGAGTTGCTTGGCATTATAAACAACATTTATGAAATGAAACACCCTAAATTTTCCAACCTCACAGGCCTTTCAATGATCATTCAATTAATGTCTCACCTTTGATTCAAATAAATTTTTTGGATGACTTCAATGTCTAATGATGACTTCAATATATATCTAGAGTATCTCAAGCTCAGTACTACTGACATTCAGGGCTTAATAATTCTTTAGGATGGTTGGGATGGTAACTTGTATTTTGTGAGATGTTTAGAAGCAACCTTGACCTCTTCATGACTCCAGTGGAAATTTCCTATTCTTTTTTCCCCCTTTATTTAATAAATATAAATTTCCAAAGTACAACTTTTGGTTTATAGTGGCTTTCCCCCCAATAACCTCCCTCCCACCTGCAACCATCCCATTTCCCACTTCCTCTCCCATCCCATTCTTCATCAAGACTAATTTTCAACTATCTTTATATACAGAAGATCAACTTAGTATATACTAAGATTTCAACAGTTTGCACCCACACAGATACACAAAGTATAAACTATTGTTTGAGTAGTAGTTTTACCATTAATTCACATAGTACAACACATTAAGGACAGAGATCCTACATGGGGAGTAGGTGTACAGTGACTCCTTTTGTTGATTTAACAATAGACACTCTTATTTATGACATCAGTAATCACTTGAGGCTCTTGTCATGAGCTGCCAAGGCTATGGAAGCCTCTTGAGTTCACAAATTCTGATCTTGTTTAGATAAGGTTATAGTCAAAGTGGAAGTTCTCTCCTCTCTTCAGAGAAGGTTACCTCCTTCTTTGATGGCCCGTTCTTTCCGCTGGGATCTCACTCACAGAGATCTTTCATTTAGGTTTGTTGTTGTTGTTGTTGTTTTGCCAGTGTCTTGGCTTTCCATGCCTGCGAAACTCTCATGGGCTTTCTAGCGGGACCCGAATGCCTTAAGGGCTGATTCTGAGGCCAGAGTGCTGTTTAGGACATCAGCCATTCTATGAGTCTGCTATGTATCCCACTTCCCATGTTGGATTGTTCTCTCCTTTTTAATTCTATCAGTTATTATTAGCAGACACTAGTCTTGTTTATGTGATCCCTTTGACACTTAATCCTATCATCAGGATCAATTATGAACTGAAACTGATCACTTTGACTAGTAAGATGGCACTGGTACATGCGACCTTGATGGGATTGAATTAGAATCCCCTGGCACGTTCCTAGCTCTACCATTAGGGGTAAGTCCGAGTGACCATGAACTCTTTAATTAACACACAATTATTCTTAGGCATTTAAATTTAACTGAAAAGTGATCCCTGTTAAATATAAGAGTGGGAATAAGATAGGGAGGAGATGTACAGTTCAGCACATGCTCAGACTACCCCTAATTTCCTATTCTAAACCAAGTATTCTCACAAGCATCAAGTCAACATGTTGACTAGCTGAGACCTACACTCAGTCATCTGATGAAAAGTAAATTAAAACCATGGGCTACCATCACATACCTTTAAGAATAGCTAAGACAAAAGAAAAAGACAAAAACAAAATAAGAATCGACAATACTAAGTGTTGGTGAAGACATGGAACAAATGGAACTCTTATATATTGCTGATGGGAACCCAAAATGGTAGATACATGGGGAAAAGTTTCTTATAAAATTAAACATTATGTAACTATATATGTCAGCATCCTACGCCTAAGTATTTAACCAAGAGAAAACTTAAAAGCCTGTGTAAATGTTTAGAAAGGCTTTACTCATTATTTCCAAAACTATCTTTCAGTTGGTAAACAAATAAAAATTTTGGTATATCCAAACAATGAAATGATACTCAGTTAACACAAGGATTAAACAACTGATACAACACCAATATAGGTAAGTCTAAAAACGCATTATGCTAAGTGCATGAAGCCAAGCTCAAAAAACTATGGAACAACATTATAGAAAAAAACAAGGATATTAACAGAAAACAGATCAGTGGTTATCAGGTGCTGGAGGTAGTGGGAGGGTGAGACTACAAAGGGGCACTGAGAAACTTTTTGGGGTGATGGAAATGTTCTATGTACTGTGATACAGGTGGTTGCATTTAAAATACATGGAATACACATATTCCATGTATTCAAAATACATGGAATTGTAAAGTATGTGAAGTTTACTGTATATAAATGTTGTCAAAATAAAACTGATTTATAAGTGAACAAACAGGGGAAGGGAGTTTGACTTTGACCTTATGCTTTGGGTTGTTTATGTCTTGACATTCTATGATGAAAAATAATCATAATATTTAACTTCCTTCCTATAATGGAAAAAAAAAAATCTCTCCTTGTTCAGGTTGGTAAAGAGTACAAATAACATCAGTACAGACTGAATTCATCTTATAGTGAAATTAATTTTCCAAAAAAATGTTAAGATCTTACTTGATGATTTTGAATAGCTATTTCTGTATTTCAGATTTATTCTCCCACTGGGAATTTTTTTCTTTAATTTTTATTTACTCACCTGAAGGAGAGAGAGAGCAAGAGAGGGAGGGAGGGAAGAAAGGGGGGGGATATAGAGATCTTCTATCTGTGGTTCACTCCCCAAATGTCTGCAGCAATCAGGGTTGGGCCAGGCTGAAGCCAAGAGCCAAGAATTCAATCTGGGTCTTTCACATAGGTGGTAGGTAACCAGGCAGAAAGCTGGATTGGAGAACAGAGCTGGGACTGGAACGTAGGCACTCTGATACGTAATGTGGTTATTCCAAGCAGCAGCTTCACCACTGCCAAATGCCCACCCCTTCCACTGGGATTTTAGCGCCTATCTGGCTCAATGCTGGGCAAATACACAAGACACAATTAAAAATCTTTTAAGAAAATCTGGATCCTTTAATTTTTAATAAAACTGTCATACAGTGAACATTTACATTCTATTTCAGATGAAAAACAAAATATATATATATTGTAGAATGTTAAAACACATGCAATCAATTTCTTAGTGTCCTGAAGGTTTCATAAAGTTTCTATCTTGGTTTATATTTTTTAAAAAGAAGCATTTATTTATCTATTTGTCAGGGAGACATGAAAGCAGTTCTTCTTAATTAAGAATCTGGAATCAAAAGCTGAACCAGGATTTGGGATACTATGATATAGGATGTAGGCATCCAAGTGACAGCTCAACTGTTGCACCAAATGCCTGACTCACTGGTCTATCGTGCTGTTCTCATTTTGCAATGAGTTAGTGGTTTTTTTTTTTTTTTTTCTGTAAAATATGGCTCTTTATTTTATTTTATTTCTTTTGACAGGCAGAGTTAGACAGAGAGACAGAGAGAATGGTCTTCCTTTTCCGTTGGTTCATCCCCTAAATGGCCACCACAGCTGGCGCACTGCGCTGATCCAAAACCAGGAGCCACGTGCTTCTCCTGGTCTCCCATGCGGCTGCAGGGCCCAAGCACTTGGGCCATCCTCCACTGCACTCCCGGGCCACAGCAGAGAGCTGGACTGGAAGAGGAGGATACAGCCTTTAGGCTCTCTGACCTTCATCATGAGCATGTTCAGTGCCAGGATGGTGCCTTCCGGGATCTTCACTTTCGCCAGCACAGAGGTGCCCAGCTTCTCATTGCAGGCCATATCACAGGGCAGCAGCTACTTGGTCAGGGAGCCCAGGGCCCACTCCACCAGGTGCACAGACCATACCAGCTCAGCCAGCTTGCCAGGCTCCAGTGAGTCCGAGCAGTCACCCCTTTCCAGGTCTTGTCCAAAGTGATGTGATGTTCCAATACCTTGGCCCCCAGGGCCACAGCAGCCAACAGATAGCGCGATGCCAGTTTCATGCTCAGAGTACCCTATGGGAATGTCAGGAAAGAGCTTCTGATATTCTGAGATGACGCGCGGGTTGGCATTTTTGGACTGGAGCGGGTACGCGCTGGTGCACAATGGGAAGCAGAAGTTGGGGTTGAGGGGCTTCACGATCTGATAGACTTGCTTCATGGTGTCCACAGACTGTATTCAGCTGGAGATCACCATTGGATGACCTTTTCTGTCTTTTCCAGATAAGGAAAATTGTTAGTGTGTCCAGATCTGACTTTGAAAAATGGGACATTCAGTTCATGCAAAAACTCGACTGCCATCTCACCCATGCTGCAGGCAATGAAGAAGACGTGCACTCCCTGGGCAAACCTCCGCAGCTTGTGGTACTGGGCGCGGCTGAACACCAGGTGTCTTTTGTGCTTCCCATACGTCTTCCCCCAGGAGTACTCTGGAGTGTAGGACCTCTCCAATGCTTTCCAGTTGAACTGAATTCCAGCTGGCTCTTCTGGAACTTGGCAGAGTCAGCCCCACACTCTCTGGCTGTGCGGATCATGCGCTTGGCCACCTCCAGGTCACCCTGGTGGTTTTGGCCAACCTCAGCAACGATGAAGTATGGGTGCTGCCTGCCCACCCAGCAACCAGGACACAGCTCCAGCTCCAGGGGCATCGTGGCAACTCATGCTCCCAGTGCCTCCTGCCCACCTGGGCCTGGCTGCCACCTCTGCCAGTTAGTGCTTCTTTATTAAATGTTTATCGAGAATCACAGGGATAGAGTAAACAAACAGGTAAATGTGCCCACATGTAGATAACTGAAGGCTATCAAAGCCAAAGTTAACAGACTTCAGCATTACCAACTGAGTTTGTAAAGATGCAATACCAATAATTCTCATGATATAAATCCTGCCAATTTAGTGGTATAAACCCTGAAATGTCCCTAATGGTTTTAAACCTTTCCTTCTCCTTCAGTCCATCTTCTTATTTTCTTATGGAGGAAACTCCAGAACATTCAAAGAGCAGATAAACTCAGTTAAAATTCATCACACTCATAGTTCTGAAAAGGAACTAAAAAGTCATATAAAGGAATGACAAGAAGAAATTTTAAAAAGGTACATTTTGAGGTACTTCAAAGGGAGGTGAGGGAGAAAGGCTACATGCACACCAGATTTCAGTGCCATAAAGTGTTTACAAACATCTAAATGGAATCATCAGGCCTCAATTCACACTCAATAATGAGGATACAGTTAAATTATATGGTTGGATCATGCTTACTCAAAGGAAATTTTAGAAATGTGATTTTAAAAAAACCTGACTAGTCAAAAATAGAACCATGTGGATTCTTTTCCTCACACTGACACCATCCTGCCTCCCTCCCCCAATTTCCTGCATGATACAAGAAAGTTACTTTACTATCATGTTCTTCTTTTTAACTTTGCATTTATTCAGGAACTCCAGGACCATCATAAACTTTAGAATAGAACTAGAAAGAAATCTCACAAAGTCTGATAACAATCCATTGGAATATTCTCAAATTCTCACTTAAACACACATATGTACGTTCTAAAGGACATTAGGAGTATCATGTACCATGTGGAACTAGTAGGTGCTTAGTAAGTATAAACTACATGAATGGAATTGACTAAACAGAATGGAATTAGACTGCGAAAAAAAATGCCACTAAAGGCCCATGAAGGGTCATGTGAAGAACTCTTACCTAGTGACATCATTTCTTAAACTAACTGAACTGATTCTCATTTGACATTTTGCCCTTCTTTGAAATCAATTAATAAATCATTCCTATCTGGGAAAGAAAAAATTCTAATATTTAGTTTCTTCAGTATCAACAACCCCGTATCTACCTCACAGGGTCATTTCCCAGATCAAATGAGAAAGTATGTGAAAGCACTTTATAAACAACAAAGTGTATGGGGCCGGTGCTGTGGCGTAGTGGGTAAAGTCGCTGCCTGGAGTGCTTGGGCCCCTGTACCCATGTGGGAGACCCAGAAGAAGCTCCTAGCTCCTGGCTTTGGATCAGTGCAGCTCCAGCCGTTGTGGCCAATTGGGGAGTGAACCAGTGGATGGAAGACCTCTGTCTCTGTCTCTCTATGTGTAACTCTTTCAAATAAATAAATAAATCTTTTTTTTTTAAAAAAAGAACAAAGCGTAAAGTCATTATTTGAAATATCATTATTTTTCCCAATAGGAAATGAGTCAGCATAACAGAGTAAAAAAACTTTAGGCTTTCGGGTGATTACTGATGTCATAAATAAGAGTGTCAACTGTTAAATCAACAATGGGAGTCACTGTGCACTTATTCCCCATGCAGAATCTCTGTCTTTAATGTGTTCTACTATGTGAATTAATGGTAAAACTACTACTCAAACAGTACTCTATACTTTGTGTGTCTGTGTGGATGCAGTCTGCTGAAATCTTTACTTAGTATATACTAAGTTGGTCTTCTGTATATAAAGATAATTGAAAATGAATCGATGAAGAATGGGATGGGAGAGGGAATAGGAGATGGGATGGTTGTGGGTGGGAGGGAAGTTATTGGGGGAAAACCCACTACAATCGAAAAGTTGATTTGGATTTAATAAAAAAAAATATGACTAACACATGTAGGGATTTGGAAATTTATATTTATTAAATATAATTTATTATATATATAAATATAATTTATTAAATAAAAGTTGAAAAAAATTTAGGCTTAAGAAACAGATAAATGTGGGCATGTGACACAATGATTAAGATGCCATTTAAGATGTCCATATTCCATATTGGAGTGGCTAGGCTCAAGTCTCTGCTACACTTCCAGTCCAGTTTCCTGCTAATGTACACCCTGGGAGGAACTGGATGATGGATCAAGTAGTTGGATTCCTCCCACCCATGTGGGAGACTGAGATACAGTTCTGGGCTTCTGGCTTCTGCCTGGCCCACCCTGGTTACTATAGGCATTTGGAGGGGTAAAACAACCTATCTATCCCTGTCTTTCTCTCTGTCTCTCTTTCAAACAAACAAAACTTTAAAGAATTGAATAAATGAAAATTCATGAATGTAAAATCTGGATGCCATCATTTAATAGCCACAGAATCTCGAGTCAATTAGCACCAGTAAAATGGGAATAAAGATATTTATCTTACATTGTTGTGAGGAGGATTAAAGGTGATATACATAAAGTATTTAACCCTACCGCTGGGCAAGTTGTGTTACATACTATTTTTATTATGACAATACATCAACAGATACTTCTCATGTGATCATGCCATACATTAGTTCTACTTAGCCACCACTAAGTGGCAAAGGCCAGCACAGAATACCTGTTTTTCTTCTAAAAGAATTCTTTTTAAAAGTTTCAGTATGCTAATCAAGAAGTGCATTTACTATATTGGGCACAGTATTAAAAAATTAAAAATGTAGCTAGTCAATAGAAGAAAGAAACAGATCTTGGTGTGCACATTGCTAGGAAAACCAGTTTATAATTTTGTTAAACCAGCATGTTATGACTTCAAATGTGATATATTTAGGGATATGAAAGTAGTGCTTCTTTGGGATACACAGCAGACTCATAGAATGGCAGATGTCCTAAACAGCACTCTGGCCTCAGAATCAGCCCTTAAGGCATTTGGATCTGGCTGAAGAGCCCATGAGAGTATTTTAGGCATGGAAAGTCAAGACACTGGCAAAACAACAACAACAACAACAACAACAACAACAACAACAAACAAACCTAAATGAAAGATCTCTGTGAGTGAGATTCCAGTGGAAAAAATGGGCCATCAAAGAAGGAGGTACCTTTCTCTGAAGGGAGGAGAGAACTTCCACTTTGACTATGGCCTTGTCTAAAAAAGATCCAAGTTAGTGAACTCAAAAGGCTTCCATAGCCTTGGCAACTCATGACAAGTGCCTAGGGTGATTACTGATGCCATACATAAGAGTGTCAATTTGTTAAGTCAACCACAGGAGTCACTGTGCACTTACTCCTCATGTAGGATCTCTGTCCTTAATGTGTTATACAATGTGAATTAATGGTATACCTAGTATTCAAATAGTATTTTACACTTTGTGTTTCTGTGTGGGTGCAAACTGTTGAAATCTTTACTTAATATATACTAAATTGATCTTCTGTATATAAAGAGAATTGAAAATGAATCTTGATGTGAATAGAATGGGAGAGGGAGTGGGATATGGGAGGGTTGCGGGTGGGAGGGAAGTTATGGGGGGGGGAAGCCACTGTAATCTATAAGCTGTACTTTGGTATATAAAAGCTAAAAAAAGACACTGGTTGGGACACCCAAAAAAAATTAAAAAAAAAAAAAAACAAAGTAGTGCTTCTTAAAGAAATAAATCATCTAAAAGTAACTGAAGTTCCACTGTGTTAAGTAATTTAAAATAGAAACTAACTTCATCTTTTGACAGGCACAAAGAATGTTAGGGCAAATAATGCCTACATGTGTTAGTCATATTATTATTTTTATTAAATTACAGGCAAAACATATATATTTCCAGACTGTATAGTGAACCACTACCAATTAGTAAAACAGAACTTAAGAATCCTCAAATTAACCAAAATTTAGATAAGTACAACTCAAAAACATGGAATTTCTGTATTGTAATTTGGAACCTTTGAACTTTGCTTCATTCTCTTTCAAGAAGTATTATGTCCCTAAAACAAAGGTCATATTTTCAAAGAAACATTTAAAATTCAGAAATTAACTGACTATGAAACAAAGGAACACATTTTAGTATCTTTGCTCTATCTGCTTGGTTCTCAGATTACAAATGAATGTGACAAAGCACTGCCTGGAAGTTGATTTGAGTCAAATAAATACATTAAGCCATTGGTGCTAGATTACCGATTTCTTTTTCTTTTTAAAGATTGATTTTATTTTATTTGAAAGACAGAGTTACAGAGAGAGGGAGGTCTTCCATCTGCTGGTTCAATCCCCAGATGACCGCCATGGCCGGAGCTGCACGATCCGAAGCCAGGAGCCAGGAGCTTCTTCTGGGCCATCCTCCACTGCTATCCCAGGCCATAGCAGAGAGCTGGATCAGAAGAGGAGCAGCCAGGACCAGAACCAACGCCCATATGGGATGCTGGTGCTTCAGGCCAGGGTTTCAACCTGCTGCGCCACAGCACCGGCTCCTAGGTTACTGATTTCAAATTCTTTTTCACTCTCTTTTTAAAATATTTTATTTATTAATTTGAAAGAGTTACACAGAGAAAGGAGAGGGAGGGAGGGAGGGAGGGAGGGAAAGACAGAGAGAGAATCTTCCACGCAATGGTTCACTCCCCAATTGGCTGTGACCACTGGAGCTGCACTGATCTGAAGCCAGGAGCTAGGAGCTTTCTCCAGGTCTCCCACGTGGGTGCAGGGGCCTAAGAACTTGGGCCATCTTCTACTGCTTTCCCAGGCCATAGCAGAGAGCTGGATCAGAAGTGCAGCAGCCGACACTCAAATTGGCACCCATTTGGGATGCTGTCACTGCAGGCGGTGGCTTTACTTGCTACACCATAGAGCTGGCCCCTTTTCACTCTATTTCCTTAAAATACACCTTCCCTTAATTTTTCCCTGGAGATACTCCCCACTTTCTCTATTAAGTTAATGGACTCAAAGTTTCACTAGCAGGAAGAATGACCAGCACTCACTGCCAAAATCCATTTTCCACAAATAGATGATCTCACTGCTGCTTTGGGTTCTTCTTGCCTGGTAACCAAATTTCGTACTTTACCAACTCACAGTGCCTTTACCTTACTCCATTTCCTCTGTCCAGGGAATATTTTCACCCTTTAGTTTCTGCAGTGATTTACCAATTTCTTTTCTTTCTTTCAGCTTTTTGTCTTTTGTCCAAAATAATGCTCAGTTTTTCTGATTCAGTTGATAACCACTAAATCAAACTGAAGTTGAATACAGTGGCCAATTCTGTCTGAGGTTCTAGTCTCCAATGAATCTCATTTTTATGTATTAAAACTGAGACCCAAAGTGTAAGCGTTGTGGCAGAGCAGGATAAGCTGCCACCTGGTATACCTGTATCCCATATCAGAGTGCCTTGGGATCAAGTCCAAGACTTAGTGTTCCTGGCTATTGGCTTCCACCTGACCCAGCGCTGGCTGTTGCAGATATCTGGGAGTGAACCAGCAAATGGAAGATTTCTCTCTCTATATCACTCTTTCAAGTAATTAAATAGACAGATAAACTGAAACCCAAAAGAAAATCACAATGGGGGCAAATGACAAACTGGAAAATTGTAAGATGTTTTCATAATATAGTGATAGTGAAATTAAAACTGTGGTCATTTTTATATGTACATAATTGACTTTAACATCTTATAACTTACAGTCCAGAGTTAAGATTATCACTTGAAAGACGAACTGTTTTAGTTTTACAAATAAAACACTTTATTAATACCTTTTAAATTGATGAATATCTAAGTATACTTACTTACATTTTTAAATAGTTGCTCAGCAAGTTCTCTTACATGCTTTATCATTTTCAATGGATTATTTTCTTCAACTTTAATTCTCTCTACTTCGAAGGCTACCAACTAAGAAAGAGAATCAAATGACAAAATATTAACACTAACACATCATAATAAAAAATGTGGTAATTTCATACATTTGCAAGTAAAATAAAGTCCAGAATACATATTATTTTTAAGAGAAAATACTTCAGATTTTTACTGGGTTTCAGTTCTGTTCTGGGATGACAGCTGATTGAATCTTTGGATTTTCCTATGGTCTCTCTTGATGATTAAGGGCTCTACTTCTTGGGAAAGTCATTTCTGGAACTCATAGAGACCTTGTCATTCCACAAGCTTACTTCAAGAATTATCTCACACAGGGAAACTCAGAAAGTCTCCACACATTCTCCAAATTCACACAATAGGAACCACACATTCATGTCAGTTTGCTAAGACTTTACGCCTAGCTCTGCTGGCAGTGTGATCTGACAGGTCACTTGAACTCCTGAGCTTCAGCTTCCTCATCTCTAAAATAAGGTGGAAGAACAAGATAACCTTAGGCTTCTTCAGTTCTCAAATCACCTATATTCCAGTTTGTCTCCCTAACATCTCATTTACGGGGAGAACTATGTGAGTGTGTATGCTTATGGTAGAGTAAAGAATGCCGACAGGAAAAAAACTGGAGGAGAGTAAATGAAGGATGAAAAGAAGAATATAAGATAGGAATCTTTGTTGTCAGATCTAATAGCTTCACTGGAACAGACAGACTATGGGCTGGTTTATTCTAGTTCAGGATTCAGAAAGACTATTAGACAAAGGCATTTTTTTTTTTAATTCCAAGATGTTTACTTGATGGGAGTGTAAGGACAAGATGATGCATGATGCAAACTACTTCTGAAAATTCCATTAAGGCACCATGTGTTTGGCTGCCCAAGCTAAGCTTAAAAAAAGGAATCCTTTCCCAGGAGCAAATTCTATTTTCCTACAAAAGCACATTCCCACGAAAACAGACAAAGAAGAGAGAATGAGAAATTATTTAGATCTGGTCCCTTGTTTCTCGTAGGCCCTTGAATGAGGTATAAACATATGACCAACTGAGTTTCAAGTAACCACATCAATAAGACATCAAAGTCACCACTGCAGGCACAATAAAGAACTAGATTAACAGTAAGGGAAGACTCAATAGGAATCTAGGACAGGGAGCTTGTCTTCTCATTGTTTTCGATCTAGAGGATACATATATAAAATATGTAATAAAAAAGGAGACATCATATAAACTTATGCCTTCTAGTGTGTCTCAGAGTCAACTATTCTGAAAAAGTCTGGAGCAGCTGGTGAAGCAAGAGCAGAATATGAACACACGGTTATGGTTAGGCTCAAAACTAGAGGGGAATCACTTCAGGACGCAGCCACAAAGATAGTTGGAAGTGATAGCAAGCAAGTTTTCTTCAAGTAATCAATGTGACTTGTTATGAAGACATTACCAGAGGGAGTTAGTAATGAAAATGTGAATAGAAAACAAAAAGGATACAGAAACCACTATTACTATTCACAAAGTTTCAAAAACTGACACAAAGTTAAAAATTATACTGAGGATACTGGAGAGCATCTAATATAATCCTATTCAGCATTATGTATTAATAACTTAGTTTAGAATCTAAAGGCTGATATATAACCAATGTCAACCATATTAAGTGTTAATTGTAGAGGACTGGTGGTCAGTAATTGATAAGAAAGTTTTGGTCCTATCAGCATAATTTCTCCTACATCTTCTTATGTTTTGTATTATTAACCAGAGCAGTTGGTGTCTGGTCTTCATACTCAGAACTGTAACAGGTATTTATTCTTTAGTTCTTACCTAGGAATACTTCACTATCTTTTCAGAGAATAAAAGATCCTTTTTCTATGAAATAAGGATATTTTAAATCTCAATTCCTATCTTCCATTTTTTTAAAATTTGATAGAGTTATAGACAGTGAAAGAGAGAGAGAGAGAGAAAGAGAGAGAGAGAGAGAGAAAGAAAGGTCTTCCTTCCGTTGGTTCACTCCCCAAATGGCTGCTACAGATGACACTGAGCCGATCTCGATTCCTACCTTCTACATATAAAATAAAACCACTAGCAGCAAAGAATGACTACTATTACTATTTTGTAACATAATAGGTGCTAGGAATGTTTTTTATTTTATAGATTTAAAGGAACTTTAGATTTATTGGTTTCAATATGATGCTTTTTCAGAAACTGAAAAACAGAATAAAACTCATTATTCTATCCACCCAAATTAGCTGCTGTGAACACAGAATTAAATAAGAATTTGAGGCCAGCGCCACAGCTCAATAGGTTAATCCTCTGCCTGCGGCACCAGCACACCGGGTTCTAGTCCCGGTCGGGGCGCCAGATTCTGTCCCGGTTGCCCCTCTTCCAGTCCAGCTCTCTGCTGTTGCCCGGGAGGCAGTGGAGGATGGCCCAAGTCCTTGGGCCCTGCACCCTATGGGAGACCAGGAGAAGCACCTGGCTCCAGGCTTCGGATCAGTGCAGTGTGCCGGCTGCAGTAGCCATTAGAGGGTGAACCAACGGTAAAGGAAGACCTTTCTCTCTCTCTCTCTCTCTCACTGTCCACTCTGTCAAAAAAAAAAAAAAAAAAAAAAAAGAATATGAAAGATGTTTTTAAAAGAGAAAGTACAATAAATGGAAAACAACATTCTTATTTTGAGTTACATCTCCCCTATTTCTTCCTTTAATGGTCAACTCCTTTAAGATAAAGATTAAATTTTATTATGTACCAAAGAAGCTAGACAAATTCTGATTACTGAAGCCATGAAGTTA
Source organism: Lepus europaeus (assembly GCF_033115175.1). Lineage (NCBI taxonomy): Eukaryota > Metazoa > Chordata > Mammalia > Lagomorpha > Leporidae > Lepus > Lepus europaeus. The sequence continues at coordinate 55,121,954 of NC_084833.1, read as the reverse complement.
AACTATAGCTCTATGCCACTGAAAGGCTCAATATAACTGCAATTTGAAGTCATATATCTATACATCAAAATTATTCCTTTCTTCCTATGAGACAGGGAGAGAGATCAGTGCATTATTTCTTTTTTATTTATTTTTATTTTTTGCCAGGCAGAGTTACAGTGAGAAAGAGAGACAGAGAGAGAGAGAGTTATAGACAGTGAGAGTAAGACAGAGAGAAAGGTATTCATTCCGTTGGTTCACTTCCCTAATGGCCACCATGGCCGGTGCTGCACCAATCTGAAGCCAGGAGCTGGGTACTTCCTCCCGGTCTCCCATGTGGGCGCAGGGGACCCAAGCACTTGGGCCATCCTCCACTGCACTTCCGGGCCACAGCAGAGAGCTGGACTGGAAGAGGAACAACCGGGACTAGTACCCGGTGTCCCAACCAGGACTAGAACCCGGGGTGCTGGCGCCACAGGTAGAGAATTAGCCAAGTGAGCCATGGCGCCGGCTGAGATCAGTGCATTATTGACTCCAAAAAATAACTGAAGTTTTAAATTACTGTCAAAGTTTTAAAAATACTTTAATGAACTCTTGTTTAAAACTTGGGGGAAGGAGGGAAAGGGCTGATGTTGTGGAGCAGTGGGTTAAGCTAATGCCTGCATCCATATGGGCACCAGTTCGAGTCCCTGCTACTCCAGTTCTAATTCAGCTCCCTGCTAATGTGGCTGGGAAGATAGCCCAAGTCCTTGGACCCATGTACCCACGTTGGGGACCCAGATGCAGTTCCAGACTCCTGGCTTCAAACTGACCCAACTCCAGCCATTGTTGGCCATTTGGAGAGTGAACCAGTGGATGAAGACAGATCTCAATCAATCAATCAATCAATCTCTCTCTCTCCCCTCTTTTTTTCTCTCTCTCCTACAAACCCTGTAACTCTGAACTTCTGAGGCATTCCATAATTATATATTTCTAATATATATAATATGAAGGTTTGGTAACATAATAATCAGCAGTTAGATTATTTTGTATTTTAATTATATTTTGAGTTAATGTTAAAAACAAAACTTCTCTACTTTCAATACTAGAATATGTGTTTGTAAATAATGCAGTCATTTTAGAAGAACTATACCTCATCAAAGAGATCGCAAGATCTATAAGGAGGACCTCTTTCTGAAACAAAACCTGCAAATGCCATTCCATTGAGCACTTTAGTGAGGAAATCATTCTCAACCAAACCACGCTGTCCCAAGAAAGCTGTCTGTAAAGAAAGAAAAAGTAAAACAATATTTTATTGTTTGGTAATGGATAAATGACAAAAAAAACACACACACAATAAAGATCAAAGCTTATGTAATGCCTTTATGCATAAACATGTGTTGCTATAAAATGTATTTTTCAGGAGCTGGCTTTGTGGCATAGGGGTAGAACCACAGCCTGCAATGCCAGTATTCTACGCAGGTGCAGGTTTGCACCCTGACTACTCCACCCCAATCCAGCTCCCCGATAATAGCCTAAGAAAAGCAGCTGACGATGGCCCAAGTACTTGGGTCTTTGCCCACATTGGAGAATGGAGCTGCCGACTTTGGCCTGGCCCAGCACTGGCCATTGTGGACATCTGGGAAACGAATAAGCAGATGGAAGAACCCTCTGTCTCTCCTCTCTATGTATCTGACTGTCAAAATAAATAAATATCTTTAAAAAATATAAAATATATTTCTCTTGAAAAAGTTTTTTGTCTGATACCTGAAATACAACATGTATTGAAAAGAATAAAAATCAATCTGCCCATAATTCAGGAGGGGAAATCAGAAATTAATGTTTAGTTTTAAAAGAAAAACCAACTTAAAGTTAAGAGTATAAAGTAAAGCCTTGTCAGTTCCTTAGTAGTAAGAATTATCATCTAGCCACACAAAGCAGAGATTATAAATAATCACATTTGATAAATTAAGGTCAAAAATAGGGTGCTTTATCTTACTTTGTGAAAATGTATAACTGGCTCTGCATGAATCCTTATAAGTTGTAAGCATGATCTATATCCTTGGAAGAGTTGGGCAAATAATCTAAGGAAAACTGCTCGCACTTCTTTATCCTAAAAATGTAAGAACAAACATGTTAGGTAATTAATTTCTAAAAAAAAATATTAAGTAAAAAGTTGTAAAAAGTGTTTCAGTGCTTCTCATACATAAGTTTCATTTTTGGCAACACTGAACAGTGGTGCTTCTAGTCCATCCTATCACTGGGCAGCTTAGGCTGCTAAACTGTTCTTTGTATTGAACCAAATAAAACTTGCCTCGAATGCATCTCATTTTCCTCTAAGAAAAAAGTAAGTCAGGGTCGTATCTTTTACTATGTTAGAGAAGGGCATATATCCAATTCCTTTGATTTTTCTGTCACTAATATGAAAGGAAAAAAATCTTTAAACACTAAGTTTTAAGAGTTTATGAAGTCTGTTTTGAAAAGTTTTACAAAGTTTATGCAAGTTTTAAAAACCTATCCTTACATTAATAAGGTATGACCTTAAAATTGTTATAATAGCTCAGGTTTTTTTTTTTTTAAATTTTAATATTTCTATTGATGCCTTTTTCAAATGAAAATGTCTACTTTATTAATATACAATAAATTTATAAAATAGTCATAGATCATTAAAACTAGCAATGGTACAGATTTTGACAGAATCACACTCTTAGGGGCCAGTGTTTTTTTTTTTTTTTTTTACAGATTTTGTTTTTTATTTATTTTAAAGTCAGAGAGTTACAGAGAGAAGAAAGGCAGAGAGAGAAGTCTTCCATCCACTGTTTCACTCCCCAACTGGCCGCAATGGCAGGAACTGCACCGATCCAAAGCCAGGAGCCAGGAGCTTCTTCCTGGTCTCCCACGTGGGTGCAGGGACCCAAGGACCTAGCCATCTTCTACTGCTTTCCCAGGCCATAGCAGAGAGCTGGCTTGGAAGAGGAGCAGCTGGGACCAGAACTGGTGCCCATATGGGATGCCGGCGCTTCAGGCCAGGGCATTAACCGGCTGCGCTACAGTGCTGGACCCAGGGGCCAGTGTTGTGGCATAGCGGGTAAAACCATTGCCTGTGATGCTGGCATCCCATAAGGGTGCTGTTCATGTCCCAGTTGCTCCACTTGTGGTCCAGGTCCCTGCTAATAGCATGGGAAACGAAGTGGAAGATAACCCAAGTTTGGGGCCCTGCTACCCTCGTGAGAGACCCGGATGAAGCTCCTGGCTCCTGGCTTTGGCTTGGCCCAGCCCTCCCAACTGTGGACATGTAGAGGGCGAACCAATGGAGAGAAGATTTCTCTCTCTCTCTCTCTCTCTCTCTCTCTCACACACACACACCACACACACACACACACAAACGCACTCCTCCCCCACCCTAACTTTGACTTTCAAATAAATATTGAAGAAACGAATCACAAATTTAGAACTCTAAGGAAAATTACAAAGCTGCTAAATAAAGTCTTAATGAGGAAATGAGGGTCAAGAATGCTTAAGTTACTTGTTAAAGGTGTCCAGTGCTATCAAGCTCCTTACTATACATCAAGCTCACCTCCAAGAAATACAATGGGCAAAATAAAAAAAGGGGCCTCTGTTATACATCCACCCTTTTGTCTTCTAACAGGAGCTATCTTCATCTACTTATTCTTCAAACTTGATTCTTTTTTTGACAGGCAGAATGGACAGTGAGAGAGAGAGACAGAGAGAAAGGTCTTCCTTTACCATTGGTTCACCCTCCAATGGCCGCTGCGGCTGGTGTGCTGCGGCCGGCACACCACGCTGATCCAAAGCCAGGAGCCAGGTGCTTCTCCTGGTCTCCCATGTGGGTGCAGGGCCCAAGGACCTGGGCCATCCTCCACTGCACTTCCGGGCCACAGCAGAGAGCTGGACTGGAAGAGGGGCAACTGGGACAGAATCCGGCGCCCCGACCAGGATTAGAACCCAGGGTGCCAGCGCCGCTAGGCGGAGGATTAGCCTATTGAGCCCTGGGCCGGCCCAAACTTGATTCTATTCTATTATTAACATTGTTTGTTTCCATTTTTATAAGCCTCCTTTACATTTTTTTAAATTCCCATCTGATGCTTGGCAAAGTTTCCTATGCTCTAACCCAGGTTCTGATTTTCTGTCCTTTAGTTGTTCATGCTTCTGCAGGGCAACAGTCTTAGTTCTCCTGTCCTCTTGGTCAGTGCACTTTCCTGTAGCTCTCCTATGAACAGGACATCCAGGACTGTCAGTGGAAACTCTCCAATTTCTAATTTGTGGCACTTTTTACTATGCTGCACATCTGACTCTAACTTCACTCAACTTCTTTAACAAACCTACAAAATAGATGTATTATTAAACTTACCAGCATTTTTGAATGTGATAAAGCTGTTCGTGGAGGAGGAAAAGCATGATCTGCTACTTCCAAATCTGGGTGTAAAATCTACAGCAAAGAAGTTTTGTTAAGTGAAATGTCTTAATAGCAACAAAATCTAACCTTTTTCTAATAAAAAATTTCTAAAAATAATCTAACAAAATCTAATCTACTTGGGGAATTAAGATGGAAAAGTATGTGTATGAATTATGATCCATTCTCTCCATGAAACATAAGTTAGATAGCTGAGTTAGTTTGGTGGTAAGATCACTAAGATAAAACAGTCAGTAAAAAAAAAAAAAAAGTTGTTCTAGAAAGAAACAAATAGTATGGTCTCATTTACTTGAAAATAAAAAACCTCTAAATCTGTATACATATACATACATGTTGTGATCAATAAAACAACAGTCACCTCTGGGAAAGGAATGCTCAGGGCAGAGCTATTTTTCTGCCTAGCTGATTTTTTTTAAAACACGCATATGTTTTCATGTTTCTTATTTTAATAAATTAACTGAAATATGGAGGAAGAAAAGAATAACCTTTTGAACTCTGCAGTCCAGAAGGGAAAGCCCAGTACAACGTGACAAGTGTTACAAATATATAAAATATAATGTATTTAATATAATCAATTCATGCTAGGGGAAGTTGGGGAAAAACAAATAAGGAAATATTTGAGTATGATTTTGAAGGAAAGCAGGTTGGGGAACATGAAGAAAAGAAGGGCTCATGTAAGACTTGCCCAGAGAAAAAGATAAAATGCATCAGTATTTAGCAAATTTTGGTCTGTATAGAATCACTTTCAAATACTAAGGTTTCTTGATAGTATACTTAGAAAAGATAAAATAATACTAAAATATTGACAACAATTATCACCCAATCACCTGCACAGTAATATAACAATGTCTTGGCGTCTATATAATCATCCACAATCATTACACAGTTCAAGTGCTGTATTGTCATTTGATTATAACTGTTTACTAACCAACAAAGCTATGTACTTGTTACTCAAATCTCCCTCATGGTTTATCGAATCTTTTTCAGTGCTATTTTGACAACATACTATGTTCTGATATCTTATTCACAGTGCTACAAAATTCACCATTGTGCTCGATAAACATAATAGCCATACTCAGTTCTACCAAAAAGGAATTTTACACATTGGTCAAATGTGGTGGTATGGGTGTAGCAGGTTAAAGTTATCAGTATGCAACACCACCCCTATCAGGAAGAATTAAAATTTTGGTTAATTTTGATATGAAATCCCTGAATAATTGTTAATATCACCAAGGTGTAACGACATAAGCAATTTAATAAATTTTTCAGAAACACTGAGCTTTCTACAATCACTTAAAATATTATCTTCTCTCTACAATTAGCATAGAGTTGGTCCTCTGTATATAAAGTCATATTAAAAATGATACATAATGAATAAGGAGATGGGAGAGGAATGGCAGGTGGGATGGGAAGGGGGGGTATGGGAGAAAGAACCACTATTTTCCTAAAGTTGTATCTATGTAAAAATACATTCATTAAATAAAAATGAAAAAATGACTTTAGATGTACAATGTAATACTTTATCCTTTTTAGTATTTGTTGTTGTTCTAGTACTAGTGGTTGAACTCTGTAATTAACACACAATTATTCTTAGGTGTTTAAATTTTAACTGAAAAGTGATCCCCCTTAAATCTAAGAGTGGAAAAAGAGAGGGAGGAGATGAACAATTTGGAACATGCTCAATCGGACTGGCCGCAAATGGTGGAGTTAGAAATGTGCCAGGGGATTCCAACACAATCCCACCAAGATGGCATGTACCAATGCCATCGCACTAGTCCAAGTGATCAATTTCAGCTCACAATTGATAGCTCTGATAGGTCTAAGAGTCAAAGGGATCACATAAACAAGTCAAGTATCTGCTAATACTAACTGATAGAATCAAAAAGGGAGAGAAAGATCCAACATGGGAAGCGGGATACACAGCAGACTCATAGAATGGCAGATGTCCTAAACAACACTCTGGCCTCAGAATCAGCCCTCAAGGCATTCGGATATGGCGGAAGAGCCCATGAGAGTATAGCAGGCATGGAAAGCCAAGATATCATGGGAAAAAAAAAAAAAAAAGACCTAAATGAATGATCTCTGTGAGTGAGATCCCAGTGGAAAGAACGGGGCCATCAAAGAAGGAGGTACCCTTCTCCGAAGGGAGGAGAGGACTTCCACTTTGACTATGACCCTATCGGAATAAGATCAAAGTCAGCGAACTCTAAAGGCTTCCATAGCCCTGGCAATTCATGACTAGAGCCTAGGGAGATTACTGACGCCATGAACAGGAGTGTCAAATTGTTAAATCAGCAACAGGAGTCACTGTGTACTTACACCCCATGTGGGATCTGTCCCTAATGTGTCGTCTAAAGCGAAGTGATGCTATAACTAGTACTGAAACAGTATTTTTATACTTTGTGTTTCTGTGTGGGCACAAACTGATGAGGTCTTTACTAATTATATACTGAATTGATCTTCTGTATATAAAGAGAATTGGAAATGAAAAAAAACAACCTGGTGTTAAAAAGGAAATGGCATAGAAAATTAATTAATTTGAAAAAAATTATGTAGGATCTCTGTCTTTAATGTGCTGTACATTGCTATTTAATGCTATAATTAGTAACCCAATGGTAGTTTTTTCACTTTATGTTGCTATATGGGCAAAATCTTGAAATCTTTACCTAATATATACTAAACTGATCTTCTGTATATAAAGAGAATTGAAAATGAATCTTTACATGAATGGAAGGGGAAAGGGAGCGAGAAAGGGGAGTGTTGCGGGCGGGAGGGAAGTTATGGGAGGGGGGAAGCCATTGTAACCCATAAGCTATACTTTGGAAATTTATATTCATTAAATAAAAGTTTAATAAAATGAAAAAATGAAAAAAAGAGTCAAAAAACCCAAAATACTATCTTCTCAGCATTTGCTATAGCCATATACCATCTACGCAATTAGAGTTAATATTTTTCCTTAAACTGTCTTTAAGTCATTTCACCTTTTTAAATCTAGTATTTTCTTAGATAATATCTGTCAAATCACAGATTTTATGTTATTTACAATAAGTAGATAATTACTGAAAAGATTTAACAATACTACCCAAAGTCACCTCCAGACTTCACTTTGAGAAAAAGTCACCTTGTCACCTCTGCATAAAACAATCATCCTAGAGATAAAGACCAGGAAATAGGCCTAAAGATAGTGTGTGATTTTCTCAAAAACATCAAGTGGTACAATGTAGACTGGAATTCAACTCTCTTGTGCCCTATGCATGTTTCCTTTCCAAATTATCACACTTTGTATTACAGATTACAAACTATATTAAGAAAAGCCAGTTTTCTCTAAATGTTCTCATTTTACAGATATCACTATAATAACATAAGGACTAATACAAATTTTAAAGTTTTCTGTGAATAAAACTACCCTGGTAATCCTAGATTTCTAGGTTTATATTTAAGGGAAAAAAACTTTTAAGCATTCTAAGCTGACATATTACTACAAGAAAATATGAAGGTCTTTGTCCCAGTTATATCTTGGAAAAGAATACAAGATTTCTAGGGTTTACTTTTCTGATGAAGGGTAAATGAGTACCTAAAAAGCTGTTAGTAAATAATTTTAAAAATCAACCAAGGTAGGGGCTGGTACTGTAGCACATGGAGGTAGGCCACTTCTTTTGATGCTGGCATCCCAACTGAATTCCAGTTGCTCTGCTTCTGATAAATCTTCCTGCTAACACACAGAGAAGGCAATGGAAGATGGCCCAGGTATTTGGGCCCCTGCTACCCATCTGGGAGACCTGGATGGAGCTCTATGCTCCTGGCTTCAGCCTGGGCAGGCCCCGGCTATTGCAGCCATTTGAGGAGTGAACCAGCAAATGAAAGATTCTTTTCTCCCTCCCTTTCTCTATCACTATTCCTTTCTTTTCTTTTAAGTTTTTACTTAATGAATGCACTTTTTCATATATACAACTTCAGGAATATAGTGGTTTTTCCCCCATACCTAGCCTCCCACCCCAACTCTCATCCCACCTCCTCTTCCTCTCCCATCTCCCTCTTCATTATGGTTCATTTTTAGTTTGATTTTATATACAGAGGACCAACTCCATGTTAAGCACAGATTTCAACAGTTTGCACCTCCTCACACACACATAACATATAGAGTACAGTTTGAGAACAAGATTTGCAGTGGATTCTCATAGTAAAACTCATTACGGATTGAGGTCCTACATGGGGAGTAAGTGCAGTGACTTCTGTTGTTCCTTTAACAATTAACACATTCATTTATGATGTCGGTGATCACCTGAGGTTCTTGTCATAGTATGCTTTTCAAAAAAATAAATCTTTTTTTAAAAATCAACTAAGGTAAAATAATACAAAAGAATTAAACTTGTATCAACAAGAAAACCCAGGCCACAATATGTTTTAAAATTAACTTTACTGTGGGGCTGGTGCTGTGGAGTAGCGGGTAAAGGGGCTGCCTGCAGTGCTGGAATCCCATATGGGAGCCGGTTTAAGTCCCAGCTACTCCACTTCCGATCCAGTTCTCTGCTATGGCCTGGAAAGGGAGAAAACAGCCCAAGTCTTTGGGCCCCTGCACTCATGTGGGAGACACAGAAGAAGCTCCTGGCTCCTGGCTTCAGATTGGCTCAGCTCTGGCCATTGTGGCCATTTGGGGAGTGAACCAGGGGATGGAAGATCTCTCTCTCTCTGCTTCTGCCTCTCTCTAACTCTGCCTTTCAAACAAATAGATGGATCTTTAAAAAAAAAGCAAAAAGCAAAAAAAATCTTACTGCATGAAATGCTAGACAATTAAAAGTATAAGCAAGTCATGTATTTCTGTAGTAATCTGAAAACAGTGGCAACATAACATCGCACAGCTTTGCAAACAGTGCATCTACCAAGAATAAATGGGATGCCAATATGGAGGTTAGAAACAGAGGTAAAATTTCACAAGTGAGGATTTTAGGGGATTTAGGAATTTAGAGGAAGAGTTTTATCTTGGCTTCATAAGAGTATTCCCAATACCTAGCACAGTCTTTAATACATAATAGCAATAAATAAATTAACTGAATAAAAGAATGAAGGTAGAACAAATATTGAGTTAGGATTCAAAGTATGTTCTTTAGATAACTACCTAGTAAATGGAGAATTCTAAATACTGTATCAGAATAAACCATGTTTCAACCATATAATTCTCTTTCTTACATAATTAAATTCACAATGTTTTATAAATTTCAACTAACTTAGTGTCAGATTTACATTAGGCGAAAATCACTATTTAAAAAAATAAGTCATACCAAAGAAAGAGCTGCTTGAGTCTGATGTAGAAGTGGTTCTGGAAGGGAAGACAGGTGAATGCATTCAGGAATTTTAATAGTTCCTCCATCCAAATCTGCTATGATTACATCTAACTGAAAGAGATTTAAAAAAAAGGAGCCTATAATTAACAAAATATACGTGTTGTTAAACAAATTAATTTGGCCCTAATTCAAAATGAGAGAATCCAAGTGTGGAAATAACTTAGTTGTCCCCATTAACAGAATTCTGGGTTCATGGGTTCCCTGTACTTTGTATTTTTCCAGCTTCTTTTGTACTTAGGTGACTAAGTTTCTGCCCATAAGACATGAGAAGTGATGTATACAGTTTCAGCCCTCCAAGACAGGAGTATGTAATGCTCTCCTATCTCTTTCCTTTTCCTATAGGCTAAACTCATGAACTGGAAGCAAATAATCCTTATGCATAGATAGAGAAACAAGAAGGAAAGAAAGTTCAGCTTTGAATGACTTTATGGAGCAAACTGCTCTTGAAAAACTGAACATCTCTATGAACTGGTACATAAGGGGTAAATTCCACTTTGGATACGCTATTATGGTAGTTTAGCCATATCTTTAGTAAACCAGTATTATAAAAGTTAACAAAGCAATTAGTATACATCAAAAGGGCCCTGTTAGGTATGTAAGAAAAAACTTAAACATTTTACAAAAGTCTATTAAAAATAACTTACATAAAAATGTAAGAGAAACTAGCCTGTTGTTACACTAATATGATTATAAGTTAATTTTCATTTATTCATTAAAATTTGACAAATTTAATTTGCCAGCACCTGGTTTTAACTACCTCCAGTACTGCTTATATTTATTGCTAATAAAATTATCTATAAACCAGAAGGGCATGCTTCAAATTAGTACTGATTAAATTTTCCTGAAATGTCTATTGATTTATATATTTTTTTATATGGCAATATCAGAATTAAATAGAAACTAGTTATTCACATTTAAGCTTAGGGAAAATGATTTATCTACAAATACAGGTCCTATTAATAATTATGATGTTGAATAATTTTCTGTTAAATGACAGCTCTGTTTTGATTACAACAATAATTATTATGTAAGTACCAACAGAGGTTACTTCTTTGTTAGCATTTACAACTAAAAGAGGAGAATTACAAAGGGTTAAGAATTTGCAGATCATGGGCTTAGTAGGCTAAGCCTCCACCTGTATGGCCTGGGAAAGTAGTGGAAGATGGTCCAAGTGCTTGGGCCCCTGCACCCGCATGGGAGACCTAGAAGAAGCACTTGGCTTTCAGCTGTTGCCACCATTTGGGGAGTGAACCAATGGATGGAGGACCTTTCTGTCTTTCCTTCTCTCTCTCTGTAACTCTGCCTCTCAAATAAATAAACCTTAAAAAAAACCAAAAACAAAGAATTTGCAGATTACAATTATGATGTAGTCGACCCTTCTGTTACAATGTTTGAGAGTACATGCCTCATCTCACATAAAGAAATTACTGGTCAGTTCTAATAGCCGGAAATGTTTATATTATGCAGAAATCTGTTTATATATTCCCTATGTATACTGATTACATTTTAGCTTGAACTACAAAAAATGGTATTATCCTTAAAAAAATGGTATTATCCTTCCTCCTTGTGACAGTCACTCAAATATTTTCAGTTATCAAATAGTATCAGATTATCACCTGACAAAATTTCCTTAGGATATTACCTTTCTAAATTGCTGACACCCATGGATGTTCTTTTCTCTACATTCTTTATTTTGTTTCAATTCCTTTTAAAGTATGATACAGAATTCTAAAAGCATTATTTCAGAAATGAAAATTATTTCAGAAATTATTTGTTTGAACACAGAGTACCACTTTTCCTTCTCTGGTATTTCCTTTCACAGACATTAAGAATACAAAATTTGGTGGACCTCATACCAAACCTGTGTTCCACTAGAAACCCATCACTTTTTGCAAATGCTTTTAAAGATTTATTTATTTGAAAGGCCGAGTGACAGAGATGGAGAGACAGACAGACACAGACACTCCTACCTCCTGCCCCACCGCCGCCCGATATCTTCCTTCTGCTGGTTCACTCCTCAAATGACATTTTAAGGATGGGACAGGCTGAAACTAGGAGCCAGGAACTCCACCCTGATCTCTCATGTGGGTGTAAGCAATTTTCTGCTGCTTTCCTCGGAGTACCACCAGGGAGCTGGATTGGAAGTGGAACAGCCAGGACCAAAACTGGTGCTCCACTATGGCATGCTGGCATTGCAGGCAGTAGCTTAACCAGCTGTGCCATAATGCTGACCCATACCACTCAATGTAAGATAGGTCTTAATTAAAATTATGAATAAATTAAACACTAATAACTGAAGTATAACACTAATTAATGGATTGGTTTATCTTCTTTATATATAGGATAGGAATACAGAAAGATAAAGTTAACATGTCAAAAAAAGTAGTAGTTAGGAATATTAATGGAGATGGTTGTGGCACAGTGGGTTAGGCCACCATTTATGACACCTGCATCCCATAAATCCCGAGTGCTCTGCTCTCAATCCAGCTTCCTGTTAATTTGCCTGGGACAGCAGTGAATTATGGCCCAAAGTACCTATGTCCGTGCCACTCACATGGGACACCTGGATGGAATTCCTGGCTCCTGACTTTGACCTGGCCCAGCCCTGGCTATTGGGGACATCTGGAGAGTACACCAGTGGATGCAAGATCTCTCTCTCTCTGCTTCTCCCTGCTGCACTCCTCAACCCCAATCCTGCTTCCATCATTCTGCCATTCAAGTAAGTAAGTGACCAAGTAAATAAATAAATAAATCTTTTAAAAAAAGAATGTTACTGAATTCTTTTTAAAAATCTTCCATACTTGCTTGTAAGGCAAAATTAACATATTTAGACTTTTCAGTGATGCTTTCCCTTCAGCCAATAATGTCTGCTGGAAATTTAACAGATATGAAAATGGTAGTAATTTGAAATGTCACAGGACTCAAAGAAATATGATTGACATTAAGACTCAATAACTGGAACCTTAAAAATATGGATACTTAGGGGCTGTTGCTGTGATGTAGGGGTAGAGCTGCCAACTGCGATGGCAATATACCATATGGGCACAGGTTCGTGTCCTGGCTGCTCCACTTCTGACCCAGCTCCCTTCTAATGGCCTGGGAAAAGCAGCTAAAGATGGTCCAAGTGTTTGTGCCCCTGCTACCTACTCAGATGAAGCCCCTGTCTCCTGGCCTGGGCCTGGCACAGCCCTAGCCTTTCCAACTATCTAGAGAATGAACCAGTGGATGGAAGATGTCTTTCTCTCTTTCCTTCTCTCTCTCTCCTTCTCTCTCCCTTCTCTCTCTCAGTGTAACCATTTCAAATAAATAAATCTTTAAAAATTAAAGCAGCTTATTTTAAAAAATGAATACTTACAAGTTCATGGATATCAGTTTTAAAGATAGAATGTACTCCGATAATGAAAGGCGTTGGGGAACTTAGAACTTCTAGTAGTTGTGCTGGGAGAATGGGAATATATGGATAGCTGGAAATAATAAAAACATTTTGTCAAATACATTTCTTATACTGTGATATAAGCATTTTCTTTCATGTTTATGCTGGATAAATTTTAGATTACCTGTGTTTACAATTTATCAATAATACTGTCACCCTTATTAATATGAAAATCTTGAAAGGAACAATTAAAAATATTCATGTGAAAGATATGATCAGATAAAACAATATAAAGTAAATGGAACCTAAGCCAACTTACTTATCTCATTTCTCTTAGGCAAGTCGTCTCTTCAGGTATTTTAATTTTTTTAAAATTTATTTGACAGAGTTAGACAGTGAGAGAGAGACAGAGAGAAAGGTCTTCCTTCCGTTGGTTCACCCCCCAAAACGGCCGCTACGGCCGGACCTACGCCGATCCAAAGCCAGGAGCCAGGTGCTTCCTCCTGGTCTCCCATGAGGGTGCAGGGGCACAAGCACTTGGGACATCTTCCACTGCCTTCCCAGGCCACAGCAGAGAGTGGAACTGGAAGAGGAGCAACCGGCACTAGAATCGGCGCCCATATGGGATGCCGGCACCGCAGACAGAGGATTAACCAAGTGAGCCACCGCACCAGCCCCTTAATATTGTTTGAAAATATTTGCTTTATATAGAAACCTGACATCAGACAGTAATACTGACTCCCTGATAAGGCCTCTACTCTCAACATAGGGCAATAATTTCTCTATATAAAATAATCATTCAAATCTTATCTTCTATATATAGTGTTTACATTCATTAAGAACAGCTAAAAAAAAATTAAGACCAAAAAGATTTTATCTTATTTAAAAGGTTAAGAAAAGCACATAGACAAATAAACATTTTTAAGAAAATTATTGAGAGAGTTGAAAATTTTACCTAGTTTGTATAGGTTTATGTTTCCTAGATATTACAATTATCAAATTGATTGAACACTATTATTAAAGTAAGATATTCTCCTTATAGCACTATTAGGCATTAATGTTTATATTGTTTTGTTTTTATACTTTTTGTTGTAGAAAATTTCAACAAATCCTTTAAAAACACAGAGAAGGAAAAAATTACTATGAAGCTTCATTATCCAACCCAGATTTGACAATACCAATCCATGGCTATATTCATATCTATATACATATCTTTCAACTCACTTTTGTTCTTTTTTCTACTATATTATTTTTAAGCAAACCCTAGATATCATTACTGTATTGTTAATCTATAAATACTTTAAGAGATGTCTAAAACAGATAAGGCCTCTTTATTAATAAATGGCAACATTATTAAAATATCTAAACTCAATAATAATTTTTTAATACCAATGGTCAACACTCACTGAATACTTTTACCACAAACTATATTAAGAGAAAATTAAGTATTGCTGACAATACTATTTAAATATTATTTTCACAAAATCAGTCAACACTCCATAATGGAAAATCTGGAAAAGTTCCAAAGTCTAGGCTAGGTTTTATCAGAATTATGACTCACGTAATGGCATTGCTTTAGAGTTTACATTTATGCAGTTAAAAACCATTATGTCATGACATTTTTACTTATCAATAAGCAGTGCATAATTTTGGCATAAATAAAATTATCAAATAAAAAAATCTCACCTATATTTAAGAGGAAACATTAAAGATTCCAGGGCTCTACAAGCATCACTAAGTCTCTGGAAACTTGCAGAATGGAAGAGAACCTTATTTTCTGTGAGTACTGCACAGAAGAGGCTGAGGACATTCTGAATTCCTGAAAACACAAGAGGAAAAGTATACTGAGTGCTGCCAACAATCAGACTTAGAATGACATACAAAAAGAAAAAAGAAAGCCAGTATTTTTGGAATCTCCAAAGGGAAATATCAAGATGAACTATAAGTTGCATATAACCTGTGAGTCTTTGTTTTCCCAGATACTGTTTTATCTTTACTTTCCAAGTCAGTGTAACATTCATTGATAATAATGGTTGATTGGAAATACACTATTAACTTCTTCTCAACTTTATCTCCAAGGTCTGTACTCAAGTTCCTGTTTTAGACAATGGCATTGTTCTGCTAACTTTTTCCCATTAAAGTAAATCTGACATTAACATAATTAGACTTTGATTTGAAATTTGGTATAGCTTCTTCTATCTTTTTACTACTTTGTTTTTTAAAAAGATTTACTTTTTGAAAAGGCGGAGTTGATAGAGAGGGTAAGGGAGAGGGCAAGAGATAACCTTCCACCTGCTACTTCACTCCCAAAGTGGCTACAATAGCCAAGGCTGGGTTAGGCTGAAGCAAGGAGCCAAGAACTCCATCTGGGTCTCCCGAGTGAGTGGCAAGGGCCCAGCTACTTGGGCTATCATTTGCTGCTTTCCCATGTGCATTATCAGAAAGTTGCAATGGAAGTAGAGCAGCTGAGACTTAAACAGGAACTTTGATAAGGGATGCAGGTATCACAAATGGTTGCTTATCCAGCTGCATCATAATGTTACCCCTGTCTTTGTAACTCAGGACTTTCTCTACTTAAAATAAATATATATATTTTAAAATCAAGTCTAACAACCTGTAACATTTTAGTACTTCATTCCTTTTCATGCCTGAACAGCATTTTATGTATATACCTCATTTTGATTTCCCATCCATTTATCCTTTAGATGCACATCTGGGTTTTTGCTATCTTTTAGCTACTTGGAATAGTCCTCTCAACACGCATACACATGAACCTGTTTCAGTATCCTTTTTTTTGGGGGGGGGGGCGGGGGGACAAGCAGAGTTATACAGTGAGAGAGAGAGAGAGAGAGAGAAACAGAGAGAAAGGTCTACCTTTTCTGTTGGTTCACCCCCCAAATGGCCGCTACGGCCAGCGTGCTGTGCCGATCTGAAGCCAGGAGCCAGGTGCTTCCTCCTGGTCTCCCATGTGGGTACAGGGCGCGAGCACTTGGGCCATCCTTCACTGCACTCCCGGGCCACAGCAGAGAGCTGGACAGGAAGAGGAGCAACAGGGACAGAATCCAGCGTGCCAGCGCTGCAGGTGGAGGATTAGCCTAGTGAGCTGCGGCGCTGGCCTTAGTATCCATTTTTAATTCTTTTGTGTAAATATACCTAAAAGTTTAACTGTAAGGTTACATGTGACTGCCATGTTTAATCTTTAAAGGAACTGTTTTACACAGCACTTGAACTACTTTACATTTCCACCAGCAATATGTGAATGTTCTTATTTCTTTACATCTGCAATAACACACCTTTTCCTTTTTTAAAAAAAATTTGTATCAATGCTGGTGAATACAAAATGATAATGCATTGTTGTTTTCTAATGTTTTGTAAAATATCTATTTATTTGGTAGGCATAATGGGAGGGGAAGGATGAGATTATCTTCTATCCACGGGTTTATTCCCCAAATGCCTACAACAGCCATGGCTAGGCAAGGCTGAAGCCAGGAGCCAGAAACTCCAAGTGGGTCTCCAACATGGGTGACCAAACCATCATTTGCTAATTTCCCAGGTGCATTAGCAGGGAGCCAGATCAGAAGCATAGTAGTGGGGACTTGAAAACCTGTACTTGTTCTGTACTGTACTGGGATGCTGGTGTCACAACCATTTGCTGAAGAGACTCATCTTACAGTTTTGCTACTCTTGTCAAAAATCAATTCACCATAAATGTATGAGTTCATTTCTGGACTCTCAATTGTATCCACTGCTCTATGTGTCTATACTATGCCAAAATCATACTATTTGCTTACTAAGGTTTGTAGTAAGTTTTGAAATTGGGAAGAGTGAGCTGAACCTTCAAACTCTGTTCTTTCTCAATATTGCTTTGGTTATTCAATATATCACAAAATTCCACACAAATTTAAGGATCAGCTTTTCCCATTTCTATAAAAAAGGTCATTAGAGTTTTGATAAGAATGCACTGCATCTTTAAATTGCTTTGCATAATACCAACATCCTAACAACACTGAATCTTCCAATCCATGAACATGAGTAGCTTTTATTTCTTCAGCCAATGTTTTGTAGTTTCCAAAGAACAAGTCTTTCACACTCTTGATTAAATTTATTCCTAGGCACTTTACTCTTTTAGACATAATGTAAAGGAATGGTTACGTTAGTTTTATTTTCAAATTGTTTGCTGCTTGTATATCTTTAAAAAAAAAACTTTAAAAAATGAAGCACATGGGTAGGTATTTGGCACAGGGATTAAGTCACCATTTGGGACACCTGCATCCCATATAACAGTACCTGATTTGAATCTCAGGTTCTCCGCTTCTGATCCAGCTTCATGCTAAGCATTCTGGGAAGCAGAAGGTGAGGGCTCAAATACCGGGTCCCTGATTGAACTGGAGACCTGACTGAGTTCTGGATTCCTGTTACCTGGCCCTCTCTTGGCTGATCTACTTGGGGAGTGAAGCAGGGGATGGAAGATCTCTGTCCTTCAAACAAAATAAAATAAATAAAAATAGGTTTTAAAAAAACTAAAGAACAGGGGTTGGCACTGTAGCTAAGCCTCTGCCTGCGGCACCAGCAACCCATAGGGTCACTGGTTTGTGTCACAGCTGCTGTTCTTCTGATCCAGCTCTCTGCTAACGGCCTGGGAAAGCAGTGGAAAATGGCCCAAGTGCTTGGGCCCCTGTACCCACTTGGAAGACCTGGAGGAAGCTCCTAGCTCCAGATCGGCTCAACTCTGGCCATTGAGCCATCTGGGGAGTGAACCAGTGGATAGAAGACCTTTCTGTCTCTCCCTCTGTCTTCTGTAGCTCAATAATTAATCAATTTAAAAAATCTAAAAAAATTTCAAGAACAAACCTTAGCTGGTAAATTATATAAAAACAACTTGAGTCTGCTTTGGCCATTGGACCATATTTGATGACAGCTGGTCAAATGTTTCTCTTGTTCATAGCAAATAGTTTGAACGTCCTTTTTAAAATGTAGTTTGGGGGCCAGTGCTGTGGCGTAGCAGGTAAAGCCACCACCTGCAGTGCCAGCATACTGGTTCGAGTCCTGGCTGCTCCACTTCCAATCCAGCTCTCTACTATGGCCTGGGAAAGCAGTACAGGATGGCCCAAGCCCTTGGATCCCTGTACACACGTGGGAGACCTGGAAGAAGCTCCTGGCTTTGGATCAGTGCAGCTCTGGTCATTGTGGTCAATTGGGGAGTGAACCAGCAGATGGAAGACTTCTCTCTCTGCATAATTCTGACTTTCAAATAAATAAATAAATAAATATTTTTTAAAAATATGTAGTTCGACAAGCTCTGCCTTTGGAATTGAGAGATTGGTACATTTACACTTAGTTTAACTGTTGATATGGAAGATTTGTCAGCCATTTTGCTCTTTATTTAGTATATCTTTTTTAAAGATTTATTTTATTTGAAAGAGTACAGAGAGAGAGAGAGACAGCAAGAGCAGTCTTCCATCCGCTGGTTCATTCCCCAGATGGCCACAACAGCTGCAGCTGCACCGATCCAAAGCTGGGAGTCAGGAGCTTCTTCGGGGTCTCCCACTTGGGTACAGGGGACCAAGCATTCGGGCCATCTTCCACTGCTTTCCTAGGCCATATCAGAGAGCTGGATCAGAAGAGCAGCAGCCAGGACTAGAACCAGTGTCCATATGGGATACTGGTGCCCATATGGGATGCTGGCACCTCAGGCCAGGGCTTTAACCCACTGCGCCACAGCGCAGGCCCCATTTAGCATTTCTTAAGTCTTTTATTTTGTTCCACTGTTCCCCCTTGACTGTTTCAGTGTTAAATATTATTTTTTAAGTTTGTCAGTTAATTCCTCTCATTTTTTAACTGTATTTTTAATAATTTATTTAAAAGGCAGAGTTACAGAATGAGGGAGCAGCAGAGAGAGAGAGAGATCTTCCAACAACTGGTTCACTCCCCAAATGGCTGCAACCGCTGGGGCTGGGCCAGACCAAAGCTAGAAGTCAAGAGCTTCTTCCAGATCTCCCACACAGGCACAAGGGCCCAAGGACTCAGACCATCTTCTGCTGCTTTCCCAGGCCATTAGTAGGGAGCTGGATCATAAGTGGAGTAGCTGGAACTTGAACTGGCAAACATATAGGACTCTTTTTTAAATATACCTTGCCCTGCAACTTAGTTTTCTATTGACTATATCATCAAAATCGATTACTTTTTAAAACCAAATATCCACTATTATATAAATCAGCTTTAAATTTATTCTCTACCTACTGAGAAACATTTGCAGACAATACCATAATGAATTTCCTTGTATAGTACCTCACGGTATGTGGAGTATGGTGACTGTTTTCTAGAGTCTGACAGGGAAAGGGTAAAACAAAGGAGATACATTGCCAGGTATGCAAGAGGAGATGCCAAAGCACACTTCACACACCAAATTTTAGAGCTCCTCAAAATGATTCTTTTCATATTGTTATTGCTGTGAGGGATTCAACAAAAGCAAGGCTTGATCCAAGTTCTTGGCTCCACATCTGAATATACAAAAGGAGGAAATGTATATAAGGTGGGTAGGAGTTGAAACAGATAGCACATACTCAGACATGAGCACAGGCAACCTTCCTTGTCAAAGGAAGGGCTGCTGCCCCTGTGAAAGTTGGGGTCTTTCTTTTATAGGGTAGGCGGGGTGCTTGGGGCAGGACCTAACTGAATATTCAAAGGAGTCAGTTTGGATGGAGCTTGAGTACTGCTCACTTCCATGCCTCTTTCTTTGGGCATCTCAGAAGCACCATGGTATCTAGCACACATAGGGCTCAGGTACACGATGAGGAGTGGGTGTGCCAACCCTACAGACATATTGGATATTTCCAGCCATTTGTGGGAATGAGTTGGGTGTATGTGCAGGTACTGTCTGCCTACATCATTATGAAGTAAGCTTTTAAATGTTTATCTATTTGAAAAGCAAAGTGACACAGAAGGAGAGAAGGAATCTTTCATCTGCTGATTCAGTAGGCTGGACCAGGTCAAAACCTGGAGCCTGGAATACCATCTGGGTCTCCAGTGTGGGTGGGAGGACTTACGTACTTGCGTCATTATCTGCTACCTCTTGGGATGTGCATTATCAGTAAGCTGGATGGGAAGTGGAGCAGCTGGGATTTGAATTTGGCACTTTGAAAAGGGAGGTGGGCATCCCAAGTGGCAGCTTAACCCACTGTCTGGCATTCACGATTTATTTATTTATTTATTTGACAGGCAGAGTGGACAGTGAGAGAGAGAGACAGAGAGAAAGGTCTTCCTTTGCCGTTGGTTCACCCTCTAATGGCCGCCGTGGCCGGTGCGCTGCGGCCGGCCGGCGTACCACGCTGATCTGAAGCCAGGAACCAGGTGCTTCTCCTGGTCTCCCATGGGGTGCAGGGCCCAAGCACTTGGGCCATCCTCCACTGCCTTCCCGGGCCACAGCAGAAAGCTGGACTGGAAGAGGGGCAACCGGGATAGAATGCGGTGCCCCGACCAGGACTAGAACCCGGTGTGCCAGCGATGCAGGCGGAGGATTAGCCTATTGAGCCGCGGCGCCGGCCCCCGGCATTCACTTTTATCACAAGATCATAGTCAAATTATTGTTCAACTGGTTCACAGTGATAAATCACTTCACTCTCTTTTGCTGTTAAGAATTTTGATCCTTTTAGAAATATCAATCATGTTTTATCTATGAAAGAACTGTTTACTGTTTACTCAGTCTTCACCAAGCTCTAAGATCTACAGATTGATTTTCATCAACTTTGAAGTTTTTCAGCATTATTTCTTTAATTATTTTCTTCTAACCATCCCCACCATTATCTACTGGAGATACCCAATACAACCATGCTATTATTCTTTCATGTTCCTTGAGTATCTGTTGATATTATCACAATCTCTTTCTCTCTCTTCTTCACACTGGATCATTTCTACTGACTGTTCACTTATTTTACTGATTGTTACTTCTGCTGTCTCAAATGTGTTGTTAAGCCTAAGTAGTAAACATTTTGTTTTTGTATTATTCAATTCTATACTTTTTCCATTTAAATATTTAGTTATTTACTTGAAAAGCAGAATTACAGAGATAAAAGGAAATAAAAAGAAAAAGAGATCTTTTATTTGCTGGTTCACTCCCAAATGGCTGTGACATCCAGGGGTAGGCCAAGCCAAAAAAAGGAGCCTGGAACTCCATCTGAGTCTCCCATACGTGTGGCAGGGGTTTAAGTACTTGAGCCATCTTCTGCTGCTTTCCCAGGCACATTAGCAGGGAGCTAGGTTGGGAGTGGTAAAGCTGGAACATGAACCAATGCCCACACAGGATGCTGGCATCACAGGCTATAGCTTCACCAACCACACCACACCACTGTCCACCAATTCTATAATTTCTATTTAGTGTTTTCTCCTACAGTTTTTATTTCATTATTAAGATTGCTTAGGTGTTGAGTCTCTGTTATTAGATTTTACTTCCATTCTTTCAATTTGGTTTCCTTGAGCTCCTTTTAGCATATTTACAGTGGTTGATTTAATGTCTTTATCTGTTAAAAACAGTATCGGGCCAATCAGAATCAATTGACCCAGAGTATGGGTTACATTTTACTGTTTCCTTGAATGTCTCAACAATTTTGTCCAATTTTATACTTTTTTTTTTGGGGGGGGGGAGAAGCAGCTTGCTAAATTCTTTATACTGCCATAACCAGAAGTACTTCCTTTGACATGTTAATTTTGCTTTCCCAAATTTTGTCCAATGCTGTCCAATTTCTACAAAAATATAAGTGATGTCTTTCCTTGTAACTCAAAAACAGTGTGCAGCAAGACATTTTAAGACTGTAAAGGGTTAAGCCACTGTCTGCAGTGCTGGCATCCCAGGGCCAGTGCTGTGGCATAAAGGGAAGCTGCTGCCTGCAGTGCCAGCATCCCATATGAGCGCAGGGTTATGTCCCGGCTGCTCCACTTCTGATCCAGCTCCCTGTGAATGTGCCTGGGAGTGCAGTACAAGATGGCCCAAGTCCTTGGGCTCCTGTCACCAATGTGGGAGACCCAGAAGAAGCTCCTGGGTGCTTTCTTTGATCTAGCCTAGCCTCAGCTGTTGTGGCCATTTGCAGAGTGAACCAGTGGATAGAAGTATTCTTTCTCCCCCTCCTCACCCCCTTTTTTCTGTATCTCTGCCTTCAAATAAATAAATATATATATTTTTTAAATGCTGGCATCCCTTATGGACATGGTTCAAGTCTTGGCTGCTCCACTTCTAGTCCAGCTTTCTGCTGACTTGCCTGGGAAGAAAGAGGAAGATGGCCTAAGTCCTTGGGCTACTGCACCCATATGGGGGACCTGGTTCCAGGCTAGCTTTTGCCTGGCCCAGGCCAGTTGTTGCAACCATTTAGGAGTCAATCAGCAGATGAAAGATCTTACTCTCTCCATCCCAGTAACTCTGCCTTTCAAATAAAAAAATAAATATTAAAGAAAAAAGACTTGGTAAACAATCTTGTTATGTCTATCCAGACTTGGCATTTATTGATAATTCTTGCCTAAGTCTTTACTGTGATGATAATAAAATGACTTTCCAAATCCAGCACTCCCTCCATATTCACCAGTCTGCACCTGGCATTCTGTAGTAAGCAGTTCTCCCGTTTCGTCCCTGTTACTTACATTCATTCATTCATTCATTCATCCATTCATCCATCCATTTATATGAACTCACGGGTTCTTTCTTTCCCTCCTAAGAGTCTTTAAGTCATAACTGCATTCAATTGTATTTGCTGCTAAATATGTCCTGGATGTAAACAGAGGGAACTCCTTTAATGTAGGTCCTGTAGTTCTTTACTACTTTCTAGTTAAACAAAATCATCCAGGCTTATATTGTATATATTCTGCTCCTACCTAAATCACTCATTTCTCCAGAGAGTTGGCACTTTCTAGTGATGAACAGTATTAAAGACTAAGATTCTAGGTACTGAAATTTATTTCCTTGCTAAATCTAATATTACTTGTAAAATAGTTTCCGAACTATTTCAGTCACTCTAACTCAAAGCACCAAGTGAACAAAAAGGAGTTTACTGGAAATTCTCTCCTCAAAATTGTTAAAAACTGAGGTTAGGTAGTCAAATATTGTATTTCCTATTCTGAATAGCTTCTCCCCTCCCTCCAATCTTTAGTGTGGTTATGTTATTCACTTGAAAGATAGTGGAGCTTCTTATTTTCTTTTTAAAAGATGTATTTATTTGTTTGAAAGGCAGAGTGACAGAGGAGGATGGGGAGGGGGAGAAGGAAATCATTCATGTATTTGTTCACTTGCACAATGACTGAGTCTCGAGTAGACCAAAGCCAGAAGCTAGGAACTCCATGTGAGTCTCCCACATGGACTCAAGTACCTGGATCATCATCTGCTGCCTTCCTAGGCACACTAGCAGGGAGTTGGGTCAGAAGCGGATCAGCCAGGACTTAAACCAGTGCTCCTATATGAGATGCCAGCACTGCAGGCAGTGGCTTAAACCACTGTGCCACAATGTTAGCCCTTGGAGTTTGTTTCTATATAATTTTAGTTTTAATATTTTTTTCCTATCTTGATTAATCTCATTGTTTTCTCAAATAAGACATAAACATGCTTCCAGAAGTCAAAATTATAGAGGGTATACTCAGTAGTATAGTACTGAGGTGAATTCTTGGATTTTATAATGTGCTATGATTATATTACTATTTGGGAAGGTGGGTTATCTACACACAAGAGACTCTATTAATTTAGGGATTTCTTGTGAGTTGAATTATTTAAAATCAAAAGCTTATTTTAAAACATTCTGTAGGGCCGGTGCCACGGCTCACTAGGTTAATCCTCCGCCTTGCGGCGCCGCCACACCGGGTTCTAGTCCCGGTCGGGGCGCTGGATTCTGTCCCGGTTGCCCCTCTTCCAGGCCAGCTCTCCGCTGTGGCCCAGGAGTGTAGTGGAGGATGGCCCAAGTGCTTGGGCCCTGCACCCCATGGGAGACCAGGAGAGGCACCTGGCTCCAGGCTTCGGATCAGTGTGGTGCGCCGGCTATAGCGGCCATTGGAGGGTGAACCAACGGTAAAGGAAGACCTTTCTCTCTGTCTCTCTGTCTACTCTGCCTGTCAAAAAAAAAAAACAAAACAAACAAACAAAAAACCAAAAAAGCCAACCAAACAAAAACAAAACATTCTGTAGACACATTACTTTCTGATGGTTGCTGTTTCAAATCACCACAAATTTGGTGGCTTAAAATAATACAAATTTATTATCCTACATTTCTAGTGGCCAGAATCTAACCAATCTAGGTGGGTTTCCAACTTTTAGTAACTTCTCACATTCCTTGGCTCGTGCCTATCTTCCATCTTTAAAGCTGACATTGGGGGACTGGTGCTGTGGGGTAGCAGGTAAAGCCTGCTACCTGCAAAGCGCCGGCATATCATATGGGCACCAGTTCAAATCCCAGCTGCTCCTTTTCCGATCTAGCTCTCTGCTATGGCCTGGGAAAGAAGTGGAAGATGGCCCATATGCTTAGGCACCTGTGTGGGAGATCTGGAAGAAGCTCCAAGCTCCTGGCTTTAGATCTACCTAGCCATGGCCATTGTGGCCATTTGGGGAGTAAGCCAGCAGGTGGAAGACCTTTTTCTCTCCCTTTTTCTCTATCTCTCTCATCACCTCCACCTCTGCCTCTAACTGCCCTTCAAGTAAATAAGTAAATCTAAAAAAAAAAAAAAAAAAAAAGCTGACATTGGGCAGTTTTCTCACATGTGTCACTCCAACATCGACTCTTGCTTCCCTGTTCCATCTGTTAAGGACACTTGTGATCACACTGGGACTAGGACTATCTGGGGTTGGAGCTACCTAAAGAAACCAACTTTTGAGTTGAATTTTAAAGGATAAGCATTAGTTAGGGAGATGAGAAGGTGAACACACTCAAAGCTGACAGAAGGACATGTATAAAGAAATAAGACTGTGGGAGCAATAGTCATTAACACCTTATGGGTAACTCTGCTAAGGCCAATTCATGCAGTAAGAGAAAGTCCAGACATTTTTTGTGAAGAACTACCCTTCTCTGCTCCTATCAGAAGTCTCTGTCTTACCTTCTGACCCCAAAATGATAACTCATTCACAAGCAGCTTGTCAGAAAATACAATTTCTATTTACCATGAATCAGGGTCAGGTAAATTGTGAAAAAGGAAGGCAAGCATTTCTAAAGAACTGTCCACTATTTAGCCTGGTTAAAAACAAACAGCTTACTTTATCAAGGAGAAAAAATATTGTGCAGTATTTACTAAGACAAGATATAAGTCTCACAATTTAAATATGAGTTAGAGACAACATTTTAGTGCTTGGAGTAAGCTTCTTATTATCCAGAAACTTAATAGTGTAATACAGAACAACATACTCATGCCCGATTCTTAATGTCATATACTTTCCCAAGCTTTATATAATGACTTCAAATATTTTAAGAAATTGCATAAATGATTTTTATTTCTAAGTAACAATATTTGTTGCTACATTCATAACTACATTTAGAAATTCAATTTCTTTTACTTTCTTAAGTCATAATTATTCTGACTGAATTGTTTCCTAGTCTTCTGCTGCCCGACATCCATCCAAAGTTGCACAATGAGAGCAGAGGAGACAATCTGAAAAACTTTCCCGTGATAATTCTCCTGATTTCACTACAATGGTACATACACATCCTGTTGATTATTTAAAACTGCAAAACATTCTGAAAAACTTCCTGATCTCAAGCTTCTTGAGAGGTTGGAGTTCCAAAATTCATTGCATTAAGCCTGTTTGTTTCCTGTTTGGGGATGAGGGTAGTGGGCATTTTCCTAGAATCCCTACCTTCTTTCAATAATGATGAAATACTGAAAAAACAAAATACTGTGTCTCAGCTTTCAAATGAGTAAACTGAGGAATGGAAGGCCCTGCTTTCAAGCCAGGATATGTTTCAGAAAGTCCTATACAATTTATTTATTTTGTCTCTCTTTCAAACATGTATTTATTTGGAAGGTAAAGCAACACAGAATTGGGGCTGAGGGGAGGCAGAGAGACAGAGAAAGAGACAGACAGGCACAGATTGATCTCCAATTTGCTGGTTCACTTCCCAAATGACCACAACAGCCAAAGCCAGGCCAGGCCAAAGCCAGGAGCCAGGAGCCAGGAGCTCTATCCAGGTCTGCCCACTTGGTGGCAGTGGCCCAAGCAGGCATATTTGCAGGAAGCTGGATGTGGAGCAGAGAAGCTGGGACTCATAGCGGCACTCCAACATGGCATCCTGTCAGTGGCTTAACTAGCTGTGCCATAATGCCCACCTCTGAAGAGCATCTCTTAATAAAATTATGGTTATCTTTCCTCAGAGCATTTATATTCAAAAAAGGATAACGCTACACAAAGGTAAGTATTTAATAATAGCATTTAAGTGCCATAAAAGGACAATGGGTAGATAGTTTTGAATCATATTCTTCTGAACTGTCTTCAAAAATATATCATGTAGCAACTACAAACTTTATTATGTGTTATTCTAGTAAGTTTAGTATATGAGTCAACCAGGGACTCAGTCAGTTTTTGTATTTTCAAAATGATTTTCTACAGAAATAGCATAACTACTTAATTTTCAGTTTGAAATGAGAAGCAGTCAGTTTCTCAATAACACTCTGAATAATTCCCACCACTCTAAGCATTAGTTTCATCAAATATCTCACTATTCCGAGAAGGCCTTTCATGACTCCTTATACTGCTGCACATGCTTTTCTTCTGGAATGCCCCTCTTATCCTTCTTCCTCTTTTCTAGCTAGTAACAATTTGCTCTTGAATCTTGATTTTTATATTAATTATATTGTACTATATTAAAAAATATTAGCTATTTCTCCACTAAGCTGAAAGTGTATCCAGGATGAAGGCTGTGATTTATTCATCTTTCTATTCCCAGTGACAAGCTTAGGATCTGGAACGTGGTAATGGCTTTGTAAATATTTGACGAAAATTTGTATTCCATCATAATGTATGTCGGTAAGCATAATGGGAACTTTATTTACAGACTCTTGTATTATTTGTTCCAAGAAATTAAATTGGAATAGTCTTCCTCAAAGATCCTTAGGACTGGGGAATACAGTATACGTAAGTAGCTTCTGAAGAAAAGTGCTCCAGAATGCAATAGTTAGGAGATTTAGTTAGAAATCCCTAAGTTGCACAGCTGATATTCAAACTATCAAAAACACTAATCACAGACATAAACACCGAATTTTCTAGATTTCCCTCTTCTATGTAGGGCACAGTGTCCCACTAATAGCAACACTAGGAATTCAAGTTTCAAACTATCTTTTTGAAATAAAAAGTATTGAGAAAGCAAGTGATTATTTATAAGGGAGGATAAGACTAAAATAATTATGACATGTTAATGAGCTGGGAAAACTGAGTTATGAGAGAAATATGACCCATGACACTAGATTTTGACTATTTATGGAAAAGGATAAAATCAGGTAGTTCATAAATTCACCAAACAACATTTTTTAAAGCACTGCCTTTAAGAAATTTTGCACATCTTTCTTTTTGAGAGCTTTTTGATAGCAGAGGCAGCAAGACAAAGTCACTCTAACCAGCAATTTACTCCTCAATGGCTGCAACAGCCAGGGCTGAGTCACAAGCCAGGCCCTCAATCCAAGTCTCCCACATGGGTGGCAGGGACCCAAATACTTGAGCCATCACTTGCTGCCTCTCAGGGTGCACATCAGCAGGAAGCCGGAATTGTTAAGTGGAGTCAGGACTTGAACCTAGGCACTCTGATAGAGGATGTGGGCATCACAAAGGGTGCCTTAACCACTGTGCCAAATGCCTGCTCCAAGTGTCCACTGTGCTGCACCAAACTCTCATGCTAAGCCTCTGCAGACCATGCTAAAAATCAAAATGGAGTCACTCATGTGGAAGTTCCACGTCACAAAGCTGAAAATGAGGTATGTATTTGACTTTCCACAAAGTCAGGAAATAGTTTTAATTGGCATAACTGAAATTCCCTCTGCTTCAATGTTTACAAAACCTGAAATAATGGGATTTTAAGCATTCAGTTATTTTCCGACTATTCTGCATCCTTGTACCAAACTTAAAATGACAGTAATTTTGAAATAACCAAACTCCCTCTGCATGTGTTTCTGCTCTCTTTAGTCCTTTTCTGTCTATAAAACCAACCTCTTCTGCTTAGCCCTTCAAAAAACTTACTCAATGTTATGAAGTGTTGCCCAATTCTAAAATTTAAAAAAAGGCAATTAAAACTGTTAAACTAAACTGTTGTTATTTTGGTCTTCTAACACTAAAAAGTAAAAATAATGTTGGTTAGATAAACTGAAAACAACTTCAGCTCTTTTAATGACATTTTAAAAATCTACATTTATTATAAGAGGGAATCAAAGGAGAAAGACTGAAGCAATAATAGCTAATGAAAAACTGACTAAAGCTAAACACAAGTAAGGTAAATGAAAGTATGCATACATAAAGTATAAACAAAGATGATACAAGATTACTGTGGTTGCACTATGGAAACAAAGTGATGATAGCTGAAGGGTTAGGTTCAGTTCACTTGGTGACTTTAAAAGTATAACAAAGAGTATACTGTGAAAACTGAGTAATCAACATTCTAATGTGTTCGCAATTAAAATCCAAATCTGCATGTACAGCGATTACAAAAACATACAGGGTATTATATAAGATGAGGTCCGGGAGGGATAACACACCCAGCAAGTATGGATTCAATTTAAATACCAAAGGAGTTATTTTTAAAAAAATCAGTTCCGAGTGAGATCCCAGTGGAATGAATGGGCCATCAAAGGAGGAGGTACCTTTCTCTGAAGGGAGGAGAGAACTTCCACTTTGACTATGACCTTGTCTAAATAAGATTGGAATTGGCGAACTCAAAAGGCTTCCATAGCCTTGGCAACTCATGACAAGAGCCTGGGGTGATTACTAACGCCATAAACAAGAGTGTCAAATTGTTAAGTAAACATCAGGAGTCACTGTGCACTTAGTCCTCATGTAGGAACTCTGTTCTTAATGTGTTGTACAATGTGAATTAATGGTATATCTAGTACTCAAAAAGTACTTTACACTTTGTGTTTATGTGTGGGTGCAAACTGTTGAAATCTTTACTTAATATATACTAAATTGATCTTCTGTATATAAAGAGAATTGAAAATGAATCTTGATGTGAATGGAATGGGAGAGGGAGCGGGATATGGGAGGGTTGTGGGTGGGGGGGAAGTTATGGGGAGGGAAAAGCCATTGTAATTCATGAGCTGTACTTTGGAAATTTATATTTATTAAATAAAAGTTAAACAAAAATCAATTCTGGCCAGCGCCGTGGCTCACTTGGTTAATCCTCAGCCTGTGGCGGCAGCATCCCATATGGGCACCGGGTTCTAGGCCTGGTTGCTCCTCTTCCAGTCCAGCTCTCTGCTGTGGCCCAGGAGGGCAGTGGAGGATGGTCCAAGTATTTGGGCCCCTGCATCCTCATGGGAGACCAGGAGGAAACACCTGGCTCCTGGCTCCGGATCGGCGCAGTGCCGGCTGTAGCAGCCATTTGGGGAGCAAAACAACGAAAGGAAGACCTTTCTCTCTGTCTCTGTCTATAACTCTGTCAAATTAAAAAAAAAAAAAAAAATCAGTTCCTGGGACTGGAGCTGTGGCATAGCAGGGTAAAGCCATTGCCTGCAGTGCCATCATCCCACATGGGCTCAGGTTCAAGACCCTGCTGCTCCACTTCTAATCCAGCTCTCTGCTTTGGTGTGAGAAAGCAGTAGAAAATGGCCCAAGTCATTGGGCCCCTCACCTTGTGGGAGACCTGGAAGAAGCTCCTGGCTCCTGGTTCCAGATCAGCCCAGCTCTGACTATTCGCAGCCAGTTGGGGAGTGAACCAGTGGATGGAAGACCTCTCTCCCTCCCTCCCTCTCTCCTCTACCTCTGTAACTCTGCCTTTCAAATAAATAAATCTTTGAAAAAGAAAGTTTCTATAAATACAATCTTACTAATATAAAGCACTACTGTTTACTATACTTAACATACAAATATTAGGCAAACAAACATTTCACATAGGCTGCAACAAGAGAAGAACCAAATAAATAAAAAGATGATAAGCAAGCGATAAAGGTGATTAACAGGAAATTATGGGGTCAGAATGGCACAAATCCACATAATTATTTTTGGAAAACAATTTCAGTATCCTACCAATTCATAGAGAGAAGAACAAAGGAAATGCTATCATTACATTTAGACTTTTCACAGGAAAACTAGTCAAGGCTACAAAAGAATCTTCTAGTCTTATCTGCTTCCTGTCTGTGCTTTGTAAAATCCACAACTACCACCCTCCCACCTCCCCCACCCCGGCCAACACAGGTAGTGAACTCTGATAATGGTCTAATATTGGCCTTCAACTGGTCCAACCAAAATGACTAGTGATAAGAGAATGTCTTTAGACAGAATTATCACTACCACAGGCTTTGGAAACTACAACTCCGTACACAGCACTGTCTTTCTGCTTTCCTCCCTTATCTTTTCCCCATTCTTTCTCTGAAAAAAGAGGATTTAGAATATGCAAGCAAAAGGTAATTAAGCTCAAAATATTAAAGGAAATAACAAAAATTTCATCTTCAAGTGAGCAATCATCATGGATTCTGGAAGCTTCATTGGAAATCATCTGGGGACCGGCACTGTGCTTTAGCAGGTAAAGCTGTTGGCTGCACTGCTGGCATCCCATATGGGCGGCTGCTCCACTCCCAATCCAACTCTCTGCCGTGGCCTGGGAGGGCAGTGGAAGATGGCCCAGGTACTTGGGCCCCTCTCAGCACCTGCCTGGGATACCTGGAGGAGGCTCCTGGCTTTGGATTGGTGCAGCTCTGGCTGTTGTGGCCAATTGAGGGTGAACCGGCAGGTGGAAGACCTCTCTCCCTCTCTGCCTCTTTTTCTCTCTCTTGCTCTCTGTGTAGCTCTTTCATGTAAAATAAATGAATCTTAAAAAAAAATCATCTAATGAGGTATGACTTCCATCCTGTCATTTGTTTACTAGATAGACACTAATGAACAGCCTTTGTGCTTCACGCACTGTGCTAGATATAGAAGACACAAGAACAATAAGATGGAGTTGTTCCTGAAGCTCACAGTCCAATGAGGGAAAATGCCCCATAAACAAACAGAGGAAAATCATCAGACAGAATTTCCGTATCATCCCCAAGCAACCTGGAACTAATAAATACCAGTCCTAGACTGCCTACCTACAATCAATTTATGTGAGAAGGATAAAATTTTAATTTGCTCAAGCCATGTAATTTTTAAGGTATTTTTAAAAAATGAAGTTAGGTCTGATACAAAGGAACTAATCAAGAAGATTAGATAAGAACAGGTGAGGTGGAATCACAATTTATGCCAGCCCTGTGTTGTAATCCCACCTGTTGTTACCTGTGTCCAGTTATCCAGTAAGCCCACTTTCCCACACAGTCACTGTGCCTCATCCAGGACCATAATGGAGACCCCATGATGGCCACGTGGAAGTTAAGCTCCACGTTGAAGTGCCATGAAACTCCCAGAAAGCCTCATATACGATAAACCCCACCCACACGCCAGCCCACCTGGATATTCAATTAGATATGATGCCCCTACCTCATAAAAGGGACGATAATACATGTGAGATTGGCCTTTTTTGCTTTGTAGATTCTGGACCTTACTTTTGGGTCCTACTCTGGCCTCTTCCCATGCTCTCTCCTCACAGACAGATCTCTCAGGCCCACACGTGGCAAGTATCTCTTGGTGTGGGGTTGCCCACGTGCTCGTGTGAAAGCATACTCACTCGGGGCTCGTGCTGTGGAATAGTGGGTTAAGGCCTTGGCCTGAAGCGCCGGCATCCCATATGGATGCTAGTTCTAGTTCTGGCAGCTCCTCTTCTGATCCAGCTCACTGCTATGGCCTGGGAAAGCAGTAGAAGATGGCCCAGGTCCTTGGGCCCCTGCACCTGCATGGGAGACCTGGAGGAAGCTCCAGGCTCCTGACTTCGGATAGGCACAGCTCTGGCCATTGCGGCCACCTGGGGAGTGAACCAACGGATGGAAGACCTCTCTCTCTCTCTCTCTGCCTCTCTTCTCTCTGTGTAACTCTGACTTTCAAATAAATAAAATAAATCTTTAAAAAAAAAAAAAGAAAGTATATTCACTCTTTCACTTTTAAATAAATCCTGCTTTCACTTGTGAG
The DNA here is from genome assembly GCF_033115175.1 of Lepus europaeus. Taxonomy (NCBI): domain Eukaryota; kingdom Metazoa; phylum Chordata; class Mammalia; order Lagomorpha; family Leporidae; genus Lepus; species Lepus europaeus. The sequence continues at coordinate 55,089,654 of NC_084833.1, read as the reverse complement.
CTATATTTATGCCTCTGCTTTGAATTCTCATCTCTGTGGGGGCAAGAACTTGGAATAAAAACTGAGATAGTTAGGCCCACAACAGGCATAACTAGAAAAAGTTAAAGATTTTCCAGGTTTTTTAAGAATGTATTTTTATTGTGAAACTAAACACAGATAGGTTAATCTCACAAATAAAAAAAAAAATGGCTTAGTGAGTTATCTTAACAAAATCACCCATGTCAAGAAAGAGAACTTTATCAGCAACCCTGCAAGCTCCTCAGTCATAACCTGTCTCTACTGCTTTAGGTAACCATTTGACTTAACCAGTTTTCTGTGTCATCACACACCCCCGGCCACCACCAAATGCATCCCGATACTATAGTTCAGTCTCATTCTATTAGATAATAGGATGTCTTTTTTTTTTTTTTAAGATTTTTAAAATTATTTATTTGACAGGTAGAGTTATAGACAGTGAGAGAGTGAGACAGATGAGAGAGGTCTTCCATCGGGTGGTTCACCCCCAAAATGGCTGCAACAGCTGGAGCTACGCTGATCTGAAGCCAGGAGCCAGGTGCCTCTTCCTGGTCTCCCATGCAGGTGTAGGGCCCAAGCAGCTGGGCCATCCTCCACTGCCTTCCTGGGCCACAGCAGAGAGCTGGACTGGAAGAGGAGCAACTGGGCCTAGAACCCGGTGCCCATATGGGATGCCGGCTCGCAGGCGGAGGATTAACCAAGTGAGCCATGGCGCCGGCCCAGACAATTCCCTTTTAACATAAGAATTCATGAATCTTAAAACAACTGCTATTTTAAAACCAACTGCAATTATTATACTTTTTGAAGCTAAAACTCTCCCATTTATATCAGCTGCAAGGCTCTTATAGATGGCTCTTCAGTTCTTTTGATAAGGCCCAAACAGTTTTTTCCTTATCAAGATACAATCAACATCACAGCATTTACCCAGTTTAAAATGTACAATTCTGCAGTTTTTGGTATAGTCACAAGTTATTCCATATCTAACTCGGAACAATTTCATCCCACAAGAGAAACCCCACATGTACCAGCAGTCACATCCCTGTGCCCACTCTCTCCCTAGCCCCTGGTAACCACTAATTTATTTTCTCCATGGATTTCCTATTTTGGAAACCATATAAAAGTAGAAACGCACAATATGTGGCCTTTTGTTGTTTGACTTCTTTCACTTAGTGTGTTTTCAGGATTCATCTATGTTATAGCATGTATCAATATTCCATTTCTTTCTATGGCTGAAAAATTTTTCATTGTGTGGATTCGCCAAAATCTGCTTATCCATTCATTAGCGGACATTTGGTTTGTTTCCATTTTCTTCCTTTCTGTTCTTTCTTTTCTTTTCTTTTCTTTTTTTTTTTTTTAAGATTTATGTATCTGAGAGGTGGAGATATAGAGAGGGATACACAGAGAAATCTTCCATCCACTGGTATACTACCCAAATGGCCACAATGGCTGGGACTGGGCTGGGCCGACGCTGAGAACCAGGAGCTTCTTCCAGGTCTCCCACGTGGATGTAGGGGCCCAGATACTTGGACCATCTTCTGCTGCTTTCCTAGGAATATTAGCAGGGAGTTGGATAAGAGGAGGAGCAGCTAGAACTTGAACTGATACCAGGTGTTGCATGCGGTGGCTTAGTCCATTGCAACATGATGCTGGTTCCCATTTTCTATTACAGATAATGTTGCTGTGAGCACTCATCTACAAATGTTTGTGTAAATGTTTTCAATTTTCTTTTAGAATTTGACGTATTTTGATTACCTATATATCTGTAAAACCACTGCTACAATTAAGATTATGAACCCAAACATCATGCAAAAAGTTTCCTCATGTTCCTCTGTAATCCCTCTTCCTGCCTACAATACCACTTGGTTTTGCTACCATAGATTATATTACATTTTTCAGAACTTAACGGAAACTGATCATTAGCATAAACATTTTCAGGTTCATATATGTTGTATGTATGAATGTTTAATTCCTTTGTATTGCTTAATAGTATTCCACTGTTTGGATGTACCAGGGACTTTTATCCATTCCCATTATCACTGACACATTACCACTGGTGGACACTGAACCTGTCTTCAGTTTCCAATACTATAAATACAATGCTTAAGAGCATTTCAGTATGAATATTTTTATGGACATGTACCATCATTTTCATTGGGTAAATACCTAGGAGTAGAATGGCTGGAACATAAGGTTTATTTAACTTTAAAAAAAGTCAAACTATTCCAAGGTAGCTATACTTTTGACTTAATAGCAAATATACTTAATTCTTAATAGCAAAGAATAATAGTTCTACCTTCTTTGTATCTTCGCATTGGTAGCTCTCCAAAAAGATACAAGAGTGGATGTTCTTCTCCCTCCCGAGGGATAAATCTCAAGTTACATGCTTTCTTACAATCGCAGCAAGCTGTGCAACACACTGAAAGCATCCTTACCTCCCTTCTTGTACTTTGCCACACCACACATCTAGACTACACCAGTTCCTGTGCTCTCAATGAGATGACACAGAATCAAGTCTTTCAGGCAGGCAGCCCCCCTCAATAGCCAGAACTTGCTAAATAAACTCTGCTCTTCTCTGTTTCCTACCCTCTTAAGCTGGGGAGAGATATTTAATGATTGTTCTATAGTTTCTTAACTGATGTCAGATGATATGAACGTAATTTTTTTCCATAGGATTCTATAAGAAGACATTGAAACTGGAAGAAAAAGACATACCCAATTGCTGAAACAGGAGAGCCACGCTAGTGCCTGTGACAGGAAGACTATCATGTAAAGGAGTCTGGATCAGCTGCCGATCTCCTGCACCCAAGGAAAACAGCTTCTACAGAATTGGAGAAACATACACATACAAATGATTTCACTTTTTCTTGAAATAAAAATCCCTTTGCAGTTCAAATTTAGAACAAATGGCCACATAAAGAACAAATTAACATGCAATCAATACCAATGAATAGCCTTTAACATCCACGTTGCTTTATATACTGAAAATGGTTTAAGTCAGAAGTCAATGAAAATTTAATAGAGCAGAAGCATAAAAAACACTGACAATCTCTTAATTAACTAAAAAATGGTAAAATGTTAAACTGATCAACTTTAGTAAATGCTCTTAAAACAAACAATTCTGCTTCTTAAAATCTGGCCCTATCAGCAAACTCCCATTTACTACCCTGCATTTGTAAAAATTAGAAGAAAAATAACAAAGGGAGGAGGAGGAAGGGCAGCAGCAAGGGAGGGGAGAGGGTGGGAGGAAAGTACCACTGTGCTACTAAAACTGTGTATGTCAGTAGCCTAGACAGCTTATAGCAAGAGTCTCGGGTGATTGCTGACATCATAAATAAGAGTGCCAATTGATAAATCAACAACGGGAGTCACTGGGTACATGCTCCCCACGTAGGATCTCTGTCCTTAATGTGTTTTACTATGAAACTTAAAAACACTACTAGTCAAACAATACCCTATACCTTGTGCGGTTGTGTGAATGCAGCCTGTTGAAATCCTTGCTTAGTGTATACTAAGTTGATCTTCAGTATATGAAGGTAATTGAAAATGAAACTCGATAAAGGGCGGGATGGGAGAGGGAGAGGGGAGGGCCACGGGAGGGAGGGAGGTTGGGGGGGGGAAGCCACAACAATACAAAAGTTGCACTTTATAAATTCACATTTATGAAATAAAAAAAATTATACAGCTTAAAAAAAAATTAGAAGCTTTCAGGGAGTGGGCAAGCAGGCACTTTTGATCTTGCTAAAGACAACCTTGGGGGAAAGCAAGCACTCTGTACCCCAATTTCCACTGCCTGCCTATTAACCCATCTGACCCCTCATAGGAAGATGTTAATGAAGCAACAGGAGTTTCTGCCTTCCATCTGCTACTCTGCTCAAAAAGAGATCATATACCTAGGAATACAAGAGTTGAACTTCTGGTTTTCCATTTGTTTCTTTTTGGTTTTACTGCAGATAATTTTTCTTTTAGATAAAATATGCAGTATTTTAATCAGTCTGAGAAAAAACTATAAACTTTTGTTAAGATAGCTTTGTTCTGTTAAATGAGTTACTAAAGTTGGTAACAAGGAAAAGGAGGGTTGAGTTGTCTGATTAAAATATTGGTTGTTACTGTTAAAAAACAAAACAAAACTGTATATGTCAGATACATGAGACTTGTTCCCTTCAGATACAGTTTAAAAATTTTGAGAAAAAGGGGCCCATGCAGAGGCATAAAAAGTTAGGCCTCCGCCTGCAACACTGGCATCCCACATGGGTACCAGTTTGAGTCTCGGCCACTCTGCTTCTAAGCCAGCTTCCTGCTTTTCATCTGGGAAAGCAGCAGAGGATGGACCAAGTACTGGGGCCCCTACACCCATTTGGGAGACCCAGATGATGCTCCTGGCTCCTGGCTTCGGCCTGGCCCAAGCCTGGCTGTAGTGACCATCTGGGGAGTGAACCAGCAGATGGAAGATTGATCTCTCTCTTTCCTTCTCTCTCTGTATTTCTGTCTTTCAAATAAAATAAATACATCTTAAAAAAAGAAAAAAAAAAAAAGGAGTGAGCAGAAGAAAAAAAAAGAAGATAAAAATTTAAGACAAAGATACTGGGAAAGAAAGAAGGCATTTAAAAAGGTAAAGCCCTTGCAAAAACAAAGTCAATTTCACTACAAGTGATATCAGACTGAAGACTATCCACATGATTCTTAGAGAGCTGTCCTCTTCCCTAATGTAACAATAAGCAAGGGGCTGGCATTGTGATGAAGTGGGAAAAGCCACCGCCTGCATTGCTGTATATATTGGCATCACATATGGGTGCCAATCTGAGTCCCACCTGCTCCACTTCCCATTCCACTCTTTGGGAAAAACAGTGGAGGATGGCCCAAGTTCTCAGGCACCTGTCATCCACATGGGAGGTGTGAACCATTTGGGGAGTGAACCAGTAGGTGGAAGATCTTTCTCTCTGTCTCTCCCTCTCTTTCTCTGTAACTCTTCCATTCAAATAGAATAAAATAAATCTTAAAAAAGAATAAGTAAGCAAAATAAATTACTAACTAATCATTTTTGGGATTTAAGGAAGAGTCTATTCTTTTCAGAGTTTGGTTTCTCTAGAAACAATAAATCAAGCAACATCGTTGAGGCTCTTATTTTTATAATTCAGAAACAAAACAAAACTCTTAAGATATATAGAATAAAGAGGTCTATCCAAAAGTACTTGCAGTTAAAATGGTTTATAGGTAAGTTTGCTGAGAATGTCTTAATGTTCTAATTCCTATCACTGAAACATTTTTAAGTTAAAAAAACGAGGTGGAACTATATAAAAGTAAGAAAAACAGAAAGAACATATTTAAAAGTTAAGCTTAAAAAAGTCTATTTCCAAGAAAATATGAACTAGAGTTCAAGTTAAACAAAATATGACTTCTAATTATGCTATGTGAAAGGTGAACCATGTGTTAAAATTAACCTCATCACCAAAGAAAAGAATGAAATGTTGGGTGTCAACAAGATAGACCATAGGGACAAAGCTTAACTAAACTAGGATCCTCTTTAAAACTAAAACAGTTAAAGAATTCTTTGTTTCCCTCTCTTCATAAATTAACTGGAGGAGAGGGAGAAAAATAGGCTCTATCTTCCTTTCTATTCTATTTACCTGAGACCCTCCAGCTGCAGGAACAAGGCAAGCACAAAGATTTGCGATTAAACTTTCCAAGGAGACATTCAGACTGTCCACATACACAGTATAGATCAAACCCAGGCAGGCCTGCAAAGAGAAAGATGCATGAAGTTATTTCAGGGAGAAAGCACTAAAAATAAATTGTTATTATATCTGCTCTTAGGAAAATTTCTCTTTGAACCTAGTCAAGTATATTCTATGGTGAACATGGAGTAAATTTTAAGCAGCAAACGTTTATTAAATTTTCCTTTAGAACCAGAGCCACCAAATGAACTCCTGAGATGAGTTTACAGAAAGCAGAAATCCATAATTTGTAAAACAGGTGTTTGTGCTCAGATAATCTGTAGGGCTAAAACCATTTTTGCTTCACTGTTTTGCCCTGTTGTTTCAGCTAACTATCAAATTACTTCAAATATCAAGATCAAAATGTAACACTTTTGTCTTGTTTTTGTGGCTTTTATAATACAGATCACTTATTCAATAGAAAATATAACTTACATGAATTACAAAAAAGCATAGCAAAAAAAAAAAAAAACCATAATACTAACACTTCAAGCACAGTGGAAGACACATGGTAAAATAAATGATAAAATCCAATCTTTACAAATCTTTCAGTTCAATGAAATTTGTGACTGAAAACTTAGCATTGTTAGAGGTTCCCCACTGTCATTGAAATCTTGACACTAAGTTATTTCTTCTCAAACATATACAAACAGATACACATATATGTCACTTCCTAGGAAAAAATTTTCCAAAATTGTGTATCACTGCAAATATTTATAAATAACTAAAAACTTTGTCTTACATTTGAAAATTATGAGTACCAACAAAAGGAAGATATCTGGAAGTAAACATTTAAAAGCTATGCTGGTAGTAGCATGATCAGAATTGTATGAAATCTCAAACACACACCCTACTGACTTCAGCAGGATTCCTCATAAAGTGAGTAAACATATATGAGGTTGTTAATTTACCAATGCATGTTAAATCTGATCAAAGTAATCACATTATTTCTTTGGCACTTACAGATTTTGGTCTCAATAAATATGGGAACTTTTTAGAGACAAACACTAGTGTTTTAGAACTTTAACTCATTTAAAAAGTCCCATACATTCAGCCAGGCATTCATTTCATCCATGAAGCCATTTCTCCTGTTCAGGCTAATTTTACTTTATTGGAGAATTTCTAAATCAATCTAATGATAGTTTACAAAGAACTTTCCTCCATGGTTCACTCAAAACAGATTTACAAAATAACAAATTAATAATGACAACTATGAATTCTTTACCCTAAAAATCTCTGGATAATCTAATCTGGACACCAACACCAGGCTTTTGGGAGCAAATACTTCTGCAGGCTGAATTAAACCAGACACTTCTTCACTTTCAGTATCTTCCTTCTTTGTTCCCTAGAAAAAGACACACTGTGATCAACAGAATTTGCTAGGTTCATAACTTACAAGACAGAGATATCATATACCCTTCATATAACTTACAAAAAAACCTAAATAAAATAACAAAATATAATTTAAAAATCAAGTAAAGAAATTATAAAACAATTGGGGCCAGCAATGTGGCACAACAGTTTAAGCTACTTGCTTGTACTGCTGGCATCCTATATCAGACCACAGTTTGAGTTCCAGCTACTTTGCTTCAGATATGGCTCCTATCACAGTGGAAGATGGCCCAAGTATTAGGACCCTGATACCCATGTGGGAGACCCGGATGAAGTTCCTGACTCCTGGCTTCAGCCTGGCTCAGGCCTGAGAGTTGAGGCCATTTGGGAAGTAAACCAGTAGATTGAAGATTGACCTCTTTCTCTTTCTCTCTCTCTCACTTTGCCTTTCAAATAAATAAAATAGATATTTTTAAAAAATTATAAAGCAGTGCTTATTTCATTTTTGAAATGCTCCTTAAGTTTGAGATACACACAATTTTATTTGAGTTTTTCTTTTCCTAATGATGTACCACTAATCAATGGTGAATGAGGCATGTTCAAATTACTTTAGTGATCAAAGCAATGAAAAATGATACTTAAATGGGAAATCAGCTGTGAGAAAATTCTGATTTCTTACCACCTCCACCGCTACCATAAATCATAAATCTTTGAGCCACTATCAACTACCAACTGAGTTATTAAATTACTGCTATAAAATCCACCCTTCATTTCCTGTATTCTTCTTTAGAGCCATTTTACTTCCTTGTTGCTCTTCAAACATACTTCGGGCATCAATCAGTGGGTTATGGACTTGCCTGTTGTTTCTCTGCCCGGATGTGCCAAGGACCATCTATCCACAGATATTCTAAGGACTAAGTCCCTCTTGTGCTTTAGGTCTTCCTCTCAGCATCTTCTGCTCTCATGTGACTTTGCTGACCACTGTACTTGAAACTGCAGTGCCCTAATGCTCCCTTTTCCCTTTCTCTGCTTCATTTGCTACATGACACTTGCCACTGTCTAAGAAATTATCCATTTTACTTATTTTGGTTTTGGTCTGTGTCCTCACTACAACATTTTCCATAGAGGCCATGATTTCTGAAGTGAAATCAGAGTGATTTCTCAGTCCTTAAAATAAGGGCTGGGCACGTAGCTGAAACTTATTATTTGTTTACTACATATATGCAGAAATGAATTTTTAAAAAAAAAATTTCATTTATTTGAAAGGCAAAGTTACAGAGAGACAGAGAGACAATGAGAGAGGCAGATAGAGAGGTTGATCTTCCATCAGCTGGCCCACTCTCCAAACAGTTGCAGCAGCTAAGGCTGGGACACGCTGAAGCCAGGAGCCAGGAGCTTCATCCAGGTCTCCCATGTAGGAGCAGGTGCTAAGCTCTTGGGCCATCTTTCGCTGTTTCCCCAGATGCATTAGTGGGGAGATGAATCAGAAATGGAGCAGCTGGGACTCAAACCAGTACCCATTATGGGATGTCAGTGTTGCAGACAGCAACTTAACCTACTATGCCACAACACCGGACCCCAAAATGAATTTTCTTAGAATGGCTTTCTGAGTATTTCACTAAGGAATTCTTCCCTAATCTCCTCATGAGGATCAAAAACTACATTTTCTACTTCTTACAGCCCATTTAGTTTCTAATACAGTACAACTCAACCAAGTATCAGATGTCCATGGAATGCACATATCTAAAGGGAACTATCTGTTTACTTTTTATATGTATGATAAGGTCCATATGTTCTTGAAAGATTTTCATTTGTTGCAAAGCAAAAACTAAAATTAAGTTGGTTGGTTTCTGGAATCCTTAGAAATAACAAAAATGTGGTAACTATGAATTTACCAAAGATTTCCACACTTAATGAATCATATTCTTCATATATTACAACAAATTCAAAATGACAAATGAATGACTGAAATTCCTGGAAGAGATAAAGCTATCCACATTTTTATGAGATTGTGATAAATACCCCAGAGTACCATTAGAAGGCAGCTTGACTATAACTTCAAATAAGTGACTATTATTCTACTTTGACAGAAATACAAAATAGATTACAATGGTTATTTCTTCTTCTTTTTGGACAGTCAGAGTGGACAGTGAGAGACAGAGAGACAGAGAGAAAGGTCTTCCTTTGCCGTTGGTTCACCCTCCAATGGCCACTGCAGCAGGTGTGCTGCGGCCAGCACACCGCGCTGATCCAAAGCCAGGAGCCAGGTGTTTCTCCTGCTCTCCCATGAGGGTGCAGGGCCCAAGGACTTGGGCCATCCTCCACTGCCTTCCCGGGCCACAGCAGAGAGCTGGACTGGAAGAGGGGCAACAGGGACAGAATCTGGCACTCCAACCGGGACTAGAACCCGGTGTGCCGGCACCACAGGCGGAGGATTAGCCTATTGAGATGCAGCACCGGCCTACAATGGTTATTTCTTAAAGATGTTAAGGAACCACTAATAACAAGAAAGAAAATAGTTGCAATATAATGTAAATCAGTAAGTAAAAAATAATTTCATTTATGTTGCTTTATATTATGGATGCTGATTTTTAATTTGTGAATGTGCCATAAATCAAAAAATGTTATTATTAATTCCAATTACTCCCCCATGAGAATATCATGTCCCAAGTTCAGAGAAAAATTCATATTCCTGCTTTAAAAGCAAAATATACCATATATAATTAAAGAAAAAACCCAAATAAACCCAAATATTATTAGGTAAAATACTGCTTGTTCCAGGAGATAGTAATATGGTGGTTTTCATAGAATTTTTCTCAAAAAACTTAATCACATAAGGGGAATACTGTCCACTTGATACAGCTGCTAGAATATCTTTTGGGTAGTGATTACATAACGATACTGGCTATATTTGGTGTTTGTTTTATAATGACAAATTTTCACACTGAAAAAAGATTGAGAAGCTTAATTGGAAATGCAAAACAGTCATATGAATATGAGTGATAACACAATGATGCTTTGAAACCTAGTATTTACAATATAAAACATTTTCAAATATTTTACATAGTTAAATAATATTTATAAGGCTTCCTCTAACCTCAGTTTATCCCTTGTTTTCAGTAAGTCCCATTAAAGATACAAATTTACTTTAAACTGAGTTATCTCACATTGACTTGCAAGGTCACCTTATCTCTTATTCCTATTATAAACACAAGCCACAACTTGCCTATTTACAGATATCTTTACCAATTATTACTATGAGATATATCTAATTGTGGGATTCCCAGTTTCTTTGTTATTCCATTATGTTTAGCTGACAGCCCTTGGTGCTTTGATAACTTGAGATAAATTAGTGCCCCCCATACAAATCTACCCTGAAAGTGCTACTGCCCTTCAAACATATCCTGAGACAAATGCTAAAAAAGTACTTGATTGTTGATTTTGATGACTTCATGCTGCAGTCAAGGAAAATCTCCAGGCAGTTTATCCTACCTATCACTTTGTTCAAATACTTCCATTTCATCTTTGATGCATCCTAACACTAGATATTCATTCAAAGCAACTGCTATGTCCTATTCTACCTCTCAAAAATTGTTACATCCAACTTCTTCTCTATGTTGTTATTTCAACAATATTACATTCCCACAATATTTCTTTAATCAGTTTTAAAAGTAAGACGAAAAGAATTCTGCAAGTAAAAATTTTTCAGATATCAAATTCCTTTTTGAAATATGACTTTACAGTGTGCTTTTTTACAATGTGAATTAATGCTATAACTAGTACTCAAAAAGTACTTTACACTTTGTGTTTATGTGTGGGTGCAAACTGATGAAATCTTTACTTAATATATACTAAATTGATCTTCTGTATGTAAAGATAATTGAAAATGAATCTTGATGTGAATGGAATGGGAGAGGGAGCGGGATATGGGAGGGTTGCGGGTGAGAGGGAAGTTATGGGGGGGTAAAAAGCCACTGTAATCCAAAAGCTATCCTTTGGAAATTTATATTTATTAAATAAAAGTTAAAAAAAGAAATATGACTTTACAATGTGCTTTTAAAAACAGATTTATTTGAAAGCCAGAGTTAGATAGTTAGAGTTAGAGTTAGAGAGAGAGAGAATGAATGAATGAGAATGTCCTCCATCTACTGGTTCACTCCCCAGATGGCCATAATAGCCAGGGCTGGGATAGACCAAAGCCAGGAGCCATCAGTTTCTTCAGGTCTCCTACATGGGTGCCGGGGCCTAAGTACGTGGGCTGTTCTTCACTACTTTCCCAGGCCGTAACAGGAAGATGGATCGGAAGTGAAGTAGCTGGGAATCAAAACTGCGCCCATATGGGAGGTTGGAGTCGCAGGCAGTGGCTTTCTCCACTACGCCACCCTCTATAGTATACTATTATATCAAGTTGCCTCAGTGAAGCAATCTAAGGACTTTAAAACTTTTCAGAACTGGAAATAAATAAGTCTAAGCAGTTGCAAAATTCTGTAGGTTTAAAATATCCCCTGTAAAATTTTCTCTCTTTTTTTTTTTTTTGCCAAATAATCTTTTAATCACATTAGCGGGTCCACATGAAAACTCTTGATTTATCCCTGTATTGATCTGAAAAATAATGAATATATAGAAAAATAAACCTCAGACAAATCAGCCATTAGTCCTTGGTTCAGAATTCAGTTCACCTCTAGCAAAGAGTGTGTTCTGCAGGTTTTCCCATTCACTAGCATAGCTCCTGGGCTGTACAGTGTTCAGAAGGCAAGGCAAATTCAATTATAAGGTTAGTATATGTTCACTCAAGAAAGATTCCTATTTTAGATCACTAAAATAGATATATAGCCCACAAAACACTATTTTTAAAAATCATACTCATAAGGCAGTATTTTCCAAAGCAGTTTCTTCTGGAATCTAATAGACATTATTTAGCTAAAGGATCTCTTAACCAAATAATTTTGGAAACAATAAATTAAACCAAGTTTTAAAAGTTTCTTTACTGCAGATTTTCTCCAATTTTGCTACATAAATATTGTTCATGGAAACTCCAAGTGAAGCAGGTATAATACACATCATTTCTTAAACTTATTATTTATGAGTTCTTTCTTCTAGAATATAAAGGGTACTAACAGCTTACCATACGGTATTATGGATATAAAAGGATATAAATGTTTGAAACACATATGTATTTTTTTTTGACAGGCAGAGTTAGACAGTGAGAGAGAGACAGACAGAGAGAAAGGTCTTCCTTCCGTTGGTTCACCCCCCAAATGGCCGCTATGACTGGCGTGCTGCACCGATCCAAAGCCAAGAGTCAGGTGCTTCCTCCTGGTCTCCCATGTGGTTGCAGGGCACAAGCACTTGGGACATCCTCCACTGCCTTCCCGGGCCACAGCAGAGAGCTGTACTGGAAGAGGAGCAACCAGGACAGAACCGGCGCCCCAACCGGGACTAGAACCCAGAGTGCCAGCACTGCAGGTGGAGGATTAGCCTAGTGAGCCACGGCGCTGGCTGAAACACATATGTATTCTATATCCTTAGAAGACTAGAAAAACAAGATTATTTCATAAGTGGATCATCCCAGTTTATATCTGATATTCTCATATTTTATAAAGAATATTTAATATTTGAAAAGATTAGTAAACTGACAAAGTGCTGGGGTACTGCACAACTAAGGAACTATCTCAGCACACCTGTGTTCCACTCTAGCCAGACAAATTAGGAACTTCTACTTTCGAACAGAGATTCTCAACTTTTATGTGTATCCAAATCACCTGGAAGGCTTAGTAAAACAGATTTCTGGTTTCAGCTGCAGTTTCTCTTTCAATATGTTTGAGGTACAAGAATTTATATTTCTACCATAGTTCCCAGTTTATACTGAGGCTTTTGGTCCAGGGACCACATTTTTGAGATCATTGCTCTGGACTAATTAATATGAGAACATAAATGAAAATGAGAACCGATACTTATATGTTCTACATACCAGGCACTGTGCTAAGTAGCATACCAACATTAATAATTCATTTATACCATCAAGTATTTGTTAAACTATTTTCCATTAATGGAAACCAGAATTCTTTAGAGAAATGACATTCCATACCTAGGTTGGAAAATATACAAAATAATCTTGTTCATTTCATTTTGTCAAAAAGTAAAGCATCTGTCCAAAAACTAATATCAAAATGAGTAAAAAAACTGTGCAGTTGACGGAAAATCATCAAATGTACAAAAATTCAATAGTTCATAATAGTAGTTTTATAACTGGTCACTACTAAAGGCTACTAGAATACTAATCTACTTCTCTTAAATTAAAAAAATTGAAAAAAGAGAATATAATCAGGTTTAATGTCTCTGCTTTAAATTCTAGTCTACAGGTTAATTTCTGCTAATAAACACAGAGGAATGACAGAATTAGAAAATACTGTACTGCAAGTTCTAAGCAAATAATAAATTCTGGAGCAACAACCTAAAGATGAAGAAATGAAGGATATCTGGGGGAGGGGGTATTAAAGAGTCAGGGAGGGGCTGGCACTGTGGCATAGCAGATAAAGCCACTACCTGTGGTACTAACATCCCATATAGGGGCCACAGTACTAGCTGCTCTACTTCCGATCCAGCTCCCTGCTAATGCACCAGGGAAAGCAGATCCCTATACCCACATGTGAGACCTGGAAGAAATTCCTGACTCCTGGCTTTGGATCAGTCTAGCTCCGGCCAATATGGCCATTTGAAGACTGAACCAGCAGATGGAAGATCTCTCTGTCTGTCTGTCTCTTTCTTTATGTGTGTCTTCCTACCCTCTCCTCTCTCTGTAACTCTGCCTTTCAAATAAATAAATCAATCTTAAAAAAGGGAAGAGTCAGGGAAATCAGAAAGGGCCTCTTACAGAAGGTGATGATGAAACTGGCATCTGAAAAATGCAGCTAGTCAGTCATTCTAGACGAGACAAACAGGAAAATGCAACGGACCTACAGGAGGAAGGAGTTCAGCATATTTTGAAAAACAGAAAAACAGTGAGCAGGTTAAATCAATGCATGTGACTCCAGAATTCTTTATCGGAACACTTTTGAGTTTCAACTGCTCCACTTTTGATCCAGCTCCCTGTTAATGTGCCTGGGAAAACAGAGGATAATGGTCCAAGTGCTTGGGCCTCTGCCACCCATGTTGGAGACCAGATTGGAGTTCCTGGCTCCCTGTTTGGGCCTGGCCCAGACCTGGCTGTTGTGGCCCTTTGGAGAGTGAAGCAGCAAATGAAAGATCTTGATCTGTTGTTCTGCCTTTCAAAAAGATAAGTCTTAAAAAAAAAAGAGAGAGAGAGAAAGAAACAGAAAAACAATCAGAACGTATGAAGTCTGAGTAACTAGGAAATCAGAGGCAACTATAGATTATATAGGGCCAACAGTCTGAAGTAAGGCATTTGGATTTTTATTCTAAATACAATAGTAATCTCATGAAGGGTTTTAAGCAAAGAAAGTGATCTCAATTCTGGTTTAAAGATGTCAGTCTGAAGCTGAATGGCAAACAGCTTCTAAAAGGCAAAAGTAGAAATACATAGGCTGGACAGAGAAGCAGCTATATGAGGATTTACACTGGAAGTAGAGCTGCCAGGATTTGCTGATACGTCCAATATGAATGAAAGAAGGGGAGAATAAGTGATAACTTGAGTTTTTTTTTGGAACACCTAGATGGACAGTAAAGCCATTTACTGGGATTAGGAAAACTAATGAAGAAACATTATAGGGAGAGGATGGAGAAAGAATAATCAAGATACAATACATCTTGCATATAGCAAAGGCTCAAAAAGTGTGAGTTCCATTCTACTTTAAATTAATTTTTTTCTATTATATAAATACAAAATATGAAGAAGCCAAAACTCTATTTAGAAATAATAACTACAGGGGCCAGTGTCGTGGTATAGCGAGTTAAGCAATAGCCTGAGACACCAGCTGCCCATATGAGCACCATCTGAAGCCCTGGCTGCTCCACTTCTGATCCAGCTCCCTGTTAATGAATTTGAGAAGGCTGTGGAATATGCTTAATTGCTTGGGGCCCTGCAGCATACATTAGAGAACCAGATGGAGTTCTGAGCTTCTGGCTTGAGTCTGGCCCATCCCCAGCTATTGTGGCCATTTGAAGAGTGAACCAATAGATAGAAGATCTTTCTCTCTGTAACTCTGCCTTCAAATTTTTTAAGAGATAATAACTATAAAGCAATTTAAAGGTAATAAATATATTGATGTGAATATATCAATACATAAAAGTACTATATACACTGATATACCCTGTATGATATAAATTTATATTAAATGTTTATGTTTCTTAAAATAAGATCTATTTATTTATTTGAAAGGCAGAGTTAGAGGGAGAGAGAGGGAAGGAGAGACAGAGTGAGATCTTCCACCCACTGGTTCACTCTCCAAATGGCCACAACAGCCAGAGCTGGGGTGATCCAGAGACAGGAATCTGAAGCTTCTTCTGGGTTTCCCATGTGCGTGCAGGGGCCCAAGTACTTGGGCCATTTTTCACTGCTTTCCCAGGCATGTTATCAAGGAGCTGGATTGGAAATGAAGTAGCCTGGACTCAGACTGGCATCCATGTGGGATGCCAGCATTGCAGGCGGCAGCTTTACACGTACACCACAGTGCCAACTCCTGTTTATATTTTTAATATGGAAGAAATAAAGGCCTGGAAGGTTATACTTCAATGTCTTTATCATGTGATTATAGTCAATATATATCACATAAAACACAGACACACACTGAAAATTAATTCTAAAATTTCTACATTTGTATGTTTATAATAAAAGTTTAAAAAAGCAAATAGTAATGTAGTAGCATGTGTTTATTTATTCAACATTTACCATAGGGTTGGCCACATAGTTGGTGTCACCGGATAGGGTACAGACCTTCTGTCAGGAAATTTATAATCTAGCTGAAGTGCAAAGAGCAACACAGGTGAAACAACATCAATTGGTGCAAAACAATATTGTGACATTTTGGAGTTGATTGTCTAAGAAGGGAAATTTGTGAGGTCCATACCAGTGAGCTGGGAACTAAAAGATAAATAGAACAGTCAGAGGTAACAGTATATTGAAAATGAAGAATCCAATAATAACAAAAGTCAAAGTACCCAAAAAGGTCAACCCCAGAAAAAAAAAACAGTATGCTTTGTACTGTGACTAGGCTGAACTGTGATATATAACCTGCTATCCATATAATTACACTAATCTATTTGAAACAGATTTTTTTTCACAGTAGAAAGATCTGACAATGGTAATTTGTTAATATTTTAAATTTTTGGAATCTTTTATTTCAGTAATTCTTACTATATACTTTTTTTTTTTTTAAACACTCTGATACCATGGAAGTTGGTATCGTGGGTTGACACCTTGGCTTGGGGCGTCAGCATCCCATATAGCGCTGGTTCTGGTCCTGGTTGCTCCTCTTCCGACTCAGCTCTCTGCTATGGCCTGGGAAAGCAGTAGAAGATGGCCCAAGTGCTTGGGCTCCTGCACCCACGTGGGGTACCCGGAGGAAGTTCCTGGCTCCTGGCTTTGGATCAGCGCAGCTCCGGCCATTGCGGCCAATTGGGGAGTGAACCAGTGGATGGAAGAGCTCTCTCTCTCTGTCTCTACCTCTCTCTGTAACTCTGACTTTCAAATAAGTAAATAAATAAAAAGATTTAATAAAAATTTTTATTAAATTTTATTTTAAAATTTTTTATTAAATCTTTTAATTAATTTATTTGAAAGGCAGAATGAGAGAGGGGAGAGACGGAGAGAGGAGAGAGGAGAGAGGGGGAGAAAGAGGGACAGAGGGAGGGGCGGGGAGAGAAGGAGAAAGAATCTTTCATCTGCTGGTTCACTCTCCAAATGGCCACAACGGCCAGGACAGGCCCAAGCCGAAGCCAGGAGCTTTTCTGGGTATCTCATGTGGGTGTAAGGTCCAAGCACTTGGAACATCTTCAGTTGTTTTCCCAGGCAAATTTAGCAGGGAGCTGAATCGGAAGTAGAGCAGCCAAGACTTGAACCAGGTGGGATGCTGCATTACAGGGGTCAGCTTAACATAGCAATGCCTTAACACTGGCCCCACTGTATTCTTTTTCTTTTTCTTTTTTTTGACAGGCAGAGTGGACAGTGAGAGAGAGAGACAGAGAGAAAGGTCTTCCTTTTGCCGTTGGTTCACCCTCCAACGGCTGCCGTGGCCAGCGTGCTGTGGCTGGTGCACGGCACTGATCTGAAGCCAGGAGCCAGGTGCTTCTCCTGGTCTCCCAAGGAGTGCAGGGCCCAAGCACTTGGGCCATCCTCCACTGCACTTCCGGGCCATAGCAGAGAGCTGGCCTGGAAGAGGGGCAACCGGGACAGAATCCAGTGCCCCGACCGGGACTAGAACCCGGTGTGCCGGCGCCGCTAGGCGGAGGATTAGCCTGTTGAGCCATGGCACCAGCCCTGTATTCTTTTTTAAAAACTTCTTTTACGCTCCAATTAATATCCAATGAATAAATCAGAATTAAACATCACTGGGGAATATGGTCAAGGGAGCCAAGAAATGTTCCTGCTCATTATCCCCCAAACATAATTAGTTCATGTTTCAATCATTAAATAATATTCAGGAACTCTTTAGTTTACCTTATAAAATTATTAAGAATAATTATTGCCAAATTATAAGGACTATATTAAACTATCCTTATCTCTTGAAGAAAAGAAATATGAGTAAAAACTTCTGAGTGAGGTAGGAAAATATCAGATCAACTTCACATTTGTTTTGTTTTGTTTTCTTTTTTTTCTTTTTCTTTTTTTTTTTTTTTTTGGACAGGCAGAGTTAGACAGTGAGAGAGAGAGAGAGAGAGAGAGAGAGAGAGAGAGAAAGGTCTTCCTTCCGTTGGTTCACCCCCCAAATGGCCGCTACGGCTGGCGCACTGCACCGATCTGAAGCCAAGAGTCAGGTGCTTCCTCCTGGTCTCCCATGCGGGTGCAGGGCCCAAGCACTGGGCCATCCTCCACTGCCTTCCCAGGCCACAGCAGAGAGCTGGACTGAAGAGGAGCAACCGGAACAGAACCGTGATATAGAGACTAGAACCCGGGGTGCCAGCGCCGCAGGTGGAGGATTAACCTAGTGAGCTGCGGCGCGGGCACATTTGTTTTCTTTCTAACAAGGTTAAACACCTCCTGATCAGGTTCTTATAAATTCAAGATTATTATTTTGTGAATTACTACAAAATATTGTGAAATATATGCATATCAGAAGGATTCAAAAAGTTCATGAAAACTGCATTTTATAAAAAGAACTACATATGAATTTCAAAATTCTACACCAAAACAAACATTTTTTAATTACATTTTTCCAAGAACATTCTGAAGTACCTTTGTACATGTTGAAACTTTGAATAATCATTTAACTTGGCATATTTAGATATTCGATAAAGAAGTAGACACCTGCTAATGAAAAAAACTCACGCAATAAAATCCTCAAAGCATATTCACCTAAAGTATGCCTAGGATGGGTGTTTGACTTAGTGGTTAATATGTTCCTATCCCAGATGCCCAACTTTGTTCTTGACCCAGCTTCCTGCTCGTGCACAGCCTCGGAGGCAGCAGTGACGGCCCATAAATGGGTTCATGCCTCCCAGTTGGTAGATCTGGATTACATTTCTGGCTCCTGGCTATAGCCTCAGCTAGGGGCTGTTGCAGACATCTGGGGAGTGAACCAGAGTATAGGAGAGCTCTTTCTCTGCCTCATCAACAAATAAATTTTTAAAAGTATACTTTATTCAGAAGATGACCTGGAAGAATATCCTGTGGATATTTATTAAATAAATTTACTTTGAACATTATAATACATTAAAATATACCTTAAAAATGAGATTAAATTAACATCACAATGATAAAAGTAATATAATAGAAGATATCTTAAATGTATCTACCTAGTTCATTTTACAAATCAGCAATTTCATGTTCAGAGAGATAAAATGAATTGCCAAGGTCATAGAGCTATCTAATAAGGCATAAATGCGAACACAAACCAAGTCTTCCAACTATTTTTTCTTTTTTCTTTTTATTTTTTGACAGGCAGAGTGGACAGTGAGAGAGAGAGAGAAAGGTCTTCCTTTTTGCCATTGGTTCACCCTCCAATGGCCGCCGCGGCTGGCATGCTGCAGCCGGCGCACCGCACTGATCCGAAGCCAGGAGCCAGGTGCTTCTCCTGCTCTCCCATGGGGTGCAGGGCCCAAGCACTTGGGCCATCCTCCACTGCACTCCCTGGCCACAGCAGAGAGCTGGCCTGGAAGAGGGGCAACCGGGGCAGAATCCGGTGCCCCGACTGGGACTAGAACCCGGTGTGCCAGCGCCACAAGGCGGAGGATTAGCCTAGTGAGCCGCGGCGCCGGCCCCAAGTCTTCCAACTATTAAGCTAGTTCTTTTTCCATTATCTTACAATATTATATGTGATATTATATGTATAATCATATATGTTTGAAGAAGTTGGTGAAGAGATAACATTTGGGAAGTCAAATTGTTGATAAGATGTTCATACTTTTTAAAACTATATTTGAATGTAATGATCTCTCATGTGTTTGAATAAAATAGTACTAACATTACTAAACAGTACTAAAATTACAGATAAAATTATCAAACGTTTTTATATATGACTTGCTTCAAATTTTTCCATCTATAGATCAGTTTAGAAATCCACTTTTGTTAGTGTTTTTCTAAGTAATTCCTTAGTCATCTGGAATTAAGTATGATATACATTAAAATTTACCTTGTCTTCTAAAATAACTCATCAACTGCTTAAATATTTGTTGAAATATACATATTCCAGATTATTAAAACTGGGGATTCCAAGATGGCAGAATAGGAAACAGAGTACTGCACCAGGGTAGGGATAAATAATAATAATTTTAAAAGTGTAGGAAGTACATTCTCAGGGGAGAGTAGGAGAGAAAACTGCAGTGGAAATTCTACGGAAGGAAGAGGAGCACAGTGAATCTGCGTGCAAGCTGTGGACATGCGGCATGAACACGGACACAACACATGACTCTGGCAGCTGAGAACTGCAGAAAGTGCCAGCTTTGGAGACTGGGGTGAGATCACATTGCAGCAATCCGTGCCACTGGTGATACAGCCAAAGGGATAGAGTAGTGTGAGTCCAGCCTGGAGCCCTAGGCGGGAGAGGGAACCTCCTGACCCAGTTAGAAAAAAAACGTGGGGAGTTTCTCTCACCCTATGGCCTCCAACAATGGCACCCGGCATCCAGCTGAGAGAGGATGGGCACCATTATGAGCATAAGCAGCAGCTGCAGAAGCCCTTGTGCCTACAGTAAGCAACTTGCTGAGACACAATGCCACCTTCTCATCAGGGCTGGCAGCAAGAAATCCGGTGCTACTGGCAGGGAGAAGGCAACATTAGGCCAGTGGTGCATGTATATGTGCGTGAGATTCTATCAGAGGGAAAATCCACATTCCCCACTGACTATGAGTTTGGCTGGGAGGACTCTCTATGGGCTGGTCATCCACGGAAGACTGTGAGGCAGCCCCAACCTCCCAATATACCACCGGCTCTGGGCTCAAAGATGTCTAGGTGGAGCACCCACAGGCATTGGCTCTAGGAATGTCTGCCTGTCTGTGGATCGGCTGGTGGGGTGGGGAGGATCCTCTGTACCCTGTAACTGTGGAAGCCTTCTGGACGGAGACTGGGAACTCTGTGAGTGCATGAGAGAGTAGCTGGGTCTCTAGGCAATCACTGTGCAGCTCCACACTCTTTGGGCGCCCTAGTTGCCTGGGGTGGATGATTGCAGCAAGATCCATGCTCCAATGAGGACTGCACAAATCCTCTGCACAGTTCATAAAGCGGCACGGATGAGTGTTGCACTCACTGGGGGCTAACACACGGACACTGATCATCTTGGAGGAGAGGAGGTGAGGGTATGATCACACCAACAGAATTGATCATACCTCCCCCCCTTTTTTTTTTTTTTTTTTTTTTTTTTACAGGCAGAGTGGACAGTGAGAGAGAGAGAGAGAGACAGAGAGAAAGGTCTTCCTTTTGCCGTTGGTTCACCCTCCAATGGCCACCACAGCCAGCGTGTTGCGCTGATCCGAAGGCAGGAGCCAGGTGCCTCTCCTGATCTCCCATGCGGGTGCAGGGCCCAAGCACTTGGGCCATCCTCCACTGCACTCCTGGGCCACAGCAGAGAGCTGGACTGGAAGAGGGGCAACCTGGACAGAATCTGGCGACTCAATCCAACTGGGACTAGAACCCGGTGTGCTGGCGGCGCCGGCCACCTCCCCTTCTCTTAACAAGAAGAGATCTACCATACCCAACTTGGGTGTCACCCAGCACAACTTTGCTGTCACCCTGGATACTTGCCCCACCATGGAGCACTGATCAGAGCTCCCTGGACATACCCAGCACACACCTCTGGGTATTCATTGGAAGTACAGATGCAGGCGCCGTGGCTTAACAGGCTAATCCTCCGCCTTGCGGCGCCGGCACACCGGGTTCTAGTCCCGGTTGGGGCGCCGCATTCTATCCCGGTTGCCCCTCTTCCAGGCCAGCTCTCTGCTATGGCCCGGGAAGGCAGTGGAGGATGGCCCAAGTGCTTGGGCCCTGCACCCCATGGGAGACCAGGAGAAGCACCTGGCTCCTGGCTTCGGATCAGTGCGGTGCGCCGGCCGCAGCGGCCATTGGTGGGTGAACCAACAGCAAATGAAGACCTTTCTCTCTGTCTCTCTCTCACTGTCCACTCTGCCTCTCAAAAAGAAAAGCAAAATAAAAAAAAAGAAAGTACAGATATTCCACTAAGCCAGAGAGGCACAGTTCAAAGACAAAAGCCATCAGAGGGAAAAACTAAAAAGTATCTCCCAAAAAATGCCTTAAGTAAACAGAAATTCAAGAAACAAGAATAAGAAAGACAACATGACCCCTCCCCCCAAGGAAACACAACAATACTTCAATATTAGAATGTTAAGAAGAAGAGATTAATGAAATGCCTGAAATGGAATTCAAAAGATTGAAACACAGGATTACTGAGAAGCAATGGGAAGCAAATCCACAAATTAAAGATAACCATACATGATATGAATGAAAATTTTTCTCATGAAATTGAGATTTGATAGAAATATCAAAAATTAAAAATTCAATGGATCAAATGAAAACTATGGTGGAAAGCCTTAACAACAGACTTAGTGAGGCAGAAGAAAGAATACCTGAACTAGAAGACAAATCTTTGGAAATATCTGAGTCAGACACCTCTCCCCCCACAAAAGAGAAGAAATTAGAAAAATAAAAAAAGTGTTGGAGATCTATGAGATATTATCAAATGACCCAACATTTGGGTCTTAAGACTTCCTGAAGGTGTGGAAAAAGAGAATGAATTAAAACGCATTTTCACTGAAATAATTACAGAAACTTCCCCAATTTGGAGAATGAAAGAGATATCCAAGTAAATAGGAAGCACATAGAACTTCTAATAGACATGACCAAAAAAAATCTTCACAACACATTGTAGTCAAACTTTCAACAGTAAACCATAAAGAAAAGATTCTAAAAAGTATATGAGAGAAACGCCAGATTACTTTCAGAGAATCCCTAATTAGACTCACAGCTTACTTCTCACCAGCAGCTCTACAGGCTAGGTGTAGAATGGTGATATATTTTCCAAGTTTTAAAAGAAAAAAACAGTCAAACCAGAATATTGCACCCTGCAAAGCTCTTGTTCATGAATGAAGGTGAAATAAAGACCTTCCATAACAAATAGAAATTGAAAGAATTTGTCACCACTCATCCAGCCTAACAAATATGCTTAAGGATGTGCTACACACACAAATACAGAAGCATGGTCATTACTATGAAAAAATGTGAATGCAGAAAATCTCCCTGTAAAAGTAAAAAGGAAATCTACAATAAACAATAGGTATATTTACGGAAAAATGGCAGTGCCAAGTTTTTACTTATCAATAGTTATGTTGAATGTAAATGGCCTCAACTCTCCAGTTAAAAGACAAACACTGGCTGAATGGATTAAAACACAGACCCATCTATTTGCTGCCTAGAAGAAACATACCTCACCACAAAGATACATGCAGACTAAAAGTTAAAGGATAGAAAAAGATATTCTATGCTAATGGAGAACAAAAAAGAATAAGTGTAGCCATCCTGATATCAGACAAAATAGATTTAACACAACAACTGTTAAAAGAGACAAAGAAGGGATCTATGTATTGATTAAGGGACCAGCACCGCAGTTCACTAGGCTAATCCTCTGCCTGCGGCACCAGCACCCCAGGTTCTAGTCCCACTTGGGGTGCCAGTTCTGTCCTGGTTGCTCCTCTTCCAGTCCAGCTCTCTGCTGTGGCCCAGGAAGACAGTGGAGGATGGCCCAAGTGCTTGGGCCCTGCACCTGCATAGGAGACCAGGAGTAAGCACCTGGCCCCTGGCTTTGGACTGGCGCAGAGCGCTGGCCGTGGTGGCCATTTGAGGGGTGAACCAAAGGAAGGATGACCTTTCTCTCTGTCTCTCTAACCCTGCCTGTCAAAAAAATAAAATAAAATAAAATAAAGGATCAATTCAACAGGAAGATGTGACTATAATAAATGTATATGTACCCAATTACAGAGTGCCTGGTATTTCAATTATTAAGTAAACTGAAAATAGATCTCTGTAAAAAAAATTTTTAACAGATTTATTTTTACTTATTTGAAAGTCAGAGTTACATAGAGAGAAAAGGAGAGGCAGAGAGAGAAAGAGAGAGGTCTTCCATCCGCTGGTTCACTCCCTAATTGGCTGTAACAGCCAGAGCTATGCTGATTTGAAGCCAGGAACCAGGAGCTTCTTCCAGCTTTCTTGCAGGGGCCCAACTTCCACTGCTCTCCCAGGCCTCAGCAATGAGCTGGATCAGAAGTGGAGCAGCTGGGATCAAACCAGCACCCATATAGGATGCTGGCACTGCAGGCGGTGGCTTTACCCACTATGCTGCAGCGCCAGCCCCTCTGTAAAAATTAAGAGTGAGAACAGGAGAGGGAAGAAGAAAAAGAGTTGGTGCGTGGGTGTGAGGAAGGGTAGGGTGGGAAGTATCACTATGTTCCTATATCTGTATATATTAAATAGATGAAATTTGTATACCTTAAATAAAATTTTTAAAAAAGGAAAGGTACATATTCTATTGCTAGGTAATGCTTCCATTGTGGGAAACTGATCTATATATACTAGGGCCTGCTTTTAGACTCTCTTTTCTGTTTCCATAATTGGTAACACACTGATACAATTTTTGCAGTTTTACAGTATATATTTTAGTATTTGGTCAGAAATATAAAACTTTAGCAAAGTTCTCAGAACACAAAAAGACTTCTTTTTATCATGAGTTCTAAAACCAGTTTTTCTTGCTATGAGCTGTCAGCCTGGGTTGCCCTTTTACTTTTGCCTATTCTACTCTTAGCTCTTATTTTTCATGTGTCCACTGAGTCTTATCACTTGGGGACCAACGTAGTGGTACAGCGGGTTAAGCCACTACTTGTGATGCTGGCTTCCCTTATGAGCACTGGTTCCAGTCCTGGTTGCTTCACTTCCAATCCAGCTCCCTGTTAGTACACCTGGGAAAGGAGCAGAAAACAACCCAAGTGCTTAGGCCCATGCTGCCCACCTGAGAGGTCTGATGGGAGTTCCTGGCTCCTGGTTTCTGCCTGGCCTACATCACAGCTACTACAGCCTTTTGGGGAGTGACAAAGCAGATGGAAGGTTTCTGTCTTTCCCTTTCTCTCTGATACTCTGCCTCTCAAATAATAAATCCTTTTTAAAAAAATATCTAACAATTATTCCTTATGCCTAGTTTTCAATTATCATGTATTTCAGTGACCAGTAACTAGGCATGTGGTACTTTGGAATGTTTCTGTACTTCAGTTTTGGTTCTGCCTTCCAGAGTACTTTATGTCTGCTGACTTGTAGATACTTATTTAATGCCTTCTATGTCGTTCCTTCTTTATTCCTCATTTTTTTGGCAAAACTTCCCTCATTCACTGAGAACTTCAAAATTACCACTGGTTCAGAAATAGGTATAAAACATATTAAAGAACTTTAAAAAGGTACAAAATTAAAAATCTTAGCTAGGTCTTTCATACATTTTTAGACAAGCCATAAAAACAACTATCAAATCTATCATATTTTACCAATTTCTTTTAAAAACTTTAGGTCCACATGGCTTAGTTGAATAATTTTAGAAACATGTTATCAAAAGTTCAATGCCAAAGGTTTGCTTATGATTACTGACAGAGTTACTGTATCTTGGCAAGATAACAGAGCCAACAGTTTTAAAGTTGCACAATTATACTTTGGATGGTGCACGTCCCTAAGTTCGTCCTCTGAGGCTTCCCAAAAATGTTTCATAGAATATTTGCTATGAAGTAATTCACACCAAATGAGAATTAAAAGATCTATTTTGAAGTGATAATCTGATCCAAAAATAAAAGAAAAACACATTTTTAAAAAAGGACACAGATAAAAAGTTCGTGCCAACAATGAGAACAACCTTACTAACAACTCAGAAAGGAACGTCTTCTGAGTTTGTTTATTTTTTCCAAATTCTATTTCATTGTTTGTACCATCTTTTGGACCAAATCCAAAGGATGTTAACATGCTGCTTTCAGCACAGAAAAGCAGTCTAACTCTGGCTAATGCTCACATACAATGATAGAGAAGCCAGGACCCTTACAATTTACTTACATTTTCAGAATCTTTGAATAACTTATACAAAGTATACTCTAAACTTTTGGTGTTGACTGTAAAAACTAACAAATTTTTTTTGGCCCACTTAAGATGGCAAGTGGTAAAATATTTGAATTAAAAAAAAAATTTAAAAACAATGATTTTTGAAATATAGGTTAAGCAATCCTAATCTTAAAACTCAAAATCCAAAGTGCCCTGAACTGAAACTTTCAGAGTGCCAACATGACACTTAAAAATTTTCAAAAGAAAAAAATTCATATTTGAGCATTTCAGATGTTTGGGTTAGAGATCAGATTAGGAATGTTTAACTAGTAAAGCTCAAGAAAATTATTCCAAAAACTAAAAACCTATGGTATGTGAAATATTTCTGGTCCCAAGCTTCTTTTCAGATAAGGGATACTAAACCAATACACAAGAACCCAGACCTATGGGGCCAGTACTGTGGAGTAGCAGGTAAAGCAGCTACCCGCAGTGCTGGCATCCCATATGGGCGCCAGTTCAAGTCCTGGCTGCACCACTTCTGATCCAGCTTTCTGCTTTGGCCTGGGAAAGCAGTGGAAGATGGCCCAAGTCCTTGGGCCCCTGTACCCATGCGGGAGACTTGGGAGAAGCTCCAGGCTCCTGTCTTTGGACTGGCACAGCTCTGGCTGTTGTGGTCAACTGGGGAGTGAACCAGTGGATGGAAGACCTCTCTCTCTCTCTCTCTCTCTCTCTCTCTTCCTCTTCCTCTCTCTCCATAAAACTCTGCCTTTCAAATAAATAAATAAATATTTAAAAAAAAAAAAACAGATCTTGGCTTCTAATATTATTCTCTACTCAAAGGAGACAAGGATCCTTGAAGAAATGGCTGACTCCAAGGTTGAGGAACAGAAGGCATAAGATAAGCCTATATCTATTTGTTGGGTCAGAAAAGGAGCCCTGTCAAAGAAGGAATACAAGCCTGGGAGGTGACCCAGGTCAAATACAGCACATTTTTTGAATTAAAATAATGAAAACAATGAAAGGGCAAGCACTGTGGCATAGTAGGTTAAGTGACTGTCTGCACAACTGGCATCTCATATGGGCAGTAGTTCAAGTCCTGGTTGCTCCACTTCCAATCCAGTTCCCTGTTAATGTGCTTGAGAAAGCATCAGATGATGGCCCAAGTCCTTGGGTCCCTGTCACCATGTACAAGACTCGGTTGGAGTTCTAGGCTCCTGGCTTCAGCCTGGTCCAGCCCTGGCCATTGTGGCCATTTGGGGAGTGAACCAGTTGATGGAGGATCTCTCTTTCTCCCTCTGCAACTCTTTCAAATAAATAAATATTTTAAAAATGAAAATAATTAAATTTTATGCTATGAAGGTAGGGGGAGGGACAGGGACTGGAATCCATGAGTCCATGTCTCAGATCAGGCAGAAAACAGGAGAAAACTCATGTTTATAAGTGCCAACTGCTGACTGGTAAAGGTAGATAGAGAGAATATGGTGTTGGAAAATAATGACTTTGTACCTATGATAATAAAAATTGGCATAAAAATCATCAGTACATGCTAAATCTAAGGGAGAATGACTGATGAGCAGTAGAATATGTCCAGAGTTTTAAAAGGTTCTCCTACAGACTGTTTATTAGTTGCACAGGAATAAAACAGTAACTACATAGAAGAGAAATCTCATGACTGACAAGGTTACCAAAATTATTAGCATTACTGAGGGGCAGAGAAACAGCCTGTACTTCTACAAGTATACTCTCAGAAGGACACCCTTACAAGAAACACAGTTAAAGAATATTTCAATTGAAGTTCAATCTGAATATGAAGACAGGAAACACCAGAAAATACAAAATAAGAAACATTCTATTAAAAATGGTGGTAGGTACACTATTAAAAATATTAATGTCATAAGACAAAGAAAGTTTGAGTATTACAAATAAAAAAAGCCAAAAGATAAATGAACTGTAAATGCAGTATATATTGTATACTGGATTCTACACTGGAAGAAAGAAAAGGCACAGGTGGCTACAAAGGCTATTACATATTAAGTCAAATGACAAACTGAAATATAGATAGTAAAATATTCAATGAATGCTAAATTTTCAAAGGTTGATAACTGTATCATATATGTGTTTTTTATGTTCTTTGAAATGTAACTAAACAATTTAGCGTCAAGGAAGACAAAACATGTAGCTTTCTCTCAAATGGTTCAAAAAAACTGTGTATGCACACTTTTGTTTATAAGAGAGGGAAGGAGAAAGAAGAAGGAGATGAAATAAGGTTAAGGTAAAGGTAAAGGGCAAGGGCAAGGGCAAGGCAAGGAGGAAAGGGAAAGAGAGACCTTACATAATAAATCCATTGAGCAGAATGACAACAAGGTTCATGTGAGTAAAGGATATATAGATACTGACACTATCCTTATAACTTTTTGGTAAGTTTGAAATTATTTCTAAATAAAATGTTTTAAAAATATCCAAGAATTTGCAGATCCATCTGCCATTATGCCTTAAGATGCTGACTTTCTGTCAATTTATCTAGGAAAGAAAGGCATAGGTAGTAAGAAGTGAGGAGGGAGAATCCAATTTAATCACAGAGAATTTCCTTAGACAATTCTAGGAACTTGTGAAGAAGTATTGTCATGAATATGGAAATAACATAACTATTACATTTTCCACTTTAACTTGGATTCTAAAGATCAATAAAAAGGTTACCTAAAAATTATTTAGCACTTGTGTGGGGGACTCTGTATCTGGAGAGGCCTAGAGGAACTTCCTGAGCCTGCCTCGAATTTGAAAACCTGTCTTTAAGTTTCAAATCCCTGGTAGGAAACACCGCAGCCCCAGGGCGCTTCTGCCTAAGGATCATTAAGGTGGTGTAATAGGAGTTGCTAAGACCTTCTGCATCACAACACCCCACCCCTTGCCCGCATCCGCTCATCCGCTCTGTACCATCCACTCTGTACCTCAGCTATATATACACCTCCCTTTTACAATAAAGTGAGACCCTGCTTCGACTGGGCTCCACACCACGCCTGATTGTCCCCCGGGTTTGGGGAAGGCTGAGGGGCGGGTGGCGCACTTCCCCTCCTAGGTCAAGGCAAGCTGCAAGCAGCCTGCCTAATTCTCCGGCGGTGGCGAGGAACAGTCACCGCACACTTGGGCTATAGAACTCTAACTTATTCACACTGAACTGACCAGAAGGGGAATTGGATCCACTATTTGTTGGCATTAAACACTATCCAGAGCAGAGGAGACCATTGGTATATTCACTTTCTGTCTTCACTGACAACATAACCTCTTTTTAAATTTTTTTTTTTAAGATTTATTTATTTCAGAGGTAGAGTTACAGACAGAGGGAAAGACACAGAGAAAGGTCTTCCATCCACTGGTTCACTTTCCAAATGTCTGCAAAGGCCAGAGCTGGGATGCTCTGAAGCCAAGAGCTTCTTGTGTCTCTGACATAGGTGCAGTGGCCTAAGCCCCTGGATCATCTACTGCTTTCACAGGACATTAGCAATGAGCTGGAACAGAAATGGAGCAGCCGGGACTTGAACAGCTGCCTATATGGGAGGCAGAGTTTTAAGCTACTATGCCACAGAGCCAACCCTGACAACATAACCTCTTCATTTCAAATAGAAGCAAGAGGCTGTACTGGTCTGACAGTCATTAAATATGTCAAATCAAATATTGACTAGTTTGATTTTACAATCAAAAGCCTTCAGTTTTGTTTATTTGTTTTGTTTTTTTGAGAGGCAGAGAAAAAGAGACACAGAGAGTTCTTGCCTACTGGTTTACTCACACATGCCTGCAATGGCTGGGACTCAGGCAGGCTGAAGCCAGGAGCCAGGAATTCAATCCACGTTTCCCATGTGGGTGGCAGGAACCAAATTATTTGAGCCATCACAGCTATTAGCTGGAAAGTTGAAGTCAGAGCCAGAGGTGATCATCCCAACTGGCAGCTTAACCACAGTTCCAAACACTAGTGCTAACCTTCAGATTTTAGTATGAATTCTCACAAAGATCTCTCAAAGAGGAGAGACTGCAGGTGATGTTGATAATGCACATTTTATGTAATCTTTTAATATTTCATGGTAAATTAATGAACTAACAAGTAAGCTGGTTTAATGAACTAGGATAATGTGAGTCTTCATCATGAAATATGATTTGGGTCTTCTTGTATTGAAAAATCAGATTTCTGCACCCAGAAACAACTCATAAGAAACTTACAAGCACCGGCGCATGGCTCACTTGGCTAATCCTCCACCTGCGGCGCCGGCACCCTGGGTTCTAGTCCCGGTTGGGGTGCCGGGTACCAGTCCCGGTTGCTCCTCTTCACAGCTCTCTGCTATGGCCTGGGAGGGCAGAGGAGGATGGCCCAAGTGCTTGGGTCCCTGCACCCGCATTGGGAGACCAGGAGGAAGTACCCGGCTTCAGATCAGCACAGCACCAGCAGTAGTGGCCATTTGGGGAGTGAACCAATGGAAGGAACTTTTCTCTCTTTCTCTCTCTCTCACTGTCTATAAGTCTCTCTCACACTGTCTAACTCTGCCTGGCAAAAAAATAAAAGAAAAAATAAACTTATAAGCATGAATTGGCACCGTGAGACAATGTACACACAGGTTGAGTATTCCAGATGCCTAAGATAAAGGTCACACTGTCTGATAACCAGCACATACTGACAAGTGGTAAAAGGTATAGTCTGTGGTTTCTATGAGAATAGGCCCAAGATGGGTTCGTCCTAGTACCTAGAATAGGTTTCCTGCCCATCCCCCATCCCTGAAATTCCCTAAACTGCTGATATTGTCATGAATCCTTTCTGCTTTAATTAGAGAAAGTAGACCCAGTTGTCAGAAACTAAGAACCTCAACCAATACTCTAAAAGAGCATTTTAAATGTTTATACTTCTAACCTATGAATTATGGCCTGATCATATTGATAACACCACCACTATTAAGAATAAGTTAACATTTACTTAGGCACTTAAATGATATATCAAGCATTGTGATACATGATTTAGATATTCTGATTAAGTGTTTTAAGTTTGTTGAACAACCAACACCTGGGAGGACTGGCTGGAAAATCACAGGTTTACCAACAGAGGAAACCATTTTATTAATAAACCAATTCATGGAGAACATATTCTTACAAACATTCACATTATGATCAATATTTTAAAAGACACTTAAACCTGGAAATTAGTTTTACCTTGTTGCTCTCCTTCAAACGTTAAACAGAAACATAAGAAGTAGTTCATGATTTTTAAAGTAGCCTATAAAGTTAAAACTTGAAGTTTCAACAAAAATAAACACGACATTAAAATATTCCTAAATATTGACCTTGTGATTGTACTTTTGAAAGAAAAGTTTTTTGTACCTGGAGATTGATCTCTGCCTCATAGAAAGTTAGGCATGAGCAGTAATGTCGATCTGAGTCAATATCTGTCAGGACCACCACGAAGAATGTTGGCTGCTTCCTCTCTCTGGACAGCTGCCATCCACCAGGCTGACAAAACTACATGAGAGAAATAAAGTTGTCACTCATTAAAAAGTATAATGAAAATATACCAAACATTAATCTATGAGAAATGTTACATATTCACCCATTTAATAAGATTACTACAGGATGTGGCATGTCATATTAACCAACATAAAAAAATTCATGCACAGATTCATAATGTAGGATATGTCTTATGAAGATATAAGTGCCATTCTGAGACATCATCTCTGAAACCTAGGTTGGCACGTGTAGGAACACAGCAACAAAATGAAAGACTTCTCCCAATCATCAGTACAAATCATGAAATAAAGTCAATTGCAGGTAAAGTGAAAATTACCTGGTAGAAAAGAGAAAAATATAACAACTGCCTCATAATCTAGAGAGTCTGCAATCCAGTACAATTAAAGATATATCTTATTCACCAAGATGATTAAACTCTGGGCTATAAAACACACTTTAACAAATTTAGAAAAATAGATATCATACTGCTCTCAAGTCACAAAGAAACTAGAAATCAGTAATAGAGAGGAAGGTAGAAAATCCCAAAACACTTGGAATTTAAACAACACAATTTTAAAGAACACAAGGGTCAAATATGAAATCTCAAGAGAAATTCAAAACATATTTTCAACCAAATGAAAATGAAAACACAGCTTAATAAAAATGTTTGGAATCTAGTGCAAGCATTGCTTACTAGGAAATTTATAACACTGACTGTATATATTAGACAGAAGAAAGATCTAAAATCAGTAGTCTCAGCTTTTACTTTAGGAAACTAGAAATGGAAGAACAAATTACATCCAAAGTAAACCGAAGAAAAGAAATAATTAAATTTTGGACAGAAATTAATGACACTAAAAACAGGAAATCAACCAAGAAAATAATGAAGCCAAAATCTGATTCTTTGATAACCTAGATGAAAATGGATTTGTTAAAAGACACAACCAGCCAAAACTCATATAAAATACAGACATCCTGAATAGACTCATATTATTGTAATATCTGAATTAATAAAACAGAAAGTACTAGGCTCAGATGCACTGATGGATTCTATCAAACATTTAAGGAAGAAATTATATTAATTCTCTACAATTCTTTTTCAGAAGATACAAGAAAGACTTTCTAACTCATTCAGAAGGTCAGAAACACTTCAATACCAAAACCAGACAAAGACATTACAAGAAAAGAAAACTAAAGATCAATATTGCGCATGAACATAAAAGCAAAAATCTTCAATAATATTAGAATATTAATTTCAATATTAAACAAAAAGAACATCCCAACAAAATGGAACTTACACTAGGCATACAAAGCTAGTTCAGCATTCAAAAATCAATTACAGCCATCCATCACTTTCATAGGCTAAAGAACAGTTACACGATCACATCATTAGATGCAGGAAAAGCATTTGATAGAACACAACACCCACTCACGATCAAAACTCTAAGCAAGAGCCCCAAGGGCTAGGAAAGAGGCAGAGGCCACAGCTTAACGGAAACCCTTGCCTCTATCCTTTTGTGTTTGTGTAAGATAAAAGAAATAATCCTTCCCTATTGCCCAGATAGTCCTGAACAGTGAGGAGACAGATGAAAAGCACAGACCATAGTCATGAAACACATTAACAAGGAATTTAGTGCTATGGCCTGTGGCCCTCCAGCACAATATACTATAGGTCCACTTAGGGATACTATGTTTGACTGGCAAACCACTATGTGGGACCTGATGACAGTTCATTAATATTAAGATGGTATATTAGATTATCCCTTCAAACCACCCAGGGTTGCATTTACAACAATTTATCATGGAAATACCAACAACAATAGCGGCATTTGTTTGATATATTAAGATTAGTGGTAGCCGGCGCTGCGGCTCAATAGGCTAATCCTCCGCCTTGCAGTGCCAGCACACTGGGTTCTAGTCCCGGTTGGGGTGCCGGATTCTGTCCCGGTTGCCCCTCTTTCAGGCCAGCTTTCTGCTATGGTCCGGGAGTGCAGTGGAGGATGGCCGAAATGCTTGGGCCCTGCACCCCATGGGAGACCAGGAGAAGCACCTGGCTCCTGGCTTCAGATCAGCATTGTGCGCCGGCCGCAGCACGCTGGCCGCGGCAGCCATTGGAGGGTGAACCAACGGCAAAAGGAAGACCTTTCTCTCTGTCTCTCTCTCTCACTGTCCACTCTGCCTGTCAAAAATAAAAAAATTAAAAAAAATAAAAATAAAAAGATTAGTGGTCTCCTGCTTGAACAAATGTTTCTGAAGTTCTTTCATCTGTTTGCTCACTGCTGTCTGATTCCAATCTAGATGACTCCCTAGTGTTAGAGATTTCATATATCTATAAAATAAAGAAAATTACAACAAAGTAGCTTATCACTGGAACCAAAAGAATGCCATAGGATACTACCTTAAAGTCAGAATAACCCATTACAGTTGAAATAGATTTTTTTAAAGATTTATTTTTATTTATTTGAAAGACAGAGTTACAGAGAGAGGGAGAAACAGAGAGAGAGAGGTCTTCCATCTGCCGGTTCATTCCCCAAATGGCTGCAACGGCCAGAGCTGAGCCGATCCGAAGCCAGGAGCCGGGAGCTTCTTCCAGGTCTCCTACATGGGTGTAGGGGCCCAAGGACTTGGGCCATCTTCTACTGCTTTCCCAGGCCATAGCAGAGAGCTGGATCAGAAGAGGAGCAGCCAGGACTAGAACCGGTGCCCATATGAGATGCCAGCACTTCAGGATAGGGCTTTAACCCATTGAGCCACAGTACTGACCCCAGTTGAAATAGATTTTAAACTGTTGATCCTATTTTGATTTATCTAGCTGCTCTCTTATCAGACCTCATCATCTTAAATTTTATTTTTTAATTTCTTCCTTCCATTCATCCACATAATCATCTGAGAAGACTTAAGTTCTTCCATTTTTGGATAATAACTGCTTTTAGAAACTGTAAAATAGTTACAAAGTAAAAATTTCCCAGGATCCAGAATTAAAAAAAAAAAAAAAAAAGTAACACATGTATTCTGTGGCCAGTGTCTTCACCCTAACTTGGTTGTGAGATTAGGACCATTCCTCACACTCAGAAGTCATCTGAAGAGAAGGAGGACGGACGCTCAGCTGCTACATCAAAGGAAGCAGTATTACCACAGCAGAACCACTACTGTTTATGTCTTTTATTGAAGGTTACATAATGTCATAATCTTAGGACTGGAGAGCTGGTACTGAATTTATACCTTCAGCAAAAAAGAAGATGCGGTGTAAGCTGTAAGACAGTATAGAGCTTTTAGTCAATCTCCAATGAAATTTTAAATATAGCACTAAATAAACGATGCAAGTTATCAACGGATTTGTGCTTTCTACCAGTATTTGATTTTTCTTCAGTAAAGCTGCATAAGTCAGTAAGTTTACTGTTGGACTGAACAACATGGGAAACAACCTTTTGTAAATGCTGTATACACTGTGGGGATTTACCTGACTGTTCAACCTAAAATGATGATGTAAAGCTTAACAGTGACTACTGTATCACGTTCAGCTGAAGTGCACAGGATGTTACTGGTAACACATGGCTTTACCTGATTTATGTAGAACTAATAAGATAGTCAGTGTAGATTTAATATGCTGCACATGATTACTGGCAGTGCTGGACTTGGGAGCCAGCTATTTTGACATGTGTACATGGAGTTCAGGAAACTTATTTTTCAGGTACAGGCCCTATCTAAAATTTCTCTTTATCTGTACACTTGACAGCTGATAAAAACTAAACTAGGAGTAACAATGAGCCAAAATTTACAAAAATATACTATTGTTTTGGTGTGGGAGTTGCCATGAGTTAACTACATGGCATGCTGAATGTACACTGAAATGGGTTTACTCTGAATTTACAGTAACAAAAATTTAAATTCAACAAATATCACTTTGTGGGACAAAACATGAGTGAACAAAACTCCCATCTCAGGAGGGGCCTACATTGTAGTGTAGTGAGTAAAGCTGCTGCCTGTGACACCAATGTCCTATATGGGCGCCTGTTCAAGATCTGGCTGTTCACTTCCGATCCAGCTCCTTGTTAATGTGCCTGGGAAAGCAGAGAGGATAGCCCAAGTGCTTAGACCCCTACACCCACTTGGAAGACCCAGAGGAAGCTCCTGACTCCTGGCTTTGGCCTGGCAAAACCCCAACATTTGTGACCAGTTGGAGAGTGAACCAGCAGATGGAAGACATATCTAGTGCTCTCTCTTCCTCTATCTGTGTAACTCTGACTTTTGAATAAACAAACAAATCATTAAAAACAATACATATCAGGAAGTTAGAAATAGAGGGCAACTAGCTAATATCATACTTAATGATGAGAAACTCAAAGTTTTCTCACTCAGATCATTGATAATGTAAGCATGTCCTCTTTTTCTTAAATATTTAATTAATTTATTTGAAAGGTAGAGTTAAAGACAGAGAGGGAGAGACAGTCAGAAAGGTCTTCCATACTCTGGTTCACTCCCCAAATGGCTGCATTAGTTGGAGCTGTGCTGATCTAAAGCCAGAAGCCTCCTCCGGGTCTCTGATGCAGGTGCAAGGGCCCAGGCACTGGGCCATCTTCTACTGCTTTCCCAGGCCATAGTAGAGTATTGGAACGGATGAGGAACAGCCAGGACACGAACCTGTGACCATATGTGCTGCCAACACCACAGGCAGAGGCATAGCCTACTATGCCAGTGCCTGCCCCAGCATATCCTCTTTTTACCAATACTTCTCAACACAGTACTAGGAGTCCCCAACTAATAAAAAAGGAAAAATGTCACATATATTGGTAAGACAGAAATCAGACTTTTTATTCACAGAAGATATAACTGTGTACCAAAAAAAAAAAAAAATCAAAGAAAAGACAACAACAATAATAAAATAATAACAACTCTTCTGGAACTAATACGAGGGTACTTCAAGGGGCCGGTGTTACGGAGGGGCTGGTGCTATGATGTAGTAGGCTAAGCCTCACCTGCGGCACTGGCATTCCATGGGAACTGGTCTGTGTCCCGGCTGCTCCTCTTTCCATCCAGTTCTCTGATTATAAGGTTTATAAGGAACGGCAAAAGAACTGGGCTCACCAATACAATATTGAAGGAGAGCAAAGCTGGAAGACTGACACCACCACAATGTGGTATTGGTGAAAGAATAGGTAAATAAATGAATGGAACAGAAAAGATAGCCCAAAAAGACACCACATAAACACAGTCAATGGATCACTGACAAAAGAGCAAAGAAAAGGGTCAGCAAAGGGTCAGCATTGTGGTGTAGCAGGTAAGGCTACTGCCTGTGATGCCAGCATCCCATATGGGTGCCAGTTAGAGTCCCGGCTGCTGCTGCTTCTTTTTTTTTTTTTTTTTTTTGACAGGCAGAGTGGACAGTGAGAAAGAGAGACAGAAAGGTCTTCCTTTACTGTTGGTTCACCCTCCAATGGCCCCTGTGGCCAGTGCACCGAGCTGATCTGAAGCCAGGTCCCAGGTGCTTCTCCTGGTCTCCCATGCAGGTGCAGGGCCCAAGCACTTGGGCCATCCTCCACTGCACTCCCGGGCCATAGCAGAGACCTGGACTGGAAGAGGGGCAACCAGGACAGAACCTGGCACCCCGACCGGGACTAGAACCCGGTGTGCTGGCGCTGCAGGCGGAGAATTAGCCTATTGAGCCGCGGCGCCGGCTCCGCCTGCTTCATTTTCAATCCAGCTCCCCTGCTAATGTACTTGGGAAAGCAGGGGAAGATGACTCAAGTCCTTGGGCCCCTGCACCTATATATGAGAGACCAGGAAGAAGCTCCTGGCTCCTGGCTTCAGCATGGCCCAGCCCTAGGCATTGTGGTCATTTGCAAATCTTAAAAAAACTGAACATACATATGTTAAAATATGTGTGTGTTTAGGGCAGACATCCCAGCGTAGCAGATTAAGCCATTGCTTGCAACACCAGAATCTAATTTCAGAGTGCCAGTTGTAGTCCCAGCTACTCTGTTTCCCATGCAACTTTCCATCTAATGTGCTTGAAAGACAGTGGAAGATGGCCCAAGTAGTCGGACCCTGCCACTCACATGGGAGACCAGAACAGAGTTCCTGGTTCCTGCCTTCAGTCTGGCCCAGCCCTGGCCATCGCAGCAATTTGGGAAGTGAATCAGCCAATGGAATATATTTCTCTCTCTCTCTGCCTTTCAAATAAATAAGCATTTTTAAAGAAAATAAACACAAATTTTATATTCTTCACAAAAATGGACTCAAAATAGATAATGTTCTTAAATGTAAGTTGCAAAACTATAAAATTCCTTAAAAATAAAATATGAGAAAACCTAGATGACCCTGGGTTTGGGAATGACTTTTTAAACATAACACCAAAGGCATGATCCATGAAAGAAGTCAGTCAGAAACTGAACTTGATTAAAATTACAAACTTCTATTCTATGAAAGACATTGTCAAGAAAACAGAAAGACATGCCACAGACCAGAAAAAAAAATCTTTGAAAGATACATCTGACAAAGAAGAGTGACACAAAGAACTGCTAGAAACACGTCAAAAGGGGCCAGTGCTGTGGTACAGCAGGCTAAGCCTCTGCCCATGGTGCAGGCTTGCCATATGGGGCACCAGTTCGTGACCCAGCTGCTCTTCTTCCCATACAGCTCTCTGGTTATGGCCTGGGAAGGCAGTGAAGGATGGCCCAAGTGCTTGGGCTTTTGCTCCCGTGTGTGAGACCTGAAGAAAGCTCCTGGCTTTGTATCAGCCCAGCTCCAGCTGTTGTGCCCATTTAGGGGGGTAAACGGCAGATGGAAGACCTTTCCCCCTGTCTCTCCCCATCTCTGTAACTCTACCTCTCAAATAAATAAATAAAATCTCTAAAAAAAAAAAAAAGCATCAAAACGAACAACCTGTCTAAAAGGAGGTAATAAATCTTATACCTTACTAAAGAGGATATACAGATAGAAAATCAGTATAAGGGGCTGGTGCTGTGGCATAGCAGGTAAAGTCGCCGCCTGCAGTGCCAGCATCGCATACGGGTGCCAGTTCGAGTCCCGGCTGCTCCACTTTCAATCTAGCTCTCTGCTATGGCCTGGGAAAGCAGTAGAAGATGGCCCAAGTGCTTGGAGGCCTGCACCCATGTGAGAGACCCAGAAGAAGCTCCTGGCTCCGGATCAGTACAGATCCCACTGTTGCAGGCAACTGGGGAGTAAACTAACGGATGGAAGACCTCTCTCTTTCTGACTCTCCTTCTCACTCTGTGTAACTCTGACTTCCAAGTAAATAAACGTACCAATACCATCTCACTAGTCCAAGTGATCAATTTCAGTTCACAATTGATGACTCTCATAGGTCTAAGAGTCAAAGGGATCACACAAACAAGACTAGTGTCTGCTAATACTAACTGAGAGAATCAAAAAGGGAGAGAATGATCCAACATGGGAAACAGGATACACAGCAGACTCATAGAATGGCAGATGTCCTAAGCAGCACTCTGGCCTCAGAATCAGCCCTTAAGGCATTCGGATCTGGCTGAAGAGCCCATGAGAGTATTTTAGGCATGGAAAGCCAAGACACTCTGGCAAAAAAAAAAAAGACCTAAATGAAAAGTCTCTGCAAGTGAGATCCTAGTGGAAAGAACGGGGCCATCAAAGAAGGAGGTACCTTTCTCTGAAGGGAGGAGAGAACTTCCACTTTGACTACGACCCTGTCGGAATAAGATCGAAGTCGGCAAACTCTAAAGGCTTCCATAGCCTTGGCAACTCATGACTAGAGTCTAGGGAGATTACTGACGCCATAAACAAGAGTGTCAAATTGTTAAGTCAACAACAGGAGTCACTGTGTACTTACATCTCATGTGGGATCTGTCCTTAATGTGTTGTCCAATGTGAAATAATGCTATAACTAGTACTGAAACAATATTTTACACTTTGTGTTTCTGTGTGGGTGCAAACTGATGCAATCTTTACCTAATATATACTAAATCGATCTTCTGTATATAAAGATAATTGAAAATGAATCTTGATGTGAATGGAATGGGAGAGGGAGCAGGAGATGGGAGGAGCGCAAGTGGGAGGGAAATTATGGGGGGGAAAGCCACTGTAATCCATAAACTGTACTTTGGAAATTTATATTTACTAAATAAAAGTTAAAAAATAAATAATAAATAAAAATCAATTACTTTGGCGCCACAGCTCACTGGGCTAATCCTCCACCTGCGGTGTAGGCACACCGGGTTCTAGTCAAGGTCGGGGCGCTGGATTCTGTCCTGGTTGCCCCTCTTCCAGGCCAGCTCTCTGCTGTGGCCCAGGAGTGCAATGGAGGATGGCCCAAGTGCTTGGGCCCTGTACCCCATGGGAGACCAGGGGAAGCATCTGGCTCCTGGCTTTGGATCAGTGCAGTGCACCGGCTGCAGCGCGGCGGCCGCGGCGGCCATTGGAGGGTGAACCAACAGTAAAGGAAGACCTTACTCTCTGTCTATCTCTCACTGTCTACTCTGCCTGTCAAAAATAAAATAAAATAAAATAAAATAAAAATCAATTACTTTATATTATACACTTAAAATATCATTAGGATCATACTTTATAAGAAATTTTGAATTCTACATTCACAAATAAGATACAGGAAGTTTTAAAAAGTTGATACAAAATGCATGTTATGAGTAAATTATGCATGGATTTTAAAATGTTTTTATCAAAATTTGTATATTTTAATTCCATTTCCACAAACTTTTTCAACTATCCTTGTATATGACCTTACAAATGTTCAGAAAATAAACAACTTAATACTTTGCAAAATTTAGCATACAAAGTTGTTTTGTTTTTTTTTTTACAATGGTTGAAAGAGTCTATGTTTCAGATTCACTGTATCATAAATTAAAACAGCAACAGAAACTTGGTTTCAGGATGGGATTCCACTATTTAATGAAAAGTACTCCACATCGCATTTAGATTTGAAAAGCATAGTGCTAGCTGGTTGAATTACTTTAATTCTTAACTAAAAGTGTGTTGAGGAAGTAATAAACAATGAGGGAGGGAGTGGATGCTGTAATTCTTGAACCTGGGCTTGAGTCACATTTCTGACAGGAATGTGACAGAATGTTTAGACAGCTGGAAACAGAGTAGTCACTAAAAGACAGTAAGCAGAATGATAAGCATTAGACAAACAGGATAAAATCTGGATTTTGTTCTCCCCAGTGTCTTTTTGGGAAAACAGGAAAAAAATGCTATCACAGGTGCAAAAACCTAAAATGCT
This sequence comes from Lepus europaeus, assembly GCF_033115175.1. Lineage (NCBI taxonomy): Eukaryota > Metazoa > Chordata > Mammalia > Lagomorpha > Leporidae > Lepus > Lepus europaeus. The sequence goes on along the minus strand of NC_084833.1, from coordinate 55,049,204 downwards.
TAGAAATGACCATCATAACTAATAGACCTATTTTTTCCCTCCTTTCTTCACATCATTGAGAAAACATACGTATTTGGGGTGACATTATTAATGAACATAACACATTCCTTTAAGGAATGAACCAACAGATATAAGATTTCCCCCTCTGTCTTTCCTTTTTCTCCCTATCGCTATGCATTTCAAATAAATAAATCTTTTTTTAAATGCAGCTTAATTTAGATAGCCTACCTACATGGCTTTTGGTAAAAATTCACAGTAAGATATTTCATTAAACTATCCATCGTTACATTGTCTTCATCATCAGTATAATACAACTTATATTATGTGTGTTTTAATATAATTGCCTAGTTAACCCAAGCAAATTGACAAAAACTGTTTAAATTAATAAGGGTTTACCTTGGTTAGGAAGACAGGTTCAGAATATATAAAAATCAGTAGCTTCCTTTGATATCATCAAAAAGCAATCGGAAAAGAGACCTTTTTTTTTTTTTTTTTTTTTGTTTAACACGTTCTCAAAAACATAAGATGAGCCCACCTAACCTCCTAAGTTTTTCTTTTTTTTTAAGATTTATTTTATTTATTATTTGAAAGTCAGAGTTACACAGAGAGAGGAGAGGCAGACAGAGAGAGAGGTCTTCCATCTGATGGTTCACTCCCCAATTGGCCGCAATGGCTGGAGCTGCACCAATCTGAAGCCAGGAGCCAGGAGCTTCTTCTGGGTCTCCCACGTGGGTGCAGGGGCCCAAGGACTTGGGCTATCTTCAACTGCTTTCCCAAGCCATAGCAGAGAGCTGGGTCGGAAGTGGAGCAGCCGGGTCTTGAACCGGCGCCCATATGGGATGCTGGCACTTCAGGCCAGGGCATTAACCAGCAGAGCCACAGTGCCGGCCCTCCTCCTAAGTTTTTAATATTCTGGTATATTAGTCTACATATAAGGAGATATTTTTCCTTTCTCTCTCTCTCTCTCTTTTTTTTTTTTTTTTTGATGTGGTTGGTTTTTTTATTTTTAATTTGAGAGACAGAAATAGAGAGACACACACACACAAACAACTCCCACCCCCACCCCTGCAATCTGTTGGTTCACTTTTCAAATGAGCACACATACCCCTAGCTGAAGCCAAAGCTGGGCTGCAGGAACACATCCAGGCCCAGGCTCTCCTGTGGGCACTGGGAACACACTGAGTTTAGCATCATCACTGCTTCCCAGAGTCTGCGCTGGCAGGAAGCTGGAGCTGGAAGCCAGAGTCAGACACTGAACCCAGATACTCAAAGTGGGCCAAGTCTCAACTGACACAGTAACTGCAAGGCTAAACGCCTGCCCCCATATACGTTATAAACATAAAATTTTCAAGAAGCAAACTCCAAACATAAAAATGAAATTATTGGAATAAGTTCTTCAAAATTTTTTAAAAATTAATTTATTTGTTTATGGCGTCAGTAATCTCCCTAGGCTCTAGCCATGAGTTGCCGAGGCTATGGAAGCCTTTAAGGTTCGCTGACTTCGATCCTATTCCAACAAGGCCATGGTCAAAGTGGAAGTTCTCTCCTCCCTTCAGAGAAAGGTACCTCCTACTTTGATGGCCCCGTTCTTTCCACTGGGATCACACTCGCTGAGATCCTTCATTTAGGTCTTCTTCTTCTTCTTCATCTTTTTTTTTTTTTCCCCCACCCTGTCTTGGCTTAATGTTAAATCAACATCAGGAGTCACTGTGTACTTACGTCCCATGTGGGATCTGTCCTTAATAGGTTGTCGAAGGTGAAGTAATGATATAGCTAGTACTGAAACAGTATTCTTACACTTTGTGGTTATGTGTGGGTGCAAACTGATGAAATCTTTACTTAGTATATACTGAAGCGATCTTTTGTATATAAAGATAATTGAAAATGGAAAAAAAAAAACTTGGTGTTAAATTGGAAATTACATTGAAAAGTAATCAATCTTTTTAAAAAAATATCATGCAGGATCTCTGTCATTAATGTGCTGTACACTGTTATTTAATGCTATAACTAGTAATCCAACAGTATTTTTTCACTTTGTGTTGCTATGTGAGGGCAAACTGTTGAAATCTTTATATATACTAAACTGATTTTCTGTATATAAAGAGAATTGAAAATGAATCTTGATGGGAATGGAAGGGGAGAGCGAGTGGGAAAGGGGAGGGTTGCGGGTGAGGGGGAAGTTGTGGGTGGGGGGAGCCTTTGTAATCCATAAGCTGTACTTTGGAAATTTATATTCACTAAATAAAAAAAAATTAATTTATTTGAAAGGCAGAGAGCGAGTGAGAGAGAGCAAGCAATCTCTCCCATCTACTGGTTTACATCTTTTTTTTTTTTTTTTTTTAATTTTAAAGATTTATTGGGGCTGGTGCTGTGGTGTAGTGGGTAAAGCCACCACCTGCTGTGCCGGCATCCTATATGGGCGCTGGTTTGTGTCCCAGCTGCTCCACTTCCAATCCAGCTCTCTGTTATGATCTGGGAAAGCAGTAGAAGATGGCCTAAGTCCTTGGGACCCTGCACCCGCATGGGAGAACCAGAAGAAAATCCTGGCTCCTGGCTTCATATTGGCATAGCCCCGGCCGTTGCAGCCATCTGGGGAGTGAACCAACAGATGGAAGAACTAACTCACTCTCTCTCTCTCTCTCTCTCTCTCTCTTCTCTCCCTCTCCTTCTCTCTCTGTGCAACTCTTTCAAATAAATAAATAAATATTTTTTTAAAAAGATTTAATTATTTATTTATTTGAAAGGCAGAGTTACAGAGAGGAGGATTTGGACCATCTTCCACTGCTTTCCCAGACCATAGCAGGGAGCTGGATTGGAAGTGGCGTAGCCAGGTCTCGAATTGGTACCCATATGGCATGCTGGTGCTGCAGGCAGTGGCTTTACCTGATATGCCACAGTGCCAGCCCTACTGATTTATTCCTTACATGCCCATAACAACTAAGCTATGCCAAGATGAAACCAGAAGCTTAGTATTCAATGTAGCTAGACTCAACCATTTGAGCCAACACCCATTTCCTCCCTGGATGCACATTAGTAGAAAGCTAAAATAAGGAGCAGAGGTACAACTCAAACCCAGACACTCCAATATGGTAGGCAAGCATCCCATGCAGTAACCATGCAACAGCTATGTCAAATGCCCGCAACATTTCAGCTTTGAAAAAAAGAAAAAAAAAACTGCAAACCAATTTCAAATTTAAAACCATTTCACAATGACAAGCACAAAAGAAATGTTATTACTGACTTCTGCATACGATGGCAGCTGAAACCAGTGTGTTTAATGCCAAGATCCCCTGAAAACCTGCCAAAATTACCGTAGTAAAAATAACAAATATATGGAAAAAGAAAATAACAAGTTGAAAGCCCAAAAACTGGTTTATGCCACTATACTGTATTAGTTTTTCATTACTTTAACTAAACTATCTGAGAGGAGCTTCTGGGGAAGGAAAAGGTTTATTTTGGCTTACACTTTGTAGGTTCGCAGTCCAAGACTGGGCGACCCCATTCGTGTGCTGTTGCAGAGGTTACTTGTTGAGTCAAGAAGCAGAGAGAAAACTAGGTCACATTCCACTACAATAACCAACCCACTTGTGAGAACTACCTTCCATGGGCAAGCCCCAATGACTTAAAGGCCTCCCATCACTCCCACCTCCTGGCTACCATAATTAAATCAAGCCTTTACCCTAATCCATCAATCATTATCATAAGCCATTAGCAATTACTGTTAACGTCTGCATCAGTTTGGGGAGCCAAGTCCTACTCAATCCATAAAAACCACAAATTCCTGGAAAACATAAGGAAAAGACCACCAATGAGCTCTCGGACAACCTCAAGGAGCCGAATACACGATTAAAAGGAATTTGGTGGGAAGTGGTGGGTGCAAAAATGTTCTGAAGAAACATGGGGCTGGCGCTGTGCCACAGTGGGTAAAGCCGTTGCCTACAATGCCAGCATCTTATATGGGTGCTGGTTTGAGTCCTGGCTGCTCCACTTCCAATCCAGCTCTCTGCAATGGCCTGGGAAAGCAGCAGAAGATGGCCCAAGTCCTTGAGCCCCTGCACCCACGTAAGAGACCTGGAAGAAACTGCAGGCTCCAGGCTTTAGATCAGCACAGCTCCAGCCACTGCGGCCAACTGGAGAATGAACCAGTGGATGAAAGACCTCGTTCTCTCTCTCTCTGTCTCTGTCTCTCCTTCTCTCTCTGTGTAACTCTGACTTTCAAATAAATAAATAAATCTTAAAAAAAATAATGTGCAAAAGTAATTAGACATAAATATCGATCTACACAAAATAATGAAGAACACCAGAAATAGTAGCTGCATTAGTTAGTGCATGAGATTTTTTTATTATTTAAATTTCTTTTGAAGAGGATTGACCAGATAAATAAGCATAATAACACTGCAGCATGAGGTTTATAGTATATATGAAACAGAAACACAGGGGCAGGCATTTGGTATAGTAGTTAAGATGTTGCTTAGCACATCTGCATCCT